>NC_141685.1:1154706047-1156091047 GCF_964263255.1 Lissotriton vulgaris | reverse complement strand
CATGGGCTATTCTACAAGAGGAGGTGGACCCCATGCATGGGCTATTCTACTAGAGGAGGTGAACCCCCACACATGGGCTATTCTACAAGAGGAGGTGGACCCCACGCATGGGCTACTCTACAAGAGGAGATAGTCAGGTGGACCCCCCATGCATGGGCTATTCTACAAGAGGAGGTGGTCAGGTGGAACCCCCACGCATGGGCTATCCTACAAGAGGAGGTGGACCCCCACACATGGGCTATTCTACAAGAGGAGGTGGACCCCCACGCATGGGCTATTCTACTAGAGGAGGTGGACCCGCATGCATGGGCTATTCTACAAGAGGAGGTGAACCCCCACGCATGGGCTATTCTACAAGAGGAGGTGGACCCCACGCATGGGCTACTCTACAAGAGGAGGTGGTCAGGTGGAACCCCCACACATGAGCTATTCTACAAGAGGAGGTGGACCCCCAAGCATGAGCTATTCTACAAGAGGAGGTGGACCCCCGCACATGGGCTATTCTACTAGAGGAGGTGGACCCCCACGCATTGGCTATTATTCTACAAGAGGAGGTGGACCCTCACGCATGGGCCATTGTACCAGAGGAGGTGAACCCCACGCATGGGCTATTCTATAAGAGGAGTTCGACCCATACGCATGGGCTATTCTACTAGAGGAGGTGGACCCCCCACGCATGGGCTATTCTACAAGAGGAGATGGTCATGTGGTCAGGTGGAACCCCCACACATGAGCTATTCTACAAGAGGAGGCGGACCCCCAAGCATGAGCTATTCTACAAGAGGAGGTGGACCCCCGCACATGGGCTATTCTACTAGAGGAGGTGGACCCCCACGCATTGGCTATTATTCTACAAGAGGAGGTGGACCCTCATGCATGGGCCATTGTACCAGAGGAGGTGGACCCCACGCATGGGCTATTCTATAAGATGAGGTGGACCCCACGCATGGGCTATTCTACAAGAGGAGGTGGACCCTCACGCATGGGCTATTCTACTAGAGGAGGTGGACTCCCCACGCATGGGCTATTCTACAAGAGGAGGTGGTCAGGTGGAACCCCCATGCATGAGCTATTCTACAAGAGGAGGTGAACCCCCACGCATTGGCTATTCTACAAGAGGAGGTGGACCCCATGCTAGGGCTATTCTACAAGAGGAGGTGGTCAGGTGGAACCCCCATGCATGAGCTATTCTACAAGAGAAGGTGAACCCCCACGCATGGGGTATTCTACAAGAGGAGGTAGACCCCCACGCTTGGGCTATTCTACAAGAGGAGGTGGACCCCACACATGGGCTATTCTACAAGAGGAGGTGGACCCCCACGCATGGGCTATTCTACAAGAGGAGGTGGTCTGGTCGAACCCCCATGCATAGGCTATTCTACAAGAGGAGGCAGACCCCATGCTAGGGCTATTCTACAAGAGGCGGTGGTCATGTGGAACCCCCATGCATGGGCTATTCTGCAAGAGGAGGTGAACCCCCACGCATGGGCTATTCTACAAGGGGAGGTGGATCCCCACGCATGGGCTATTATACAAGAGGAGGTGGATCCCCACGCATGGGCTATTCTACAAGAGGAGGTGGACCCCCCCATGCATGGGATATTCTGCAAGAGGAGGTGGACCCCCACACATGGGCTATTCTACAAGAGGAGGTAGACCCCCCCATGCATGGGATATTCTACAAGAGGAGGTGGACCCCCACACATGGGCTATACTACAAGAGGAGGTGGACCACCAGGAAGTACGAGAAAAACAAAAGATATGAAAACAAGTGAGCAAATGAGATGCAGCCAGTAGTTCGATTATCCAAGTATTTCTAGTCACCAACTTTGTTTTTTTCAGTGAATTGCCCAATTTCAGACACGGTTCAGGTGGTTGGAGGAGGGGGCAGATGGCTTTCAGGGCAATAGAGGTTGGTGGCTTCCATTTGAAAGACATGGGGGTCGTTTCTCTCTGATATCTTGGGGGCACCTTTCTACCCAGACTAAAGTTGAATACCAAGTGAATCACTTTAGCACTTTACTCTCAGATGTGTACAGCTTACTCAAGAAAGTGGTGTGGGATAGAAACCCAGAACCCAATGAAACACAGTAATACCACTCAATTGCCCAGATGCATCAAGCATTTTTGGAGTCGCAAACGGTGCGATTCCTTAAAATCGGACGTTTGCGTTTCCAAAAATGCTTTTTGAGATGCATCATTTGTTTTTGTAGAAAATCTCTAATTTTGCGATTTTCTAAAATGCGATTGCATTTAAGGAATCGCAATTTTGCGATTCCTTAAATGCAATGCATCATTTTATAAAAATTTGCGAATTTACAAATTGCAAGTGCAAATTACCACGAGGTTGAACCTCGTGGTAATTTGCAAAATTGTTTAAAAATGCACAAAAATGCATTTTTTAAACTGTTAAGTTACAGACACACATGTCCTTAGGACATGTGTGTATGTAACTTATAGGTAAAAGTGCATTTCATGGGTGCAGGGGGGGTCATTTGGACCCCCCTCTCCACCCTTGAAATGCTTTGTTGAATTGCGATTTTCAAATTGCGAATTCGCAATTCCCATTCATTCCTATGGGCATTTCAGCCCATAGGAATAAATGGGAATTGCGAATTCGCAATTTGAAAATCGCATTTTTTATGCGATTCGATAAAATTGCGATTTTTACCGAATCGCACAAAAAATGCTAGAAAAATGATGCATACCATTTTGCGATTCCTAATTTGCGATTCGGTAATTTTCGCAAATTAGGAATCGCAAAAAAGTACTTTGATGCATCTGGGCAAATAATCCCTGCGACTTTAGTCACTGTTTATGTTAAAAAGAAAACAACTTGAATGAACACACAGATACATTCTACACATAAAATGCAATTGACTTGGATATACACAATTAAAAACAGGGCATTCTATCTCCAACTACTAGAGAACTGCTATGGACAGTCTAACACCAAAGTAAAGTCCCAAGCCTGGCATTACAGAGCGTTATACACAGGATTATCCCAATGGTTAATGCTTTCCTTAAGCAGCCGGGGGACTTTACCCAGTCTTTGGATCACAGCAGTGTAATGTGCATGTACATGCATAATTTGCTTCAGTTCAGGCTACATGAAATAGTAAAATGGACGTTGATTCACCAAAAGGCTATGGGTAGCAGAAGTGACATTTTTTGTTTGTTTGCAGATTTATATAGCGCAAACTTGACTCGAAGGTAATGAAGCACTGTACATGAGCACCAGTTACGTTACACAAGGACACATTCATTTTCTAATAGGCGCGGGGAGATTAAGTGATTTGCCCAGACTCACAGGATGCTGAGCTGACACAGAGGCTCGAACCCTGTTCCCCAGCTCCAAAGCCGGCAGCTCTAGCCCTAAGGATACATCCTCTCTATCACATGTTCTATGGCAGTTCAGGAAGTGACATTAACAACTTCTGACCTGATGACATCAGAGAAAAAGATATCATATGACTTTTTAACTGGGATGCCACAGGAGGTGACATATTACAACCAGTGTCTTGGTGACGTCACAGGAATTGACGTGATGTGGCACTGACGAGACAGTAATAGTGTTACTATGTCCTCACCTCCTCTACTTTCTTCAGTCATCATGTGCTTACTCACCCCTTCTTCTCTCTTCTGTCATCCTGTGCTCAACCCCTATATCCTTTAGCTGCTCTCTGTTAACATGCACTATGTTCTTTACTTATGGATTTATGTTGGTATTCCAGCTGTAATCTCTGGCTCCTCTTCCCCATCCTGGTGGAGGGTGGGGCTTAATTGGCTGATCATCATCATGTTCCAGTAAGGTGCCCATGAGTGTCCTGAATGCATCCATGTTCCATGATGCTCCTTACCATGCTCTTTTTTTCTATCCCTTTTGCCTACCAGAGCCACACCTTTGCAGTCCATGTCAAACTAGTTCATAGGGTCTTATTACATGTCTGGTGGTCCATGGACCGCCAGACTCGAGGGAGCATGGCAATGGTGGTCTTCCTTCCACCCTATTACTAATAGGGTGGTCGGCTGCCCCGGAACCGCTGCAAACGCCAGGGATCAGAGATCCCTGCCGCGGTGGTCTTGAGGCCGTAATATGCGTGGAGAGACCACAGCAGTCCCACCAAACATGTTACGAGTTTCCTCTCCACCGTGGTTTTCATGACGATTCCACCTCCATGAAAATAATGGCGGAGAGGAAGCAAAGGCCTCTGGGCCCAGGGATGCATCCTACACCCTAGTACCTGCACTGCATGGACTGCAGTAGTACATGTGGTGCAGGTACTGATTTTTACGTTCCCATTGCGGGGCATATTTCATAGGCACCGCAGTGGAAGCGCCAAAGAACCGCCCACCAGATCAAGAGAAAACTCCTAATTTGGCGGGCGGTTCAACCGGTCTGGCAGTGCAGGAGAGGGGTCGTCCTGCTCCCACACTGCCAAGCTCGTCATCAGGCCCATAGTCTCCACATATTTCATTGTTCACAGTTCACAAAGTGTCCACTGTTCCCACTTCACAATACGTTGCAGTCCTAGACTCTCCCCTCCTTCTACCCTTAACTCCACCCTCTTTCTGCTACATATTTCCTTCAGCTTGGATTTGAGTAGGCCTGGGAAAAATTTGAATGACACCAGAGTAATTGCAGTAATTTCAGTTAAATAAATGTTACTCTTGTGACAAGATGTTACGCAAAATTCACAATTATGCCAATTCGTATAATTTAGAGTACTTTGGGAAAAATACCTTTCAGAAGAGCAGAGAAACAGCACATAAGAGCCTGCTGTATGGTGTTGTTCGTGTTATGTTGCATCTAGGGCTAAATGCATGGATTACACTACTCACAAATTACGCATATTTACATGTAATTTCATGTAATTACGGTGCTGCAAATTATGCCCACACCTAGTTATTTGTTGCTGCTTCTCATTCCTGGATTCGCTCACTCATACTCTATGCTCTAAAATGTGCGCCTGGTGTGATGGTAAGCTCTTCCAAACTCTGCCACTAGTAACTCTTTCCCTGGTGTGTGTCACATTAGCTACTGCCTCTCTGTTTTCTTTTCCAGAAGGTGCTGTGACATAGACACAGAGGAGAGTAGTGACCGTATCATTTCTGAAATAGGGGTGACCCCATATATTACTAAGTTTGTTATAATCATAGGGGGTCATTAGGATGGCGGACGGACCGGCATCCGTCCGCCACCCCTGAGGTAGAGGGACCGTCTGCAGGGGCAGCGGCTGTCCCTCCATACCAATTAGGATGTGACCGCCACCCTGGCGGTCACATCCCGTATCATTAACCTTGCGGCGGGTGCTGCTTGAAGCAGCACCCGCCGCAAGGTTAAAAATACATGCTTTGCATTTATATGCACAAAGTGGCAGGCACCGCGCGGTGCCTGCCGCTTTGTGCATGCAAATGCAATGGGGTACCATAGGTACCCCCCATGTGCACCCCCCACACCCTCTTCACCCTGGGGGCCCGCAACGGGCTCCCAAAGAAAAGACCGTATGCCTTCCGTGGCGGCATTGCCGCCACGGAAAGGCATGCCCTGTAGCTTATCCTAATATGGCTGGCGGTGTCTGATAGACACCGCCACCATATGAGCTTTTCCCCCACGGTCGGAAGTCGACCGCGGCGGAAAAGCGGCAGACGGTCTTCCCGTCCGCCGATGATCCCCCAGCCATCCTAATGTGGCGGGGAGGTCTTTTCATTCACCGCAGCGGTGATTCCGCATCCTCCAGGCCGCCGGTGGCTTCCGCCGGCCCAGAGGATGCGGAAGCACCGCAATCCTAATCGAGCCCATAGTTCGTTTAACTTCTCTGCATACTTAGGGTTACTCATTGAGCCAAGTCAATGCGAAACAGCTTTTCTAGTGGGGGATTTTCTTACTACAAATAATTGATTTCAGAACTGTTAGCCCAGTTAAACATAAAGAAGAATACATGTGTCAACCTGGAATATCTTGTTTGAGGGGAAACTCGGTTTGTTTGTGTCTCAGTAAAATGCAGACATCTGGTAACCCCAAGCAAATGTACCTACGCTTGGTAGCGAGCATAACCCGTGGTTGCTCAGGGCATAGGTAATCAATCACCTTAGTTTTTAAATTGATTTAATAATAATTATCTTTGTTTTACTTTTTCAACTCATTCTGTGCTGCAGTTTATAATTGGGGCTCCCAGTTTTATGGCATTTTTTTTTTACATATCCATTTCTATTAATCCATTTTTATTTTTTACTAATTTTATTTTGGTTCATCCAGATTTATTTTGGGTTTTGTAAAAAATGAATCTTAAGCTATCATTTTTCCACATTTATTTAACCAATAATTGTGCACTTAAATTCCAGAAAGGTATCAATTTAAACGCCCACAAATGATAAATCAAATCACATATATGAAAAATGCACATTTTAGTGCTAACCCTGTGTATACCTACTTCTTTTCAGCCTATTTAAAAAATGTCTTTCTTTTTCAACTCCCTTACCTGTGAATCCACACAGCTTTTGCAGTGTGACACAGGGACTTGTAAACAACCTCCACTGTGATGGTCCAAAGTCTGTGCATAGTAGGGTTTGGCCGCTTTTAGAAGGGTAGATGCAGAACCTGGCCACAGGATAGGCCCCATGTAAAACTTGTCCTATGTATGGCTGAAGACCATGCGTCGTAAGCTAGTGACTAAGTTATATAGTGCGGTGCGAGACGAGAAGATTGCAGCCCCAGATAAAAGCCTGGCTCGCTGGAACGATAACATTACCCCTCCGTTAACCCCATCAGAATGGGAACAGATTTGTAAGTTTACCAGCTCCCTTACTACCAATGAAAAACTGAGGATTCTCCATTTTAAATATATTCACCAAGTTTATCTCACACCTTACAAGCTGCACAAGCTGGTCCTCCGAGACACTAGTAATTGCAAACGTTGCAGTCAGACGGAGGAAGATTTCTGGAATTTAGCATGGGAGTGTAGGCTAGTGTTTACTTTTTGGGAGGATGTAGTGCAGTGTATGCGGACCATGGCTGGGATCCCACTGCAATGTGCACCACAGGTCTGTCTATTATGCTATGTGCCTCAGTTAAAGGGGGTCATTGGCAGGTTTGTTCGAATTGCTGTTCTTGTGGCAAAGGGCCGTGTGGCGCTGACATGGGAAAGTACTTTAGCCCCCGGGCGGACCACTGGATCAAAGACTTAGCATATTGTAAAGAAAATCTCGAAATCTATGCAGAAGAGCTTCCATTGTCATCCCAGCCCAAGGACATTTGGGAACCTTTGCGACAATACCTCCATTCGCAAGCCCGTGAGCACTCAATGCCTGGCGCCGAGTGATGTTAACATCTTATTCTGCATTTTTTAGTTAGTTGATATTATTGGATATTCTATGGTAGCCAGTCCCAGATATTCCAAGAGGTCGGTCAATCACATGTTGTTTGATGTTGATGTTTGTATGTACTGCCTTGCGGGGCAGAGATGATATTTATGTTTTAAAAATTCAATAAAGAGATTTAAAAAAATGTATGGCAGAAGACCATGTGCAGTGGAGGATTGATGCTTGATGAGGCTTGGTTGCATGACCTTGCCAGAGTCTGGGCACTGAGTGCAAGCCTGGTTGCTGATTAGATGCAGGGACTGACTGGAGCTATGCCAGACGTTTCATGAGTGATGTTATTTAAAATGGTTTGAGTGATGTAACGTGAGGTCACAAGCAGTGCATGATTGGGGAGTAAATTATAGTCAATTCACTAAACTATAATTGGTGTATTTTAGTCGTTTTTGTTCCTTTAACAGTTGTTTGTGCTTGGATGGAGAAACTGATGGGAGTGTGTATGTGTATATATATATATATTTTTTTATATATATATATATATAAAAAAATGTCTTTTGCAGGAGTTGAAGTGAGCTGGGTATCGGACAACTGGGATCAGTTGTTAAAGGGCTAAACGTGAATTAATTGAATATTATTGGCACATGGATATATAAAAACCTGGGATAGTGTTTACAGATAGCTATTTTGCACATATGCAACTGCATTGAAGCAGTAAAGTTGCACAAAGGGTCATACCCTACAAAACTGGATAACGGTAATTAGAAATAGAGTAATCATGTTTACAGATTGGCATTTTTTGCACATACATCCTAAGCATTGAAGCTGTAAGAACTTTTGAATTGGATGTATTGTAAATTAATTGAATGCATTATGTATATAGTAATGAGTGTTTTTAAGAAACTTAATTTGTTTGAAAACTTTTTTACATTACATTTTTTCATATGCCATATTTATTGATGTTTGTAAATTTGCACAAATTCAGTCTATGTTTACCATTAACGCATTTATGCTGCTATAAACTGTAAATACTATGAAGATAATACTTAAAAGGTTAAATGCTTTTTAATGTGCTTTACCAGCAATGTACAAGCCACTGATCCTGTATTACACAAGTATTTTTTCACTTTCTATGAATCACGTGGTGTGCTTGATAAAAGGTCTCTGGTACCACTGATCCGTTATGTGAACAAGGGTAGTCCATACCCGAAACGCGTCAGGCCAGTGAGAAACAAGGGGATAATAAACTTGAACCTTTGTACTGGACGAGCTGTGTGGTGGTCCTTGTGTTCTGAGTGCCGTGCGAGCAGCGTGGAGAAGCAGGAGGAGAATAATATATATATATATATATTTATATATGAGTAAACAATTTGTACTGTCGCAGCGGGAGCGCAATCCAGTGGGTGCCTGCGTTGAGACCAGGGCAGTGTCTCAGATTAATTCCATACGAAAAAGGAAGTCGCCGCACCCTTCTTGGTTTTCAAGCAGTTATTTTATTCCAAACGTGACAAAAGACTCCTACGCGTTTCGAACTGTAGTTCCTGTTCACGGCAGTGTTTGCCGATTGTCCTTTATCAATTTCTACATTTATACCCTTACACGCCCATGTGGTGCCTGGTGCATGCTGGACCATGTAGTATTCAAATTATTACAATTTTATTAGATATGCATGATCATGCTGTATACATTGGGGGTAGTGTTGTTCAACGGGGTGTGGATTATGTTACTACACCGAAAGCGTTCTACTATGTTTAAGAAACAAGCGCTTTCTTTCATTCGTGTTTTCCACGAACGTACTAGATCACGAATCAGTGTACCTGATAGCTGATCGTGTATGTAACTTAAGACTAAGTGTCATGTCCAGTGTCGGGCTGAGTGCCCTGGTTCCCCGCGGTTCGTCACCACCCTCATTGTAAAGTTAATCTTGTGGATAACTGTTGGTCCAGGATATCAACAGTGTGGGTCTATCATTGGGTACTGTCAATCAAAAGCATAACTGATTATTTACATAGTTCATCTTTCAAGGCTGTATTTGGCAATCCTAATATCAATGTGTCCAGTGTCATAAATGAACATACAGTTCTTCGTCCCCATTCAGGCCAGCCGGCTGTTTGGTTCTGAACCTTATGATTAATTTGGATTTGAGTCGTCTCAGTTTTTGTGTACGATTCCCCCCTCTTTCATGTTGTTGGATGGTTGCTAGTCCAAAGTATTTTACATCTAACCATGTTTTTGCTTGGTAACTGGCCATGTGTTTTGCTATTGCATAAGTAAAATCGCCATTCTGGATTGCACAGATGTGCTGTAGTATTCGTGTTTTGAGGGGACACATAGTGCTGCCAATGTAGGCTTTCCCACAGAAGCATTGCAGCATGTAGACGACAAAGGATAATTCGCATGTGATGCTCATTCTGATTTCAACGTTTTTTCCTTCTGGGTCCTTCAGGTTTTTGATATTTCGGGCTACTTCGGAATATACATATTACCTACTGGCGGTCGCCAGTAGGTAGTTATAGTTAGGATTTTTTTCAATGTTAAATCTCAAAATTCTATTTGGAATAACTTTGGCGCCGGTTGATGAATCTGACTGAAAATTTCCTCAAAATGGCCTCGCGGAGCTCCGGTCCTTCCCTGAAAGTTTGGGGGGATTCATCAAGCGGGGTCCGAGATAAAAGGGGGGTCCCAAAACGTGTTTTCCCCATGTTAATTTCCATAGGGCGGTCGATTTCACTTTTAGCCCGAACGGCTGAATGGATTTCCACCAAACTTGGCAAAATTGTAGGCACTGGTAGCCCGATGTGCCTTTGCTATGTCTCAAGATATGTGCTCCAGTGGATTTTGAGTAATTTAGGTTCAAAAAAATATATATATCTATAGGCGCACCGGGCGCGCCACGCGACTTGCGCGCAGAAAGCTGATTGGCTCACGGGTGTCTGTAAACATTCTAAACAGTCTGAAGCGGCCGCCATCTTGTGTCTCGGTAAAATCGAGACACAAGAGGTGGCAAAAACAAAGGGGGGAATTGACTATAAGGGGGCAGGGTAGACCCCCCCTGACCCCCTAGGTTTGATGTGGGGGCCATTAAAGGGCCCCGCGGGGTCTCAAAAAAATTCATTTTTTTCCGATTTTCGCGGGGGGGGAGCGCCCGGTACGCGCACCGGGGAGCGCTCCTGGGAGCGTACTATGGGGAAAAATAAAATCACTTTTAAAAATTATATGTTTATTAATTGTTCTTTTTGTTGTTTTTTTATTTTTTTATTTAAGTACCAACATTTAGGTATCAATGCAGAGTCTATAATTTAATATACACCGTTTCCTTTGTAGATATCTTGCATGTTGTTACAGAAGTTATTGTGGTATATGGAATCCATAGTGTAGTCTGTCAGGAAAGCAGAAACAACATTGAGGCAGGAGATGAAAAAGAGATGTTAAATACACATTGGAGATAATATAGTGGGAGAAAGGAAGTAACTATAAGCAAACTTTCTATGTAACACAAAAAAGTTGCACAGTATACTATAAGTCTCACTTTATATTTTAAACATTTTTGATCTACTTGATGAATTTCATATAAAAATGAATAATGGCTCGAACAATTTTTGATTAATTAATATACATTTATTCTTCTGATTCTTTTTCATAATTTAATAAAACTTCTAATAATATATTGTCTGGAATCTCCTCATTTACATTCTGTGTTTCCATTGATTCCAAACACTCAAGTAATTCAAGGTCCAGAGACTCATCCATAATGTCAATGTTATCATTTTCAGCATTTTTTCCATCATGGTTGTTGTCCAAAACAATTTCAAAAGAAATATTCTTTTCTCCTTCCATTTTGTTGCTGTAAATTGCATAAAAAATAATTATATCAGTAGAGATAGGGCACTGTTGTGTTCAAGTTCAGACAGGTAGTTTGGATTTTTTAACAGTGAAGTTATCTTTGGGCAGTGTATGGTATCAGGTTGGAATTTGAAATATAACAAAGAGTATGTGATGAAGCCTAAGTAAATTTATAATAATACAAGGGAAGCCTAACTCAATCCATAACTATAACAGAGAAGCCTATCTCAATCTATTTCTATTACAGAGGGATAGTATATAACTAACAGAATATTTTTTCTCAAATTAACTTAAAGTGCACAACATACTTCACTTTCCAAAATAACAACTTACCTTTGAGAAAGCAGTTGAAGTTGTCAGTGTTATTTCTTTTCAAATGTACTTCAGGAAGCAGTAGTCAAAATGGCTGTGTTTCCTTCTCTTTTTTTTATTTATTCATGTACATAACCAATCAAATGTCAGGAAATAATCGTAGAAAATGAAAGAAACTTTTTAATTGGTTGTAAATTCTAACACTTCATATGTGTTTTGGTCATGTAATTTACCTCAGGATATTTAGACAGGCCTGTAGCCAAATGTCTCAATGGAATTCCACCAAATTTGGGCAAATGGTAGGGACTGCTATGTAGTAGGGCCTATTCTATATTTGATGAAAGTGTCTCCAGTGGTTTTTCTGTAAATTACTTTCCCACCTTTTTTTATGGAGCGTTTACCAGTGCGCGCACCGGTACGCGCACCGGCAGCGTTACGGGAGTCCTCCATTTTGTGTTTTGGTACAATCGAGACACAAGATGGAGGGCAAACAATGTTTGGAATGGGTAGAAGGGGGCATGGTAGACACTTCCTGACCCTCTAGGTTTTCTGAGGGGGGCTTAGGAGGCTCATAAAGGCTAAAAAAAAAAAAAATCTTGAATTTTCCGCGGGGGAAGCGCCCAGTACGCGCACCGGTGCGCGTACCGAGAAGCGTACTTTGGTGAAAAAAGTTAGAAAAAGATAAACGTTTTGAATGATCAGAGGTAGGGTAGCTCTGAAAAGAGCTTTTGGGTTCTGTGATTGATTTAGGTACCTACACAAGTAGGTTCCAATGCATAGTCTTAAATTCAGGAGGAAAATTCTATTTCCCTCATCTGAGAAGTGCACACCATCTCCTCTGTAGATGTCTTGCATGTTGTAACGCAAGTTATTATTGTATATTGAACCCATTACACAGTCTCTCATGTAAGCAGAAACAGATTTATTCACATGTTTCCGTGCTTTTTCAAATTGTGGACGAAATTGGTTGGACCAGTTCCATTCTGTCTTTGGCATATATTGGAATATACCAAGGCAGTTTGTGGAAAAAGTGTCATCAATTGATCAAAGGTGTCCTTTAAAAGCATTTCCAGATCAACCCCAGTCATAGTGCCCAAATCATTTGCACCACAGTGCACTATTAAGAGGTCAGGGTTTGGCAGATGCAAAAAGGTTTTCACCAATGGTATCAGTTGATGACATCTCAATCCTCTCTGGCCAATCCACTTGATTTCCAGATTTGATAAATCAAGGTTGTGATAATTTCTGCTAGCTGCATACCGTTGAGCCCAGTGGATGTAGCTATGTCCAATAATCCATACATAATACATGATGTGAGAAGGTTCTGCTGCAGTCAGATGAAGTGTGGGAATGAAATGGAAGTTGGAACAGTAGGAGTTTACAAAAAAATAATTGTGGAATTTCTCTGCTCTTGAATCACAAGCAATGATTGGTGGATTCAGATAGTTGAAAACTGAAAGTTAGGGTGCATGGTTGTGTTGTGTGAAAGAAGCAATTTGAATGGTTAAGAAAAAGTCACTAAAAGCAATAATGCCCTGGATAAGCTGGTGTATTGAGAGGTCAAACATCCTTGCTGACTTAATTTGCAACATTGTAGAATAAACTTTTGAACCTGAGAGTTCAGTTAGGAGGGAGTTGCTATGGTAACAGATAGAAAGATCTGAGAGGGGGAAGGGTGTTGGTTTGAAAATAGTGAGGGAAGACTTTTGATTGGTTGAAATAGGGCATATGTGTGCAAAGTGAGAGATTTTCTATACCAGTCTTGGTTTCAGTGTATTGAGTGCACACCTTTTGCTCTGCTAAAGAAAAATTGGTGTGTGTGTCTGACACTGTTTTCAATCTCCCAAAGCATTTGTAAAGGTAAGTAATGATTTATTTAATTTAGATAGAGACTTGTTTGCCGAATGGAGAATATTTGGAAGCAGATAGTTAAGTTTTAGTAGTGAAATTGAATGCCTGTACATAGGTTCTGCGCAGTGTTTCTTAAATGTTATTCAAAAAACGATTTTGGGTGCAAATGAATGGTATTTTCATTTGGCCCTTATTTATGATTGCCTTGTGCAACCGGTGCATCACTTTATACATGGGAAATAAGTGACGCTCTTCTGGCGCAAGGTCTTCATAAATAAGGCTTTGAGTTTCTTTGCTCTTGGTTTGTGTTCTGCTTTTTGATAATGCTTGATATCAACATTTGCAAGGTAGAGGATTTGTATTTTGGAAAACAGTGACGTTTCAAAAGTGAAATTCAGTGCTTGTACATAGGTTCTGCCCTGTGTTTTTTAAATGTTATTCAAAAAACGATTTTTGGTGTCAATCAATGGTATTTATATTTGGGTCTTATTTATGATTGTCTTGTGGCGTAGGTATGTCACTTTTAACATGGGAAGAAAGTGACACACTGGTGGCGCAAGGCTTTCATAAATAAGGCCCTGAGTTTCTTTGCTCTTGGTTTGTGTTCTGCTTTTTGATAATGCTTGCTATCAACATTTGCAAGGTAGAGGATTTGTATTTTGGGAAACAGTGAGGTTTCAAAAGTGAAATTCAGTGCTTGTACATAGGTTCTGCCCTGTGTTTTTTAAATGTTATTCAAAAAACGATTTTTGGTGCCAATCAATGGTATTTATATTTGGGTCTTATTTATGATTGTCTTGTGGCGTAGGTATGTCACTTTTAACATGGGAAGAAAGTGACGCACTGGTGGCGCAAGGCTTTTATAAATAAGGCCCTGAGTTTTTTTGCTCTTGGTTTGTGTTCTGCTTTTTGATAATGCTTGCTATCAACATTTGCAAGGTAGAGGATTTGTATTTTGGGAAACAGTGACGTTTCAAAAGTGATATTGAGTGCTTATACGTAGGTTCTGCGCAGTGTTTTTTAAATGTTATTCAAAAAACGATTTTGGGGGCAAATCAATAGTATTTTCATTTGGCCCTTATTTATGATTGCCTTGTGCAACCGGTGCATCACTTTATTCATGGGAAATAAGTGACGCTCTTCTGGTGCAAGGACTTCATAAATAAGGTCTTGAGTTTCTTTGCTTTTAGTTTGTGTTCTGCTTTTTGATAATGCTTGATATCAACATTTGCAAGCTAGAGGATTTGTATTTTGGGAAACAGTGACGTTTCAAAAGTGAAAATCAGTGCTTGTACATAGGTTCTGGGCAGTGTTTTTTAAATGTTATTAAAAAAACGATTTTGGGTGCAAATGAATGGTATTTTCATTTGGCCCTTATTTATGATTGCCTTGTGCAACCGGTGCATCACTTTATACATGGGAAATAAGTGACGCTCTTCTGGCGCAAGGTCTTCATAAATAAGGCTTTGAGTTTCTTTGCTCTTGGTTTGTGTTCTGCTTTTTGATAATGCTTGATATCAACATTTGCAAGGTAGAGGATTTGTATTTTGGGAAACATTGAGGTTTCAAAAGTGAAATTCAGTGCTTGTACATAGGTTCTGCCCTGTGTTTTTTAAATGTTATTCAAAAAACGATTTTTGGTGCCAATCAATGGTATTTATATTTGGGTCTTATTTATGATTGTCTTGTGGCGTAGGTATGTCACTTTTAACATGGGAAGAAAGTGACGCACTGGTGGCGCAAGGCTTTCATAAATAAGGCCCTGAGTTTCTTTGCTCTTGGTTTGTGTTCTGCTTTTTGATAATGCTTGCTATCAACATTTGCAAGGTAGAGGATTTGTATTTTGGGAAACAGTGAAGTTTCAAAAGTGATATTGAGTGCTTATACATAGGTTCTGCGCAGTGTTTTTTAAATGTTATTAAAAAACGATTTTGGGGGCAAATCAATGGTATTTTCATTTGGCCCTTATTTATGATTGCCTTGTGCAACCGGTGCATCACTTTATACATGGGAAATAAGTGACGGTCTTCTGGCGCAAGGTCTTCATAAATAAGGCCTTGAGTTTCTTTGCTCTTGGTTTGTGTTCTGCTTTTTGATAATGCTTGATATCAACATTTGCAAGGTAGAGGATTTGTATTTTGGGAAACAGTGATGTTTTAAAAGTGAAATTCTGTGCTTGTACATAGGTTCTGCCCTGTGTTTTTTAAATGTTAATCAAAAAACGATTTTGGGGGCAAATCAATGGAATTTATATTTGGCTGTTATTTATGATTGTCTTGTGGCGTAGGTATGTCACTTTTAACATGGGAAGAAAGTGACACACTTCTGGCGCGAGGCTTTCATAAATAAGGCCCTGAGTTTCTTTGCTCTTGGTTTGTGTTCTGCTTTTTGATAATGCTTGCTATCAACATTTGCAAGGTAGAGGATTTGTATTTTGGGAAACAGTGATGTTTCAAAAGTGAAACTCAATGCTTGTACATAGGTTCTGCCCTGTGGTTTTTAAATGTTATTCAAAAAACGAGTTTTTGGTGCCAATCAATGGTATTTATTTTTGGGTCTTATTTATGATTGTCTTGTGGCGTAGGTATGTCACTTTTAACATGGGAAGAAAGTGACCACTGGTGGCGCAAGGCTTTCATAAATAAGGCCCTGAGTTTCTTTGCTCTTGGTTTGTGTTCTGCTTTTTGATAATGCTTGCTATCAACATTTGCAAGGTAGAGGATTTGTATTTTGGGAAACAGTGATGTTTCAAAAGTGAAATTCAGTGCTTGTACATAGGTTCTGCCCTGTGTTTTTTAAATGTTATTCAAAAAACGATTTTTGGTGCCAATCAATGGTATTTATATTTGGGTCTTATTTATGATTGTCTTGTGGCGTAGGTATGACACTTTTAACATGGGAAGAAAGTGATGCACTGGTGGCGCAAGGCCTTCATAAATAAGGCCTTGAGTTTCTTTGCTCTTGGTTTGTGTTCTGCTTTTTGATAATGCTTGATATCAACATTTGCAAAGTAGAGGATTTGTATTTTGGGAAACAGTGACATTTCAAAAGTGATATTGAGTGGTTATACATAGGTTCTGTGCAGTGTTTTTTAAATGGTATTCAAAAAACGATTTGGGGGCAAATCAATGGTATTTTCATTTGGACCTTATTTAGGATTGCCTTGTGCAACCGGTGCATCACTTTATACATGGGAAATAAGTGACGCTCTTCTGGCGCAAGGTCTTCATAAATAAGGCCTTGAGTTTCTTTGCTCTTGGTTTGTGTTCTGCTTTTTGATAATGCTTGATAGCAACATTTGCAAGGTAGAGGATTTGTATTTTTGGAATGCAACATGTGTTGCACTGGTGGTGCAAGGCCTTCATAAATAAGGCCCTGAGTTGCTGTTGTATAAACTTAAATATGTTACAATTTATTGTTTATATTGTTTGTCATTACTTTGTTGTTTGCTAATAGTGGTCTTTCATGTGTTTTTTTTTAAAAAGAACAACAGATTCAAATCAACTTCTGAAAAGCAAGCAAAAATGCCTTCAAGGCAAAGAAGTATCAAAAATACCATACGTAAAAGTAGAACATCAGAAACAGAATTTATAGAATCCTCTACAACAACTACTTCAAAAAACACCAGAAAAGCTCCTGGTAAGCCAATTAAGTCTTTTCTTCGCAACATATGTCGTACAAAAAAAATGATATTGGTAATGTGAATATTCAGAAGGAGACAGCAAATCTAAAAAGGAAGGAGAGGCTCACAAAAAATGTCTCGATTGGAGCAGGAGAGAAGAGAATGGATAGCAATAGAAGGATAAATCAATTTAGGGACATTCGTAGGTGAATGTTTCGCAATAGGGTAGTTTTAAATTTGCTAAAAAATGATAAGAAAGGTAAACAGAGAACTGCTTTTTACAAGAAAAAGAAAAGTGTAGAGAAGATTGTTGATCAGGCTTTTGAAGTTAAGAAAAAATTATTTATTTTAGTAATCAATAGAATTAGTATACTTAATAAGGCAATTGATCTTTTCAAATCGAACAGTAGATGGAAAAGAATTATTGATCGGACTAATTTTTGTGAAGCATTTTCTGGCGAATGGATGCATAGTTCAAGTTCTGAGCCATTTTTCAATGAGGAGAGTTACTTCCAGGAGAATGTTTTGGTGCATGCAGTTGACACCAGTGGTCGAGCATATGAGGTGAAAGATGGTTGTGTGATGGAAAAAGAGAAACTTGTGTCTAGAGATGCAGAAGAGGTGTTAGCTCATGAAGTTTTAGGGAAACGTACTAAGGGTCCAGTGTACACATGGAAGTGCAGTCGTATTTGTAGTGTGCGACAGGATTCAATCGATTTGCTTCGAAATTTCTTACGTACATATAGTAAGAAAAGTCTCAAACAAAAAATGAAGATCTTGCAAGAGTTAGATCCTTGCAGAGTGAAAGAAAGCACAGGTTTGCATGGGCATTCACTGGCTTGTCTTTCTAGAAAAGTATGTCAGAGTGTTTTTCATCATTTTAGGATGTTAGCAGTGCATCATAATAAGGTGAAGAAATTAGTGAGAAAGTTGTATTATGCAAAAAGTCCAGCACTTAAGCTTAAACAGTTAAACAGTGCTCTTTTGCATGGATCTGAAGTGGATGTGAAGACTATTTGTGAAGAAATTGAGTTTTGTTATTTTGGGAACAAAGAGGACAGTGTAGAAATGGATATAGTAATGGATGGTAATGTGGAAGATAATGGACAGATTTCAAGTACAGAAAAGTTTGACGAGGAAATTACCAAGTTTAAGGTGAAATCAAGTGAAAGGCCTAATTTAACTTGTGTGTGTTGTCGACGGACTCATTATAAGATTCAGACTAGGTTAGTTGATTTATATGCAAAATGTGAATTGGAAAATAATAGTGAATGGAAGGATTTTGTAAGTTATTTGTTGGTGGAGAATTCTTTTGATTTGAGTTTTGATCAGCGTATTTGTAATTATTGTTTGAAAAAATTAAATGAAAATAGAATGCCTGCTAGAGCAGTTCATAATAATCTTCAGTTGATAGATATTCCTTATGAATTGATGGATTTAAATACTTATGAATCAATTTTGATTCAATGTGTCCATCCTTTTCAAGCTATTGTTCGCATGGAGCCTAAGATAGGAAAATTACCCCCTACAGATTTACAAAGAGGATTAAAGGGAAGAGTTGTTTATTTGCCTCTAGATGTGAAGAAAAATATATATACAATTGGTGTAGAAAGAGTAGAAGAGGATCCTCTAGTTATTCTAGTTAATGGGGTTCCGACAATGAGTAAGAAAATCTGGCAAGATTTAGTGGATGTTAGGAAAGTCAAAAAGGCAACGTTGTATTTGGTCAAAAACAATGAGTACTATAAAGATGTAAGTGTTGGAGCAGAGGAAACAGCTACAGAAGAAGACAGTGATTGTTCAGTTGGCCAAATTGAAAAAGTTGATGTGTCTAGATATTAAGAAATATATGAACATTATAATGTTCATCCTTTGCATTCCAAAGAAGTAATGGGGAATGCAATTGACTTGTTTCAAATGAAAGCAGCAAAAGGAAGTCCCATTAGTGTATGGGAAGAAAGTTTGGAAGCTCGTTGTTTTTCACAGTTATTTCCAACAGGTCGTGGTGGACGATATGACGATCGAACAGTTCAAATTCCTGCAGCTGAATACCGGACTTTAAGATTATATGCTGAAGATCCAAGGTTTCGGCAATGCATTCCGTATTTATTTCATCTACTGCATGAAAGTGATTTGTCTGGTCTTTCTTATGCAGTTAATCATATATTGAAAAGTGGAGCTCATCTGTAAAATGTTTCTGCAAGGGACTTTATGGAGAAAGTTAATCTGCAAGATAGTATTTTGGAATCTCAGCTAATCAATCTCATGGCATGTCAACGTGGAACCAATGAGTATTGGTTCCGTCGTCATGGAGAATTGAAATGTATGCTAAGAAACTTAGGAACTCCTACATGGTTCCTCACTCTTAGCTGTGCTGAGTATGCATGGGACGACTTACTTGAATTTCTACGAGAGTCAAATGGAAACATACAAAATATAGAATTGAAAACACCTGGAGAACTGTGTTCTTTGGCTCCAGTAAATGTTTGCAGATATTTTGCAGATTTTTGTTTGCAGATATTAGTGGAGAAGTGTGGCTCACTGGTTAGAGCAGGCAGACCCTGAAGCAGAGGTCAGACCTGGGACCAGGGTTCGATTCCTGACGCGGCAGGGTGTTGAGCTCAAATGTCCACGGACTCGATAATTCTCGCTTCGGTGCCTGACCTAATCATGGGTTCACACTCTGCAACTCTGGGCATTAAGCTTGCTTAATCTCCACAACGGCCCCCCTGCGGCGGGATGCCTGGCTTTCACCTTGGGGATGCCCTGTAGGGGCTATCTCACAGGGAAAAACCAGGACGGGTTCCCAAGGCAAGCGCGGAGATACCCCTTCGGGGGTCGATTCTGGCGCTATATAAGAAATATAATAATAATAATAATAATTTAAATCATAGATTTGAAGCTATGATGTCTTTTATTACCAACAAAAAAAATCCTCCCCTTGGAGAGGTTTTGGATTTCTTTTGGAGGAAGGAATATCAAGCGAGAGGTGCTCCTCATATACATATGTTGTTATGGATTAAAGATGCACCCAAATTTGGATCAGATTCGGATGAAACAGTGATGAGTTTCATTGAAGAGTATTCAACATATGCTGTTCCAAAATCTACTGAAGAAAACAGTTTAAGGCAACAAGTTTTACGTTTTCAATCTCAACGTTCTGGAAAGTACTGTCGTCGAAAATTTAAAAACAAGGAAAAGTACTACACGAAATGTCGTTTTGTGTTTCCATGACCAGTGATTTCTAAGGGAAGAGTAAATAATTTGATGTCATCTCTACGACATACTGTGACGAGGAAATCTCCCAAAAATACATACAATTTGAAAAGAAATGAAGAATCTAAGTACATCAACGATTACAACCCAGTGATTTTGTCCATGTGGAATGCTAACATGGATATTCAGTTCGTTGTTGACAACTCTATTGCTGTGGCTCGATATGTGACATCTTACATCACCAAAAAAGAAAAGACAGAACTGAAGGAAATGTGGGAGGACATTTCACATGAAAAGAGTCTAAGCAAGAAATTATATAGTTTCAGTCTGAAGATGTTGTCGCATCGAGAAATTGGAGCATATGAATGTTCTGATCGGTTATCATCAGTAAGTCTCTATGCCAAATCAAGAACAATCATTTGGGTGAGTCTAGGTCTTGCTGCAACACGAAAGCGAGTTTTGAAATCTGTACAAGAAATTGAATATTTGGCGGAGAAAGAACCAAACAGTACAGATATTTTGAAGACAAATATGTTGGATACATACTATCCAAATAGAAGTACTCACCTTGAGAACACTTGTTTGTATGAAGTTCTGCAAAACTACAGTTATAAGAGGAACATCACAGAAGATATCAATAATGGAAAATATGCAGTCATTGGCTATGAAGGATGTCTAGTGAAGCAGAAAAAAGGCCATTTGATTAATCATCAAAAATTGAGTTGTGAAGCTCCAGACAAAAGAGAATTTTATTATTTAGCTCTTTTGCAACTCTTTAAGCCATGGCGTACAGAAGACGAACTACTTGGAGATTTTCTCTGTTATGAAGACTCTTTTAATGCAACTAAGGATACCATAGAATGTTCTATTTTTCTAAATTATCTGCAAATGTTGAACGAAGAAATAGAGCAAGAAACCACAATTGCTGAAGAGATAGCTAGAGACAGTTCTCAAGACAGTCAGAGTTCTACTTCATTGAGTCAGGATCCACTAGGAGGACCTATTATCCAAAATGAAGCTGCCACTGCCATGGATGAGGTGGAAAGAGCTATGGAACAAGCTCAAGAAGATAGAGTTAACTTAGAAGATTTGGTAAAGCAACTAAACGTTGAGCAGAAAAAGATATATGATGAAGTCACAGAGCAGATTGAACATGGATTCAGACATGAGAAAAAAGAGTGCTCATGTACATCATTTGAGCCTGTCCGACTGTACGTAAGTGGAGAAGCGGGGACAGGAAAAAGTTTTCTAATTAAAGCCATTGCAAGTTATCTGCAGAAAAGGATTGATTCACCGCTGTCTTGTGTTGTAACTGCTCCAACTGGTCTGGCAGCACATAACATTAAAGGGATTACTCTACATCGTTTACTGATGCTGCCAGTTGAGCATGATAATAAATTGCATTACAACAAGTTATCTGGAGATGTGTGTTCTGAAGTTTCAAGAGTCTTGAAGAAAATGAAACTTCTTATTATTGATGAAGTAAGCATGGTCTCAAATCTAATGCTTGCTTTTGTGCATTTGAGAATGCAAGAAATTCTCAGAACAGAGTATGATGTGTTATTTGGAGGAAAATACATTATTGTTTTTGGAGATCTATTGCAGTTGACTCCAGTAAAAGGACAACCAGTGTTTAAAATGCTCGCGCATGAAGATACTAGGAAGTCCCTTGAAAGCATTGGAAACGTTAATATATGGTTACATTTTAAATATGCTGAACTGCTTCAAAATATGCGACAGGCAAAGGATGAAGATTATAAAAAATATTCTACAAGATGTAAGAATTGGAAAAGTAAGCGAGCTTGGGAAAGAAGCTTTACATGGTCGATTAATTTCAAATTTGTATCCAAATGAAAACATTCTTCCAGAGAATATTTTTTAAAAAATGACTGAGAAGAAATCTGGGATATGTTTGATGCCAACTCTGCAAGAATGTTCCATCTTCAACAACAAAATGTTAGAGTTAGAAAATGAAAAGATTGTGAAACTGGAAGCAATAGATAAAATAGAGCATATGGGTGCAACAATTGTTTTGTCAGAAAATGTGAAAACCAAATTGGATTCATTAGAGAAAAGTATTTCTAAAACAGCTGGTTTTGAAAAGACTCTGAATGTGTGTTTAAATTGTCGTATCATTTTGAGAAGGAATTTAAATATTGAAAGAGGTCTGGTAAATGGAGCAATGGGTTATGTTGTTGATTTTGTGAATTATAGAAATAGAGATGGAATTGAATTTTTAAAAATAAAATTTGATGGCATTAGGCAAGTACAACAAATCAGTCGTTGTTCTGCTAGATTTTTACTTGTAAAAGACTTATATGTTCGCCGAAAACAGTTTCCTGTTTGTTTGGCACATGCAGTAACAATTCATAAATCTCAAGGTTTAAGTGTAGATAATGCTTTAGTGAACATTGGAAGATCTGTGTTTAAAGAGGGTATGGCATATGTGGCATTATCCCGAGTCAGAACTTTATCAGGATTATACTTGATTGAGTGTGATGAGACAAAAATTTGTGCAGATCTAGATTGTGTTAAAGAATACAATAGGTTAAGAAGAGAGTATGCTCCACATTTGCCTCAATATCCTCTGTTTGAAAAACGTGTGGTAGGCTGAAAAAGAAGAAATGAGAGTAATTGCAGTGAGGTAGTAGCAAAAAGACAAAAAGTAGACGAAACTGTAATTGAAAACAGAAAGAAAATGGATTGTGAAGAAAATGTTGTTGGATTTCAGTTTGAAAATAGTTCTGGTGTCAACTGCTATGCTAATGTAGTGGTTAATGTTGTTTTTTTTCTTAAAACTTTACAAGAACAGATTGTTGAAAATCGGGATCAAAGAATGTGTGGTTTATTGAATTCTGTGTTTGAGAAATGTAGCAGTGATAGAGCAAAAATAGAAAGTGTAACAGAAATTCGAAATATTTTAGATATGTGTTCTGGTCAAGATACATTTTCACAGAACATTCAGCAGGATTGTCAGGAATTTTTAATGTATATGTTTGGTGTTTTGGAAGATGAAGGTGTAGATGTAGATAATCTTTTCAGCCTTTCTTATCAATGGCAGCATGACTGCCACAATTGTAGTTCATCAAGTACTACTAGAATAGACACTGAAAGATTTATATATTTGACTTTACCTGACTGTAAATCAGTGTCATTTAAAAATCTAGTTAAAGCAGCAGATCATAATATGGTGTGTACTCAATGTAACTATCCAATGCTATCCACATTATTTATACAAAGTTATGGCCAGTATATCATTTTAGTTTTATAACGATGTAGACCTGATGGAACTAAATTGACAACTTCTATCAAAAATGTTGTGGCTTCTCAGTTATCAATTTCAGGAAGAACCTTTACAACTGAAGCTATTATTTATCATGACGGTTCTTCGACAACCTCAGGATATTATACATGCTACTTAAAATGTGAAAAAGGATGGAGTTACTGCAATGATTCTCATTTAACTTATAAACAACGATTGCTTTATGACTCTACAAATACTTATCTAGTGTTTTTAAAACCAAAGTTTTAGTAAAGGGAATTGGCCTTTGAAGACGGGAATAGATAATAAAAGTTAGTTAGTTAGTTAGTTAATCTAATGTTTTAAATTATTTATCTCATATAGATACTTTAAGTGGATCTCAAAGTAAAAAATGCTGATATATCTGACACAAATTGGCCGTGAGGAAAGTGTAAGGTATGATGTTCTTAGATCTTTTTTCATAGGAAGTCGATGAAATGGAAGTTATAGAGCACAGCAGACTTTTTTTCCACCAAAAGGACCTTCACTATCTTCTATTTGGCCTCACGGAAAAGTAAGTGGATCAAAGATTAGTGTACATATATGAGATGTATGTTTGAATGTTTTTTTTTAACACAATCTTTTAGATTGTGTTTTTTTTCCCGCTGTTATATGTTGAAGACTTTGAACTCACTAATTTAAGTGAAATTCAATATATTCTGAGAACAGCAAAAATAAATAATGTAACATATTGTAGAAGTTATTCTATAGTTTGCAATGTGTAATTTATATTGTATTCACATTGTCTCACACTCATTTTCCTTTTTCACCCTTATTTACCTCTCTTTACTCATTTACACTGCCTTTTTTAACTTTGTTTCATCGCTGTTCCTTTACTGCACTTCATTCACAACTTCTCAATCCAATTTGAACTGTCTGCATTTCCTCTCTTCCTTCCACCACTTTTTATCTTTTACACATTCTCTCAGTACCACTGCTTTAGTTTTCTTCCCCTCTCTCTCTTTCTTTCTTTTTCTCCTTTTTTTTTCTTTCGCACTCATTGTATTGTAGTTCACTCAGTCTTTCTCTTTGTTTTTCTGTGTACTTACTCTCTCACTCCTTTTTCATCCATCGTTCTATATTAACCTCATTCCCTTCATCCCTTCACTCTGTAACTCCCCTTCACTCACTCTCAGTCATCTTCTATTCCTCTTTTTTATTAATAGTTCCTCATTCAGACTTCTCTCCTTTTCACTTATTTTCCTTTTACTTTCTTATCTTTCCTGATTTCGTTTTGGTATCTCACATTCTTTTAGTATCTTACTTACCTTCAGTAATTTGTTCTCTTTCTATTTCTTTTTCCTTCTTTTTTCTCTTTCTACATTACTTTATTTCTGTTTTTGTATCCTTCACTATTGCTTTATTTCTTAGTAAACTTTTTTAGATTTTTTACCTCTTGAACTGTTTCTTCTATTTTAATATATATTTTTTACTAATTATAACGTGTTTTTTCTTTTGTCTTTCACAGATACAAGTAAGTTTTCATTAATTATATGGTAAGTGTGTTTACAAAATGTAGTTTGTTATCACCCTTTGCTTTAACCTCACTACTTTTCTCTCACCCTACCTCATCCTTGTTTCCTTACTTTGCTTCCCTCACTTATTCTTATCCTCCATGTTTACTTCCTACCACATTCAACTTCTTTCAGTACCTCTGCTTATCCACACTCCTTCACTTACCTTTTTTACTGGTTCACTAAGTCCCATTCTGACACTCCTTCCTTTACTCTCTCTCTTCTTTCTCTCTGTCACTCCCCATGTCTTACCCTTATTCACTTATATACACCCTCTTTCACTCCTCTTTACTTACACTCACTGCTATTTTCTTTCCCTCCGTCACTACTGTTTTTTTTCTCTGGTTCCGTCACTATCTGTCATTCCCCATACTTAAGTCTCCTTCCTTTTACTTTCATCACCCATTCACATTTTCCCAGAACCTCTGCTTTAGTCTTCCTCTTTCTTCTCTTCTTTTGCTCCCTTATCCATTTTTTTTTCTCAGTTACTTCCTCTTACACCTTTTCTCTGTCTTACTATCTATTACACAGTCCCTCTGTGTTCCTCCCTCTAGCTCTCTTTCTCTTACCACCACTCTCTCTGTCCCCATTCCTCATGCTCACTCCTTCATTATTTTTTTTTATTTTTTTTTTGTTCGTGCGCTGACGGGACGCGCACCGGTACGCTCACCGGTATGCGCACCGGGAGCGCACCAGAGTCAAATATGAAAAAAAAAAATCCTATTTTTAAACAAAAATATTATCTTAATATACAATATAGGGTTAATTTTTAGAAAAACATACCTTTCTCAGCTAAAGACATTTGCGAAAAAATAACCTTAGAAATTCACTAAAAAGTACATAGGTATGAAGCCCTATAAAAAGTTAAAAATTTAAAATTAGCAGTTAAAAAACCTATGAAATTCACAGAAAAACCAAAGGTTTCACACCAGTTATAGTTAGGAATTAGCATTAAAAAAACCTTTGAAATTCACTGAAAAAACCATAGGTTTCACACAAGTTATAGTTAGCTGGAAATTTTACTGACATAAAACCAATGAAATTCCACGTTATAGTTAGTTGGACTCACTATAACTTGCGCGTGTAATGCACTGCTGATGACATCACATATTACATCACTCATGACATGGTCAGTGACATCACTCATGACATCACTGATGAGACCATCTTTGTGACAGAGTGACAGACCTCCTTTGACTGTAAAGTAACCCTTGAAACACATATTCAAAAATAGAAACTAACATTTTCAAAAAGGTGGATATACCCATACCAGTTACAACAACCAATTCAGTAATCCCACCATCTATGTACACATTCACATATTCACCAACAGTTTTATATAGTCACACATCCATATACTCACTCATCATATGTAGGGATACCCCTATACATCCTGTTACACACCGACAGTCATCAAAAAGTTACTCACACACACACTCACACATGCAAATAAACTAATAAACATCCATTTATTTGCATATACAGATGTACACACACTACCACATTACTTCTAAGGAAAGTTACACATATTTACTCTCTTAAACAATCACTTATAGAAACACATACTTATTTAAACAGGAACTCTTACAATCTCTCACTCTCACATATACTGACTTATATACATCAATACTCACATATACTAGATTAAAATATATCTTGTTACTGATTAAGACACTAGTGAGACAGGCATTCAATCACTAATGCACACATATACACATTCATCCACTCATACAGTCCTGCACATATGCTGTTTTCAAAAAACATACAAACAGTGAGTCAGTTATTGATGCATCTATGTGCTAAGTAACACCCCCACCAAATCTTACAGACACTCATATTGATACTAAAAAAAACATATAATAACCCATATACACACATATGTAGCTACTCACCAACCAATGCAGCCACTTATACACAAAAAGAAACACTGATACATATATTTAAATATTTAAACATTACTCGCTAATGTATGAATTCACTAAGATACACTTAATAAGCCAGTTAACCAATCATTTTTTTTTTAAAAACATCCATTAACACACTTCTTTAAACATTTATTCTTCCATCGACCTTTACATATACATATAAAAATATATATATTTTTCAGAAAGACACACATTCACTGGATGATGTCATCAGTGATGTCATGAGCGATGTCACTGACCATGTCATGAGTGATGTAATATGTGATGTCATCAGCAGTGCATTACACGCGCAAGTTATAGTGAGTCCAACTAACTATAACGTGGAATTTCATTGGTTTTATGTCAGTAAAATTTCCAGCTAACTATAACTGGTGTGAAACCTATTGTTTTTTCAGTGAATTTCTTAGGTTTTTTAAATGCTAATTCCTAACTATAACTGGTGTGAAACCTGTGGTTTTTTCAGTGAATATATATATATATATATATATATATTTAGATATATACATATATATACATATATATATATATATATATATATATATATATATATATATATATATATATTACCTACTGGCGGTCGCCAGTAGGTAGTTATAGTTAGGATTTTTTTCAATATTAAATCTCAAAATTCTATTTGGAATAACTTTGGTGCCGGTTGACGAATCTGCCTGGAAATTTCCTCAAAATGGCCTTGCGGCGCCCCGGTCCTTCCCTGAAAGTTTGGGGAGATTTGTCAAGAGGGGGCCGAGATAAAAGGGGGGTCCCAAAACGTGTTTTCCCCATGTTAATTTCCATAGGGCGGTCGACCTCACTTTTAGCCCGAACGGCTGAATGGATTTCCACCAAACTTGGCAAAATTGTAGAGACTGGTAGCCCGATGTGCCTTTGCTATGTGCTCCAGTGGATTTTGAGTAATTTAGGTTCAAAAAAATATATATATCTGTGACAGCGCCCCAGTACGCACTCCGGGCGCGCCACGCGACTTGCGCGCAGAAATCTGATTGGTTCTCGGGTGTCTGTAAACATTCAAAACAGTCCGGAGCGGCCGCCATCTTGTGTCTCGGTAGGATCGAGACACAAGCGGTGGCCAAAACAAGGGGGAAATGACCATAAGGGGCAGGGTAGACTCACCCTGACCCCCTAGGTTTGATGTGGGGGCTATAAAAGGGCCTCGCGGGGCAAACAATTTTTTTTTTTTTTCGATTGTCGCGGAGGGAGCGCCCGGTACGCGCACCAGGGAGCGCACCGGGAAGCGCACAAAAGAGAAAAAAGAATACCAGAGTTTAACATTTTTGGGAGGTAGTTCTGAAAAGAACTTTTTTTAAATTCTTTTTGTTTTATATTTTTTTATTATTTTTCTGAACATTTTTTTATTTTTTTGTGTTTTTGAACAATTTTATATTTTTTGGTTTTTTTAAGGGAACAAACAAAAAACAGGTAATTGGAAATGGCTCTACAGGAGCAAAAAAAAGAAAAGAATTACTGTTTTCTTTCCTTGCTGCAATTGGTGGTTGTCTACAACATTATTTATTAAGGTGACGCTAAGTTCACCATAGCATAATGTTTTGCCACAGAAAATGCAAACAAATTTGAGCTTGCCAAATTTTGGCTGAATATTTGGCACCATTTGGCGTTTTTCAGGACCAGAAAGTGAGGGAACAGAAGAGGAAGTGCTGGCCACAGGGGGGGGGTTGTTTCGAAGTTCCTGGACTTCAGCCTGGGCTAAATTATTGGGGTGCCACCTCTCCATGTGGCGGATCATGGTAAATTTACCGAAGGAATATTTCTTTGAGGGATTGCCCTGGAGAGAACTTTGTCACAAATAAGACAGGTGACTTTGGGGGCGTTCACCTTTTTCTGGTTATCTGGAAAAGAAAATTATTGCCAAATGAAGTGCACTTTAACGTGCCTTTGTCTTGGTTCTTCAGGGAGGAAGCGCCTTCGTTGTTGATCCTCCTCCTCTTCTTCCTCCTCTTCTTCTTGTCCTCCAAGAAACTGTGGTGGTGGACCTTCTTTTCTTGGTGGTGGGGGTGGTGGTGGGGGTGCACCAGCTGCAGCAACAAGTGATGCCATTGTTTCCTCAAAAATAGCTCTTGCTCTCTCAATGAAGAGAGTAAAATTTCCAGCTAACTATAACTGGTGTGAAACCTATGGTTTTTTCAGTGAATTTAATAGGTTTTTTAAATGCTAATTCCTAACTATAACTGGTCTGAAACCTATGGTTTTTTCAGTGAATTTCATAGGTTTTTTAAATGCTAATTCCTAACTATAACTGGTGTGAAACCTATGGTTTTTTCAGTGAATATATATATATATATATAACCAAGAGGGATATTCTCTTTTAAATCTGTTCAGTTTTTCATTTCAGCAACATGGTGTAATGTATAATCTGTTTCTGGGCCAACTGATTGTAGTTTTTATGTTAATGCACTGAAACACTGTGAAATCTAAGTGCTACTGAACCAGGCTGAAGTATGTTTTTTATTTCCACAGGCTGTGGGGTCAGCTGACTGTGTATCAGCACTTTAAGGATGAGGGGTGTGTAACCGACCATGTCATGTGATCAAGGGGCGGAGGTCCCGAAACGCGTCATGGCGGCGTGTTCTGTGCACGAAGGATGGAATAAAATTAATTAATTGGCACAATATCCGTGAGGGTCCGGTTTCGTTATTTCCTTGCGAGTTTTACTTGAGGGTCTTGGCGAAGTTCGTGGCATATATATATATATATATATATATATATATATATATATATATATATATATATATATATATATATATATGCGTGTGTGTGCGTGTTTGTGTGTATATATATATATATATATATATATATATATATATTTTTTTTTTCAACAACGTTTGTTCCAGAGAAAAGCAAATGAGCCGCAACTCCAGCCACGCGTTTCGGTAGCTCCGTCTACCTTGCTCACGGTGAGCAAGGTAGATGGAGCTACTGAAACGCGTTAGTTTATATCTGTGCTGTGAAGGAAAATAAATCTTTTGTCTGAAAAGAACAGTGGCTGGAGTTGCGGCTCATTCGTTTTTCTTTGGAACAAACGTTGTGGAAATTGGAAGCGGCTTAGTTCTACCGCAAGAGCCACGCACCACTATGTAGCGCCACACGGGAAAAACAAGGAACCATATTGTTGGATACATATATATATATATATAGTTACCTACTGGTGGTCGGTGGTAGGTAGATATAGTTAGAATGCAGTTTACATAGGAAGAGCGTTTTTTAATTTGTCAATATCTTTGGCGTCATTTGACGAATCCTCACAAAATTTCCAAAACTACTTTGACTCTCACTTCAGCGGCAGTCTTGAAAATTTCCAACGGAAACTTTAGACAAGCCTACAGTCCGAACTGCTGAACGGAATTACACCAAATTTGGCAGAAAGGTAGCTCTTGGTCCAGAAAGTACTATTTTTGCTAAATGGTGTACATCAGTTCAGTGGCTGATGAGAAACTTAAAGATTTCTCAGATATACAACTGAGGCCGCGGTAGCTCCGTGACCCCCCCTGATCTCGTGCCAGGAATCTTATTGGCTGCTAACACTTCAAACCAGGAAGTGTTGGCTGCCATCTTGTGACTCGGTTGAACCACGTCACAAGCAAAAAATGCAGAAAAAAGAAAAGGAGGCAGGGTAGAAACATCCTGACCCCATAGGTATCTTGAAGGGGCCCCCATGGGACCCCCCAGGGCCAAAAAACATTAAAAACAATTTGGTGGGATCGCTTTGGATTCTCGACTCTAGCCAAAAATGAAAAAAAATGTGCAGACTTCAGCGCTTTGTTTCATTTAGGCCCTGGGTGGGCAGGTTCTGGTGGCAAATATAAATAATGATCGGGGGGCCTCAGGCAGGCCAACACCCCCCAGGGCTTAACACAAAGGAAATGCGGAGAGGCCACACAGCTCCGTGTCCCCAGGGCCCGCCACATCCCCAGGGCTATATTAAATTATAGTGGGTGGGGGACTCCAGTCCCACCACGCAGCCCCGGAAACCACCACCTCTCCGGGGCTAATTCACATAAATGCGGGGGGCCCAACGCCCCTGCTGCCCCGGAGACCGCCACCTCCCTATAGCTATATTTAAATATAATCCTCTGGGGGCTCCTGCCCCTCAGCAGCCCCGGGGTTCACCACCTCCCTGGGGCTTAATCTTTGTTGGAGTGGGGCAGAGTGCCTCCCTTCGTGGATCTGTAGAATGCCCTGGGGACCACCACCCCCAGGGCTGGCCCCAGCAATGTCCCGGGTGCCCACCACTTGCAATGCAATTTGCTATGGCTTGGAGGAAGCCATAGCAATTACTGCTCCACTTTATGGAAACAAGAGCATTGAAAATGCTCTTGCTTCCAAGGAAGTGAAGCAGAATTGCTTTTGGACAGAGGCAACTGCATGTTTGTGGCTCCCTCTGTCCAAAAGCAATGCCAGCTACTGCAGGAGGCAGGTAGCCGGCAGGGACTGTGGGGGCCTTGAAGCTCCTCTTGTGGTACCAAACATTGTGGCCATGCCCCGAGGGCCAAGGTGGTCCCTCCCCATTTTTAAATAAAAATGATGAAGGCCTGGCCTCAGGGGATGGATGTCCCCAGGATGAAATATGCCTGTGAGGGGGGTCATGTTGCCCCCTCCCTTTAAAAAAAAAAATAGAAAAATAAAGGCCTGGCCTGAGGGATGGGGTCCCCAGGCCAAAATTAAAGAAAAATAAAAAAAAATAGAAAAAGGCAGGTCCCCATACAAAAATCTTCAGAGAAAAGGAGGCTATGCAGCCCCCTTCCCTAAAAACAAATATTTAATTAAACAAAAAACTCTCATAAGTTTCCGGAGGCCACGCTCCCTTCACCATCACTCTGTAAACGTGCCTCCCGGTGCAGTGGTGGTTGGGGAATGAAATCCCCTTGAATGCTGAGGGTCTTTGGGGGCCAACAAGCCCTCTTGTTACCGCCACAAAGTCCCAGGCAGCAGGATTGCTGAGAGGACTTCTGGTTGGGGAATGAAATCCATTTTACTCCTGAGGGCCTCCGGACTAAAGTGGTCTATTTGCCCCAACTGCGTCAGGAGGTGCGTTTGCGGAATGGTGGAGAAAAGGAGACGTGGCCACTGGACACCTCTCAGTAAATCTACCGTGTGGGACTTACTGGACTTAACAGGAGGGCTAGATGGCCCCCAAGGACCCTCAATAGCCAAAGGGATTTCATCCCCTACTAGTAAAACCATTGAAATTCTGACGTTATAGTTAGTTGGACTCACTATAACTTGCGCGCCTGCAATGCACTGCTGATGACGTCACATATTACATCACTCGTGACATGGTCAGTGACATCACTCATGACATCACTGATGACACCATCCAGTGAATGTGTGTCTTTCTGAAAAATAAATATGTTTTATATATGTATTTATAAAGGACGATGGAAGAATAAATGGTTAAATAAGTGTGTAAATGGATGTTTTTTTTTAAAGAATTGATTGGTTAACTGCCTTATTAAGTGTATCTTAGTGAATACATATATTAGCGAGTAACTTTTAAATATTGTAATATATGTATCAGAGTTTTACTTTGTGTATAAGTGGCTGCATGGGTTGGTGACTGACTCACTGTTTGTATGTGTTTTGAAGACAGAATATGTGCAGGACTGTATGGGTGGATGAGTGTGTATATGTGTGTGTTAGTGAGTGAATGACTGTCTCACTAGTGTCTTTATCAGTAACAAGATATGTTTTAATCTAGTATATGTGAGTATTGATGTATATAAGTGAGTATATGAGAGAGTGAGAGATTGTAAGAGCTCCTGTTTAAATAAGTATGTGTTTCTATAAGTGATTGTTTAAGTGAGTAAGTATGTGTAAGTTTCCTTAGAAGTAAGGTGGTAGTGTGTGTTTAGTTGTATATGCAAATAAATGGATGTTCAATAGTTTATTTGCATGTGTGAATATGTGTGTGAGCAACTTTTGGAAGACTGTCGGTGTGTTAACGGATGTATAGGTGTCTCACTACATATGATGAGTGAGTATATGTATGACTGACTATATAGAACTGTTGGTGAATGAGTGGATGTATATGTAAATGGTGGAATTACTGAATTGGTTGTTGTAACTGGTATAGGTATCTCCACTTTTTTGAAAATGTTAGTTTCTATTTGTGAATATGTGTTTCACTGGTTACTTTACAGTGAAAGGAGGTCAGTCTCTCTGTCACAAGGATGGTGTCATCAGTGATGTCATGAGAGATGTCACTGACCATGTCATGAGTGATGTAATATGTGACGTCATCAGCAGTGCATTGCAGGCGCGCAAGTTATAGTGAGTCCAACTAACTATAACGTTGGAATTTCAATGGTTTTATGTCAGTAAAATTTCCAGCTAACTCTAACTGGTGTGAAACCTATGGTTTTTTCAGTGAATTTAATAGGTTTTTTAAATGCTAATTCCTAACTATAACTGGTGTGAAACCTATGGTTTTTTCAGTGAATTTCAAAGGTTTTTTTATTTTAATGCTAATTCCTAACTAAAAGTCTCACTTTATAAGTAAGACTGTTAGCGCTCTAGTTGTTCTTTAGAACACTCTGGTACATACTATCATTGGGCTATAGTTGCGCTACATCTGGCTGATATTTGAGCTACATTTGTATTTTTTTGTCTCTGGTGGCCATCTTTGGGCTACATTGGGATACATTTGGGCTACATTTGGGCTCTAACATATATATAGCCCAATGTAGCCCAATATATATTTTTTAAAAGTTAATTTTCTTAAAAACAACTGGAGCATATATCTTGAGACATAGCAAACGCACATCGGGCTACCAGTCCTTACAATTTTTCATTTAATTTTTTTTATTTTGCCCTGGAGCGCTCCCGGTGCGCGCCCCGGTGAGCGCCCCGGAAAGCGTAGTATTTTGAAGCACCCCAGTGCGCGAACAGGGAAGCGTCCCGTTAGCGCCAATGTCGCGATCGAAAAAACAACATCGTGACGCGTCGCGTAAGCGTGACGTATTGCGTAGCCACGTGATGCGTCTTATGGCGCGTCGAGTAAGCATGACGTATCGCGTAGCCGCGCGATGTGTCTTTTGACATGCTGCGTAAACGCACCCGGAAGCGCTCCGCGGCGCGGCCCGGAGCCCGTAACGTAAGCGCGCCGGAGCGCGTAACGTAAGCGCATCGGGTCATGTGACTTGAAAATAACACTTTTCATTGGTTCTCATCATTTTTTTTCTCCAAATAATGAAAGCCCCCTCCTTTTTTCCTCATTCTTACTTTCTTCATTGAGAGAGCAAGAGCTATTTTGGAGGAAACAATGGCATCACTTGTTGCTGCAGCTGGTGCACCCCCACCACCCAGAAAAGAAGGTCCACCACCTCTTCTTCTTGTTGGACGAGAAGAAGAGGAGGAAGAAGAGGAGGAGGATCAACATCAAAGGACCTTCCTCCCAGAACAACCAAGACAAAGGCACGTTAAAGTGCACTTCATTTGGCAATTTTTTTCTTTTCCAGATGACCAAAAAAAGGTGAACGCCCCAAAAGTCACCTGTCTTATTTGTGACAAAGTTCTCTCCAGGGGCAATCCCTCAAAGAAAAATTATTTTGGTAACTATACCATGATCCGCCACATGGAGAGGTGGCATCCAAATAATTTAGCCCGGGCTGAAGTCGAGGAACTTCGGAACAACCCACCCCCTGTGGCCAGCACTTCCTCTTCAGTACCCTCACTTTCTGGACCAGAAGAACGCCAAATGGTTCCAAATATTCAGCCTAAATTTGGCAAGGTCAAATTTCTTTGCATTTTGTGTGGCAAAACTTTATGCTATGGTGAACTTAGCGTCACCTTAATAAATACTGCTATAGACAACCACAAATGCAGGAAGGAAAGAAAACAGTCATTCTTTTCTTTTTTTTTGCTCCTGTTGAACCATTTCCAATTCCCTGTTTTTTGTTTGTTCCCTTAAAAAATATATATATATATAAAATTGTTCAAAAACACAAAAAAATTAAAAAATGTTCAGAAAAATAATTAAAAAAATATAAAACAACAAAAAGAATTAAAAAAAGTTATTTTCAGAACTACCTCCCATTTATAAAATATTGCCAAAAATGTTTAAACTCTGGCATTCTTTTTTCTCTGTTGTGCGCTTCCCGGTGCGCTCCCCGGTGTGCATACCGGGCGCTCCCTCCGCGACAATCGGAAAAAAAAAACCAATCAGCTTTCTGAGCGCAAGTCCCGTGGCGCGCCCGGAGCGCGTCCCGGGGCGCTGTCATAGATATATATATATTTTTGAACCTAAATTACTCAAAATCCACTGAAGCACATATCTTGAGACATAGCAAAGGCACAACGGGCTACCAGTCCCTACAATTTTGCCAAGTTTGGTGGAAATCCATTCAGCCGTTCGGGCTAAAAGTGAGGTCGACCGCCCTATGGAAATTAACATAGAGAAAACACGTTTTGCGACCCCCCTTTTATCTCGGCCCCCGCTTGACGAATCCCCCCCACATTTTCAGGGAAGGACCAAGGCGCCGCAGGCCATTTTGAGGAAATTTTCAGGCAGATTCGTCAACCGGCGCCAAAGTTATTCCAAATAGAATTTTGAGATTTAACATTGAAAAAAATCCTAACTATAACTACCTACTGGTGACCGCCAGTAGGTAATATATATATATATATATATATATATATATATATATATATATCGTGTGATTGGTCAAGCGGGGGCCAAGAAAAAAGGGGGGTTCCAGAACGTGTTTTCCCCATGCAATTTTCCATGAGAACCTTTAAGTGAGGCTACTGCCCGAACTGCTGAACGGAATTACACCAAATTTGGCAAAAAGGTAGAGTTTGGTTCGCAGATTATGCTTTATGTTACATGGTGTAAATTCGTTCACTAGTTTCTGAGAAAATCAAAAGTAAAATCATAGATATATCTGTAGACGAAATACCGTATGCGTACTGATCAAGGATAGTATGAGTACCATTACGAGCACGAGCTGCATGCAAATTGGCTCTCGACTGTCTGTCAACACTCCAAACCAGGAAGTGTTGGCAGCCATCTTGTGCCTTGGTAGAACCGAGGCACAAGAAAACAGAAAAAAAAACGGGAAAACTGCGTAAATGGGGCAGGGTAGAAACACCCTGACCCCCCTAGGCCTGCTTAGGGGGTCCCACAAAGACCCCCAAAGCCAAATTTAAAAAATAAAATGTTAGCCTCCGGGGATGGGAGGCCAAATCCCGGGGGCAATTGATTGTTTCTAAAGGGGGGCCCAGAGGGGCCCCGTAGCCCCGGGGACCACCACCCTTGGGACTTCTTTAAAAAATTAAAATAAACATGTTTGGGGGTGCTGAAATCCCCTCACACGGCCGGGGACCGCCACCTCCCCGGGGTTCTAATATTTAAATTGGGGAGTCCATGATGGATCCCCCAGCCCCGGAAGCCCACCACCCCCGGGGCTTTTCAAATGATGGGAGGGGGGCTGCGCAGCCCCCCTCCTGGAGCCTTTGATGGCCCTGGGGTCCGCTACTCCCCAGGGCCGGCTTCTGCAGTGTCCCGGGATGCCTACCCCTGGGACACTGCTGTTTGCTATGTTAGGCCGGGAGCCTTGCGGTTTCCGCCCTACCATAGCAAACTGCTTTCCTATTTGGAAGAGAGCAGGTTAACCTGCTCCCTCTTTCAAGTAGGAAAGTGGATTGGTTTTTGTTAGGGAGAGCAGCATGTAAGCTGCTCTCTCTGACGAAAAGCAATGCCGGCTCCCGAAGGACACGGGGAGCCGGCTGGGACTGTGGGGGCGTTGGGGCTCCCCCCACGGTCCCCAACATTTTATTTGAGGCCCGACGGATGGGGTCCCAGGGGATAATAAAAATTAGTGATGGGGCTATTTTTTTTTAACTGTAAAATTGTAATTCTCGTACCAAGCGCGGCAGTACGACATGTGGTGCGAGGTTCCTACGTTTTTCCGTACGCGTACCTGAGCAAGAAAAAGAAAAATATTTTTTTAATATTTAGCAAGTTTTTGTGTTTAGATGTTGGGTGGCTCTAAAAAGAGCCCTTGTGTTTATTGGGAGATTTTAGTACCTACACAAGTAAGTACTGATGCAGAGTCTAAAGTTCAAGAGGAAGATTCTGTTTCCCTCATCTGTAAAATGTACATGAGAGCTCAATGCCAGGGTCCTGTAAGCAGGAGCTGAAAAAAGAAGTGAAAGTAGAGGGACCTGCTATGCATTCTGGGATACTGGGAGAAGTTCTGGAAAGTTCTCTTAAAGGCACAGTATCCTATTTAAGCCACATAATGGCAGCCTATGGGGCTTGTCTGTCCCTACCTTCCTCTCTATCATTCCAGAGTCTTTTACTGGGGGAGGCAAGTTTCTCTATGGTAGAAACTGGCAGGCTGTATTATGTGTAGTGTTTTTTGGTGGAATTTCTAGTTGAAGTACTGGACAGTGTAGCCTGTGGATATAGGCTGCATTATTTGTCTTTAAATTCTCTCTTAAGTGTCTTTGCAGTTTCTGCATTATTTTGACAACTTGAGAGATTATTTTTGATTGCCGGGGTCCACGCACATGGGCGGGACTATTCACTAGATTATGACTATACACAGAGATCCCCTACTACAGAAACAGATTTTTTCACATGTTTCCTAGCTTTCTCAGTCTGTGGACAAAATTGATTGGACCAGTTCCATTTCTGCCTTTGGCATATATTAGAATAGACAAAGGTCGTTTGGGGGAAAAGTGACATCAGTTTTGTAAAGGTGTCCTTCATAAACATTTCCAGACCTACCCCAGTCAAAGTGCCTAGGTCATTGCCACCACAGTGCACAATTATGAGGTCAGGGTGTTGGAAATGCAAAAAGGATTTCACCAATGGCATCAATTGGTGCCACTTTAACCCTCTCTGTCCAATCCATTCAATGTCTACGTTTGGTAAACCTAGGGCTTTGTGATTTCCTTTCTGTTCTGCGTACCTTTGGCTCCGGAAAATATAGCTGTGTCCCACAATCCACACTCTAAGCATCTTGTAGAGAGGTCTGGATGCACTTAGATGGTCTCTGTGAATGAAATGGAAGTTTGAAAATTAAGATTTTTCTAAAATGGTGGATAAGATGCAGTTTTGAAAAAAGCAAAGAAATTATTGGTTGTTTGAAAATATTTTACACAGAAAACTAGGGTGCAAATATTTGTTTGTTTAAAATCCTGAAATTTAATGGTTAAGAAAAAGTGATAGAAAAGAATGTTACTTAAAATAAGCTGGTATATTGACAAGTCAAGCACACTTGCTGTCTTGATTTGCAACATTGTTTGAGGAACTTTTCACCTGTGTGCTTAGTTAACTGTTTCCTGAAGTGTTTCTATGGTAACAGGCAGAAAGCAGAATGGGAGTAGGGTTGAAGGTTTTGTCAGTTGGAAAGGGTTCAAAAGTTCAAGGAATAGAAAAGTGTGTTTCGTTTTGATTTAATGTGGGAATAAATGTGATTTGTTATTTATTTGTATATTTATGTAGATTGAGTGTGTATATTGACAGGAAAAGTTTTCTATTTGCTATAGGTCTTCCTGACCCTCTAGGGCTGCTCATGGGGTTTTACATGGATCCCCAAGGTCAAAATATAAAAAATAAAAAAAATCACGGTATACTCGTATGGTACGCGTACACAGTGAAAAAGAAAAAAGAACTGAAATCTGCTTTATTGTTAATTAGCCCCCAGGGGGGCCAAATCCCGGGGGCAATATTTTTATTTATAATGGGGGGCCCAGAGGGCCCCCCCAGCCCCGGGGACTGCCACCCCTGGGGCTTTACTGATATGTATGTGGGGGTGCTCACAGCTCCCCCGCAGCCCTGGGGACCGCTACCTCCCCGTGGCTCTAATCTTTAAATTGGGGGGGTTCCGTGATGGACCCTCCAGCCCCGGGGACCACCACCCTATGGGGTTTTACAAATTATGGGAGGGGGGCCATGCGGCTCCCCTCCTGGAGTCTTTGATGGCCCTGGGGGCTGCCACCTTCCAGGGCCAGCTCCTGCAGTGTCCCGGGGTGCCTACCTTCGGGAGACTGCTGTTTGCTATGGTAGGGTAAGTAAGTACCTTTTGCAGAGTCTAAACTTGTTGAAGAAGAGTGTTTTATAGTGTGCTGAACTTTTGACCTCTGTGAACAGTTGACTTTTGCATGATGTGTTGGGGGTAGGGTTCAAAGTTATGTGAGTTGGAAAGGGTTCAAATGTTGAACCAATAGAAATGTGTGTTTGGTTTTGAATTAATGTGTGAAGCAATTTGATTTGTTATTAATATGTATATATGTGTAAATTGAGAGGGAAAATGTGCCATTTCTTGGTTTTGCTGCGAACACTGAAGTAGAGAGATTCTGTCTAAGAATATCTACTGTGTGACTGGCATTCTTCTTTATCTACAAATCAATTTTAAAGGTAAGTTCATAACTTGTAAAGGAATGTATGTGGTACATTTTCTTTTTAATAAGAATCATGTGATTATCCTTCTAAAGTGTGTAGAATCCCATTCTGAGTTTGTCTGCATTTGGTTAAGTATTGTGAGAACACCATTTGGTAAGTTAATATGTTTAGTGAGTAAGCTTTGTCCAATAAAGTGCAGTACTAAAAAATGTAGAATGTGTGCAGTCACTTTTTCAGTTGTAGAGTAGTTAATAGTGTTGGTTGTTTAGAATTAGGTTTGTGTTTTAAGTCTACAATTTTCCAGCCAGTATACATACACTACTGTAAATTCTCTGGGAAATATTTACAAGCCTCTTGTGCGTTTTTGGGCTGCTACTGCGTTACTTTTTTGATGAAATGTTCACACAAATAATGCAGCAAATTGTTTATGTATTTGCAAAATGACTCATGGTTGTACATTAAAATGCAGTAGTTACATTTCTGTAATGTCTGCACTCATATTAGCACTTTAAGAGTAATTAATTTATTTTTTTCTGTTGATTCAGACTTGTGTTTTAAATCTACAATTTTTCAGTCAGTATACATACACTGCTGCATACACTCTGGGGTAGATTTACAAGCACCTTGGGCCTGTTTGTTGTTATATTGTGTCACTTTTTTGTGTAATGTTGGCATAAATAATGCAGTAAATTGCATATGTAGTTGCAAAATGAGTCAGGGTTGTCCACTGAAATGTAGTAGTTATATACATGGAATGTTTGCAGTCACTTAACCATTTTAGACTTGTAAATGTCTTTTGGAAAAATGCAACGTGCTCTATTTTTTATCTATTTTTTTTTAATTTTTTTTTTTATATCCTCATTTGCCGTCTTGCCGCCCATATCTTTGTTCCTTTCCCACCTCTGGGCTGTTATTGTCTCTTGGGCTGATCTAGAGTAATGGGGCGTGAACAGCACATATTTTTGGGTCTGGTCCCCTCTCGAAACTCCCTCTTGACCACCTGACCCAAGATGTGTGTCCTCCTCCATCTCTATTCCTCGTTATCGATTCCAAATACCAGCGAGACAGGCACGGGCTTAATCATTGGACTTTTAACATAAATATAACTTTAACCAAAATTTTGCAGGAAGGGTATCCAAAAACCTCTATTTCTTTTAGAGGCATCTAACATATCTAACTTTGCTATATATCTCATGGCTAATATCCAGTCCAATAAAGTAGGACTGAGTGGTGAGACCCATAATTTACATATCTCCCGACGTGCTAATAACATAGCATAGAAGATAAGTCTTACATTATTACCCAAAACTCTATTTTGCAAATCATGTCTCCCAGAAATAATTAATTCGGGGCTTACCTCAATGGGTTGATTCAATGATTTGGAGAGAGAGCTACTCACGTCAATCCAAAGTGTTTGATATTCGGGCATGATACGAACATATGGAGGTCATCAACATTTGGGGCTTTGCATTTTGGACATTCCACCAATCCTCCATTCTTAAATTTAGAAAGCCTGTAGGGGGACCAGTACGCCCTGTGGATAGTAAATAAAACATTTCGCCTTAGATTGGCAGGTTTAACAATTCTATATAGCATGCTCATAGTTACTTGCCATTGGTCTTCTGTAGCAATCCTTGGCAAGCTGTTCTTCCACAGGGTCTCTGGTAGATCAAATATCCCATCCTCCATCTCCAGTATTCGCCAGTACCAGCAAGCAACTTCCTTCTTAAAAACCACTGATTCTAGTTTTAGTTCAAATTCATTTTCCTGTCCAATCTCTGATTCTGCGTGGTTTGCCCAACTTTGAATCTGTAAATACTTATATTTTGAGAAAACTGAGCCCCAGTTTTGCTGACATGAACTCCATGAAATTAGTTTTCCATCTTGGAATAGATCTCTCCATCTTTGTAGAGCTGGCTCCTTTATCAAGTTTAAAGCTAACGCATCTCTTGTCCAGGTCGGAGCTCCCGGCGATTCCCATATTGGAGCCATGTAACTAAGATAAGGGATCTTAGTGGTTTTTCTTATTTTGTACCAAATCTCGGCCAAATCTTTCAGAGTCTTGAGTTTCACTTTTTTCAAAAACTTAGGGTCTCCAAACTTATATAAATAACCAAACTCATGATAGCCTGATATTTTCAGCATTATCTTGAAAAGTTCACCTATCTGTGAATGAACAAGGGAACCCAATAACATCCTGCAATTTTTCAAACAGAAAGCCCATGCATATATTTGTAGATCAGGAGCCGCCAATCCTCCTTTATTTACACTTCTTCGTATTTTCCTCCATGAAATTCGAGAGGTTTTAGATGCCCAAATAAATGAAGTTATCATGCTTTGTATTTTCGCCAACCATTCCTTTTTAAAACATAATGGAATAGCTTCAAACAAAAAGGTAATTTTTGGAATAATCATCATCTTTACTAGATTCGATCTCCCATATATTGACAAAGGTATATTCATCCAGCCCTTCAGCAAGTCACCAACCTCTTTTTTTACTCTATCAAGATTGGTTTTAGCCAAGTCCTCAATCTTCTGTGTGATCCTAACACCTAGGTATCTCATTTCTGCTGTTGTTTTTACTCCTCTTGTGTTAAGATTCCAAGTCATTATCTCAGTCTTTTCTTGGTTTAGCTGGTAACCAGAAATCCTACCAAAATCCTTTGTTATTTTTACTAGATTTTCCAAAGAACTAACTAAACTAGTAGAATAAACAATAATGTCGTCCGCATATAGACCTAGTTTCCTTGACCAGTCCATCACAGCAAAAGGGGGTATCTCTTCTGATTCCCTAATTTTACAGGCTAAGGGTTCTATATATATATTGAAAAGTAAAGGAGATAAGGGGCATCCTTGCCGGGTGCCCCGCATTACCCTAATGGGAGATGTAAGAGTGCCATTTATAAGTACACGTGAAGTTGGAGCACTATATAATGAGAAAATGGAGTGGGTAAATTTATCTCCTAGATTGAGATATTGCAGAAGAGTTTTTAGATAAACAAAATTAACACGGTCGAAAGCCTTGGCAGCGTCTAATGCTATCGCTGCCAAGGGATAATCATACTTAGAAGCTAAATCTATCATGCCTATCAAAGAGTAGGTAAGATCTTTTAAATACCTCTTCTTAATAAAACCTCTTTGATCTTCATGTATTAATTTATGGATGATATTACTAAGCCTGTCAGCCAAAATTATTGTGTAGAATTTATAGTCGCAATTTAAAAGCGAGATCGGCCTATACGCATCCATATTTTTTGGGGATTTCCCTGGTTTAAGAATTAGATTAATATTTGCCTCATTCCAAGAGCTTGGGATTTTCGCTTCCCCCTGAAATATTTTATTATATAAGTGACAAAGAGTAGGGACCAACGTAGTATCAAGAGCTTTGTAGACTTCTGCGGGTAGGCCATCCGGTCCAGGGGCTTTTCCTCTCTTGCTATCTTTAATAACCTTCATCAGCTCTTCTTGAGTAATTTCCTTATTAAGCCCACTCATCTCCTCATCTGATAATGGTTTCATTAAAGATAGCCAAGTCTCAATCTCCCCTGTATCTGGACACAAGTCTTCTGCGTACACGTTCGTGAAATATTCCTGAAATGCTTTTACCATCAGATTATTTTCTGTTATAATTTGGTCTGAGCCTGGTTTCTTGATCTCTTTAATATGATTGCGTACGATATCTTTCTTAGCTTTCCAGGCTAGTAGTTTGCCACATCCCTCCCCATATGAAAAATGTGCCAACCGACTAGCTTCCCATTTTTCTTTGACTCGTTGTGCAAGTATCGCAGTTAGCTGAACCTTTAGGTCTAAAAGTTTTTTCTCCCAAGGACCATCTGAAGTAGTACCATCCTGGGGAATCCGGTTCATTTCGCACTCTCGAATCTCTTTTTCTAACTTTGATACCTGGCTATTGTACAGTCTTCTTCTCTTTGCACCCTGGACTCCCATTCTGCCTCTCATAAATGCCTTGCACGCTTCCCATACTGTGTCATCCCTGGCTGAACTCACATTTACTTCTAGGAAAACTTGTATCTCCTCTTTAAGAATCTCTAAAACGTCTGTATCGGCTAAAATTGTCCGATCTAATCTCCAAACTGAAGTGATTTTCTCTTCTTCCAAACTCAGATTTAAACTCACCCCCGAGTGATCTGATAGATGCGCCCCTAAATGAACTACCTCAGTAACCCTCTCTCTCAATCTACTATCAACCAAAAAAAAATCTATCCTTGAATTGTGTTTATATTTTTTGTTATAAAAAGTAAACCCTGACTGTTGTGGAAATTTACCTCTCCAAATATCACAAAGTCCAAGTTGCCCCATCATTGACTTAAGTTTGGCAGTCATTTTGATATTTGTTATTGCTCTAATATTACCTGCCCTATCCATCTTCCCATCTAGTACCGTATTAAAATCCCCTGCCATAATTACTTTGCCAGGAAAATCCAATAGCTCCAATTCAACTTTCTCTAAGACTGCGGGATCGTCTATATTCGGACCATAGTAACCCACTACTGTTAACGTTTCGCTCGAGAGTCGCAGACTACAAATCACCCATCTTCCTCTACTATCTACTACACTGCTTTCGACTACTATGTCGGATCCTTTCCTTATCAAAATAGCAACCCCCTTTGTAACCAAGTCTTGGGATGTAAAAATAGCGTTTGCTATCCATTTTTGAGTGCTAAAGATCTCATTACTTTCCTTTTGTGCTAAATGTGTTTCTTGCAAGATGATGATCTGTGCGGATGAATCCTCTAAATATTTTAGAATCAACTGCCTTCTAGATTTAACTCGGAGCCCATTGACATTCCAACTAAGGAACCTTAACTCCTTATCTCTGACCCTGGTCATCATAGTTATTATGCTTGCCATATGCTGCCCATTTCTTCTTCTTCCTGTTTAAGTCACAGCAAGACTGCTCATGAGGAATATTTTTTTTTATTTTCTCCCTTTCCCTTATCCCACCCCTCTCCCTCTCCCTACACTCACTTCCCACCCCGGAAAACCCAACCATTACTCCCATGGCCTAGGCCTGTGGATGTCTGAGTGGTGGTGCCTCTTAATTTTTCGAATTATTATGGTCGATAGTCTTATTCCCTTGTATTATGAATGACATCCAAAAAAGCGTCTACCTCATCCACCGTTCGAAAGGTGTACATTTTGTTGTGCCACATAACTTTAAGAAAGGCAGGAAATTTTAATTGAGCCGTGGCTCCTAACTCCCTTAATGGTGCCAACCGCTTTCCCATCTCCCATTGCCTATTGGCTGTAGCTGGTGACAAGTCTGACCTAATATCAACTAGTATTCCATCTATTAAGATAGATTTTTTTTTCAGAGCAAGTGACAAAATTTTTTCTTTTAATGCATAGGTCGCAAAATTGATCAAAATTTTTCTTGGCTTAGCCCGGTCCGGATTCAACCTAAAAGGATCTCGATGTATTCGTTGTATGTCACGAGCCAAACTTTCCTCATCTTCTTCTAGTGCTAGCTCTTTCTTCAGTAACTGCACTACAAAAGCCTTTATGTCTGTCCCTTCTTTTCCTTCTGGGAGTTTGAGAATTTTTATGTTGTTCCGCCTTTGCATATTTTCCAGCCTTTCTATCCTTTCGTCCATATGCCTATCTTGGGAATATAGAGTCTCTATCTCCTTTCGATTGTCCTGGACTCTTCCCTGCATAATTTTCATTGCAGATTCCATCTCTCCTGCACGAGTCGTTAGTTTATCTATCTTATCCTCTAACAGCACGCATGTAGCACTAATACGCTCTTGGTTTTTTCTAGAGGCTTCAAAACCTAAATGTATATCTTGTTCTAATTTTTTTAAGAGTTCCATGACAGCCCCATCTGTGGAGGCAGATCTCTCTTGCTGTCTTGAAATTGACTCAGTGTTAGAGAACACCGACTTCTCATTCAAAGGAGTTTCTTCTCTCCTTGTAAATATATCCTCTTCCACCTTATCTTCCATGACATCAATAGGTGAACTTTCAGTTAATTCACTTAATGTGGCTGGTATATTAGATTGAGATATCTGTTCTGTAGGTGCCCCAGCCTCACAGCTACTACCCTTATCCTCCTCCATCTCTGTATCTAACACCTGAAATGGGTTAGGTGTGGAAAGAGTTGACCAGTCCTGTTCACGTTCTTCCATATATTCTGATAGATGTTCCCTTTTTTCTTCAGACTCTACTGCTTTGCCAACCCTATTTTGACACTGAGAGACAGAATCAGGTTTCAACACCAACACCTTTGGGACTGGCTTAAAATAAAGGTTAAGTGAGGGAGCGATAGGGGTCTTAAACACCGCCTTTTCTTTTTTTTGCCTTTTTTTCCTTTCTTTCTTAGACGGTGAAACCTTTGATTTATACTCAACAGATTTAGAAAGAGCACTTTCCTCTGTCTCCTCGTTATTTGTTTTTTCTACTTGTATTTTTTCACTTCTGGTCGGTCCCACAAACGTTTCTTGGTTTAGCTTCTTACTCCTCAGCTGATATCCTGAGGACTCATCTCCCTCCTTCCCCTTCTTGCTTACTTGTTCTGTAATGGACCGCTGCAACACACTTTTCAGTTCGAAATTACTTGTAGCAGCTTCCAGCCCTTGACCCCTACCTCTGCTCGTTGGAGTGCCGATTTTTGCGAGCACTCGGCGGCCTCTGCTGACACCCTGTGCCGCTCGCTCCCAGCTCCCGGCCGGCAGGTAACGCGACTCCGCCCCCACAGTCTCGATCTCGGCGGGTTGTTGCGCTGTGTCCTCCGCCATCCGCCGCTGCCGTTTCTGCTGGTCTCCGGTGTCCAGCCGGCAAACGGCTTCTAATATCCTCCGTAGCTCGCCGTGGCTCTTTCCAAGTAAGTGCGTGTGAAAAAATGAACTCCAGCACTCGACGATCGACCTCACAGATTATCCTGACACCATCACTCTCCTGACATCCGCGACCCGCTGGTTAGCCGGCCGCCATGTTTTCCCCCTCTATTTTTTATCTATTATTAGACTGTGTGTCTGTGTACATTTAGAAATTATATTGGCCCTTTTTTCAGATTCTTCCCCCTCTCTCCTCATACTCTACCCTCTCTCCTCATACACGCCCTTCTCTCTTTATACTCCCCCTTTCTTCTCACATTCCTCCCCTGTCTCTTCATATTCCCTCTTTTACACATACTACCCCCTCTCTCCTCATGCTCCTCTGTTTTCCTCATATTCCCCCCTCTCTCCTCAGACTCTCCCTCTCTGTCCTTATACTCCCCCCTCTATCGTGATATTCCTCCTCTTTCCTCATTCTCGTCTCTTTATGCTCATACTTCTCCCTGTCCTCATACTCTGCCCTCTCTCCTCTTACTCATCTCTCTCTCCTCATACCTCCCCCTTAACAAATCCCCAGTTATTATACATGCACTACTTCATACACTCTGGGGCAGATTTACAAGCCCCTTGTGCCTCTTTGTTGTTCTATTATGTCACATTTTGTTTATTTGTTATTTTTTTATTGTTCAGTTCATAACATACAAAAAAGCAAAAAGAAGAGAAGACAATGACATTTAAAACAATTCTAAAGCAAATGTAAATGTCAAAAACAACATTCTCACAGTGAAAGTTCCAAATGTTGGAGCATTGGTTGCCATATCTTCAACCCTAGTTGTTTTTTTCTAATAGATTTAATGCGGTATAGATGAAATTCAAAATGGAACACAATATAAAACTTAGGTTTCCACATTTCAAAGACAGGGGCTTCAGGTTTCAGCCACATTGTAGCGATACATAGCCTTGCTACCGCCATTGCCATAAAAATAAAATATCGGTGGGGATAATTATTCTGTGCACTTCCCATGTCAATTCCCACCTCAAAAAGCAGCAATTCACAACTAATATGACATTGCACCTTCGCTGTTGCAAACAGAAATTCCTCAATACTTAAAAAAAACTGAGAGAGTGCATTGCAATCTAAAGATACATGAACAAAATCTGCTTCATCCATTTGGCATCTAAAACATTTTCCATCATACATATCGCCCCACTTCATCATTTTAGCTGGCGTGTGATATAAATTAAACACAGTTTTATAATGTTGAGTATGTAAATTTGCAGTCAAAACTATTACTGCCGCCATATCAATCGAATCTTGTAAAAATGAGCCCGAACAGCCCAGTCGGTTTTGCCATTTAACATCTTGTATATCAATATCGTCCGGTTGCTTTAAAAGTAAAATTTCATACAAGACCCCAATCTTCGCCCCTTTTAGAAGAGCTTCGATAAATTCGATATTAACAATACCCTGTGGTTGGCGTTGTTTATATAAAAAATCCCATAATTTTAGATATTTAAAAAAATCATTCTTCGTGTTTGCATATGACTCCATTAAATCCATAAAATGAACCAGTGCACCATCCTTAAAAAAATCCCCTAGACGACAAACCCTTTTATCTCTCCAGATTCGCATCTTTGTATCCCAAAATATAGACTGTAGTATGCCCCTGGAATCCAAAGGTGTATAAAAGTTAATCCGTTGAATAGCCAGAATTTTCCGAATCCACTTCCACCCCTTATAAGCTGCGGTCATAATTTTACATCTGGTACGCTTGAAGTAACTTGGCTCATAAAACTTAAGCAGGGCTTCGCACGCCGGGTTTCCCAATGTCATCTGATAGATATTAGGTGACTCGAACTGCCGTTCAGTCCCCCCTATCACCATATACCTCGCATTCTGTATAAGGCATACTAAATAATATAAGATAAAATTTGGTATCCCCCATCCACCACATGCCAGAGGTAACGTCATGTATTTCGAAGCACGACAGGGCTTCCTCCAGCCCCAAGTAAACCTATCCGTAATATCTTGCAGCTGCATTAATTGTGCCCTGGACAACTCCAAAGGAACCGTCCGAAAGTAATATAGCACTTTGGGGACAAAACACATCTTTAGCACATTGCGATGACCAACCATTGACAAGTGTAAACATTCTATCCTTTCTAGCTGACTTTTGACAGCCCTTCTTATATCATTCCAATTAACATCAATTATCTCCTGTATAGACATCTGTAATGACCGGATTCTCAGACCAAGAATCACCCACTCACCTAGATACAACCAACCCGGCCAAAACTTAAAACCATCCCTTCCCGGACCCTATTTACAATGGTTCCTGAATACTTACCCGGGAATGGGGCATTAGCAATATACAAGCTTATATCATCAAAAACACTGCTAGATCTAAGGGGTTACTAAGAATGATCACTAATAACTACGGAATTCCATGTCCCATCCTATGATCTTACCTTATAGCCCGCGACAATCTGGCCCGGACTATTCTACCCTCCTTCTCATTATGGAGAGCAGCTCACTCTACCACACCATCCACAATTGGTGTTCTCATTAACGCCCTATCTTGAGCGATCTCATTACACACCTTCCCCAATTGATGTTCTCACTAATGCTTATCTTGAGCAATCTCATTATACACCAATCCCAATTGGTGTTCTCATTAACGCCCTATCTTGAGCGATCTCACTGTCCTATTAATACCTTCCTCTCTCTCTCTATTGGGGAAGTTTCTAAATACCTAATATTTACTGGGAGTTATTTCCTATCAAAACTACCCTGTTTTTCCATTTCTCAGTTACCTGTAAGAAGGGAATTGCCCATCCTTCTATACGACAGCACCTGGCTAAAAAGAAAGGTTAATTCTGTCTTAGTAAACAACTCTCAAGTGCAATTACTACGTATTGGGGCCTCTTTACACACTAATAGGATGACAAGGAGGAATAGCAATATGGATGAAAGGGAAAATAATTAATCATGAGAATGCACACATACACACTTAAAAGAAACACAGATCTGATTAATGCATTTGCAGTTATTCTCTGATCAGAAGCATTACACTTCACTGTCTTCAGTTACCTGTGAGAAGGGGATCACCAGCCTTCTGTACGTCAGCACCTGGCTATGAAAAGCCCACTTACTCCCTCCCAAAGGAAAACATACAAATGATACTAATGCACATTGAGGTATCTTTATTAGAATGACAAGAAGGAAGCTTTATTACTAAAATAATAATTCACACATGGCTGAAAGAAAAGTGATTAATCATGATGTACAGGCAGGTATTGGGGTCTTTATTAGAAAGAGAACAAGACAAAGAAAATATTGCAATGAATTATTGAGAAAACAAAAGGGGGATGAATGATTATATATAGTGCAAACTAACTAAGAATACCTCACCCTGTTAAGAAGGGTCAAACTGTCTGTTCCTCTCTCTGGTGGAATCAGGACTCTCTCTCCTTCACCATCACCAACGTATTAGCTTTACTCCAACTGCACTACAAGTGTAACTTCATTGTCTGCTAACAATTCCAACTCTTCCATCTGCCTGATAACTGCTCCACAGATGAGCTGTCTAACTCACAGCTCCAGCTCACAGCTCCAGCTCTCAGCTCCAGCTCTGCAAACCAACTGACTCCATCTGACGTTGTCCACTCCAAAAACCAACTGACTTTTTCAATTCCAAAAATCATCTGACTGCTCTGCTCTTCTGTTCTCTGATAATATGGGAAGCTCTCTGCTCATGGAAATTTCCAGCCAGCAAGCTACCTCCTATCAAATTCCTGTAGCAGGCTCCCTGCTCCAGACGCTCCCACAGTGGCCACTTGCTGTTTCGTCTGGAGACTTGAGCACTAAGCACATTCCTTCGATAAGGGCCGGTCCTCACCGGTTTCTAACTAGTGAATAAAAGGCTCAACTCTAAACATCACTTCTGACCTACAAGCGCCTCAGACAACTGAGGCAGGAAGACAAGATGGCTACCCTCTAGTTTAGGCCTCTAGGCCCAAAAAGAGGCAACAGAGACATAGAATCATGCCAAAGCCAATAGGCAAACACAGCAAATAGATAAATACTGCAAAGGAAAGATGGCTACCCTCTAGTTTAGGCCTCTAGGCCCGAAAAGAGGCAAAAGAGACATAGAATCATGCAAAGCCAATAGGCAAGCCCTAAAAATAGGCTACAAATACGGATCTAACCACTATACCAAGATGGTAGTAGACCAAAGTCACCATCACTCAGAAATAGGACAAAATATCCAGTCACCACAACATCCTAATTTTAATTCCCAAGTATTTAGCCTCTTTCGTTACTCGTGGCTCACTCATACACATCCCCGTTGTACAAATAACTTGGGTTTCAGAAATATTCAATTTATATCCAGCAGCCTGTCCAAATGCTTGCATCAGACATTCAACCTCCCTCAATGCTGACTCAGGATCCGAGGTCACAACCGCAATGTCGTCAGCATACGCGAGGACACGCACTTCATATTCGCCTACCAACATTGATTTTATTAGATTGGTGGACTCTAGTAATTGTAGCAGAGGCTCTATATAAATAGCAAAGAGCAAAGGCCAGCAGAGAAAGCCCTGCTGTGTTCCCCGGGTAATATGAACAAGCGATGACTCTTGTCCCATAGTACATATTTTAGCTTGAAGGCTCCTATACATAAATTGTACAGCCTGCAAAAACAAAGGACCAAACCCCATTTTGCGCATTATGACCCATAAAAACATCCACGTGACACGGTCAAATACTTTTTCGGCATCCCAAAAAATAATACCCATATTCTTTTGAAGTGCAGTTGCGTAATCTATTAACGCTATTGCCCGATGGAGATGATTTACCGTGCTTCTACCAGGAAGAAACCCATGCTGATAAGGTGATACAAGCATTGGGGTAACTCGCACCAGCCATGTAGCCAGTATTTTAGAGTAGACTTTTGCATCAGCCTTTATTAAAGATATGGGCCGGTATGACCCCGGAAACCGAGGAGGCTATGTTAGCATCGTCCTAAGACTCCGGCGGGTTGCCAGATTGGGCCATAATAAAAATAGCAAGCATATCCGCCTTAATACCAGTAAATAAGAGTCGATAAACCTCCAAAGGTAGTTTGTCAGGGCCAGATGCCTTCCCTAGCACTAGTTCTTCTACTGCAAGCTGCAGTTCTTGCATAGTAATTGGAGCCTCAAGCATTTCCCTCTCCGAAAGCCCAAGTTTAGAGAAGTCAAAAGCCTGAAGATAAGTTTCTATTTGATCTTGAGCAATTGCCTCTTGGGTATATAATTCTTGATAGTACCCACGAAAAACCTCCATAATGCCATCTATACTTTCAATCGGCTCGCCTCTATCATTCTCCAGGATATCAATCTGTTGAGACACCTGTCTACCCCGCATTCTTTGCGCCAAGCATCTTCCCGTTGCCTTCCCATATTCATATCTTTCGGTTTTATAAGCCTTATACTGAACAGCGATATCTTGACTCCACACCCCATTAATCTTGGCTTTGCAACTAGCAACCAAAGTTTGTGCCGCTTGGGAGTCAGCATTAGACTGAATGACCAACATAAGTTCGCATTCTGCCACTCTGAGTTCCTCAATCAACCCGGCTATCATAGCTTTCTGTTCTTTTTGCTTAGCCCAGCCGTAGCTGCATGTTTCCCCCCTAACACCCGCTTTAAAGGAGTCCCACACCATCGGTTTACTAGCAGTGCCTCTATTGTATTCTAAAAACTGAGTAGCCCAGAGCTGAATATGAGTTATAAACTCCTTATCACTAAAAAGTTTTTTATTGAAAGTAAATGCGCATATTAAACGTGCCGGTTGCAGGCAAATCACGTCTAAAACTACAGGGCTGTGATCCGATGTAATGCGAGGCATAACTTGCATCTTTGCACCGGCAATTAAAGACAGAGGTAAAAAAATATAATCTAACCTCACAAATTTAGAGTGGGGAGAGGAGAAGAAAGTATAGCCAGGATTACCCGGATTTATCTTGGCCCACCCATCAAGTAGTCCGTGTTGGGCTAACAGCTGATATAATGCCCTATGTACCTTCGGCTTATGACCTTGATATCCCTGAAAATAAAGGTCCCATGTATGTGTATCTCTATGTATATTAAAATCACCAAGTGAAGTAATATCAATGGCATAGGCCACTGTGCCAACTCCACATTCAAGAACTAAAATATTTCTGCCTCGTCAAAATTAGATTCATACACAGTGCATATTGTAGCTTTGGTACCCCCTATAATACACTCACATATCGCCCATCGTCCAAAGTTATCAACCAGTCTCCTACCCCTGTCAGCTACAGCACGGCTACCCATTACGGCTACCCCCTGTTCATAGTAGAATGTTTAGACACTGCTACCTTATAATTGGACCGAGAAATATGCGTTTCCTGCAGACAAATAATATCCGGATTAATTAAACGTAGTTCATTAGTAACCCGTTTTCTTTTCATAGCATTGTTAGGACCGCAAACATTAAAGGAGCAAATTTGTAGCTTCCTAGCCGCCATCAAAATAGATAAATTGCTGATCGTTAATAAATAAACTAAATTTTATCTGCGCTCCAGCACAGTTAAAACAAATATTAAAGCAAATGCTATGAACTGAGATTTTGCAATTTCTTTCCCCTGCTAACCCCTACACCGCCCATACCCAGAAGAACCCCAGTGCCCCCTAACCCACCCACACACCACCTCCCCGAACCCCCCTCACTCCCAAAGTGCCCCCCCTTAACTAAGGCAATAGGGCTAATGGCCCTTGTGATGCTCGGTGAGTGGATCCCATGCTACTCGGCTCACCAAGTCAAACTATATCAACCTTTGTCTCTTATCATAATACTACCAGAATAAGTCAGAGACCTCTTATAAGAAAAGAGACAACATGAAAAGAGAAGGAAAAAACAAAAAGAAAAAAAAAACATAGAATCTAGAACAACCCAGATAATATAGCGGTCCATCAAGGAAGAGTTTGCATATACTCTTTCACGGCAGCCTCTGAAGCAAAAAAACGACTCTGGCCCTTGTTAACAATTTTTAAAGTTGCAGGTTGCAATAAGAAGACTTGTAGACCTTTTGCTTGTAAAGGTAAGATCAGCTGCAGTAGTTTCCATCGCTTTTCAACTGTGGAATGACAAAAATCTGCCCGAACAAAAAACTGTACTCCTTTCCCAGTTCTGTTCCTGTCAGGCCGAGCCAAATCATATAGTACCTGTCTGGCCAAGAAATTATTCAAAGAAATCAAAATAGCCCGTGGCTGCTGTGGGTTTGCTTGACCCGCTCTTGGCGGTCGCGGCCGAAAAGGAAACCTATGGGCGCGTTGTATCTCACGGCTCCAATTCCAGTCAGTAACTTCTGGGAGCACTTCCTCAAATAATTCTGCAACAAATTTACACACATCCTGTCCCTCCAGACCTTCTGGGACACCGAGCACACGTAGATTATTACGACGAAGGCGATTTTCCAATTCAGCAATTTTGTCCTGTACATCCTCTTTATGCGCCTTAATTTCAACGAGATCAACAGATTGGGTCGCCATCTTATCTTCCAACGATGATAGCCGTGCTTCTGCTTCTGTAATTTGATCCGTAAAGTCATTACATGTTTTGGCAAAGCGTTGAACAGTATTTTGTAACTTTCTACAAGCGGTATGTGTTTTCAAATGTCCCGCTCGAGCCTCCAGACGATGGTCATTAATGGATCGAAAGATTTCCTCCAACGATACTGAATTAGACATTTTTGATGTAATGTTGGCAAAAATAATGCAGTAAATTGTATATGTATTTGCAAAATGAGTCAGGGTTGTCCACTGAAATGTAGTAGTTATATATATGGCATGTGTGCAGTGACTTAACGGTTTTAGTCTGGTAAATGTGTTTTGGTAAAATACATGGTCTTATATTTTTGGTCTAGAATCAGACTATGTATCTGTGTACATTTAGGAATTATAGTCGCCCCTTTTTGCATATTCTCCTCCCTCTCTCCTTGTACTCTCTCATCTCTCCTCATACACACCCCTCTCTCCTTATACTCCCCGTCTTTCCTCACACTCACTGTCTCTCTCTTCATACTATCCCTTCACTCCTTATACTTTCACCTCTCTCCTGATGCTTTTCCTTCTTTCCTTATACTCTCCCCTCTCCTCATATTCACCTTCTCCCCTCATACTCCCCGTCTCTTCATACTCCCCCTCTCCTTATCTTTCCTCCTCTTATCATACTCTGCCCTGTCTCCTCATACCCCCTTCACTCCTGATACTCCCCATCTGCTGATACTCTTCCCTCTCTCCTCATACTCATTCCTCATTCCTCTGTCCTCATACACCGCCTCTCTCCTTATTAATCCCCTTTTTTCCACATTCTCCCATCTCTTTTGTCATACTGTCCCTTTTGTTTTTATACACACCTGTCTTTCTTTATACTACTCTTTTCTCCTCATACTCGTTCCTCTTTCCTTATACTTACCCCTCTCTCTTTATAGTCCTCTTCTTTTTCCTCTTACTCCTCCTCTCTCGCCTCACACTCCCTTTCTCTCTTCTTATACTCCATCTTTTCTCCTTATACTTCCTCTCTCTACTCACATTTCCCCTTTCTCTGCTTATACTATCCCTTCTCTCCTCATACTTCTACCTCTCTCGTCATACTCATCTTTGTATTTTCATACTCTTTACTCCCCTCATACTCTCCCTCTTCCCTCATACCTTCCTGTCTCCTCATACTCCACCCTCTCCTCATATTTCTCATTTTCGTCATACTCCCCCCTCTCTCCTCATACTCCCCCTCTCCTCATACTCCCTCCTCTCTCCTCTTATTCCTCCATCTCTCCTCATACCTCCCCTCTCGTCATACTCCCTCCTCTCCTTATACTCTCCCCTCTCTCCTCATACCCCATCTCTCCTCATACTTCCCCCTCTCTACTTATTCTCCCACTCTCTCCTCATACTCCCCCCTTCTCTTCATACTCCCTTCTCTCTCCTCTTACTCCTCCCTCTCTCCTCATACCTCTCCTTTAACAATTTTCCAGTTAGTATATATACACACTGTTGTATACACTCTGGGGCAGATTTACAAGTCTCTTGCGCCTCTTTGTAGTTCTATTGTGTCACATTTTTTGATGTAATGTTGGCAAAAATAATGCAGTAAATTGTATATGTATTTGCAAAATGAGTCAGGGTTGTCCACTGAAATGCAGTAGTTATATACATGGAATGTGTGCAATCACTTAACTGTTTTAGTCTAGTAAATGTGTTTTGGTAAAATGCATGGTCTTATATTTTTGGTCTAGAATCAAATTGTGCATCTGTGTACATTTAGGAATTATAGTTGCCCCTTTTTTTGCATATTCTCCCCCTTTCTCTTTATACTCTCTCCTCTCACACACCCCTTTCTCCTTGTATTCCCCCTCTCTCCTCACACTCCCTGTCTTTCTCCTCATACTCTCCCTTGTCTCCTTGTACTCCCACTTCTCCCCTCATACTTTTCCCTCTCTCCTTATAGTCTCCCCTCTCCTCATACTCATCTTCTCCCCTCATACTCCCTATCTCTTCATACTCACCCCTCTCCTTATCTTTCCTCCTCTCATCATATTTCCCCCTGTCTTCTCATACTCCCTTCACTCCTAGTAGTAGTTATAGTTAGGACCTAGTTTCCATAGGAAATCCGCAACATTCTATTTGGAATAACTTTGGCGCCGATTGAGGAATCTTCGTGAAATTCTCAAAGAAGAGAGGGCGCTCCGCTCCTTCCCTGAAGGGTTCGGGGTGATTCGTGAAGTGGGGGCCGAGAAAAGAGGGGGGTCCCAAAACGTGTTTTCCCCATGCAATATTCCATAGGGACCTTTAAGTGAGGCTACAGCCCGAATTGCTAAAAAGGAGGACGATATGATGACCAACCTGTGCAGATTCCTGCATCTGAATACCGGACATCAAGATTATATGCAGAAGATCCAAGATTTCGACAATGTATTCCCTATTTGTTTCATCTTTTGTTTGAGAGTGACTTGTCTGGACTTTCTTATGCAGTCAATCATATATTGAAAACAGGTGTACATCTGCAAAATGTTTCGGCAAAGGAATTTATGGATAAAGTACAGCAGAAAGATAATGTTTTGGAATCTCAGCTGATTAATCTGATGGCATGTCAGCGTGGTACTAATGAGTACTGGTACCGTCGTCATGGAGAACTTAAATGTATGCTAAGGAACGTAGGAACTCCTACATGGTTCCTTAGAAGGTCTCCCGATACTTGGGAGTCTGGCAGTCCGTAAAGGTATTCATCGTCACTCTGCTGGCGGTCAGGGCTAACATCCGGGGCAGGGTCTCCCGATAGTGATCCACTGAGTTCCGCAACCATGCGGAGAGCTTCTTGTTGTTCAGTTTGCTGACGTTCAGGGGTAGGGCCCACATCTGTTTCCGTATGCGTCGAGGTCGCCATTGATGGTCTCCTGCGCCGGCGCTGTCGAACTCTTCTGTAGCGCCGCGTCCTCGGGGGCATCCCGCCAGGTTCGGTGTCAACGCCCAAGTCGAGCCACGACTCAACCGCCTCAGGGGTGTTGAAAAAGTGTGTCTTGTCTTGAGCCACGACACGTAGGCGAGCAGGGAACAGTAGGGAATATTTGAGTGCCAGGCGGCGGAGGCGCTGCTTCACTCCCAGAAATGAGTGTCGTTGTCGCTGTACTTGTATCGTGTAGTCTGGGAAGAACATGATTGTTGCGTTATCAACTCTGACTTCCGTGAGCTTCCTCACTTTCGGAGAATAGCGTTGTGATCCCGATAATTCAACACACGGATCAGCAGTGGCCTCGGGTTTGAGCCCTCAGGGGGAGGTCGGGCTGGCACTCAATGGGCTCGTTCTACAACAAAATGCTGCGAGAGGGTACCTTCCGGGAGGATGGCTCTCAGCCAGCGCTCCACATGTTCAGGTGCTGCACTAGGTTCCCACCGCTCCGGCAGGCCCACTATGCGAATGTTGTTCCTTCGGGCCCGTCCTTCCGCGTCCTCTGCACGGTCCATCAGAAATTCCACCCTGTTAAGAAGGTCACGGACGAGCGTGTCTAGTTGGGTGACCTTGGGAGTCAGGTCTGTCACCGTGGATTCCAGGGTGGTTGTGCGCTCAGAGAGCTTCTTGTGGTCAGCCCGGAGGTGTGTCAAATCTATGGCCACACTGTCAATTTTAGTCTCTAGGGAGGTGCGGGTCAATTGCATTGATTCCTCTAGTCTTTCCATTGCCGCCAGCATCGTGTCTAGCTTGGAGGCCGTGTGATCCTGTTCAGACTGCTTCATTGTCTTGCCTCTCACCTGTACGCCACTGGCCACAGCTCTCGTTTTGGGCCCCGTAGACATGGGAGGCCCCGCCTAGTATAGCCAAGCGTATGTTGCAAAATCTTATGTGCATGTGCGGCAGGGGAGCGGTACTCCGTAAAGGGGCAGTGTTATGCGGTTGCAAGGAAAAGGAGTCACCTGCGCTCTGTAGGCACGTTGCTCACAAGTCCACCGCGGGAGTAGGATACGTTGACAAATGACTCAAGCCCAGGGTTAGTGTGCCACCTCTCAGGCGCCAGTAAGGATCCTCAGTGCCAGGGGGCACCCGGAGCGAAGGATCTCGTGTAGGAGGGGGGATACTACCCCTCAAGTGCCCACCGTCTGCCTTCACAGGTGGTAGCTGTTGAGCACCAGGTCACAATCCCCTGCAGTCTTCCCCGTGTCGCTGGGCACTTATTGGTCTCCTCAGGCGCCCCACTGTCCCGCCCACGCACAGGGCACGGGCACCAGCATCCCAGAGGGGCTCACAGTATGGATGGGCAGGTATCAGGACAGTTCAAGGGTCCGACGCTGTCTTCACAAGGCAGTATGTGGCGGATAGGGGGCACAGCACACAAAGCAGGCCCGTAGTAGTGATCTGGGTCCAGGGCTGGGGATCGTGCATTGAAAAGTCTCTGTGGCGCAACAGCGGTAGGCCTGGATCGGTCGTGGGGCAAGGTGGCGATTGGGCCTGCGTTGCAGTCCCTCAATAGCGTCGCCCACCGCAGCGCCAGCACTCAGGGGGAGCCGCTTCCGTGCCTCAGTGGGGGGGGGGGTGTCAGGCGCAACTCACTGTGCTTTCCGCCGTCTCCGTTCCAGGCAGCAGGTAATTCCGGGTCGCAGCCGTGGGGTAGGCACCAGCGATCACCCTCCGACGAATGTGGCCCTAGGTAGGATCGCGGCCAAGGTGCCGCAGTCTCCCCCGTCTGTCGGGGTCTCGCGTCACTGCAGGCTCAAAAAGATAGGACTCGTCCCCAAACGCAAGCGGCCTCAAGCGCCGGCCGGAAGTGATCGCAGCCGGGGGGTCCGTGTTCAGAGTTCGGAGGCGTAGCCTATGCCATACAGGTAATCACAGTCCCCCGCAGATGAGTGAGATCCACCGCAAGGCACTACACGGTAATTTATATTTCAAAACTGTCCCAGCGCCGGGGATTTTCGCGAGCAGCAGCTACGCCTCGCGGGCCCCTTCGTGTATCTAAACAACAGGTGGGGGCCGGTCTCGCCTCGTCTCTGCAGGCCCTTCGCTAATCTTCAGTCACAAGCTCCGGTGGTGGAGCCGTCTAGTGTTCCGAGGCGCTGTCCCTCCGCTCAGGGCCCACGCGGCCAGTTGGATCCCCGGCCTCGAGCGTCGCACCACGCCAGCCGAGAGCATCCGTATTCAGGGCGGGCAGTAGTCCCCTCCGCTGGAGCAGTTCAGAAAGAGCCAGCGGTCCCAAACTTCGTCAGGGGAGAGATGGGTGCTTTGTGCACACTCGCTGTCGATCACAGGGCAAATCAGGCAATATTGGCGGAGAAATGGCCTGTGGTAGGGGAGCATTTTACGGAGCTCTACCCAGGCACGTCTTCCACCACTGCGTGCTCAGCCACGCCCCCGTGGTGTAATCACCCCTTGCTTAGATATAGTATACCTATATCTAAACCTATATCTGGACACATACATACCTATAAGTCTCTCCTGTGGCAGGCCTTATCAATCCTGGAGGCAGAGTGCTTGGTTTTATGTGAGATGGTGCTCTAGCATGAGCTGAGCCTGTCTGCAGCTGTCGGGACCAACTCCCTTAGCTGTTCCGGGATATTGCCATACCATATACTCTAAAGTGCATTATAATCCATCGCGGTCATGTGCTAACTTTGGTTTGGCTTTATCAAAACATGTCGTGTAAGGTGTCATACAATTTGGAATACTACCCCCTCGCCAGTCCTGGCGACGGGGGTAGCATTCCACCCTTCTAGAGGGAGAAGACATGTTACTTTGCTAAAACGCTGATTCAGAAAAGGGGGGTGGTGATGAGCAGAGTGTCTGAATTAAGCAGACCACTCTTACCCAGTCCAAAGATCAGGGCTTGATCCATCACCGTTATTTATCTCACTGCACCATCCCAGCTCAGAACCTGGCTATATGCAAATCAGTCTGTCCCTGGCCCAGTGCATCATGGGAACAGGGCAGACTAAACTACCAAGCCAATTCTTCACCAGAAAGGAGACAAGCTACCGGGGACCGGTTTCTGGCATTTCAGCCGTCTTCGGCCCGGCTTGCTTGAATCCTGATGGTGCAGTGAGAAAGGGACTCATGTCTGAGTATACCCTGCCACACCTATAGTGGCCAAAAACGATTCAGAAAAGGGGGTGGTGATGAACAGAGTGTCTGAATTAAGCAGACCACTCTTACCCAGTCCAAATATCAGGGCTTGATCCATCACCGTTATTTATCTCACTGCACCATCCCAGCTCAGAACCTGGCTATATGCAAATCAGTCTGTCCCTGGCCCAGTGCATCATGGGAACAGGGCAGACTAAACTACCAAGCCAATTCTTCACCAAAAAGGAGACAAGCTACCGGGGACCGGTTTCTGGCATTTCAGCCGTCTTCGGCCCGGCTTGCTTGAATCCTGATGGTGCAGTGAGAAAGGGACTCATGTCTGAGTATACCCTGCCACACCTATAGTGGCCAAAAACGATTCAGAAAAGGGGGTGGTGATGAACAGAGTGTCTGAATTAAGCAGACCACTATTACCCAGTCCAAAGATCAGGGCTTGATCCATCACAGTTATTTATCTCACTGCACCATCCCAGCTCAGAACCTGGCTATATGCAAATCAGTCTGTCCCTGTGTGGCAGGGTATACTCAGACATGAGTCCCTTTCTCACTGCACCATCAGGATTCAAGCAAGCCGGGCCGAAGAAGGCTGAAATGCCAGAAACCGGTCCCCGGTAGCTTGTCTCCTTTCTGGTGAAGAATTGGCTTGGTAGTTTAGTCTGCCCTGTTCCCATGATGCACTGGGCCAGGGACAGACTGATTTGCATATAGCCAGGTTCTGAGCGGGGATGGTGCAGTGAGATAAATAACGGTGATGGATCAAGCCCTGATCTTTGGACTGGGTAAGAGTGGTCTGCTTAATTCAGACACTCTGTTCATCACCACCCCCTTTTCTGAATCGTTTTTGGCCACTATAGGTGTGGCAGGGTATACTCAGACATGAGTCCCTTTCTCACTGCACCATCAGGATTCAAGCAAGCCGGGCCGAAGAAGGCTGAAATGCCAGAAACCGGTCCCCGGTAGCTTGTCTCCTTTCTGGTGAAGAATTGGCTTGGTAGTTTAGTCTGCCCTGTTCCCATGATGCACTGGGCCAGGGACAGACTGATTTGCATATAGCCAGGTTCTGAGGGGGGATGGTGCAGTGAGATAAATAACGGTGATGGATCAAGCCCTGATCTTTGGACTGGGTAAGAGTGGTCTGCTTAATTCAGACACTCTGTTCATCACCACCCCCTTTTCTGAATCGTTTTTGGCCACTATAGGTGTGGCAGGGTATACTCAGACATGAGTCCCTTTCTCACTGCACCATCAGGATTCAAGCAAGCCTGGCCGAAGAAGGCTGAAATGCCAGAAACCGGTCCCCGGTAGCTTGTCTCCTTTCTGGTGAAGAATTGGCTTGGTAGTTTAGTCTGTCCTGTTCCCATGATGCACTGGGCCAGGGACAGACTGATTTGCATATAGCCAGGTTCTGAGCGGGGATGGTGCAGTGAGATAAATAACGGTGATGGATCAAGCCCTGATCTTTGGACTGGGTAAGAGTGGTCTGCTTAATTCAGACACTCTGTTCATCACCACCCCCTTTTCTGAATCGTACTTTGCTAAAACGCGGCTAATTCTAACCAGAGCCTCAGCATCACAAAATGGATGCTGCTGCCACCGACACAAGTCTGACCTCCTGCTGCTGACCGAAACTTGGCAGAGGAGGCCTGGACAAAGGGTTTCCTGTCGCGGGGAGGTGCTACACCACTCCAGACAGGAGATAGTGTATTGGGGCAGGGAGGGCTGAAAGAAACTAGACACTGCCTGGGGAGCACAAGGCTTCCCCTTGCATAATCCGGTCAAACCTGTTCTGGGGCTCACCAGCCCCAGTCCCAGCGCGACCCTGGACAAAGGGAAAGGGGTGTAACCACCCCCTTCCTGGGCCCTACCCATAGGAGGGACATAGCAGGTAATCCAGCCCACTAGATTGGTATAAGAGTGGGAGCAGTGCCAACGCACATCTGATTATCCTGACTGAAACTTATGAAATGAAACTCTGGACCCTTCGACATCCTACTCGACGTAGAAGACTGAAGAATCTCCCTTGTGGTCAAGGAGTGACCACCCTGTGCAAACAGGCACCATCCAGCACCTTGATGCTTACTTTGTTGCAGTTCCCGCTGGAACTTGAGCAACAGAGATCGACAAGACCCAGCGTGTCTGCCTTCTAACAGCCCGATCCACAGTCCCTGCAGAGCTGAGACCCGTGGAGGTGACCTGAAGCGTGGGGCGGCCATCTTGTAAAGACCACGAGACGCTGACCGTGCAGCTCCCGAGGCTCCCTCGAAGCTATGCATTGGGGTTTGAGAAGCCCCAGCCCTGAGCCACTCTTGCATCGAAGCTCACCCCTCTACACTCACCGAGTGCTGCGTGGGGCCCTTCTGCATCTTTTGGCTCAACACGTTGGTCCGGTCGCTTGCCCGTTGGCTAGCGGCCCCAGTACAGATGAACCTTTGAATTTGCTCTGCCATTCCGGTTGCTCTGGACTGGCCCTCTCTCACCTGAAAAGGAGCACCCGCTCTGACCTTCCTGGTCCGAGTAAGAAGCGATCTTTGAATCCTGCGTGGGTTGCGCTTGCCAAAGTTTGTTTGCTCCAATCCGGAAGCTGACACCGCCGACAGCGAGAGCCTGCATGGGACAGCTCGTGATCCACTCCTGGACATCCTCGGTGCCTCAGAGTCCATGTGGCAGCGGAGACAAGCTTCTTGACAACCACCTGATTGCGCCCGACATTGCCTGGTTCCTTCCTGGTTCCACCGTGGTCACTGCTGAGTGACCCAGACTCTGTCCCCTCTGCTTTCAGGTACCCTTCAACTTCGATCCACCCTTGGATCGCACCGGACACTTCTCCTCTGGCCGCCTGCAGCATCATCATCTCCAGGCTCCATAGATCCACACGACGAAAGCCGACACGACTTTGCACCTGTGCACCCGCTTCCTGTGGGTGAGGTAACTCTTGCACGCCGGTGCTCCTGTATTGATATACACCTCTAGTGTCTAGGGCTAAACTTTTGTCCTTCTTGGTCAGTCGGAAGACTCTTAAAACAGTAACTTGATAACTTTTACGCACTATTGACTTTGCATTGGTGCATGTGTGTGCTTTCAGCGCTGCACCCGAATCCCGCGGGCTTTTCCCGACTTCAGCATTGCTAGTCCCGATTGCTCCCCGCGATTCCCCAGGCCCTGGGCCTGACCACTGTTCGATTAGTGATACTTATACCACTTTTTTTAATATATGGTTTGAGTGGCCCCTGGGCCTCATCCATAATTGTGCAACTTTTATATGTTTAACTGTGCTTTTGTTTAAACCCTTGTGCTTCTAGACTCATAAAGAGTATAGAGGATTATTCTATTAATAAATACATATATTTTTAGGTCTCGCGACCTATCGATGTGCGCAAGCGCATCGAGCGGAGCGAGAATTCAAGTGGCAAAAACATCGTCAAACCAAAGGGCTTTCAGCCCCTCGGTTTTCATGAAGTTCACGTGAACAAGCACGCGCATTCAGGGCCAGCCCAGCACATCAAAGGGCTTCTCCTCCCCTAATTATTCATGGCCGGCCGCAGGCCGGCCGTACTCTCAGTTTCCCAAGCCCGCCCCCATCCTCCATGCATCTCCTTTCACCATGCCTGCACTCTATACAGCCCAGCACATCAAAGGGCTTCTCCTCCCCTAGGGCTTCTCCTCCCCTAAGTATTCATGGCCGGCCGCAGGCCGGCCGTACTCTCAGTTTCCCTTGCCTTGTTTGATAAAAGCTTGCACACGGCTTTCTTGCGTGTGTTCAAAAAAGTGCGCTCGCTTTAAAGGTTTGCACCTCACCTGTACTTCAAATGCAGTAATTCTTTCAAAGCAGAAATCATTATTTTTCTCTTTTTCTGACAGGCGACACCTTTCACTTGTTGGCTCCATGTAATACAAAATTCATAAATAATTGAAAAAATCGATACATCCATAGAGAGACTTTAAGTCCGCCCACTTAATCCATTAGTCTTTTCATCTGTCATACATGAGTTGCTTCCGTCCATCACAGCATACTATGGAGCAATTGGTCAAACAGCTTGCATTGAGAATTATGGTATTTTTTTCTTGATTGCATGTGCAGGTTCTGCTTCACTCCTCTGTCTCCTGTACTTCCTCTCGACCTCTTATTCCTCCTGCATTCTTCTCCTCTGCTTTCCTCTCTTGCAAATATCCTCTTTTGACTCTTTTCCTCTTTTGACTCCAGCTAATATCCTCTTCTCTTTTTGTCTGTTTGCCACTCTTCCCCCCCCCCTGTTTCTTGTTCTCTCCTATTTCTGCTGGCGATTCCTCGTAGCGCCTTTCCTGCCTCCCGCTAGACCCGCCCATCACCATTCAGTGGCACTCCCACCTCCCAGGCCCAACTTGATAGAGGCCACAGTACAGCCGGGCCGCAGGAAAGCAAAAGACAAGCCCATCTGCGCCCGGTGCCAGAAACTCTGCAAGCACGCATGTCAGCGGTGGGACCTCATCAACACCTTCTCCCTGACATAGTCACACACTGGAACTGCATCTACAAACTGGGAGGGGAGATTGCCATGAACCACAAAGAATCTGTCAAGTGCCCCACCACGACGGACACTGCCATTCCCGCTATGGAACATCTCCACTTCACACTCCAAACCCACGGTAATTCCACTGTCGGGAGCACCTTCGCCTACAGACCCCCAGGACTGCCCCCCCAGCTTATGTAACATTCTTGCTGACTGCATGGCCCCACTTGCCATAAACTCCAAGGATTAATCTTGCTCAGTGATCTAAACTTCCACCTGAATGTTGTCAATGATCACAACACCGCCAACCTCTTCGACAGCATGCACATCAGTTTCGCCCAACTAGTCAACTGCCCTATTCACACCGCAGGACATACGCTGGATCTCATCTTGACCTCCAGCAAATGGCACCACATGAGGCTCTGCTTTGTTTCCAGTTTTTTACTGCACAAACCAGATCGAAGTCATTTCGCTGGAAACACACACTACGTTAAATTGCTCATATTAACAATGGCCAGTTCATAAAATTCACCTACAGTTTATATATTGCTGACTTTTCAGCAATTCACAATATTTTCAGCCTTTTCATTGTAAGTGGTTTCTGCCAGGCGTTCCCAGAAATACTCACATTTGTGTCACTCTCTGCTTGCCAATAGGTCTCGCAATAGGAAAGTTGGAGCTATTACAATTGCAAATAACAATGCCTTTTATTTTTATTTTAAAAACATAAAGGGCTTTGTCATTTACAAAACCAATAGCTCCAACTTTCCTACTGCGAGACCTATTGGCAACGCCAGTGCTTGTTATAATATATAACTTGTGTGGTGTCCTTTCATTTGGTGTTACAGGATTGTGATTGGTAAAACACGACCTCTTGAGTTAAGCCTTTAAGGTTGCTTAGTCCATGCTACCCTTAGGATAGCTTGTCTATAAGGTTGACTTACAACCATCACCATAAGGGACTGTTTGGACTGATACAAGGTGCCCCCAGAATTGGAGAAATCATATATCAGGCCAACTTCTCACATTGGTGCGCAGCAGTGCGGATTTGAGCTTGCTGTTGTTTTATCATTGCAATCTTTTTTATCAAATTGAAAGATCACATCAAGTACCTTAGGTACCTATAAACAAAGCTTAGCATATTTGAGTTCTACTGAACTTAGCAGTTGTAGACCAAAGGGATTAGCACACCCTGCCTACAACTCACAAGCAAGGTACAGTAGGAAAACACTTGGTGTAGGTAAGTGCACCACTTACACCTCACTAGCAGTCATGTCTGGCACAGGTGAAGCTTCCAGCTCTCTACCTGTGGGGGTTGACCTTACCAAGGCACCCTCCAGCTATGACAACCTTAGCCACAGAGACTTGAGTACCTTGTGCACTTCAAGGGGGCTGAAAACGGGTCACAACCCTACCATTCCCATCCTGATCACCATCCTGGAGAAGGATGATCTTGAGAAAGCTAGTGTAGCTCCCTTAGGGTCAGGAGATGGAGTGAACCCCCCAGAGAAGGAGAACACCCCAGAAGATGAGGTGGACAAAGAATCATAAGGTAATGAGTCAGATCAGGATCAGAGGGGTATCCAGGTACAAGTGGGGAGGCTTAGCCAAGCCAACTTGGACCTACTTGGAAATGGAGAGGGCCAGCACCTCCCCAGAGTACATACTAGAATTGTTCCAGGCAATAGAAGGTTGAGATCTCCCTCAAGGGATTCTCACATTTCTAGTGCCTCAAGAGAATCTCAAAGGGGAATGACTTCCCCCCAGAGAAGAGAGCATAAGGCCAGAATGAGGGCTGTCCAACTCCAGATAGGGAGGGAACAGGTAGCCTTGGCCCAAGCTATACTTGCTTTAGCAAGGGAACAAAAATTGAGTGGATTAGATTCCACTGGTGGCAGCAACATAACTCCTAGAGAGAAAGACAGGTCCTATGATACTAGAAGCCTGACAAAGATTGTGCCCCCCTACAAGGAAGGGGATGACATCCACAAATGGATGACTGCTCTGGAGAGAGCCTGCATAGTACAGCAGGTTCCTCAAGATCAGTGGGCTGCAATTTTATGGTACTCCTTTTCTGATAAAGGGAGAGATAAGCTCCTCACAGTTAGACCTGAGGATGCTAAAAATTACACTGTCCTGAAGAGTGCTCTGATAGATGGGTTTGGCCTAACCACTGAACAATACAGGTTAAAGTTCAGAGATACCCAGAAGACACAGACACAGGACTGGACTGATTTTGTAGATTGTGCTACTAAGGCTCTGGAAGGTTGGCTACATGGCAGCAAAGTACATGACTTTACAGGATTGTATAATTTGATTATGAGGTAGCAGATCCTAAGTAATTGTCAGAACCAGCATTTAGACCACTACCTGCTGGACTCCGATCTGACCTCTCCACAAGAATTGGGTAAGAAGGCAGACAAATGGGTCAGAACCAGGATTAGGCCTAAGAATCAGGGAAATGACCAGAAGAAGGAGTCTACCAAACCTCAAGATAAGGGTGGGGATAAATCTAAAGAGAAGACTTCCCCAGGACCCCAAAACTCCAAGGATGGGGGTGGGTCCCAAGACACTTCCTCTACACAGAAAAAACCTTATTGCCATGCCTGTAAACAGGTTGGCCATTGGAAAACAGACAGCTGTTGCCCAAAGAATAGTAATAAGGAAAATATACCTCCAAGTAAAGCTCCAACACCTCCTGTCACTGTTAGCAGTGGTCCCCCAGGTGGTGGGAGCACCCCCAAGAATTTGGCAGGGTTTACTTTTAGAACACAGGTGGATTCTGGCCTAACCAGGTCCCCTAACTTAGCTACTCTTGTTTGTGATAATGGCATGGGGTTTGCCAACTTCACTGCTTGCCCAAACACTTTGAGCAAGTACAGACAGGAGCCCCCCATCAATGGTCTGAAAATTGAGGCCTTTAGAGACAAATGGGCTAGCATCACCATGGTGGCTGAATGTCTGGTCCCCTCAAGGCAACTCATACCTGGTGCCACATACCAGGTGACCAATATTGATGGAATAGAAACCAATCAACCCATGGCAGTAGTAAGTCTCAGCTGGGGAGGTGTCATTGGCCCAAAGAGAGTGGGAGTGTCACCAAACTTGCCTGTGGACTGTCTACTAGGAAATGATTTGGAAATCTCAGCCTGGGCTGAGGTTGAACAGGAAATCCATTCTAGAATGGTAAATGTCCATGGAAAGGTTAGTGGGGCTGTGTTGGCCACAGCCCCAACCCAAGATGTCCTTCCTGAAAAGGTTGGTAGGGCTGTATAAAGCTCAGCCCCATCTTTAGCAGAAGTCCTTCCTGAACAAGTTAGCAGAGCTGTTATGAAAACAGCCCAGACCCAAACTGAGTCTCCTCCTGAAAAGGTTGGTGGGGCTGTGATGGCCACAGCCCAAACTCAAACTGATTCCTGTGTTGTGAAGCCTGAAATGATGGTTCACTCCACACAAACAGAGAGCATTGAGGAGGAAGAGAAATCTCCCTCCCATCAGACATTAGGACAGGATCAGCCTCCTCAGAAAATTGATCTTACCCCTGATGAAGGAACTGTCCCAGAGGTTGTTAGGAGGCCTAGCCTGACAGAGCCCCTGATGGCAGTGGACCCTTCTCAGGTGGGACCAGTCTGGAGCAGGTAACCTGCCCCTCTCAACCTTGCCTTAGTCAGCCCTGGGCTGCAGAGGACAAGTAGGACAGTGAGCCCAAATGGGCCCCCTGTTAAATAAAGCACCCCATCAGCAGATTAGGGGCACCGAAGCTAGCAGCCCTAGCCAGGTGAAAACTTTAAAAACTCCTGAGGGATCCCCCTTAAAAGTAGTAAGGGACCTCCCACAGATGGATTCTGTTGGGCACAGCCAAACCTGGGACCCAAAGGGCCCAAACCTGAACTGTCCCTCCAGTAAGCCAACAAAAGGGACCCAACCTCCAGCTTTAGGTAGCCAGAGGTTGACCCTGAGAGCGCAGTGCAACTCAGTTGATGAAAGAAAGGCACACATGGTGGAAGATAATTGGAGGAAGCTGAGCCCTACATTAGTCGAGCCTCACTTCAGTACTCCGTATCAACACCAGCCTTTTACTTTGCAAAAACACACCCAAGGTAGTGATTCCCTATGGTGGAGACCCTCTAATACCCCAAGGGTGAGGGATTGCTTAGTGGACCATGAGACAGGGGGTAACCATGCTAGTGCAGGTACTTCCTTATATGGCCACTCAGTCAATATAGGCTTACCTGGTCAAGGATAGCCTTATCTCCTTACGTTTGGGGGGGGGGGGTTGTAGGAAGGTGGATTCCTGACTATGGTTACCCCAGATTTGTTGCCTTGTGTTTAGCTGGTTTTCGACTTAGTTGGCCTGGTTCCCTGCTAATCAGGGCCCCAGGCTATCTGCTCTCTCTGTAAAATGGATTACATGCACCCTAGGTGCATACCCAATCTGGTACTGGACACCTTGTCAGCCCCTAAACAGTGCACTATAGGTGCCTAGGGCATAGGTGCATCCAAGGCCTACCGGGGGCTGCAGCATAGCTTTTGCCACCCCTGGCTAGTTCCTAAATTGACACAACTGGCTGATCACTCAGCTGGGGCAAGGTGGTGTAATCACCCCTTGCTTAGATATAGTATATCTATATCTAAACCTATATCTGGAAACATACATACCTATAAATCACTCCTATGGCAGGCCTTATCAAACCTGGAGGCAGAGTGCTTGGTTTTATGTGAGATGGTGCTTTAGCATGAGCTGAGCCTGTCTGCAGCTGTCGGGACCAACTCCCTTAGCTGCTCCGGGATATTGCCATACCATATACTCTTAAATGCATTATAATCCATCGCGGTTATGTGCTAACTTTGGTTTGGCTTTATCAAAACATGTCGTGTAAGGTGTCTAACGATTTGGAATACTACCCCCTCGCCAGTCCTGGCGATGGGGATAGCATTCCACCCTTCTAGAGGGAGAAGACATGTTACTTTGCTAAAACGCGGTTAATTCTAACCAGAGCCTCAGCATCACAAAATGAATGCTGCTGCCACCGACACAAGTCTGACCCCCTGCTGCTGACCGAAACTTGGCAGAGGAGGCCTGGACAAAGGGTTTCCTGTCGCGGGGAGGTGCTACACCACACCAGACAGGAGATAGTATATTGGGGCAGGGAGGGCTGAAAGAAACTAGACACTGCCTGGGGAGCACAAGGCTTCCCCTTGCATAATCCGGTCAAACCGGTTCTGGGGCTCGCCAGCCCCAGTAACAGCGCGACCCTGGACAAAGGGAAAGGGGTGTAACCACCCCCTTCCTGGGTCCCACCCTTTGGAGGGACCTAGCAGGTAATCCAGCCCGCTAGATTGGTATAAGAGTGGGAGCAGTGCCAACGCACATCAGATTATCCTGACTGAAACTTATGAAATGAATCTCTGGACCTTTCGACATCCTACTCGACGTAGAAGACTGAAGAATCTCCCTTGTGATCAAGGAGTGACCACCCTGTGCAAACAGGCACCATCCAGCACCTCAATGTTTGCTTTGTTGCAGTTCCCGCCAGAACTCGAGCAACAGAGATCAACAAGACCCAGCGTGCCTGCCTTCTAACAGCCCGATCCACAGTCCCTGCAGAGCTGAGACCCGTGGAGGCGAGCGTGGGGCCGGCCATCTTGGAAAGACCACGAGGCACTGACCGTGCAGCTTCTGAGGCTCCCTCCAAGCTGTGCATTGGGGTTTGAGAAGCCCCAGCCCTGAGCCACTCTTGCATCGAAGCTCACCCCTCTACACTCACAGAGTGCTGCGTGGGGCCCTTCTGCATCTTTTGGCTCAACACGTTGGTCCGGTTGCTTGCACGTTGGCTAGCGGCCCCAGTACCAACGAACCTTTAAATTTGCTCTGCCAGTCCGGTTGCTCTGGACTCGCCCTCGCTCACCTGAAAAGGAGCACCTGCTCTGACCTTCCTGGTCCGAGTAGGAAGCGATCTTCGAATCCTGCGTGGGTTGCGCTTGCCAAGGTTTGTTTGCTCCAATCTGGAAGTTGACACCGCCAACAGCGAGAGCCTGCGTGGGACAGCTTGTGATCCACTCCTGGACATCCTCGGTGCCCCAGAGTCCACGTGGCAGCGGAGACAAGCTTCTCAACAACCACCTGATTGCGCCAGACATTGCCTGGTTCCTTCCTGGTTCCACCCTGGTCACTGCTGAGTGACCCAGACTCTGTCCCCTCTGCTTTCAGGTACCCTTCAGCTTCGATCCGCCCTTGGATCGCACCGGACACTTCTCCTCTGGCCGCCTGCAGCATCATCATCTCCAGGCTCCATAGATCCACACGACGAAAGCCAACACGACTTTGCACCTGTGCACCCGATTCCTGTGGGTGAGGTAACTCTTGAACGCCGGTGCTCCTGTATTGATATACACCTCTAGTATCTAGGGATAAACTCTTGTCCTTCTAGGTCAGTCGGAAGACTCTTAAAACAGTAACTCAATAACTTTTACGCACCATTGACTTTGCATTGGTGCATGTGTGTGCTTTCAGCACTGCACCCGAATCCCGCGGACTTTTCCTGACTTCAGCATTGCTAGTCTCGATTGCTCCCAGCAATTCCTCAGGCCCTAGGCCTGACCACTGTTCGATTAGTGATACTTATACCACTTTTTTAATATATGGTTTGTGTGGCACCTGGGCCTCATCCATAATTGTGCAACTTTTATATGTTTAACTGTGCTTTTGTTTAAACGCTTGTGCTTCTAGACTCATAAAGAGTATAGAGGATTATTCTAGTAATAAATACATATATTTTTATAATATATAACTTGTGTGGTGTCCTTTCATTTGGTATTACAGGATTGTGATTGGTAAAACAGCTTGCTTAACACGACCTCTTGAGTTAAGCCTTTAAGGCTGCTTAGTCCATGCTACCCTTAGGATAGCTTGTCTGTAAGGTTGACTTACAATCATCACCATAAGGGATTGTTTGGACTGATACAAGGTGCCCCCAGAATTGGAGACATAATATATCAGGCCAACTTCTCACACATATCCTGTGCCATAGGAGGACAGGTTGAATCTTTATAATATCTTCGATATATATCAATCCTAATTCCATATGGCATACAAAGGAGGAGCAGCTATTTGGGACCATCAATAGGAATTTTAAAAACATATTTTCAGCCACCTGGATTGAGCCCACATCTGCGTATCCCCATATGCCTGCACCGTATATAGCAACGCTAACACATTTCGCCTTATAAATTTCCATTAGCTCCACCGCAGGCCGTCTACCAAGTCTCCTGCTAAAATTGGAGAGAGCTGCCAATGTCTTAATAAAAAGCAATCTCCTTGTGCTTACGGCCTGCACCCAAGACCCTGTACAGTCAAGCAGTATCCCCAGGTAGGAGAAAGTCTTCCTAATATCAATCCGCTTATGATCGATAAAAATCGACCTCCTCTTAAAACATCCTGGCCCACAATTCATTACATACGTTTTTGAGGCATTTATGATAAGACCCCTTTCTAACATGTGGGTTTCAAAACTGGAGACTACCTTTTGCAATCCGAATGGGGTATGTGCCATTAATACTGCATCGTCCGCGTATACTTACACAGGAATGGGTCGTTTACCTGCCTGGGGCAAATCATTACACTCTTCGACTAAAACTTTTTCAATACTATTTATGTACAGGGTAAAAAGGAAGGGTGCAAGAACACACCCTTGCCTGATACCTCGTTTGACAGTAAAGTGACTTGTGCATTCGCCCCTTATCCCGAACCTAACCCTTGCCCTAGCCCCTAAATAGAATTCTCCAATATAGGAAATTAAAAAATGGTCGATACCCATTTCTTCTAAAGTAACCTACAATTTTTTGTAGTTTGCACAATCAAAGGGCGTTGATAAATCAACGAAGGCCAAATACAAGGGCCCCTTTTTAGCCTTAATATTTTTTATTCAAAAGAATATTCAAATGTAAGCCCTACTCTAAGGTACCTAATTGTTTCCGAAAGCCAAACTGTAGGTCACTAATCACTGAATTTTCCTCCGCCCAATCTTGTAGCCTGTTTAATATAACTCGTCCTATAATTTTTACAGTAGAATCTAATAATGATATAGGACGGTAACAGGCCGGATCATTTCTGTCCCCTTTTTATATATTGGTACAAGAATGGACTCATACCATGTTGTAATAAAACCAGTTGAGATTGAAGCATTAAATACTTGAGTAAGTAGGGGGCCCCATAAAGCGATGTTAGTTTTAAAAACATCAGCTGAGACGCCATCAGGCCCGCCGCCTTCCCTCCTGAGATTGACTCGATTGCTCGATTAACTTCGCTAAGCTTAAATAATGAGGCCTTCCCCATGTCACTAAGCTTCGGATCTCGGTCCTCTCTAGCGACCAGATGTAATGTATCCGGGATGCCCTCGGTACTCACAATCTCAGGTAATTCGGAAGTTGTTACGTCATATAAAAGTGAAAGATGCTCAATCCACTTATACTCAGGGATAGCGACCTCAATTGTTGATGCCACCTTATCTTTAAGGAATGGTGCATTAACAACCCTCCAGAAAGCACAAGGAATTTTAGCACTTGATGCATTATGGAGTTCTGTCCAAGCCTCAACTTTCAGTTTATGTTTTCTATCTTTTAGGGCCAACTTATATTCTTTCCATGCCCTTCTAATTGTATTTCTGTCACCTAGATTACCATGCAAAGCATGTTTTAAATTTCTGTAAGTCCTAGTGCAATTAGAATCAAACCAGGCTATCTCCCCTTTAGGGTTATCCTTTTGCTTTTTACTAATGGTAAGAGCCTTTTTTATATAGTCTGTAATTACGATAAAAGTATCAATAACATCCTTAGATGGAGCATTTTCCTCCAAGCATATCATAATTGCATCTTTACAATTGGTTACCACCCTCGCCATAAATCTAAGGGCATCACCTTCTCCCATCTTAGACTATATCCATTCTGTCTCGATAGGGAGATGTGTTCTAAGATAGCATTTGGGATATTAGCTTTACCCACAGTTTGTTCAAATAATGTTATTCCTACGCTCTGTGGCAAATGATCGCTCAGCGCAATTTGATGTTGGGTAAAATCTTTCACTATAGACCCATAGCGATTCGAAACCAAAATGAAGTCTATTATGGATCCCGAACCATGCCCGTTAAATGTAGGGGCCAGGTGCACCGGGGGACAAGTAAAATTATTGGCAAGGACCAGGTCAAGATCAAATACTAATTCATTTAAACATTCTCCATATGACGTATGTGGGAAGTGCGGATAAAAAGTTCCATATCAAACATTAAACCACAGTTCCCATTATCAGAATGTTGGCAGAGAGCCGTATCAAAATCTCCGCCCCATAACATAGTCACATATTTGTTCCCTAGGTCCTGGAGCTTATATAAATGTCCCCGTATAGCTTTCAGTATGCCATCTTGTAAATCATGTGGAATGTTATTGTAATAATTCACAAGTAATACCAAACAGCTGGTATCGACCTTCAAGCTAACAATTTGATAAAAACTGTCCTCCCGTACCAGGTCTACTTTTACAAATGTAGCTAGATTGGAAATATATGTACTCAGTCCCCCTTTCGCTCTACCATGGACAGAGGCGGTTGCATTAGTGTGTAAAGCTCTATAACCATTAATATGACATGGTTCTGTCACCCATGTTTCTTGAAGACTAAAAACATCAAATTGCTGAATAAATTGATACCATATTACATTATTCATTTTGGATTTTATGCCAGCAATATTCCAAAACATAAAATTACATTTACTCTTCCCTGTAGGAGCTTTTGCAGTTACCAAATATTCTACATTACCTAGCCCAGGAGTAGTATCCCTGCATGGCAAATGCAGAACATCAATTACAACAGGTTTCTCTGGTTCAGCCCTAAATATGGTCAACCTCTTGCAAAGAAGATCGCTCTTCATTATCATGTCTTACCATAACTCCACTAACTTCTTTTTCATCCTCAACCCCAGATTTCATTGGTATGTGGTCTATACAAAGAGCAGTTAAGTTTTTAAGGGGTTCCCTCGAGCAGGCTTTCTCAAATGATTTTGGACCATCCCACAGCCTCACAGACCCATACCTAATTTGTCAATCTGCTTCCTCCAAATTCTGCAACATATGAAAGTGGTTAAAAGTAGGAATACCATAACGTGGACTAGGTAATGTCCACTGAGGAACATGTCTCTGTGTCCCAAACCAAGATAGCTAGGTTTGTAAAAGTGTCCTAGTGGGAAAATATTAATATGTTCTCCTCCTAATGGAATATTGTGTGCCCTTTTTAAAATTTCCATAGTCAATTGTGGGGTTTTAAAATTCAAAATTACACAACCTCCTTCATTATCTTTAGGACCCCTTCCTATCCAGCTCACCCTTCTAGCCTTCACTCGCTAGCGCCGGGACACCTCCCCAGAGGTAGCTGTTCGCGCTCAATAAATTTCTGTATTATTATTATTATTATTTTGAATTCCTCAAACATATAATCTGTTAAGCCAGTTCTGGTTCCCAACCAAGATAACAACTTATTTCTTAAGCATTCCAATGACTCATCAGATCCTTTATGAATCCTTGGAATATTGGTTAGGACCACAACATACGGGGTTGCAGCCAGGGGAAGGTCTATATACGGCACTACTTTCTCAAACTTCATACATCTCGGAGCATCATCCATTCTAGGCCCGCTATGCTTCTCATATTGCTTATTATCACCTCCTTTAGGGACAGGTAATCTAATACTAGTCGCTATAACCCCACTCTTATTTCCAGTTTTACTAGACAAGTTTTTACTATTGAGTTGTAAATTTTTGCCTAATCCTGGAATGATGTTATCTGTTATAGAAGGAATAACTTGGAATTGTAGGTTGGTTTCACTTTGACTATGGGATTTAATCAAAGATTCTTCTATTACACCCAATCTTACACTTAATTTTTTCCCAAGAATATCCCTAAGATAAATATCTAACAATTCCAGTTTGGTTTTTATATATAAGACTTCATTTTGCAGCCGCACCTCTGGCCTGGCTAACACTTTTGTCTTCCCACTTGGTTTATTTTGTGCCAATATCCTTCCCTTTTTTATAGTTTTTAATTGTCCAGGGTTACTACATCTGCTTCCTTTATAACATGTTCCTTGTCCTGCTTTTGAAAACTATCTGGATTTTGGCAACGCTTTGGGGGGCTGAGGTTCACTCTCTGAGTCCGTGCAATCAATATGATCAGAGATATTAACCACACACCCATTTATAGCATCAGATCCCGGTGTATTGCCCGGGTTTTCCAGTTGAGGTTCTAATATTATTTGTAAATCATTACTAACACATGCTGCTACAATGGGGCCTTCTATACTATTCAATTTATCTGAGGTCATTGCCTCTTCCACATTTAATGTTTGTTTTTGGATGGCACCCATTGCACCTGTAAGATAATTCATTAATGATGAGCATGGCCCTTCCCCTACTTTTCCCGGATTCTTTTTAGGGACCGCACTTGCTGTTTTTTGTTTCCCCAGACTAGCAGTGCACATTACAATCAAGATCTTTAACAATGCTCGCTCGTGTCCAGAGTTCCTTGCATATAACAATGTTTTCCAATGAAATACACTTTCAGTCTGAGAACACAATACCTTCAGATGACAATCAGGTGAGACTCTGATGACAACAACCAAGACCCGTGGCCCAGCCCAGCCTCTGTCAATTTCAATTTCAAAAATCTTTATTCGGATTTCAAAAATCCATAAAAGCACACTTTAAAAAACAATTTGACATTTACAATTACAACTACAAAGGTACAATAGACACTATAAAATACATTATTAGGGCATTTACTAAGTCACGCATTTCAAAAGTGCAAGAGAGGAACAATAATCATTAATAATTCAAGGGTTTTCCATACTTCTACGTACATTAAAAATGACTTTTAAAAAACAACTTGTCCTAAATATAAGTTCATCGTCCTCCAATTTTAAAAGCATCAAATAAGACTGATTCAGGGAAATGGGTCTACGTTTTTTAAAATATGGTGCTAGGAACCATTTAATGTATTTCTTATAAAACTTGCACATAAAGAAGAAATGTAGATCATTTTGTTTGCTTGTTCCGTCACAAGGACACAGAATCTTGTCATCTACGGTGTGTCCCAGAGGAAAACAAAGTAAAAATTTTACCGTTCCTGCTTTCATTCTAAACAATAGAGATCTTTCCCAGTAGCACATTGGTAGTGTCAAATCCAACGGAAATTGCTGGGTTAATAAGCCATTGTTAATATAGGACACAACAGTTTGTTTCTTCATCTCTTCTGACAATCTTTTTTCCCTGTAATTGGCATACAGTTCAAGTTGGACTACTTTTTTGTCAGTCCTCTGTATTTGAGATGGATTCTCAAAGAGGTTGCCCCTGTCTATGCTAGACAGACTCTCTTGTACGCCACGGAACCATGGGATCTTATTCCATTTATCACAAGCTAAACATTCCCTCAAAATATCATGTGTTAGGCTAGCATATTCATTTACCCAGATGGCTAACCAAAATAGTGCAGGCCTGGCTGCGATAAAGTCACTAATATATGGTGCATTCAGCTCTGAGTGACAGATAAACCCTGATGATGAGATGGGAGCACCCAGTAGCTTCCTACAGAGCCGATTTTCTTCTCTTTGTATTGAGGGGGTTTTTACCGACCCCCAAATTTCGGCACCGTAGGTTGCCACTGGGATGCATTGGAGCCTATAAATCTTTAAAATTGCTTTAGTTGCTCCCACTTTCCTCGGTTTGGGAAGAGATAAAATTGAGTTTATGGCCTTTGAGAACTTGCCTGTGGCGTGGGCGATGTGCCCACTCCACAGGCCGTTCGCAGCAAAGACCATACCTAAATATGGGAAAGTTTTAGTTAGGAGTAACTTATCAGCTCCTATCGTAATGGAGTTTAATTGCTTAGCACCCGGCCCGCAGGACATGATAAATGATTTTTTAAAATTTACTTTTAAATCCAAATTCCCCATATATGATGCAAAATCCCTGACTAGTGCCCGTAGGGCATTAGGTGTTAATCCCATAAGCACAGCGTCATCCGCGTATAGAAGACACGGTAGTTGGCAACCTTTAATTTTAGGGACATCTTGGGTGACAGCCTCTGTCAGTCGCTGATAGGCGCGGACGGCCTTGCCCTCGGCCCAGGATTGCCAGGGCACACCCGCACGCGTCCCGCACTGCGGAACGCGTGCGGAAGGAGTTTTAAGCGCCTCCGGGCGCTTGAAATGTGATGCGGGTGGAGCGCGCCTCCGGGGACTCTGGGAAATGGAGTCCAGCATCCGGCGCGTAATCCCAGCGTGGTCCCGGCGTTGCAGTCCCCTACGGACTGTTAATGAGGCAGAGCAGCAGGTTTGCGGTGAGCAGGAATGGCAAGAATATCAAACCGCGCTGCGGGAGGGCTGCAGGAGTTTAAAGCGCCTCTGGGCGCTTGAAATGTGATGCGGGTGGAGCGCGCACCAGGGACTCTGGGAAATGGAGTCTAGCGTCCGGCGCGTAATTCCAGCGTGGTCCTGACATTGCAGTCCCCTACGGACTGTTAATGAGGCAGAGCAGCAGGCTTGCGGTAAGCAGGAATGGCAAGAATATCAACCTGCGCTGCGGGAGGGCTGTAGGAGTTTTTAACGCCTCCGGGCGCTTGAAATGGGATGCAGGTGGAGCGCGCCTCCGGGGACTCTGGGAAATGGAGTCCAGCGTCCGGCACATAATCCCAGCGTGGTCGCGGCATTGCAGTCCCCTCCGGAACGCGTGCGGAAGGAGTTTTAAGCGCCTCCGGGCGCTTGAAATGTGATGCGGGTGGAGCGCGCCTCCGGGGACTCTGGGAAATGGAGTCCAGCGTCCGGCACATAATCCCAGCGTGGTCGCGGCATTGCAGTCCCCTCCGGACTGTTAATGAGGCATAGCAGCAGGCTTGCAGTGAGCAGGAATGGCAAGAATAACAACCCCTGTCATTTGAGATGTCATCAGTGATGTCATGAGTGATGTCACTGACAATGTCATGAGTGATGTAATATGTGACGTTATCAGCAGTGCATTGCTGGCGCGCAAGTTATAGTTAGCTCAACTAACTATAACAGGCAAATTTCTCTGATTTTCTATGAGTCAAATGTCCAACTAACTATAACGTCTCGAAACCTATGTTTTTTTCAGTGAATATATTTATATATCAAAGATAAGTTTGTCCTATGTGTGAAAACACACACAATGACAGGCGGATCCAGCCTTTCCTGGAAGCATCCTTCATTCAGCAAAACCGGCAAACACAGTTGAATATTTATTTTTGCCTTTCCCGAAGCGTTTCGCAGCTCAAACCTTGAGAGATATAGAAACCCACATCCTGTGTTGCTGGAGCCTTTGAAGTCACTAGGAGCTCAGAAGCAGCAGACTGGTCAGTCGTGATGTGGTGCCTGTGGTTGCAGGGGAGTGACTCCTTCACTCCAAGGGAGATATCTTCAGTTGTCCTTAATGTTCCACAGGTCCTGCACAGAGCCTGTATGGTGGACAGGCTCATACGATGCTTCAGACTGAGAGGGAGACGAAGTCGGGCCAAAACGAAGTCCAGCGAAGTCTAGTGTGCCCAGATGATCGAAGTTCAATGGTTTCTGGTTCATAATCTTGTCCACATCGAATTTAGGGTCCTACAGCCAGGTAAGCCCTTTTGTACCCACGAGAGAGGGTTGGACAGATTCAGGGGAGCCTCCCAGGGGAGGGTCTGGACAGTAGGGAGGTTACTCCCATGTCCTTTGTCCAGTTTCACACCAGAGTAGGAGCCAACGGCTCCCAGGAGTGGTTTGAACTTTACTATGCACAGGGACACCAAATGTGCCCCTCAGGCAGACTTTCGGTCGTTGGGAAGGGCACCCACCCAGCCCTAATACACTAAATCCTGTCTGGGAGGTGGTCACACCTCCCTGTGACAGGATGCCTATTGTTCTGCCTCTCCCTGCTCGAGCTTGGCTCAGCAGCAGGAGGGCAGAAATGTGTCTCTGGTCAGTAGCAAACATTTTGTGCTGCTCGGAACTAGAAGGCAAGTACCGGGTCCACCAAGGACCCAACGTAGCTCGTTTCTGAGGGGTGAAATCCTACCTCCCACACCAGCTACCAGTGTGGGGGTATGATTCCACAATGTTTGACACCAAACACAATAGGGTTACTTTCAGCCGTTTTAGAGTTGGTCATCAAGCCATTGCATAATGCCACTCTATATGTCGTATATGCTGCTGCACTAACAACCCGGGAGAATTGACTCCGTAGGCTGCGGGGTGTCCTGCTCATGCAGTGGAACCCTCTCACGTAGAACCTAGCACCCTGTCTTCAGGATTTTTAAGGCCTGCAGTAGGGGTGACATAGGTTTTAAGTGTAGTGACCCTTAGATATAGTAAACCTATATCTTCAGTAAGTGGTGCATGCACCATTTTATACAGACTGCAATGGTAGACCTGTAGTTCCCTTTTGCATGGCCTCTCATGGGTGGCATAATACATGCTATCGCCCATTGGAGGCCTCTGGGGTACCTATTGTGAGAAGTTGGCCCGATATGCAACGTTCGCTATTCTAGCGACCGCTATGTATCGTTCCAACGACCCTTATGGTGTTTGGTTGTAAGTCAACCTACAGACCAGCTATCCTAGTAGCGTGGATACGAGCAGTCTAAGGCTAAAGACTCGAGAGGGCGTGTTAAGCCAGCTGTTTACCACACATGTACCCCTTGAACACCCAGTGAAAGGACACCACACAAGTGTTATGAAAATAAACAATATATTTATTAAGAATCACAACAGCCCTGTACTCTTTATGAGGACAGGGTACTAAGCACAAACCAAATCTCTTTAGTAAATACTTCAAGTGCACAGTTTAAAGACAAGTGTCCGAGGACACGGAAAGGTTAAGGCAAGTCGGAAGCGAGGGACTCGGGACCCTAGAGTAAGGAGGCTATGCAGGCACCGAAATGCCGAGTTTACCTAGCCACGAGGGCTGCGGCTGCACAAGTCTTACAGGCGTCGGGGTCTTCGCTGACGAGCCAGGAGCCGGAAGAAAAGGAGTTGCTGGCCGGCGACCAGTGGTGTATAGTTCGTAGAAATTGATGAAAACCTGAAAGCAGAGGGGACCAAGTTCGTACTACTAGCCAGTAGTCAGAGGGTACCAGGAAGGCACCAGTTGGCCGTCACCTCGACCAGGTGAGTGGGCGACGCTAGGCTCTGCAGTCTCACGGACCAGGAGGCGTTGTCGGCGACCACGGTGGAGGTGCGAGCTGTCCCACGACGGATGTCGCTGTCGGCGTCTTGAGGGGACCAGGAGGGTCCGGGGTGCTTCTCAAAGAGATGGAAGCAAGGGCCAGTCTGGAGCAACCAGACCGGCAGTGTTGGTTCTCGGATGTCGTCACAGAAGGGCACAAGCCAGCGGCTAGAGACCAGACAACGTGCTGAGCGGCGAGCAGAAGGGCCCCACGCAGATCGTGGAGATGCTGGGAGACTGTGCTTCGGTGCTGGAGCGGCTCAGGGTCGGGGCTTCTCGGACCCCAGAGCACTCACCAGAGAGTTATCTCGATGGTCGTGCTGGTTTTTAAGAGCGTGCAGGTTCTGATGATGGCCGGTCCCTCGAGGTCTCGTCGCACCCACGGATCACAGCTGAGCTGATGATGTGGGTAGAGGTCAGAGGTGCCAGGGAAGCCGGTTCTCGTCGAGCTGGGCCGTCGGATTCCTTGAGGAAGGACTTACAGCAAACCGCAGAGTTCTTAGATGGTGCCCGCTGATGCAGGGTGACTACTCCTTAGCCACAAGGGAGAAATCTTGAGAAGAGTCTTGAAGTCCTTTCGTAGAAAGTATTCTTGATTCAAAGATGATCTAATTTGGAAGGGTCCCCGCTCCGGCCTTTATCCTAAAGAAAGGGGCGGGTGCATGACTAGGTCCTGCCCTAAGGGTGGGACCAGGAAGGGGGGTAGTTACACCCCTCTCCCCTGCCGGACTTTCCCCAGGCCAGGGCTGTCGCCCCTGGAACTGGTTCTAACCGGCAGATGCGTAGTGAGCACCGGGGTGCCACTCCGCAGTCACCTTCTCGCAAAAGCCCTACCTACCCAGAATACACAAACCCTGTCTGGGACGGTGCGAACACCGCCCTCGACAGGAAACCCTTTGTCCAAGCGCTCCTCGCTGGAAGGACTCCCAGCAGCAGGAGGTCAGACTTGTGTCTGTGGTGGCAGCATCCATTTTGTGGAGCTGAGGCTTTCGTTAACTTTAACCGGGGTTCACAGTTACGTACATGTCGTGTCCCTCTAGAAGGGCGGAATGCTAACCTCGTTGCCAGAGTTGGTGAGAGGGCAGCATCCCGATTCGTATGACACCTTACTCGACATGTCTTGATAACGCGACACCGAAGTTACCGATATGGTACGCGTTATCATGGAACAGCCATTGGGTCTTGATTCCGCAAGCTGCAACCGGGCTCGGCTCGGGCCAGAGCTTAGTTCACACGAGCCCATGCACTCTGCCTTCAGGATTGTCAAGGCCTGCCATAGGAGTGACTGATAGGAACTCGGGTGTCCATTGGAGGGTTAGATATAGGGCTACTATATCTAAAGCAAAGGGTGATTACACGACTTTGCCACAGCTGTCATGCAGCCAGTTGTGTCAGATTTAGGAGGCCAGCCAGGGGTGGCATAATACATGCTGCAGCCCCTGGCGGCCCTGGGTACACCTATGCCCTGCGTTACGGGGTCTGATAAGGTGGCCCAGTACCAATTGGTAAATGCACCTAGGGTACATCTCGTAATTTAGAAAGAGAACAGGCAGGCTGTGGGTCTGATTGGCAGGCCCACAGCCAGAGAAAGTCGTAAACCAGTGAAACAAAAGCAAAAAATCTGGGTGATCATGGGATTGCAGACCCTACTCTCCTACATGACCCCCCCCCAAACGTCGGAACAACTAGCTAACCTTGACCAGGTGAGTCTTCTTGTTCTAAGTGGAAATATCTGGAGAGCCCATGATCAGTACCAGGTCTATGTTCCACTGTGAAGTCCATCCCCTGTAGGGAAATGGACCACCTAAGCAGTTTGGGGTTTTCACCCTTCATCTGATTTAGCCACAAGAGGGGCTTATGGTCGGTCTGAATCTTGAAGTGAGTGCCAAACAAGTATGGCCTCAGCTTCTTCAGGGCCCAAACCACAGCAAAGGCCTCCCTCTCAATAGCTGACCAATTCTTCTCTCTAGGGGTCAGCCGTCTGCTTATAAAAGCAATGGGCTGGTCTTGACCATCAAAATTCAGTTGAGAAAGAACAGCTCCCACACCCAACTCAGAGGCATCTGTTTGGACAATGAATGGTTTGGAGTAGTCCGGACTCTTGAGGATAGGCGCCGTGCACATGGCCTGCTTTAGGTCATCGAATGCTTTTTGACAGCTCGCTGTCCACTGAACCTTTTTTGGCATTTTCTTACTTGTCAGTTCATTTAATGGTGTCACGATGGAACCATAGTTCCTGACAAACTTCCTGTAGTAACCAGTCAGGCCCAAGAAAGCTCGAACCTGAGTCTGGGTGGTTGGAGGAGCCCAGTCCCTGATTGACTGTATCTTGCTCTCCAGTGGCTGAACCTGGCCTCCACCTACAAGGTGGCCCAGGTATACAACCTGTGTCTGCCCTATCTGGCACTTGGTGGCCTTGATAGTGAGGCCTGCTGCTTGCAGCGCCTCCAATGTCTTCCGCAGGTGGACCAGGTGATCCTCCCAGGTGGAGCTAAAGACAGCAATATCGTCAAGATACGCCGCGCAGAAGTCATCCAGCCCAGTAAGGACGTGATTCACCAACCGTTGGAAGGTGGCAGGTGCATTTTTCAGACCAAAGGGCATCACCACGAACTGATAATGCCCACCAGGGGTTGAAAATGCGGTTTTAGGCTTGGCGTCCTCAGCTAACCTGATTTGCCAATACCCAGCTGTCAGGTCAAACGTACTTAAGTAGTTGGCCGAAGCCAGCCTATCAATAAGCTCGTCTGCCCTTGGTATTGGGTGGGCGTCAGTCTTAGTGACTGCATTGAGACCCCTGTAGTCTACGCAAAACCTCATCTCTCTCTTACCACCCTGGGTGTGAGGTTTCGGCACTAGAACTACGGGACTAGCCCAAGGGCTATCCGAGGGTTCAATGACTCCCAGCTCCAACATTTTCTGCACTTCACTTTTGATGCAGTCTCTAACGTGATCAGGCTGCCTGTAGATTTTACTCTTTACGGGCAAGCTGTCACCAGTGTCGACCTCATGGGTGCACCAATCGGTGCACCAATCGGTCTGACTGGGTGTCAGAGAAAACAGATGTCGGAACGACTGAAGAACCTGTTTACAGTCGCTCTGTTGATGTTCGGAGAGGCTGCCACAAAAGACAACACCATCTACCGAGCCATCGTCAGGATTCTGAGTGAGCAGGTCGGGGAGAGGGTCACTCTCCTCTTCCTGTCCCTCATCTAGGGCCATGAGCAAACTCATGTCCTTCCTGTCGACATATGCTTTTAGCCTGTTGACATGAAGCACCCTGTGGGGGCTCCGGGGAGTTCCCAGGTCGACCAGGTAGGTGACCTCTCCCTTTTTCTCCAGGATGGTGTGGGGCCCGGACCATTTGTCCTTGAGTGCTGCTGGGGCCACTGGCTCCAACACCCACACCTTCTGTCCGGGCTGGTAAACAGTCAAGACAGCCTTTTGGTCATGCCAAGCTTTTTGGAGTTCTTGGCTGGCCTTAAGGTTTTCGGATGCCTTCTCCATGTATTCAGCCATCCGCGAGCGGAGGCCGAGCACATAGTCCACTATGTTGGCTGCAGGCTTTTTGAGAGGTCTCTCCCATCCTTCCTTTACCAAACACAGGGGTCCTCTTACAGGATGCCCGTACAAAAGTTCAAAAGGGCTGTAGCCAACCCCCTTCTGTGGGACTTCTCTGTAGGCGAACAAGAGGCAGGGGATCAGGACGTCCCATCTACGCCGAAGCTTTTCCGGTAGTCCATGAATCATCCCTTTTAGGGTCCTGTTGAATCTCTCAACAAGCCCATTGCATTGTGGATGATAGGGTGTAGTGAACTTGTAGTTGACACCACATTCCTTCCACATAGCAGTTAAGTAGCTCGACATAAAGTTTGCACCTCTGTCGGAGACGACCTCCTTAGGGAAGCCCACTCTGGAGAATACTCCAACTAGGGCTCTTGCCACAACAGGTGCTGTAGTGGTCCTAAGGGGAATAGCTTCAGGATACCTGGTGGCATGATCCACTACCACCAGTATAAACTTGTGCCCTGATGCTGTCGGTGGTTCCATGGGACCGACGATGTCGATCCCCACCCGTTCAAAGGGTACCCCCACCACAGGCATTGGTATAAGGGGGGCCTTTGTCGTGCCACCTGACTTACCACTGGCTTGGCAAGTGACACAGGAGCGGCAAAACTCCTTGGTATCTTCGTTCATGTGAGGCCAGTGAAAGTGCGAGACAAGCCTGTCCCACGTTTTCGTCTGGCCTAAGTGACCTGCTAAGGGAATCTCGTGGGCCAAGGTAAGTAGGAAACCACGCTGAGACAAGGGGACGACCAGCCTCCTGGTCATGCCAGGCTTGGGGTCTCTTGACTCAGTGTACAGGAGTCCATCTTCCCAGTATACCTTGTGGGTACCTGTGGCGTTCCCAGCAGCCTCAGCAGCAGCCTGCTGTCTGAGGGGTTCAAGAGAAGGGCAGTCTAACTGGTCCTTCCCCAGGTCTTCCCTTGAGGGTCCCCCTGAGCCCAAGAATTCAACTTGATCAAGTTCGAACTCCCTCGGCTCAGTTTCCCTCAATTCCTGTAGGTCAGCCTCCTCTTAGACTTGATCCTCGACCTGGGGCAAGGGGGAAGGCGCAGCCTTAACCCTACTGCTCTTTTTCTTGGGAGGTGTCTGGTCCATTGTTCCAGGATCCAGCACCTGTTCAGTGGGGCATTTCCTGACCTGCGACCTAGTCACAGCGAACACATGTGCTGGCAAACCTAACATTTCCATGTGAGTCCGGTGCTCCACTTCTGACCATTGTGACGACTCCAAATCATTGCCCAACAAACAATCCACTGGGAGGTCTGGACTCACTACAACCTTCTTTTGGCCAGTTACCCCTCCCCAGGAGAAAGCTACAATTGCCATACTGTGATTGGTAGTGACATTGCTTGCATTGGTCACCAGGAATTCTGTACCTGGCATGATCTGTCCAGGGTCCACAAAGTTAGGCGTCACCATGGTGACGCTGGCACAAGTGTCCCTATAGGCCTGAGCCATCTTTCCATTTATAAAAGGCGTCTGTCTGTATTTGCCCAAAGTATTGGGGCTTACGTCAGGGGACACGTCCGCGTCCCCCGTACTGACAAGGACAGCCTGAGTGAGTGTGCCAACTAAGTTGTCACGCCCCTCAGAACCCAGGGTTAACCCTACTAAACCCTTGGGAGGCGCACTACCACTGCTGACTGTACTAGGGGGCACAGGTGCCTTAGGGGCTGCAGTGGCAGGAGTCTGCCCTCCTCCTTTCTTGGTGCACTCACTAAACCAGTGAGATTTACTTTTACAGTACTGGCACCATCGTTTGGATTGGCCTTCTTTCTTCTTTTGGGGAGCCTGACCCCCACCCTCTTTGGGTTGTTGGGGACCTGTCGAAGACTTCTGGTCATTTTGTTCCCCCTTAGAATCTTTACCCTTCTGGTCTGCTTTCTTCTGACCACCTTGATTCTGGCCCTGGTTCTGTTTAACTCTCGTACGAACCCATTTGTCTGCCTTCTGCCCCAATTCTTGAGGAGAGGTCAGATCCGAGTCGACAAGATGCTGATGCAACAACTGGTTCTGACAATTGTTTAAAATTTGTTCTCTCATCATCAAATTATACAATCCTTTGTAATCAGTAACCTTACTGCCCAGCAACCAGCCCTCAAAAGCCTTAGTGGCACAATCGACAAAATCAGACCAATCTTGAGACTGCGTTTTCTGGGTATCCCTGAACAGCACCCTGTACTGCTCAGTGGTTAGGCCGAACCCTTCAACGAGTGTATTCTTCAAGACTTGGTAATTGTTAGCGTCCTCTACCCTTGTGGTGAGGAGCTTGTCTCTTCCTTTACCTTCAAAGGAGAGCCACAAGATAGCCGCCCACTGACTCTGGGGAACGCCTTGCACAGTGCAGGCCCTCTCCAAAGCAGTAATCCATTTGTGGATGTCGTCCCCTTGTTTAAAGGGGGGCACTATCTTCCCAAGGTGTTTCGTATCGAAACTCTTTTCCCTATTACTAGGTACATTGCTGCCACCAGTGGGGACTGCCCCACTTAACTGTTGCTCTCTAGCGAAAGCAAGCTTTTCCTTGGCCAGGGCAAGTTCTTCCCTTTCGATCCTTAGATTAGCTGCCCTTTCTTTCGCTTCGTACACTCTCCTCTGAGGGGACGTCATCCCTCTTTGAGAAGAGTTGTGAGAGCCATTGGTTCGAAGGGATCTGTTAGAGCCTCTTGATAGAGACCTAACTCGTCCATTCCCAATGTTAAGCGTACCTGACAGTAGTGCCGGGGGTCCCCCAGTACCACTATCATGTCTGCTTAAGTTGGACCGTGTCAGTCTGCCGACTTCTACCTGTCCCTTATCTGCCTCGTCCCCAGAGAGATCCTCATCCTCATCCTCCTCCACATCCCCGTTCTCGGTTGCGAGGTGAATGAGGTCAGGATCGTCCCGGGTTCCCTCGAGGGGAGGCATGTCTCTTTCTGGATTAGAAGGGCTAAGAAGCTTCTCAGCCTTTCTGGCATCATAAGTCTCTAGGAGACCAATCAGAAAGGAGGTGGTGGGGTTAGCCCCTTGCTTAATTTTCCTAGAGGTACATACTTGTCGTAACTCATGGAAGTTAAGCGCAGTATATCTTGACGGGATGACCTGTGGAGGGTCAACTGACACCAGGGGAGACTCAATGTTTCCTCCTGTGACCGACATACTGCTTCTAGTGTGGTGTAAGTGATGCACCTACCTACACTATGTGTTTACCTACTTTTCCCTTGCTAAGAGTTGTAGCCAAGGTGTGCTAAGCCTTGAGGAGCTACAACAGCTGGTTCAGTAGAACTCAGAGTATTCTAAGCTTTAGTTATATGTACTAACAGTACTTGTGCGATCTTTCAACAAGATATTCTTAGGATACGTGTGGTAAAACAACAGCAAGCTCAAATCCCAACCGCTGCTCACCAATGTGAGAAGTTGGCCCGATATGCAACGTTCGCTATTCTAGCGACCGCTATGTATCGTTCCAACGACCCTTATGGTGTTTGGTTGTAAGTCAACCTACAGACCAGCTATCCTAGTAGCGTGGATACGAGCAGTCTAAGGCTAAAGACTCGAGAGGGCGTGTTAAGCCAGCTGTTTACCACACATGTACCCCTTGAACACCCAGTGAAAGGACACCACACAAGTGTTATGAAAATAAACAATATATTTATTAAGAATCACAACAGCCCTGTACTCTTTATGAGGACAGGGTACTAAGCACAAACCAAATCTCTTTAGTAAATACTTCAAGTGCACAGTTTAAAGACAAGTGTCCGAGGACACGGAAAGGTTAAGGCAAGTCGGAAGCGAGGGACTCGGGACCCTAGAGTAAGGAGGCTATGCAGGCACCGAAATGCCGAGTTTACCTAGCCACGAGGGCTGCGGCTGCACAAGTCTTACAGGCGTCGGGGTCTTCGCTGACGAGCCAGGAGCCGGAAGAAAAGGAGTTGCTGGCCGGCGACCAGTGGTGTATAGTTCGTAGAAATTGATGAAAACCTGAAAGCAGAGGGGACCAAGTTCGTACTACTAGCCAGTAGTCAGAGGGTACCAGGAAGGCACCAGTTGGCCGTCACCTCGACCAGGTGAGTGGGCGACGCTAGGCTCTGCAGTCTCACGGACCAGGAGGCGTTGTCGGCGACCACGGTGGAGGTGCGAGCTGTCCCACGACGGATGTCGCTGTCGGCGTCTTGAGGGGACCAGGAGGGTCCGGGGTGCTTCTCAAAGAGATGGAAGCAAGGGCCAGTCTGGAGCAACCAGACCGGCAGTGTTGGTTCTCGGATGTCGTCACAGAAGGGCACAAGCCAGCGGCTAGTGACCAGACAACGTGCTGAGCGGCGAGCAGAAGGGCCCCACGCAGATCGTGGAGATGCTGGGAGACTGTGCTTCGGTGCTGGAGCGGCTCAGGGTCGGGGCTTCTCGGACCCCAGAGCACTCACCAGAGAGTTATCTCGATGGTCGTGCTGGTTTTTAAGAGCGTGCAGGTTCTGATGATGGCCGGTCCCTCGAGGTCTCGTCGCACCCACGGATCACAGCTGAGCTGATGATGTGGGTAGAGGTCAGAGGTGCCAGGGAAGCCGGTTCTCGTCGAGCTGGGCCGTCGGATTCCTTGAGGAAGGACTTACAGCAAACCGCAGAGTTCTTAGATGGTGCCCGCTGATGCAGGGTGACTACTCCTTAGCCACAAGGGAGAAATCTTGAGAAGAGTCTTGAAGTCCTTTCGTAGAAAGTATTCTTGATTCAAAGATGATCTAATTTGGAAGGGTCCCCGCTCCGGCCTTTATCCTAAAGAAAGGGGCGGGTGCATGACTAGGTCCTGCCCTAAGGGTGGGACCAGGAAGGGGGGTAGTTACATCCCTCTCCCCTGCCGGACTTTCCCCAGGCCAGGGCTGTCGCCCCTGGAACTGGTTCTAACCGGCAGATGCGTAGTGAGCACCGGGGTGCCACTCCGCAGTCACCTTCTCGCAAAAGCCCTACCTACCCAGAATACACAAACCCTGTCTGGGACGGTGCGAACACCGCCCTCGACAGGAAACCCTTTGTCCAAGCGCTCCTCGCTGGAAGGACTCCCAGCAGCAGGTGGTCAGACTTGTGTCTGTGGTGGCAGCATCCATTTTGTGGAGCTGAGGCTTTCGTTAACTTTAACCGGGGTTCACAGTTACGTACATGTCGTGTCCCTCTAGAAGGGCGGAATGCTAACCTCGTTGCCAGAGTTGGTGAGAGGGCAGCATCCCGATTCGTATGACACCTTACTCGACATGTCTTGATAACGCGACACCGAAGTTACCGATATGGTACGCGTTATCATGGAACAGCCATTGGGTCTTGATTCCGCAAGCTGCAACCGGGCTCGGCTCGGGCCAGAGCTTAGTTCACACGAGCCCATGCACTCTGCCTTCAGGATTGTCAAGGCCTGCCATAGGAGTGACTGATAGGAACTCGGGTGTCCATTGGAGGGTTAGATATAGGGCTACTATATCTAAAGCAAAGGGTGATTACACGACTTTGCCCCAGCTGTCATGCAGCCAGTTGTGTCAGATTTAGGAGGCCAGCCAGGGGTGGCATAATACATGCTGCAGCCCCTGGCGGCCCTGGGTACACCTATGCCCTGCGTTACGGGGTCTGATAAGGTGGCCCAGTACCAATTGGTAAATGCACCTAGGGTACATCTCGTAATTTAGAAAGAGAACAGCCAGGCTGTGGGTCTGATTGGCAGGCCCACAGCCAGAGAAAGTCGTAAACCAGTGAAACAAAAGCAAAAAATCTGGGTGATCATGGGATTGCAGACCCTACTCTCCTACACCTATGTCCTGGATACATGGGTACCATATACTAGGGACTGACAAGGGTACCCCTCTATTGAATATGGAGTGTGCCTAAGTACATAACATAACAGTTTAGGGAGAAGCAGATAGACTGGGGTCCGGATTAGCAAGATCCCAGTCAGACTAGTCAAAAACAGTATCACATTTAGCAAAAAGTAAGGGTAACTATAAGAATCAGATCCTACTTTCCCGCAATCACTTTTCATTGATAAAAGGTAAACCACACCTCACTTTGATACGACCACTCCTTAAACACTTATATATATTCTAACTGCTCTGTGAGAAGCATTACTTTTCATCACCTACTGTCTGGGAATACAAATTTGCAATGGCAGAAGGGAGTACTCACCTCCATCTACAGATCCAGAGGTCATTGAAGATGATGGACAAGAACAACTGCCTTCTAGCACCAGGAAAGAGAGTGCGGTGTGGCGGTTTTTAGTATACCAACATGGGAGAAGAAGGTTTGTGCCTGATTTGTGAAATGCAAACTGTGTGATAAGAATTTATAACATGGCACTACAAATAAGTACAGCCACGGACCTTCCAGCATGTGGAAACGTATTAAAACAATACATGAATGGGCTTATCTGCGGATGATGAGGGGGGAGGAGACAAGATCTAGAGATGCCACAGGTGCCTCAACTTCTTCAGCAACTACAACTCCTGCTGAAATTACTGTGCCAGCTGCCTGCAGAGAGTTAGAAGGCATGGTCACACTCAGTGCCACCTGTCACAAGCTTGAGGCAGTTAAAATACAGATTGTGTCTGACTGTTTTTCTGCTGTTCAGAAGCACCAGTGTTAGATGTTGCACGTTTTCTGTCAAGAAAGCAAAGTTGCTGCATCTTTTTTATTTTTCTACAATAATCTTAGTTTTTGAATGAAAAACAAAACAAAAAAAACAACAACAAAAAGTTCTTGTTAAAACTACATTTGAATCAATCAAAGAGCTGAGTCTGTATTTTAGTGATTCTTCTGTATCTTTCTCTGTATGGTATTAGGTATATGATTATTGTTGAGTATGTATTAGCAAGTTACTCTATCTATTACTGTGCACCTAACTATGTAAATGTAAGAAATTGTGGGTGTGTCAGTGAATGAATGAGTGTGTGCCGGGGTGTCTCAGTGTATGCGCCACTATGTGCCTGGGTGAATCAAAGAATGAATGAGTGTGTGCCTGTGTTGTCATGTTCTTTAGGTTAGTCCCATCATGTACATACCAATTAAATACATTTTGTCCCATCCACACGACATAACAGTTTTATACAGGTGACCTTTTACCTAGTAGCTTACTTCTGTCTCTTTGACAACCAGGCTCTTAATCCTTGTGCCTGACTTACATAAACACGTCCCCAGGCACAGCAGATTTATTCTGTATAAGGGTCACTACTTTTTTCATCCATGGTCAACAACCAGCCGTGCATGATCATGTTTGTTTAGAAAAGGATTAGCAGAGGATTAGCAATTTTTTTCAAAACATATTGATTCTAGAAGAAACCCTGGAGTGACCACTTTAGTATAAAAGACCGTCACTCCACCTTACAAGGAGGAGAGGAGAATTCCTTCCAGTCTGGACCGAGACTCTGCAGGCTGATCCTTCAACAGGCAAAGACGTAACATCCCGTGCCGGGTTCCATTCCTCGATGCAGAGACAGGGTCCTTCATTCAGAAAACATCAGGAGAGGGGTTAGTACTTCCCCAGGAGATTCTTGGATCCATTAGGATCTATTACGACATTTATTTACTGATGCTTCACCTAAATATCTAGGCTAGGTACATTTAGGTTGGCTACGCATCGTAGAAGTACCCCAATCTGCTTTTATTCATGTTATAAGCACTATGGTAGAAATGTATCTGCTATTTATGATATTGGTGCTAGGGATCACATTTGTCTACTCCTGTCTTTTGATTGTCGCAGTTAATGTTTCACACTAGACTGACGCCTGACGCCTGACTAATAAATAATTATTGAAATCGTTCCGATCATCATTCTATATGTATTCCTAAAAAAGTAAGCATAAGTGACAGAGCGGAAGATACCGTATTGTTTTCTATGATACCTGGGGCATCAGGGTTGTCATATTCAGTGGTTGCCAGAAACTACCTACACCACTGTAGAATACAAGGGGGTGGTAGTGGCACTATAGAGCTAGCTGGTCTAACGGCTGACTCATCCTGTGGGGGTGTCCAGAGTCTGTCTGCACACCAAGCCCTCAGTTTAGGTCATCCAAAACGCGCAGGTGCTGGGGGGTCCTAGGAACTACACAACATGGCACCGCCAACGTTGGTTTGGTTCTTATGTTAACAGTAAAATCTAAGTTGCTCAGTCATGCTTTCTCATGTCTGAAGTGGGTAGGACTATCCACCTCAGCTGAGTAAATACACCCTGTGTATTGGCTGAAGGTTTAACAAACTTGTAAGGATTAAAAGTTCCCATATTGTGCTAAACCCTAGCAATTAAACCTTTACATTCTTCTCCTTTCAAAATGACTGAAACTGTGAGTAGCAGTGGAAGCACGGAAAGAGACGAATTTGCTAACACTATAAAAATCACAGAGAATTGCAGATAGGCATTAACTCTGAGATTGGTAGAACATGGCGTACCTGTAACAGGCGGCCATGTTACTTACGTGATTGAGGCACATGAGGTGTTCAGATCAGAGGTGTTGTATTCCTGGGTAAAACTCTCACCTGCAGATCCACAGACACATTTATTCCATGAACACATTGAAGTGGATCCACCAGAAGAATACATACCATATGAGGACACTGAAGTCTCGTTAACTTACCAGCAACATAAAAGCGGGTTTAAAGGCGTCTTCAAACACACAACTTCGGCCGTAAGACACGGTCTGCTCAGCATAGGAGGAGCGACATGGCCGTTCTTTGTGACTTACACTCCACATCCTGAGATAGACACACTCCAAGTAGGGGAAGTGTGTGCACTTTAAAAATAAGTGGTCAGGCTATACAGACATATTATCCAGTTGGATATGCGAACACTCACAGTACAACCTGCGAGAGCTGCTCCACATGGTACAGTTCAGACTCAACACACACCAATAATTAGCCCACAGACCCTAAAAACAATAATGGGTGTGTTCTCATCAAAGAGGCACCAAGTACCATTCTGGATTGCTACAAAAAATAGCACAGTTGGAAGCAGTATTTCCCCATACGGGTCCACAGGAAAAACACAGAATGGTAACAATTTGCTTGCCAATGGGAATGGTTCCCTCACTTGAAGATTGTACTACATAGGGGACATTTTTTACTGCAGTACACATTAGAATACACGGTACCCCAACCACATCAGTTATTCCTGAAGTATTGAAACAGATACAGATGAGTACGGGGCAGGACCTGCCCTGGATTTGGGGATGAAACTGATGGGTAACTTTGACCAATTCTTAGCCATTATGCTGAGCAACATTGAGAAGCAGCAGCTGTGGCTATATGCTAACGCTTAAGCAAAACAGCTCCTACAAATTCAGGAGCGTGCATTACCAACAATATCGAAAAAAAACTATGCTTCACTAAGCAGAGATAGTTTGGGAGCCAAACCAGGGAAACCACAAGTAGTGGGTTGTTCTGATAAGAATAACTCAATTCAAGCACCCACTTCTTCTAAAAAGAAATGGGATAAAAATAATCAATCCAAAAATAATAATAATAAAGGAAACAATTCACATTCAAGGGGTGGGTCTTCTGAAAAGAGGTATAACCTTAGGAATCGTGATAACATTAGGAAACCTTACAGGTATCAGGATACTGATACACATTCCTTTTGTTCCTTTCAGGGTTCATCAAAGAACTTGGAGAGGCATGGACGGTCAGTACAAAAAATTGAAGATCGATTAAATGGAAATACATCGCACTTCAGATTTCATTATCAAACAGGAAGAGCAACATAAAGCAAAACCTCAATTCAAAAAGAAGAAAGTAGCTGGCTTAAAAATTGGAAATGCCCAGGTTACTGAGGACACAGCTTCTGAACGGGGAATGGGCTCAGACTATGCTAGACAGCGCCTCAGAAGTAACACTAGCTCGCCAGAATCTGAAGGAATTTCTGGTGACAGCAGTATTGAATAAATACATCACAGTGGAAACACCTGATACAAGAGTGAGTGTCCCACACCGTCTACATGAAATTAATCTCCAAATTAGTCAGGGACATCTCAAGAAAAATCGAAGGTCTCTTTTGGGAAAATTTGATTTGGATATGACATCCTACAAGCTGAAAAAGATTGGCCGCATGAATTTGTAATGGATTGCCCAAAAGTTGAAAGCATAATATTGCCTGCCTTTTCTGACCTCGTTCCTGTTTCCTTAAAACACTCATATAAGGGGGTGAGGGGGGGGGGGGGGGGGGGTAAGGCGGCTTGCAACATTCCATAGTCCATACAATGTACTGACTGTCTTGCAGATATGTCTATGGCAATTGGAAATGTGTCCACAGAATATTTTCAGTCTATCAATAAGTAACCGCATTTTAATATGCCCTGTTATCAATAAACCAAATTAAAAAAAAACACTCATACGTGCGGGAGTGGGCGCAAGTGATGGCTCCGGCATTATGCTGCAACCATGTAGGGTGGGACGTAGAATCCAAAGACCACGAAATCCCATTAAAATCTACTCGAACTCCACAGAGACAGTACCCCATTAAAAATGAAGGGAACAAACAGGTCAAAGAAATCTTAGACCAACTTGAATACCAAGGTGTGATTGAAACTTGCACCGCACCAGTGGACAACCTTTTGTTTCCTGTAATGAAACCTGACAACACATATCGTTTGGTTTTAGATTTCAGATACTTGAACACATGCACAAAAATATTTCAAGTTCAGAACACATATAGTGCTGCATTAATGAATAACATTGTGCAGAAGAAATATAAAACAAGACTAGAAATCGCGAATGGATTCTTCTGTCAAAATATAGCTCCTGAAAGTAGATATTTGACAGGATTCTCTGCCCTCGGCACTCAGAGTCAATTTTGTCGTCTGCCCCAGGGCTTTAAGAACAGCCCCAGGTTATTCTCGGCAAGAGTGTCAGAGCTATTGCAAACTTGCGATGAGGAGGCAGTGTCCTATGTAGATGATAGTTATCTGCCGGACGATGAATTACTTGAACACTTCTGCAGGGTGAACAACAGAATTGTTGGTTTTGTCAATTTGGGCTACAAATTTAACTTAAAAAAATCAAAAATTGCCCATCCCAGGTCCTATTTTTGGGATATGAGCTGTCAAGTGAAGGCAAAAGCCTAGCCGCTAACCTTTTAGAAAAGTGTGCGCTAATCCAGCCTCCAAAGACTCTGAAGGGTTACTAGGCATGATTCTTTATTGTATAGTTAATAAAAACCATTACAAAATATAAAATACCACAGTGTTTAAAAAGCAAGGCGTTAACATTGCTATGTTAAAAATAACATTTGTAAAATCAGATATCATTCCAGCTTGAGGATAAACTTGTGAAGGGCCATGGCTCAGCCACATTGATAAGGAGTTAATGTTACAAGTTCAAGTCTTTGCCAATAGCCATCGCTTTTTCTCGAAATTGGCAATAAATTTAACTTGTCTGCAGATGAATTGTGGATCCACTGAGCATAGGATTTGTACAATCGCAGACCGACAGGTGCGTATTCCATGTTCCTTGGACTTGGCTTTTAGCCAACACCGACGATCCTGGTTCACAGCTGGACAAATGCAAATCAAATGGATGAAGTCTTGTTTTCCAGCGCCACATAAATCGCATTCCTTACTTTCTTGGGGCCTCCATTTCGGTTGATCTGCACTTGTTGGAAGGTTGCCCAACCTTAAATTAAGGTATTTACGCTTAATAAATGGCAAGAAAGCAAGGTCTAAATAGGCTGCTGATACAGGCTTTTTGTATGATGTAATGGTCATTAGGGCGTGGGTTCGATGACTAAAGGTTAACTTGTCGTTAAGGAGCGAGTGCCTGTTGGCAGTCTTCTTTACCACCTGTTTAAATGATGGAACTGGAAGCTTAGTTTCCCAGAGAGTTGCCAACTCAGTCGTTTCTAGCGAGAGTCTTAAGTACTTGGCATACTGGGAGTTAGGACTCTTTTGGATTGATTCCCACATGGCGCGGTAGACCTCACTTTCCGAATTCCTCCAGACGTCATACCAAAACTTGACGGTCTCATACTTTTTCAGGAGCACTTGAGATTGCAAACCGAATTCAAGTCTTACTTGTGCCAGTGAAGCATTGTTTGGTAAAACGAATACACTCTTATAGACTTTAGTTTGTATTTTGTCAATGAGTATTGCACTTTTACCATGATGTAATACTCTCCCATATGCTATTGTAGGCAGTAGCTTAGCTTTCATTACAGTTAGCAGGGGGGTGACAAGAGAGCCTTTGAGTTTGGTCGCTAAGTTGCTGAAAGCATGCAATAGAGCGGTGCCCTTCTTTTCAATGCCATTGAGGTGTGTAGAGAAATTAAGGCGCTTGTCTAGGTGTATCCCCAGATACTTATAGCTTTCTACCACTTCCAGTTTGACGTTGTCTATTCGGAATGTTGGTGGTGCTTTGTGGTGTCAGGTTATAACAGGGTTTACATTTCATTTTAGTATTCCTTAATTTTGGCAGAACATACATTCAAGACTACGCAGAAAGAGCAAATCTTTTCTATGACCTAAGCAGACCAGATTTCACAGCAAACAAGTGGAATGGAATGGAAAGATCATTTGTATAGCGCGATAGCTACCCTGAAGCGTCCTAGCGCTGCAGAAAATGGGTGTGAATAAAAGGTAGGGGCCTAGTCTGAGTTGGTAAACAAAGTGGACTCAGATACATACAGACACATCTACGCTCAGTTCAAGATGACATGATAGCTTCAAAACACTTGCAGACACGAGTAACCGTCCGCAACCTCATAATACGGGTCATCCCCGGGTTATCAGGGTATACTTACATCACGTTAAATGAAGGTGAGACAGTTCAAATCGCATACAAATCTCATTTGTACACAAATGCTGAAAATCGATTTGCAGCAACAGAAAAAATACTGACGACAGTACAGACTGCTGTAGGGAGAGAAATAACACTAGCACAGGAGAAACGCATCATCGTTGTTACCCTGATACCGACTTTAAAAGCGGTAACCAAAGTCAGCATTCCAAATGCAAAGGCACTGCACCCATGATGGATACAATGGGCTAATTATCTCACTGCAACAGATGTAGAATACAGATATGAACCTAAACTGAAAACCCAAGCATTCCTGCAGTACGGACAATAATACCCTCTCCCACATGAAATCTTGCCTCTAGATCAGTATGAATACATAATCTAAAATGACGGATCGGCTCAGCCCGCCATAGGAAGTAAACAGCCATATAGCGGCGAGTGTGCTATAGTGAACGGTCGCATGCAGGGCGGAAAGTTCCATCTCAGCAATACGACTACACAATCTCTAGGAGATTGTACAGCGCAGCTGGCAGAAGTGAAAGCCCTGATACTAGTACTACAGTATAAGGATCGTGAATTCCCCACACTGATTGTGGTGATTCATTTTACTGTGTGCAATCCTACAATGAATATCTTCACCACTGGGGCCAGATTGGGTTTAAAGACGCCAAGGGCGTCACGATAAAACACTAATTGTTATGGGAACAAGTGTCAAAGCTGAAAGCATGCCTACCACAGGCTCAAGTTATTCACACTTTGAGTCATCAGTGTGTTGCCATACATGTTGAAGGGAATTCACTGGCTGATAAAGCCACCAAGGCGACAGTGCGAACTGCTGCCGTTGCCGTAATCACTCGGTCACACATGAGAATAGACGGAGATATACTAGTAGCTATCAATGCCACAAAGAATGGCTCAGTCGCCCTTGCCAAAAGGCTTTCCACACAAGTACTCCTACAAGTTAGATGCGCACAACACACCATATTCTCAAATTCCAGGAGTGGGGGATAGATTAATACCAAACAAAGATCGCAGATTAGGTTTAAATCTAGCTGCTCACGATGGTCTGGGCTCAGCACACGCAGTTGTCACTGCAACAATTTAATTATTGAAGCCGCTTTACTGGTGGTCGGGCTGACAAAACAAACAAAGGACTATGTCCTGCAGTGCAATATTTGCCAGCAGATGAAGGGTTCCGCTATTGACAAGCCACTACAAACACCATTACTGATTTTAGACAGACGTCTCGCATGTGTCTATTTGGACCACTTCAGCCCCTTAAATTCAGACGGGGCTTACAAGTACATCTTGCTGGCAGTGGATTCATACTCTAGATTCCTATGGGTTTGGCCCCAGGGCTTGGCCGATGCTCGAACTGTTATTAAGTGTTTTTGAGTCTTCATTGGGACATACACAATTGGCACGTTACATTCCGGCCGTGGTCCTGTGTTTTGCTCTAGGGCTTACAAGGAAGCCATGAAAAGTATGGGGGTGACCTTGCAGTACTCCTCCCCCTACCATCTTGAGGGAAATTCAGTGGTGGAAAGGAAAAACCGGGACCTAAAGCAATCCTTATCAGCTTGGGTATTAGGCATGGGTGGTACATGGGTCAATCACCTATATGGTGTCCAGAGGGCACTCAATAATATGCCAAGAAAATCCTTAGGAGGCCGTACCCCTTATGAAATCCTGTCTGGGACAGGAATCTAGGTACCTGATCTCGATTGTGCCAGCACAGTGGCGGATGCAAAACCATTTGAACTGAATGACCGTTTGGCTGTTTTACAGGAACTCAATGAATTCTGAGTATTACAAAGCAACGTGCAAGCCAAACGCACCACCACTGGGGAAGTGAAACCAGTTCCGGCAAGACCTGCCTGGGTCCCACAGATTGGGGACATGGTCAGGGAAAAGATTGTGGACAGAAGAGAGTTTGGGCCATATTACAGATCACCTGTACCTGTCCTGGTGGTAGTGGGAACAAGAAGAGTACTTCTTCCGTATCTTGCCGGCAAATAAGAAAAAAGATTTATCTCCATTGATCTGATCAAACCACATCATGTGGCAAATTCTCGACAGTAGACCGTGTGGGGTCCTGAGTAGCCACAAATCTCCTCTTGCTGCCATCCAGGAAGTTCAGATGGAAAGACTAATAACCTTTCAAGACTCCACTACACAATGTGCAAGAATAATGAATAATGGAGTCCAAATCACACCAGTTGAAAATGAAAAACATCAAGAAGAAACAACAATGCAAGTTGCAATTCGCCCCAAGGATGATGTCTACTTTAACATGCCTTCAAACAACACATCTGCCAGTTCTACAAAACCTGCAGAGCTACCTAAGACAGGTCGAACTGCGTCTGGCTACTTCATCAACTTCGATGATTTCTCCTCGGATCCAAGTTAACCTGATCAAACACCACCCATTTCAAACAAAGAGAAACTTCTACAATGCTATTTTTTTCTCAAAAAGACTCACCTTGTTTGCATATTTGGTTTGCAACAGGGGTAGCATACCTGTTAATTTGGAATGGCACAGTGACTATCTTGTTTCTGCTTTTGAACAGACATTATCTCCCAGAATGCTCTGCAGTGCAATCTGTGAACTTGATCCTGAAACCACATACATCATCACATTGTGAACAAAGAGACTTTTTCCCTGGTGAACATTACAGCAAATCCAATACCTGATGGTATAGTTTTGGATAAAGTTCCATATAATTTATTTGGGCCTACTGAACATTTGAAAACTCCACATTTGTTTAAAATTTCTTTGAATGATTTCATTACCCCCAGTACACTCTGTATTGATTAGTATACTGAGACTGTAAATACTAAGCTTTCAGATTTAGAACAGTCTGCTGCATTTTCTTACAGGGAATTGTATTAAGATTCAACCAATTACGATACCATGTTTTGTAACCAGCATTATGGTAATAGCTTTTGCATAGAGCTAGTGTACCACGCACTGCTAATGTGTACCATCAATGGGAACATTGCCCGACACCACCAAAAGGTAGTTACGCTACATTTGCACAGAAGTTTGCATATGTTTCAGGTTTTGATGCATCCAACTCTGAATCATTTTACTACAAACATGCACAATCTAATGCAAAATAAAAGAAAATGATGCTAACAAACAAAAAGCTGATATATTCAGCACCTTTTATCTCCCAACTGTCTATACAGGGTTTTGACTACTGGAAAGACACTATAGACACAAAATCGTTCTTGGGGACAAGAAAGTGGCAGGTTGGGGGAACTGAGGCTTTATTTAGAGCTTGCCTCATACCATTAAAGATGATTTTCCTGAACAGAACCATAACTACCTGTTACGGGTTTGCAAAAATGAAGGACCTGAAAACACAGAGCCTCTCTTCACCCACACCTATTAAGGGTATCACAAATAACACAGTAATAAGTGAAGGGACACGTGGTATATACAATTCAACATCTCCCGATTAAAAGGGTTAGTTGGCTTGGCCTATAGACACAAATATGTGTAATACAAGATTCAAAGGTACCAACGAAGAGTTTGGTATCCATAGGCCCGAACCACGGAATGTACACACAGACGACCCAGGGGTAGGGACTTCCTATACTGTAAGGAAGTTGTACCTAGAATGGTTAAAGACCTCGACACTATCACAGGTGAAACAACACTTGTCCCTTCTGTCAGGCAACATGGATCTTAGTGATTTCTTGTTAGGTCTCAAGAAACCACGTAGGAAACACTTCTTATACACCATCTATAATGAGGTTTGGAAAGTCTCCCAACAGGAAGCTGCATAGAGACTACGTGAAATCGATAGAATTAACCTAGAAAAGTCCTTAGATGTGGTGGACAACGGCAGGACCACACTCTAGTCTCATATTTATTGACTGGGCAACATTGTGTCCTCAGCTATCGACATAATGGAACAGGATTTGTATAGTCTACAACATGGGCAATCACAGCTACGTGCTATTATGCTTCTAGCTGGGCTCTTCAATCTTTACGTTCTGGCCATGTTCCATGGCGATACATTAAAGACACAAATTTGTTTTCGGCTTACAATCTGACCAACAGATAAATGACCATGGCACGCAGAGATGTGAATCTCCATCTACGGAATGGTTAATCCATGGCTATATCACACTGCCCATCATGACATTCAAATTCCACTACTGCTGGAAATATTACCCATTAAGGAAGGTATGACGTGTTGGGTGAAGGGTACATACAGGATATCTGGGAGTTGCCATACACATATAGGTGCAGCAATAAGGTCAAGGACGTTTTCTTATTTATTTATTTATTTGTGTGTTTTGGAAAGCGCGCAGATACCCCAACGGGGTGGGTGTCCCGGCGCTAATAGAACAGGCAATAGATGGACGCAGACAGGTGCTTAGGAACCAAAGAGGAAGGTTTTGAGAGATTTGCGAAACTCAAGCTCTGATTGGCTCAAGCGGAGGGACAGCGGAAGCCTATTCCAACGCTGTGAGGTCCAGACTTCAAAAGTTTTACCTCCCATTCGGGATCTTTTGAATCTGGGACCCACAAGCAGAACTTGAGAGTTGGAACGCAATGTTCTGGAATTGCAGTAAGGACGTAGAGTGGGCTTAAGGTGAGCGGGTCCTTTACCCTTCGTGGCTCGATAGGCCAGTGTCAAAGCTTTGAACTCGATTCTTTTCGAGATGGGGAGCCAATGTAATTTGCGGAGGTAAGGGGATATGTGATGCCTGGGAGGAATGCCCTCCACCAAACGAGCCGCCGCATTTTGGACAGTCTGAAGCTTATGACACAGACCTGCTGTAAGGCCCAGGTATAAAGCGTGGCATAGTCCAGATGGGAGGTTATCAGGGCATGGACTATGGTTTTGCGATTATCACTGGGCAGATAATTTATCAGTTTTTTTATGTTTCTGATCTTTGAAAAGCAGGCTGCCGCAACTGTTTGAACCTGGGAACCGAAGGAAAGCTGGTTGTCCCATCGGACCCCTAGATTCCTGATCGAATCCTTAGGTGCTGGGGCCTCACTCAAATCTTCCGGCCACCAGAGATTAGATTCCAGAGGGGACGGCAGATTGATAAACAAAACTTCTGTCTATTCTGCATTTAGTCACAGAGACTTGCTATGTTCCTGAGGCATGACTTCAAGAGATCAAATGTAGTGGATGAGGGCTCATCGAAAGAAAAGAGGAGCTGAATATCATCAGCATAAGAGGTAGATTTAATACCAGCCTGTGCAATCATTTCAGCTAAAGGGGTGAAATACACATTAAAAAGGAGCGGGCTCAGCGATGAGCCTTGAGGGACTCCCCATTTAAGTGGCCTAGCTAGAGAGGTGTAAGGAGGGGTATGTACCTGCTGGGTACGGCTAGATAAGAAAGAGGCAATCCACTTTAACATGGTTCCCTGAATACCTATAGCCCTCAGTCTTCTCAGCAGAATCTTGTGAGAGACGGTGTCAAATGCTGCTGAAAGATCCAGCAGCACTAACACCGCCCTCGACCCTCGATCCAGCGTCCACCGCACAGAATCAGCCATTTCGATCAGGGCCGACTCTGTGCTATGGCCTGAACGGAAGCCATGCTGGGAGTCATGCAAAAGCCCCTGGGACTCTATAAAGCTGGCAAGTTGATGAAACGCGTCGGCTGTTCTTTCTTACGCTTTGGAATAAAAAAAAGATCAAAAACATTGGATGACATTTCCTGTTATCATTTCAATAAGTGTTTGATACAATTTTGGAGTCTGTGATGAAGTGCACCTGTTCTTTTGTTTTGTAGTACTGTTGTGTAGGTCCAAATTGACTACTAAGGAATTAACTGATGGCAATTCAAAGTGAGGCATATTAGTAACGGATAGTTATTTTTTAATAACTGCCGCCACTCCACCCCCTCTTTTGCCTAGTACTCTGTTAGTATAAAAAAATGAATAACTGTCAGGAAGGGCTGGTAAAATCTCAGGGGAGGATTCCTCTGTGAGCCAGGTTTCAGTCAATAGGAGCAAGTCTGGTGAATCAGTAGTCAATATGTAAAACATTTCTAGTTGATGCTTGACCATAGAGCGTGTGTTTAGATACTTAACATTGAGGTCTTTGGCTAGCCGTTTATTCAGACCTACATTTGTAGCAATTGTAGGCAGCGCTGCCGGGCTGGTGAGCTGTTCATCTATATTTGTGGTGTCGGTGTAAGGCCTAGGTTTAGGATTTAGAAGCTCCAGGTTTTGCAATTGTTGTACCAGATGGGTTTCAGGTAGTTGCACTTTTTTGGATGATCAGTTGACTGGGGGTGAGTGTTTGATTTGCTCAAACGCTCTGTCCATCATCCCCTTTGGTATCGCTTTGTTCGCCCTAAGTTGGCAGGGTATGCCCAGACGTGGGTCCCTTGCTCACTTTGCCACTGGATTCAAGATAGCCTGGCTGAAGAGGGTTATGAACCCGAAACCGGTCCCAGGATGCTTGTTTCCGGTCCAGGAAAGACATGGCTTGGCAGTTCGGGCTGGACTGTTCCCATGAGGCACAGGGTCAGGCTGATTTGCATATGGCCATGTCTGAACTGGGGTGGTGGAGTGAGCTAAATAATGATGATGGATTAAACCCAGATCAGTTGACTGGGGGTGAGTGTTTGATTTGCTCAAACGCTCCGTCCATCATCCCCTTTGGTATCGCTATGTTTTTAAGACTAGCAGCTGAGTCGTAATATTTTTCGGCAGAGTAACATGTCCAATGCCATGGCCTGGCGCAGATGGGCTTGCCTTAGACGCGCCAGCGGCGCTCCTGCTGCGCGCACATGCCGCAGCCATGAATTTAAAGCCTATTCCGGCGTCAAGGGCTCTGCCCCCCGTCCAGCTGATGTCTAACCCTCCTATTGGGTGGGAACCAATGCGGGGAGTGACCTAGTCACATACCCGGTAGCAACAAGATTCAATTCGGTTTGCAGTGAGTGAGCAATTTCTATTTTTAAAAAGGTGGTGAACGTGAAGGTTAAAAAACAAAGAATTAACAAAGTAAGCAGTGTCACAAACAAGTATATGCTGTCCACTAGTTAAAGTGGGCGCCCTGTACCAGTTCAAATGACCATTATTGATGATTAGGTCAAAGATAACCTTTATGAAAGCTATCCTAGTGGTAGCTATGGAGAGCAGCCTTCAGGCTAAGTCTTGAAGGAATGTAAAGCTGCTTGTTTTACCAGACTGTTACCTCCTGAATAACCAAATGAAAGGAGAACCACACAAGAGCTATATAAAATATATGTTTTTATTACTATGCACTCTCTCCTAACCTCTATAAGAGATTAGAGCATAAGGCACACAATTATTAATCAATAGAATGAAAGTAAATAGCACAATACACAGCAGGCTCCAGGGGGAGTCCGAACAATATACAAAAAAAAATGGTATAACAACAATGACTTAACTAGACACAGTGTCTAGAGCACGTAGAATTGCTGGTACCCCACGGAACCACCCAAAGTAGTGACACAGGAGACCCATGGAGGACCGGTGCAGTGTGTGAACACAGATGCGCGTTCCGTACAATTCTATGGGAAGGTGGCGGTCGGAAAATTTGAGTTTAAGGACACTTTGGAGAGTACTTCAAGCAAACCCTTTGGAACATAGAAGGTTCTAATCCCAGCACCCTTGTGAGCACCGCGATACCCGTGTTGCCTATCCCAGAGGAGCCGGCTGTATAGGGGTCAAGTGGTGTCGGAAACCTTTGTCATTTTCAGTGGCGTGACCCAAAGAAGTGCTGCTGCCGGGAAGATGAAAAGTGTTCAGTGGAATCCAGGCCTGGATTCAAGGTGAGAAGAACCTGAAAGCAGAGGGGCAAAGTCTGGATTACTTCAGGATGACCAGGGGCTCCGTAGACGAGATGCCCACTGATGTCGAGTGTTTCAGGTGAGATGACGGGACGCTGGACTCTGCAGCCACGGGGACCAGGAGACGTCGATGATGACCAAAGTCCAGAGGTGAGCTGTCCCACGAAGGATGTTGAGTGCTGAGGATTCAGTGTCCGGATTGAAGACCAACAAGCCTTGGCAAATGCAACCCATGCGGGCAGAGGAAAGGCAGTTACTGTGAGGACCAGCAAGGTCCTGGGGACTCTCCAAGCTATGGGGAGTCAGGACACGTCTGGAGCAACCAGGAAAGCCCAATAGAATCCCAAAGGGACCTCAAGCTAAATAAAAAAAAACAGCCCACGGAACACTCATGGAGTGTAGGCCGGAAATCTTTAGTGCAATTACTGCTCGGGTCAGGACTACAAGTAGCCCAAAGCACAGCCTCGGGGATAACCAAAAAACATATGCTGCTGTACTAGTACACAGTGTACAGGGGTTCGGGTTGCACTGTCCCCACGAGGGATACTGGTTTCAGAATTGCTAAGAGGTCAGATCAACCGCAGGGACGCTCGGGAACCTACCTCCTGTGTTGCAGAAATCTTCAGAGTCCTCAGGAGCTCGGGAGATGCAAACCGGTCAGATGAGTTAAAGGTGCCTGCCTTGCAGGGGAGTAACTCCTTTACTCCAAGGGAGATTCTTCAGTCATCCAGCGTAGTGTAGATCGTCGAAGTACTTGGTTTCTGCTTGCAGAGTTTATCCAGGTAAAATCTAAAGTCTTGTAGTCAGGGTTCCTACTTTGTACCCAAGTAAGGGGTTGGACAAACTCTGGGGACCCTCCTAGGGGAGGGACAGGACAGAGAGGTGGTTACACCCATGTCCTTTGTCTAGTTTGTCACCAGAGCAGTTGCAATTGACTCCTGCAACCGGTTTGAGCTGACAAACACCAAATGTGCTCCCAGTGCAGACCTTCAGACACTTTCAGAGTGCCCCCACCCAGCCCTAATACACTAAAGCCTGTCTGGGAGGTGGTCACACCTCCCTGTGACAGGAATCCTATTGTCAAGTCTTCCCCTGCTTGAGTTCAGCTCAGCAGCAGGAGGGCAGACTTGTGTCTGTGGCTGGCAGCATCCATGTTGTGCTGATCCAGAAAGCTGGTACCGGGTAGATCGGTGCCTCACATTAGTGGTTCTATAAGGGAGGAATCATACCTCCCACACCAGTTACTGGTGTGTAGTATGATTCCAAGGTGTTTGACACCAAACATGACATGTTTATTAGCAGCAGCTGTTTTAAAGTTAGCATTTACCGTGAGGTTATAATGCACTAAAGTATATATGGTTTGGCTGCATCACAAACAACCCTAGAGAATCGATCCCGGCTGCTGGGTTGGGGCTCTGCTCATGCAGGACCACCCCTTCACACAAAACCCAGCACCCTGCCTTCAGGATTGATAAGGCCTGTCATAGGTGTGACTGATAGGTTTACATGTGTAGTGATTTAGAATAGACATAGGGAACCTATATCTAAGTAAGGGGTGCATTCACCAACTTACACAGGCTGCAGTAGCAGACATGTGGTGTCAGTTTGAATGGTCTCCCAGGGGTGGCATAATACATGCTGCAACCTCTGAGAGGTCTTTGTGGTACCTATGCCCTGGGTACATGGTGCACCATATACTAAGGACTGATAAGGGTACCCAGTATCCAATCTGGACTGTACCTAAAGTACATGCAATCGATTTAGAGGAGAAAGCAGCCAGGCTGGCGTCCATAATAGCAGGGCCCCAGCCATTCTAAGTCGAAAACAGTGAGACATCAGCAAAAAGTGGGGTTAAACATAAGAAGCAGATCCTACTCTCCTACACAACACCCCCCCCAACATAGGGACAGTAAACTAACCTTGACCAGTTGAGTCTTCATGTTCTAAGTGGAAATATGAATATGTTGAGAGTCCATCTGCATTGGCATGGTTACTCCCAGGTCTATGTTCCACTGTATTGTCCATCCCCTATAGGGAAATGGACCACTTCAAACTTTGGGGTTTTCACCCTTCATCTGGTTTAGCCATTAGATGGGCTTATGGTCAGTCTGAACAATGAAGTGAGTGCCAAACAACTATGGCCTCAGCTTCTTCGGAGCCCAAACCACAGCAAAGGCTTCCCTCTCAAAAGCTGACCAATGTTTCTCTCTGGGAGTCAGCCTTCCGCTAATAAAAGCTACTGGCTGATCCTGACCCTCTTCATTAAGTAGTGATAACACAGCCCCTACCCCCAACTCAGATGCATCAGTTTGAACAATGAATTGTTTGGAATAGTCAGGACTTTGTATAATGGGAGCAGTGAACAAGGCCTGCTTCAGATCATCAAATGCCTTTTGACAGCTAACTGTCCATTGAACTTTCTAAGGCATTCTTTTGAAAGTTAGATCTTTCAAAGTGGTCACTATGGATCTATAACATTTGACAAACCTCCTGTAGTACCCAGTCAGGCCCAAGAAAGCTCTGACCTGAGTCTGGGTGGTTGGGGCAACCCAGTCCATGATGTTCTGGATTTTGCTCTGCAATGGTTGAACCTGATCTCCACTCACAAGGTGGTCTAGGTATACAACCTGACTCTTCCCTATCTGGCACTTGGTGGCCTTGATAGTGAGGCCTGCTTTCTGCAAGGCCTCCAAAATATTTCTCAGGTGGATCAGGTGATCCTCCCATGAGGAGCTAAAGACAGTGATATCATCTAGATAAACTGCACTATAGGCTTCCAGACCTGTAAGCACTTTGTTCACCAACATTTCAAAAGTGGCAGGTGCATTCTTCAAGCCAAAGGGCATCACCACAAATTGGTAGTGCCCACTAGGGGTTGAGAATGCTGTGCTTGGGGTTGTGTCCTCAGCTAATCTGATTTGCCAGTAGCCAGCTGTCAGGTCAAATGTGCTCACAAACTTGGCTGAGGCCAACGTATCTATAAGCTCTTCTGCCCTGGGTATTGGATGGGCATCACATCTAGTGGCTGCATTAAGACTCCTGTAGTCAACACAGAACCTCATCTCTCTCTTGCCATTCTGGGTGTGAGGTTTTGGTGCCAAGACTACTAGGCTGGTCCAAGGGCTATCTGAGGGCTCAATTACTCCCCAATCCAACATTTTCTGGACCTCAGTCCTGATGCAGAATCTGACATGGTCTGGTTGCCTATAAATCTTATTTTTACCAGGCAGACTGTGTCCACTTCATGAGTACTGCACCAGGTTGTCTGACTTGGAGTCAGTGAGAACACATGTCTGAACTGATTTAGGACTTGCCTACAATCAGTTTGCTGTTGGTCAGTGAGGTTTCCTGCCAAGGCTACACACATCAAGATAACCATCATTAGGGTTCTGTGAGAGCAGGTCAGGGATTGGATCACTCTCTTCCTCCTGTCCTTCATCAGTAGCCATGAGCAAGCCCATGTCTGCCTTGTCAACATATGGTTTCAGCCTGTTCACATGGAGCACCCTGTGGGACTCCTGGGAGTTCCAAGGTCCACCAGGTAGGTAACCTCTACCTTTTTCTCAATGATTGGATGCGGGCCACTCCTTTTATCTTGGAGGGCTGCTGGGCAACTGGCTCCAACACCCATACTTCTGTCCTGGCTGATAAACAGTCACAACAGCCTTTTGCTCATGCCAGGTCTTTTGCAATTCCTGTCTAGTCTCAAGGTTTTTGGATGCCTTCTTAATGAACTCAGCCATCCTGGAGCGGAGACCAAGTACATAATCCAAAATATCATGTTTAGGTGGTTTGAGAGGTAACTCCCATCCCTCCTTCACTAGACATAGGGGACCCCTAACTGGATGTCCAAACAGAAGTTCAAAAAGGCTGTAAACAACCCCCTTCTGAGAAACCTCTCCGTAGGCAAAGAGAAGGCAGGGCAAAAGTATGTCCCATCTACGCCTGAGCTTTTCAGGGAGACCTTTAATCATGCCCTTGAGGGTTTTGTTGAACCTCTCAACTAACCCATTGCATTGTGGGTGATAAGGAGTGGTAAATTTGCAATTTACTCCACACTCCTTCCACATAGCAGTCAAGTAACTAGACATGAAGTTTGCTTCTCTGTCTGATACTACCTCCTTAGGAAAACCCACTCTGGAAAATATTCCCAGAAGGGCTCTGGCTACCACAGGAGCTGGAAGAGCTTCTGCATAAAGGTGAGCGAGGGCAGGCTGATAAAGTATGGGGTAGTATGGGCAAAACTACCATCGCTGTGATAGACCACCCCCTAAATAACATCAAGTGTGGATTAGTCAATGTTAGATCTCTAATTAAACATTATCAAGAGATGTTCATCCTACTAGAGTGCCACGAGCTGGACACTTTATTCCTAACTGAAACCTGGACACGCACAGGCTCAATACTTGAGCTGGGATTAGCCTGTCCCCCAGAATATAAAGCGTTTCACAAACCATGGCTCGGTGAAAGAGGAAGACGGGTTGGAGTCATATTTAAAGAGAAATGGAACTTCTCTCAAATCCAGCTGGATGACGTAGAGGGTATAGAATTCTTAGGATTCGCCCTAAAGGAAACAAGAGGGCAAGCTCTCTCAGGCATTCTTTACTAAAGACCCCCAGGAGGACAGAGCCCCCGCTGTCAGGCACTGATTGATGTTGTGTACAACATGGCATTGACACATTCCAGGAAGATGATCCTGGGGGACTTCAACCTCTGGGACAATGGTAGCCTTGGTACGCCGCTAAGAGAGCTGAGTCAAGCTTGTGAAAGTCTTAATATGCAAAAACTATTTCTACTACCCACACATCAAGGAAGCCACATCGTCGACTTAATATTTGCTAATACCAGGGGAACAACGATGGTCGAGGTCCTACCCTTATGTTGGATCGACCACTATCTCATACACTTTACAATAGTACTGCGAAAGGCAACTAATAAAGCGGTGTTTCCTAGAAATGACTGCATGGGAAGAGATTGGTTTAAACTGCTGAAAAGTAAACAATATCCCAACTCATGGAGACAAACCAGTATACTCCCAATAAGTCAGTGGAGGAAAATTACCAGGCCCTCTGTGCCCAGATAAATGAGACACTTGACCAGAGAGTACCTCTGTAGAAAAAAAAATAAGGGATAAGATATTAGCCCCATGGTATAGCGAGGAGCTGAGGGAGATGAGGAAGAGATGTAAACAAACTGAAAGAAAATGGAGAAGACTGTATGATGAAGCAGATAAAAGAGTTTTTAAATTGCAGCAGGGGTATAAGGACGCGATTAGTAAAACCAAGGCGATTAGTAAAACCAAGGAGGAATATTTCGCAAAAGTCCTCATGCGAGCATCCAACGGTACCAGAGCTATTTTTGGCATAGTGAAGGATCTAGCCTAACCAGAGTGTGTTGCCCCACTTAATAACGCCGAGGAGAGCACTGAAAATGGTCTATCCATAAATGTAGAGAATATCCCCCTAGCATCAGTATGGGGAGAGGAACAGCAGGTGGATCTAGATGGGAGTGGTCAAGTTACACAGGAGAATGTTCTAAACCCCAACAAAGTATTGTTCTCAGAATTAGTGCTGGGGGTCTCATCGGGATCTCCACTGGATCTCTCCCTCAAAAAATTTAGAAAGAATTCAGGGCAGAGCTCTTTCCTCGTCTTCACCAAATCTGTAGTCAATCTTTAGATCAAGGAGAAGTCCCAAAATGCTGGAAACAAGCTGTGGTAACCCCACTCCTCAAAAAACCAACACGGGATCCTGGCTGTCTGTCTAACTACAGACCAATCTCTTTGCATCCATATCCGGTAAAGATTCTGAAGCGAGTGGTTAGTAAGTCTTTATCCCAGTACTTGGAGGACCAGCATCTACTGGATGACTGGCAGTTTGGTTTCCGCCCCAAACATGGTACGGAAACGGCCCTGGTGACAGTACTGGATGACATGAGAATGCGGGCTGACAATGGCCAATCAGTCATTTTAGTACTGCTGGACATGTCAGCCGCATTTGACTCGGTGAACCATTGCATACTGCTTGAAAGACTTAAGAGTATTGGAGTTACGGGTCGGGCGCTTTAGTAATAACTCCAGGCTGGTTAAGATGTTTTAAGAGTATTTATAGTAGATCAATAGTACATCAGTAATACAGCCCCACCAGGAGCAGCAAGCAAGGTGCTCAGACCTTCTCCAACTGTGCTTTACAGAGACTAACATTCTATATTGCATCATTCTTACAGGGATCCACTGGTGGAGCAATGGATGACTTAAACTACAAAATAGCTAGAATATAACATATCCTCTTTTCTTCCAAAAACGCAAAACAGAAAAGAACACCATAGTTGACTAGAAAGAAAACAGAAACTAGATGAGCAGAATAGAGTAGAGAGAACCAGAGAGAAACAAGAAGAGCAATAAACGAGACAATGGAAATATGAAACACAGATACAAATAATCCATTAACCATCCTCCCTTCTCTATATAACCAAAAAAACAAAAAAAAGAGAGAAACCATTAATAACTACCCTCTGCACACCTACTGGCCAGGCAGGTATGCGAGAAGGCAACCCAAATTAGGAAGAAACAAGCTGACAGAAAAGAAGAGAAATACAAAGGATTACAGATACCTCCCTGTAATAAAAAAAAATTAAGATGATAACATTTTCACAGCACTGGGTGAAACTGTCTACTAAAACAGGAAGCAATACTTTGAGGATAAACATAACACCCAGTGTACTGAAACCCTGCACCAAAGAAAAAGGACAAGAGCCCATACTATGCACCCTGTAAGGGTAGAAATTAGCATGTGCAGGGGTGACCTCAAAGGGAGATCAAACTGTTGTGCACTGTAGAATGAAACAAACAATCCACAATAGACACCTTACGTAAGGTAAAACCGTGCACTGTAGTGAAGGAAAAGTAAGTGTTAAGAAAAACCATGTAAAAACACACCTCTATTGGAGGTAATGTGTTATGCACATGAAAGTGGGAATTTACCCAGAACACACCTCGCTGAGAGGTCAATAAATGTGCATGTATGGGCGGGACAAAAGTCGGCGCAACACCTCGTGTAATCAAGAATTGGGAATGCAAGATAGCAGCCTCGCAACGTGTGAACCTAGAGGTAAAAGTGTGCACTGAAACAAAAGAGACATACCTCATGGAGAGGTTGTGCGCTAGTGTAGTGGGAATACAACCCACGTGAAACACCCCGTGATGAGGTAAAAATACTGTGCACTGTAACAAATAGGTAATTTGACCCATAAACTAAACGCTAGACACCCTATGTAGGGTGAAAAAACAAAAAAAACATCAATCCTAGGTGAGAGTCTCCCTGCACTTCCTGGTCCTGATTTGCCAGGTTGGAATCATCTTGATTCTCCCCGTCAGGGTTTGATTCTAGGTCAAAGAAGGTGAGACCTCCTAGCATTTCCTCATTCCCTGCACCACCCACTCTACATACCTCATCAGACCCTGGGGTCTTTCTGAGGTCATCTAGAAGCAATATCTCAATGAGGCGTTGAGTGTTGGCACTCCTCTCTGTCCTCAGCTTCCTAGATACACACATGGCTTTCAATTCTGAAAATGCAATACCATTGTACCTAGTTGGCAAAGAGCCACTGGGTTGTCCTCTAGTGTTATATGGTGCAGGCACCTACCTAACCTAGTGGGATTCTGAACTCTCTTGAGTTGGAGAAAGGGTGTGCTAAACCCTTGACTACCCAACTCCAAGTTCAGTAGAACTTACTTTATTCAATCTTGTTTATATGCACCTAAATGCCTTTAGTGATTTTCAGTTAATTATCATTGCGCCAAAGCCAGGCAGAGACCACAACTCTAGTCAGGTCAAGGGAGTTACACGCCAAAGATAACCCCTGCTCCCCCCTTAGTAGCTTAGCACGAGCTGTCAGGCTTATCCCGGAGGCAATGTGTAAAGCGATTGCGCATAACACACACACACAGCAGCAACACACTAGGCACACCATAAAAGGAACTCCACACAAGGTTATATATAAAACCAGCCTTTGTATTATCATAAACACATTAGAATAGTAATCACACAATATACACTGTGCCAACAGGCACTAGGCAATATTGCCAGGGGATTATATAAACCGGACAGGGCCAATTGGGCCACTGTCAGAACCATCACAAGATCTAATTGTAAAATGTAGAACTAATAATAAATATAGAACTCAACCAGTAACTAATGGCAAAATACTGTACTTTGTGAGGAAAAGCAGCCGGAATGCACTCAATGAACTGTCTTGTCTTGTATACAATTCATCAATTCATCAATAAGAATAATCAAAAATAAACAATGTGCGTGCTCTAGGAAGAAAGGGTCCTGTTGAACCTTTGATACTAACAGTAAAGAAAATGTCAATACGATTGACCTCTTCCAAACTCTTGTTAAACAAGACATTTCTAAGATACCCAACACGTCTCATTCCTCTTCAAATTTATCTATAGGTGAGAAAATGTAATTGTGTTCTCTACTAACCAATTCCACGCTCCACTATACCAAAGCTGACAAAGGTGGCGCTCTAGTGGTTATGGATTGCTCTAAATATGTACAAAAAATTGAGTGCATGTTACAAGATTCCACAACCTACTTGCCCTTAGCTCATGATCCCACCATCGAATTTACACGTGTCCTAGACACCATTCTAGCTAAAGCAGTCAATATGAAATGGATCTCAGTCAAAACATAGAGAATATCTTTCTACCAAATTTCCACGCAGACCCTGTGTTTACATGGTACCAAAAATTCATAAATCACTTATCGACCCCCCCCTAAGACCTATCGTCTCGGGATGTGGTTCCATACACGACTCCTTAGGACGTTACCTTTATACTTTCCTACAACCCATTGTTCAATCATGTCCTACGTACATCCAAGACACGACACATCTACTCAACATCCTAAAAGATGTCAGCATTCCCACTGAGGAGGAAGTCTGGTTATGTACAGTGGACGTCGTGTCGTTGTACACCTCCATTCCTCACCTTGAGGGATTAGAGGCTGTCGAATGGGCACTACTGAGAGCAGGACAAATCAGGGCTAATCCGGTCTTTCTACTGGAAATTTTACATTTTTGTTTATTCCATAGTTACTTTCATTGGCAAGACCGTTTTTACCTCCAATCCAATGGTACATCCATGGGCTTTTCTGGAGCCCCCAGCTATGCGAACATCTTTATGATGAAGTTTGAACACGAACACATCTTGACTCAACTATAATGGACCACCAACCTGATAGTTTTTAAACGTTACATTGATGATATTCTCATCATTTGGAGAGGCTCCTGTTCTGATCTTATCAGCAACATTTCGCAACTCAATTTGGTTAATCCCAGAATACAATTCACATCTCACATCGATTCCCAACAGATTCCATTCTTGGATGTAATTCTACACATCTCCAATGGCGCCATTGTAACTTCCATTTTTACAAAACCTACCGACTGCAACAATGCTCTAGCGTACCAGAGCTTCCACCCCTGGTCACTCAAGAGTCACCTACCTTATTCACAGTTTCTGCTAATTAAACGGATCAATTCCAATCCTGAAACAGGCTTGCAGTCAATTGATGATTTCAAAACCAAATACAAACAAAGAGGTTATCCTTCGAAAGTAATTGATGAGGCAGCCCAACGAGCTGCAATCATTGATTGTGAAAAACTACTGGCAAAAAGCAAAAAACAGATGGCATCTACCAGACAATCATTTGTTTCCACATATTCAACCCAATCTACTCTGGTTAAATCCATCATCCTCAATAGATGGTCTCTTTTACAATCAGAGCCTGATTTCAAAGGGATGTTCACGGAACCCCCGTTGTTTGCATATAAGAGATCACCTAATCTGAAAGAAATCTTGAACAAAAGCAAACCTCACACACGAGTAACATACAGAGGAATGATGAAATACATGAATAGTTCTAATTGTAATAATGCTATCACTGGTAAACTGATCCACCACCCTAGATCGGGCAAAACCATTCCACTGAATTTCAACGCCACTTGTAACAGCCATCACGTGGTTTACTACATAAAATGTCTGTGTGACTTATTTTACGTAGGTAAGACTGAACGTACGTTGCGCACACGAATAACAGAGCATAAAAGTCGAATACGCACCAACACAATTAGTTCTCCAATCGCACAACATTGGAACAATTGTAAACACAACATTTCGCAACTTAGATTTGGAGTACTTGAGGCGATTGACCAGCGCCCAGACCGTGATGTGGCTAAATTACTACTACAAGGTGAGGTACACTGGATTCTGTTCATGCAATCTCTTAGTCCCACAGGGCTCAATGACAAATTCGAATTTGCCAGCTTTATTTAAAGATTTATATGCATATATGTGTAGATTGTCATACATTTCATATTTCATATTTGTTATGTATTTATGCGTTTGTACTAATTGAAACATTGTTTGTATTAGGAACATGTATTCCCATACTGTCTACTGACATGCTGTAATGGCTGGATTTTCTGAGTAGGTGGGATCAGCCCCCAGGGGCCCCTCCAACCCAGCCAGAACGTACTCACCTTCCCTCCTCAGGACTCCTCTATCCAGGCACCTGGTACCTACCTGAGGATGGGGAACTCGCAATATACAAGCTCATATTATTAAAAACACCACTAAATCTATAGGGATACTAAGAATACTCACTGATTACTAGGGATATCCATACCCTACACCACACTTATTCACATCAGTTGGTCTCGCGGCCACCCTGACCCAGACCGTTCTACCCTAGGGCAGATATGACACACAATCCGGTGCGTCTACACACGGGCCTGCAGAACCCAATGCTCCCTTTTCCAAAGTGTTCGCAATCCTGCGAAACTACACACTAGTTCGACCACCTAGTGCTCTCATTTACTCAAGACACAATCCAGTGGGTATCCACACTGGTTCGACCCCCCAGTGCTCTCACTAACGCCGCATATCAACGACGACCACATTCCTATGAACACCTATACATATATATATATATATTGGGAAGTCTCTTCACTAAGGGTCTGCTACTACAATAATATTATGGGATGGTGTACTAACTTAGTCCCTTGGTTGCAAGTCTCCTCTCTCCCTCACTATTACTTACCTGATCAGGGGTAGCATCTGTTCAAACAGTAATACTTAGCAGGAGTGATTAATCTCACTGTATGGGGATAAAGATATACACACTATGTGACTGAGTTAATTTCTTGATTTAAGCGCTCCTACCCCCCTTATCCATCAGTGGCTCAACAGCAACTGGCTTGAAGCCAGGATAACTTTATCATAAAAGAACTCATGCACACTAATTCACTAATTAATGGGGTCATTTATTATTAGTACAACACAGATCTGACAAAGACTATAGGTAGAACACACCGCTTGAAAGAGAAAAGATTAAACATAACAGGAACACTCCGCTGAAAGGGAAAAGATTGGACATAAAGTGTAAGTGTAACTAATTCAGACTACCTCACCTATTAGAAGGAAGATTTCTCTCTCTGCCTCTGGTGGGATTAGGGCTCTCTCTGTCTCTCCCTCCTTCACCACATCACCACGCCTCTGGTTCAGTTGCTCCAGCTGACAGCCTTCTTTGATGCTCTCTGCACTGCTTTCTCTCTCCTCATCTTCAGCAATCGTCTGCCTTCTTTCTCCATTCAAGAACTGCACTCTATTCTGCAGCTCCCAGCAGACATCCTCTCTCTCTCTGCAAGCTGGTCTGAGCTCCAAGCTGTTCTGAGCTCCCAGCAGTTTTGTGCTCCAAGCTGTTCTGAGCACCACGCTGAACTGCACACCACGCTGCACTGACTTCCAAAACTGAACTGACCACTCCTCCTCTCCTGCAGCTCGCTATTATGGATTCCTCTCCCCTCATGGAAATTTCCACCGGAGGGCTGTCTCCTACCGAATTCCTGTGCCAGCTCCCAGGCTTCCACGCAACCGCAGTGGCCATCTGCTTGTTACGTCTGGGCCCAAGAGAAAAACACATTTCTCGGATAAGAAGCAGTCCTAACTGGATTTTCCTCTAGCACAAAACAGCCTTAACTATAAACATTGCCTTTGCCCTAAAAAGCCTCCCAGTTTCATCAAAATGGAGTCCCTCTAGCTCTAGGCCTGTAGGCCTGAAAAGGGGTGAAATGCTCCTTAGCTCTGTCAGAATACCTACATAAACCATACCAATGTGTCTAATATGTCAAAGCCAATAGGCAATAGACAGGTTAAAGTCAAGAATAAAGGCATATTAAGCAGCTATCCTCTTCTAGATCTGGAAAAAGGGCTTAAAAGGGCCAACACAGGCTAAGAATACCTATACTAGATGCGAGCAAGACTAATGATCTATATCACTGCTAAATAAAGCCAAAAACTCTGCCATTACACATGCTTAAAACAATGCTATTGTTATTATGAGATGCTTGTAGGTCTCTCTCATGTATTTCTAGTAATATACCACGTATCTTACATATTTGTTGTAGGTTGGCCATGAAGCACGCTATTTCTATATATATTTCTCCTCAATTCTCACTCTCGTCGACTTGTGGTGTTTCTACTGTCGTTTTCCTCTACTCTTGGGCTTACTGCACTTCCTTTCCCCTGTCCAAGATGGCCGACACATCCCTGAAGCGTAGTCCACTTTTCTTTTCCATAGCGCACTTCCTTTAACACTGGCTTGTAGCAACGCGAGCCCCACAGCACGCTCCGTACACAGCCGTCCGGCTCACTTCACAGACGTTGAGACACTTCCCGTACCACTAATTGTTTAGCCGGTGAGTTCTTTACTGTTGCTAGTTTCTGGATCTTGCTACGCCACCGGACCTGATTAATGCAGTAGTTTTTACGTATCCACCTTATTTTTCAGATCGGGTCTCACTGACTAGGCGTCCCGCCCCCCAACTCGTGGTGTTTTTCTAATCCTGACGGGTAAGTCCCGCTTTTTAACTCTTGGGTACAGTCTTAATCTTCACCTTGCCGGGTCACCAATAGAAAAACCGCCTATGTTTCCTTTTCCACAGTTATCACCATTGTTCATTCACCATTGACTGCAGCACGCTTTTATCTACAGCCCTCCAGGGCTTACCGCCTACGCTGTACACCCTGGTTATATGTAGCCAGTTGTTACCCATACGCAAGTAAGGATCTTTTTCTTACTCTCCCAGCACCTTGTTCTTATTTGAGCACTAGATCCCAACCGTTCTAATCACATATATTGCGCACCCTCTCCAATATGTGCACTTTTAGTCGCATTTGGTTATGTTCACATTCCTGCTTTGGTCTCTTGCACTTCTTCACCATCAGCCATACCTTCACTCTTTCCTACTTCAACAATTGGTAGAATGTCTTATCATTATGTACCTAATCGATTCCAACACCATATGGTGATCTCACAACTTTTAAATATGCCTAACCCTAGAAGTAAGCTAATGTTTACCCGCTTCCTTGTAGTATGCTTGTAGTAATATACTGTACTAACTCCTACATATACCCCTGATGAAGGGCATGTCGTGCCCGAAATGCATTGGGATCTCTTAAGTTGAATTGACGATGCTACAATCGTGGGCTTTGTGACTACCAACAAATTCCCATAAATGATTGAAACAATCAAGCATCAGTACGCCGTTTGAAGACTTCTCCATTACCATTTGTTTTGAAACTATTGAATATATTTGTGAATTTGTTTGAACTGTGTGTTAACATACAAGCTGAATATTGTTTAAAAAAAGTGTTTACACTCACTCGAGTGTGTTGAGCAAAATACTGTACTTGGCATCATCTCCTGCAACATAAATCATATTATGCAAGCAGCATCACATTAGGCGTGAAATACATTCTGCGCCAACCTCATGAGCATAAACACATTTTGCGATAACCTCACCAGCCTAAGCGCATTAGACCATAACCTCACAAGCATAAACACATTATGCCATAACCTCATATCAGGGAATAATCTCCCTAACATTAATCCCATTAGGGCATAAATCATAGGGCATAAATCATAGTGCGTAAATCACATTTCCTAGCACCACATAAATCAAAGTAGGGCCTGTCGCCCAGTCCCCTTGGCCAACTGGCCTTCTCAGAGGACTCAAATGCCCTATGTCCACAATGTCAGGGCGGCTGCTAATGCAGCAGAGTCTCAAAGTGTGCAATTGTGCAGACCTAAACAATGCAGCTGTCCCTAAGTGCTGTACAGCTGAATATCAAGCATCAGGCACTGGCACTTCGGCTCCCTCGGGCCCCCACTGGGGCTTGGGAAGGAATTTGCCTATGTTGCAGCTGCCCACTACAGCGGTGCAGCTGTGAGTAGAAGAAGCACTGGCACTTTTGGGAATGGGGGAGCCCCTATCACCGGGCTCCTCCGTGGGCCATCTGACAGAAAACGCCCCCTCCGTTGGAGCAGCCCGCAATGTGGGTTTGCTTGGAAAATAGATGCCGGCCATGCACCCCGCCCAGCCCTCACTCACCGGGGCTGACTGGAAACTCCTCTGGTCACCGGCGATCTTTCGCTGGCCTGCTTCCCCTTCTGGCAGGTGGGGGCAGGCTGGACAGCAGCGGATGGAGCCCCTGAGGCTCCGTAGCCTCTTGCTCCTCTGTGGGCTACGGTCTCATTGACTCTCTCCACGGCGGGGGAAAACTCTGCTCTCTTCTTCGCGGGTGAAACTTTTCCCGCCTGGACTTCTCTCGGCATACGCAGTTCCTGTCTTCCGGGCGCCTTCCACTGGACGGGGGAAGATGGAAGTGACGCCCGCGAGGCCCCACCCACAGTTAGGCAGACGCGCCTGGCTTCTTCCTTTGGTGCTCCTCTTCCCCGGCTGCAGCGGTGATTTCCATTCGGCAAACGCGGGGTGGGCACCCGCTTTACGTAAAGTACCACTGAGGGGTGGGCACCCGCCATTTAAATAAATGCATATGCGGGGTGGGCACCCACATATTAAAATGCCCAATAAGCGGGGTGGGCTCCTACTCAGTACACAAAGAATGCAGGGTGGGCACCCACTCCACAGCCTCATGGGGGAATCCCTACACTGAGGATTCCCTCCCCCTCCCCATGCAGTGCAGCGCTGCCAAGCCCACGCTCTCTTCCTTCCTTCCTGGAATAATTAAAAAATATTGCGCTCACGAGGTGCTAGATGCAGCCGAAGGTCTTTATGGTCCTCAGGGATCAAGGGGGCTAGGCTTGGCCCAGGGAGACAAGCCCTCATGGTGGTTCCTCCTGGGCCCCAGCAGCTGTGCACCCCAGCAAGGTCAGGAACAGCCCACAAGCCTAGAACAGAACCAATTTCATGGGGTCACTGCCCATATATTTATACTAAACATTCCTTTGTCTGCAGTGCAGTGCACGGGGGAACCAGATGCAACTGGTTCAGGGGGGATTTGGAGCACATTGTTTTCCACGCTCTTCTACCCTTTGTTAGGTGTGGGCTCGTCATCAGACACACCACAGGGGGCGAAGCCAGCATTGTACAGGCTGGGCACAGTCCTATTCAGAGTCAGAGGAGTACTCCTCCTACTACTTCCAGCACAGATGTTCCATTCAGCCTAGTGCTGACTCACCCTGCCTCTCCTGGTGCCACACACACCTCCCAGCCCCTGTCACTCACAAGCCAGACATGCAATTAACATCAGGCAGGCAGACACATAGCACACAGAAATGCCAACTTCTAAGAGTGGCATTTCTCACATAGAATGACATAGGTGAACGGAGAACTCCCTGTGGTACTTTAAGGTCTAGAGGAGGGAGTGACAGTCTACAGCAAACAAAGAGGGGAACCTCTATACTGACCTATATTCCTTTACATCTGAGCATTAAAGTCTCTACAAAATTACAATTACGATGCTACATAAGACAAAAAGTAATTCATTAAGACATAGAATGTATATTTGATTTCTTTCATTTATTTTATATCTTTTGCATAACAGATTATTTTTTTCATTTTCTGGTGATCGTTTTATCAAAGTTACAAAACAGTGACATGGTAACAAGTGTTTATATAATTAAAAAATGCATGGTTGAATCATATCTAAACAGAAACCCCTAAACAGTACATAAATACGAACTCAAACTTTCATACCAATTATCCTAACATTACTAACAACAACACACTACAGTGAAAAAAGTGAACAACATGTATCGTGTCCTCCGATAGACTCCTCAGAATGTGGCTAGAACCCGTTATTTTATTTCTTCTTTTTTGTTATGAGGGTTAGCAGTTTTTAGTACTCATTTCCTTTCCTTCTCCATATTTTGATTTCTGATTTGAGCTGAGGGTGTCTGATGCGTACGGCCTACGTACGTTTCGGTGATGTAATTAATTTGCTTCACCTTCTTCAGGGCCAACATGTAAATGGACAACAGACAGGTGCATACATACAATTAAAACCAAGGGGTTCTTATTATCTGCAATAAGAACATATGTACCATGATTAAGTTATGAGCATCCTGAATTCAAATCAATGTTTAGAAGATTTAAATAAACTTTTTTATGCTATGGGCTAACCCGTGACATGGTGAAAGTTAGAAATGCGTCGGATATGGTAGGTGAACTGAGTAGTTTGGTACCTTATTACCCAAGCTGAAGAGGCGAGTTGTGAAAAAAGGTAGTATAGTAAAGCCTTGTGAATCCCAAAATAATTTTAGATAGTTTTAATAAAAAAACAGATTAAGTGATAACTGGTGTGTGGGAACATGCATTACATGCATGTGTCATCTACAAATGGGTTGTTTATTTCTCACATAGAATAAATCTGAGCACACCATTGCGCAGCATTTAATATTACAATTTCATACATACTACACTTGACCACTCGGCTCCTCCCATATTAGGAATTACCACTACAGACTGATCGGGGAATCCCCAATGCATTCCTATGGGAGGGCAGGCCAATCTCACAATGTAACACAGAGAGCGCATACACTTTACACTGGACCACAGTGCTAAAGTGCCCAGAGGCCTAAAACCACCAACACTATGTCGGAAATACGGTGGGGATAAAGGCAAAAAGTTTAGGGATCACCCTGCAAAAGGGCCAAGTCCAAAAATTATTCAATGAGATCATCTAGTAAAACAATAGCAAGCTTGAATCCCAACCGCTGCAATATGAGAAGTTGGCCTGGTATGTGCTGTCCACTAGTTAAAGTGGGCACCCTGTACCAGTCCAAACGACCCTCATTGATGATTAGGTCAAAGATAACCTTTATGAAAGCTATCCTAGTGGTAGCTATGAAGAACAGCCTTCAGGCTAAGTCTTAAAGTAATTCAAAGCATCTTGTTTTACCAGATTGTAACCTCCTGAATAACCAAATGAAAGGAGAACCACACAAGAGATATATAAAATATATGTATTTATTACTAGACACTCTCTACTAACCTCTATAAGAGATTGGAGCACAAGGCACAAAAGTATTAATCAATAGAACGACAGTAAATAGCACAATACACAGCGGGCTCCAGGGGGAGTCCGAATCATATACTAAAGAAATGGTATGACAACAACGGCTTTACTAGACACAGTGCCTAGAGCCTGTCGAATCGCTGGGACCCCAAGGAACCACCCAAAGTAGTGACATAGGGGACCCATGGAGGACGGGTGCAGTGTGTGAAGACAGACATGAGTTCCGTACAACTCTATGGGAAAGTCGCGGTTGGAAAATTAGAGTTTAAGGACACTTCGGAGAGGACTTCAGGCAAATACTTTTGAACATAAAACGTTCTAAGGGCAGGACCCTTATGAGTATCGGGATACCGTGTTACCTATCCCAGAGGAGCCGGGTGCATAGGGGTCAAGTGGTGTCAGAAACCTTCGTCGTTTTCAATGGCTTGACTCAAAGAAGTGCTGCTGCCGGGAAGATGAAAAGTGTCCGGTGGAATCCAGGCCTGGATTCGAGGTGAGAAGAACCTGAAAGCAGAGGGAACAAAGTCTGGGTTACTTCATGATGACCAGGGGCTCGGTAGACGAAGGCCCACTGATGTCGAGTGCTTCAGGTGAGATGACGGGACGCTTGACTCTGCAGCCACGGGGACCAGGAGATGTTAAGGATGACCAAAGCTCAAAGGTTAGCTGTCACACAAAGGATGTCGAGTGCTGAGGGGTCAGTGTCCGGATTGAACACCAACAAGCCTTGGCAAATGCAACTCATGCGTGCAAAGGAAAGCAGTCACGGTGAGGACAAGCAAGGTCCTGGGGACTCTCCAAGCTATGCGGAGTCAGGGCATGTCTGGAGCAATCAGGAAAGCCCAATACAAATCAAACTTACCTTCACAGGGACCCGCAGGCCAAAGGACCAGGGATTGCGTAGGGACCACGAGCTGAATCACAAAATACCAGCTCGTGGAGTGTAGGCTGGAAATCTTCATTGCAACTACTGCTCAGGGTCAGGACTACACGTAGCCCAAAGAAAAGCCTCAGGGATTGCCAAAAACCATATGCTGCTGCAAAAGTACACGATGCACAGGGGTTCGGGTTGCACTGTCCCCACAAGGGATACTGGTTTCAGATTTGCTGAGAGTTCAGATCAACCTCAAGGATGCTCAGGAACCCTCCTCTTGTGTTGCAGAAATCTTCAGAGTCCTCAGGAGCCTGGGAGATGCAAACCGGTCAGATGCGCTAAAGGTACCTGCCTTGCAAGGGAGTAACTCCTTTACTCCAAGGGAGATTCTTCAGTCATCCAGCGTAGTGTAGATTGTTCAAGTACTTGGTTTCTGCTAGCTGAGTTTACCCAGGTAAAACCTAAAGTCCTGTAGTCAGGGTTCCTACTTTATACCTAAGGAAGGGGTTGTACAAACTCTGGGGAGGGGGAGGACAGAGGGGTGGTTACACCCATGTCCTTTGTCCAGTTTCACACCAGAGCAGGAGCAAATGGCTCCTGCAACCGGTTTGAGATGGACTATACACAGGGACACCAAATCTGCCCCCAATGCAGACCTTCAGGTACTTTCAGAGTTCCCCCACCAAGCCCCAATACACTAAAGCCTGTCTGGGAGGTGGTCACACTACCCTGTGACAGGAAACCTATTATCAAGCCTTTCCCTGCTCGAGCTCAGCTCAGCAGCAGGAGGGCAGACTCGTGTCTGTGGCTAGTAGCATCCATTTTGTGCTGCCCAGGTCGAGAAAGCTGGTACAGGGTGGGCTGGTGCCCCACATTAGTGGTTCTATAAGGGAGAAATCATACCTCCCACACCAGTTACTGGTGTGGAGGTAGAATTCCAATGTGCTTGACATCAAACACATGTTTCTAAGCAGCTGTTTTAAAGTTAGCATTTACCGCGAGGTTATAATGCACTTAAGTATATATGGTTTGGTGGGAGGGGGCGTGGCTTGGCTGGCTGCAAGATGGCTGCACTCTGAGTGGGCTCTACTGGCCAAGCTTCCTTCTCCAGCATAATCCTGCAGGCATCTACATTCCTCCCACACTCAAACATGATTCCCTGACTCTAAGTTGCAGTGGGAATCGCCCGATTCAACTCCTGCTCCCCTACCTGGTTCCTCGGCGGAGCTGTGCTTCTCGCGGCCGGAGCTGAGCACACACATCGGCTCTCGGGAGGGCCGCTCCTACTTCCTTCTTAGCTGCGCGAGTCCTGGGCACCCCGTGTGGACGGTGGAGGATCCTGTGCCCCTGTGCTGTGGAATCCGGTGAGTGACGCTGCCCCAGGGTGGTCGCTGGCGGGGTTGGGGGCCGTCTGCTGTATGGCATGGTTCGGGGGCACCGCGACCTTGATGCAGCCTCACTCTCCATCTCTTCATCAGCTGTGTGCTGCAGAGCTTGTGCCCGGCGAGGGGAGCGGCGGACCCTCGTGTTTCCCCCATCAGAGCTGCCCCTGGCCTGGTGCGTGCTTTTCGGTTTCTCCACTACTGCCCCGCTGGGTAGCGCTGAGTGAGCCAGCCGCCTCTGCTACTACACAGCTGGACAGCCTTGCTGTGCCCACCCCACATCTGGCGCCTAGCGGGACTGGACACTGCAGGAGCCCTATTGCCATCTGCATGCTGCCTGCTTCTGGGGGTTGGCAATACTGGCTCGTGCCCTGGTCCCTCTCCCTATATTATCCGCCGGAGGCTGCTGAGTACAGGACATTGCAGCTAACATCTATCCTCCGCCTCTGGCTGACAGCTGCCTTCTGCGTTGCACGGGGGGACACAGCCCCTGGCCTGCGGCTGCTGCCTAGCGTGGGGGTTCCGAATTGGTTCCCTCACTTGCCCCACATCATCGCCTGCTGTTGGACGGCGGATCCCTTTCCTCGCTCTCTTCTCTTCTCTTCTGCCTCGCGCGGACCCAAACCCGCCTGGTGCGCTTCTCACCATGGGGAAATCAGATCCCAAACAGCCCAAGATAGCCTTCGAGCTTTGAAGATCAGGATGGTGCTGGCTCTAACAACGCCGATTCTGCTGTCACAGTGGACTCCCCCCCAAGCCGGAATGACGATCTCAAGGCGATTATGTTGGACGTAAAGTCGACCGTGACCAGAATTGTGTCCCAGCTTGACCAACTTTCAGCTCGCCTCGACTCGGTGAAGGCCCGTGTGGACTCCCACGACAACCGACCGCTCCATGTTGAATTCAGAGTGTCGGACGCTGAGGATGCGGCTACCCAGGACAGGCAGAAATTGCTCCAGATGGACAAGATTCTGGCCGTGATTCGGGAGATGGACGAGGATTTGGAAGCACCCTCTGTCAGATCACTCTTCGTATCACGGGGCCTTAAGGAATCCACCAACATCTCCAAAATGGAAGACTTTATCGAGCAACTAATCAAAGAACTCTTCGGGGACGTTCTATCCCTGGTCTTCATCGTGGAATGTGGCCACTGCTCCCTTGGACCGCGTCCCGGCCCTAGATTGCTACCTCACCCCATAGTAGCATAAATCCTGAATTTTCAGGATCGGGATGCCATCCTCCGAGCTGCACGCGACAGGGGCACCATCAGTCACCAGGGAAATACACTCTCCTTCTGCCCGGATTATACTCTCTCTGTCCAGGCTGCCAGGAGAGAGTTCCTACCGGCCAAGCGCATCCTCCAGAAGCATGACATCTCATATTCCCTGGCCTACCCGACGAGGCTGAGGGTCCGGCAGGGCTTCAAGACACTTGTTTTTCCAGACCCAAGGGAGGCCCTGGCAGTCGCCAAGAAACTAGAAAAAGAAGCCCGATCCTCCCCTCCCAAGTCTGTACTTGAGTGCGCTGAGCGTCTGAGTGGCAACGACTGACTGTGCGGACAATGATTCTCCCTTTAAACTTCTATAAGTTTTAGATGCCGTCTGCTACCCTAAGCTTGGCCACCCTGCTTTGTTGCAGGGGTATTCGCCGAGCCCTGCCATGCCTTTGCCATGCTGTGTTATCCTCTCCCAGTTGTGGGTTCCCGGGGTGGGGTGGGTGGTCTTCTCAGCCTAATTGGGGGGTTGGAGTGGGTGCGGGGTTGATGGGCTTTTTCCATGTTCAGGGTGGTGGGGTTGGGTTGGGGTGGGGTGTTGTCCGGGCCGTGGTTTCTCCTTTGCTATTGAGGGTGCGGTTAAATCTTCCTGCCGCTGCTTGTTTGTTTGGTACTGTTCTTCCAATTCATGATTACGACATTGCACTGTGCTCATTATTTCCTTCTGTCTCAAGCCTAATGTTATCCTCGCTACATGAGTGTACTGTTCCTCTAGCTCCACCTCATGCATACCTGTTGCCCCTGTGGGATCTGGATGCATGGGGCACTATGCCCACCCCTCAATGGACCTTGTCCTTCAGCTCCCATTTTGCCACTCGGGGGAATGCACCACACTCACAAGGGGTCTTCTTGGCCACCTTCTCACTCACACCGAGGTCTCCTATCAGCGGCACTCCCTATCTGTGCTGCGTCATGCCACACTTGCTGCCTCCTCCCCATGTCTGACACCGTCTGTTGGACTTGGAATGTCCGTGGCCTAAACGACTATCGTAAGGCAAGGTTGATTCACTCACATTTACAAAGACACCGGGTTGACATATGCTTGTTACAGGAGACGAACCTGTTGCCCTGTTCTCTCTACCGACTCCAAGCGTGTTACTGGGGCAAAATACACTCTCCTACCTATTCTTCCTAGGCTAGGGGGTTTACATTCTAATATGCAGGGGCCTTCCCTGGCACACTGCCCAAACACTTACTGACCCTGAGGGCAGGTATGTAGTTATACATGGTTCACTGTTGGCCCAGCCCATGACACTTGCTGCGGTCTATGGTCCCAACTCCAACGATCCGGTCTTTTTCAATCATGTATGGCACCTCATCTCCTCTTGTGGCCCCGCTGCGGTTGTCTGGGGTGGGGATTTTAATGTCACCTTATCAGCGACGTTCGATCGGTCAGGTCCCCATGCGTTCCACCTACGCGCCACCACGGCCTTCACCTCCATCCTACTCGAGAACTCCTTTTACAACTTCTGGCGCCACCTCCGACCTGATGCCTGCAAGGGCACCTGTGTGTCCGGCGCGAGGGGCTGATGGTCGCGTATTGACTACTGGCTGACCTCCCCTGACGTCCTGCTCAGGCTTACAGATTTGACACACATGGCGCATACCTTTTCAGACCATTCGCCGGTCCAGATCCGCCTCCAAATTCCTCACTCCCCACAGCAAGCCTTCTCTTGGTGTCTCCCACCAAACGCCTTACGGGACTCTGGTTTTTGCGCAGACATCCAAACTGCTATTGTTAAATATTTGGAACTTAACAAGAGTTCCGTGGACCCGTCTTCCGTACTTTGGGAGGGTTTCAAGACAGTAATTCGGGGTGAATGTATATCCCAACACGTCGGCTTGCTCCGTTCCCTCCGTTCCACTTTGGCAACGCTCGAGAGCGAGATTTTAGAGCTGGATGCCGCCCAGGCTGCGTGCCCCAGTCCTGATAACTTAGAACGAATATGACGAAAACATTCTGAGTTCTCAGAAGCGGTGGATCGTGAACTCTCTTTTTTAGACCGCGGGAGCCAGGCACGAAGTTTCGGTAAGGGCGATCGCCCGGGTCGTACTCTAGCTAATCTCCTCCACCCACCACGCACAGCCTCCTATGTTACAGCCCTGGGAGATGGGGGCCTATCTAGAACCACCGCCCCAGAAGAGATCAAATCCCGTTTTTTAGATTTCTACTCGCAGCTATATCCTGCAGGTGTACCCCCGTTACGCGAGGCCTTTGATCAATATTTTGATTCCATTGCTTTGGTCTGGCTGGAGGACTACCACTGGGAATTTTTGGACACACCCTTCACTAGGGAGGAAATGCTCACCGCCATCAGTGGCCTACCTAGGGACAAGGCTCTGGGCCTCGATGGCCTACCGGCCTCCTTTTATAAAATGTATGCTGACCTCCTAGAGCCGCACTTGGCGGCAATGTATAATGAAACTTTTGACAATAGTCTCTTCCCGCAGTCTCTCTGCGAGGCCCTGATCAGGTTGCTCCTTAAACCCGATAAGCCCGCGGACCTTCGCGATTCCTACCGCCCCCTCTCTTTCATAAATATTGACGACAAAATCTTCGCCAAACTTATCGCTTCCCGCCTTCTGCTCCTCATGCCACTCATCGCTCTCCTGGATCAATCTGGCTTCATCCCGGAAGACCAACTTCACATAACCTCCGCACAATCTTTTTAGTCCTACACCAAATAAACCCCAATCTTCCAGCCATGGCCGCTCTGCTGGACGCAACAAAGGCGTTTGATACACTTGAGTGGCCTTTTCTGTTTTACCTTTTACCTCGTATGGGCTTCAGTGAATTTTTTAAACGTAAAATCAGGCTCCTTTATACCGCCCCATCAGCCCGGTTACGCATTAACGGTCAGGTCACCGACCCCATCAGTATCAATCGAGGCACCCGGCAGGTGTGTCCATTATCACCTATGCTTTTTGCCATCGCAATGGAGCCCCTGGCTGCCAGGCTCCGGCAGCACCATCCTCATAGGGGAATAGGCTTCTCTGCCCGCTCCCTTCTTGTCTTCATGTATGCAGACAACGTAACTTCCGCCACCCGCAGGACAACCTTTGCCCCTTAGTCAGGGAAATCATACGATTTGGCGGTCTGTCTGGAATACAAGTAAATTGAAGCAAGTCGGTCTTGTTTGCCTTGACTGATTTGAATTTGAATTTAAAAACATTTATATAGCGCACTTCTACCACGCGGTTTCTTGGCGCTTGTGGACTGCGAGGAGACTGCAGGAGTGGAGGGAGTTTAGACATTGTAGGCTCGGGAAAAGAGCAGGGTTTTAAGACCTTTCCGGAACTCAGTGTAAGAAGGTGTCGTACGGAGTTCCGCTGGTACTGATGCCACTGCCCCGTTCACACCTGATTTCCCATTTGTGTGGGCTGCTGGCCCAACACGATATTCAGGTATCTGGCTGAGTAGAGACTTGGATGAACTGTGGATATCAAACTTTGGTTGTACGGTAGATTGGTTGGAATCTAAGATTTCTGCTTGGGGCTCCCACTGTCTCTGGCTGGCCGGTTCGCAATCGCCAAGATATTGGTGTTGCCAAAAGTCCTCTACTTGTTTTTAAATGTCCCGATCCTCCTCACCACCTGTTTTTTCCGCAAACTGCGCTCCTTGATTATTTCACTCGTCTCGGCGGGCAAACAGCCTAGGGTGGCGTATGATATCCTCACCCTCCCCATGTCTGTTGGAGGTCTGGGTACACCGAACTTTAAGATCTTTTCTCTATGCGCACAGGCCAGCTTCCTGCATTTTTGGATTCATCCCACCCCCTACCAACCTCATGATGCTGTTGAGGCGGATATAGCCTCTCCTTGGCCTCTGTCTATGGCTCTGTTCGTGCCGGCGGTCCGTCCTCGGGTGGAGATGGATACAGTTGAAACGCTGTGCTGGGCCTGGTCCGGACTTCATCGGCTTTCAAACCTCCCCTTACTCTCTGCAAATGCTGTGCCAATAGTGAACCACCCTGATTTCCCCCCGCTTCAGCCTTCCGGCATGTCTAAGCATGCGACGTGACTGGGTTTACGGACGATTGCGGACCTTTACCCAGGGGATTCCTTCTTCTCCCTCCCAGAGTCATCCGGTCTGCTGGACATGCTACTATTCTACCAGCTGCGCTCCATTTGTCGGACACTGCACTCTTCATTCCCCGAACCCCCTACCAGCATGCCGGCCCTCGACTTAGTGTATACATCCCCGTCCTCACATAAATTGGTCACTAAATTATACGCTCTTACACTGATGGCCACCTCTATTTCCACAGACCGTGCACGCGAGGTTTGGAGGCCGTATCTCAGCATTGACATCGCACAGCCAGACTGGCTCTATTGCTGCAATCAGACATAGAAGCTATCACCTAATTACGGTTCTGTCTGATACACTTTAAGTTCCTACATAGGATATCCCGCACCCCTTCTCAGCTCCACAAGCCAGGGCTCATGCCTACTGACACCTGTATGCGCTGCGGCGCCTCTGCAGCAGATTTTGCGCATTTGGCATGGTTGTGGCCCAGGGTCTCCAAATTCTGGCAAGAAATGTGCTTCAAGGTCTCAGCAATTACTAGCACTACAGTATCCCCTGACCCCACCATGTGCCTACTTGGCTTCGCAAAATTCTGTCCAGATGCCTCCCGCCGTCTAATCGCTATGCTGCTTGTCTTGGCCCAGCGCAGGGTGGCCATGTGCTGGGGTCGTAGACCTGCTCCCAGGGTTAACAGTTGGCTGGAGGACGCCTCTCGATGCCAGACTTTGCTATCGGAGTTCTGGGACTTAATGCCCACCAGTTTCCGGCCAGTTGATATTTGGGGTCCTCTGTTGACTTACCTTCATTCCCGCTCCCCCCCAGCTGCACCACCTCTCCCGCGCTCCCCGCCGGCTCCTCGCCCGCAGCGGCCACCGGTGGTGTCCGGTGTCCGTCCTCCCCCCCTCCATATTAGGCCTTGTCTCATGTCTCCAATCTTCAACAAAGGAGTGGTGGTGGTGCCCCCCCCTCCGAGGTGGGCCCCTCTCATATTTTTATGATATCTGTGTAACATGCCTTTGCACCTCAGGGGCCCGTGTGAGGGTCTGCTGATTTCATTTTCTTTACTTGAACTGGATTCTAATGCGTCAATTTGCATGTATCTTTTGCACAGTTTACTGTACCTGACTTGTCATTCTTCAATAAAGGTTGTGGAAAAATTTGAAGAAAAAAAAAGGCTACTCAAGCAACGTAAATGATATGGAGGAACAACAGAATATACTCTGACCACACACTTTAATTTGACTCTTGGATGAACATTTGTATTGTCATGTTTATTTTTATTTTTATTTCTGCTTTACAAGCAAGTAGCAGCATAAATTGGAAACTTAATATCTAAGAGGGACTGGTTACACTATATTGGTGGAGATCAGGATTCAGGGGGAGGGGGAATCGGGACATGTGTCGTTGCGTAACTGGGGGTTCGCAGATTGGGAGTGTAACGCACGTTTAAATGCAGTTGATAATGCACTTGCAGGCGAGATTGAGCTTCAAGTGCACACAAGAAGGTGACGTTGTGTATGTAGCAAGAGTAAAACAGGAATGCAATCGGGAGAAAGAAAAAAAAGTATATGTAGTTTGGCTGCATCACAGACATTCCCGGAGAATAGATTCCGAAGGTTGCAGAGGGGATCTGCTCATACAGGAGCACCCCCCCACACAAAACCCAGCACCCTGCCTTCAGGATTGATAAGGCCTGCCATAGGGGTGACTGATAGGTTTATATGTGGAGTGATTTAGAATAGATATAGGGAACCTATATCTAAGTAAGGGGTGCATACACCACCTTACACAGGCTGCAGTAGCAGACCTGTGGTGTTAGTTTGAATGGTCTCTCACGGGTGGCATAATACATGCTGCAGCCCCTTAGAGGCCTCTGGGGTACCTATGCCCTGGGTACATGGTGTACCATATACTAAGGACTGATAAGGGTACCCCAGTATCCAATCTGGAGTGTACCTAAAGTACATGTAATCGATATAGAGGAGAAAGCAGCTAGGCTGGGGTCCTGAATAGCAGGATCCCAGCCAGTCTAAGTCGAAAACAGTGAGACATAAGTGAGAAGTGGGGGTAAACATAAGAAGCAGATCCTACTCTCCAACAGTAAGTGCACAGCATTTCACTCTAATATTTAAATTGTATATAGGCATACCACGGCCTTCAGCCATAAAGTCATAACAGAGTGTGAATCTCAACATAAACCAGTTGCCACTATTTGTTCTACGCAGAGTATGTGGCGTGATATTGAAACTCAATAATTGATCCATAATTTGATCTGGAAGTGAGTTGCAAGAAGCATAGCTTGCTACCTGGCTAAAATTAAAATTGACCACAGGGCGGTGTGTAGAACACGAGCAGCCTTTTATGCCCAGGAGTTTCAGAATAGCTCTAATCCTTCGAAACTCATATTTAAGGTGTTAAAGGATCTTATGGATAAGAGGACAATGGTAGCAGAAATATGTTCAGACTCCCATTGTGAGGGTCTGGCCTCCTTTTTTCTTGAAAAAGTTCAAGTTATCTACTGTACCTTCTCGACGGGCTCTCCAAACTCAGAGCGGGTTAGATGCATCTTGGGAGGCAGTGAGTGTCTTACTATCCTGCCCTCCCTATCTATGGAGGCCTTTGATTCCCTGAGCCTTAAAATTAAGTCAGGATCTCCCGCAGATCCGTTGAAACCGGCTCAGCTTAAGAACATGTCACCATTATGCCACACTCCGGTGCTGTCTCTGATCAATCTGTCACTCTCTTCAGGTGTAGTCCCCATTAGGTGGAAGCAGGCTGTAGTTATACCTATTTTGAAGAAGGCTACACTTGACCCCCTTAAACCTGAGAACTACCGCCCGATTTCCTTGCTTCCTTGGGCCACGAAAGTTGCTGAGGCCCATGTGAATGGCATTCTTGCTGACCCTCTTACCAGGGCTAACATTCTTGACCCTACTCAGAATGGGTTCCGTGCGGGCCATAGCACGGAGACGGCCCTACTTTCCATGGTCGAACACCTGCGTTCTGTGCTTGATGCGGGTCGGACAGAAGCACTATTGTTATTAGATCTCAGTGCCACGTTCGACACGGTCTCGCACAGGATTTTACTTCAGCGACTTGAGGAAGTGGGTGTCAAGGGCTCTGCCCTATGCTGGTTTCGGTCTTTTCTTGCGGAAAGGTCATTCCAGGTTGCGATTCCACCTGGTAAGTCCAAATCCTATCCGTTGGACCTGGGGGTCCCACAGGGGTCATCGTTGAGTCCCACTCTATTCAATCTTTACGTGAGGCCGCTGGCTGCGGTCATCAAGCAATGGGGCTTGACGATGGTTTCATACGCTGATGACACGCAGCTGGCGGTCACGCTGAGTGGGGACTCAGATATGGAGGCTCCCAGGTTCCGTGACGGTTTACGGGCAGTGGCCAACTGGATGAACTCCAACTGTCTCCAGTTAAATACCAAGAAGACTGAGGTTATGGTGGTCGGCAAGCAGGCGGGGCTGTGGGGTGACAAGTGGTGGCCTTCTGAACTAGGTGTGACCCCCCTCTCCAGTTTCGGAGATAAAAAATCTTGGGGTCTGGCTTGACCCGACCCTCAGTTTCATCTGTCACACCAAGAAGGTGGCAGCCTCCTGCTATGGCATTATCAGAGGACTTAGACCTATTCTCAAATGTTTTGATGGTTCCACCAGACAACTGGTGGTTCAAGCATCAGTGCTGTCCCGGCTGGATTATGCCAGCTCGCTTCTGGCAGGGATTAATCAGTCAGGACTCATCCGGCTGCAGCGAGTTCAAAATGCCGCAGCCAGAGTGGTGATAGGTCTGCCTAGGCAGTGCTCGGTTTCCAAATCCTTGCACTCTCTCCACTGGCTCCCTGTAAATCAGAGGATCAAATTCAAGGTTCTCTGCCTTGCGTTTAAAATCCTTAAGGGTACGTCTCCCCAAATTCTGGAGAATCTGTTGACACCTTATGTACCCCCGCAAACCCTCAGATCCCTGAGTCAGAATCTGGCTGTGGTTCCGCGCTTTAGGCTGAGTAGAGTTGGTGGCCGCTCTTTTCGAGTGCTAGCGGCGAATTGGTGGAATTCCCTTCCTCTTCATATTCAGGCCATTGATGACCTTCTTCAGTTTAGACATGCTATAAAGACCTTCTTATTTGCTTAGCTCTCATGCTATTCCTGCGGCCTTTTTCCTTCTGTCGGTGTTGTGTTGTGTTTGCCTTGTCAAAGCGCAAGGACGCCCCTTCGCTGGGGCAGCTGTGCGCGGTATAAGTAAAATAACATAACATAACATAACATAGCATAACATAAATTTTGTATTGCGCCGTGAGAGAGTACAACACCCAGAGTGGAAGAACATACCAGTCACTGATGTCAGAACTCAGGCACTTCACGACAGTGAAGTGGTGTGGCTCACTGGTTAGAAGTGGCAGACCCGTAAGCAGAGAACAACCCGGGACCAGGGTTCAATTCCCGACGCGGCAGGGTCGTGGACCAGGGTCAAACGGACTTGATAATTCTCGCCTCAGTGCCTACTCTAACCAGGGAACACACTCGGCAACTCTGGGCATTAAGATTGCCTCCTCTCTACAACGGCCCCCCACAGACGCCGGGGATGCCTGGTTTCACCTTGGAGATACCCAGAAAGGAGACCATCTCACAGGGAAAACCAGGACGGGTTCCCCAGCGGTCTTCAACGCCAGGATACTCCTTGGAGTCACAGTGTGCTTTACAAGTACACCCATGTTTACATTTAAGCATGTCAAATTCAAGCTGATATACAATGGCATGTATTCCTTCATGCCATACACTGTTTTTGCCTTTCAGGTAACCCCGACAAGGCAAGGGAACATAGTTATTGCATGCACAAAATACTTTTTTTCTGCATGCCACAAATCATCCACACAGGACACAATAGTCGTCAATGGGGAGCAATAAAAGTTATTCTGCACTGATGAATGTCCATGACCTTTTTAGGTCATTAGTATAGGGGAGAAACATGTTGGAGTTTTAATAGGGTCATAGGACCACAATATCCTGAATGCCCCTTCAATATTTTAAATCTTTCCCATCCGCCCTAAAAATAAAGGAAAACCTTTTGGTTGGATAGGGAATTTTGTCTAGTTTTGTATCACCCACCTAGACAGTAACATCCAAAGAGCGCCCTGAAACATGGTCAGGTCCACCCTGATTTATAGACTGATTTATGAAGCATGGCATGCTTAGATGAGGATTATATAAAAAAAGAAATATTTTTCCTTTTCCCCACCTTTGAGACACGGAATCCGGATTGACTAACCTCCCTGCTAAATTGGCCAACCAGAGCACATCGGGGCACCAACGGGCCAGAGTCACCCGAATAATTAATCCCTTCATGCCCAAGCCAAACCCCTCTGTAAACACTCATTTCTTGCAAACGGCTAATCGGATTAACACAAATTCACAAAAAGTGTGCAAGTAAAAGTTCTACGCTTTTGACAAATTTTGTATAATTGCATTCAGCCATCTTTTTTCTTTATGAAAGTTTCCTATGAGGTTCAACACGGAAAATCCCATTTCTGCTCCTCCCCCACACTTTTTCCTTGTCCCCACTTGATGGACAAGCACAGAAATTTCCATGAAGGTGCCGAGGTGGATGAACATTTTTTTAGTAAGTTTAATGCAGATTCCCCAAACAGAGACAACGTTATAAGCAAAAAATAAATGCTAATCTGCCACTGTGTAATGTAAATCATTGATGGAAAAAACATCACAATAAAATCCAAATGAAACATGGTGCATATAATTCTCAGATCAGTGCCCCAACAATACTATTTAATGTATCTTTTTTTTCAAATAGCAGCAAATCCATGAAAATAATTTAGAAACACCTGAAAATTCGAGGTGGGGGGAACTTGCGGAATTTTACTCCATGGAATTCAGAGGAGTTACACAAAAACTCTGCAAGATTCCACAGAGTTCCACGAGCAGCGGAATTTCGGCATTTCGCACTGCGTGCAGTGATTTTTAGCGCCATAGCTTGTTCTGTGCTGTAAATTCAGAACAAACTTCAGCACCCGCCACGTGGAGTTTCAACTCATGTGGGAGCTTTCTCAGTGTGAACAATGGCGACCAGCCGTGACTGCCCGCGTTTAGAAATTACGCTGGGATTTTCCTAGTGCTCAATTTTTCATTCTGCGTGTGAGAAAAGCTCTGCCACACAACGGTTTGCGAAGTTTTTGCGCAAAACTCTGCAAACTCCGCCAGTGGACTGGAGTTTACTGCCCACCCCTACTGAAAACAGAAAGGAAAACTTACACCACCCCTAATGGAGTAGTATCCTTCACCCAAATGGGAAATAAGAAAAAAAGCAGGTCATAAATGGAATAATATTTTCTCAAGCCGGTTTGAAGATGTGGACTGACTTTCTTGCCCACGAGTCATTATTTAAGTCTAACGAATATCAAATTCGGGTAAATATTTCATTAATTATCCTAAAGAGGGAAATCAGACTCCGGGGCTCAAAGCTTCCTTTTTTGTTATCAATCAGAACGAGGCTTGAGCGCAGCCACGAGTTCACCATGTATATATTAGATGCTGGCAGCAAAAAAGCCAAGAACTATTCCACGTTAAATTTCAGATCCCTATCAGACATGGCGTCTCGGCCGGGAGGGCTGTGTTTCTTTAGAGGCAAAAGGTGCTCCTGATCTCTATTCATGTTAAAGGGACGCCAATTTGAATCTCATTATGGGGTGAGAAAGGAGGGTAAACTACCAAAGGCACAAACCTTAGACATGAATTTAAGATAGTTAAAGTTATTGACCAGTTGCTTAATTTGTAGAAAAAAATACAGTGCAGTGTCGTGACGGAGAGGTTGGGATCCGACAGTGTGGGCGACTGACAGTAGGGCATTTGGACCCTGTGGGTCCTCAGGCAGATTGACCAGGTCACCGGACACCAGATCCGGTGACGGGACAGGAAGGGGACAGACGATGACCAGGACAGGGACGTGGACGGACTTGGGGATGAGCAGCTGCACGATGCGTGAATAAAGAAATGTTAAACTAACCTGCGTCCTGTGTGTGGTGTACATCCCTGCGCACAGCATGAACACGACAACTGGCGACGAAGGAAAGTGCCGAACGACGCGTGGATAACAGAGCGGAAAATAGATGGCTGGAGACACACCAGGAGCCCACCCTGGAAGTGCAGAAGACAAAAAGAAAGAATGCCCATTGAGTAGCGACGTGGGAGCACACCGGTGAAGACGAGCGCGGATGCGGTAAGCGCTGAGAAAAAGGGGAGTGTGTTGAAGAGGCTGGCGCGAGCCGTCGCGAGAGTATCCAGAGCCTCGGCGGCCATATTTGAATTGGGCGAGTTGAGAGAATAGCACTGAGAACAGCAGTGGGCCGGCCCCAGCGAAAGGGGTGCAGAGATGCTGACTCTTTACTAGTGGTTGGCTGTGCTTTGGGGGAGACCTACGTGAACACGGCCAAGTGATCTCGTATGTCTGTGTCAGCCAGGGCCCAGGCTTGAGGGCATCTAGAAGACCGCAGTGGCTGGAATATCGCTGAGAGCATAATTGACTGTTTTATCCGAAATGGAAAAAAAAAACAACAAAACAGAAGAGGAATTACATTTTAAGTGGCGGGCATCTTATGAACAGGCAATGCGATTGTGACCGCGAAATTGCGTGAAAATAGCGGCGGACATTTTAGATGAGGAAAGAAGGACAAAAAAACAATGGAGCGGCCATTTTAAGGCCAAATAACGTCGGAAAGGATGTAAATGAAAAGAAAAGACAACTAGAAAATAGAAATAAAGAAAACAAAGACAAACTAAGGAGAATAAAGAGGCATAATAAGGACAGAAAGAACAAAGATCATTCAAGTATTGTGAGAACGACGGCGGACATTTTGAATGGGACATTCGAGAAAAGAGCAGAGGAAACAGCAGAGCAGCCATTTCGAAGCCAGGCAAAGGGCAAATAAGAAGAATAGCATAAGACAAGGTGAATTAAGGAGAACGCAAATAATAAAAAGAAATAGAGAAGAAAAGACAGAAAGAAAAAGAAAATAAGAATGGAAAAGGTCTGAAAAGAGAAAGAAAGGAAAATAAAAGTTTTGAGGGAAGAATAAAGGATAAATAAAGAGCAAAAGGGCGCACAAGTGAAAAAAGAGCAATAAGGCAAGGAAGAAGATGGTGCAATAAGAAAAGAGAAAAATAAAGAATAATGAGTGGAAAAAAAAGAGAAAGGACATAAAGAAAAAGAACAAAGAGAAAAAGAGACAAGGAAGAAATATATATATATACAAGAAAGAAGCAAAAGCGAGTGGAAGAAGCCAGAGAAGGCTAAATAAAAGACAGGAAGAGAAATAACAAAGAAAAGAAGAGAGAAGAAAGAGAAGTTAAATAACGAGGAAAGAAGGGACAAAGACAACCAAAGGAAAAGAAAATAAGAATGGAAAAGGTCTGAAAAGAGAAAGAAAGGAAAGACATAAATATAAGAATAAGTCGCAGGAAGGATGCAGATATAAGAAAACAAGGAAATAAAGAAGAAGAAGACTAGGAAAGCCCAGAAGAGGCCGAATAAGAAAAGAAGGAAGGACAAATAAGAAAGAAGTAAAAATAAAGGAAAAGCCAGAGATAAGGCCAAATAGAGGACAGAAAAGAGAAGTAACAAAGAAAAGAGGGACCAAGACCCACCAAGAAAAAGGAAAGAGGAAAAAGAGAACATAGAAGAAAAGAAAACAAAAGGAAAGACACAAAGACAAAGTAAATAAAATGGGTAAAAAGGAGTAACGTGACAGGACTTTGGCGCAGGAGACACAGCAGCAAAAGGAAAGGACAAAGACATACAATGAGCAGAGCGGACAGGCGCCACCAAGGAAGATCAAGGCAAGAGGCACCGCACGGCCAGGACCAAAGGTGGTGAGACAGAAAGAAACAATATCGATATTCAGACTACCGGTTCTCCAAAGATTCACTGGCGGTGACGAAAGTGAAAGGATCGATGATAACGGCTGTCTCCGACCGACAACGAATAACAAGGAAAAGATAGCGTTTCAAGGAGCTAAAGGCGGATGAAGAAGAAATGGCAGCGGCAACTGCAGCCACATGGAAGGAGGAAGGTAGAGGACAAGGAAGCGATGGAGACACTAGATCACGAAGGACATTCAGTAAATAATAGAGGCTCATTGAAGAGATGTAGAGTGACAAGTACTCTCTCTCTCTCTCTCTCTCTCTCTCTCTCTCTCTCTCATTCTTTCACCTTCATCAATATAACTGTGAATGAGGACTATGATAAATGTGTCACGAACATTTGTTTGCAACAAGGGGGGAGATGTTGTGACGGAGAGGTTGGGATCCGACAGTGTGGGCGACTGACAGTAGGGCATTAGGACCCTGTGGGTCCTCAGGCAGATTGACCAGGTCACCGGACACCAGATCCGGTGACGGGACAGGAAGGGGACGGATGTTGACCAGGACAGGGACGTGGACGGACGTGGGGACGAGCAGCTGCACGATGCGTGAATAAAGAAATGTTAAACTAACCTGCGTCCTGTGTGTGGTGTACATCCCTGCGCACAGCATGAACACGACATGCAGCAGCCCAAAATATTGCTTTCTTTGTCAGTACTGAATGCCGAATACTAAGTCTGGCCAGTCCAGATTCCACCTCATGCTCCCTTCTTTTACCAACACCCTTCACTTCCTGCCTCTTCATTCCACTCTTTTATGTTATTTTTCATTGATGCTTTATCCCTTTGTCACTGTTTCCTATCTTTCCCTATCTTTGTTTTTCTCCCTTTTCCCTTTTCCCTTTTTTTGGCTCAAAGTCTGATGATCAGGTCCCCAAAATAAACCGCGGGCACATATGAAGCACTGCATTTGTCCTAAGCTATTCTTGGGGAAATTAGCAGTTTTCTCTACAACACCCAACTGTGTTGGAGCAGCTGACCCACTGCCAGGCTTCCTCAGCAGATCAGTAGTGCTTGTCCGTGCCAGCAGCTTCAAGGCACTGAAGCAAGGAAGGCAGTAAAGGTATGGCTAATCAGAGCTGTTCAACTGTCATGTCCAAGGTTTTTGGTGTACCTTGTGGTGGCGGAATCTGTCGAAGCCAAGAGGGCATATCAGTCAGTCAGTTCTGCTTTCTCAAGTGCCCCACAGCAGGCAGCTGGTCACCAGGGCAGTGTTTACAAAATTGGTCTAAGAGTGCTCTTGGCACACGACAGAAAGCATGCTCCTGGTAGTCAGGCTCTGAAAGCCTCTCACATGTAACATTGAGTTACCCGAATTCCGCCAACTCCGCACGCAGAATTACAATTTCGCCCTGGCCTAATCAGAATTAGCTGAGGACATGAAAAGCAGGTTGGAACAGCTGAATGGGTCTTGCTGCTCAGATAGGGAGTTTGCACCAACATGTTGCAACCTAGCAATCTTCACAAGAAGTTCAGTTGACTAAAGAAGTAAGCCTGACACACAAATGTTTTTTGTGTGGCGCAACAGGGCATCCTATTCTGAAATAGGAGAAGCAGGTGGTTTTTTTTCATTCTACATTCTCTCAAAGTCATCAAACTTCTCTTTTTTTCTGGCAAATGCAAAATGTGGCCTTTGGATTTTATTGTAAGCTTGGGAATGCAAGCCCTTTAGTGTGCACATGTTTAACTCACAAATGATACTCAAGAACATGTTTACCAGGAGTCAAACCAGAGAGCCACCTGAGTTTGAATACGAAAATTTCAGTCTCAGAGTTATAGATTCAGAAAGCAGTCATCAACAAATCACAAAAAATATGGAAATGGGTCCAGGGATGTCAGATCTGGATTTATGATCTTCCTGTCTTACTAAACATAAGACAGACCGAACTTCCGCCTCTTATCAGGGGCCAAGCTTGTTCTAAGCCTGCCATAATCTGAAGTGGGGTTGATCAAGAACTAGGCTTGTTCCAAACCTGAAACAGGCTGAAGTTCTGTCTCTGACCAAACAGTTGAGCTTGCTCCAAACCTAACACAGGCTGAAATGCTGTCTCTGATCAGGAACTAACCTCGTAAACCTGAAAAGGCAAAGGTTCTGCCCCTGAGCTGGAGCTGATCTTGTTCTAATCCTAATTTATCAAGTATGGTCTCTGTACAGAAGCCTGTCATGAGACATAGGAGAGGTTTATTCTATTTCCCTAGTCCCGATAGACATATGTTATCACCACTGTGCTCTTTCTTGCTCCACCCCAGTGCCCCATCGCTCCTTCAACCCATCTTCTTTATTCTGCTTCCTCTTGTCTCATCTGCCCCTTCTTCTCTCCTCTAACCTCTTAACATCACTTACCCAGCCCCTCCTGACCCCCGTGTCCATTGCTTCCCCTCAGTCCCTTCTCTAATTATTTCTGCCTCCACCACCTCTCCATGCTCACCCTTGCCTACTGTGTCCCTCACTGAGATCCTCTGTCATCCCCTAGTTTCTTGCCAATTTCTTCATACTGTGTCCCCTTCCTGCCTGTTCTCTGTGATACCCTCTGTCCACGGTGCTTTTATCTGCCTACTGTATCCCCTCTGATCACCGTACACTTTCTTTACTCGCCCCCTTCTGACACCCACACCACCACTTTCTACTGTTCTTTATTCTGTCAAATGTGACCCCATTTTCCTACTGTACAACCTCTGGTTACTTTGCCTGTGTTATACCTGTCATCCTAAGGGTGGTCTGCCCCAAACATTTTGCCAGCTTACCTGCACTTTTTACTGTATCTTTTTGTTGGCCCTAGGACTTTGAGCACCTTACCACTGCTAACCAGTGCTAAAGTGCATGTGCTTCTCCCCTAAACATGGTAACAGTGGTATATACCTGATTGGCATATTTAGGTTACTTATAAGTTCCTTATAAAGTGGTATACCATATACGCAGGGTCTGTAATCTAAATGCTAATAGTGGCGCTGCAGCACTGACTGTGCCACCCTCACAAGTAGCATTTCAAACCTGTCTCAGGCCTGCGATTGCAAGGCCTGTATGTACAATTTAATGTGACTTCAAGTTGGCATTTAAAACCACTTGCCAAGCCTTAAACTCCCCTTTTATATCACATATGTCACACCTGAGGTAGGCCCTAGGTAGCCCTAAGGGAAGAGTGCTTTGTAACTAGTAGGTAGGAAATGTACTTTTAAGTTTTACTTGTCCTGGTACAGACAAACAGCTAAATTCGTTCTTCACTACCATGAGGACTACTCCTCTTATAGGCTAACATTGGGAATTCCTTAAGGCACTTTTAAACTGCATTTTCTGATTAGAAAGGCGTAGCTGCATTATGTTCCATATCTTTGGAATGGTAATGATAAATCCTCTTTAATGAAAAATTGGATTTAACATTACTATTTTAGAAATGCCACTTTTGGAAAGTGGACATTTCTCTGCTCTTACTGCTTTATGTGACTTGCATTCTGTCTCCAATCAACGTCTGGGCAGGGTGACACTACACTTTGTGTATTCTCTCTGGACAGCTAAAAACACAGAAAGGGTGGGTTTGACAGAGCACTCATCTGCATTCCTCTGCATTCTGATAGCCTTCGTGGGCAGGAAGGGAGAGTGGGAGCTGACACATATCTGAATAGGCAGTGTCCTGTGTCCCACACAAAGGGTTGATAATCCATCACAGGTAGCCTGGCAGACAGGGCTGTGATGAAAGGGGACCTGCGCACTTCAAGGGGCTGCCTTGTAGTCAACCCCCACTTCAAGGCGCATTTAGATGTATGTACTGGGACTCTGACTACCAAGACAGTACACTACTGGACCTGTGAAGAACTCTGCCAGGAGTAAGGACTTCTGTGCTACAAGGATTGACACTCTGCTTGGCTGACTATTCCCATGAACTGCTTCACTGCTGTGCTGCACTGCCCCTGCTGCCTGCTGATCTCTGCCCTGCTGAGGACAAGGACTTGACCCATCTCAGTTGAACCCAGGGTGACTCTAAGGAATTGCTGGCTTGCTTAATGTTTTCTGAGGTCTCAGGGTCATAAAAGACTTCTTGCAACTCTGCTGGTGGTGCTGGGTTCTGCCATCTGTGAGTCCTACCCTTGCCTGAGGTGTCCCCTCCAGTCCTGGGCCTCAGAAGTGAATTCTGCAGCTGTTTTGCTACAAAACTGATGCATCATCACCACTGCGCCGATCGGAACTGACGCAGTACTCTTAGATGCAGACACAGCACCAATCTGAAGGGATGTATGACGTTACAACGCATACTTTAATAACGCATACCATTACAACATGATTTTTCCAACGCAGGATCCTTTACAACGAATGCCTTTACAACGCATGACATTACATCGCAGATGATATTACAACACATTGCTCTGTGCAAAGTTACCAGAGGGTGAGCACAGATTATCTTTTAGTATGTATCTAGCTTACTTTGATTAGGATTTTGGTCCCTACTTGGACAGGTTTCATACCTCTGCCAACTAGAGACCCAATTTCTAACAGCTGTGTTCTGCCCACTTAGTTTCCCAGCACCTCTGTTGCCTTAACCTCAACCCACCCTCTATCTACTAGTCCCTGCACACTGTACTCCCATATGCCCTTTGATTTTGCTCAGCCCCATAAGTTCATTTTCCATCTCTGCCTCTTATCTCCTTCTATGACATATACCTGCCTCCTAACCCCATCTACCTTTGGTGCTCCCTACACTAGCCTCTGTCATATTCTGGCCACTGATATCTCCTCTGCCACCGTAAGCTCTGTTTCTCCATCTCCCCCTTTTTCCAAATGTGTTTATGTCCATCCTCCTTCTCACATATCTTCTCTCTTTTGGTCCCACTGGTCCCTTTGCACAGCCAATCCCCTGTAACCCATCTACTCTCTCCTCCAGTCTGTCCTCGGTCCCCCATTTTGCTGCACCCAATTTGCCCACTACGCTTTCCATTACCCCTGTACTCCTCACTCTTCTTCCCTGTCACATTCAACCTCCTTACTTGATCTATCCCTTCCTACCTAATTTGATCCTTTGGTCTTCACTACCACCTACCATATCCTGCCAATTACCCATCCATCTGTCCAGCATTCTACCTTTTTACCTGCCCCCTTCTATTTTCCTATCACGTTCTGCCTCTCATGGTATTACCGATGTGCTGTCAGTGACGTAAAGTCCTATGGTCTGACTCTATTTTGAAGTAGGCCCTAAATCCATCTTAGGTATTGAAAGTCGCCATCTTCTCAATCTTAGGTAATGGGAATCGCCATTTCACTCAATTTATGCAGAATCACTGTCATGACTGTGTGTGATATTGTAAATAATGAAGCTGTTTGGTTTACTATGGTGTGTCTGATCCCAATACAGGGATTTTTAGTAACTCAAAAGCATTCACTCTACTTTAACAAATACATTGGGTGGGGTTCTGCTGCGCTACTATAACCTGTCTTTCACATTCAGCGCTGGTGCACTGAACGTAGGTCACCGGAATCACCCGTTGGTGGGAAAGCCAAAGTTGTAGTTTAGGCACCATCAGGAAACCTGCTATCACACGTGCTCCCTTTTACCCCCTGTGATCTTCACTCTGTTTGCCTCTAACTTCCAGTCAATACTATACCTACCCCCTGTGTCATGTGACCAGGTGGCCTGGATTCATGGGCACAGTCCCAATTTTTCACCATATGTCCCAACAAATTTCAGTAAATTTAGCAACTGTCCCGGTTTTTATAGAGTCAATTGTTCACAGACCATAACATAACATCTGTGTTCTCTATGCTGGGGAGTGCTGTTGGTTGAGACATTATCAGTGTTCCATGGATGAAAAATTGTCGTCCTGTTTATTGAATGTCCTGGTTTCTGCTTTTCAAAATCTGTCCAACCTGCCACTCTATCCCCATCTACCATATTTGTCTCCTTTGTCCTTCTATCGCCCCCTCTCTTCCACAGCCTCTGCTTTTTATGCGCCCTCCTACCCATCTGCTTTCCCATTGCCCATTCAATTATACCAATGCGAACTGCCTCCTGTACCCTCCTATGCACCTCACTTACCTGCTGTGCCCTCTAACTTTCTCTCTTCCGCATTCTGCCAGCTGTGCACTGCTGTACCACCACCTGCCCCTTGCACCCGCACTACCGCTTTTAACCTCTGTGCTCACCTATGCGGTCTAGACATGCCTAGTCTGTCGCTCTTTATTATGGTTGCCATTTGACCAGTTTCAAGGTCTCAAATGACACACCATTATGCACAATAGACGTGGTGGCATTGTATACATCGATCCCTCATGGTAAAGGGTTAGAAGCAGTTGAATGGATGCTTTTGAACCATGATCACAGCCAAACCGACAACATCTTTTTGATGGAACTTATTCATTTCAGTCTGTTTCACATAGCTATTCAGTCTGGAAAAATGAACTTTTCGACAAAGAACTGGCACTTTCATGGGCTTTCCCGGTCCACATACCTACGCCAATATATTTATGGCTCAGTTCGAGAATACTAACATACTACATCAGGAAGCCTGGACAAGAAATCTTATCAGCTACATGCGGTATATATATGACATACTCGTAATTTGGAAGAGTAACCAAAAAGAACTGGAGGATAATATCAGGCTGCTCAACCATCACAACCCACGGATTCAGTTCACGCACACAGATACATCAGCATACTATAAATTTTGGGCATATTCAAATCATGCTCACAGCAAATGGTCTACAAACGGCAATCTACAAGAAGCCTACAGACAGGAACAATGCATTACATTACTCAAGTTTTCATCCTCCGTCAATAAAAAGGCATTTACCGGTTTCACAGTTCATCAAAATCAAACGGATTTCATCAATTCAGGCACAGATGGAGAAAACCATAGAGGAAGAATGTGCTCGATACACCAAGAGAGGTTACCCTTCTGACTTTCTGAACGAAGCCAAGAGCAAAGTAGTGCTCAAGCCACGAAAGACTTTACTCATTCCCACACCAAAATCAACCACTAGGAGAGAAGGCTATGTATTGAAATTCTATGGCAGGACCGGAGGCTCCGATTATGCTGTCTCATTTCTTTACTAAGAAATGCTCAGCAGCCAATCACAATGAAGAAAAGAAAAACAGAACTACATATCCCATGAATACTCTGGGTAACCATAGAGTATATACAGTATATAAGGGATCATAGAGAATAGGCTATCCGCTTTCTTTGCTGCTCCGCAGCCAGTTAAGTGTATTTTTACTACTTATACTGCATTTGCTTAACTTATATTCATGGTACTTCTGATAATTCCCTTTGACTAGCTTTTGTTTGATTGGCATTGTGCTGCCTGCTGCTTGCGCTATTGAAGTGTCTTTCCCCGTCTTCGGCAGCTTTTTCATGCCGCATTTCACTTCAGTTTTGGCCCGTATTGGTGCCGCTGCTGCTTTGGAGCGTGTGTTTGCCTCCTTTGGTATCGGGCGCTTTGTGCCCGCGCCGGTCTTTTCTGGAGTGGGAGCCGGGGACTCAGAGGTTGTGCGCGCTGCTTGTCGCGCGGACCTCCTTTCTGCATTCTGAGTAGGCGGCCGTTACCGCGCATCCTTCTGTGTTTTCACACGGAGTGTACACGTCGGAGCAGTGTTTTAAGTGCTCATGCCCACAGCCTGCGCAGAGAGTCCCCACATTACGCCCAAATTGCAGTTTTACGTGCTTGGGCTGTATAAATTACATAGGCATTGCCTAGAGTGGCCTGACTGAAGCAAGCCCTCCCACCACGCTTTATTTCTTTCAGGTCAGGTGCAACCTACCTTTTCTGGCTTGCTTTGGGGTTGTCACTCCCCCTGACATTGTCTTTCACAACTCTTTGAATTTATATTTTGTCTTCCTCTTGTGGGCATATATCTTTTACACTCAGTGTAATTATGGGTGATTACTATGACGAGGAAGAATATTACTATGATGAGGAACCCTCAGGTTCCATGGAGCAGGACATGGTGGACGCTCTGGATCAGGGTGTCCAGCATTCCGTCAATAGGGCGTTGGTACGCGCAATTGCGCCCTTATAGCGTCATCTGCCTGAGTATGCTTCACAGCAGGGCTGGCTGCCTTCTTCATCTACCAAACGCTCTTCCAAGTCCCCAAAAAATCCACATCACTCTGACTTTACAAAGTTGGCCAAGACGCTGTCTTCGGAACACTCTTCTGGGAAGGCGTCCAAGGTTGCTCACTCGTCCTCAGAGGATGACGATGCTTTTTTTTTTTTTATTCAAAAGATCTTTATTGACAGCAAAGCCATTGACACCACCAATTGTAACACATGAACACAGTGTACCCCCGGATGCAATACCAACTTCTCGTAAACAGCCAATAGCAATTCGTACACAGCCTTTGTGCCGGCATCCCGGAGGCCCGGCGGCGAGGTAATGTATAAGCAGTACAACTGTGCCAATTTGGAGATCATATCGCAAGCAACATGCTGGTGTGGTGCGGCAACTGGCAATCAACTTGTGCAAGTGCAATACAGCAATCTAACGTCGAGGCGACAACAAGAAAAATAAACAGTTCCCACCAAACTCCCCCCCACCCGCTAGTGTGTGTCTGTGTGTCCGCCTATCCTGTTCCAACTAACAAGTTCCCGAGTGTACCTACCCTGTGACCCGCGCCCATCCCCCCTTAAAGAACAGCCCTTCCTCAGTAGCCCCCCACCAAAGCATCCCCGGATTCTCACAGCCGCCTCCAGTTAACCAGGAACGTCCCCACTCCTTCCCTCCCCCCCTGCCACAGTGAACAGTGTCAGCATCGAGCTCCTCTATTCTATCCTGCAGTTCCACCGCCTCTGTGGTGTCAGAGCTGTCCTCCTCTCCCTTCTGTATATGCTCTTTGTAAAGATCCCAGAAGTTCTTGGGCCTACTTCTGGGCGGGAGCAGGTCGCTGTACAGTTCTGTCTGGGTGCAGCAGTACTGTAGATCCCTCAACCATTTAGCTTTCGTGGGGAGGGGTCCTCGCATCCAGCACGCCGCAACCACCCGCCTTGCCAAAAGTAGCGCCATGTCCACCAGGCGACGTAGTCCCGGGGCTAGTGGCTTTGAATAACCGAGAAGCGCCAGGGCAGGAGTGCGAGATAGGGGTTCCCCTAGTATTTGATCGAGTTCCGCAAAGACTTCTCCCCAGAACGCCTGCACTCCAGGACACTGCCATGCCAAATGGAAAAAGTCTGCTACCATTGTCCGGCAGCGTTCGCAATCAGCCGAGGTACGGAGACCATAGCGATGAAGGCGCTCAGGAGTATAGTACACTCGCTGTAAATATTTGAAATGCACCAAGCGGTGCCTGCCGTTCAGGGATATCTTACGCGTGCTGGAGCAGCAGTATCGCCACATCCCGTCATCTATGGGGGATTGGAGGTCTGCTTGCCAGGCCTCCCTGGCCTTTGACGGCTGCAGTCGCTGCTGCGTCACACCCAGCTTGTTAAGCTGTGAGATGAGCTTCGCCGAAGAGGTGGACTTAAGTATATAGGTCAATTCCGGGATCTCCTCAGGTTCCTCCAGGTCTGGGCCCAGTATTTCACGAAATGCCGAGCGGAGCCTGTGATATTGGAATTTTTGTAACAGGGTGTGGTCTGCCTCAGCGACAGTCAACTGGTCCCATGATTTAAGTATGCCGCCCTCGAACAAGTCTTCCATTTTTACTATACCAAGAGAACGCAAGGCCTTAATCACTCCTTTCTCACCTAGTGGATCAAGCCAAAGGGCCCACTCCACAGGCAGCAGTGGGGAGTACAGCAATGTACAGCCACGAGAGCGCACCAAGCAGTTCCAGGCATGATTGGTCGCCTTCAGCGAGTCCATCCGGCCAATCGCGCGGTCTGTGGGCAGGCAAACAGTTGCGGGCAGAGGAAGCGGGTCTGCAAACAACCGCTCCAATATGAGGTGCGGGGTCCGAGTTTCACCGTGCACCCACGAGTGTAAATGCGACGCTTGAGCGACCCTATAATAGCGTTCTAGGTCTGGTGCTCCCAGTCCCCCCATCTCGCAAGGGAGTATCAGAGTCGTCCAACTAATTCTGGGCTGCTTGCCCCCCCAGGCCAGTCTCACCAACACCGAGGTGAGCTGCCGAAAGAAGGCCCTCGATAACACCACAGGCAAATTCAGGAAGAGGAACAGGAAACGGGGGAGTACCACCATTTTCATTAGAGCGATTCGACCTGAAAGGGAGAGCGGGAGTCTGATCCACTTATCCACATCATCGACCAAGTTGCTATAAGCCACCCCGTAATTGTCTCGGACTAGGACCTCAGGGTCCGTATGAAGGCGGATGCCCAGGTAGCGAACCGAGTCGGTGGACCATTGCAATGGGTACTCCATAGCGAACGGTCGTGTCACCGGGGTGAGCGGGAACGCAATCGATTTATCCCAGTTCACCTTCAGGCCCGACAGCGAGCCGAAGCGGACCACCTCACGGAGCACCGCGGGCAAGTTGACTTCCGGGTCTCTAACGTACAGCAACGTATCATCTGCATAAGTCGATATCCCAATTTTATAAGTGGGGAAGCTAATACCCTCCAGGCTGTGGTACTCCCGCATGGCACACGCCAAGGGCTCCGCCACCAGTGCATAAAGCAACGGCGACAGGGGGCAGCCCTGTCGCGTGCCCCTTCCAATGCTTATCGGGTCCGTCACCCTATCACCCAGAAGCAGCCTGGCAGAGGGTCGATGGTACAGCGCCCCAATCTGCTGCAGGAACTGTTCGCCCAGGCCCAGTTTACGCAACACGCGGACCATGAAGGGCCACTCGACCGAGTCGAACGCCTTTTCCATGTCAAGGAAGATAGCCAGCGCGCTGTTCTCCTGCTTGACATGTTGCATCGCGCCTAACACTGTGCGGATATTGTAAGTTAGATTCCTGCACGGGACGAATCCGGATTGCTCCGGAGCGACCAACCCAGGAACCAATAGGGCCAGTCGAGTGGCCAGAACCTTAGCGTAAATTTTGGCATCGACATTGAGCAGGCTGAGCGGCCTGTACGAGCCACAAAGATCGGGCGGTTTACCCGGTTTAGGTATAGTGATGAGCAGCGCCTCACGCATGGTAGTCGGCATTTCACCGTTCTCGCAGATGGCATCGAACAGGGTGACCAAGTGTGGCAACAGCAAGTCCTTAAAGGCCTTATAGAAACCAACCGTGAGGCCATCCGAGCCCGGCGCGCTTCCCGAGCGCATACCTGCTAGCGCCTCTAGTATTTCATCATGGTGGAAGGGGGCCATCAAGAATTCCCTATCCGAGTTCTTGAGGAACGGCATGGCTATATGATCTAAGTAGTCATCCATCTCGCTCTCCACTCCCTGTGTTTTGGACTGGTATAAATCTGCGTAATATCTCCTGAACGTCTTTAGTATCTGTTCCTCGTCCGTCACTGTGCCTCCCTCCGGAGTCCTAAGCTCCTCAACGACTAGTGGGCGTCTTGTGTTGCGGACCATGCATGCAAGCAACGCTCCAGGCCTTTCCCCCTCCCCATACTGTCTAGCTGTGGCGTATTTGCCCATATAGAAGACCTCCCTGTCCGCCAGCGCCTGAAACTCGGACAGAAGGTGGGAGATCTCCTGTCCCTCCGCATCGCCGCCCAGCTGCAGTCGCCTAGCCTCAAGCTCCGCTATCTTAGTCTCCAGAGTAGCGAGGTCCCGCCGAATGGATCTTAACACACTAGAATGTTTCGACATCGCCACCCCCCTGATGTAGACCTTAAACGCCTCCCAGACCGTAAAAAAGTCGTCCACAGTGCCTATGTTTGTCGCGAAATACTGTTCTACTTCTTCAGCAAGCTCCCCCCTGAAAGCCTCATCAAGCAACGCAAAAGGCGGGAACCGCCACGTGAAGGCTGGGATCCCCTTCCTGGTCGTAGCGAGGCAGAGAAGAATAGGGGAGTGGTCCGAAAGCGTGCGTGGGAGGACTGCGCATGCACTAATGTTGCTAAGTACCAGGGGAGGCGCCAACCAGTAGTCTATCCTAGTATGAACATCGTGAAATGCTGAGTAATGTGTAAACCCACCCTTCTTTGGATGTCTCTCCCTCCAGACATCTACCAAGTCAGATTTCAGCTGCCATGTACGAGGCCGAGGCCACAGGTCGCCGATTAGGGCCCGCAGAGCGGTCCAGAGCTGGGTCGAACACAAAGTTAAAGTCCCCGCCCCACAACATCCAAGGCTGTGCATATGTTCTAGCAAGAGCGGACAGAGTCGCATAAAATTCAGGGTGATCATAGTTAGGGCCATAAACGTTCACTATCAGCAAGTCCATCCCCTTACCCACACATCTCGCTAGGACGTATCTACCTTCCGGGTCAGAGTGCACAGGAATGAGCCGCAGCTGTGACAATGGATTGGCCCAAATTAACACCCCACGGGCATGTGTAGTGAATCCCGCAGCAACTATGTTCCCGGCCAGACCCCTGGACTTTAGCATTCTGCTGGAGAGTGGCAGGTGTGTCTCCTGCAGCAGAGCTATGTCCACATGGTGTCTACTGAGATAGTTAAGGACCTTCCTGACTTTACGGAAGTCATTCAGGCCCCGTACATTCCAAGTCATTAGATTCAGTTCACTCGGGGCACGTGCATGCAAACTTGGCGTAGTATCAGCCATTACCAAGGTTCTTCAGAGCATAGTCATTGAGGATAAGTGAATCAGGACGCAGCAGGTCACATAATCTCAAAGTCGCCAGTCGGCGCTTCCGAACAGGGACAGCATTACACTGCAATTCACACACTTCGCAGTCGAGCCCCACAAACAACCTCAAGCAATCACACTCCCCAACCGTCCAAATTCTAGTTCCCACCCCTAGGACATCAACCCACCCACAGCCGACCTCCCCCAACCTGGTCAGACAGACCCCACTCACCCCCCCCATGTACCCTCAACAGGTGTAGTGTTCAACAGTCCGACACTAACCCCTCAGAGAGTAAGACAACCAAAGGCACCAGGGCAGAGCGCACCAATACAGTACACCACGAACTGTTCCGAGAGAATGTTCGTACAGCGCCCCCTCCAGCCCCATTTGAGTGTCAGTGCTCAAAGCATGTCAAGAGGTATGACCCTTTCCCACCCAAACTGCCCCCCCCCGGGCTTGCCCCGCTTGTCCAAGGTACTCTCCCCTGATGCTCACATCACCTTACCAGCAGTGCACGAGTCCATTGTTCAACCAAGGTGTCCATCCCCAAACAATAAGGCAAACGCCTCTGCAAAGCTGGAGCGCACATGTTGTCAGGGCCCATGAACCATCTGCAGTGTAGAGTGTCAATCCTCACCCCAACCGCCTTTAGTCCTGTTCCTCCAGGTTCGATGTCGAGCCGGCCTCGTCTTCTTGGCCACGTCGGGTCTCCTTCCGTTCCCGTGTCCAGGTCTTGAGGGACTTATGAAGTTCTTTCGGGTCCGTGAAATAATACGACTTCCCACTAGTATTGATCCGGAGTTTGGCGGGATACAGCATCGCATAGTCCAGGCCCAGAGTACGGAGTTGCTTCTTGTATGGCGCGAACTGTCGTCTTTCTTCCTGCACCCTGGCTGTAAAGTCCGGATAGAGGGAAATATCCATGCCCTCATGCTGGAGTTTGCCCTTCTCCATCGCCACTCTCAATGCAGTGTCCCTGTCGCGATAGTTGAGCAGTTTCAGAATTATGGGGCGAGGTGGTGCGCCAGGTTGAGGCTGTGGGCCCAATGTGCGGTGTGCGCGTTCCACAATGAACATGGGGGAAAAGACCTCTTCACCCAGTAGCAGTTTCAGCAGTTTCTCCACGTACAATTCCATCTTCCCCGTTTGCGTGGATTCCGCCACTCCTGTGATACGGAGGTTGGATCTGCGAGAACGCGCCTCCAAGTCCTCCGTTTTGTCCCTGATAACAGTCAGGAGTCTATCGAACTGCTTTCGTTCTTTGTCCCACTCCATTTGGGCTTCCTCAGCCTCAGTGAGCCGGCGCTCCGCCATGTCCAGGCGCTCCGCGTGCTTGTCCACTCGCTCCGCCATTCGATCCATGCGGTAGGACAGAGCGTCTATCTTGGTGCCCACCGCTGCAATGCTATCCTGAATGCCTTTCTCCATTGCGGCCAACATGTCCCGGATCTCCGTGGGCGCCGGGGTCGACGCCGCAGCAGCTCCCTTCGGCGACGTGTCCGGCGCTGTCACCTCCGATCCTTTCAGACGGCGCCGTTCAAAGGAGATCTTCCCCTGGGTTGCATCGTTCTTCCCCATTGTAGTCTCCGACGTGTGATAGTACAGAACAAGAAGGCTGACCGATCAGGCAGTGACAGGATCTTCGCTGGCTCTCGATACACTGCTGCCAGTAGTCGAGTGTCCGGTGCGCCGAAAATGGCGACAGCAATGGCGGACAGAACCCTTCCGTTCACAAGTCTCAAAACCTCCCAGTTCCAAAGGTGGCCAGGTCCACACTGCCTGCCCCAAGCAACCTAGCCCTCAACAGGATAGGTGCGGTCGGTAGAGCCGTATGGGACCGCTGAGTAACGATCAGGCTGCGGCACCGAGCCAGTGACCGCCCCACCTCGTGGCGCAGGGCTCCGGAGTTGTATGCTTCACCGCTCCGCCGTGTCTCCAGGCCCCTCTCTCACGGGGTCTTTGTCGAATAGTAAGCAGAGGACGATTCGATCCGAGAGATGTCCCAATTGCGAGACAGTCCGCACGTAGCCCGACAACTGCCAGTGCTGAGGCCGCACGTCCAGTGACGTCGCCCGGCCTCTGTTCCAGGATAGTGCGCTGCTTTCGGCCTAGTCCGCCACTGCCGCGCCTCCGGGCACAATACCCCGAAATGATCAGGAAAGCTCGCCCGCAGTTGGCCAAAGAGGTCCTTAATCGCAGCCGAGGGTGCCAGCAGATGTTCTGGAGCCAGCTACGGTTTTTTCGAGCACATCAAGGATAGGTAAGCAGGATAATTCTGGGGCTTTGCGAGGAGCCGAAGGCTCACGCGTCCGCCATCGACGCTGGCTAGCTCCGCCCCCCCGAGGATGACGATGCTTCTTCTTACTCCTCTTCATCTGGTCCTCAAGTCCCTCCTCCTGCAAAGAAGGCTTGTAAGGAGCATTTTGTGGATGCACCTTTTCATCCCCAGGTACTTACCTTTGATCCATCTGATATAATTCACCCTAATTCAAAATCTTGGCTCCCTTCTTCAGAAGTCGCAGAGTATATTCAGGCGCACATATGCCAGCCCTTCGACCAGGAAGTACGGGCCCGTCTTACGTCAGAGTGCCCGCGCCCTGACTTGGCGAACCCCTGAAGTGGATCCCACTATGGTTACTTATCTTAAAAAAAATGCCAAGGATCCCAAAAAAGGTATAGACAGATATTGGCGTCTGTGCCAAGATAAGGTTTTGGATCTCCTGGGACCCCTTACGAAAATTCTGGATCTGAGCTTCCGGGCCAAAGAGTCTGCCGCCTTCATTGACACTGATGAGTTGATTGGATGGTCCCAAAGGGCTATTTGCCAGTTAGGTAATGCTAACTGTGCCATTTCATGTGAGCGCCGTTGCTCAATCCTTTTGAAATTGAATCCCAAGTTGGCTGAGTTGGCTACGTCAGAATCTGGATCACTAGCTCAGGGTTTGTTGTTTGGCCAACCCTTCCTCAAGGAGGTGACCAAATTTGTCGCCACTTTCAGTGACCTTGACAAAGCTCAGTCATCTCTCCGTCGGGCATTCCGCCCGGTTTTTGGAAAGGCCGGACGTTCCAGGGGACGCTCGTTCGGCCGTGGATCTGGCCAGCAGTATCAACGTGGCAATCAGTCCCAGAGGGGAGGTGGCCAGGATTCCTCCTACTCCGGTAACAAGTCCAACTTTTACCCCTCCCGCAGAGGTCGTGGACAGTTCAATAAAGGCTGTTACGGTGGAAACAAGGGAGGACCTCAGGACTCCTCAAATTCAGGTGAGCTTGATACCAGTTTCAGAGGTTATTCTGGGGGAAGGATACAATTGTTTCTACCAAACTGGCTTCTGATCTCGAGCGATGCATGAGTGTTGGAGACTGTCCTCAGTTACAAGATAGAGTTTTACAGGTGTCCACATCAGACCCACCCTCCTTCGTCCCTTGTTTTTTCCTAACGAGATCAGGAGGTAATTTCTGTGGAAATCGAGTCTCTTCTGGCCAAAGGAGCCATAGTTCAGACTTCCCATCATCTGCAGGGTTTCGCCCGAAATATCTTTCTGGTCGAGAAGAAAGGGGGCGGTTCTTGTTTAGTTCTCAATCTCACAGACTTCAACGGCGGGCATCTATCTTCTCAGAGATCTTCTTTGGGAGGGGGACTGGATGGTCCGCCTCGATCTGAAGGATGCTAACTTGTCGGTCCCAATCTACGGCCCTCATCGCCGCTTCCTCCAGTTTCAATGGTTGGGGACTTGGTTCGAATACACTGTTCTCCCGTTCGGTCTTTCGTCAGCACCCTGTGTGCTTCACAAAGCTTCTGAGACCCGTGGTGGAGTCCTTGTGGGCTCCCGGGGTTCGCCTGATAGTGCATCTCGACAATATCCTCATTATGGGCCAGTGTCCGCTCCTGTTACAGACTCATTTGAACTGGTCGATAGATCTGTTGCAGTCACTAGGTTTTCTAGTGAATCCTCTGAAGTCTGTCTTTCACCCCTCTCAGTCTCAAGAATTCCTGGGTTTTCTCGTTGACTCAGTACCTTGCCAACTCCTCTTGCCCAATCAGAAGATCAGATCCATCAAGAGGGAGTTGAGATTACTTTTATCCAAACAGAGTGTGTTGTTGAGATCAGTAGCTCGGATTGTCAGCCTGTTGGCATCTTCCATTCAAGCGATTTTCCCGGGTCCTTTACATTACCGAGCTCTTCAGTGCCTAAAGGTCAGACATCTCCAGAAAGGCCTTCACTATTCCGATCTTGTTCCTCTGACGGAGGACGCGAGGTTGGAGATGTTATGGTGGCTGGATCACATGGAATCTTGGAACGGGAAAGCCCTGTTCGGAACATCTCCGGATGTGGTGTTGGAATCCGATGTCAGTCTATGGGGTTGGCGAGCCCGTTGCCGTCCCATCTCGACGGGCGGCCGTTGGTCGAAGGAAGATTTGAATCTCCACATAAATTGCTTGTAGATTCTGGAGGGCTCTTTCGCGATTAGTTGCCTTGCGCCTCACATGACGAATAGTTGCATACTCCTCCGCATGGACAATATCTCAGCGGTTCGGTATATCAACAAACTGGGTGGGGGGCGAGGTTGAGACTTCTGGCGGAGATTGCAGAAGACTTTTGGCATTTTTGTCTACAACGCAGAGTATCTCCCGGGTCGCGACAATCAGATTGCCGATTGGAATTCTCGTCATCTGAGAGACTTCAGCAACTGAAGGCTTCACCCCCAGGTATTCCGGTCTCTGTCCCGGATTTGGGGACGGTGTCAGATCGATCTGTTCGCATCTCGCCTCAACACTCAACTACCCCAGTTCTTCAGTTGGCGTCCGGATCTGGAGGCTCTGGCCATGGATGCGTTTCTCCAGGTTTGGCCTCCTCTTCTGTGTTATGCGTTTCCCCCGTTTGCAATGATCCCCAGGGTCCTGGCTCGCACGATGCATGTCCAGTCGGAGCTCATTCTGATCACTCCTCTTTGGAGGGCTCAGGCTTGGTTCCCGGATCTTCTGGAGATGAGTTGTTTAACGCCGCTCCTTCTTCCGCAGAAGTGGAATCTGTTGCTGGAGCCTCTTCTCAATCCTCACCCTCTAATTCAGTCGGGTCAACTCCTCCTGGTTGCATGGCAAATTTCGGGGAACGCTGGCAAGTCCCAGGCCTTTCTAGAGACGCTGCACGGTTTATCAGTGAAGCTTGGGCCCCAACACACACAAACGTTATGCTTCAACTTGGAAGCGATGGTGTGATTGGTGTACACAACGGGAAGTGGATCCCGCTTCAGCGGATATCGCTTTGATTGTTAATTTTCAGGCCTCTATTGCTTCTTCTGGCCTGGCTTAGAGGACTGTCAATAATTTTCGTTCCGCAATTTCTGCGGGCCATGTTTCTGTTGATGGAAAACCTGCAGGAGAACATCTTTTGATTTCTAAATTGCTTAGGGGTATACGGCTGGTAAAACCGCCTTGTCCAAAGTATGTGACTCTATGGGAAGTTTCTCGTGTTTTGCGTTTTTTGGAGTCTTGGCCTTCCAATTCTTTGTTGTCTCGCAAACAACTTTCAGCAAAATTGACAATGTTGCTGTGTTTAGTATCTTGCAAACGTGTCTCTGACGTTCGGGCTCTGGACCTTGCTGGTCGTTCTTTTTCTCCGGAAGGTGTTACCTTTTCTATTTCCAGGCGCACCAAAAGCAATACGTCCTCTGTGACCTATCCTTCTTTTCCTCATAATCCACAATTGTGTGTGGTTCAGTGTATTAGAGATTATGAGGTGAGTACCGCTCCTTTTCGACAAGATTTAACTGGTCAATTGTTGATTGCTTTACAAAAGCCTTTTTAACCTGCTATGCCTGCTACGTTAGCACGATGGGTGCGTTAGCTCATGCTGGAAGCCGGCATTGATGTCTCCATCTTTGGTGCGCATTCCGCACGGGGGGCTATGGCTTCTAAGGCTTTTTCTATGGGTGTGAGTCTCCATGATATCATGAAAGCCGCTGATTGGTCTTCTGGCTCTGTGCTTAAAACTTTCTATTTTTAAACCTATTGTTGATATTGCTTCTGTTGTGGTGGCTCAGCTTTAAACAAGCATATTCGGAGCCTCCGGTCCTGCCAGAGAATAAAAAATTTACGTGACAAGAATTTTCAATTCTATTAAGGACACGGAGGCGAAGATTATCCCACCCATGTTCTGCCTGCATTTATCATGTTTGATATTTTGCTTTATATATCATTGACTGATGCATCGTTTTAGGATGATCCTTACACTGTTTACCCTCCCTTATTGCTTTTGCTATATTTACTCTGTGATGAGTAGTGTATTATGACTCTGCTTTGCCTTTCAGATTCTGATCCTAAATGAAGTTTCTGCTGTGTGTTCCTCCTTCTGCCTGTTGGCCGTTGTTCGTCATGGAGGTTTTTTTGTGTTTTTTCTTCAGCTACTGCGACCATCGCTTCTGATTTTCCAGTGGACTGTTGTTCTTCATGGTGTTGTTCCTTCCTCCATGGTTTAGTTTGGAACTGAGGTCTTTCTTACCTTGAACTGTTTGGTTTTGGACAAAGAAAGAGGATAGCCATTTCTCTATGATCCCTTATATACTGTATATACTCTATGGTTACCCAGAGTATTCATGGGATATGCAGTTCTGTTTTTCTTTTCTTCATTGTGATTGGCTGCTGAGTATTTCTTAGCAACGAAATGAGACAGCATAATCTTCGCCTCAGTATCCTTAATAGAATTGAAAATTCTTGTCACGTATGTTTGCAAATTTTTAATTCTCAGCCCAAGCTCCTGCCACTAAACGTATTATTTCTCGTAGATGGAAAGTTTCGGAACAAGAGCCTGATTTCAGCACACTGTTCACTACCAAACCCATGTTCGCACATTCATGTTCCAAGAATCTAAGGGAAATGCTGAAGTCATCATCTACGCAAGATAAACACACACACACACACAGGAATGAAGAAGTGCTGGAACTGTAGTCATTGTGTTAATGTTATACCAGGTAACACATTCACACATCCACAAACAGGTAGAAAAAAACTTGAAACACTCGTCCGATTCCAACTTTGATTCAATGGTCTATGCAATAAAATGCCCTTGTGGATTAACGTACGTGGGACGCACCTCACGCAAGATTAAAGTTAGGATCACAGAACACAAGAGTATGATCCGGACAAAGAATAGGAAATAATATCTGGCAGCACACTGGTTAGGTGCACAACACCGCAACTTCGCTTTACAGTTTTGGAAAAGGTACCTCTAGCAGCAGATAGAAATATGCATAAATGCCTTGCACGCAGAGAAACATTTTGGATTACATTTCTTGACTAGTCCCAAAAGGTCTTAAAGACAAACTTGAAATTATATGTTTTCTTTAATGTTTCTCAGTTTGTCTTCCTGTATGCATTTAGATTTTAGCCTATGGAATTAATTTCAGCTTTTGTACCTAATATTATTTGGCGGTTATTAATGTACTTGTGTAAGAACTGGCGGTTTCTTTGTACAGCCATTGCATGCAAACATAGAACTACAAGCTAGTGTGTCACTGGGCTCCATTGTATACACATAGCATTGGTCTTATATTGTTGATACTTGATTCATTCCATACTATTATTTTTTCTGATTTTCTTTTTTTTCTCTTTTGGAATTGCTTTGATTTGTTCGGCAAAATACAAGTTTCGTCGACCTCGAGGTACTGAGAGATCACTGGTAATATGGTGATTTTGTAAATAACGGGGGCATTTCAATAAAGTTTGTTGATAGCTCTTTGGACTGCAGATGCGGAAGTCTTTCCACCCTTTCTCTTTGACACGCATACGTCACCATTCAATTAACTTGGAGGATCGAGGAGGCAAAGTTTAAGAGATTAACGCACGTACAGGATCACTCAAAGTTTTGCCTGTAAGCGTAATAACAGAATTCAAGTCATGTTTATAGGTATCGGTTTATTTACCGAATCTGTGGTTCACCTATACTGAGATTTGCTTGTGGTTGATTCTTTATGCAGAATTGCGGGATTGTCTGCTGACTTTACCTACGGTGGTTGACGCTGTAAGCAGTGGATTTCCAAGTAAGCCTCACTTGCAGTGGCGGCTGGTGACATTTGAAAGTGGAGGGTGTAGAACAATTGTCGTACTTCACTGCGGCGAGCGAAAACGCATGCACTCTCATGGTGCGCTTAGCTAAAAACAAAAGAAAAAAAGTAGTGTCTTAATAGTGAGCAGTGGAAGGACACAGGTAATGCCCAACACCTGCAACCTTGGGCGCCATTTAAGCACTTTCAACCTGCATCCGACAATCTGCCTGAATCTCTGTCAGACGCAAGTTGTGATGAACTTTTAAACCTACTGCACATAACAGTGCTTTGATCTTTCACTGTATCATTACACGTGCACCAATGAAACTGCCTCGATAAAGGATTGCCCCATCCATTCACCTATTATTTACATGCATGTGATGTTACACAAATAATTAAATTAACCCAATCAAGGCCTGCCTTCAATCTAAAAACACTCTTTGGAAATGTTATAAAGCATTTCGTTTCTGGACAATGAAAGTACTGCAAGGCGAACACACCTGAAACTCAAGAGATGCAAGTGGGAAGGGCAAACGTGATGTTCGCATACAACCAATTTGCAAATCACGGCTGGGCACCAGGACGCCTTGTTCTGAGTCCACTCCTGGGTTTTACTCAGTGCTTAGACACAAGGCCTGTGAACGCGAGTTGCTTTCAGACAAAAATAAATTGCACTGTAGCAGCCTGGACTGCGCACGGATATGCTCTAAACACATGAATTTTAAGAGTCGTTGCCTTGCCCTTTACAGATGTCACCAGGCTAATAGTGCTTATTTAAAATCCAGCCCAAAGCATTTCGGGAGCTATGGTCTCTTCCACTTGTTTCACCTGCAGCTGTCTTATAAATCGGCCATTAATCCCATCAGGAAGAATTATGGCTTCTTCTTTTAACCAGTATAAGCGAAATATAAAAGTCCTGATTCACTACCATTGTTGTTGATTCTTTGGGGTACATTTCCCAACAGTCACTGTTTAAACGGTTGTCTGGAGGAATCAAGCAAAACTTAATAAACAATGCTGTGACTGCTTCATTTCAAGCCGTTGTGGAGAAGCTTTACTTCAGCGGATTTGCATTTAAGAAGTGCCTCTTTGACTGAGACATGCTTAAGGCTTCTAAAATAAATGGCTGCAGTCAGGCAGGCTCTTTGTGAACGTGCCATTTAGTTATGTACAATAACATTTAGTTAGCAGCATAAGCCTACAATCCTTGCAAAAAACAATAACCGGCACCCAGCCGCCTACCTTTGGGATGGGACCTTGAAGCCAGGCTCTGACTACTCCTACTCAGCTTTCCGCAGACTCCCATAGGATTGTTAAAGACGCAACAGCCCTCTCAAAGCCCGACGCTTGCTGAAGGCGGTCGCTCCCTTCGCCCCCAGCTCCTGATTGGTATCGTACACTGCGATCTTGCACAATTTGTATTCGCATCACTGCCGCCTCGTACACAGCATAGCGCTGTAGTGCGAGTGCCTTTACAAAACATCTAGGACATTTGTAGCGTTTTTGGGGTGATTTGATACGGCGCTTGGAGTCGCGCTTTCGCAGCTGTTGTGCGATCTGTGCCGCTGGGTTGACTGTGCATTGCCTGCTTTGGAGTGGAGTGGAGCCATTGTTGATTGTCGGTGCCTGCCTCCAGTTTTGTTTTTGTTTCGCTGCCATTTTACTGATTGTTGTGATGCCTCAGAGCCCGTCCCCCACAGCCCGCCCCGCCTCCCAGCTGACCCTCCCTCCCACGGACTGCATTGCCTGCTGTGGAGTGGAGTGGAGCCATTGTTGATTGTCTGTGCCTGCCTCCAGTTTCGTTTTTGTTTTTCCGCCATTTTACTGATTGTTGTGGTGCCTCAGAGCCCGTCCCCCACAGCCCATACCACCTCCCAGCTGACCCTCCCTCCCACGGACTGCATAGCCCGCTCCCGCACGCTGTGTCCGGCCCGACGCTTGCTGAAGGCGGTCGCTCCCTTCGCCCCCAGCTCCTGATTGGTATCGTATAGCGCTGTGACCGGCCCGACGCTTGCTGAAGGCGGTCGCTCCCTTTGCCCCCAGCTCCTGATTGGTATTGTACACTGCGATCTTGCACAATTTGTATTCGCATCACTGCCACCTCGTACACAGCATAGCGCTGTAGTGCGAGTGCCTTTACAAAAGATCTAGGAAATTTGTAGCGTTTTTGGGGTGATTTGATACAGCGCTTTGAGTCGCGTTTTCGCAGCTGTTGCGCGATCTGTGCCGCTGGGTTGACTGTGCATTGCCTGCTTTGGAGTGGAGTGGAGCCATTGTTGATTGTCTGTGCCTGCCTCCAGTTTCGTTTTTGTTTCGCTGCTGCCATTTTACTGATTGTTGTGGTGCCTCAGAGCCCGTCCCCCACAGCCCGCCCCGCCTCCCAGCTGACCCTCCCTCCCACGGACTGCATAGCCCGCTCCCACACCCATAAGCGCTGTGACCGGCCCGACGCTTGCTGAAGGCAGTCGCTCCCTTCGCCCCCAGCTCCTGATTGGTATCGTACACTGCGATCTTGCACAATTTGTATTCGCATCACTGCCGCCTCGTACACAGCATAGCGCTGTAGTGCGAGTGCCTTTACAAAACATCTAGGACATTTGTAGCGTTTTTGGGGTGATTTGATACGGCGCTTTGAGTCGCACTTTCGCAGCTGTTGCGCGATCTGTGCTGCTGGGTTGACTGTGCATTGCCTGCTTTGGAGTGGAGTGGAGCCTTTGTTGATTGTCTGTGCCTGCCTCCAGTTTCGTTTTTGTTTCGCTGCCGCCATTTTACTGATTGTTGTGGTGCCTCAGAGCCCGTCCCCCACAGCCCGCCCCGCCTCCCAGCTGACCCTCCCTCGCCCCCGCCCACTCCACCATCCATATATGACAGATGCTCCCGTGCGCAGCGTTCACGCGCAGCGGTCGCGCCCCATGCGCGCTGAAGGTGAGCCAAAGGTAAGCCTGTCTACGCCCGTCCACACCTGGACCGCGCCCAGCGCCAGACCCCCTGGTCCTCGCAAACCGCACTCCTTCAGCATAACATATAACGCCCCCACCCTCCTAGCCCTTAACCCCGGACGAACACCTCTATGCTGCGTAGCTGCCCCGGGACAGACCCATGGACCCTTCGCCTGCCACTCCTGCAAACTTACCAGCATCAAGACCCATACCACACCCTCTAACCCTAAACACAGCTCCGACTCTAACCACCTGAAGTGCATCCTGCTCAACACCCGCTCGGTCCACAGACACGCCACCGAACTTTGGGATGTACTCGACACTGCATCACCGGACGTCGCCTTCCTTACTGAAACATGGATGAACGCATCATCAACACCCAACATCGCCATAGCCATCCCGAGCAATTACAAGATTCTCCGAAAAGACTGCACCGTCCAAACAGGAGGAGGCATCGCCATCGTCCATAAGAACACCATCAAAATCACGACCAGCTCTGAAGATAACCTTACAACCGCCGAACACCTCCACTTCCAGGTCCACACCGACCCTAGGACCACACTCAGAGGCACCCTCATCTACAGGCCTCCAGGAACCCGTAAACAATTCAGCGAAGACATCGCTGACTTCATCAGTCCACATGCCCTCGCCTCCGAGAACTACATTCTATTAGGAGACCTCAACTTCCACCTGGACAAGAAAAACGACAGCAACACCACCACCCTTCTTGACAACCTGGCCAATCTCAGCCTCAAACAACTTTTTGACACCCCCACCCATGTAGCCGGACATACGCTCGACCCAATATTCACCTCCAGCAAACACATCTCCTTCGATCGCACCACAGCTCTCCACTGGATGGACCACAGCTGTGTTCACTTCAGCTACAAAACCACCTCAACCCAAATCCCCCCACAACCTATCCCCCAAAGAAAATGGAACAAAATCACCGCCGACCAACTCCTCACATCGCTCAACCAAATCCCACCCGCCCTCTCATCGGACCCAAACCAAGCTGCCATCAAATTCAAACAATGGATCACTCACAGCGCTGACGAATTAGCACCCTTGAAAAACCTTCACACTAAACAAGACAGCAAAAAGGCCCCCTGGTTCAACGATGACCTTAAGAAATCCAAAAAGCAATGCTGCACTCTCGAGAAAACATGGAGAAAAAACCCAACCACCGACAACATGACCACCTTCAAGGCAGCCACCCGCAAACACCACCAATTGATCCGATCCACCAAGAAATCAGCTTTCAAGAATCGACTCGACAACAACGCCCATAACAGCAAGGAACTATTCAACATCGTCAAAGAATTCACAAACCCCACTGCAGCCTCAAAAAACCTCCCTCCCTCCCAAGACCTCTGTGATTCGTTATCCTCCTTCTTCTACAACAAAATTGCCGACATACATAACAGCTTCAAAAACAGTTCCAACAAACAATCCTCTCCACCCCCCTCAGAACCTAAACCGCCCTCTAACAACCTCAGCGCCTGGAACCCAATCACCACTGAAGACACCATCCGCCTCATGAATTCCATCCACTCTGGCTCGCCAACCGACCCATGTCCCCACCACATCTTCAACAAAGCAGACTCCATCATCGCACCCCATCTCCGTGATATCATCAACTGCTCCTTCATCTCTGCCACCTTCCCAGAAAGTTGAAAACATGCCGAAGTCAGCACCCTCCTGAAGAAACCCACAGCAGACCCCTCTGAACTTAAAAACTACCGCCCCATATCCCTCCTCCCATTCCCGGCCAAAGTCATTGAGAAAGCCGTCAATAGCCAACTCGCCGCCTTCCTCGAATCCAAAAACTCTCTCGATCCCTCTCAGTCCGGCTTTCAAGCCAAACACAGCACCGAAACCGCCCTCATCGCAGCAACGGACGACATCAGAACACTACTGGACAACGGAGAAACAGTGGCCCTCATTCTACTCGACCTCTCCGCCGCCTTCGACACTGTTTGTCACAGCACACTCATTCAACGCCTCAGCAACATCGGCATAAAAGGAAAAGCATTGGACTGGATCAACTCGTTCCTAGCTGGGAGAACTCAGAGAGTCCGACTTCCCCCATTCAAATCAGAGGCCACCGAAGTCATCTGTGGTGTACCACAAGGATCATCACTCAGTCCCACCCTCTTCAACGTTTACATGAGTCCACTCGATTCCATCGCATGTCAACACAACCTTAAAATCATCTCCTACGCTGACGACACCCAACTGATCCTTTCCCTCACCAAAGACCCCAACACCGCCAAAACCAATCTTCACGAAGGCATGAAAGAAGTAGCCGTATGGTTGAAAGACAGCCGCCTTAAACTTAACTCAGACAAAACTGAAGTGCTCATACTAGGATCATCCCCCTCTGCCTGGGACGACTCATGGTGGCCCTCGGATCTGGGCTCAGCACCCATACCCACTGATCACGCACGTAACCTTGGCTTCATCCTAGACTCTTCATTCTCGATGACCAATCAAGTCAACGCCCTCTCATCCTCCTGCTTCAACGTACTTCGTATGCTCAAAAAAATCTTCCATTGGATCCCTGCCGAGACAAGAAAGACTGTCACCCACGCACTGGTAACGAGTCGACTTGACTACTGAAACACCCTCTACGCCGGAATTACAGCCAAATTACAGAAAAAGCTCCAACGCATCCAAAACACATCAGCGAGACTCATTTTGGACATACCTCGCCAAGATCACATTACCGGCCACCTGAAAGACCTCCACTGGCTTCCCGTCAACAAGAGAATAACATTCCGTCTCCTCACCCACGCACACAAGGCCCTCTACAAACTAGGGCCCGAATGCCTCAACACTCGACTATCCTTCTACACACCCACACGCCAACTAAGATCATCGAATCAAGGCCTCGCCGCAGTTCCACGTATCCAAAGATCTACCATGGGAGGTAGATCCTTCTCCTACTTGGCGGCCAAGACCTGGAACTTACTCCCCACTCACCTCCGCCTTACACAGAACCACATCTCCTTCAGAAAAGAACTTAAAACCTGGCTATTTGATAAATAATCAACCCCCTCCCCAAGCGCCTTGAGACCCTCTGGGTGAGTAGTGCGCTATAAAAATTCTTGAACTTGAACAATAGAGTAAGTGCTGACGAGGTATGAATTATGTTCTTTAAGAACCGGCACTAATCGGGGCAGAATGTCTGTATCAGAGGGCAGTGCTGTGCCAGGAAAGGTAACTGAACAGTTGCGGACGGCAAAACGGGTGAGTGGGTTTGCTCGGGGGGGGGGGGGAGGGGAGTGGGTAATCTTTAAATAAAATAAAGAAAAACCTACATTGCTTCAGTTCCACGACCACTTCATGCTGCGCCGAGGCGTCATCTCTTACTGCCTGGCATGTGTTAGGCAGCCTCCCTCCTCCTGCTCCCCTGCGCCAATCACAACGCTGTGAGGTGCTTTGGCGAGCGCCCCAGCCGGGATCTGTTTCTCGCACCGCAAGAAAGCAAAAGTGCCTGGTTGTGGGGGGCGGTGGGAAGTCCTGCTCGAGGGCAGGGGGGAGTGGCTTGCCGGCTGTTGTGGGTATTGACTGTTTGGTCGGCCCTGGGGCTGACCAAACAGTCAATACCGATAACAGTGGGCAAGCCACTCCCTCCCCTGCCCTCGAGAAGAACCGCCCCCCCCCCCCCCAACCAGGCACTTTTGCGTTCTTGCGGTGCGAGAAACAGAAACATAACATGGTAATTATCATCATTTATGTTTCTGCCTTCTCGCACTGCGAGAAAGCAGTGGGGCAACACCCCCACGTCCCTATGGGGGAGCCGCCACTGCTCACTTGCATGTACAAAGGGTCCACTTGAATAGTGGAAGACCGACAGGGACTCACACTTATTGACGCTTGGAATTCTTGATGTTTCCTTTTTTGGTTTAGCCTTATTGGTTCAAATAAAAAGAGTCTGGCAGCTGAGGTATGCTTTAGTTATTGAGTACGCATTCAAAACACTTGGTGCAGGGTCACTGAGAGGCATGCACAACCCAAAAGTATTCATGATCCAGGCTCGTACATTCTCATGATTTGCTGAATGATGGTATCATACCATCAGGTTTAAGTGCACTATTAAGGGTGACTTTCACCCACTACCACACACTTGTCCTGTAAATGTTGACTTGTAATGTTAAAAATATCGATCTTGTATTAATGTAATTATGTTTGTATTTATTTTGTATGTGTGTGATGCATGTATTTTTGGTATAAGATTTGTTTTTATGTTTATTATCTGTGTAAAAATGTTAGTAGTTATTATATTTTTTTTGTTCTAATTTTGCATTTTTAGTTCCATAGTGGGATGTGGGTTTATAGGGGAATAGCGTGGGAAGTTATTTAATTGCCTCAAATTGTAAAGCGCTCTGGGATCAAGTTTGCGCTTTATAAAACTTTATAAATAAAAATAAATAAATAAAATACTGTTGTATTGACTGTAGTCTTTTGTATCTGTTCCAGCAGGTGGCTGTAAAAAGCTTAATTCCCAACAAACTGTTCCCCTGACGGAGGGTTTATTAAACCCGAAATGCAATGGGCAGTATAAGAAGTACATAAATTAAGCTGTTTGTGTAAACTGCGAATTGCATATACATATGTTTGAAGAATGTGAAGTAATATTGAATTAGGCAAACATATTATTTTAAAGTCATTCTGATGACATTGTAACATATGTGATTGAACATTTTTGTGATGAAAATATGTTTTATTCAAAATACGTTATATAGTACTTTGGTTAGAACTCCTCAGGTCTAGACATAGTGCGCTTTGTGACACTTGTGCAGGTCTCTGCACACTACGCTTTGCCATTTGACCAGTTTACCACCGCCTCATTTTTATTTCCATCTGGTACGGGAAAAAGCAAAATCACCTAAAACTGGTATTTTTAGCTTTTATCTAAACATATTTCAAACAGCAGAGAAAAGCACTTTCAAATGTGCACTAGAGCTGTGTTAATGATCCATGACTAATAATGTAAGTAAAAACAACAGTTGATGGACAGAATGCAGAACTATGTCATACATTCACCCCAGTACACAGATATGGGTCTAAGTCCATGGTTTTTTTGCTCACCATGCCATTCCAGTTTGAACCCAGCCATATGCAAATCAGTCTTGACCCTGTGCCTCATTGGAACAGTCCAGCCCGAACTGCCAAGCCAGGTCCTCCCTGGACTGAAAACAAGCATCCTAGAACCGGTTTTGGGGTTTCACCCCTCTTCAGCCAGGATAGTTTGATTCCAGTGGCATGGAGAGCACGGGACCCATCTCTGGGCATACCCATCCCACTCTGGGTGACAAATGCAAAATCAACAGTTGTAGGACAAAATGCAGAAAAATGTCATACATGCACCCCAATACAGAGATCTGGCCTAAATACATTGTTCTCTTGCTCACCAAGCCATTCCAGTTTGAACCCAGCCATATGCAAATCAGTCTTGACCCTGTCCCTCATTGGAACACTCCAGCCTGAACTGCCAAGCCAGGTCCTCCCTGGACTGGAAACAAGCATCCTAGGACAGGTTTCAGGGTTTCATCCCTCTTCAGCTAGGATAGCTTGATTCCAGTGGCATGGAGAGCACGGGTTTCGCGTGGACTGATTTGCATATGGCTGGGTCCAAACTGAGGTGGCGTAGTGGGCAAAAGAACTATGGATTTAACCCAGATCTTTTAACTGGGGGAGAATGTTTGCATTGTCAGCATTTGGTCCATCTTTTGTGTGCTGTAACACTTTTCAACCTAAGTGGGATTTGTATGCCCAGATGTGGGTCCCTTGCTCGCTGTGCCACTGGATTTAAGCTAGCCTGGCTAAAGATGGGTCACATACCCTGAAACCGGTCCCAGGATTTTTGTTTCTGGTTCAGGGAGGACCTGGCCTCCAAGTTCGGTCTGGACTGTTCCCATGGGGCAGAGGGTCAAGACTGATTTGCTTATGGCTGGGTCCAAACTGGGGGGGGGGGCGTAATGGGCAAAAAAACGACGGATTTAACCCAGATCTTTTGACTGGGGTACAATGTTTGCATTGTCAGCATTCCGTCCATCATTTGTTTGCTGTAACACTTTTTACCCAAAGTGGGATGGATATACCCAGGCATGTGTCCCTTGCTCACTGTGCCACTGGTGTCAAGCTAGCCTGGCTGAAGAACGATGACATACCCTGAAAACGGTCCCAGGATGCTTGTTTCCGGTCCAGAGAGGACCTTGCATGGCAGTTCGGTCTGGACTGTTCCCATGGGGCACAGGGTCAAGACTGATTTGTTTATAGCTGGGTCCAAACTGAGGTGGGGTAGTGGGCAAAAGAACTATGGATTTAACCCAGATCTTTTGACTGGGGAGAATGTTTGTATTGTCAGCATTCGGTCCATCTTTTGTGTGCTGTAACACTTTTCACCCTAAGTGGGATGGGTATGCCCAGACGTGGGTCCCTTGCTTGATGTTCCACTGGATTTAAGCTAGCCTGGCTGAATAAGGGTGACATACCCTGAAACCGGTCGCAGGATTTTTGTTTCTAGTTCAGGGAGGACCTGGCCTGGTAGATCGGTCTGGACTGTTCCCATGGGGCATAGGGTCAAGACTGATTTGCTTATGGCTGGGTCCAAACTGGGGTGGCGTAATGGGCAAAAGAACAATAGATTTAACCCAGATCTTTTGACTAGGGGAGAATGTTTACATTATCAGCATTCTGTCCATCATTTTGTTTGCTGTGAGAAGTTGGCCTGGTATATGATGATCACTATTCTAGTGAGCACCTTGCACCAGTCCAAACGACCCTTATGATGATTGGTTGTAAGTTAACCTTATAGACCTGCTATCCTAGTGGTAGCATGGACAAAAGCAGCCAGGCTAAACTCAAAAGGGCATGTGAAGCCAGCTGTTTTCACAAAGATAAGGAAGGAGGTATTTGCACAGCTGTGGGTGATCCGTAATTTCAACAGGTAACGATGTGTGGCGTGCAACCAGGGATGAACGCTGTCTGCGCCGGTCAGCGTATATTCAAAGACTACTACAAAGCTACCCCTGATTGGACCATAATCATACAGTTGCCCAGTTGAAATATCAAATTCTTGAACAAGTACCATTGACTCATGACAACAAAAAAACTTTATTGAAAAGGGAGAACTTTTGGATCCGGTACATGGCGACCATGCAGCCGCACGGGCTCAATGATCGTATGGAGTTTCTGTGTTACCTGTGAATTATCTCTGTGTTATTTACCTATCATCTGTATGTCCTTGTTTATCTGTTTTAACCTTTATTTCCCTACTTTGTATTACATTTCTGTTCCTTTTTTGTGTTCAATGCGGGGGCATATGATGCACATTCACCTTCGGGTTTGTTTACCAGTCCAAGATGGCGCCCATTCGGGACGCCTTATTGTCCATCTTTCATGTCTAGTAACGTTGTTTATAACCATGGTACACTCGCGCGTTTACATCGAACAACCCGATGTCTAATGTGGTCGTGCGCTGACAGCGTTCTTTGTAAGTACCTCCTGGTGGGGACTGTTTTTTAATATGCTGGCGATAGTTGCATGGACTTTGTTTATAAACTACGCGCTAATCACACCGAGGTGCACTCGAGCTCCGTTCTATTACAGGATCACGCGTTTACTTACACACTCTGCACACGCTGTTGGTTTTACCGTGTATGGGAAGTTTGGGCTTTCGGCAGCTTCTCTTGGAGTTACTATATTATGATGTAGGTAGCAACCCTCACATGTTTAGCGTTTTGCTTTTTATTTTCTGTGATATATGCATCTTGGCAAATCGGGTTCTTCCACGCTATTTTATCACACGTTTCATTTTTTGTTCTTTACACAGTTGGATAATTCAGCATTCTCACACTTGCAGTATTGTTTACTTTACACCAGAATTAAACCTGATGATGGCATTTCCTTTGTTTGTAGAGCTATCCCCTGAGGAAGGGCTACGTTTTCAGCCCGAAATGCATTGGGATCATTGAATATCGATATATAATTTTGTGGATGACACATATTACCAATGTTTGGAGCATGATGAGTTATACATGGAGCATAATGTATATCCATTAAAAAACGAAGAATCATTGAATCTTGTGGATTGAACTTTACATGAAGTGTGTTTCAAAACTTTAGACCTTGTGTCATTTTCGAGCTGTGCACTGGGGAGTCTACCTCTCATCAGGGGTAGCTTTGTAGAAGCCAGCTGTTTTACCATATGCAATCCTTTGAAATACCAAATGAAAGGACACCACGCAAGTTATATATTACAAAATATATGTATTTATTTCTAGAATAATCCCCTATACTCTTTATGAGCACAGAAGCACAAGCGTTAAAAAAAGAACTCAATATAACATACAATAAGCTGTACAAATATGGATAGGCCGGGTGGCCACTCAAACCATATATTAAAAAACTGGTATAAGTACCACGTCACGAACAATGGTAAGGCCTAGGGCCTTGGGAATTGCTGGGCCTGCACTGGACTAACGAAGGTTAGGAGTAAAGTATGGGCGTAAAATCCGTTCCGCTCGCGGATTTTGCGGATTTTCGGAAAATTCGCAATCCGCGAGATTCGCGAATTTCCCGCAAAATCCGCAAATTCGCACGCAGCGGATTTTGTTTTTCTTGGTGATACAATTTTGCGGCGCGTGGCGTTTACTTACTGTCATTCATCGTTTGCCGAGTTATTTTTCTTGATATTTTGCGAGTGCTGCGCCATTTTGGATCTTGCTGCGGGATCCCACGGGAATTTGGCAAGCGCGATTACGTAATCGCGGCTTGCCAACTTGTACAGCGAGAGTTTATCAACGCGAGTACGCCGTGATCACGTATCACGGTACTTCGCAATTGCGAGCTTGGAGATGCGGCGAGCAGCAACAATCTCGCACTCGCGAAAATACAAAATTTGCAATTCTGCACAAGAAATCCACCAGCAAGCAGCATAAACCTTCTGGAAATGATGATTTTTATCAGAATAACTCCTCAGGTTGACATTTGCCTGCACTTTTTTTGCGAGGAGTCCATTTTGGGGAGGGTGGGGGGTTGGGAGGAAGGAAGTGCCCCACAGTCTTCAACTTCCTGTTCCTGTCCAGCAGGCTCCTCCCAGTGCTTTGTCCATCTCCTGGTCACTTTTCATTTGGATCTGGAGCTGGAAGGATTACTTTTTGTGGATGCTGCTGGATATTTGGATTTGAGGCCTTTTTGACTTTCTTTGGATCACTTTTGGATTAGAAATTTCACAAGTAAGTTTGTTTGGGGCATTACAGTTGCTGCAACTACAATTTTGGAATTTTCGATTTTTGGGCTGTTTTGGGGCCTTTTGCCCAGGGGTACTCAATGGTGGGTGCACTGAGTCTTTCTGTGGGGTGTTTTGAATTTAAACATCATGGAGGGGCTGGATGGCTTGGGATTGTGCTGATTTTTCAGTGATTTTCGTTTTTTTGGCCTGTTGTGGCCTTTTCACCAGGGGTAGTGAGTGGTGCATGGGCCTAGTCTTTCTGTGGGTTGTCTTGAATTTAAACATCATGGAGGGGCTGGATGGCTTGGGATTGTGCTGATTTTCTGTGATTTTCGTTTTTTGGCCTGTTGTTGTGGCCTTTTCACCAGGGGTAGTGACTAGTGAGTGTTGCATGGGCCTAGTCTTACTGTGGGTTGTCTTGAATTTAAACATCATGGAGGGGCTGGATGGCTTGGGATTGTGCTGATTTTTCTGTGATTTTCGTTTTTTTGGCCTGTTGTTGTGGCCTTTTCACCAGTGGTAGTGACTAGTGAGTGTTGCATGGGCCTAGTCTTTCGGTGGGTTTTCTTGAATTTAAACATCACTGAGGGGCTGGATGGCTTGGGATTGTGCTGATTTTTCTGTGATTTTCGTTTTTTTGGCCTGTTGTGGCCTTTTCACCAGGGGTAGTGAGTGGTGCATGGGCCTATTCTTTCTGTGGGTTGTCTTGAATTTAAACATCATGGAGGGGCTGGATGGCTTGGGATTGTGCTGATTTTTCTGTGATTTTCGTTTTTTTGGCCTGTTGTGGACAGACCATGTGGTTGGGGCCCATTTTGAGTGCTGCTACAGGCCCTGGCCATGTGCTGTGAGGGAGGGGGCCATTTTGAATGCAGGCAGTGTTCTCAGGCCTGCACCCATTTTGCCTAGCTTTCATCCATTATGCCCAGGGGTAGTGAGTGGTGCATGTGCCTAGTCTTTCTGTGGGTTGTCTTGAATTTAGACATCATGGAGGGGCTGGATGGCTTGGGATTGTGCTGATTTTTCTGTGATTTTCGTTTTTTTGGCCTGTTGTGGACAGGCCATGTGGTTGGGGGCCATTTTGAGTGCTGCTACAGGCCCTGGCCATGTGCTTTGAGGGAGGGGGGCATTTTGAATGCAGGCAGTGTTCTCAGGCCTGCACTCATTTTGCCTAGCTTTCATCCATTATGCCCAGGGGTAGTGAGTGGTGCATGGGCCTAGTCTTTCTGTGGGTTGTCTTGAATTTTAAACATCATGGAGGGGCTGGATGGCTTGGGATTGTGCTGATTTTTCTGTGATTTTCATTTTTTTGGCCTGTTGTGGCCTTTTCACCAGGGGGTAGTGAGTGGTGCATGTGCCTAGTCTTTCTGTGGGTTTGTCGTGAATTTAAACATCATGGAGGGGCTGGATGGCTTGGGATTGTGCTGATTTTTCTGTGATTTTCGTTTTTTTGGCCTGTTGTGGACAGACCATGTGGTTGGGGGCCATTTTGAGTGCTGCTACAGGCCCTGGCCATGTGCTGTGAGGGAGGGGGCCATTTTGAATGCAGGCAGTGTTCTCAGGCCTGCACCCATTTTGCCTAGCTTTCATCCATTATGCCCAGGGGTAGTGAGTGGTGCATGTGCCTAGTCTTTCTGTGGGTTGTCTTGAATTTAAACATCATGGAGGGGCTCGATGGCAAGGGATTGTGCTGATTTTTCTGTGATTTTCGTTTTTCAGGCCTGTTGTGGCCTTTTCACCAGGGGGTAGTGAGTGGTGCATGTGCCTAGTCTTTCTGTGGGTTGTTTTGAATTTAAACATCATGGAGGGGCTGGATGGCTTGGGATTGTGCTGATTTTTCTGTGATTTTCATTTTTTGGCCTGTTGTGGCCTTTTCACCAGGGGGTAGTGAGTGGTGCATGTGCCTAGTCTTTCTGTGGGTTGTCTTGAATTTAAACATCATGGAGGGGCTGGATGGCTTGGGATTGTGCTGATTTTTCTGTGATTTTCGTTTTTTTGGCCTGTTGTGGACAGGCCATGTGGTTGGGGGCCATTTTGAGTGCTGCTACAGGCCCTGGCCATGTGCTGTGAGGGAGGGGGCCATTTTGAATGCAGGCAGTGTTCTCAGGCCTGCACCCATTTTGCCTAGCTTTCATCCATTATGCCCAGGGGTAGTGAGTGGTGCATGGGCCTAGTCTTTCTGTGGGTTGTCTTGAATTTAAACATCATGGAGGGGCTGGATGGCTTGGGATTGTGCTGATTTTTCTGTGATTTTCGTTTTTTTGGCCTGTTGTGGACAGACAATGTGGTTGGGGGCCATTTTGAGTGCTGCTACAGGCCCTGGCCATGTGCTGTGAGGGAGGGGGCCATTTTGAATGCAGGCAGTGTTCTCAGGCCTGCACCCATTTTGCCTAGCTGTCATCCATTATGCCCAGGGGTAGTGAGTGGTGCATGGGCCTAGTCTTTCTGTGGGTTGTCTTCTTGAATTTAAACATCATGGAGGGGCTGGATGGCTTGGGATTGTGCTGATTTTTCGTTTTTTTGGCCTGTTGTTGTGGCCTTTTCACCAGGGGTAGTGACTAGTGAGTGTTGCATGGGCCTAGTCTTTCTGTGGGGTGTCTTGAATTTAAGCATCATGGAGGGCATGGGATTGTGCTGATTTTTCTGGTTTTTTTCGATTTTTTTGGGGTGTATAACTGAACTGATGTTCCTCTGTCTTCCATTGCTTTTAGGTGCACAAGACTCAAGAGAACCACCAGTGCCAGGAAGAAGACCTGCAGCGGTGTGTGCGTGCAGCATAGCGTCATGCGAAGTCACGTCTGGCCTCAGACAACTCTGCAACTCGTGCAACTGCGGCCTGCTGTTCTGACCTGCTCTGAAGAAGATGGCCCCAAAAAAAGTTCTCCGTAGCTCCTCTAGCAAGAAAGTTGCTAGTAAGGAGCAGAAGAAGCAAGTTACGGTGTGCTGTCCGCCGCGTTTTTTGGGAGTAAAAAAAAAGTACGCCTGCAGCAGCAGCGGGATCTGCTGGGGACCAAGCTGGGAGCAGCACCCCCGCTCCATTGGGCTCAGTGCCTCCACCACCACGCCAACTTAAGTGAAAGCCCTTGAGTGCTTCAGAGGCAGTCAGTGTACTTCTTCAGTCACCATCGACCAGTGTTGTTGGCTCATCGCAAGAAAGTAGCAGCAATGTCCCTGAATCAACACAGGTTGTTGTAACTCATCTGACAAGTGTTGAACAACCACAGCCGCAACAACAACAACATGTGCAAGTACAAGCCCAAGTACATGTGGAAGGAGAGGCAGCGCAAGGAGATGCGCAAGCAGAGGTGCATGGAGGGTCACAAGTGCCCACAATAGTTGTTCCTCCCGAAGTAGGGGCACTTCAGAAAATTGACAATCAAACCGAGGTATCAATTTAGGAAGCCACTCCTCCTGATGATCATTCATTGTCTTCCACATCCCTAGCAAGGAAAAGATCAAGGGGGGTGTCTACATCTTCTTCAAGCCCACCTCCTTCTGATGATCTGGATGAAGATTGGGAACCATCACGGCAGTCTGAGAGTGAGGCACACCATGATCTGACAAAGATACCTAAGCGTAAAAGGAAGGTCGTCGAAAAACTCATAGCTATGGAGTGTGATGAGGCTCAACAAGAAGTGACGGATACTGCTGCTGATGAAGCCTCTCACGACGACGAGCCAGTCATCATAAAGGTCACTGCAGCCCCAGCGGGCATGCAGCAAAGAGACATTTTGACCCTATCCCGAGAAGCTGCTGAGCGTGATGATGATGTCGACGAGGAGGCAATGGAAACACATCAATCATTGGAGTTAACTAGTACACCATCACCTACCACTTCCATATTTCTTCCTCGCAAGAAGGGACCTCCATCCACCTCGACCTCAATTATTGGTGGTGAAAGTGCAAAACGTACTGAAGTTCGGCAATCCACATCTTCCACTTCATCTGGCATTAGCAGCAGGACCACCACCACCGGTATCGCCGCCTCCTCCGGCCCCCAAAGACATTTCAAGTCTGCAGTTTGGGACTTCTTTAGTGTTTGCCCAAAGAAGGAAAACGTAGCCAATTTAGCATTTGTAAGCTTCGAGTTAGTCGTGATAAGTTTGGTACCAACTATGGTACCGAAGGTCAGAGAGGTCATCTTAGGAGACAGCACACTGTCCAATGGTTTGCGCACCTACAGGCGATCAAGGAAGCCCGAATTGCACGTAATGAAAACGTTGATGTTTCATCTGATGATGACGAGGAGGAAGAAGACGTGTCAAACACTTCACTTACACCCAGTACCCCTGTCAGCAGCACACCCCATGTGAGCCACACTAAAAGTGTGGGAGAGAGTGATACACCAATGCGAAAAAGTTCATCAGCGATCGTAACTGGGTCGAAGATATCATCATCATCATCCCGTAAATCCTTGGTCCAGGGCAACCTTAAAAAGATGTTGTTTACAGAAGCGCAATATGAACGCAACCACCCACTGACGCGTCTGTATAACACTAAGCTGGATAAAATGCTAGCTCTGGACCTTCTCCTTTTTCTTTTGTAGAAGGGGTTGGTTTTCTAGAATTAGTGGCAGCGCTCTGCCCTAAATGGAAGGTTCCTAGCCGGTTCTATTTTGCCCGAGTTGCGGTTCCAGCACTACATGAAGATATTCTGGAGGTGATTGGGGCAGCTTTGCAGAAGAGTGCTGTTCACACTATACATCTGACAACAGACATGTGGACCAGTGGCGCAGGCGCTGATTACATGTGCATCACTGCACACTGGGTCTCTTTTTCAGGGGTTAAAGCAAAGCTAAACGCAGGTGTTGACCCGGACCAAGTTTTTAAAGCTGCTCGGAAACATGCAACACTAGCCATGTTTGGTTTGGAGAAACGTCACACAGCAGAAAACATTTTGGATGTGTTTAACACAAAGGTCCTTGACTGGCTGTCCCCCAAAAAACGCCAGGTTGGTTATGTTTCCACGGATAATGGCGCAAATGTAGTTAAGGCCATGGAGCTGGGTGACTATTTCAGAGTGCCGTGTTTGGCGCACTGTATAAACCTGGTTGTCAAAAAATTCTTGAGTGATAAAGACAGTGCAGCGTACAGGGTAGTGGACACCTGCTGAAAAATGTGCAAACATTTCAGCCATTCTTTTAAGGCCCGGAAGCATCTGAGGAGCCTGCTATATGAACGTCAAATGCCAGTGAAAGCACTCATCCAGGAGGTGGCAACACGTTGGAACTCAACCTTCTACATGCTTGAGCGTCTGTATGAGCAGTATACGGTACTCGATCACTATTTCTTAACACAGGAGGGTACAGCTCAGAAGGAGGACCTGAGGATGGGTGCGGCGCAATGGAACATAGTTAAAAGCCTGACACGCATGCTTCGTCCTTTTGAGTTCTTCACGCGTGCAGTCAGCAAGGAGGACTGTAATTTGGGAAAAGCTATCCCATTGTTGTACATGCAGGAGCACCAACTGAAGGAGGTGTGTTCTGTGTTTCAAAAAGATGAAGAAAACCAAGACCCTTTTGTTCTGGCGGAGAAATTATTCGAGCGCCTACAAGGTGATGAACGTCTTAAAATGATCCACTCAAACCAGCATTACATTTGTGCTACTATTCTGGATCCACGCTACAAAAATCGCTGGCAGGCCAAGCATTCTTTCCTTTTGCTGATGAAGATGTTCCAAAGTACAAACAGTGGCTAGCCTCCTCAGCCAAGAGGTTTGAAAGAGAACGGCAGAAAATTGAAGGAAAAGGCAGTACATCAGCATCAGCAGGCCATCCCCAGTCACAACAATCCACTTCTGCACCTGTGGCTGTGGCACAAGTGACCTCTCAGCCGTTAAAGAGACCGGCAACCGGATCATCTGCACCACCAGACACAACAGTAACATTGGAGGCTGAAGAGGATTGACTAGCTCGGCTTGGGTTTGGTTCTCAAAAGGTCACAGCAACAGCTAAGCAAAGTGGAGGAAACTTGGAGGAGAACCTTGAGTCGATGGTGAAGGACTATCTGAATGACTCAACAGAGGTCTATGTTAATGCTGACCCATTGGCGTATTGGCATGGGAAAAAAGAATTGTGGCCACAGCTCTCCAACCTGGCTTTAAACTACTTGTCTTGCCCACTCGCAAGGGTGTCTTCTGAACGTGTTTTCAGTGCTGCTGGTGGCATTGTAACTTTCAAACGGAGCCGCCTCTCCCCCAAAAATGTGGAGAGGTTAACAATGATCTAGATGAATCAGCACCTCATACCACCAGATTACAGAGTACGAGAAAGCACGCCGGATGAAGACGAGGTGGACAGCAACATAGATGAGGGAATTTCTTCTCTGTCAGGTGACACTGAGCTCACCCTGCCTGAATTCGCAGAGTATGATGACGAAGCCTTATTCTTATTCGTGGACCGTGACACCGAGCCCTGAAAATGAGACAATGAATCAATAACTTTCTTTTTCGTCCTTATTCACTTTTATTCCTGTGTGTCTGCCTTTCTTTGTTGTGCACAGTTAATATAATTCAAACTTTAATCACCTAATCACAAAAACAAGCCCATCAGCAGAACTGTCTTCACTTGTTTGCTTATTGATTTGAAGGTGCCGCAGTCTGCATTCCTCAGGTTCACAAGTTCAGAAGAACATGCTCCTCTATCTTCCTCCTCCAGACTCCTATTTCCATCAAAGCAGAGGGCTGGTTTACGCCCAATGAAGAAAGACTCAGCACTTGTGGGGGTGTTGTTCTACCTCTTTGCGGGTGAGTTGACGGCTCTGGGGCCATTGCTGGGAAGCTCTAATACTGGATAAAAGTGGTTCGGACCAAATCCGAGGCGGAAATTTGTTTGTGTTTTTGCTGACTTGCTTGCCTTTGAGGTGCTCTTAGGGGGGGTTCCGGCTGTTTGTGGGTGAGTTTCGGGGTCTGTGAGCACTGCTGGGACACTCTAATCTTGATTGCATTTGCTTTTCAGGAAATCCGTGGTGGTAAACCGGAGTTATGGCCTAGCTACACAGCGCGTTTGGACCGAAGGCCGAGAAATATTGTAAGTGTGAGATTTTGCTTTTGGCCTGTTTGGGGGTGTTATGCTTTTTGGCGGGTGGGTTGGCGGGTCTTGGGGCATTCCTGGGAAGGTCTAATACCGGATAGAAGTGGTTGGGACAAAATCCACGCTGATTTTTTTGTTGCTATTTCTGACATTTTGCTCAATGTAGCGTTTTCGGGGGCCTGTTTGGGGGGCTTCCTGGTGTTTGTGGGTGGGTTTCGGGGTCTGGGAGCACTGCTGGGACACTCTAATCTTGATTGCATTTGCTTTTCAGGAAATCCGTGGTGGTAAACCGGAGTTATGGCCTAGCTACACAGCGCGTTTGGACCGAAGGCCGAGAAGTATTGTAAGTATGAGATTTTGCTTTTGGCCTGTTTGGGGGTGTTATGCTTTTTGGCGGGTGGGTTGGCGGGTCTGGGGCATTCCTGGGAAGGTCTAATACCGGATAGAAGTGGTTGGGACAAAATCCATGCGGAAAAGCCTTTTGGCACTTTTTGTAACTTAGGGTTCGTTAGGGTTAGCCCTAGCAGCAGGATTGCATGTGTTTCGGGGTGTTCTAGATTTTTGCAACTGAGTTCTGGGGTCTTAGAGCACTCGTGAGAATGTGTAATTTTGGTTGCAAGTCATTTGAAGAAAATCCATGGTGGGAAAGGGGGGATTTGGCATAGTTAAAGAAAGCCTTTGCCACTATTCTTAACTTAGGGTTCGTTAGGGTTAGCAGTATTTCTATTGCATGTGTTTGGGTGGGGGGGTTTTCGAGTCTTGGAGCGATGCTGGCTATGGATACTTTTGCTTGGTTGCTTGCAAGTGGTTTGAATACAATCCACGGTGGGTAAGGGGGTATTTGGGCCTACTTTTACTTTCAAAGTAAGTTTTGTCACCAGTTTTCTGCTAGGCCTCGTTTTTTGAGATATGAATGGGGGTCTTCTACATTTTTGCGACTGGCTTTAGTAAGGGTCTGGGTGGGAGCACTGCTGGGAAGATCTAATTTTGTTCTAAAACACAGTTTACAGTACACCTAGCTTGAGGGGAAAGATCCGCTACATTAATTTGCCCATATTTATTTATCCTTCAAAAGGTGACTCAGACAGAGTACGCACTTTCAAAAATATTGTACTGTCTACTAGGAAAATCAAAGTGTGACTTTTTGCACTCCACAGCCTACAGACCTTATATTTATTTCTCAGTGGTGTTGTAATATTATATCACTTCCTGTTTTTCGTTGAATAATTACAGGCCGGGTTTCAGTCTGTGCAATGGGGAAAAAAGGATGGAGTCAGGCTTCACATTAGCGAGCCGCAATTCAGCATCCGCCAGGCAGGCAGTGGACAGGGTGTCTTCTGGTCACCAACATTGATGGACGAAGCGTCAGATGGAATGGAGGAATGCCGCTAATAAGAGGAATTTTTTTCTGCATGCAACTTACTTACCAAATTCAACAGGACAACTACAACAACATACAGATACAGTATCCATTGTTTTATTCTATGACTGTGAATGCATTTCTTGGATCTCTCTCTGCTTCTAAATTGATCACTACAGCCATTCTATAGGTTTTACTTCGGCTATTTTTTAAACCTAATTTAATGTAAGAAGTGTTTCTCTGAGTGCAGAGATAGGCAAGTGAAAACGCTGCAGCCCTGTACTGTTGCATTCTAGTACTACTTACTTTTCAGTAACAATGCATGCAGTAGTGCATGCACTTCCTTTATGTCACTTAAAAGATTTATGGTTAGCTTTGTACCCAAAGATTTCCTTATCTTCAATTATTCTTTGTCCATGCTGTGCTTTTTTTACAGGGTGTCTTCTGGTCACCAACATTGATGGACGAAGTGTCAGCTGCAATGGAGGAGTGCCGCTAATAAGAGGAATTTTTTTCTGCATGCAACTTACTTACCAATTTCAACAGGACAACTACAACAACATACAGATACAGTATCCATTGTTTTTTTCTATGACTGTGACTGCACTTCTTGGATCTCTCTCTGCTTCTAAATTGATCCCTTAACACATCACTTAGTCCACTCCACTATCACATCTGCACCACACATAGTCATTTGTAAGTGCTCCTACGTAATTCGCAAGTCGCATCACGCCCCAGCCCGTAGAGGACTGGGATGGCCCCAATGATGAAGCATGTCACCAAGGGGCAACCCTGGTGAGTGAGAGGACACCTAGAAAAAGAGCAATTTCTCCTTTTCTATCTACTATACCTTCCAGACCAACCCCATTGTGTGTTGTGAATGGATTTATAGTGACCAGCAAGGCTCTCAGGTATCTGGCAACAGAGACCTTATGTTGAATATAGTTATCAATAATTCCACACACGCCCTGTACTGTCGCATTCTTTCTTCCACAGTTGTCGAAAGTACTACTTACTTTTCACTGACATGCATGCAGTAGTGCATGCACTTTCAAAGATTGATGGATAGGTTTGTACCCAAAGATTGGTTTATGTTCAATTGTTGGTCCATGCTGTGCTATTTTTTCTTGTCTCCCAAAATCTTTCCCAAAAACCCCCGTACCCATCCATTTTTCAAACCCTAACCCTCTTCCCCCGGGCTGTGTGGTTTTGATTGATGTGTGACTAAATTACAGCAATAAATCCGCACACTTGCTGGGGAGGATAAGGTGATAGCAACAGGCTGGTGAAGAAATCCGAGGATATATTCTTACTTTGCTTGACAAAGACCCATGGCTAATGTCAAAGAACTTCAACCGAATTAGTAGTTATACTTTACCATTTGTTAGGCTACAATGTGGCACTGTTCTAGTGTACTATCACCTGCTATATTCTCTATTGTACCGTTGTATTGCTCAGGACAAATCAGATTTCATTTTCTTTTTTTTATAGGCATGCAACTGCCACTGTGTCACACCACTAGTACCACCGCTATGAGGAAATTTCATCCGCCCAGGATTGCCAACCTTAATCGCCATTTCCCGTGGAGCCAGCCCTGTGCCTAGCCCTACTTTGAAACACAAATTACAGGTAAGATAAGCGTTTGGTGGGAGGGAGTATAATGGAGTATTAGGAGAGACGAGAGACTGACGGTAGTACTACTAAAGTCCTAGGACTCTTGTTTGGGCATTTAAACTTAAAGGAAGAAAATGGAACTAAACTTTCAGGAAAACAAAGTTACTGTTAAACCCCCACCCACCAGGCAAGCAGAAAAACAGGTATGGTCAGATAAAGTTTCAAAAAGTATATTTTTATAGCTCTAACAAAAAAATCTCCCGCAAGACCCTCCCTAACCCCAACGGTTGTCCTTTAAAAGTCCCAAACCCAACTCCCGATTCCCACCCCCCAAAAGTCTCTAAAAAAGGGGCAAGGGACACTATGGGTGGATGCTGTTGACTTTTTGGGCCAGGGCATCATACTCCTCGCGGAGCAAGGCGTGCTCTAAGCGGAGCCCCTCCAACACGTTGGTAAAGTGGTGGAGCTCCTGCTGAAGGCGGGACACCCTCAGGGTACTGCAGCGCAGGCGTGCCTTGCAGTTGCAATGGCTGTGAGAGGCAGCTGTTGTCCTTGCTGCTCGGCGTCGGCGTTTGGCTTTGGCAGCCCGGCTCGGTCTGGCTGGAGCACTGTGCTGGGTGGCAGCCCGTGGGGGCACGGAGGCCGATGCAGCCGACGTTGTTGTCGTGGTCGACTGCGCACTTTCGTCGTCCTCCAGGGCCACCAGCCGCCGATATTCAGCAACAGTGGCATCGATCCTCCGTTGCCGGGCCGCTCTAGCCAGCTCCTTCCTCCTTGTTGGTTTGGAAGGAGCATCTATATGAAGAAAGAAAGACATAGTCTGTAACCAATGCTCTTTAAGATTAACTCAATCATTCAGCAGAAATTTGTGTTACAGTACAACTAGCAACTTGCAAGCGCATTACATAACTATTGAGGCCAGTATCTATCTAACCTCCCACTTCTTCATCCTTGCTCTAACATTAGTGGGAGTTTAAGGAACAAATTCTACGAGCACTATGGACTTCCATTGGAGTCGACTATGAAAGTACACCAGTCTTATTCTTCTTCTTGTCTCTTGTTTAGGAAAATTGGTACGTTATCTTCTGCAAGCCGGCATAATGCCAGCGCAGTGAACTTGCACCCGAGAAAAAGAGACGCACGCCATGATGAGTGACCTAGACTTGCGTTACTGTACCGGTCCAGTACATGCAGGTGGTGAAGCTCTTACTTTTCTATTACGGGTGGCACTGAGAATACTCTGTTACAAGGGCTACTGCTTAATTAACTTAACTTTCACCCTACAGTGCAAATGAGTACTAGAAATGGAAAATGAAGAAGATAAATAATCTGATTATCTATCACTTCACATGGGATGTTTTTGCTTACATATGGGATGACTTTAGGTGCTTTGCTTTTTATTGAGTGACCAGTGATACATCCACACATGAATGACTGAGTACTACTAAACTTATTAAGAGAGGTAGGGAGTGGCCACCGTAATAACCGGATCTATGCTGTGCTTGCAATACAAACTACTGCTACTATTGATGGTAGTATTTGGACAAAATTACAACTTCTTTTCCTTGTCTTTCCTACACTGGAACGGACGTGCGGGTGCAGTGTTACATGCTCTTCAAAGTTACACTTAGTTCATCTACTGACGTCTACTCTCTCTAGATCATGGGTACTCACAAACTTTCTCTCGGGGGCTAAATTTACAGTGTAGTTTGTGGCCGAGGGCCGCACTGGTGGGGGCGGAGTCAGAGGGGGCGTGGCTAAAGCAAAACGAAAACTTGTGACCATGAGGTTGCACACAGGTCCCTGCACAGATGCCTTCATCCACTGAGCCACAAGACCCAGCATTTACATACATCTCTCTCCCTCCTGCTCTCCCTCCTGCCCTCCCTCTCCATCTCTCTCTCCCTCCTGCCCTCCCTCTCCCTCCCCCTCTGTCATCTCACTGTGTGTGTGTCTGTCTGTGTCAGCCTTCAGCCCGAGCTGAGACAGCTTCCTCAACGCGCACACACAGACAGCCACACAAAAGTACTTAACAGGTCTTTAAAAGACCATTAACATATTATTGAGGCTTTGTTTGTTGTAGCGCCCCTGCATCTCCACCCTGACAATCACTGCTCGCCCGGCCCCACAGAGCAGAGGCTTTGTTCTATTTCACCTCTTTGTGGCCCTGCATCTCCACTCTGCTCTGTGAGGGCCGGGGGAGCAGTGATTGTCAGAGTGGAGATGCAAGGGCGCTAACAGGTGAAATACAACAAAGGAATGGACTTCTAACAACAAGATCAAGTTGAAACCAGGTGAGAGCTCGGCTCGACCACAAGAAATGCCTTCAATTAATCGTCAGCACTAACCACTTTTCCATTCTCAGTTAAACGTTTAGTTTTATTATGACTTCATTTTAATAAATGTGTTTACTTTTAATAAAGCTTTTAAACTTAAATAGACTCTGTGTTTTTTGGTCCAGACTAGAGTGACTGAGCGAAAGGTTTTGCAATTTTTGCAAGCATGAGTCCATGCCTCTGGCACTTCTTGACTCTGACTCCGTACTCTTGAACTACGTTGGATAATCATCATTGGGGATCAATCATCGATGAATTCGGGAGGTAATTGACTGTGCCACACTATGTAGTCAGTCAGTAAGGACATTGGGGGTTCAAAGTCTGTTATCACAGAGGTATGTGGAAACTCTAATAGCGCCTATTATAATTGATAAGCAATGCACTATTTATTGTCCATAGTTCTGTTTCTGCAGAAGATTTGTCCCCGCAACAGTAGTGGTATGGATTGTCCTCCTATCCAAACCAAAAGGTAGTATCTTATTCTTTCTTGGTTGTCATTCACATTTTATAGTTGGGACTTTTCAAAGCAGATAGAACACTTCAAAAGACATTATGGACAATCCCAGAGGACTGCACTAAGTTGATAGAGCTATTGCTGACTAGAATGGGAGTTTCGCCAACTGTGCAATCTTAGTTAGCTACACAGACAGACTAATAAGAATAATCTAGTAATACCACAGGGAGTCATAGTAGAGGCAGGATAAGAATTTAGATACAGTCTACAAGAAGATCAAGGACGATTTTGGAAAAATCAAATGAGGAACGCTAGGAAAAATAGGTACTAGTCTAAAATGAAAACTTACTGGGGCCAGCAAAGGAGCCCTCGCCTGCCCGATCCTGGCCCTGTTCAACAGCATCCGCCGCCTGCTGCTCCTGTGTCCCCTCGCCCCTGGGGGGAGCTGACGTACAACATGAAAGAAAGAACAGAAAACATGGATGATTGTTGCTTGTCAATGTCAACCAAATCAAACATTTTAAAACAACAATAACAAAATATTTCCGTGAAATTATATTGATTAGGGTTAGTTTTCACTGATTTGTGGACCTGCGACTTCGAAAGTCACGTAACTCACTAAACAAAGTACTGAAAGGTTCACCTAGGACTGGCAGGCAGCAGTCCGCAGGCAAGACGCAAAGTGACAGACAAACTCCATTGTGATTTCAGTCAGATCAGTGACAACACTAACAGTTGCCTGCCACATAACCAGTCTTTTAAATAGTCAAACTATCAATCCACCGCCACTATTTTTCTTATTGTCAGGGGTACAAAGGAAGGGGCAGATTTAAGCCCCTTGCGGCTCTTTTGCTCCGTTCTTGCGTGACTTTTGTGGTGCAGCAGCTGAACAAAAGAGGCGCCATGGTGCGGCGTATAATATTATAACAACGTGACGCATTTGGGAGATGCATCCCGTTATAAAGCCCTGCGCCATCAGGGGGCGTTCCGGCACAAGGAAGGGCATTCCTGCGCTGGAACACATCCTAAAAGTGGCTGAGGGAAATCTACAAAATTTCAATCAGTCACCTTTAGGACAATGATGCGTCACACAAACCCTGCACCTGCTTGAAGCAGACGTACGGCTTGACCCAGCATTGGGGAGATAGGGTACCCCAGAGCATTGCTGGAGCTGCGCCATCGTTGCGACGCAACTCAAGCAGTAAAGCTTCGGTGACGTTTTGGGCCCATGGTGCGCCGCATTGCAAATACGGCGTACCATGTTTGGTGGTGGTAGCGGGCCGCACAATTACTGACGCATCCCTGCTACTTTGCAGGGGTGCAACGGTAATTGCAATTCTGCCCCTTAGGGGCATACTTACTTACGTGTTCTGGCGCATCTCCAGAGATGCGCCAGATCAAATGCGTCACGCAAAACTACCCTTGCGACACGGCAGATGCGCCTCATTTACAATGCGGCGCGCCCTGGCGCAAGGGTAGGCACTTGCGTGACGCATCTCGTCACGTAAGAGCGGCGCATCGCTGGAGTCATGTCGCCAACGCAATGCAACTCCAGTAATGCTCAGGGCCACCCAATACTTAACATGCTGTGTCAGTCCTTACGCCTGCTTCAAGCAGGCATAAGGAATTGAATTGATGTAGCAGCGTCGCAGAAGTGCCTGCGTTAAATCTTGTAGATTTCACGCAGGCACTTTTGTGAGGCGCACAGCCGCCGGACCGCCCACCCTGCGTACTAGGAACGCACCCATTGTGGCGCAGGCCCTTGGCTTTATAACGTGACGTATCTCCCTAGATGCGTCACGCTGTAAATGACTCGCAGGGACGCGCCACGTTTACGCCGCTGTTGCGTCAGGCAAGGCAACGTAAACGTGGCGCAAGGGGCTTGTAAATGTAATCTGCCCCCTAGTGTCTAGCATTACGCAGTTCTGTAAAGTACACTCATACGTAATAGTTACTCAGGCCAATGAGACCACAAAATAGAAAACAAATAGGCATAGTAGCAACGCCACTGAGAAGGAGAGCAGTGCACCTGAAATGCACAGAAGATTTTGAAATATAATTTAACTACAATGTAATCGTCAGCAGCATTATTGGCTTGCTCCATGTAAAAAACAAATATTTCCAATACAACAACACAGAGCAGGAGAAAACATAGTAGTGAGTGATGAAATAGCTACTACTACTCACCAAGCCCGGGGATCTCCAAGCCGAGCTGGTCCAGCAGGTCGCGCTCCCGGTCCAGGAGGTTTGTCCAGCGGTGGGTGGCCTGGCTGTAGGTGCGCTGGACCCCGGAGAGTTGGGACATGGCCCAGCACACCTTCTGCCACCGCTTCCGGCGCTCCCGGATGTTGTAGCCGCCGGCCGCGATCCTGCTGCCTCCCGCGATGGTCCTGGGCAGGCGGCGCTGGACGAAGTAGACCAGCGTGCCCACTTCCTCCAGGCTGAAGATCTCCCGTCGCATCACCTGCTCCCCCCTCAATCGCCCGCATGCTGTCCTGGCACGGGGTCCAGGACTCCTCCTCCCCGCCGCCGCTGCGGCCCTCAAGTGCCTGGGCAGCTTCACGGCGCCTGGCTTCACCATGGTCTGGGCAGGTAAGGTAGGAAGTAGAAAATTAAGAAAGAATAGGATAGGGAAGAAGAAAAGAAAATAGTTTAAAAAAGTAGTTTAAAAGTAAACAAAAAAAGCAGAAAAGACAAAAATATACAGCTAGGAAAAGAGAGGGATAGATAAGAAGCCAAATCGTTTGAAAAAAAACTGAAAACAAGCAAAGGATGGCAAAGATAGCAAGAGGATAAACACCATGCCCAGACACAGGAAATGAATGAAAAACAAGATGGCCGCCCGTTCACGAGCGCGAAAGTAAGTTCGCACGCGATTTTCCTCGCGATCGCGTGCGAACTTGTACTCGCAATGCGCTTACTTCGCGAGATGATACATAGCGGGCGGAAACGAAAATACGTCACACAAACAAAATGGCCGCGCCCGTACTCGACCTTGGGGTAAATTCGCGTGTTGCGCTGCAAGCGGCTCGCGAATACTGCACAAAAACTCGCGAAATAACACGCTGCAAAAAAATATAAAGCTCATTCGCACGAATTGGCGTCTTCCGCGGTCGGTTTCGCACGACGCCGAGCCTCGCAAATAGCGCGAAATTACCAAAAAACGATTTTTGCAAAAGCAAAACAAATGAGCAGGTGCAAAAGGTCAATCTCATGATTTGTAACGATTCCCTGTTGTGCTTCCTGAGGGGGCCCTCCAGAATTCGGTTGCCTACTTGCAACTATTGTGTGACCCTGCTCTGACCTTAACTGTATGCCACAATTGTCCTGATTTACAGCTAAGGGAGCAGACAAGCAGGTGCCAGGCTGGAACTTCAAATCAGTGACACATTAATTAGCCCCTAATTCATTATTGTCAGTTGGGGCAGGGCAGGTGTTGTTAATAAACTAACCCCAAATTAATTCATGTCAGTTGAAGCAGGGCAGGTGTGCTTGCTTTTCCCTCCCATCTTCTACAGTGATGATGAACCAGAGGGTGGCATTGATGTAACAGAGGGTGGCATGGGTCAAAGAGAGGGTGGCAGTGGTGAAACAGAGGGTGCTGGGAGGCTGTGATGATGAACCAGACGTAGAAACAACATAGTCGCAACCGCTGCGAGCCGACAAGTAAGTTCGCAATTGCGAACTAGTACCAAATCCTCGCGAACTGGCAGAAACCCTTACGAACACACAAAAAAAATCCGCAAATTCGCGGGAATTCGTGGATTTTGCGGATTGCGAGTTCGCAAATTCGCAAAATTCGCGAACGCCAGATTCGCAAAATTCGCCCATGACATAGGAGGCCCACAGGATGCGGGTGCAGTGTCTATAGGCAACCGTGTTTACCATGCAAGTCAATGGTGCGTAAAAATCAGAAAGTGATAGGTTTAGGAAACTTCCGACTGGACTAGAACATAGCCACTTCAAACTAGGACACTAGGGATGTAAATCTCTACAGGGGCACCGGAGTACCCTCGTTACCTCACCCACAGGAAGCAGGTGCATAGTTGCCAAAGTGCGTCGTGTTTCTTCATGAAGTTCTATGGAGCCTGGAGGAAAAGATGCTGCAGGTGGCCAGGAGAGAAGAGTCCGGTTGGATCCAAGGGTGGATCGAAGATGTAGAGTACCTGAAAGCAGAGGGGACAGAGTTTAGGTCACTAGCCAGTGACCAGGATGGAACCAGGACGGAACCAGGCAATGTTGGGTTACAATCAGGAGCTGTCGAGTAGTTTGTCTCTGCTGCCACGTGGACCAGGAAGGATGGAGGATGACCAGCTGGTGAATACAAGCTGTCCCACAAAGGTTCTTGCTGTCGGCTGTATCAGTTCTCGAATCGGAGACACCAAGCCTTGGCAAATGCAACCCATGCAGGACTCAAAGATGTCTTCTGGATCGGACCGGGAAGGTCAGATCCGTGGCTCCTTTTTAGAAGAGCTAGGGCCAGTCTGGAGCAACCAGACCAGCAGTTCAAAATTGTAGGTTCGTCATCTCAGAGGCCACTAGCCAACGGGCAAGTGACCGGACAATGCATCAAGCAGGAAAAGTGCAAAAGGGCCCACTCAGCACTCGGTGAGTGTGGAGAGGTGATCTTCGGTGCACAGGCTGCTCGGGGCTGGGGCTTCTCAAACCCAAAGTACAGCATCGAGGGTGCCTCGGGAGCTTCACAGGAAGCACTTCGTTGACTTTTCAAGATGGCTGGTCCCACGTCTCGTGTTGCCTTCACGGGTCTCAGCTTTGCTGGGACTGTGGATCGGGCTGTCGGGTGTCAGAGAGTCTGTGTCTAGTTGGTCTCTGTCGCTCGAGCTCCGGCAGGAGCAATGACAAAGAAAGCCTTGATGCGATTATGGTGCCTGCTTGCACAGGATGGCCACTCCTTGGCCACAAGGGAGATTCTTCAGTCTTCTACGTTGAGTAGGATGTCGAAGGGTCCAGAGTTTCATTTCAAAGTTTCAGTCAGGATGATCTGATGTGCATTGGCACAGCTCCTACCTTTATTCCAAATCAAGGGGCTGGATCACCTGCTAGGTCCCTCCTATGGGTGGGACCCATGAAGGGGGTGGTTACACCCCTTTCCCTTTGTCCAGTTTCGCACCAGAGCTGGGGCTTGAGTGCCCCAGCACCGGTTTGAACTGGACTTTGCATGGGGCACCTTGTGTGACCCAGGCAGTGTCTAGTTTCATTCAGCCCTCCCTGCCCCAATCCACTATCTCCTGTCTGGGGTGGTGTACCACCTCCCTGTGACAGGAAACCTATTGTCTAAGCCTCCCTTGCCAGAGTTTCGGTCAGCAGCAGAGGCCAGACTCGTGTCTGTGGCAGCAGCATCCCTTTTGTGATGCTGAGGCTCTGGTTAGATTTAACCGCGTTTAAGGAAAGTAACATGTCTTCTTCCTCTAGAAGGGTGAAATGCTACCCCCGTCACCAGGACTGTCGAGGGGGTAGTATTCCAAAGCGCATGACACCTTACACGACATGTTTCGATAAAACCAAGCCAAGGATAGCATTTAACCGCGAGGTTCATAATGCACTTAAGAGTATATGGTATGGTAATATCCCAGAACAGCTAAGGGACATGGTTCCGAAAGCTGCAGACAGGCTCAGCTCATGCTAGAGCATCATCTCATATAAAACCAAGCACTCTGCCTCCAGGATTGTTAAGGCCTGCCATAGGAGTGACTTATAGGTGTATAGGTGTATATGTGTCCAGATATAGGTTTAGTTATAGGTATACTATATCTAAGCAAGGGGTGATTACACCACCTTGCCCCAGCTGAGTGATCAGTCAGTTGTGTCCTTTTGGATAGCCAGCCAGGGGTGGCAAAAGATATGCTGCAGCCCCTGGTAGGCCTTGGATGCACCTATGCCCTGGGTACCTATTGTACACTGTACAGGGGCTGATAAGGTGACCCAACATCTAATTGGAGATGTACCTAGGGTACACGGAGTTCATTTTGCAGAGAGAGCAGATATCCTGGGCCCTCATTAGCAGGATCCCAGGCCAACTAAGTTGAAAACCAGCTAAACACTAGGCAAAAAAATCTGGGGTAACCATAGTCAGGTGTCCACCTTCCTACATAACCCCCCCCCCCCCCAAACGAAAGGAGGTAAGGCTATCCTTGACCAGGTAAGCCTATATTGCCTAAGTGGCCATATAAGGAAGTACCTGCACTAGCATGGTTACCCCCTGTCTCATGGTCCACTAAGCAATCCCTCACCCTAAGGGTATCAGAGGGTCTCCACCATAGGGAATCTCTACCTGTGGTGTGTTTTGGCAAAGTAAAAGGCTGGTCTGGAAATGGAGAATTGAAGTGAGGCTCCACTAATGTAGGGCTCCGCTTCCTCCAATCACTATCCACCATGTATGCCTTTCTTTCCAGGACTGAGTTGCACTGTGCTCTCAGGGTCAACCTCTGGCTGCCTACAGCTGGAGGCTGGGTCCCTTTTGTTGGCTTACTGGAGGGACAGGTCAGGTTTGGGGCCCTTGGGTCCCAGGTTTTGCTGTACCCAACAGAATCCATCTGAGGGAGGCTCCTAACTAAGGGCAAGTGAGATCCCTCAGGAGTGTTTGACTTTTTCACCTTGTTAGGGCTGCTAGCTTTGGTGCCCCTAATCTGCTGATGGGGTGGTTCTTTTGGACAGGGTGCCCTTTGGGGGCCACCACTGGTCTCCCTGACCTCTACAACCCTGGGCTGACTGAGGCAGGATAGAGAGGGGCAGTTTACCTGCTCCAGACTGGGTCCCACCTTGGAAGGGTCTACTGACATCAAAGACTCTTCCAGGCTAGGCCTGACTACCTCTGGGGCAGTTTCTTCACAAGGGGTAAGATCAGTTCCCTGAGGAGGCTGATCCTGTCCTAGAGTCTGGTGGGAGGGAGATTTCTCTTCCTCCTCAATGCTCTCTGTTTGTGTGGAGTGATCCATAGTTTCAGGCTTCACAACACATGAATCTGTTTGAGTTTGGGCTGTGGCCACCACAGCCCCACCAACCTTTTCAGGAAGGGACTCAGTTTGGGTTTTGGCTGTTACCATCACAACCCTGTCAACCTGTTCAGGGAAGGAATCTGCTTGGATTGGGCTGAGGCTGGCACAGCCCTCCTGACCTGTTCAGGGGGACATCTTGGATTGGGGCTGTGGCTATCACAGCCCCACTAACCTTTCCATGGAGATTTACCATTTTAGAATGGGTTTCTTGTTCCACCTCAGCCCAGACTGAGATTTCCAGATCATTCCCCAGTAGGCAATCCACAGGCAAGTTTGTAGACACTGCCACTCTCTTGGGGCCAGTGACACCTCCCCAGCTGAGATTGACTACTGCCATGGGATGATCTCTCTGTACTTCATCAATGTTGGTCACCTGGTATGTGGCTCCGGGTAAAAGTTGCCTTGAGGGGACTAGGCTCTCAGTCACCATATTGATGCTAGCCCCTGTGTCTCTATAGGCCTCAACTTTCAGACCATTGATGAGGGGCTCCTGTCTGTACTTGCCCAAAGTGTTGGGACAAGCAGTGAAGTTGGCAAACCCCATGCCATTTTCACAGACAAGAGTAGCTGTGGTAGGGGACCTGGTTAGGCCAGAGTCCACCTGCGTTCCCCAAGTAAACCCAGCCAAATACTTCGGGGCACTCCCACCGCCTGGGGGATTACTACTAGTAGTAACAGGAGGTGTTGGAGTATTACTTGGAGGAATATTCTCCTTATTGCTGACCGTAGGACAACTGCTGTCGGTCTTCCAATGACCAGGCTTTTTACAAGCATGGCAATAAGGTTTCTTTTGGGTAGAGGACGTGTCTTGGGACCCACCCCATCCTTGTAGTTTTGGGGCCCTGGGGAAGTCTTGTCTTTAGATTTATCCCCACCTTTTTCTTGAGGCTTGGTAGACTCCTTCTTCTGGTCATTACCCTGATTTCTAGGCCTAATCCTGGTTCTGACCCATTTGTCTGCCCTCTTACCCAATTCTTGTGGAGAGGTCAGATCTGAGTCCACCAGGTGCTGGTGTAAAAGCTGGTTTTGACAATTACTAAGGATCTGCTCCCTCATAATCAAATTATACAATCCTGTATAGTCATGTACTTTGCTGCCAAGCAACCAACCTTCCAGAGCCTTAGTAGCACAATCTACGAAATCAGTCCAGTCCTGAGTCTGTGTCTTCTGGGTATCTCTGAACATTAACCTGTACTCTTCAGTGGTTAAGCCAAACCCATCAATTAGAGCACTCTTCGGGACAGTGTAGTTCTTTGCATCCTCATGTTTAACAGTGAGGAGCTTGTCTCTCTCTTTTCCTGAAAAGGAGAGCCACAAGATTGCTGCCCACTGATCTTGGGGAACCTGCTGTACCATGCAGGCTCTCTCCAGAGCAGTCATCCATTTGTGGATGTCATCCCCATCTTTGTAGGGGGGCACAATCTTATTTACTCAGGTTTCTATTATCATAGGACCTGTCTTTATCCTTAGGGATACTGCTGCCACCAGTGGAATCTAATCCACTTAATCTTTGCTCCCTTTCTAAAGCAGGTTTAGCTTGGGCCAGGGCTACCTCTTCCTTCTCAATCTGAAGTTGGACAGCTCTCATCCTAGCCTCATGTTCTCTTCTCTGGGGAAAGTCATTCCCCTTTGAGATCCCCTGGAGGCATTAGACTGGTTAGACTCCCTGGAAGGAGATCTATCCCTTCTAGTGCCAGGGAGAAGTATACTATTAGGTCTGGAAAGGTGTGCCACTTCTCCATCCCCATGTAGGCTTACATTGGTCCTGCTAAGTCTTCTGACCTAAACTTGACCATTCCCCTGATCATTTGACTCATCCACATCCTCCTCCTCATCTTCTGGAGCAATTGTGTCATCTTCTCTGGGGGTCCCTTCTCCTGTTTTACCTGAAGGACCTGTCTCAGGCTCCTTCTCAAGATCAGCTTTCTCTAGGATAGCTATTAGGATAGGGATGGTGGGGTTGTGACCCATTTTCAGCCCCCTTGCAGTGCACAGGGCACTCAAGTCTCTGAAGCTGAGGTTTTCATAACTGGATAGTGCCTTGTGAGGGTCACCCACAGTAGAAAACTGGATGGTTCACCTGTGCCAGGCATGACTAGTGAGGTGTAAGTGGTGCTTACCTACACTATGTGTTTACCTACTTGAACCTCTCTAGAGGTTGTAGTCAGGGTGTGCTAAGCCCTTTGGTCAACAACCACTAAGGTCAGTAGAACTTAAGTATGTAAAGCTTTGTTTATATGTACCTAAGGTACTTGATGTGATCTTTCAAATGATATTGTCAAAGATTACAATTGGTAAAACAAACAGCAAGCTCAAGTCCCAACCGCTGCACACCAATGTGAGAAGTTGGCCTGGTATATGATGGTCACTATTCTAGTGAGCACCTTGCACTAGTCCAAACGACCCTTATGATGATTGGTTGTAAGTCAACCTTACAGACCAGCTACCCTAGTGGTAGCATGGACAAAAGCAGTCTTAGGCTAAACTCAAGAAGGCATGTGAAGCCAGCTGTTTTATCATATGCAATCCTTTAAAATACCAAATGAAAGGACACCACACAAGTTATATATTACAAAATATATGTATTTATTTCTAAAATAATCCCCTATACTCTTTATGAGCACAGAAGCACAAGCGTTAAACAAAGAACTCAATATAACATGCAATAAGCTGCACAAATATGGATAGGCCGGGTGGCCACTCAAACCATATATTAAAAAAGTGGTATAAGTACCACGTCACGAACAATGGTAAGGCCTAGGGCCTTTGGAATCGCTGGGACTACACTGGACTAACAAAGGTTAGGACATAGGAGACCCACTGGATGCGAGTGCAGTGTTTATAGGCAACCGCGTTTACCATACAAGTCAATGGTGCGTAAAAATCAGACAGTGATAGGTTTAGGAGACTTCCGACTGGACTAGAACTTAGCCACTTGAAACTAGGACACTAGGGATGTAAATCACTACAGGGGAACCGGAGTACCCTCGTTACCTCACCCACAGGAAGCGGGTGCATAGGTGCCACAGTGCGTCGGGTTTCTTCGTGAAGTTCTATGGAGCCTGGAGGAAAAGATGCTGCAGGCGGCCAGGAGGTAAGAGTCCGGTTGGATCCAAGGGTGGATCGAAGATGTAGACTACCTGGAAGCAGAGGAGAAAGAGTCTAGGTCACTAGCCAGTGACCAGGATGGAACCAGGACGGAACCAGGCAATGTCGAGTTGCAATCAGGTGCTGTTGAGTAGTTTGTCTCCGCTGCCACGTGAACCAGGAAGGATCGAGGATGACCAGCTGTTGAATACGAGCTGTCCCATGAAGGCTCTTGCTGTCGGTGGTGTCGGTTCTTGAATCGGAGTCACCAAGCCTAGGCAAATGCAATCCATGCAGGACTCGAAGATGTCTACTGGATCGGAACGGGAAGGTCAGATCGGTGGCTCTTTTTGAGAGGAGCTAGGGCCAGTCTGGAGCAACCAGACCAGCAGTTCAAAATTGTAGGTTTGTCATCTCAGAGGATACTAGCTATTGGGCAAGTGACCAGACAATGCGTCGAGCAGGAAAAGTGCAAAAGGGCCCCAAGCAGCACTCGGTGAGTGTGGAGATGTGATCTTCGGTGCACAGACTGCTCGGGGCTGGGGCTTCTCAAACTCCAAAATACAGCATCGAGGGTGCCTCGGGAGCTGCACAGGAAGCACTTCGATGACTTTTCAAGATGGCCGGTCCCACGTCTCGTGTTGCGTCCACGGGTCTCAGCTTTGCTGGGACTGTGGATCGGGCTGTCAGATGTCTGGGAGTCTGGGTCTCGTTGGTCTCCGTTGCTCTAGCTCCGGCAGGAGCAATGACAAAGAAAGCCTTGATGCGCTGATGGTGCCTGCTTGCACAGGGTGGCCACTCCTTGGCCACAAGGGAGATTCTTCAGTCTTCTACGTTGAGTAGGATGTCGAAGGGTCCAGAGTTTTGTTTCAAAGTTTCAGTCAGGATGATCTGATGTGCATTGGCACAGCTCCTACCTTTATTCCAAATCAAAGGGCTGGATCACCTGCTAAGTCCCTACTATAGATGGGACCCAGAAAAGGTGTGGTTACACCCCTTTCTCTTTGTCCAGTTTCGCACCAGAGCTGGGGCTGAAGTGCCCCAGCACCGGTTTGAACTGGACTTTGCATGGGACACCTTGTGTGCCCCAGGCAGTGTATAGTTTCATTCAGCCCTCCCTGCCTCAATCCACTATCTCCTGTCTGGAGTGGTCTAACACCTCCCTGTGACAGGAAACCTATTGTCTAAGCCTCCCCTGCCAGAGTTTCGGTCAGCAGCAGGAGGCCAGACTCGTGTCTGTGGCAGCAGCATCCATTTTGTGATACTGAGGCTCTGGTTAGATTTAACCACGTTTAAGGAAAGTAACATGTCTTCTCCCTCTAGAAGGGTGGAATGCTACCCCCGTCGCCAGGACTGGTGAGGGGGTAGTATTCAAATGCGTAGGACACCTTACATGACATGTTTCGATAAAGCCAAGCCAAAGATAAATTTTAACGGCAAGGTTCATAATGCACTTAAGAGTATATGGTATGGCAATATCCCAGAACAGCTAAGGGACATGGTTCCGAAAGCTGCAGACAGGCTCAACTCATGCTAGAGCACCATCTCACATAAAACCAAGACTCTGCCTCCAGGATTGTTAAGGCCTGCCATAGGAGTGACTTATAGGTGTGTATGTGTCCAGATATAGGTTTAGATATAGGTATACTATATCTAAGCAAGGGGTGATTACACCGCCTTGCCCCAGCTGAGTGATCAGCCAGTTGTGTCATTTTGGATAGCCAGCCAGGGGTGGCAAAAGATATGCTTCAGCCCCTGGTAGGCCTTGGATGCACCTATGCCCTGGGTATCTATGGTACACTGTACAGGGGCTGATAAGGTGACCCAACATCCAATTGGAGATGTACCTAGGGAACATGGAGTCCATTTTACAGAGAGAGCAGATAGCCTGGGGCCCTGATTAGCAGGATCCCAGGCCAACTAAGTCGAAAACCAGCTAAACACTAGGCAAAAAAATCTGGGGTAACCACAGTCAGGTATCCGCCTTCCTACATATGCAGTAACACTTTTCGCCCTAAGTGGGATGGGTATGCCTAGATGTGGGTCCCTTGCTCACTCTGCCACTGGATTCAAACAAGCCTGGCTGAAGAAGGGTGACATACCTTGAAACCAGTCCCAGAATGCTTGGTTCCGGTCCAGGGAGGACCTGGCTTGGCAGTTCAGCCTGGACTGTTCCCATGGGACACAGGGTCAGGACTGATTTGCATATTGCTGGGTTCAAACTGAGATGGCGTAGTGGGCAAAATAACTATGGATTTGACCCAGATCTTTTGACTGGGGGAGAATGTTTGCATTGTCAGCATTCGGTCCATCTTTTGTGTGCTGTAACACTTTCACCCTAAGTGGGATGGGTATGCCCAGACGTGGTTCCCTTGCTCGCTGTGCCACTGGATTTAAGCTAGCCTGGCTGAAGAAGGGTGACATACCGTGAAACCGGTCCCAGGATTTTTGGTTTCTGGTTCAAGTAGGACCTGGCCTGGCAGTTCGGTCTGGACTGTTCCCATGCGGCACAGGGTCAAGACTGATTTGCTTATGGCTGGGTCCAAACTGGGGTGGCGTAATGGGCAAAAAAACGATGGATTTAACCCAGATCTTTTGACTGGGGGAGAATGTTTGCATTGTCAGTGTTAGACTTGGTGGTCTCTAGTTGGCAGAGGTATACACTTCTGACAAATAGGGACTCACCTCCTCTAGTCAGGGCAAGGGGATCACACACTTAGATAACCCCTGCTCACCCCATTGGTAGCTTGGCAAAGCAGATAGGCTTATCTCAGAAGCAGTGCGTTAAGCATTTATGACCACATACAGTAATAAAGTGAATACACTACAAATGGACACGACACAGTAGTATTATAAAAAATAAGGATTTTTATATAAGGCTTAGCACAAGACCAAATAACGACAAAAATATACCACAATCTTAATAAATACTCTTGGAAGGAAAAATAATAGCTCAAGTGTAGTTTCTTCTTAGCACAAAGTCTTTAGTAACAAAAGCAATTCTTCTTCTTTAAATCACAGTTCTTGGCAACAATGTAACCCACACGGGAGTCACACGACGTCGAGGCAAAGTTAATCCAAAGGTTCGGCGTCGACCACGAGGAGCGCTACGTCGAGCCCAGAGTCGCACAGACCCCCACAACACAGTACCTTGGAAAAGCAAAGCACACGATGATCAGCGGTGTCGGGATGTTCGGCGTCGCGTCTTCGGCGTCGATCGAGCCTCGGAGTCGGGGCGATCTGCAGCGGCGTCGACAGATGTCAGGCAGGAGCAGCGCTCACGAGGCGAAGCAGGATACGGCGTCGTCGTCGATGTCGATGATGATGTTGCAAGAGTGAGCAGAGCTCACGGCGTTGATATGGCTCGGAATCGATGCGATCAGCGGCGGTGCAGACACGGGGTCACTTGGAGCTGGATCCGAACTCACTACTCACTGGCGTCGCTACTGGCGTCGATCGGGCCCGGCAGCCGGCGTCGAGGAAGCGGGACACTGGAGCTGTTACTCACGATGTCAAGCTGGATTCGGCGGCATCCGTCGGCGTCGAGTTTGCTGGTTTCTTTCAGAGGTGCTGGATTCTCAGGTTCCAGCAACAAGCACTTTTAGCAAATAAATGAAGTCCTTTAGCCCTGTGACTTCAACAGGAGGCTGGCACTCTTCCAGCCCTTGGAGATTTTCTTTAGCAAAGTTTGAGAGTACACACTCAGTTCCTCTCCCCTGGTTCCTTGGCAAAAATAAAGAAGGAACTGCAGTATTCCCCCCAGCAAACAGCACTCTGGCAGAAGGGGTAGGCAAGTCCTTGGATCAGCAGGCTTCTTGTCCTTGGTTCAGGGTTCCTTGTCAGAAGTGATCTAAATTCTTGGTTCTGGGGTCCTTCTCTTATACCCCTTTTTGGTTTTGATCCCTTTGTCCATGCAGGGGAATTCCCCTCATCCTGGGTTTGTTGTGGGTGTAGCCAGGCAGAGGCACCTGGCCTAATCACTGTGCAGGGCTGGGTCCTCAGACGCCCAGCAGGAGGTGGAGCTAGTATTGTCACTGGCAGGAGCAGAGCTATCAGTCACCCGGCAGGAGGTGGAGCCAGCATTGTATCAGGCAGGGCAGGCTATCAGGAACTACTCTCCCCCTACTCTCAATGCAAATGCACCACTCACCCCACACTGACTCATTCAGAACTCTGGAGCCACCCAGCCCCTGTCACACACACACCAAACCAGCAGAAACCAGAAATAGTTAGACAAGAAAATAGCCACTTTCTAAAAGTGCTATTTTCAAACCCAGAGTCCAAAAACCATCCACACAAACGGATGCGTTATTAAACCCCGAGTTCAGGGATACCAAACTCGACATTGCACAATGCTCCCCGAGCCAGCTAGGATTATACCATTAATAACCCCGGCAGCCCATTCTAACTTATGGAGAGCAGGTAACCTTACAATAGTGAAAAACGAATATGGCTGTAATTCACTATTAGGACATGCCAACCTGGTCAGGCTTGTCCTACCTTATGCTTACAATGCACCCTGCCGTGGGCCTACCAAAGGGGTGACTAGCATGAAGTTAAGGGAAGGTTTAGAGACTGGCAAGTAGCTGTACTTGCACAGTCTGCTTGACAGTACCAGACTGCACGTAGATCTAGCAATGGCAGACCTTCAGACATACTTTTACTAGGCCGCTCTTGTGGGTGGCACAACATGTGCTGCAAGCCCACGAGCAGCATTTGCATTTACAAGCCCTGGCACTCCTGGTGCACTAGACTAGGGACTGACAGTAAACCAAATAAGCCAAACATGGAATTCAATCAATACAGTAATTTTACATAGGGAGCACTTGCACTGTGGCACTGATCAGCAGTGGTACAGTGCCCAAAGCAATATACCAGCAAAAACATCGTAAACAGAGGAGGCAAACAGAAGAAAATGGAGGAGAAACTCAGGCCAATGATGTCAGGTTTAACACGTGTCCCCTCCAGCTGAAAGGTGGGGAGAACTACCCTTGACCTAGGGAGTCCTCATCACTAAGGGGGAAAAATCTGGACAGACCATCAGCATTGGCGTGATCTGTACCAGGGTGGTGTTCCACCGTGAAGTCCATCCCCTGTAGGGAAATGGACCCCCTCAACAGCTTTGGATTCTCACTCCTCATCTGCATTAACCATCTTAGGGGCCTGTGGTCTGTCTGAACCCCGAAGTGAGTCCCAAACAGGTAGGGTCTTAGCTTCTTCAGCGCCCAGACCACAGCAAATGCTTCTTGCTCTATCGCACTCCACCTCTGTTCCCTGGGAAGTAACCTCCTACTAATGAAGGCTACAGGTAAGTCTCGGCCCTCTTCATTCACCTGAGCTAGAACAGCCCCAACGCCATGCTCTGAAGCGTCCGTCTGGACAACAAATTCTTTAGAAAAGTCGGGTGCCTGGAGTATGGGTGCTGTACACATTGCAGTTTTCAGGGTGTCAAAGGCCGTTTGACAGGCGTCAGTCCAGACCACATTTCGTGGCTGCAGCCTGGAAGTCAGCGAAGTCAAGGGGTGCACAATGCTACCATAATCCTTGACAAACCTCCTGTACAAACCCGTGAGACCTAAGAAGGCTCTCCCCTGTGTTTGGGTTTTGGGCGGTGCCCAAGCCAGGATGGTATCTATCTTAGGCTGCAGGGGGGCCACCTTGCTGCTCCCTACTTGGTGCCCCAAGTACACCACTGAACCCTGCCCAATCTGGCACTTACTGGCTTTGATTGTGAGGCCTGCTCTGCGCAGGGCCAACAACACTTCCTGGAGGTGGCACAAGTGTTCCTCCCAGCTGGCGTTGAACACTGCGATGTCGTCCAGGTAGGCGACACTGAAGTCCTCCAGTCCAGCCAATACCTGGTTGACCAACCTCTGGAAGGTGGCAGGTGCATTCTTCATCCCAAAGGACATAACCCGGAACTGGTAGAGCCCATCTGGTGTGGAGAATGCTGACCTCTCTTTTGCCCCATCAGTTAAGGCAATCTGCCATTTCCCAGACGTTAGATCAAACGTACTAAGGTACCGGGCAGTCCCCAACCGATCTATGAGCTCATCAGCTCTGGGGATGGGGTGCGCGTCAGTCTTGGTGACTGAATTGAGTCCTCGGTAATCCACACAGAACCGAAGTTCTGGTGAAGCACCAGGCGCTGCAGCCTTCAGAACCAAAACCACTGGGCTGGCCCAAGGACTGCTAGAGGACTCAACCACCCCTAAGGCAAACATTTTGGAGACCTCCTCCTTAATGTATGCTCTGACCTTGTCTTCACAGGAGTATTGTCCCCGGTGTTCACGTCATGGACACACCAGTGAGTGACACCAGGAATCAAGGAGAACAGATCAGGGAATTGTCCCAACAGTTGGCGACAATCTTGCTGCTGCTCAAGGGTCAGTGTGTCAGAGAGGACAACACCATCCACCGACCCATCTTGCTCTTTTGCATACAGGAGGTCAGGAAGAGGCTCACTCTCCTCCTCCATTCCAGCATCTGTAGCTAGGAGCATGCCCACTTCGGACCTTTCTAAGTGGGGCTTTAACCGGTTGACATGCAGGACCCTCAAGGGGTTCCTGGGAGATTTCAAGTCCACCAAGTAGGTAACATCGCTCTTCTTCTCCACACCCTTAAACGGTCCAGTCCACCTGTCCTTGAGCGCACAATGTTCCACAGGGGACATGACCCAAACTTCTTGACCAGGCTGAAGTTCGACCAGAGTGGCATTCCGGTCATACCACCGCTTCAACTCTTCCTGGCTGGCCTCCAGATTTGCCTGAGCAAGATCTCTGAAGCGCAGAGTCTGGTTCCTAAAGGCCAGCATGTAACTGTATACATCCTGGGGAGGTTTCCTGGGAGATTGCTCCCAGCCTTCTTTGACCAGACTCAAAGGTCCTCTTACCGGGTGTCCATACAAAAGCTCAAAGGGGTTGAACCCTAGAGACTTCTGTGGCACCTCACGGTAAGCAAACAGCAGGCATGGCAAGAGGACGTCCCATTTACGCCTCATTGGTTCTTCAAGACCCATGATCATGCCTTTAAGGGTCCGGTTGAATCTCTCAACCAGCCCATTACCTTGAGGGTGGTAAGGAGTGGTGAACTTGTAGGTTACCCCACACTCCTTCCACAGAGACTTCATATAATTGGAAATGAAGTTGGTGCCCCGGTCTGACACCACCTCTCTGGGGAACCCCATGCGGGAGAAAACACCCATCAGTGCCCGTCCCACCACGGGGGCCGTCACTGTTCGGAGAGGGATGGCTTCCGGGTACCGTGTGGCATGGTCCACCAAGACCAGGATGAACCTGTTGCCCAGGGCTGTCTTGGGGTCCAGGGGCCCAACAATGTCAATCCCCACCCGGTCAAAGGGGGTACTGATGACTGGAAAAGGTTGGAGGGGAGCCTTCTGCTTCCTTCCGCTTTTCCCACTTGCCTGGCAAGTGTGACAGGTTTTACAATGGATGTCTACATCCCTTCTCATCTGAGGCCAATAAAAATCGGTGGCAAGCCTGTCATAGGTTTGTCCTGCCCCAGATGTCCAGCTAACATAACGTCATGAGCCAAACCCAGTAGGAAGGCTCTGAAGCACTGGGGTACCACCAGCACATGGGCTGACCCAGGCTCAGCAGCCTTAGGCTCGCTATACAGGAGGTCGTTCTCCCAGTAGACAAAATGTGTCCCTGACTGATCACCTGCGGTTTGGGCTGAGGCCTGCTGCCTCATACCCACAAGAGAAGGGCACACTTTCTGTTCTGCACAAAATTCTTCCTTGGAGGGACCACCATCCTGCTGCCAGTGGGTTGGCTAGGGCAGGTCTCCCAGTTCAGCAACTTGTTCCCCTGTGGGCTCCAGGGCATCCCCTCCAAGGTCTACCTCCTCCTGGACCACGGGAACGGTGGGGGCCGGTTTCCCGTGCCCCCTGCCTCGTCTCTTCACAGCTGGGTCCTGGGCCATACTTTCAGGCTCCGGGACCCCATCAACACCCTTACTTGCTGTCATCGATCGAGTGGTTGCACACACCCACTCTGGCACACCCAACATTTTCAAATGTGTCTCTCGCTCCACCTTAGCCCAAGGGGAGTCTTCCAAATTATTGCCCAGGAGACAATCAACAGGCAAGGCGGGCCTCACAGCAACCTGAAGAGTACCTGAAACTCCCCCCCCATTCAAAGGGAACCTGAGCTACCTCACACTCTTTCTGGGAGTTGTCAGCAGCTATCACAGGGTAGAATGTGTGGGGAACCACCTGCTCTCTGGACACCAAGTGACACTTGACAGCTGTCACACTCGCTCCGGTGTCTCTGAGAGCTTCCACTCTATGGCCATTAATGGTCACCCACTGCCTATATTTATTAGTGTTACTAGGCGGAGGGGGTGGAGGGACCATTTCCATGTCTCCTAAAGAGACCAGGGACATCTCTGCGGGACCCCTCCCACCAGGGGCAACCATCTCCTCCCCTCCCAGGGCTACACTTGCCAACTGACGGGGGGTGCACGTGGTGGTGCATTAGAGTCCCTCATGGGACACTGGGGATCATAAAAACGATGTCCCACCTGCTTACAAACATAGCAGGTCATTGGGCCCCTATGAACATGTTTACCTGTCGGGGACCCTGGCTTCTTCACAGGGGGAGGCTGGGAACCCTTCCCTTGGTTCCCTTGGGGATTACTTTGGGGCCCTTTCTGGAACTCCCTCTGTTTACCCTTGACCCCCCCACTCTTCTGCTGGGGACCCTGCCCACCTTTGGCTGAGTCTCCCACTGGACCCTTGTGGACCCTGTTACTGACCCAGCGGTCCGCCTCCTCAGCAAGTTTTCTAGGGTTAGATATCTTGCTATCAATAAGGTGCTGGCGCAGCTCTGGAAAACAGTTATTAGACAAATGCTCCCAAGCAAACAAATCATAAAGAGCTTCATAACTTTCCACTTTGCTACCCTTTACTTGTAGTGTAGTTCCTAGTTTCCCACTAGGCCCTGCGCATTGGAATAACATAAACAGTAGTATCGACGTGGAACTGCGGATATTCCAGGCCTCCACTGACTATGCTAAACTTAATTGGGTTGTGTTACCAACTAGCTCAGAGGTCACTGGAAACTTTCTTCTCTGCATAGGAAGTGATCAGCTTCCTTGGCACAGACAAGAAGGGATTCAGTTTTCCAACAACCGTGCAACATGACAACTTTGCTCCCCAGATCAAGAGTCAATCTCTAGGGTCGTGTGAAACAATAGACATGTATTTCACTCAGTCAGTCTAGTGCAGTTTACTTTCACGAGATGTAGAGAATAGAGAGACGGGCGTGTATCAATAAAGGGTTAACATTTATTGAACAGTCTTTCTTCTCGTACAAGAGAAATGTATTGCCACAATTGCAATAATTGTTATTATAAAAAGTACGTACAGTAAGATAAGTATTGCGAAATAGAACTGTAAAAGCATTGATATGGTTTCTTAGCCATACAATGGTTTAAAAGTAATAAAACATATATACAGTCATATATACATTAGGCTAACATACTCAACTGGTGCTTCTAACTAAGCCTACCCCAGTGTGCCTGACCTAAGCCTAACACGTGAAAGGGGAGTAAGTAAGTAGCTTTAAGTTAAGTTGGTTTTGCCAAGGTTTGTTTCAAGAATTCTCGTCTAAGGGTTTAGTCAACACCATACCTCTGAATAGAATGATGGAGGATTGGTATCTCCTTCAGGGGTCTCTCTCGATATCCCAGTCACCCGCGAGGGTAAACCGGAAGCGCCGGGACTGGATTTCTCTGCACGAGAAAGGCAGCGGCTGCTCTTCAGCGCGTCGAGGAAGGAGGGGGGACAGCGACCGCGGGCAGCTGGAATCTGCTGGATGTCTTCGCAGAGGGACGTCTGTTCAGCTCCTTAAGCGTACTGCACCATAGTTCGCGCTGTAGCGGCGATAATGGTAATCAGCAGCTTCACCACCACAGGATAGCAGGCTGCAGCGACAGAGTGCTAGATTTACCAACACGGGGTCGTGCAGGCAGCTGGCTTCAGTAGCTCGTACAACAGGCATTGCTTAAGGCAACGTTGGTAATATTTATACCTGACAGGTGCCGGGTTTGACGCAAGTTTGCTGGACATAAGACGTCAATTAAAGATGTCACTAGGAAGTGATAGTTATCAGTTGCTCATTAGAGTTCCATTACTAATCAAAACATAGCAAGCGGGGATTTCCAGGTTTGCTGAGTTTTTATCTTGTTGAAGAACTCGGAGTGTTATCTAGGAATATCAGATAGTGACTACTGCTCTGTCATTGCACTAATTGGTCGCAAAGGAAGTGGCAGAGGGAACTATGCTGGAATGTGGCTCTGTTCGTGTGAGGCCAGAGATGACTTTTCAGAAAATCGTACTTGAACGGTTATGCCAATATAGGGAATAAATGGATTTATAGCCGAATAGGGGCATAAGGTCACAGTATCGATCAGGAACCTAGATAAACACGCAACACCCACTCCACGGGTTAATGTCCATCAAAATTACTAAAACTAAAGCAATTAGATGCATGTGTAACATTGCCCACCCCAAAATACATAAATGCATTCTAAATAGGCGTACTTGTAATACATGGAATTTAGGTACTGTACGTTTTTTAAAGCATAGTAATCATTCGAAAAATTATTGCATTTGAAATCAATGAACGATTATGCAAAAGGAATTACACATGAAGTATCTCTGACAGAAGAAAAGCGAGATAAATCATCACATAAAAATGCATTGTAATAACATGTGTGCTAGAGGCTGGTGTAATGTTGTTATGTCTCTAGATGTGTTTAGAAATAGAAGTGTGAAGCTTCTGTTCTCTAAGAATAGTTTTTACGTCAAGCAAAGAATTTGTTCGTGCCAAAAAAGGTCAATATTAGAAAAAATTGTCCAATTCAAAAAAAAAAATTTCCAAAGCTCTTGGCAGTTCTTGTTGATCAAAACTGAAGGCCGAATTCAGAGTTCATGGGAACGCTGTGTGTCGGAAAGCTTCTAAAAATGTTATTGTTTCTCTATGGGTGAGAACATCGTATCAGACAGGCTCTCAAAGAATTGGTCTACAAATTCAGGTGATAGTTCAACCAAATTAGATAGCGCTGTAACTTGGCAGGTGTGAGAATGATTGCTGTCATCGAAGGCAGGACCAGCAATGCTCACAGAACGTTGTACCTGGATGATGTTGCTTTTGTCACTCGCTCCACTGTTACCACTTGGCTGTAGTACAGGAGTCTCCACGAATGCCGTCATCAGGATTGGTAGCCGCTGGGGACAACACAATGCGTGAGCCGTTATTGGACTGAGCAAAGTATCGACGTCCATTGGTACTGCTGATGGAAGTGAAAGACAGATGTCCAACACGCATTCATCGCCGCAAAGCATACACCGTAGCACAGGTAAAATGCAATTTTGCCATATCGGTCTGAATGAAAGGAACCAGGTCATGTTAAGATCTCTCAGCCTGGCCAATCCAAGGACGTTAGTTATCCTGTCCCGGTAGCGCATTGCTAGGATTGTCTCTTCCATTCCCATGGGAGCTATGTCTGAGCCGAGGCTTGCCATAACGAAGCAGGAGGGTCAAAAATAGAATCCCTGCGACGAGTCCCAAAAATAAAGGTATGCCGCCAAAAATGGAGTGTACAAAATTAGGAAAGATTCCCAAAATTGCCTGGAAGGGTGTTAGCAGTCCCGTAAAGACTGTCTTAAATACGCCTGGGATGCTTGTAGCACTAGACATGTTAAGGAGTTGGCTGAACATTTCTACGAAATGCACGGGGCAATTTGTTGATAAAAGGTCATGAACCTCAGTAGCCGTCCTTGCGACTAGAAGATCATACGTCTCTTTAGATGACGTTATAGGCACTGTTGTCTGTAAAAGTACAGATTTCATTTTGCTTAATGTATCAATTCGTATAGAATAGAGATTCAGACGAGGCCAGATGGGAGTCACTATGTCTGGAGGCCCACTCGGGAACAATGCTTGCATACAACATTTGACCATGGACGTAACTTGTACTAGATAACTTTTCCCTGGCGTCAGGCCACAACATCTGTGATCCGTTCTAAGAATGTAACTCCCGTTCGCGAGTTGCATAAAGAAGGGCTCTATCTGAGTTGCAGGTGTGACTAGCTGGTGGCATGAAAGGTTGTTTGAATTTCCATCACATGCTCCGTGTAAATTAATACCCTGACACAAAAGTGTACCGCTTAGTGAATGTTTACAGTTCTCACAACTAAGAAATACATTTTTTGTCACTGTCACTATAGCAAGAATGAGTGTATGGTAATTTCCATTCGGATTTTACATATCCTTTACCCAATTGTTCATACTGGCCAGCAGGTATGTACTCAAGGCACTTTTTAAATCGGAAAGTTGTTATCGGAATTGTGATAATTCCGTGTATTATCCATTCAATGACAGGACTCTCTGACATTGTCAATGGTAATCTCTCGAGTTTTTCGAAGCTCAGGATTGTATAGTCTGCTCCTTTCTGTGCCAAACTGATCTGTTTATCAGTAAGGCTAAAACTGGAAAATAATGACGTCGTGTTGATTAAACGCCAAGGCACATAGCCTGAACGAAGATTTTGCAGCGTCCAGCCTAGTTCTATAATAGAGCGTAATTGAGATTGGCCATGTTGTAACATTAGCAAATCTCTGTCTATCACATCAAAGGCAGAGGATACAATATTGTCCAAAGAATATATTCTGGAAGACAGAGTCGTTAACCCATTGTCTACCACAGAAAATGATTTTTCCAAATTAATACGATCAATTTCTCGTATTTTTTCAGCAGTTTCAATTTGCTTTACTTTCCAAGCCTCGTTGTAAGCAGCATAGATACTGGTCGCTATGAAACGCTTTTGACGCTGTTTGCGTGGTCCAAGAATGAAATCGCGCAAATCAGCACCATCTTTTAGTAAAGACAAGTGTTGCTTAATTTCAGCCAGTGTGGACGAAGTTAGCCATTCAAGGCAGAGTTTCCCTACACTGTATGTTGTTATAATCCCTGGATGGTGTCTCTGGGAGTATCTAGGGTCTAATCTGGTCATTTTTAACCCCTGTGTTTTATTCAGGAACCTATCTTGACAGCTATTTGTGTCTGTAGGCCAGATTAACCACTTTTTCCAATCAGGATGTGTTCTGTTGAAATGTAAAATTTGTGACACGTCTAACTCAATATCTGTGGTTGCATTTTCGGGTATTGGCTTTGGTATAGACGGTGTTTTAAGGTCTTTGATCTTAGCTAGGCCAAGACAGGATGTTTGGTGTATTGTGTCATTTAAAAACAACATTTGTTCTGGTATCATGCAGGTTCTAAATAGTGCTTCTATGCCTTGCACCTGCCAATCTTTTGTACCCCAAATTGTTTTCGTTTCAATATTATTTTTCCAATAATCAAAACCAAATGTCATCATTTTGTCATAAAATGCTTCTGAATATATCAATTTAGAATTTGTCAGCATTGTTTTCATTCCTGTTTTATCTAACAGTTTATAATAAAACGTTTCTGCATCACTGGTGTTAAACCCTGAGAAGTATTTGAATTTCTCAAAAAATGCTTTAGAACTGCTTTTAGGTGGTGTAGAACAATGTTCAAATTGATTATACATAAAAACATTTCTAGGCTGTGCAGATTTATGCAAGTAATGATCCCCATAGTGGGTGTAACAGAATAACTGCTCATAACTAGATGAACCTTGTAAATAATCATGATCTGTGAATCTAGCTGACATTACTAAATCAGACATCATGTCATTAATACTGTTAAAGTCCCAATCATCAGAGAATGTACTTGGTGTCACAAAGTCACTTAAGGAAACCTTTAGTTGATGAGGATACTTGAGGATTTCGACCGGACCATATATCTCATAGTCTGTTTTCTCCCATACTACCCCACCGGGTATTGGAATTGCTGTGACATTTACTGTTGACAGTTCTCTTTTCTTCACGTGAGATGATCTGTGTGGTTTCAGGACTAGGTTGATGTTCTGACTTGCTGTGTCCATTCAATTGTAATGAACTTTCCTAAAATTAAAACTAAAATTAGGCAGAGTAGGAGTATGAATACCCCTGAAATTATCCAATGCTCAATCAACGGTGAATCCAGATATAATTCTTTGATTTGTTGAAGGAGTCCTGTTGTATTTTCTTTGGAATACTTTTTTGTTTCTGGCATCACTTCGGGGTCATTTAAATCTTCAGAGAAGTTGTCGAAGTTGATGAAATAACCAGAGGCAATTCTGTCAATTGATGGGATTGTTCTTTCAATCTGTCTCTCGGTAGCACTTTCTGATGCCACATCATTGTAGACTGGTGTTGTTTCTTGACGAACTGTTTCAATCTGTGTTTCAAGAGGCACGAGTTCCATGGCATTATTGCATAGTCCTTCATTGTGCACTGCAGGCTGATCGAATGTGATTAGTCTTTCAGTTTGAACCTCTTGGATTGTTGCAAGTTTGGGTATTCTGTTGTTTCTTGGGAGTCCACTGGGCCTACTGTTGATTATAGGCCACATGCTTGTGGTTTTACCAGATCGATAGACACGACTCTGTTCTCCTTTTTACCAGCAAGGGGCGGTAGCACAACTGATCTTGTTCCGGTGACTGCTAAGACAGGTACTGCTTTTCTGTAAGAAGGCCCAAATTCCTTCTTAACCGCGATCTTTTCTCTGACTAGATCCCCGATCTTTGGAATCCAGACAGGCCTTGCTGGGGCTGTTGCGGGTGGTGCCTCGTCAGTGGTACTTGGCTGTTGCTTTAACTTTATGTTGCTTAATGATTTTCTTGTTTCATTCAGTTCCTGTAAAACAGCCAAACGGTCTTTTACATCAAAGTGCGTTGTTTCTTCTTGTACCACTGACATCTGACTATCGAGGTCCTGAACTCGCATTCTAATTCCGAACAATAGTTCGTATGGGCTGAAACCTTTTAGAGAATTTCTTGGCATGTTGTTAAGACTAGTCTGGACACTTATTAAATGTTTGACCCACCCAGCGCCTGAACCTAATACCTTCGCTGTTATAGATTGCTTTATGTCACGGTTTTTTCTTTCTACCACACTGTTCCCTTCCGGGGTATGACGGACAAGAATACCGCAACCCAATTCCCATGCTAGCCATGGCCTCCTTATAGGCTCGAGAGCTGAAAGCAGGACCCTGGTCAGAATGGAACGTGGTAATTGCGTATATGCCGATATTGACTCGCAAATCTTTTATAACCGTTCTAGCGTCAGCCGAGCGCTGGAGGCCTCATTTTTTAAAGTGCTTTTCGTCTTAACGGTGTACACTGGGACGCGCTTCTCTTCTTTGATTGCGCAGATAGACCGCCTTATGCTGTCTAGAAGGGATCCTGAAACTACACTGGCCTGTTCATTTCTGCGATCTCGGTTGCAGTTTTCACAATTTTGAGCAAAACATTGAATATCTATACTCATTCCTGGCCACCAGTACTCTGATTGTAATTCTTTCAGAGAGGCTTTGATTGTTTGGTGTCTCAGACCCAACCCCATGTGTGCTTCCAGTAAGAGGAAGCCCCTCCTGCTCCTGTTTGGAATTACTCTGTCCCCCACTCCAGGGATTCGAGCAAAAGGAACGGAGTTTGCATCGATTATGTATGCATATTTGAGTGGATAGTTTACGGGTAGTGCTGCACAGTCGCCTTTTACGGTCGTTTTTACTGCCAGCATTGTTTCCCCGTCTATGTACTTATCTGTACGCTTTTTTGTGGCTACGGAAGCCGGTTTAGTTGCTTCCGCTTTGGCTGTATTAGCCAATGAATTCCCTGCAACGTGAACGCCATCACGTTGAAGACTCTGTGCGTGAATCACGTGAGTCTTTTGTAGTTCTTTGTGTAAAAGAGCTACCTCGTTCCAGAGCAATTTATGCTTTATTGTGGCACCTGTGTCATCTTTGTAGTCGTTTTCGATCCAACTCTGCAGTTTATTGTTGTAAGAGTTGACGCAAAAATGAGAATCGCACACTATAAGTGTCAGGAATTCACGTTCTGCATTTTCGAGCGCCATCTTTAAAGATCTGATTTCAGTTCTTTGAACCGAACACTTTCTTACAGATTCAGTTTTTGTTACTTTCGGTCTGAATTTACCGCACAGCCAACGACCTTTAATGATCGCACATGCTGCATTGTAGGATTTTCTCTCTACGTTGAAATGCTGTACAGAGCTATCTGTATAGATTATACAGGCATATTGTGGGAGAGGCAGAATTTCGATTGGCAGAGGATATTCTTCTTCATATTCTAAATCATTCAGTTCTTCGTATTGCGGGGCGAAATAGTATTTCACATCTTCCGCTCCTAGAGAATCTATGCACTGTATCCATTTCGGATCCAGTGACACTGTTGGCAGGTTTACTGGGCTGAATAGCGCCTCGAAGGCGGATTCCGCTGTAAGGATATTAATCCGTTTGCCGTGTGCTAGTTCTCGTTCATTTGCTAATGCGATTTGCACTGCTTTCACAGTTCTTTCTGTGGGACTGAATGCTTTTTCTACTTGTGTGTACAAGTGAGATTTAATTGAAATTGGTACCTTTTCTCCCTCATTAGAGGTCAGGTACGTGAATCCGCATCTTCCTGGGATGACTCGGATTACAATATCGATCGTGTTGTCACGCGTATCTAATTTTGTTTTTGCTAACATGTCTGTTTGCAGTGATCTCAAAATTTCTGTGTGTTTTTGAGTCCAATTGATTTGTTTTAAATCAGGTTTAATTAGTTCGTAGAGAGGTTTAACCCTCTCCACGTAATTTAGGATGTAAGTTCTTCCGAAATTCAGAAAACCTAGTATTGATTGTAAATTCTTCAGCGTTTTTGGAGCTTGGAGTACAGCGCACTTCTCTAAGAAGTTGTCCGCTAGGCTTTTCCCTTCACTTGATAATTCGTACCCTAAGAACAGTACTGTCAGATGGGCAATTCGGGACTTTTTAAAGTTGAATTTGTAACCCTCTGCTGCGAACCCAAGTATAATGGTGTTCACTCTTTTCAAATGAGTATCCAAGTCGCCGTCTGTGAGATAAATATCATCTACGTAAGATAATGCTTCATCATCATAGATTTGTAGTAACTCTGTTACCCTAGCTGAGAATAGTCCTGGGCTGTTCTTGAACCCCTGTGGGAGTCGACAGAATTTTTTCTGTGACCCAAATGCGGAGAAAGCGGTCAAATATCTGCTTTCTGGTGCAATGTTTTGACAAAAGAAACCATTAGAAATGTCTAATGTCGTTTTATATTTTTTCCTAACTATATTATTCATTAGGGCTGCACTATGCGAGTTTTGTACTGCAAAAGTTTTGCAACATGTATTAAGGTGTCTGTAGTCCAAAACTAGACGATATGAATTGTCTGGCTTGGAGACAGGAAACAAAGGATTGTTCATTTGAGAGGTGCATGTTTCAATCACCCCCTGGTACTCAAGTTGATCTAAGATCTCCCTGACTTGTTTTTTAGCTTCTTGCTTTATGGGATACTGCCGTTGGGCAGTTGGTTCACTTTTCAATTGGATTTTGTGAGGAGGTGAATCCTCATCCCATCCTACATGATTTTTATATAATGCAGGTGCCTGGGCCACTGCCCATTTCCTTGCATATGTATATTTTTTATGAATCGGAATGTGATTCGAGAAGGCAGGCATAATCACTTCTTCGCCACGAGGGCACTCCCTGACAAAGTCCGGGGGCCAATCTTTTTCAGCTAACAGAATATCATAGCCTTTTGAGAGCTTATCCCAAAATAGACCCTTAATTTTCCTAGTCTTATCACCCTCTATACGCAATGTTATTTCGTATATTTTATGGGGCTCGCTAAGTCTGGCGTCGGCAGTTTCAACCTGAATGTATTCATTCGTGTCCACTGTCTCCAGATGACTCATCAAGATCTTGCGCGCTATACTGATTTCTGCTGCACTGTCCAACATTGTCAATGCCCACTCCCCGTTCTTCAACTGTGTCCTCAGTATTCTCGGCATGGTTGATTACTCTAATACTGGCTACCTTCTTTTTCTGAAATTGAGATTTTTTATTTTGAGCAGGTTCCTTGTCTTTGGACTTGGTGTGCTCTCCTGGGTCTGACCGTCCTCTTCTTTCCGAATTCTGTGGAAAAGATCGAGAGGGACGTGTATCAATACTTTGATATCTATCAGGTTTTTTCAGATTATCCCTATTTCTAAGGTTATATCTTTTCTCAGAGGGCTCCCTCTGGGGAGACTGGCGTTCTCGAGTCGGAGTTCTTTCCCTCCGTCGAGGAGACCTTCCTCTGGACTGGAAAACTTTTTCCTTGGGAGTGGATTGTTTATTTCCATCCCAGCTCTTTTTAGGAGTGTTTAAATTATTTTTAATAAATAATTTTACTAACTCTCTATAAGCTTTAGTTAATTCTCCTATGTTAACTAAGAGATCTTCTTTTGACATCTTTGCAATGTCAGGATGTGGTGTGTAGCTGGCTAGAACCGGCCACGTTGCTCCTGGTCTACCTAGTGGACCGAGCCTGGTAATGTGATCATTGTGTTTTAGGGCGCCATTAAACCAGAGCAGGTGCTCTTGAAATTTAAGTGGAATTTCAATCTCCTCGAAAGGAGCGTACTCTTCCGGAGGTTTCTCTATTTTGTAATAGTGAAACTCTTTTGTTCTAGCGTTTACCGCTGGAAAGTTTATCCATGAATAGAATACCTCTGTCTGCCGATATTCGTGAGCCTCTATCACGAAAATTACTGTACCACCTTGTGGTGTCAGTCCGTTTACTATAAGTTTTGAAGTTATTAATTTTCTTAAATGTGCCGGGATGATTATTGCATCCGGGTCTGTGTATTCGGGACCTTGCTGAGTCGCATCTGCTGCGGCCCCAGTGGTTCCGTTTTCTGGCATTGTAAAAATGCGAGGTTTGCAGAGTAGGTCTCCAAGGAGACAAAGATTAGGTGCACAATATTTTGGAACACTGTATCCTTCAACGTTGAATAAACCAGAGCTTTACATAGGAATCTCTTCCTACTAAGGTCGGGCGGATTTTAACCTTTCACCCACTCCAGACGTCTATTGGAGTATTTACGGGAGAAAGGGGTGTGAAATATGCACGACTGAGTTACTCTACAAGTCTTGCGTTAGTTTATCGCCTTACCAAACGTTTGGGCGCCATGTAGTGTAGTTCCTAGTTTCCCACTAGGCCCTGCGCATTGGAATAACATAAACAGTAGTATCGACGTGGAACTGCGGATATTCCAGGCCTCCACTGACTATGCTAAACTTAATTGGGTTGTGTTACCAACTAGCTCAGAGGTCACTGGAAACTTTCTTCTCTGCATAGGAAGTGATCAGCTTCCTTGGCACAGACAAGAAGGGATTCAGTTTTCCAACAACTGTGCAACATGGCAACTTTGCTCCTCAGATCAAGAGTCAATCTCTAGGGTCGTGTGAAACAATAGACATGTATTTCACTCAGTCAGTCTAGTGCAGTTTACTTTCACGAGATGTAGAGAATAGAGAGACGGGCGTGTATCAATAAAGGGTTAACATTTATTGAACAGTCGTTCTTCTCGTACAAGAGAAATGTATTGCCACAATTGCAATAATTGTTATTATAAAAAGTACGTACAGTAAGATAAGTATTGTGAAATAGAACTGTAAAAGCATTGATATGGTTTCTTAGCCATACAATGGTTTAAAAGTAATAAAACATATATACAGTCATATATACATTAGGCTAACATACTCAACTGGTGCTTCTAACTAAGCCTACCCCAGTGTGCCTGACCTAAGCCTAACACGTGAAAGGGGAGTAAGTAAGTAGCTTTAAGTTAAGTTGGTTTTGCCAAGGTTTGTTTCAAGAATTCTCGTCTAAGGGTTTAGTCAACACCATACCTCTGAATAGAATGATGGAGGATTGGTATCTCCTTCAGGGGTCTCTCTCGATATCCCAGTCACCCGCGAGGGTAAACCGGAAGCGCCGGGACTGGATTTCTCTGCACGAGAAAGGCAGCGGCTGCTCTTCAGCGCGTCGAGGAAGGAGGGGGGACAGCGTCCGCGGGCAGCTGGAATCTGCTGGATGTCTTCGCAGAGGGACGTCTGTTCAGCTCCTTAAGCGTACTGCACCATAGTTCGCGCTGTAGCGGCGATAATGGTAATCAGCAGCTTCACCACCACAGGATAGCAGGCTGCAGCGACAGAGTGCTAGATTTACCAACACGGGGTCGTGCAGGCAGCTGGCTTCAGTAGCTCGTACAACAGGCATTGCTTAAGGCAACGTTGGTAATATTTATACCTGACAGGTGCCGGGTTTGACGCAAGTTTGCTGGACATAAGACGTCAATTAAAGATGTCACTAGGAAGTGATAGTTATCAGTTGCTCATTAGAGTTCCATTACTAATCAAAACATAGCAAGCGGGGATTTCCAGGTTTGCTGAGTTTTTATCTTGTTGAAGAACTCGGAGTGTTATCTAGGAATATCAGATAGTGACTACTGCTCTGTCATTGCACTAATTGGTCGCAAAGGAAGTGGCAGAGGGAACTATGCTGGAATGTGGCTCTGTTCGTGTGAGGCCAGAGATGACTTTTCAGAAAATCGCACTTGAACGGTTATGCCAATATAGGGAATAAATGGATTTATAGCCGAATAGGGGCATAAGGTCACAGTATCGATCAGGAACCTAGATAAACACGCAACATACTCAACCATCCATGGCTCTGCAAAAAAATGACACATATTCAACCCACGTCGTACCAGGCAATTTCTTACATTCTCTAAAGGCTTGTCTGTACTTTTCTGGGGTTAGGCCATACCTCAACATTAAAGCATCTTTCATATGAGTATACGACATCCTATCCTCCACAGGAATATCTAACAGGGTATCTCTCCCCTCATTCACAAAGCGACCCCACAACCCCGCTCCCCAATCCTTCTCAGGGACCCGGTGGGCCAACAATGCTAACTCATACACTTTAAACCATTGGCCAATATCTTCATTCTTATGATAATCTTTGTTCACATCTTTGGGAAAATAAAACCTACTTTCTGCAGGCACAGATGGGATGCTGCCACCAGAGGGATTCAATTCTAAACTTTTAGCTTGGAGCTCTATCTCCCTCAACCTTGTGTCATGCTCCAAAGCTAACTTTTCTCTTTCAAACTCCAACCTTTTGATCTCCAGGTCAGCTTCTCTCCTACCTCTTGCATTTTCTATCTCCAACTGCCCATTTATCTTAAGTTTTGCCATTTCCATGTTGTATGCTTTCTCCTTCACCCTTTCTTCTCTTTCTTCAGGGGAAAGACCTTTAGAGGAAACACTGCTACCGGGAAGAGACACGGGCCCATTCACTGGCACCTCCTCCTTCCCTTCCACTGGCGGTACCACCACTGCTTCAGTGAGATCTCTCGCCTCTAACCATGCCTCCAGTGCTTTGCGATATTCTTCTTTCTTTGAGAGGCCTTTGGTAGGAACTTTAAACTGCTTGCAAAAGGATTTCAGCATCTTTGCTGGGTATTCGTTGATCTTACTCCTATCAAAGTCCTCCACAACAACAGGGGTAGTCCTTCCGGCATCACTCATGGTCAACACTAGCAGTGTTAAAAAAATCAAACTTCAGAAAAGCGGAGAACAAAAATAGAATCCTACCAAAAATAGATTGTGGCTGCGCTATGGTCTGCTTTCACTATGTAGCGCACACTAATCACTGCACATGGGTCATAAATGCAAAGTTCAAATCCCACTGCTGCCACCAATGTTAGACTTGGCGGTCTCTAGTTGGCAGAGGTATACACTTCTGACAAATAGGGACTCACCTCCTCTAGTCAGGGCAAGGGGATCACACACTTAGATAACCCCTGCTCACCCCCTTGATAGCTTGGCAAAGCAGATAGGCTTATCTCAGAGGCAGTGCGTTAAGCATTTATGACCACATACAGTAATAAAGTGAATACACTACAAATGGACACGACACAGTAGTATTATAAAAAAAATAAGGATTTTTATATAAGGCTTAGCACAAGACCAAATAACGACAAAAATATACCACAATCTTAATAAATACTCTTGGAAGGAAAAATAATAGTTCAAGTGTAGTTTCTTCTTAGCACAAAAGTCTTTAGTAACAAAAGCAATTCTTCTTCTTTAAATCACAGTTCTTGGCAACAATGTAACCCACACGGGAGTCACACGACGTCGAGGCAAAGTTAATCCAAAGGTTCGGCGTCGACCGCGAGGAGCGCTACGTCGAGCCCGGAGTCGCACAGACCCCCACAACACAGTACCTTGGAAAAGCGAAGTACACAATGATCAGCGGCGTCGGGATGTTCGGCGTCGCGTCTTCGGCGTCGATCGAGCTTCGGAGTCGGGGCGATCTGCAGCGGTGTCAACAGATGCCAGGCAGGAGCAGCGCTCACGAGGCGAAGCAGGATACGGTGTCGTTGTCGATGATGATGTTGCAAGAGTGAGCAGTGCTCACGGCGTCGATAGGGATCAGAGTCCATGCGATCAGCGGCGGTGCAGACACGGGGTCACTTGGAGCTGGAGCCGAACTCACTACTCACTGGCATCGCTACTGGCGTCGATCGGACCCGGCGGCCGGCATCGAGGAAGCGGGACACTGGAGCTGTTACTCACGATGTCAAGCTGGATTCGGCGGCATCCGTCGGCGTCGAGTTTGCTGGTTTCTTTCAGAGGTGCTGGATTCTCAGGTTCCAGCAACAAGCACTTTTAGCAAATAAATGAAGTCCTTTAGCCCTGTGACTTCAACAGGAGGCTGGCACTCTTCCAGCCCTTGGAGATTTTCTTTAGCAAAGTTTGAGAGTACACACTCAGTTCCTCTCTCCTGGATCCTTGGCAAAATAAAGAAGCAACTGCAGGATTCCCCCCAGCAAACAGTACTCTGGCAGAAGGGGTAGGCAAGTCCTTGGATCAGCAGGCTTCTTGTCCTTGGTTCAGGGTTCCTTGTCAGAAGTGATCTAAATTCTGGGTTCAGGGGTCCTTCTCTTATACCCCTTTTTGGCTTTGATCCCTTTGTCCATGCAGGGGAATTGCCCTCATCCTGGGTTTGTTGTGGGTGTAGCCAGGCAGAGGCACCTGGCCTATTCACTGTGCAGGGCTGGGTCCTCAGACGCCCAGCAGGAGGTGGAGCCAGTATTGTCACTGGCAGGAGCAGAGCTATCAGTCGCCCGGCAGGAGGTGGAGCCAGCATTGTATCAGGCAGGGCAGGCTATCAGGAACTACTCTCCCCCTACTCTCAATGCAAATGCACCACTCACCCCACACTGACTCATTCAGAACTCTGGAGCCACCCAGCCCCTGTCACACACACACCAAACCAGCAGAAACCAGAAATAGTTAGACAAGAAAATAGCCACTTTCTAAAAGTGCTATTTTCAAACCCAGAGTCCAAAAACCATCCACACAAACGGATGCGTTATTAAACCCCGAGTTCAGGGATACCAAACTCGACATTGCACCATGCTCCCTGAGCCAGCTAGGATTATAGCATTAATAACCCCGGCAGCCCATTCTAACTTATGGAGAGCAGGTAACCTTACAATAGTGAAAAACGAATATGGCTGTAATTCACTATTAGGACATGCCAACCTGGTCAGGCTTGTCCTACCTTATGCTTACAATGCACCCTGCCGTGGGCCTACCAAAGGGGAGACTAACATGAAGTTAAGGGAAGGTTTAGGGACTGGCAAGTAGGTGTACTTGCGCAGTCTGCTTGACAGTACCAGACTGCACGTAGATCTAGCAATGGCAGACCTTCAGACATACTTTTACTAGGCCGCTCTTGTGGGTGGCACAACATGTAATGCAAGCCCACGAGCAGCATTTGTATTTACAAGCCCTGGCACTCCTGGTGCACTAGACTAGGGACTGACAGTAAACCAAATAAGCCAAACATGGAATTCAATCAATACAGTAATTTCACATAGGGAGCACTTGCACTGTGGCACTGATCAGCAGTGGCACAGTGCCCAAAGCAGTATACCAGCAAAAACATCGTAAACAGAGGAGGCAAACAGACAAAAATGGAGGAGAGACTCAGGCCAATGATGTCAGGTCTAACAGTCAGCATTCCGTCCATCATTTGTTTGCTGTAACACTTTTCGCCCTAAGTGGGATGGGTATGCCCAGGCGTGGGTCCCTTGCTCACTGTGCCACTGGTGTCAAGCTAGCCTGGCTGAAGAAGGGTGACATACCCTGGAACCGATCCCAGGATGCTTGTTTCCGGTCCAGAGAGGACCAGGCATGGCAGTTCGGTCTGGACTGTTCCCATGAGGCACAGGGTCAAGACTGATTTGCATATGGCTGGCTCCAAACTGGGGTGGCGTAGTGGGCAAAAGAACAATGGATTTAGTCCAGATCTTTTGACTGGGGGAGAATGTTTGCATTGTCAGCATTCGGTCCATCATTTGTTTGCTGTAACACTTTTCGCCGAAAGTGGGATAGGTATGCCCAGACATGGGTCCCTTGCTCACAGTGCCACTGGATTCAAGCTAGCCTGGCTGAAGAAGGGTGACATACCCTGAAAACGGTCCCAGAATGCTTGTTTCCGGTCCAGGGAGGACCTGGCCTGGCAGTTCAGCCTGGACTGTTCCCATGGGGCACAGGTCAGGACTGATTTGCATATGGCTGGGTCCAAACTGAGGTGGCGTAGTGGGCAATAGAACCATTGATTTAACCCAAATCTTTTGACTGGGGGAGAATGTTTGCATTGTCAGCATTCGGTCCATCTTTTGTGTGCTGTAACACTTTTCACCCTAAGTGGGATGGGTATGCCCGGACTTGGTTCCCTTGTTCGCTGTGCCACTGGATTTAAGCTAGCCTGGCTGACGAAGGGTGACATACCCTGAAACCGGTCCCAGGATTTTTGTTTCTAGTTCAGGGAGGATCTGGCAGTTCGGTCTGGACTGTTCCCATGGGGCACAGGGTCAAGACTGATTTGCTTATGGCTGGGTCCAAACTGGGGTGGCGTAATGGGCAAAAGTACTATGGATTTAACCCAGATCTTTTGACTGGGGGAGAATGTTAGCATTGTCAGCATTCCGTCATCATTTGTTTGCTGTAACACTTTTCGGCCTAAGTCGGATGGGTATGCCCAGACGTGGGTCCCTTGCTCACTCTGCCACTTGATTCAAACAAGCCTGGCTGAAGAAGGGTGACATACTCTGAAACTGCTCCCAGGATGCTCGTTTCTGGTCCAGGGAGGACCTGGCCTGGCAGTTCGGTCTGGACTGTTCCCATGGGGCACAGGGTCAAGACTGATTTGCATATGGCTGGGTCCAAACTGGGGTGGCATAGTGCGCAAAAGAACAATGGATTTAACCCAGATCTTTTGACTGGGAGAGAATGTTTGCATTGACAGCATTTGTTCCATCATTTGATTGCTGTAACACTATTCGCCCTAAGTGTGGGTATGCCCAGACGTGGGTCCCTTGGTCACTGTACCACTGGATTCAAGCTAGCCTGGCTGAAGAAGGGTTACATACCCTGAAACCGGTCCCAGGAGGCTTGTTTCCGGTCCAGAGAGGACCTGGCCCGGCAGTTCGGTCTGGACTGTTCCCATGGGGCACAGTGTCGAGACTGATTTGCATATGGCTGAGTCCAAACTGGGGTGGCGTAGTGGGCAAAAGAACAATGGATTTAACCCAGATATTTTGACTGGGGGGGAATGTTTGCATTGTCAGCATTCCGTCCATCATTTGTTTGCATTATAATAATGTAAGTAAACAAAGACCCATGTTGCAGTCCTATTTAGTATCACGCACGGCTGTTGCTGACTAAAACAACAGCATATGGCCAGTAGTATTCTTTTGAAGAGGTGGCAAACTTGCTCTGTCCCGACCACCCTTGCCCACTCACAGGGCACAAGTCCTAAAAATAGAAGTAGGGGGACGCTGTCACCGGAAGTGATGTCACAACAGGAAGTGACATCACAAAAGGTGGCTCCGATCTCAACCCAGAGAGGCCGAAAAGGTGGAGTCCAGCTGTTTGGCAGGGGGACCGCGTCCACCCTGTAAAATAAGTGGGGGGACGCCGTCCACCCGCGTGGTAGCCCTGCGCCACTCTGCCCCCTTTGCTTTCCTTTGTCTCTTTGAATTCCACACGCCAACTCTTGCGTCCCTCTGCCCCCTGCTACTCTTTTCTCCACTCTTGCCCCTCAGGTGCTCATTCCCTTCAAGGTTCCGCTCCGCCATGTTGTCTCCTATAGTGGGCTGCGTGGGAGCGTGCCCCCCCCCCCCCCCTACCCCCCCCCCCCCCCCCCCATGCACGTGTGCAGAGCAGGGCACTCTCTATCTGCCAGGGTGGGGAGCAGGCTACAACACACGACGGCGCTATTATTTTATTTAATGCAGTTTTATATAGCGCGAACTTTACCCGAAGGTGTCAGAGCGCTCTACAGAAGAACCAGGTATGTTAATCCGGGCCGGCTTCGCCACGAGGGAGCCTCGGCAGGCCTCGCTAAATTGGACCGAAATTGCCCTTGAACGTCGACAAGCGAAAGAGAACCGTGTTATGGAGCCGAGGCTGGGCGGAAGTGTTCATTTGGACGGCGTAGTCTCATGGGAAACAGGGCAGCAGTAGAGGATGGCGAGAAAGAAATGAGAAGTGATTTGGCTCGCAGAGTGAGCGTTGCAAATACCTAACAAAATATAATTTAAACATCCCCACCCAGGCAGCCTGCCTGGGTCCATGTAGGAGGCGACGGTTTACATTAATGTGCCTGGTCTTTAACCCATTCAGATGCCGCTTAAGCGGGGGCAGGCGCTGAGCTTAGGCCGTCCCCCGAGGCAGAGCGCATCTGGCGGGTGACAGAATATCAGCCGCACTGGAAATGCAAACCAGGGGTGATGCAAATGTAAGAGGAAGGCTGAGCTGTGGGGTAGAGGGTCTCGACTGTCAAACGTGGTGCGTGGAATGGAGAAGAAAGTAATAGGCTTGAACAGCTCAAATAGTTGGGCCGGCGGCGAAAGTGCGCGTTCAAGGCAGGAGGAGGCAAGTTTACCGCTATCACAGAAGAAACCCAGTTGCACCCCAGGGGCTCCCTGTAAGATGGGGGCTGTGTGTGAAAATGATCAGCAGTTAACCAGGCCAAGACGTGACCTGCGTAAGCACATGCGCACAAACATGGATGTAAAATAGGGCCCTGCTGGCCCTCAGGCCCCGTGTGGCCTACTACTCTGCTCGAGGCCTTTGAGTATCTTTGAGGTAACACCTATTTCACAAAAAATGCCACACACACACACAGATACACCTACAGCAATAAACACTTCCAATCACATGCACAGTATTGCTTGCAGATGTACACTCTACTAATCACTCAAATTCAAATTACAGACAATATAACACAAAGACACAAATATTTGAGCCAGGCAGTGTCACATAAACTATGACACGCACATGCGCAAAATGGCACTCAGCCACTTATTAAGTTGTACAGACTTTATCACATCCGGTCAGGCATATAGTATCACAGCAGATGAGAAGCACTTGGATATGTACAAAGAATGCCTCAGTAAGACACAAAATCACAAGCACTCAGATTAGAATACCCCGACACACATACAGACACAGAGCCTCACCCAAAGTCATACACTATTAGATGCACACAATAACAAACAGACTCAGAAATACACACATTTTCAAACACCTACACTGTCATTTATACAGATGCAATTTGCAGTGCACGGGAAGACTAAGAGGAAAAATGCGGCTGTGCTTTTAATTTTCCCTCATATTCCAACCGTAAGTGTTGTGATAGTATTTGTGTAGAAAATGCAGGAATGTCGAAGAGGAAAAGAAGAGGAGACTGTGGCAAAAGGAGGGATCTTTACACTGCTGTTTTTCTCCAGATTTTCGTTTTACAGTCTGTTTAGGGAAGCATACATGTTTTCTGTAGAGATTTGGGACCACTTGTATACACCCCATGAGGTAGTGGGTATATAGGAAAATGTATGTAGTGAAAGGGCCAATGTCTGGACAGTAGATCGGGTCGTCAGGAAAGTGACCTTTACAAAAAAACGTAAGTATTAGCGAAAGAGCGCAGGAGTTTCGAATTTCTTCAGTTGAAAGCATTACTTCAGTGCTAAGCTACAAATAATTGAGCCACAAAGACTGCCTGCTAACGATAGCTGCTCTTTTTTAACATTATTTCCTCACTTTGAAAATGCGCAAAAAAACGGAGTCTCAATTCCGTGGATCATCCTTCTTTCAAAAATAAAAAATATAGTCTACTCCTCACCTTTGGGAAGGAGCTATGCAAGGTGCCTACAACGTTGTTGTCTGCTCGTACAGAATCGTAAACAATTGTCTGTGTGGAGAATGTGAGTACACATTTCCGGAAAATGTCGTCATTCCCATTTAATTTCATGCGCACAGGCATAGACATTACAATGCACACAGAAACAACTGGTATCCCTCACACTCATTTTGAGTGTAGGCCCACAGGTAACACGTTTTTGCAATTGCATAGCCTGCAAATCCCAAGAAGCGAGTTTGCAACTGCAAAAGACTATTTTCTCAAGCGCAGATTCCCTTTTATGAGCCATAGAAATTTGACTAACATAAGAGGTTTGGAGACCTATTACGAATCGCAAATAGGAGGGGATGTGCGCGTGAAAGGGGCATCCCTCTTTCTTGGGAGTCGCAATTGAATGTATCAATGCATAGGGACTGCAGATACATTCACAAACCATTGACCACATACCAACAACCTTTTGGAAATTGAAGCCTGTCAGTGGTGCACTGTATGGCTGCACCTCCCTTGGCCCACCTCCAACCTCACCTCAGAGCTGCGCACCAGTGTGGGAACATCCGGGTCGGCAGCGGCGATTCCTTTACACACTCTCCTATCATTTCAGATCATGCACCTGTGTAACACCTTGTTTCGGTTTCATCTCATGTTCTGCATTGGAGCTCTTTGTTTGAAATCATATAAACGTATGTTGTCTCTGCTTGTTTAGCTTCATATTGAGATTGTATTTGATCTCCATGTCGTCAGACTCAGTGATTTACAGATTACCTTTTTCTTTTGGTAACATTTTTTTTATGCATAACCCTCTTATTTGTCCGATCCCACCTGCTCCTCTATGGTGGTAGATCTCTTTTATACATTTTTATCTATATTATGTATTACAATGTGCCGTTTTGCCAGTGCGCCTCACTTGGTCTCCACATTCCTTTAAATATCTGGGTGTACAGGTATTCCATACTTTGGAGGACCTTAAAGATGGTAATTTGAAGCCGACAGTTCGATCTCTATAAATGGATGTCCAATTATGGCCCTCCCTGAAACTGCCTATAATGAATGGCCTGTATAGCCCTATCCTGGATAAACATATTCCCTAGAATCTTGTACTCTTTTGTGTACCTCCCAGTGGTGATTCTACCCTCTTGACACACTGCTCCGTGAGTTGATCTGGGATTGTGGCCGGAATAGGGTTTCACTGGCAGTGCTGCGGAGAGCAGCGGAGGACGGTGTGCTAAGTGTCCCAGATTTCGAACTGTACTATCTTCCCATTCAACTCCAGTGGCTGACCCAGTGGCTGGACAGGAGAAACTTTGAGACTCTGGGACTCATAGGCCAGGTGGATAATCAGTGACTGCTCTTGGCGAACTTTATCCACCCACGGGTGCCTACACCAGAGTCGGATGTTCAGCTGCGAGTGCCACTGACGTGCTGGAGAAGATGCACCCGGCGCACGGCTGGAACTCCCCTCTATGCACAGGATTTGCCACTGGTGGGGCTCCCCCACAGTGACACATTTGCCTTCCCTAGGAGACAACTGGTGGACTGGACGTTGGCCGCAGTCATTACTGTGTGTGTGATTGCTTCTAACAAGGGGAACTCATCCATAGATGACTTTTTATCCCAATATGATTTGCCCCAGGGACAATATCTGAGCTAGCATGCAAATGCAAGGACATTTGGGGACCTGTGGTGGTGCGGGCGGCAACAGCCAAAGACTCATGGGATCCTGCAAGCGTTGGTGACATTAGGGGCGGCTCAACGTCTGGTGAAGCGGCTACACAAAGCCCACCTAGAAATGGTCATGAGGCCCAAAGCAAAATGGGAGGTGATAGTGGGAAGGGTGTTCACCAACAAAAAGCAGCGGCCTGTGCAGATAAGAGCAGTGGGGCCAGGTTGGTGGGGGGAATTCGACAGACGACCACAAGAGGAAATTCAACAAAAAATGTATTTCCCCTTTTCGTCGCCTGTCAGAATCACCCCCACACCCAGCCCCACCGCTCTTACCTGCACCGGTCGCGGCTGCCGACAAGTGGTGGGGTAAAATACTGGGAAGCCCAAAGAGGGTGTCAAGGAACACCAAATTCAAGCTCATCCATTCTAACTATGTCCACATGGCCTATTTGACACCCCATAGATTATGACTTATGTATGGAAGGGAGGACCAGTGTTTCCTCAGATGCTGGGAGCCAGATGCGGGGTTTGTGCACATGGCATGGGACTGTCCAAAGGTGCGAAGCTTCTAGGAAGCGGTGGTGGCTTCTGCCAACAAGGTTCAAGCTCGCACACTCCCTTGTTCTGTGGAGGTTTGCCTGCTGGGTTTATTTCCCAGACCCAGAACCAGGAAGGTGGGATGCAGATTTGAGGACCTGGGTCTTGTGTCGGCCCGTAGGCAGATTGCTCTCATATGGATGGCTGGGGTGGGTCCTGTACTGGTAGCGTGGTTAAGAGATGTGGATATGTGGGCAGCAGCAGAGGAGAGGGCACTGATGCAAGAGGATCACGGGGGTTTGCTGCCACGCGAAGGCAAAGGTGTGGCGGAGGTGCTGTGAGTGTGGGGCAGCAGGAGCAAAATGGACTCTGAAGATAGTGCTGACGAGGGGGGTGGGCTTAAAAGTACCTGAGCACTCCCTGATACATTGCGTCGCCTATGTAAAGCAAGCTCTGAGGTGATGAGGGACGGACAGGGGACCGCCATTCTCCGCCATTAGAGGTATAAAGATCCTTCACATAGCATATTGGATGTTTCCCCCCCTGAAAAGAGATTTGTCCCTATGATACTGAATGATGGTAGGCTCCTTATACACCACACTGTTTACTTGTTCCTAAAGGTGTGTTTTTTTATGGTTTACATAATGTCTGTGTAGAATGACAGCGACAGATGGGTCCACTTGTGACTCCCAGAGGGGCCCTTTATGAGTAGAGCAGTAGTTTATAGCATAAGCCATACAGATCATGGAGAACATTGCCAGGAATATATGCAAATGTTTGTAAAGAACATAGAGCGATGCAGTGTTTTGCATGGTTCTGTGTGGAGAGTAGGATCTGCTTCTTTTAGTTACCCCCACTTTTTGCTGATGTTTCACTGTTTTCAACTTAGTCTGACTGGGATCCTGCTATTCAGGACCCCAGCCTAGCTGTTTTTTCTTATAACCTGATTGCATGTACTTTAGGTACACTTCAGATTGGATTCTAGGGAACCCTTATAAGTCCCTAGTATATGGTACACCCTATACCCAGGGCATAGGTACCCTAGAGGCCCCCCAGGGCCTGAAGCATGTAATATGCCACCCCTGAGAGGCCACTCAAATTGACACCACAGGTCTACTACTGCAACCTGTGTAAGGTGGTCCTTGCACCCCTTACTTAGATATAGGTTCACTATATCTACCTTATCTCTGCACATATATACCTATCAGTCACCCCTATGGCAGGCCTTATCAATCCTGAAGGCAGGGTGCTGGGTTTTATGTGAGAGGGTGCCCATGCATGAGCAGGGCCCCGTGCAGCCTTCGGAATCTATTCTCCGGGGTTGTTCTGTGATGCAGCCATACCATATACTCTTAAGTGCATTATAACCTTGTGGTAAATGCTAACTTTAAAACGGCTGCACAGAAAACTGTCATGTTTGGTGTCAAACACCTTGGAATCATAACTCCACACCAGTAACGGGTGGGGGAGATATGATTCCACCCTCCTAGAGGGAGAAATATGACAACACCGATACACCGGTGCCAGCTTTCTCGGCCCTGGCATCACAAGATGGATGCTGCCAGCCACAGACATGCGTCTGCCCTCCTGCTGCTGGACAAAACTCTGGCAGGGGAGGCTGGACAAAAGGTTTTCTGTCACAGGGAGGTGTGACCACCTTCCAGACAGGCTTTAGCGTATTGGGGCTGGGTGGGTGCACTCCAAGAGTGCTTTGATGTTGCACTGGGGGCACATTTGGTGCCCCTGTGCATAGTCCAGCTCAAACCGGTGGCAGGGGCTATCAGCACCTGCTCTGGTATGAAACTGCACAAAGGACATGGGTGTAGCCATCCCTCTGTCCTGACCCTCCCATAGGTGAGTTCCCAGAGTTTGTCCCACCCCTTACTTGGTTGTAAAGTAGGAATCCCTGACTACAGGAATTTAGATTTACCTGGATGAAACTCTGCTACAGAAACCAAGTACTTCGACAATCTACACTGCGCTAGATGATTGAAGAATCTCCCTTGGAGTAAAGGAGATACTCCCCTGCTAAGCAGGCACCAAAGACTCATCTGACCGGTTTGCAAACTCCAAAGCTCCTGAGGACTCTGAAGACTTTTGCAACACAGGAGGTGGGTTTCCAAGCATCCTGAGGTTGACTATTGTACTCAGCAAACCTGTATCCCTTGTGGGGACCGTGCAACCCGAACCCCTGGGCACTGTGTCCATTTGCAGATGCATCTGCTTTCCGGGGACCCCCTGAAGCTGTGCTTTAGGCTACGTGTAGCCCAGACCCCGAGCAGTGATTCCACCAAAGATTACCGGCCTACACTCCACAAGTGTTTCGTGGGCTGGTGTTTTGTGATTCCTCTCGAGGTCCGTTCGCGATCCCTGGTCTATTGACCTGTGAGTCCCTGAGAAGGGAACTTTAACTTTCAAAGGGCTTTCCTGGTTGCTCCAGATGTGCTCTGACTCTCCATTGCTTGGGGAGTCCCAGGACCTTGCTGCTCCTCACGAAGCATCTTTTCTCTAACCGCATGGGTTGCAGTTGCCAAGGCTTTGTTGCCTGACATTGCTAGCATTGGTCACTTGGTACATATCACCAAGTATGATTTGCTCAGGAGCCACAAGATCTTTTGTCACCATTGTGACACTTGCTCCTGTGTCCCTGAATGCCAAGGCCTCTTTTCCATTTATCAAAGGCTGCTGTCTGTATTTGCCCAGATTACTGGGGCTGACAAATAAGTAACCCATATCTATGCCTCTAGCACAGATCAGTACAGCCTGAATTGGAACTCTGACTAGGCCAGAGTCCATCTCAGATCCCAGGGTTAACCCTACTACACCCTTATTCTGAGTACCACCACTTGGAGCTGAACTAGGGGGAACAGTTGCCTTAGGGGCAGTGGTGGTGGAAGTTGAGTCTTTGTACTTGATATAGTCACTTGACAAATCGGTCTTCTGTTTACAGATTTGATACCATGGTTTCTTCTTGCCTTTTCCTTTGTTGGATTGTGACTTCCCACCAGTAAAAGATTTTTGGGGCCCTTGGGAAGACTTCTGGTCTTTACCCTTCTCCCCACCCTTGTCTGAGGGTTTGTAATCTTGCTTCTTGGAGTCACCACCTTGGTTCTGTACCTTCTGCCTCACCCTGGTTCTGACCCATATGTCTGCCTTATGACCCAATTCTTGGGGAGAGGTCAGATCAGAGTCCACTAGGTACTGATGCAACAACTGATTCTGACAATTATTAAGGATCTGCTTGAAGTACCTAAAAAACTTCATCACTTCTTCTCAGGGGTCTTACCGATAAGTAGTCCTTTCAAAAGCAGCAAAGAAATCAACAGAGAATCTGAAATATGAAAAAGACATCTTTATTACAATTAATTGTGAGGCTACGTCGCCCTGTCACACCTAAAGCAACTGAATGAGGCAGCCTGCTGAATGGTCTCCGCACAGACCTTTTATACCATTTATTATGCCCTAGGCAAACATTCCTTATTTTACAGTGTATCATACAAATATTTTTACTACAAAGAAAAAGCAGAGTCATGATGACAGCCCACATTTCAGTTTGTCCAGTTCATGATAGATTACCAGGCAAGGCCCAGAACTTTCATCAGATATCGACGGACCCCTAATAAAAACGGGCACCTCCTCCTTGTAAAACAGGTCATAAAGAAAGGAACAGAGACAGGTGTGTGTAAGATTAGACATAGTTTGTATGTGATGAAAAGGTTTACGACATGTGCACCTGGATGCTAATCTCATTCGGCCACTGGGAAAGGAACTGCCCGAACAGGTTTGGCTTGAGGCAGTGGAGTCAGCTTGCTCAGGTCACAGAGGAGTCAGCAGAGGTGTACGTGTCCTTTCAGATCGAATTTGGCCTTAGTTATTTGGCTATGTAAGGGCAATCACAAAATGGATGCCGCTCACAAAATGGAACCCGAGGGTTCAAGACGAAAACTACGATTTCAGGGTGATTTCATCACTCGAATATAACGAAAATGCTTATGTATAGTATTTAAGCCATTTCCGGTCTGCTAGTACCAAAATCGTCATGATACGATGATATTTATGACAGGAGTGCAGAGCTTCGGTACCACACAATAGCAGGGTCCAGAATTTTCAGTACCACATGCTCCCTCATAATTAAATAGTGTAATCCTTTAAAATCACACACTTTACTGCCAAGTAACCAGCCTTCCAGAGCCATAGTAGCACAATCTACAAAGTCAACCCAGTCTTGAGTCTGTGCCTTCTGGGTATCTCTGAACTTAATTCTGTATTGCTCAGTGCTTAAGCCAAACCCATCAATCAATGTAATTATCAGCATCCTCTTCTTTAACAGTAAGAGTTTGTCTCTACCTTTGTCTGCAAAAGAGAGCCACAAGATTGCTGCTCACTGCTCCTGAGGGACCCTCTGTACTTTACAGGCCCTCTCAAGTGCAGTTATCCATTTGTGGATGTCATCCCCACTCTGATAGGGAGGGACAATCTTGTTCAGGTTCCTATGGTCATGATTATGTTATGTACCTCTAAGGACACTGTTGCTACCATCATCGGCCTCTAGCCTCAACTTTTTAGAAGCTTTCTGAAGCTCAAGGGATTCCCTGTCTAAGGCCAATTGCTCTCTCTTGATTCTGAGCTTATCTCTCTCAAAGTCAAGCAGTTTCCACTTTCTATCATAGAAATCCGTACACTGATCTCCAGCACTCGACATCCTTGGTGGGACAGCATGCCTTCAGACTTTGGTCATCGTCGACGTCTCCTGGTCCCTGTTGCTGCAGAGTCACGTTTCACCTCTTCTCACCTGAAACACCCGACACTGGTGGGCATTCGTCTAACGAGCCGCAAGTGAGCCAGACTCTGTCCCCTCTGCTTTCAGGTTATTCTCAGCTCAGATCCAGGCTTGGATCACACTGGACACTTTTTCTCTTCAAGGCAGCAGCACTTTGCAGCATCTCACCATTGAAAACGACGAAGATCCCCGACACCATTTGACACCTATGCACCCTGCTTCCTTGGGTTAGGTAACACGAGTACTCCAGTGCTCACATGGGTGCTTTTCTTAGAACCTTCTAAGTCTGAAAGGGTTTGCTCAAAGTCCTCTCCTAAGTGTCCCTAATCTTTAAAATTCCAACTGTGATGTTCCCATAGGATCGTACGGAGCTTGCAGCTGTGTTCTCACACTGCATGCGCCCCCTGTGGGTCCCCATTGTCACAACCTTGGGTGGTTCCTTGGGGTCCTAGTGAATCTACAGGCTCTATGCACTGTGTCTAGTCAAGTCGTTGTTGTTAAACCACTTTCTTAATATACGGTTTGGTCTCCCCCTGGGGCCCACTGTGTCTTGTCCTATTTACTGTAGTTCTAGTACTGAAATATTGTGTGCCTTGTTCTCTAATCTCATAAAGAGGTTAGCAGAGAGTTTTTAGTAATAAATACATATATTTTATATATACCCTGTGTGGTTCTTCTTTAATTTGGTCATTCAGGAGGTTATAGACTGGTAAAACAAGCTGCTTTACATTCCTTCGAGACTTAGCCTGAAGGCTGCTCTCCATAGCTACCACTAGGATAGCTTTCAATAAAGGTTGTCTTTAACCTAATCATCAATAAGGGTTGTTTGGACTGGTACAAGGTGCCCACTATAACTAGTGGACAGCATATACCAGGCCAACTTCTCACACTGTTCACAAAACGAAAGATGGCATATCATTGATGTGTTAAGTTGCCTGCTGCTCTAGTAAATGCATATAATTGATTGTACCGTAAAAGTAATAGAGATATGGTTTAAAAAATGGCTTTGCATCAGGGAAGTTAGTGCACAATCAGAAAGATCAAAAGAAACCTTTTGACTGCTAGTCTTATATCCTTGATGCAGCGGTGGCAAGACTTGCGCTGTGCTTGGTGGCTATTGCTGTAGCTATCACCTTGTGAAAGCCTCTGAGAGTATAGTCCTAGGCACTACTCTGACCCTTGCTGTGCCTCATGCTGTAGTTGCCCTGTTACTCACCACCATAACCCAACAGCTGTCCATGGTGAGACCATCACAGCATACCATTTTTTTGTTGTCTACCTCCCATATCACGCTAATCTGGTCCCATCCATAAGTCTGCCTCAGCTCAGGATGAGGAACTGTATCACTGCCGCTTGAGTCAAGATGTAGGTAAAACCTTACTTTACTCGAGCCACATTGGAAATAACAGCTGGAATGGCCGAGAAAAAATACATACCAAATCCTTTTGAACTTCAGGACATGAAGTAAGAAAGAGTTGTGAGCCACGAGGGATAGCGGCGCCTTCTAAAACTCTTGAAGAGCTCGGTTTTACAAAAAGACGCGGCGAAGAGTATAAACACGCCTTTGCAATACGGAAAAGTTAGAACGTGCTGTAGCACTGGAACCCGTCAGTGTTATTCCCTGATGAAGGGCTTGAAGTGCAGCCCGAAATGCATTGGATTCTATTTATAATAATGATGCCTTATTGATGCAAACGTGAAATTACACAAAGGAACTGAATATGTTCAAATGAATTTTTCTGTTGGAAAAGAAAAAAAATTACAAATAAATCAAGCAAAATTATGAACTAAACTGTGTGGAATCCTCTGATTACCTAAGAGGAGAAAAAGTGTTCCCAAAGGGATGGTCCCAGTGACTCACTGGAATCACGTTCTCAATAGTGAACTGTATGACTGTGTCACGGTAACTCCTCATTTGACCAAGCCCCATGTTGATCTCACTGTGTAACCAATACCAATTTGCAATGTTTTGAACAAAATTGATGGTTCTTGCCTTAGAAAGGTCTATAGTTCACTAGTGGCTGGATATATGTATTCTGTTGGAAGTAATTGAGAGTTAGTATTTATTTTATTTACACTACGTTCAGGTGACTGAATTAATTTCTCTAACACACACCTATATTCTTAATGCCAGATTGTTGCCATATATAGAGCCTTGAGGTATGCTTTTGGAGTGCCCCATGATTGTGAGTTCCTCTGAATGCAATGGGGGTTTCTCCCCTCAGCAGGGTCCCTGTTCAGTAATTGTACTTATGCTAAAGGTTTACTTGATGCACTTGTGTTGCCTTCCATAATTGCTTTTGTCGTGTTCCACCCCAATGCGGAAACTAGAGGAAATGCTGATCAAACGGCTCAAAAGACTGCATTTTCTCTGAGCTCTGAAGTGACTGAGCATGTGTTTCAAACTGTTCAATCTCTTATGTCGACTTCGAAGGATTTGTCTGAATTACAGGAGTGTGCCAATGAAACATAAAGAATCAGGTTTGGATGAAGCACAACTGTAAACAGCATCCCAATGGAGGGTAGAAGGACAGCACTGGGAGAGAGGTTGCACTTAAATTCCTCTTCCCTAATCTTGCATCACAGTATCGCCCTCATAAGCAGGGACAACATGATTCATAATGGAAGTACCCCCCTTGTTTGCTCCATTTTTCTCTTCTGTTGCCCAACAGTATTTATACTTATGTGCCACTTGCCAAGTTCACAAGATTAGGAAGGGAACTAAAACCAGCCTATTTGCCCAACCTTCTGTTTAGGACCAAATAGTCCACATTCAGATGAACTTCATTCAAATTCCCAAATGCTGTACCTTGATGTATAATCTCATTTTAATGTCTATGTTTCCGGGTGAATTGGAGCTTATCCAATGCCTATGCAACTACAGTTTCAAATAGACTAAGGGATTTCATTCCTAGGTCTGGGGTCACCGTTCAGAATGAAGTAACAAGGTAACCCACTTTTTAGGTCTCACGCCTAGCGTTGCAGTGCGCAGCATTGCTCGTGCAGTGCGAGACATTTATTAAAGGAAAAGGGAAAAACGGGGTTTGGGTACCTGACCCAGGAATGGCACACACACAAGCGTGTGCTTTCCTTTAGGGGCACGCTATTGGTTTTCGCGTGCGTGTTTTTTACTTAGAGAGCAGGCAATAGGATAAAAGGCACGCACATTGCTCCACCCACGGCCTATTGGTGTCTATTAGGCGCATTGGCAACATGTGGATTAAATTATCGTGCCCAGAAATTCACATGCTTCGCTCGTTAGGTCTCGCCTGGCGTTAGGAGTGCATGCGATCCTCGCCTGCAAGCGTTTATGTAAACAGTATGAGAGAAGGGGACTTTAACCCACGACCCTCTGTCCGACTCGTTTTTGATTTGTTCACGTCCTGATTAATGGTTTTATAGTGTTTTTCATTTACTGACCGCCACATGCTAATACGGCGTGAACACCGCGTGATTAAAGAAGGCTCTTTGTTGGGATCCTGTGTTGCCCAGCAGCTTTCGGGCAGCTCTGCAGGGAAGGGGCAGTCAGGGCCGGCCTTAGGCATGTGCAAGCTGTGCACCTGCACAGGGCCACCAAACCCCAGGGGCCACCACACCAATATATATCCTTAATATAATAATCCTCTGAGGATGGATACATATTTGCGTGGTGGCCCCTGGCAGGGATTTGGCGGCCTCCGGCTCTGTTCCACTTCCAAACACCTTCCTGAGCTCGGGGGTGGGGGGGCTCCACCCCACCCGGACCCCCTCTTCCGGGGCCCCCTACCTACGCTCCCTGCTCAGGGCCACCATGAGCCTAGAGCCGTCCCTGGGGCAGTCTTGCTTTGTTTCCTCAGCACAGATCACAGACCCTCAGCGTGAACTTAGAGGATGCCGAGGTGTGTCAGTGAAGCAGCACAGCCAGTGCTGCGGGCGCCGGGGTGCAACCTGGCCACAATTAATTACAGTCAGAGGGCTTCAGTGCCCGGAGGAGCACACCAGTGACAGCACCCCCCTCCCCTCTCCATGGTGCTCCTTCCTCTCACGCTCCTTCACCGGGCCCCTCACACGAGGGGCCTGTGCCACCCCTGCTGTTTGTACTCGAGTTCGGCTTTTGGTGAACCTGTCAGGGATGCGCTTGGGCAGGGCTTGTGCACTTTATCAAAGGGGTGTGGTGAGGGGCTGTGTGTGTGGAGTCCTATTTGCTTCCTTTCACCATGATCTGTCACCAGAGGCGTAGACAGGAGCCACGGCTGTGGGGTGTAAATGGGGGACCTGCGGAGGGTGGGTGCGAGGGGAGTGGATGAGCCTCACCTGTGATGTACGTTGAGATTACAGTGCCCTTGAACACCGGCGGATAGGGTGCCCAGTCACCCGCACCACCGCATGCGCGGCGCTAGTGAGAATAATCCATGTACTCCTGGGTTAATTCCACAGCCCCTCCATGTTGTGCCTGAAGCACTCCGCGTCTGTACTATTGAGGAGTCCGGCCAAGACCACTCTCTGATGGGGTCTTTCCAAAGAGACGAAGATACTGCAGGGCACTCTCGGTAGTGAGAGCACTTCTCAATCCAAACATCCCATACACCTTCCTACCTTAGAGGTGCAAGATACGCCTCATAATATAACTTCCTACAGCATACCATTTCGTTGTGCACTTATTTACTCAGTGCCTCATATAGAATTTATGTATGTATTTAATATATTTTACATGAAACCATAACTAACAGTTAACAGATATAAACTGGTGAGGCAGGTTGTCCGATTTAGACTTTTGGCACAGTTTTTTGAGTAAGATTCAACTGCATTAAAGTAAATTAGGTCCGTTTTCACTGGGTAAACGACGCGGTAGGGTTTGCCAGTGCAGCGGGCGCCAGTGTGCAACCTGGCCGCAGTTAATTGAAAGTGGGCAATATCTCCATCTATTAAAAATACTGTTGTGAGGACAGAACATCGGCATAGCGGGTATAAATAAGTGGCCTCTAGAACTGCCAGGGTAATGTGCGTGCTAGGTGGGGCGGTCCACGGGAGCAGGGAATACAGAATCCTAGGGTCGGTGTAGGGGGGTTGGAGCACGGGAGAGGTTGCGCCCTGCCACAGATTGAGGTCAGAGATTAGATCTAGGTATCAGTTGGAATGTAGCTGTGGAAAAATTACTTCTAACGCAGAGGACTGAGGTGCCATACTGATCATATCGCAGATTGGTACGTGCATGCTGTGTGAGTATTTTGTTTTTACTTGGTGGGTTGTAAAACGTATGGAAACGGCGTCACTATTTAAACGCTTGTTTCTTGGATGTGTGTGCTGTCGCCACGGGTGCCTTTTGCTGACTGGGAGGGGGGGGGGCAGGTGTGGAGCGGAGCCTGCAGGGATAGAGTTGAAGGTTCAGGCAGCATCTGGCGGTGGCTGACTGCTAAGAAGGCACAATTAGTTTACACTAAAAGTGTATGTACATTGAAGATGAAGGTACTCAAGTGAGGCCAAGAGATGGGGATATTCGAAATGAAGAGAACAGTAAAAGCGTATTTAGAGCACTTAACAATGGATATCTTTGATCTATAATTGGTGTGCAAACTCTCCGATAGAAAATTTGGTGATGGCGTGCTACTGTCTAAATACCAGATCCGTTTTAACATTTCATTTGAGAGAGACAGCAGTGTGAGAGGCAGCAGTGTGTGTGTCCTAGACAAAGCATGGTGTGTAAGAGAGACAGCAGTGTGAGAGAGACAGCAATGTGAGAGAGACAGCAGTGTGTGTCCTAGAGAAAGCATGGTGTGTAATAAAGACAGCAGTGTGAGAGAGACAGCAGTGTGAGAGAGAGAGCAGTGTGTGTCTCCTAGAGAGAGCATGGTGTGTAAGAGAGACAGCACTGTGTGAGAGACAGCACTGTGTGAGAGAGCACTGTGTGTGAGAGACAGCAGTGTGAGAGACAGCAGTGTGTGTAAGAAAGACAGGAGTGTGTGAGAGAGAGAGTGTGTGTGAGAGAGACAGCAGTGTGAGTGACAGCAGAGTGTGTCCTAGAGAAAGCATGGTGTGTAATAAAGACAGCAGTGTGAGAGAGACAGCAGTGTGAGAGAGAGAGCAGTTTGTGTCTCCTAGAGAGAGTATGGTGTGTAAGAGAGACAGCACTGTGTGAGAGACAGCACTGTGTGAGACAGCACTGTGTGTGAGAGACAGCAGTGTGAGAGACAGCAGTGTGCGTAAGAAAGACAGGAGTGTGTGTAAGAGAGACAGCAGTCTGTAAGAGATATAACAGTGTGTGTGTCCTAGAGAGATCATGGCGTGTAAGAGACAGCAGTGTGTGAGACAGCAGTGTGTGTAAGAAAGACAGCAGTGTGTGAGAGACAGCAGTGTGTGTGAGACAGCAGTGTGTGTGAGACAGCAGTATGTGAGACAGCAGTGTGAGAGGCAGCAGTGTGTGTGAGACAGCAGTATGTGAGACAGCAGTGTGAGAGGCAGCAGTGTGAGAGGCAGCAGTGTGTGTAAGAAAGACAGCAGTGTGAGAGAGACATCAGTGTGATAGACAGTAGTGTGTGTGTCCTAGGGAGAGCATGGTGTGTGAGAGAGACAGCAGTGTGAGAGAGACAGCAGTGTAAGAGATATCACTGTGTGAGAGACAACAGTGTGAGAGAGTGTGTGTGAGAGACAGCAGTGTGAGAGAGACAGCAGTGTGAGAGAGACAGCAGCGTGAGAGACTGCAGTGTGAGAAGCAGCAGTGTGTGTAAGAGAGACAGCAGTGTGTGTAAGAGAGACAGCAGTGTGTAAGAAAGACAGCAGTGTGTTTGTCCTAGAGAGAGCATGGTGTGTAAGAGACATACGTGTGTGAGACAGCAGTGTGAGAGACAGCAGTGTGTATAGGAAAGACAGCAGTGTGTGAGAGACAGCAGTGTGTGTGAGACAGCCATGTGTGTGAGACAGCAGTGAGTGAAACAGCAGTGTGAGAGGCAGCAGTGTGAGAGACAGCAGTGTGTGTAAGAAAGACGGCAGTGTGAGAGACAGCAGTGTGTGTTAGAGAGGCAGCAGTGTGTGTGAGAAAGACAGCAGTGTGAGCGACAGCGGTGTGTGTGTGTCCTAGGGAGAGCATGGTGTGTGAGAGAGACAGCAGTGAGAGAGACAGCAGTATGAGAGAGACAGCAGTGTGAGGGAGAGAGCAGTGTGAGACAGCACTGTGTGAGACAGCAGTGAGAGACAGCAGTGTGTGTGAGAGAGACAGCAGTGTGAGAGAGAAAGCAGTGTGAGAGACAGCAGTGTGTTTGTCCTAGGGAGTGCAAAGTGGGACTGTGGGCTACCCACAGCCGAGGTAGTGCACAGCCAATGGACAATAAAGTCTCAACAAAATTGTAAGAGAACTATAGACCTGGTTACACAAGAGGTTTTAAGCAAAATATTTTATGTACGTTTTTGCAATTCTCAATTAGTCGTACTTCAAAAACATTATAACATGAGTAAAAACATTATATGCATGTTGATAAACATGTACGCAAAATCATAAGAGCTAAATTTTTAAACGATTGAATAACATGAATGGTACAATAATGATTGTGAAAGAAATATATGTATAACATTTGTAGGCTTAAAAAAATTCCAAACTCCCAATGCATTTCGGGTTCGTGATGCTGAACCCTTCGTCAGGGGAATACAGTTCTGTCAATTGAGGATGCTTCTCAATTAAGTCTCACGATCCACAGTAATCTATGACACAACAAAAGAGCAGTCATTATACTGCTAAGATATCAGGGTTTGCACTCAGAGTTAAAAGTGGGTGCTCTTAAGAAAGGAAAATATCGGTGTGTTATTTAGAACGCAGAGATGGATTCTAACTGATAGGAATCACCCAAGACGTGTAACGAGAGATTCATAACGTGTATACTAAGACCCATCTAAGTACATGAAAAGCAGTGGATAACCAATTGTACTGGGCTTGCCTGTAAACGGGTGTATCAAATATAGAATGTTCTCTCTCTTCGAGCATGTGGGAAATCTGGTGAAAAAGAGACCACAGTGTGAATATGGCTCCATACTATAAGAAAAATAAGAGTACCTGACGCGTCCCAGGCATGGGCTCTCACCTAAAGATATATCAGTTTCTGCGTCCGTCGATACTCGGGACGTAGGGCTGGTTCTGTGGTGCTCGAAGGGTGTTGAAGCGCTGTAAGATTATATACGGGCGCATTGTCAGTTTAAACGTGCATCGTGATAAACAATGCCGTAGTAAAAAAGGTTGTCATAAACATACCCGGTCAGACTGGAATTACGGAGCCGTTGGGAAACCCGTCCATGCGGAAGTGAAACGCCGATGTGAAACGAAGGTCCCACAATGCCTTGCGATTTAAAGAGACACTGTTGAAATAAGGGTGACGTGGGCGTGTGTACATTGGAAAGAGCTCGTAGTGTGAGAAAATAACTAAACAAATAGTGTACGCAAGCGAAATGTGCATCCTGATTACTAAAATAAAGGGTGTAAAAATTGAAAAGAAGGTCGACATGTAATGTGAAGGTGTGTACAGTATTCAACTAATATGTCATACAGATAAGGTGGAGGCGTGAGTACACAGAAGCACTAGAGAAAGAAGTACATGAATGTTGTGCAATGATTAGATAGAGACACAAGATGGGGAAAACAATACAGGTGGTTGAGTGCAAATCCTGTTACAAAGTACAGACGGTGATGAATAAGTTGTCTTGTGTTACTGTTACAGAAAACATAACATTTCATAATGGTCATTGAGCCCATAGGGGGCTACCGTACGTAAAGTCTTAATCCAATATGTTTCCCTACGTGCTAGGGCTGTGTTTACATCAATGCCTGAGCTCTGGCGAACTCGCTCTAGAACAGTGAAACGCAATTGGGGTATGGTGTGTCCTGCTGTTTCCCAATGTAAAGCTAAAGGAGAAGTCGCATTTTTGTTTCTAATTCTACTTTTGTGCTCAATTATACGCGTTTTGATTTTTCTGCTGGTTCTGCCTACGTATACTAAGCCACAAGGGCATTTAATGGCGTATATGACTTTGTCTGTGTTACAGTCAGAATTATGCCTTAGTTTGATTTGATTGCCCGTCTGTGGGTGCATGAAGTTATCACCTGAGATCACATTTCCGCATTGCCCGCAGTTGTAGCATTTAGTCATGCCTTTAAAAGCTTTGGTTGTCTCTGTCTGTCGAGGCTTCAGGAGTTCCCGCAAATTCTTTGACCTGTTGTGTGCGAATAAAGGAGGATTTGGGAAAAGGTGTTGAAAATCCGGTTCGCTGTCAATAATTTCCCACCGTTTTTTAATTATGGTTTTTATACTGGCCGCTTGGGTGGAAAATTTTAGCACAAAAACTTCTCGCTGTGTTTCCGTTTTTTTGGGGGCACTAAGTAGATCCTTCCTGGATTTTTTGGCTGTCTTTTCTTCAGCTTCCTTGAGTATTTGCGCCGGGTAACCTCTTGCTTGGTAATTGAGTTTTTGTTCATCAATTAATTTTTTGCATAATTGTTCATTAGAGGTGATCCTTTTTATTCTTGTGAACTGTGACATTGGTAGATGTTTTTTCAGTGAAAAAGGATGGGCGCTCCTGAAATGTAATGCATGATTTACATCTGTGGGTTTTTTGAATACTGCCGTAGTTAGGCCAGATGTGGTCTTGTGAATTTCAATATCCAGAAAGTGGATTTTATCCGCCTGGATGTCATGTGTAAATTGGATTCTGGAATTATGTGTGTTCAGTGTTCTGATCGCGTCTTCCAGCAGGGTTCTCGATCCTTTCCAAATAACTAGAATGTCATCTATATACCGGAAAAAGGCAATAGAGTGAGTTCTCCAGATCGGGTTGTTAAGGATGTGCTGGTGCTCAAAGTAGGCCATAAAAGTGTTCGCATACGATGGAGCTCCGGGAAAGCCCATGGACGTTCCAGTTCTCTGTGAATAAAACTTCTTCTGCCAAATGAAATAACTATGATACAATGAAAAATGTAACAGTTCCAAAAGGAATATAGCTAGTTCAGTTGGTATGGTGGAGGCCAGCAACCTCCATTCCACTGCCTCTATGCCTTCATTGTGTGCTATAGATGTGTACAACGCCACAACATCTATTGTACATAAGAGAGTGTCATTATCAATTTCTGCTTGAATCGCTTCTAGTTTCAGAAGACAATCTGTTGTGTCTTTAATATAGATTTCCCAAGTCTGTACCAGTGGTTGTAGGTGATGATCCACAAAATGTCCTACTGCCTCATGTATGGAGTTACAACCCGCCACTATGGGTCTGAAGGGAGGTTTTGCCTTATCTTTATGCATTTTGGGAAGCATATATATGTGCGGGACTTTTGGATTTAAATTGACTAGGAATTTTCCAGTGTTGTTGTCAATGATGTTACCCTCAATAGCTTTTGCAACAAGATTACTTAACAGAGCAATAAGAGACTCTGTAGGGTCTTCATCAAGTGGCATGTATGTGTCTTCATCCAGTACGTGGGAGTCTACACTGGAATTGTAAAAGGTTGTATCAAGGACTACAAGGGCGCCGCCCTTGTCGGCCGGTTGAAATGTGATTGATTTGTCTTGTCTCAAGGAGTTCAATGTACGTTGTTCTTTTAGCGAAAGGTTTGGTTTCGTTGGTCGACGATATTTAATTTCCTGGAGATCTTTTTTCACTAAGAGTTCCAATGTATCCAAGGATTTGTGTGTGATTGGTGACATAAATTTACTCTTTGGTCGAAATTTCCTTAGTTCTGAATCGGGGTGTTCTGTGTCTGGTAGGGTGGAGAAGAACCACTTGAGTCGTAATTTCCGCATGAACTTAAATAAAGATGTTTCTGTTTCAAGCTCATTGGAAGAGTATGTTGGAACAAAAGTTATCCCTTTATTAAGAACGTTAAGTTCAGCTTTATTCAGTTTGCGTTGAGATATATTCATCACTAGGGATTCTGTTTTTTCAGATTCCTCTGTGGTCTGCCTGTTTCGGGAGCTTTTTTTGTTGTTTTGTCCCCTTCTGGTCCGGGTTCTTGTTGTCCTTGTGTCTTGTCCGGTGGTGCCTTGGACGATAGGCCCGCCGCTAAAAAAGGCGGCTGTACTGTTGATGTTGTGACAACACCTTCTGTTGTTGAGCTTGTTTGGGGTACAGTTGCAGAAGATTTTGGACGTTGTTCAGTTAGATCTTGATCTGGCACTAGACTTTCTTCTGAGGAGTTCACGTTTGGTTTCTTAAAGAACCTTTTTTGTGCATAGGATTCAGCCCAAGAGTACACTTCGTCCAATATATAGTCTATTGTGTCCCTACGGAACTTCCTAATTTTGCGCTCGTGAACTTCTTTAGCGTGCTTATCCAAAGTGTTGTTAATATTTTCTAATGTTTTACCCCAATCCTCAGAGTCCATTTTTTGTGAAATTTCGTCTTTCAGTTTGTTGATGTCATGCGTGAGATCCGATAATGCAGCTGAGATCTCTTCAATGATGAGTAGTATTAAATCAAGTGAGCATTTATTTAGTATCGCGTACCAACGCGACATGAAATCCTTGTTAAATTTAAATAACATTGGTTTCAAGGCAATTCGTAGGCCCCTTGGAATCCTCTTAACCTTGTGGTATTCTATGAGGGTGGTAGCGTGGAGGCGCTGGTTGATTTCCTTTTTGAGTAGGTATTCAAGTTGTCGTAGTTGTTGTAAGATGTTTCCTGTGGATGTGCCAAAATCGCGAGCTTCTTTGATTAATGAGTAAATGGATTCAGCTTCATCTGAAGTGTATGCCTTAGTTGTGGCTTGATTGGTAGTTAAATCAGCTATGTCCTTCCACGACATTTTGTGAAGGTGGGTGCAATCACGAGATGGGGTCTCTCGTATGAATGCTACAGTGGATGTGTGATTGCACACCTTGGTTAATCGGTTAATGTTTTTCAATTTGGAACGTTCTGTAATTCTAATCTGGGTTTGTGAAGGAGTTGCGTGCTACTACCTATGTTGAGAAAAGACCCTATGATTTCTCAATACAACAAACTGCAAAGTGGGACTGTGGGCTACCCACAGCCGAGATAGTGCACAGCCAATGGACAATAAAGTCTCAACAAAATTGTAAGAGAACTATAGACCTGGTTACACAAGAGGTTTTAAGCAAAATATTTTATGTACGTTTTTGCAATTCTCAATTAGTCGTACTTCAAAAACATCATAACATGAGTAAAAACATTATATGCATGTTGATAAACATGTACGCAAAATCATAAGAGCTACATTTTTAAACGATTGAATAACATGAATGGTACAATAATGATTGTGAAAGAAATATATGTATAACATTTGTAGGCTTCAAAAAATTCCAAAGTCCCAATGCATTTCGGGTTCGTGATGCTGAACCCTTCGTCAGGGGAATACAGTTCTGTCAATTGAGGATGCTTCTCAATTAAGTCTCACGATCCACAGTAATCTATGACACAACAAAAGAGCAGTCATTATACTGCTAAGATATCAGGGTTTGCACTCAGAGTTAAAAGTGGGTGCTCTTAAGAAAGGAAAATATCGGTGTGTTATTTAGAACGCAGAGATGGATTCTAACTGATAGGAATCACCCAAGACGTGTAACGAGAGATTCATAACGTGTATACTAAGACCCATCTAAGTACATGAAAAGCAGTGGATAACCAATTGTACTGGGCTTGCCTGTAAACGGGTGTATCAAATATAGAATGTTCTCTCTCTTCGAGTATGTGGGAAATCTGGTGAAAAAGAGACCACAGTGTGAATATGGCTCCATACTATAAGAAAAATAAGAGTACCTGACGCGTCCCAGGCATGGGCTCTCACCTAAAGATATATCAGTTTCTGCGTACGTCGATACTCGGGACGTAGGGCTGGTTCTGTGGTGCTCGAAGGGTGTTGAAGCGCTGTAAGATTATATACGGGCGCATTGTCAGTTTAAACGTGCATCGTGATAAACAATGCCGTAGTAAAAAAGGTTGTCATAAACATGCCCGGTCAGACTGGAATTACGGAGCCGTTGGGAAACCCGTCCATGCGGAAGTGAAACGCCGATGTGAAACGAAGGTCCCACAATGCCTTGCGATTTAAAGAGACACTGTTGAAATAAGGGTGACGTGGGCGTGTGTACATTGGAAAGAGCTCGTAGTGTGAGAAAATAACTAAACAAATAGTGTACGCAAGCGAAATGTGCATCCTGATTACTAAAATAAAGGGTGTAAAAATTGAAAAGAAGGTCGACATGTAATGTGAAGGTGTGTACAGTATTCGACTAATATGTCATACAGATAAGGTGAAGGCGTGAGTACACAGAAGCACTAGAGAAAGAAGTACATGAATGTTGTGCAATGATTAGATAGAGACACAAGATGGGGAAAACAATACAGGTGGTTGAGTGCAAATCCTGTTACAAAGTACAGACGGTGATGAATAAGTTGTCTTGTGTTACTGTTACAGAAAACATAACATTTCATAATGGTCATTGAGCCCATAGGGGGCTACCGTACGTAAAGTCTTAATCCAATATGTTTCCCTACGTGCTAGGGCTGTGTACATCAATGCCTGAGCTCTGGTGAACTCGCTCTAGAACAGTGAAACGCAATTGGGGTATGGTGTGTCCTGCTGTTTCCCAATGTAAAGCTAAAGGAGAAGTCGCATTTTTGTTTCTAATTCTACTTTTGTGCTCAATTATACGCGTTTTGATTTTTCTGCTGGTTCTGCCTACGTATACTAAGCCACTAGGGCATTTAATGGCGTATATGACTTTGTCTGTGTTACAGTCAGAATTATGCCTTAGTTTGATTTGATTCCCCGTCTGCCAGGCATAGTCCCACCTCACCAAATCAAAAGTTTGCTCTATGTCCAAAAAAGGCCTGAGCATACTGGTCCTCTGCTAATACTAGGGCATGCATTATTTGTGTCAAGCGGCGAAGGTTTTACAGTGTATTAGGGTGGTATAAACCTTGATTGGTCCGTGTAGCCCAACTGAGGGAGATGTGATAGTACCATAGATGCCAGGTCATGACTAAGGATTTTCAGGTCCACATTTAGCAAGGAAAGAAGCCATTGTGAACTTGGCTCTAGTGGATCCCTCTTGGGTATTAGGACGACGATTGCTTCTTTCATTGAATCCGGGATCACGCCCTCTTCAGTGCTTTATTGTACTCTGATAACAGGCGGTCCAACAGTGTCCTGCCAAACGTTTGATAAAACTCTGCCAGAAACAGGAGACCCCAAACCCCTCCCAAGTGGGAAAACGTCTGTACCTAAGGACACTTGGTGTAAAAACATTCCAGGTGGCTGAGACCACCACTAGTTAAGAGCCCCACATTGGCACTCAGCAGTCTTCTTTTGTCTCTCCCCTGGTCCCCCACAGCCAAGAGGTAAAACAAGCACAAGATATAGAAAGAAAGACATATTAGAGCACACACATTCAGGCAACAATAACATTTCTTGTCCCCAGTAATTTCGCTAATACTACTTAGCTCTAAGTTAATGTTTTTATCTTCCTTCTGGCACCCGCCACCATGTTTGATTCCCTCAGAACTTGGCAAAAGTAAGCTAAACAGAGACAAATGAAAGCAGAAAAGGAGTCCCGAAAGGCAAGAATGCATACAGTGACTCAGAAAGCTGTTGTGTATGATAAAGAGAAGACTGAGAAGGGGAAAGAGTGTGCCGATAGGATTGCAATGAGAAAAGTCTTATGTGGTTCGAGAAAAAAATAATACATTTGTGGCGGAGTTGTTAGATACCCAACCTCCGCCTCCTTACGCCCTGCAGAGAATATACCCTGCTGTACTGCAACCCCAGTCGTCTGTCTCTTCTGCTCCTGTTGCTTCTGTTCCTTATGTTACTGACCCAGCTGCTTTGGCCACCACACTTCTTGCAGTTTCTGTGGCTTTGCCTTCTGCACCTGCGTTGTTAGTCTCCCTGCTGCGCCTTTTGTGTCAGCGTCACTCCTCTCCCCACTCCTTACCCCCACAACACAGCCATTGACGACTTTAGTGCCTGTTCCTTATGTCACTACGCATTCCCTTATCCTTCATTCCCCAACGGTACTGGGTAGCGGGACACCTGTACAGGAGTGGGGGACGGGGACGGGGCAACTGATAGGGAGCAACTGGGGCGGATATTGATATGATAAGATGTGGGAGAAAAAGGCGGTAGCCAATTAGGCAGCTCAGTGGGCTCGTCACCCCATTCATAGTACGGAAGATGTGTGGAGTGTGATGAGAGAGTATGACCTGTTCATGCAGCAGCATGCCCTTAAGCACATGTTGGCTACACTGATTGGATTGTGGGAACAGTGCTTCAACGCTGCAGCGCCTCAGATTATTTATGATATCAGGGACAATATGTATGCGGCCAGTATGGTGCCTGAGGAGGTTTTCCATAATGTTGTAATGCTATTAGCCTATCAAGGTAGGCTATTTGAGAAGAGCCCAAAGACTGTGTCCCAGTTTCCGATGAGGGAAGTTCACCCCATATATATATCGCTGAACTCCCGGAGCTACGGGATCAGCAGAATACTGTTATGAGACAGAGTGTAGAGGCCTGTTTCCAAGAACAATGGGTCTACACTCTGTGGAAAAGGAGTAGGGTTGTGTCCCTTAAAACCCAGTTACCTGACCCTAGGAAAAATCCAACTGCATACTATAAGGAATTGACTGAGGCAGCTTCTTTGACTGTAATGACGCTTGCAGATATTGAAATGTTCTTTGGTCTGCTGATGCCCGTCAACATTTGGAGGCAGGTGCACACGCAGGACCACGTCGTGGAATTGGGCAGTACTTGCGAGCAGATTAAAGAATGGGACAAGGACAGGAAACCTGGGGAAAAGCCTAAGACCCAGATACTTGCTTTGCCTGGCCGAATTATTATGTATATGCACTCGCTCATTCCACTGAGAAGGGTAGATTGGGATAAGTTAACGGCATGTCATCAGAAGAAAGATGAAAGTGTGTCAGATTTCTTCACCCAGTTTGAGGGTGTCTTTATGGATTTTAGTGGGCAGAACTAGTCCATGGAAGGGGGTGTTTGATTGTTTGTTAATAGATTTGTGACTAATTTGCTTCCTGAGGTAGCAACTTGTTTGCAGACTTCGGAGAACACTTGGATGACATCCTCTCCCTCTGTTATATTGAGTATGGCACAGTATTATGAACACACGGAGAATGATGAGGAGGAAACGGTAGAGAAGAAGCATGGGGAGTTGAAGACAAAGGTGTTGTTGCAGAAGGCGTCTAGGGGGAATGGAAGGGGATTTGGTGCTGGTCCAGCCCAGCAGCTTCCTCGTGCTAGCTGGAGCGCTGCGCCTGTAGGGCCGAATCAGTGTGCGTTCTGCACAGAGGAGGGGCACTGGCGTAGCGAGAGCCTGGTTTTACTGCAGAAAGTCGCGGCCCCCAGGACACGAGGTTCTCCTGGATGGGGATGTGAAGAAGGTGACCAAGAGAGGGTTCGGGAGAATAGGACATCGCAGGGTCGCACAGACCTGAATTATTTTGATGACCCTCGGGGAGACAGTATTAACACAATGATTATGATCTGGTTAAGGTGACAGGGATGTTCCACAGCTAGGACAGCCAGGGGCAGGGTGAGGGACCAGTCCAGATACCTGTAGGTCAGCACAGTCCTTATGTCACCGCGGAGTTGCAAGGCTCAGTTAAGAAATTCTTGATGGATACAGGTGCAATGAATAGCTATGTTTCTCATTTGCTGTTCCCCGGGGCACCTCTGTCTGGCTAAAATAATGTTTCGGTAGGATTTTCAGGTGTACCGGTTGTAAGCCACAATTCCAAACCTCTTGCCTTGATTATCAGTCTTTTTACTGTAGATTCACAATTACTATAGACGTCCAATTGTGGGGGAAATTAAATGGGCCTAGATTTATTTTAAAAATTGCATGCACATATTTTGGTCTCCAGAACTACATGACGATGGGACCAAATGAAATAAGCTCCAAGCAGTGTCTGTCCAAAGATGTGCCCCTTCCTGCTGAAATTAAGGCTGTGCTGCCCATTTTGTGGGCGACTGGTGACATGGATGCGGGACTCTTGCAACGGAATTGGTCCTTATCAATAAGGCTGTTATCGGTCTCACAATAGACTGATTGGTGTCTATAAACTAGATCGAAGAAACTGATAGATTCCTCTTCTGACAACTATACGATAATCAGCTCCCAATGGGGAGTTATAGGCAAAGTACGAAAAGGGATAACTCTTCGTTCCTTTAGGCATCGCTCACTAAATTTAATTGCAGAAAATAAACAAATAATCGGGCCCGTTTGACTTCTAACATAGCCATCTTGCATAAAAATTATATATTTATGCATACAATGTCGACCATTTCCTTTAAAGGTCAGTTTGTAATGTTTGATAGGTTTTAATATCAGATTGGTCGCGCAGGATCAGAGCAATTTATTCCATTAGACTAATAATTTAAAATCTTGAGTTTTAGCATTATCGGGATTCATTTGAGTCCGTATCCGGACTACAATTCCCGGCATGCATGAGGGATCACATGACAGACCCACGTGATACGCGTTTGAACAAGGAAGTAAAGAAATAAGGAAGTGGCAAACCCGTCCAGTACCTCCCGAGACGGCCCAGAGGGACGCCCGGAGTACCGACGGGAAGGTAAGAGATCGACGTGCGCTGATTACCACTGCAGGCATGCGGTTTGAAGCCGTATGATGAATAGTTTGGGCGTATTAATAGAATCGAGAGCTCGAGTTACAACGCTCAAAGGTATACATTGAAAAATCAATAAGTTCATCATTACGGTCTCGCTGATGCTCAGACAACAGTTCACGTAATGCGACCTCGTTTAGTAATTGTGAAAAATTACCCGATACTGGCCATATCAAAACAAAGCATGTTTAGAACCTTGGCGTTACCGGACTGGAGGGGCACAATGTTACATGTCGAAACCTGTACCCTTAACGTCTGATACATCTATCGTGGAGGCTAGCTGTGTAAATGCATGGGGGCATCAATGTACTTTTTTGAGTAGTTGTAACTTCATGCTAGCTACAGTGATATGGAAAACCATGTAAAGACAATATATTACATATGATACAAGCTACAGTTCGATATTCCCTAGATGAGAAATAAGCATGAACGATACTAATATGATCTGAAATATTGACCCTGAAGGCTATTATCAGACACATTACATCTTATATGAGACCAAACATTGTTTTGATAAGTCCTGATTCGTTTGCAAAGATGGTCTCATTTTTGGTGGCCTATCGAGATGTTACTGACCGGGAGGGACTTCGACCTGGGGCTCCCGACCCTTATGTTCCCTCCTGGTGCACAAAAGCAGTGAATAGCGTTTTATGCAGGACAATTAATTAGATACTAAAATGTTCCCGGTCAATGTTGCTTGTTTTAATAGAGCGGTGCTCTAATTTATCTGAGCCGCAGCCAGATGAGGCGCAGTTCTCACGTCCCACCAATTTGGTAAGTGGACGACAGCCTTAATGTGAGGCGAAGTACACCTGTTCTGGGTACTGGTGGCACAAAAAGATATATGCATGTATCTATTGTGAATATGATGTTACCTTACCATTTGTATGTTTGTGTTTCTCCTTACATGTGCTGTTACGTTTGTCTGATATACTGACCTGTTCTACTTGGATGCCATCTCCATTAGTAGGACGATTACTTCACAAAGACGTCCAGGTGACATCTTTTTGATTTATTTTAACACACTTAGTTCTTTGATTACCATGCAGTAGCGGCGACACGGTCCTGAAGAAAGCAGCGGACACTTTTTGAGGTCCACAAACTACAGAAACATGTTGACCATTTACATCAATATAGCAGATATTTGTTAAAACTGCTATGATCCCGCACTGGTTTTTAGATTTGGAAATACGAGAGACACCTAATAAAGTCATTTAGCTCTCCATTTACCCACTTTTTAAATCCCTTCACATTTTTCACCTTTTTCATTCACTTCCGCGCACTGCTTCCAAGTCACCTCTAGTAGGTTACATCTTTCACCCATTGAGTTACATTGGGTTACCCTTGTGCATACAGTACATTCAAAACTGATGCAAGAGTTTTCTCCTTGGTGAAAGGAGTCCCAAATGATGACTAGGGCGGAACCAAGAGTTGACTGATGGATACTCTTTTCACTTGAAGAAGTATCTTTCATAGTTATTAGGTCAGTGGTCAGACAAGCTTTTCACACTTTTTGATAAGAACCTACAGTTACTCAGTAGTATGTGTACTCTTGCAAATTCCCCCAATTTCCATTAAAGTTAAGGACAATGCCATTTTGCTCTGTATTCCACAGTACAAAATTCCTCAAGCGGTGGAGCGAACTTTGTTATGCACTAAACAAGATCTGATTGAGTTGGGGTAGTTAAGACAGCAGCAAATGTGTATAATAGTCCTATTCTTTCTTTTCTAAAAAAGGCATCTTCAGACTCCCCCAATGATCACCAAGATCTTCATCGATTTGTGACTGATTTGCAAGCTGTTAATAAAATAGTGGTCCCTCAGTTCCCGGTGGTCCCTAACATTGCTTCCCTTCTAACAATGATTCCTTCCTCTGCCAAATTCTTCTCTGTCATTGATTTGAAAAATGCGTACTTTAGTATCCCAATTCATCCTGATAGTCACATTTGTTTGGTTTTACACTAGCTGGCAGAAGCTTTAGATTTGGTTGTGCTCCTCAGGGTTATACTGAGATCCCTAGTATATATAGCCAAGCCTTGAAAGCCCAATTGGATTCCCTCACACTTTCCTCAGGTAATGTATTGCTCCGGTATGTGGAAGACATACTGATAGCTTCTGACACTGAACAGAGATGCAAAGACAGTTCAATTAAGTTGTTGCTCCATTTGACGCACCACTGACATAAAGTGTCCCTTTCTAAATTTCAATATTGTCAACAGGAGGTCACCTATTTATGTCGAAAGATAGTAGGAGATTAACCCCTGAGCGCATTAGCGACGTTGTTAAAATGCCTATCCCTAAAACTCAGAAGGATGTGTGTGCTTTTATTGGCATCAGTTCCTACTGTCGCAATTGGATCCCTAATTATTCCATACTAATAAAGTGTTTGCTTGCACTAACTGCAGGAAAGTAGGATCTGCTTTTATGGTTACCCCCACTTTTTGCTTGATGTTACAATGTTTTGACTAGTCTGACTGGGATCCTGCTATTCAGGACCCCAGTCTATCCGCTTTCATGTTTAAAATTGTTATGTATGTACTTTGGTACACTCCAGATTGGATACTGGGGTGCGCTTATAAGTCCCTAGTATATGGTACTCGTGTACCCAGGGTATAGGTACCCCAAAGGCCTCCCATGGGCAGAAGCGTGTATTATGCTACCCATGAGAGGCCATGCAAAATGTAACTACAGGTCTGCTACTGCAACCTGTGTAAGCTGGTGCTTGCACCACTTATTTTAGATATAGGGTCACTATATCTATAGGTCACAACACTTAAAACTTATAAATCACCCCTATGACAGGCCTTAACAATCCTGAAGGCCGGGTGCTGGGTTGTACGTAAGAAGGTACCCCTGCATGAGCAGAGCCCCTCTGCAGCCTTCGGAGACCATTCTCCCGGGTTGTCTGTGACTCAGCGAGACATATAGGTAGAGGTGCATTATAAACTTGCTGTAAATCCTATCTTGAAAACGGCTAAAACAAAACATGTCATGTTTGGTATCAAACACCTTGGAATCATACCTTCACACTGGTAACTGGTGTAGGAGGTATGATTCCACCCTTCTGAAGCAAGCTTCGTTGGGTCACTGGTCTATTCGGTGCCAGCCTTCTCGACTTGGTCAGCACAAAATGGATGCTGCCGACCAGAGACACATGTCTGCCCTCCTGCTGCTGAGCCAAGCTCGAGCAGAGGAAGGCAGCATAATAGGCATCCTGTCACAGAGAGGTGTGACCACCTCCCAGACATGATTTAGTGTACTGGGGCTAGGTGGGTGCACTCTGAGTGTGCCTGAAACTCTACACCTGGGGCACACTTAGTGTTCCTGTACATAGTACAGCTCAAACCAGTGCTGGGAGCCATTGGCTCCTGCTCTGGTGCCAAACTGGACAAAGGACATGGGAGTAACCTCACCTCTGTCCTGACCCTCCCATAGGAGGGTTCCCTGAATCTGTCTAAACCTCTCCTGTGGGTACTAAAGGGCTTATCTAACTGTAACTCCTTAGATTTTACGTGGACAAGAATCCTCAAGAAACCACTGACCTTCGACCGTCTGGACACTCTGGACTTCGCTGGACTTCGACTGGGCCCGAATTCCTCTTCCTCTCTGCCCAAAGCTTTGTCTGTGCCCTTGCTCCACACAGGCTCTGTGCAGGACCTGTGGTGCACTAAGGACAACTGAAGAATCTCCCTTGGGGTGAAGGAGTCACTCCCCTGCATTCACAGGCACACAACCGCAACTGACCGGTCTGCTGCTCCCAAGCTCCTCCGGACTCTGAAGACTCCAGCAACACAGGAGGTAGGTATTGAAGGTCTCTGAGGTTGATCTGCCCTCTCAGCAAGTTTGAGGCCAGTAGCCCTCGCGGGGCTGCATAACCTGACCCCTGTGCACTTGTTCTATTTGCAAGTGCATATGCTTGTTGGCAATTCCCAAACTTGTGCATTGGACTCTGTGTAGTCCTGATACTAAGCATTATTTCCACCAAGGAACTCCAGCCCCCTCGCACTGAGTGCTCCGTGGGCTGGTACTTTGTGATCTTGCTCGAGGTCCCCTTGCAACTCCAGGTCAATCGGCCTATGGGTCCTCCTGAGGGTCTTCTTGATTTCTCTTGGGCTTTCCTGGTTGCACCAGACATTCCCTGACTCTTCATTGCTTGGAGAGTCCCCAGGACCTTGCTGGTTCTAGCTGTAACCTGCTTGACTTTCTTGAGTGGGTTGCTTTTGCCAAAGCTTATTGGTGCTCCAGCTGGACACCGACCCCTCAGCACTCCACATCCTTCGTGGGACAGCTCGCATCTGGCTCCTGGTCATCGTCGGCATCTCCTGATTCTCATGGCTGCAGGGTCAACCATCCCTTCTTCGCACCTGAAGCACCCGACATCGGTGAGCATTTGTCTCCCGAGCCCCTGGTTACTCTGAAGTGTCCCAGACTCTGTCCCCTCTGCTTTCAGGTTCCTTTCTTTAAGAATCCATCCTTGGATTCCACTGGACCCTTTTCACCTTCACAGCAGCAGAACTTCTTCAAAGCCTTTCATAGAGAACAATGCCTGTTTCCGACGCCACTTCAACCCTATGCACCCATCTCCTTGGGGATAGGTAACTCTGGTACTTTGTTATCAACGGGTGGGGTGGCTCTCCAACTTCTTAAGTTCTGAAGGGTTTCCTCAAAGTCCTCCTATATGGTATGGGTCCTTAAACTGTACAATTGCAAGTGTGACTCCCCCACAGAATTGTTCGGAGCCCGCGGTCGTGTTAACACACTGCACCCATCCTCCGATGGGTCCCTATCTACTCAGCTTGGATGGTTCCTTGGGGTCCCAACGATTCTACAAGCTCCAGACTTTGTCATGACTCCAGTCATGGTTGTTATACCACTATTTTAGTATATGGTTTGGTCTCCCCTTGGAGCCCACTGTGTATTGTGCTACTTACAACTGTTCTATTGATAATGTATTATGTGCTTTGTGTTCTATCCTCAGGTAGAGGATACTAGAAATTGTTATATTAATAAATACATCTTTTTATATAACTATTGTGTGGTTCGCCTTTCATTTAATTAATTCAACAGGGGATATTCTGGTAAAACAAGCTGCTTTAAATTCCTTCAAGATTAGGCCTGAAGGCTGCCCTCCACAGCTACCACTAGGATAGCTTTCTAAAAGCTATCTTTGACCTCATACATCATAAGGGTCGTTTGGACTGGTACAAGGTGCCCACTTTAATTAGTGGACAGCATATACCAGGCCAACTTCTCACACTTGTGCATTGTGCAGCGGTTGGGATTCAAGCCTGCATTGTTTTACCTAATAAATCTTGTTGTATTGATTAACTGAAAACCACTAAAGTATTAGGTACATATAATACTTAAGCTTAGAATAAGTACGTTTTCTGAACTTAGGGTTGGGTAAGTTAAGGGTCTAGCACACCCTTTTTCCAACCTAAGAGAGTTTAGTTCCCACTATGTTAGGTAGGTGCATACACCACACCACAATTAGTATGTCTTCTAAAGGAGAAGCCAGTGGCTCTCTACCTTCTAGGTACAATGAATTTTCATTCCAAAAATTGAAAGCCATGTGTGTTTCTAGAAAGTGAAAGACTGGGAGAAATGCCAACGCCCAATGTCTCATTGAGGTATTACTCTGAGATGACCTTAGGAAGACCCCTGGGTCAGATGAGGTAGAAAGAGTGGGTGGGGTAGGGAATGAAGACAGGCCAGGAGGTGACACCTTTTATGACCTAGAATCAAACCCTGGCCAGGGGGATCAAGATGATTTCCGCCTGGACAACTCAGATCTCCAGGAAGAGGATGGAGGAGGCCCCAATGGCTCTCTCTTTACTCCTCCCGGAAGAGTGCAGATTTTATCTAGGAGATCTAGATCTCTCTCTGCAGGATCTAACTATTTAGGACAGTCTGCAGGGACCTCCATATCTAATAGGAGGGATAACTCTTCTGATAGGGAGTACCAATTTCTTGAGCTTGAGGAAAGCTAGGCTTAGGCTCAGGCAAGATCAATTGGCCCTGGATGAAGAGTCCCTAGAAGTCCAGGTGGCTAGGAAAATATTGGGACTAGAGTCCCATGGTGGCAGCAACAGTGTCCCTAGGATTAAGGAGTATTCGTATGATCATCGGAACCTGAGCAAGATAGGTCCTCCCTACCATGGTGGAGATGACATCCACAAATTGATAACTGCTTTAGAGAGGGTATGTAAATACAGAGGGTCCCTCAAGAGCAATGGGCAACTATCTTGTGGCTCTCCTTTGCTGACAAACATAGAGATAAACTCCTCTCTGTTAGAGAAGAGGATGCTGACAACTATTCAGTCCTGAAGAATGCTCTCATTGATGGGGTTTGCTTAACCACTGAACTGTACAGGATTAAGTTCAGAGACACAGAGAAGACAGACTCAAGACTGAGTAGACTTTGTAGATTGTGCTAGTAAAGCTCTGGAAGGCTGGTTACTTGGCAGCAAATTACTCCAAACCCCCACCCCAGCCCTGAAAACTACCCTGAACCCCCTATGCCCGGGAAACTACCCAAACTCTATTCTGCCCTGAAAACTACCCCAAACTCCTCCCCAGCCCTGAAAACTAAACCCCAGAAAACTACCAAGACTCACCCCCAGCCCTGAAAACAATCCCGACCCATTCCACAGCCTACAAAACTTTCTGGACTCCCCACTTAACCCCAGAAAACTACCCCGACTCCCCCCTCAGCCCAGAAAACTAGTCTGACCCACCCCCCAGCCTACAAAACTTTCCAGACACCCCCCAAAAAAACTAAGGCCCACAAAACTAACCCCGACTAACCGCCAGCCCAGAATACTACCCTAATCCACCCCCAGCCCAGAAAACTACCCGACCAACCCCCAGCCTACAAAACCTTCCCAACCACCCCCACATAAACTAAGGCCCAGAAAACTAACCCCACCAATCCCCCCAGCCCAGTATACTACCCCGACCCACCCCTCAGCCCCAAAAACTACCCTGACTCACCCCAAGCCTACAAAGCCTTGCCAACCACCCCTAAATAAACTAAGGCCCAGAAATCTACCCCCAACCAACACCAGCCCAGAATACTACCCCGGACGCTCCCGGCCCAGAAAACTACCCTGATCCACCCCCATTCTACAAAACATTCCTGACCCCCTCAAAATAACCCCAACCCAGCACAAAAAACTCCACTTACCTCACTGCGTTCTTTTCCTTCTTCCATCCATATACAAGCTCTACCGAGCATATGCCTCAACCACATACATGCATGGTTAAGGCATATGCTTGGTAGGGCTTGCGTAGTTCAGCCTTCATTGAAAAGGCTGTTTCTCTATCCAGTAGCACCTTCCACTCCGCATGTAGATTGCACGAGGCAGAAGCACTGACCACAGCAAACTAGCATTAAAAGTCGCCATTGGCTCCCAGCGGACAAAAGAATGATGTTCAAAGCCCTATGTACTGGTCAACGAACCTTCTGGGACAAATGCCTATTACACCTAATTAAAATGGTTCCCCGTCCCATATCAGCTAGGAATCTATTGTCGGTCGCTGCACATTTAATCAACTAATAAACCTTCAAACAACTGGAATATGGAGGCGTATATCCGGGTGTCATACAGGCATCATATTTTGATACCAACTGAATCCAACCTAACAGCAGACTCAAACTATTAGTAGTTCAGAAACCACCTGAAAACTGCACTTTTCAAACATGATTTCAACTGATGTTTTTGCTGTTTTAAGGTTACAACAGAAAAATATCCAAGCAAATTCTTACCTTACCTGATTAGACTTGGAAATTCCCTCACTACTGCCTGAAGTCTACTCCCCTATCAAATATACATTCCACAATCTAAAGTATCCCAAATGTGGCATACAGCACTTTATAATCTACAATAGAAAGCAATACATAAAAGCAGCGCTCTGAAATTAATAAGCCACTATCCCTTTCATAGATTTTTTATTTTTGGGAAGGGGATTTTCTGTCCAATTTGATCTGTCCCTGAGCTCTTTATTTCTATGGCATGGAGAACAGTTGATGTGCTTTCTGTCTCACCTTCCTATCAAAGGGATGGAAGGTTTTTATCATGGAAGGTGCTGGTAGCTGGAGCTCTTGCATATTAATATTCTGGGAGTATACAGTGACCTTTTCCTTGAAGGATGTCTATTTGCCTTAGTCCTTTTTCTCCGCGAGTGACTAGAATCATTTTCTTTGTTCACCCACAGAGCTGATCAAGGAAGGAAAATGCCTACATTTCCTTTACAGGTGCACTGGAAAAAATGGTGGGTTACTTCCCAAAACACTAAATTGCCACTCATGTTAGGGTGGCCCATCTCTCCCCGGAATGGAAATGAATCTGGGGATGCACAAGCTTCCCACGCACAGCAATCAGAGGGGTATAACCCCACAGTCCTTTTTATGATTGGCTGATGGCACCCCATCCGCTAATTGCCTTATCACTGCTCACCCCCCATCACAGACAATTCTGTGACTGATGACATGGGTGGGTTGGTAATCTCAAGGGGGTTTGTGGTTTGCTCAAGAATACCACTTGCCTTCCTATTTATTTTTCATTTGTGGTAGGTGATCAGTTTGCAGTTTCACACGGAGATTCACTACCATTCACTGCAGAAGGAAAATAAGATTCTCCCAGCACTACACTAATCCTTAGAGACACAGGTGCTGCTAGACGCAGATACTGCAACCTTTGCAAACAGTCTCTAATATGTAGGAATACCTTACTTCTAAGCAGAAGCACTACAAGCTCACAGTGCTACAAAGCCAGAGCACAGCAGAAGGCAATATTCAGATACAAATGTTCATGTTACAACATAAGACTGAGATTGTGTCGCTACAGCTTACAGATACAACATAACACTGATACAACATGCTAATGAGATTGTGTCACTATGGCCATAACACTGAGATTGTGTCACTGTGGTTTGCAGATACAACATAACAATGATATTGTGTCACTGAGGCCCACAGATACAATGAAACATTGAGCCTGTGTCACTGAGGCTCACAGATACAACATACCACTGAGACTGTGTCACTGCAGCTCACAGATACAACATAACCCTCAGACTGTTTCACTACCTCTCACATCTCTTCAAAAGCCCCCCTGGCCAACACCTTCACCTACCTTCCAAAAGTATGGACCACTGGGATATTTTTACACTCTGAGCTCTAGTTCACTCCCCAAGTCACCACAATGGTCAAAGGCATACATATGCAGCCCAACCTTGTGTGTGACATCCTCCCACTGCTCCACATTGACCACCTGGTGCAGCACACTAGAGCCCAGGCCATGACGTGCCTTCACTATGTATTTGTACTGCCGGCCTTGTAGCCCTGTGGTCTTTTTGCCGGGAGCCCTTAGCTCAGGTGTGATGCGAGTTGCAGACCAGCGTACTATTCTCAGGGTGCAGTGTCTGTCTTGCAGCGCCTGTGTTTCTAAGGATTGGTGTAGGGCTGGGTAAGTTGTATTTCCATTCTGCACAAAATGCAAGTGAATCTCCACACAAAAGGGATATCTGATCTGCTACCGCCTACCACAAGTGAAGAATCAGAAGCAGGAAGTATCCTGACGCAGAGTATGACCCCTTGAACATAACCAGGTGGGCCCTCTCGACAGTCACAGAACAGCCTTCATAAAATAGTCACACACCACAAACAATTATGTAACATAAAAAGTCACTTTATTAGGACAGGTTTGTATTTGGCTATTGAAGGAAGTGACCCACTTATGGTCACCCGGGTCACTCTTGACTACCTCTAAGCCTTCCTCCCAAATGAAGTGTCGGTCAGACAGTAGAGAATACAAACCAAAGATATTTATTGAAAGTACACTCTAGTAGAGTCCGGTCTGACCAGCCTCCGTAGATTGCTGCAGAGGGACTGACTTCTACCCCCAGGAAAACGTATAATGTACATTTTCAGGATCACTAAAAACACACCCAGACTGGAAATTTCCAGTTGGTAGCTAGTGAACAATGGAGATACAGAAGGATGAGTTGCAATCCCTGGACCGGGTACATGTTATCACATTGTCAAGGTTACTTTGCCTACACCAGCCGCTCTAAGGGTGGGAGCAGGCCTATATTGTGAGAAAGGTATGCGATGACAAAAAAACTGTCTATTCATTAGCACAGCAAAAGCTCAATCTTGGAGAGATACAAACAGGAGGGAAAGAAAAAAAGAATACAGCAGCTGCTTTTGCTGAGGCAAACGAATGAGACAGGAATTCGGTTCGGTCATGGTTCAAAATGGCGGCTCAACTCAAAATGGTGCAGCGAATGCTAACTTTATATAGAGCAAGACAATAGCCGAATGGATGCATAACATTTACATTTCAATAGACGCTCCTTTTAGCATGAGCTAACCCTTGAAAGTTGAGAGAATAGACAGTGCAGCATAGAGTGTATACAACAAATAAACTTAAAAGTTATCTAGTCAAGTCAAGTCAAGTCAAGTCAAGAGATTTATATAGCGCGCTACATACCCAGAGGGTCTCAAGGCGCTTGAAGAAGGGTGGGGAATTACTTGTCGAATATCCACGTTTTAAGTTGCTTTCTGAATGTGAGGTGGTTCTGAGTAAGGCGAAGGTGAGTGGGAAGTGAGTTCCAGGTTTTAGCTGCCAGGTAGGAGAAGGATCTACCTCCCATGGTGGTTTTGTTGATGCGAGGTATAGTGGCAAGGGCTTGGTTGGAGGATCGTAGCTGGCGGGAGGGGGTGTAAAAGGACAGTCGTGTGTTGAGGCATTCGGGTCCAAGTTCGTATAGTGCTTTGTGTGCGTGGGTCAGTAGGCGGAAAGTAATCCTCTTATTGACGGGGAGCCAGTGGAGGTTTTTCAGGTGACCAGAGATGTGCTCTTTACGCTGGATGTCTAATATGAGCCTGGCTGAAGCGTTCTGGATGCGTTGGAGTTTTTTCTGGAGTTTTGCGGTGGTACCGGCGTATAGGGTGTTTCCGTAGTCCAGGCGGCTCGTGACCAGTGCGTGGGTGACCGTTTTTCTAGTTTCGGTGGGGATCCAGCGAAATGTCTTTTTGAGCATGCGAAGAATGTTGAAGCAAGATGAAGAAACGGCGTTGACTTGTCTGTTCATCGATAGTGAGGAATCCAGGATGACGCCCAGGTTCCGTGCTTGGTCCGTCGGGATGGGTGCTTTTCCGAGGGCCTCTGGCCACCAAGAGTCATCCCAGGCAGAGGGGGAGGTGCCTAGGATGAGGACTTCTGTTTTGTCTGAGTTCAGTTTCAGACGGCTGTGCTTCATCCATTCGGCTACTTCTTTCATTCCTTCATGTAGGTTGGTTTTGGCAGTGTTAGGGTCTCTAGTGAGTGATAGGATCAGTTGAGTGTCATCGGCGTAGGAGATGATGTTGAAGTTGTGTTGGCGTGCGATGCCCGCGAGGGGGCTCATGTATACGTTGAAGAGGGTGGGGCTGAGTGAAGATCCTTGTGGTACGCCGCAGATGACTTCAGTGGCCTCTGACTTGAATGGTGGAAGGCGGGCTCTCTGGGTTCTTCCGGTGAGGAACGAGGTGATCCATTCCAGTGCTTTTCCTTGGATTCCGACGTTTCTGAGGCACTGTAAAAGGGTGCTATGACAGACTGTGTCGAAGGCTGCGGAGAGGTCGAGGAGGATGAGGGCGACTGTGACTCCATTGTCCAGTAGAGTTCGAATGTCATCTGTTGCTGCGATGAGGGCGGTTTCAGTGCTGTGTTTGGCTCGGAAGCCGGACTGTGAGGAGTCGAGGGATTTGTTGGTTTCGAGGAAGGCGGCGAGCTGGTTGTTGACCGCTTTCTCGATGACTTTGGCCGGGAATGGAAGGAGCGAGATAGGGCGGTCGTTTTTGAGTTCGGTGGGGTCAGCTGTGGGTTTCTTCAGAAGGGCGCTGAGTTCGGCATGTTTCCAACTTTCCGGGAAGGTTGCGGAGTTGAGGGAGCAGTTGATGACGTCTCGGAGGTGCGGTGCTATAATGGAGTCTGCTTTGTTAAAGATGTGGTGAGGGCATGGGTCTGTGGGGGATCCTGAGTGGATAGAGTTCATCAGACGGATGGTGTCCTCAGTGGAGATTGGGTTCCAGTCATTGAGGATGTTCAAGGGGGGTGGGGGTCCTGCAGAGGGTTGGGTGGGTTGGTCTTCGGGTCGGTTGTCGAAGCTGTTGTGGATGTCTGCAATTTTGTTGTGGAAGAATGAGGCTAAGGAGTCGCAGAGGGCTTGAGAGGGGGTGATGTCGTTGGAGTTGGCTGAGGGGTTGGTAAATTCCTTGACGATGTTGAATAATTCCTTGCTGTTGTGGGCGTTGCTATCTAGTCGGTCCTTGAAAGCGGCTTTCTTGGCATTCCGGATCAGTTGGTGGTGTATGCGGGTGGCGTTTTTGAAGGCGTCCTTGGTGCTGGTGTTTGGGTCTTTTTTCCAGGCCTTCTCAAGGGAGCGGCTGAGTTTCTTGGATTTCTTAAGATCATCGTTGAACCAGGAGGCCTTCTTGCTGCCTAGTTTGATTTGTCGTTTTTTCAGTGGTGCTAGGATGTCGGCGCTGTTGGATAACCATTTGGTGAGGTTAGTGGCTGCTTGGTCGGGGTTTGAGGAGTGGGCGGGGGGGTTTTGCAGAAGCGATGAGGAGATCTGGTCGATGGTGATTTTGTTCCAGTTTCTTCGCAGAGTGGGTTGGGGATGGTTGTTGGATGTGGACTTGTTGTAGGTAAAGTGAACGCAGCTGTGGTCAGTCCAAAGGAGAGCTGTGGTGTGGCTGAAGGAGACATGTTTGCTGGAGGTGAAGATAGGGTCGAGTGTGTGACCTGCGATGTGGGTGGGGGTAGTGACAAGTTGTTTAAGTCCGAGGTTGGCAAGGTTGTACAAAAGGGTGGTGGTGTTGCGGTCGTTGTTCTTTTCAAGGTGAAAGTTGAGGTCTCCCAAAAGGATGTAATCTTCGGAGGGGAGCGCGTGTGGAGTGATGAAGTCCGTGATGTCTTCACTAAATTGGGCGCGGGGTCCTGGTGGCCTGTAGAGGAGGGTGCCTCTGAGTGTGGTCTTGGGGTCGATGTGGATCTGGAAGTGAAGGTGTTCAGTGTTGACGAGATTGACGTCTGAGCTGGTTGAGATGCGGATGGATTTCTTATGAACGATAACGATGCCTCCTCCTGTTTGGCCGGTACGGTCCTTGTGAATGATCTTATAGCCTTCCGGGATGGCAATGGTGATGTCTGGAGCAGATGTGGCGTTCATCCATGTTTCTGTTAGGAAGGCGACGTCCGGAGAGATGGTGTTTAGTAGATTCCAGAAGTCGATGGCGTGCCTGTGGACCGAGTGGGTGTTGAGCAGGATGCATTGTAGGTGGTTGGGGTCGGATATCTGTTGTGTGATCGTGGATGAGGAGTTGTTCTTGGTGCCGTTGAACCTGCAGGAGTTGCAAGAGAAGGGTCCATGGGTGTGTCCAGGAGCGGCTTGGACGCAGTTGGGGGAACGGCCGGGGTTAAGGGCTAGGAGGGTGGTGGCAGCGTAAGTAATGCGGGAGGGGTGGGCATTGCGAGGACCAGGGGGTATGGCGCTAGGCGCTGACCAGGCGCGGACGGGCGTAGACGGGCTTACCTTTGGCGCACCTTCGGCGAGACCGCTGCGCGAGACCGCTGCGCTAGAGTTCATCTATCATATGCGGATAGTGGAGGGGAGGGGCGAGGGAGGAGCAGCTGGGAGGCGGGTGCGTGGTGGAGGGGGCGGGCTATAGGCAAAACAACAACAACACAGATAATTGCGGCTGAAAACGCGAGTGCAGACCGGATTGGGAGAGAGTGATTATGTCAATTTCAGTTATTAGACCAACGAAGCAGCAATGCGGGCTAGGCAGCACAGGCACACTGATTAAATGAGCAGATGCAGGCACAGTCGAGCTAGCAGGTAGGCACGCCGAAAATAATGAAAATACAGTTAATGGACACAATAGGGTAATGCTACAGGCACTTTCAAGCGCTAAAAGGGTCAGCAGCGCGATGCACACGTTAATGAGATCCACAGCGCAATGCACACGATACCAGTCACAATTAGGCAGGAGTCAGCAAGGGCAGCTGGGAGCGACCACTTCTAACGAAGTCAGGGCGGTCACAGCGCTTAGGTGGTCGGGAGAAACCTAGTCTCTTAGTGGGAGGGAGGAGCAGCAGGGAGGCGGGTGCGTGGTGGAGGGGGCGGGCTATAGGCAAAACAACAACAACACAGATAATGGCGGCTGAAAACGCGAGTGCAGACCGGGTTGGGAGAGAGTGATTATGTCAATTTCAGTTATTAGACCAACGAAGCAGCAATGCGGGCTAGGTAGCACAGGCACACTGATTTATTTATTTATTTATTTATTTATTTATTATAGAGTTTTGTATAGCGCGAACAAGACCCGTGGGTATCAGAGCGCTTAACATGAAATAAGAAAAGGAAACAAGGTTAACATATGTATAAGCAGTTAGCAAGCAATCGCAGTGAGGTAGATGACATATATATACGTAGCACATGTGACGTTAGCCTAAGTAAATATGCTATGATTAAATAATAACAAAACATGTATATATAACAAATATGAGGTAGCACGGTATAGGTTCATGTATGAGGTAGCACGGTATAAGTTCATGAAAGATGCTGTTCTCCTGTTCAAATCAAATCTCCATTCCTATTGGCCATTGGATTGTTCCCGTATCATAGGATACGTATTCCATTATAGAATTGTCTGTGCCTCCCATTTTGGTGGCGTACCAGATCTGTACTAAGGCAGAATTATAGCAAATCCATGTTTAGTGATCTTCGCTAAGTAATGATGGCGTGCCTGATCTGTACTAAGGCAGAATTATAGCAAATCCATGTTTAGTGATCTTTGCTAAGTAATGAATCTATTCATCAGCAGGCTCTTCACTTCCCGTTTGAATGTTACCAGATTCTGGATCTTCCTGATGTTTGGAGGGAGTGAGTTCCATATTCTGGGGGCCACTCCTGAGAACGCTCTGTCATAGGTTTTTTTCTTTCGGAAGAAGGCTGGTCGTAGTAGCAGCTCCCCAGCACTCCTAGATGGTCGGTTGCTACTGGACAGCTGGATTTTCTTTGCTAGATATCTTGGGGTGTTGTCGTGTAATGCTTTATGTGTGATACATGCTATCTTTATTTGGATTCTTGCTTCATATGGTAGCCAGTTTAATGCTTTCAGGTGCGGGGATATATGGTCATATTTCCTAGTTCCGGTGATAAGTCTTGCTGCAGCGTTAAGGCAGGCTTTCAGTGGTGCTGTGGACATTTTTGGTAATCCAGCCAAGGTGGTGCACCCATATTCAATCCTCGAGATAACTAAGGATTGGATTGCCAATTTGAGGTCTGACTCTGTGAGGAATGGTTTCAATTTTCTTAGGTAGTTCAAGTGAAAGCGGGCACTTTTCGCCATTGAGTTAATGTGGGCTTTCATGTCTAGATTCTCATCTAAGATGATTCCTTGAGATTTGGCTGAGTTGACAAGGGTTGGGGTGCAGTTTAGCGCAGTCACGACTTTCATCCATTCCATTATTTCTGTATTTCTCTTTGGTGGAGAGATTAGTAGGAACTCTGTTTTATGTGCATTCAACTTCAGGTGGTTTGCCGTTAACCATTGAAGTGTCATTTTTAGTGTCTCATTCATTAATTCCAATTCTTTTATGGATCCGATCTTTACGTAAATTTGCGTGTCGTCAGCATACATGTGATAGGATATTTGAGATTTTTGGAGAATTTCTGTGAGTGGCTCGACGTATAGGTTAAACAGATCTGGGGATAATGTCGATCCTTGGGGGACTCCAATTGTGGTAGGGCAAGGAAGGGAGATTGATTGGTTAACCAGGAAGCGCTGTGTTCTGTTCTGTAAAAAGGACTCGAACCATTTCAGCACTATTCCCGAAATTCCCATCCTGTCCCGTAGCCTGGTCAGTAATGCTTCATGATTTACCGTATCAAATGCCGATGACAAGTCAAGGAGAATCAGTAGGCATGCTTGATTTTGGTCAAGGGCCTGTAGTGCGTCATCGGTAATGTGGAGAATCGCTGTTTCAGTGCTGTGCCCTGCTCTGAATCCTGATTGGCATTCATCTAGCAAGGAGAATTTGTTGATGTGTTGGCTCAATTGGTTCTGCACACATTTCTCGGTCAACTTGGCAGATGCAGGCACAGTCGAGCTAGCAGGTAGGCACGCCGAAAATAATGAAAATACAGTTAATGGACACAATAGGGTAATGCTACAGGCACTTTCAAGCGCTAAAAGGGTCAGCAGCGCGATGCACACGTTAATGAGATCCACAGCGCAATGCACACGATACCAGTCACAATTAGGCAGGAGTCAGCAAGGGCAGCAGGGAGCGACCACTTCTAACGAAGTCAGGGCGGTCGCTTTCTGAGTCATAATCACAGCATTGGTGTCATGGATGGTGGGTGCCTTCTCCTTTGGGATATGGATTTTGATCCAATAAATGCAACAGACTGGGAGGCATTGTATACAGAGGCAACAGGTGAGGAAAATACAAGCAACTACCGCTAGGTAAGCAAGGATCTTCCAACCCCAGGACACAAATATACCCCAGAACCATCCAGAGAGTGTCCAGGTACCATTCTCTTGGTGTATGTCAGATGAAAGCCTATGCAACTTCTGTATAGCAGCAATTATGTGGGGGCGTGGTCTGGGATGTATACACAACAGCTATTGCCAATGATGCGACAGACCACTGCCCTGTCAGCAAGGATGACGTTTAACACCATCCGGTTTTGTAAAGCAACAAGCCTCGTAGCCTGGAGCTCAGCTGTGATATTCGTCATAATCCCTGCTGTCAAATTAATGACCCCATCTATAACTCTTGTGAGTCGACGTATATTAAGGCTGTTGGACATGGGGCCCCAAAAGGGTACAATACCTTTCAAGGCATCTGTGAACTGTTGCATAGTGGTATCTGTCTGATCTATGTCTTCCGTATTAATAACCCTTCTAACTTGGGGCAGGTATGCACTCCTATCTTGCAATTGATGGTCCTTATGGTAATTGGACAATGCTATATACACTGGGGGAAGAAGAAAAGAAAGATAGCATATACCTGACCACCCCGTAGAAATCGAAACATAAGCTTGAAATCCGCAAACAAAATAGACATTATATGGTGGGAGCAAAGGCGGGCTACTAATCGTGCTCAACATATATATGTAATTACAATTACTCTCCCCCACTTTCACCTTCCCAATTCCCCGAGCACAGAAACCAGCAGTTGTATTGACTTCTAGCACTGGCATCGCTTTATCCTTTGTAATATTGCGTGTTTGGAAAGATCGGAAATATTCAGTAGCATTGAACCCCTGGAAATCTAACATTTCATTTCGAAGCCATGTTTCGTTCTTTACCTTCTCATATACATTGATGCAAACAGTTGGAGACAATGTAGCAGGGGTCTCTTGTTCTCCTAGCCTCGGGGGGTATACCCTTGATAGAAATGTATATATTCTAACACAGTGCGGGAGTCAGCAGATGTCATATTCATAGCAGAGAAATTAAAATGATTATGCACCATAGTAAACAGTGCAAACTATCCCTCGCAACTTCCTAGATAGGATAATGCCATCAAAAACAAAACATCACTCTTATGTGTAACTGAGGGGAGCAGTCCACAGATCCAGCGATTAGTAGCATTGGACGTATCATGGGCCTGATGCAACATTTGCAAAAATACATTTTCTGCATATGTTTTCCGACGTTCTCCTTTGTGAGGGGCCAAAGTAACAAACATGTGTTCAGGGGGAATGGATGGTGTCCCAATCAAAGAACATGCGGGATACCTACCTTTCCTCTCAGAACCAAGATATTCCCAACACAAATATCAATGTAATGGCAAGTATGGATAATAAAACTATTTTACTTTGAGTGGACCAACCCCGCTCTGGGCGCGGAGGTGCAAATGGCTGTTCTTCCTCAGTAATGGGCTGATTTAATGGATAAATAGTGGAACCAGAGAAAAAAGGAATGCAATAGGACTAATGGCAAAGGCAAAAGTTCCCAGTGTCCATTAGAAACTCACTGGTAGACTCCTATTGTTCATCAGCGTTGGCACCTTTGAGCACCGGCGGTGGAACTGTTTGATCCTAGCTCTTAAAGAAAACCCACGTCATCCAGGATACTGTACCTACCTCCAGGGAAGCACGCTCAATCGATCTTGTCCACTGTCCAAACAATGCATCAATTTCACCTCTCCCTAATCTACTGTTGCTACCATGGGCAAGGTTCACCCTGATCTACGCAGTCCATCCCTACTAATCTGACTTCTCCTTTGCTGCACTGTTCCTCTGTCTGGGGCGCAAATTGTACCTGGCTACTCCAGGCACAGAGAGGTTGGTATTGAGGGGGTCAGACACAAAGGGGCCAGTAGAAGGGGGCCTCGGAATTCCTTTAATCTCCGAGGGCACTGTGCATTTAGCACCTCATCGTTCTCAGCCTCTGTTTTGGTCCACGTAATCCCGGCATTCGAAAAGGGAATAAATCGGGGGAATCGCTCGCTCTCCGAGTCCCCGATTACCTCGTTGACCCACTGATCGTAGGGTAAAGAAAGGCGCACTCTACGGCAATCCAGTTCTTTCGGCCGGCAACCTTGATGGTACTGCATATTGCAAGGAGCACGTGGACCAGCTCCTTCCACCTCGGCTCCAGACTCTTCTTTCTCTGGAAGTTACGGACTAACACATAGTCGCCAGGGTGGATGTCATGGTACTGGTGGAAGGGATTCTTAAAACTGTTGGTGAATAGAACGCAGTCTATTAGTTAACTCATATAAATAGGCTACCAATAGAGGATATTCAAGTTCTGAGAACCAATGAGGTCGCAGGATCCCCCAAACGTTTGCCGGGCGCCCAAACATGACCTTGTAGGGTGACAGTCCTGTTATAGAATGGGCTGTCATTCTTGTGGACAAAAGGGCTAATGGTAAAGCATCTGGCCACTGCAACCCTGTGCTCTCCTGAATATTTGCCAATTTCAGTTTGAGAGTACCATTGTACTTCTCAACCAAACCTGCGGACTGGGGGTGATTTGCAGCATGACATTTTTGTCTGATATGCAGTCCCATGCAAACTAACTGGATAGCTTTCACATTGAAGTGACTTCCGTTATCACTCCAAATCAACTAGGTCAAGCTTAAACGAGGAAAGAACTCCTTCAGGAGCACTTTTGCAGTCGCTTTGGCTGTATTTTCTTTGGTGGGGTAAGCCTCAACCCACTTGCTGAATGCACAGACAACCACCAATACATATTTCAAATTATTGACTCAATCCATTTCTATATAATCAAGCTGGAGGACCTCAAAAGGAAAGGTGGGAGGTGCAAAATTACCAGGGGGTGTGGGGGTACCTTTCCCAGGATTGTGCATCATACACACCATACAATATTTAACCAAATGGGCGGATGTCTTTGGGATGTTATCATTTTGCCATTCAGGGTCTAACAACTTACAAATACCTTTCGCAAAAATGTGTGCTGGCCTGTTCGCCATTGTGACTATGGCAAGAACATATGCATCTGGCAGCATCCATCTCTGTTTCCCTGACTTATCAGTCCAACACCCATCCTCATCCAAACATGTTGTGCTTTCCTGTCATATCACTAATTCGTCAATAGTTGCCTCACTTTGTATTTCCTTGACATTTTCCAGCCTATCCTCAAACATGGTGACCTCGGGCACCCACCTAGCTGGACCTGCCACAAACATCCTTTTCATCTTTGTTTGGGCTGTCTCCTTAGCTGTCTAATCTGCAAAGGTGTTCCCCTTACCTACATTATCAGTAATTTTCCTGTGTGCACTACGCTTTATTATCACTCATCTCTTGGGGAGTGTCAAAGCCGACAAGAGCCTATGTATAAGGGGGCCGTGTTAGATATTCATCTCATGGGAACTGAGAAACCCTCTCTCTGCCTAGAGCCGTCCAAAATTATGGGCGACTCCGAAGGCATACTGACTGTCAGTATAGATATTGACAGCCAGTCCCTCACTCAACTCACAAGCTCAAATAAGGCCAACCAGCTCTGCAGCTTGAGCCGATTGATAGGGAACTTGTGACATCTCACCTACTGTGTGCAGTGTCGTGATTGCATTTGTAGCTGTTTTAGTACCATCTGATAACTTGAAACAAGAGCCATCGACATATACGTCCCCTTGTGGATCTGATAAGGGAACATCAGTCAGGTTTACCTGTCCTTTCATCACTTTCTCAGTTTGGAAGATACAATCATGTATATTAATGTCCTCACTTTCAGAAGGGAGGGGTAGCAACGTGGCTGGGTTCAGAGTGGCACATCTTTTAATCGTGACGTGGTGCAAAGAGAGTTAGCTCATAACCGGTCAGACGTGCGCAATTGAGGTGCTGTGTCTTAGTCTTATTCAAAAGGGTATCCACAGCATGGGACACCATGACAGTGAGGTCAGTATCAAGTACGAGCCCAGCTGATTGTCTTATTGAGACGGCCACAGCTGTGACTGCTCTTCAGACAGCTTGGGAGGGCTCTAAATGCAACAACAATTTAACCGTACTGTCTTTACAACCGTTTTCAGTGTCAGAGGCGATGAGAATGTCATCTACATTTTGGAGCAATACATTACCTGAGGGGAGAGTGAGGGAGTCCAATTGGGCTTTCAAAGCTTGATTATATATACTAGGGCTCTCAGTATAGCCCTTTGGAGCGCTACAGAATCTAAAGCTTCAGCCAACTAGTGTAAAGCCGAACAAGTACCTGCTGTCTGGATGGATCGGGATACTAAAGAATGCATTATTTAAATCAATGACAGAAAATTATTTAGCAGAAGAAGGACTCATCGATAGAAGAGTAGTTTTGTCAGAGACCATCGGGAACTGAGGAACTACTATTTTATTAATTTCGTGCAGGTCAATCACAAAACGATAAACATCTGGATGATCATCAGAGGAGGCTGAAGGTGCCCTCTTAAGAATGGAAAGAATGGGGCTATTACACACATTTGCAGTCGGCTCTTCGACAACCCCTGTCTGAATCAAGTCTTGTATAATTTGCAACAAGGGTCTCTCCCCTGCTTGTGGTGTTTTGTACTGAGGAATACGAGACAAAACGGCATTGTCTTTAACTTTGATAGAAACTGGGGGAATCTGCAATAGTCCTAAGTCTGTGTCACCTGTTGCCCACAACGTGGGCGGCACATCCTTAAATTCAGCAGGGAGGGGTGCATCTTTGGACAGACACTGCTTAGAGCTGACTACATTCGGGCCCATCTTCATGTAAACACCTTCCGGGAAACAATAAATTGTAGCATGCAACTTCTTTTTTTTAATTAAATTTATACTTTATTTCACCTTCGAAGTAAGCACACAGCACTCATCGCCTACAACCCGGAGGCCGGCGGCAACAATTGATAGCACCCAGGATAATGGGCAGTAGTCTCATATACAGCCGTAGTGCCAGCATCCCGGAGGCCTGGCGGCATACACATAGGAAAGATAAACCGTTCTGCAGGAATAGCTTCTAACAAATATCAAGAATAAAACAGTTGATGCTAGTATCGACACCCATGACCATAGATTGGTGTGCAAAAATAATGTAGTTAGCTCGTTTGCGCCAAACAAAGTCTCAGAATCACGGAAACAAGATACCCTGAAAGAGGGAGGAAGAAGAGTGCAATAGACCCACAACTAAGAAAAAAAAAACCCAACCCCTCAACCAAGCCAGCCTACCCGTACCCGTGTCCACCCACCCACCCGCTACAACTACTGATTCTACAGATGAACATTGCACCTATGGCTAAGGACTTAAGGGCCCAAAGGTGTGATGCGGTTTTCGAAAGGGACCTCGAAGACCACACTCCCCGCACAACCAACCCGGGGACTCACGCGCCCAACTTCTCAACTAGCAGCAGCAAGGAACCAGACAACCACCACCGGGAAGAGGACAGTCAACCATGTAACATGCCAACCTCCGCCGCCTCCACCCCACCCTCCTGCAGCTCATCCAACTCCTCCCCTTCAGGGTCCGACTCACCGCCCCCCTTGGCGCACTGATATTCCCTATACAACCCCCAGAAAATCTTAGGGTGACTCTTTGGGGGAAGCAGTTCATTATACACCTCAGACTGTGTACAGCAATACAGTAAATCCGTCTCCCAGCGCTTTTTAGTGGGAACCGGCCCCCTCATCCAGCACAACGCAACCAGGCGCTTGGCTGTCAGCAGAGCAATATCGGTCAAGCGTCGCACCGCCACTGGCAACGGTTTGGAAAAACCCAGCAGCGCTAGGGCCGGGCACGGTAGAACCTCCGTTCCCAACATCGTACTAAGTTCCGAGAATACCTCCCGCCAAAACTTATGAATACTAGGGCAAGTCCAGGACATGTGCAAAAAATCAGCCGTGGAAAAGTGGCATCGCTCACACTCCGCCAATCCCGCAATCCATACCTGTGCAATCTTTCCGGTGTGTAGTAGACCCGCTGTAAATACTTAAAATGTATCAGACGATGTCTACTATTAAGTGAGATCTTTCTAGTATTCGTACAGCAGTATTGCCACATCTCATCCGAGATCGTCAACTGGAGATCACACTGCCAGGCCAATCTAGCCTGGAGAGCGGGTACTGCCGGTGCCAGTCCCCCAGCTTCTTAAGGTTTGTTACCAACTTACTGGACGATGGGTTCTTAATAACATATGTGAGCTCCAGTACTTCCTGCGGCTCTGCCATTTCCGGGCCCAGCAGCACCTGCAACGCCCTACGGACACGATGATATTGGAAGCCGTGCAGCAGCGTCGTCCCAGAGTGGGATTGGAGGACCTGTTGCGATGTTTTCACCGTGCCATTCAAAAAGAAATCCCCCACCTTTTCTATGCCCAAGTCCCTTAACGCCTTCAGGACTCCCTTTTCTGTCAGCGGGGCCAACCACACCGCCCATTCCACTCGCATAAGGGGAGAGTACAACAGCTCGCTATCTCTGGAGCCGACTAGCTCATGCCAAGCGTGGTTCGTGGCTGCGATAGAGTCCAAATTGCCAACCCTGCGATCAACAGGACAGCATATCGTGGCCGGGAGTGGGGTGGGGTCCGCGAAGAGGCACTCCAGCTTCACGTGTGGGATGCCAGGGTCCCCATGGATCCAAGTGTGGAGATGAGCCCCCTGTGCTATCCTGTAGTACCGTTCTAGATCAGGAGCCCCCAGGCCCCCTCGTTCATAGGGGAGCATTAAAGTTTGCCATCGAACCCTCGGTTGTTTGCCCCCCCACGCTAGCCTGATAAGCGTCTGCGTAAGCTGACGGAAAAAGGCCTTTGAGAGCACGACAGGTATGTTAGCAAAGAGAAAGAGGAACCTGGGAAGAACCACCATCTTCATAATTGCTATCCTGCCCATCAGAGACAGTGGGAGCCTGCACCACACCTCCACATCATCCACAAGTTTAGAGTACGCAACGCCATAGTTCTCGCGTACCAGGATCTCAGGATCAGTGTGAATATGGATCCCTAAATAACGAATAGAGTCCGTGGTCCATTGCAACGGGTATTCCGAGTCAAAAGGGAGGGTCACCGGGGTCAGAGGGAGCGCCACAGACTTGTTCCAATTGACCCGAAGGCCCGAAAGGGCTCCGAACCTCACTACTTCTCGCAAGACAGACGACAGATTCACCTCCGGCTCTCGGACATATAACAGAGTATCGTCGGCGTACGTCGATATACCAATCTGATATGTAGGGAAGTTGATCCCTTCGAACCCATGGTATTCCCTAATAGCGCAGGCTAGAGGTTCCGCCACTAAAGCTTACAGAAGCGGGGAGAGGGGGCAGCCCTGCCGAGTGCCCCTGCTGATCTCAATTGGGGCAGTGACCGCGTTCCCTATTTTTAGCCACGCAGTCGGCTTGTAGTACAGGGCCCCTAGCATCTGAAAGAAAGGTTCGCCGAGCCCATACTTACGCAGGACCCTGAGCATAAATGGCCACTCCACTGAATCAAAGGCCTTTTCCATGTCCAGGAAAATATCCACAGCCTTGTTCTCCTGCCGGACATGCTGAATGGTGCCTAACACCGTACGAATATTGTAAGTCAAGTTCCGAGCGGGGACAAACCCTGCCTGTTCCGGGGCAACCAGGTCTGGGACAAGTAGAGCCAACCGGGCCGCCAGAACTTTTGCATATAATTTGGCGTCTACGTTAATCAGTGAGAGCGGCCTATACGAGCCACACTCGTTGGGGGGTTTTCCCGGCTTCGGGATGGTGATGAGAAGCGCCTCCCTCATAGATTTTGACATACTACCCTGTTGACAAATGTCGTCAAAGAGGAGCATCAAATAGGGTACCAATTTGTCTTGAAAAGCCTTATAGAAGGCCACCGTAAGGCCATCCGACCCCGGAGCGCTGCCTGACCTCATCCCCTCCAGCGCCTCCGTAATCTCCTCCTTCTGGAACGGCGCCATCAGGAATTCTCGTTGCCAATTGGCTAAAAAGGGCATCTGGATGTAACTCAGATAGTCATCTATTTCCTCCTCCAGGTGGCCTGATCTCGATGTATACAGTGCGGTATAATAAGCGTGGAATTCCGCCAGTATATCCTGTTCCCCGGTCACCACCTCACCACTAGCTGTCAATAACTCCTCCACCACCAGGGGCGGTCTGCTATTTAGCATCAGTTTAGCCAGCAGGGAGCCAGGGCGGTCTCGTTCCCCATACGTGCGTGCTGTGGCGTACTTTCCCATATGTCGTATCTCCCTATCCGCCTCATCATGGAATTCCGATAGCAGGGACTTAAGCCTCTCAGTTATGTTCGTATCTCCAACACCCCCCGCTTGACGTTCCAGATCAGACAGTTGAGTTTCCAGTTATTTCAATCGCTGCCTGATAGCCTTAAGCACCCCTGAGTGCTTGGCCATCGTCATCCCACGTATGTACACTTTGAAAGCATCCCAGAGCACCTGGACACTCTCCACACACCCCACATTAGTCGAGAAGTAAGTGTCTATATCCTCAGCTAGTTCCCCTCTGAAAGCCTCATCTAGAAGTGAATACGGGGGGAACCTCCAGGTGAACGGGGGTATTCTTCTAGCCGGGGCCTCTAATAGCAAAAGCAGCGGCGAGTGGTCAGATAACGTGCGGGGCAATACTGCACACCCCCTCACGGAATTAAGGAGGGAGTGGGAGACAAACCAATAATCAATCCTCGTGTGTACATTATGATAGGCTGAGTAATGAGTGAACCCACCCTTCCCCGGGTGCCTATGACGCCACACATCCAGCAGATCAAGTTTCACCAGCTCCGCCTGCATAAGTAACGCCGAGGCCGCCGGGGACTTGGGAGCACCAGCCGACCTATCCAGCTCCGGGTTCAGCACGAAATTGAAATCTCCCCCCCACAGCAACCTGGAACCTTCATACTGTCTACAGAGGTCCGCCAGTGAGGTGTAAAAAGCGGGTGTGTCGTAATTGGGGCCATACACATTCACAACTAACAAGTCATGGCCTTTCCCAACACAGCGAGTAACAGCATACCGACCCTCCTGGTCCACAACAACCTTCTGCAATGTCAACTGAGATTTGGGATTAGCCCACGTAAGCACACCCCTCGCATGTGTAGTGAACCCTGCAGCAACACAAGCACTCCCCAGACCCCTGGTCAGCAACATAGGACTAGTCAGAGGCAGGTGGGTTTCTTGGAGCAGGGCAAGATCAACCCGGTGCCGCTGCAAATAAGCCAGTACCTTCCTGAGTTTACGGAAATCATTCAGCCCCCTCACATTCCAAGATAGTAGTCTGAGAGAGTTGGGGCCACTCTCCGGCCCTAGAGTCTCAACATCCACCATTGCAGGACAGGGAACAAATCAGCGTCGTACAGGTGGCATAGTAGACACAATCCGGTAGTAGGCCACTCTAAACCCTCCCCCCAACAAACCCCAAAAGACATACGGAACGTGATCAACAAAAGAAGAGTAGAGCAACCACCCACCCACCCACAGCCGACCAACCCCAACCCGGTCAGACAGGACCCACCGCCCCCCACCACCCCCCTACCTCAAGGAAAAACACTACAGACCCAAGGGGCCCTCAGGAGAGCCACAAAAAAACGAAAGCGCAGGGGCAGAGGTTACCAGCTAGACAACAGTACAATTGGGTCAAGGACCTCAAACCTCAGTGGCTCCACCACCCCGCCCCCCAGTGCTATTCAGCACCCTCACCAGCTCAGGAAACACACTATCAAAGAACTAGTCTCCCGCGCGCGAGAGAGCCTTCCCCCAAGCTACCAGCAAACAGTAAAACGTGCAGCCGCTGTACCCCCAGTGCAGTCCACCAGTAGCAAGATCGCACCCTATAGTTTTGATTAATTAGATGCACAGCACCTGCAGCAGAGTCAAACACACAGAAGGGCATAGTCGACCCAGCGAAGAGTCCACATATTCGGTTACCCCTGGCCGTCCATGGTAGCAGCCTCATCCGAGTCATCACGTTGGCTCCTCGGGCTGTTGCGTTGTTCCTTGGCCCACTCCTTCAGAGATTTTTTCAAGTCCGCAGGGTCAGTGAAAAAGTGTGAGTGTCCCTGCTTGTTGATTCGGAGTCTCGCAGGATACAACATGGCATAGTCCAGCCCCAGGTCTCTCATCTGTTTCTTATACGGGGCGAAGCGCTTCCTCTCTTCCTGCACTCTCGCCGTGAAGTCCGGATAGAGGGAGATGTTCATGCCCTCGAATTGCAAATTTCCTTTCTCCCTCGCCAGCCGGAGCGCCAGATCTCTGTCCCTATAGTTCAAAAGCTTCGCAATAATCGGCCGCAGAGGTAGTCCTGGTTGCGGTTTCGGCCCCAGAGTGCGATGAGCCCTCTCGACGATGAACATAGGGGAGAAGACCTCCTCCCCCAATAGTGTCCGGAGCAGCTTCTCCACGAACAACTCCATTTTGCCAGTGTTGGTAGATTCCGCCACCCCAGTGATGCGAACGTTGGAGCGCCGTGAGCGTGCCTCCAAGTCCTCCGTCTTGTCTTGAATGACTTGGAGGAGGCGTCCGAACTGCTTGCGGTCTTTATCCCATTCCGTTTGGGCTTCCTCCGCTTCCGTTAGCCGCCGTTCTGCCATATCCAGCCGTTCAGCATGCTTATCCACCCTCTCAGACATGCGATCCATCCTGAATGACAGTGCGTCGATTTTAGTGCCAATCGCCGCCATGCTGTCCTGTAAGCCCTTTTCCATGGCGCCCAGCATTTCACGAATGTCTGCACACAATGTGCTGTCGGATGCCGTAGGCCGCGGCGAGGCATCCGGGGCAGGCCCCTCAGCACCTTTCGCTTTCCGCTGATCAAACGACAGTTTGGGTTGATTCTTGTCGCCTGTCCCCATAGCGTTCCTGGTTGTCATTCAGCAAGGCGCTCAGCCGCCAGCAATATATCGCCAGCGAGTGTTAGTGGGGTAGAGAGGAGACACTGGGGGAGCAAGCTCCGAAGGACGAGGTGTTGCGCAGCAAGAAATGCGTCCAAGATGGCGGCCAACCGCCCCGCAGTACGAGTAGGCCCAGAGGCCAGAGAGGGACACCACCAAGCACTCCTCCAGAACCGGTCCACACCAATGTCGAGCAGCTGGGCTTCCACACTCCAAAACACTTCCAAATCCGCAGCTCCACAGCGGTCCTAGAGATGCGGAAGGTTCGGGCAATGGCCGATGGAATGCTCCCCAAGAAGATGGCGGTCCGCCAGTGGTTTCCTTCAGCGTCTAATAGTACCTCAAAGTACCAACACTTCTGCTCCCATCGGGTGCACAAACAAGGGTCAGACCACCACGGCTGCTCTCGGGAACACGGCTTGATATCGCGTAGCAGGGCCAGCTGTGTAGTCGCAGAAGAGGCAGACCGGCACCACTCTAGTATCACGGGCCGCACGTAGCGTGACGCAGCTCGGGCGGCTTCTCAGGATAGACCGTGGACTACGGCCTGGTCCGCCACTTCGCCCTCCTCCAAACAGCAAAGCGACGCCACACCGGATTTCGACCGGGGAAAAGCCCTCCACCAGGCCGGGGCGTAGATAGAGAGTCCACCACAGCTTTCAGAGCTAGCTAGGCGCCGAAAGGATAGTTTTGTCGAATTTTAAAGGGGCTCAGGCGAGGAGCTCAGCGCTCACACGTCTTTCATGGACGCCGGCAAGCTCCGCCCCCGTAGCATGCAACTTCTTTAATAAATCCAAGCCCATTACATTTTTTCTACAATTAGATGTAAAAAAATGGTGAATCCACAGTAAAAGGACCTCTAGTCAATGTAAGAGGTTTGGAAATGGGGCTTACAATCGGTACACCAGAAAATCCCACCGAATCATTATCATGGCCAGACAAAGCTGACCCGGGGACCAATGAACAGGAAATAGAGCTATTCATAGCACCTGTATCAACCAAAAATTCCATAGCTGAGCCATGCAAATGTGCAGTAACGTAAGGGCCATGCAGATCTAAAGGTATCTGAACTGGTCCCTCACCCTGTCCCTGTCTGTCCTAGCTGTGAGACATAACTGTCAACTCTTCCATGTCATAGTCATCATGATAATACTGCCCACCCCTAGTGTAGTCGAAGTACTTACTACCTGAACGATCCTGTGAGCCTGCAGAATATTGAGCTCTGTCCTATCCACCGGCTCCACAACCCTGTCCACGAGAACCCCATCCTCTAGGGGCCGCAATCTTCTGCGACAGCACTGGGCACTCACTATGCCAATGTCCCTCCGCACATACTGATTCGGCCCTACAGGCATAGTATTCCGACTGGTATGTGGAAGCTGCTGGTCCAAACCACCATGTCCTCTACCATTCCCCCTAGAAGCCTGTTGCAACAACACCTTTGTCTTCAATTCCTTATGCTTTTTCTTCACTCTCTTCTTCTCGTCTTTCTCCCTGTGCTCATAATACTGCGCCATACTCAATGTTACAGAAGGGGAGGAGGTAGTCCATGTTGCTCTCCGAGGCCTGAAACCTAGGGCCCGATTCACAGAACTAACTTAAGATAAAATCCTAAACGAACTACCATTTTGGTATTCACAGAAGGCACTTACTCATTTTCGTATTCACAAAAGGCACTTACTCATTTCGGTATTCATAGAAGTTAGGAGTCCTAACTTTAGGACTCCTAAATGCCTTCTGTGAATACCGAAAGTCTTAAAGTTAGGATTTTTCTCAGTTTAGGAGTAGTAAAGTTAGGACTCCTAACTTTAGGACTCCTAAATGCCTTCTGTGAGTTTAGGAGTATTTCACATGTTCCAGTGCCACAAAGAAATCCTTGTTAGAAATTCTTGGAGACAATTCCATCGTTCTTGGCTAGCCGGAGGATAGAGTCATCATACTCACCCATCCTACGAATTGCACTGCAGATTGCATATGTTTTGAATTGTCCAACGACTCTGCCTGTGACCTTGTCAACCTCAGCTATGTTCATTTGGATAGATGCATGGTCCTTGGCGCCAATGATTCTGTTGCTTGCAGAGCATTTACGAGGAACGTACAGGTCCACGAACTCGCCAGCGTCGTTCTGCATGATTACTTTAGTACAGTGTCAAGCTGACCTCCGCCTGTAACAAATGGTAAATTTAGGACTCCTAACTTTAGGACTCCTAAACTGAGAAAAATCCTAACTTTAAGACTTTCGGTATTCACAGCAGGCATTTAGGAGGTCTAAAGTTAGGAGTCCTAACTTTACTACTCCAAAACTGAGAAAAATCCTAACTTTAGGACTTTCAGTATTCACAGAAGGCATTTAGGAGTCCTAAAGTTGGGACGCCTAACTTCTGTGAATATCGAAATGACTAAGTGCCTTCTGTGAATACCAAAATGAGTAAGTGCCTTCTGTGAATACCAATATGGTAGTAAGTTTAGGATTTTGCCTTAAATTAGTTCTGTAAATTGGGCTCCTAGTCGCAATCTCGGGAAGCAAGCTCGTTGTTACAAATCTAAAAACGAACAATGTGATACCTCCCTCCACCTACAAATCCTGTCCACTAAAATCCAAAAACACCCCTTCAAACCGGGTGAAGAAATCAGACACACTCTCATCATGCTGTCAACTTGTCCCAATCTACCCTTTTCGGTGAAATAAGGGAGTGCATGTACGTAATGATTCGGCCAGGCAGAGCTAGTATCTCAGCCTTAGGCTTCTCCTCAGGCTTCCTCTCCTGGTCCCACGCCTTAATCTGATCCCAGATGCCACCCAATTCCACAACATGATCCTGTGTGTGCACTTGCCTCCAAATATTAATGGACACCAGTAAACCAAAGAACATCTCAATATCTACAAAAGTCATTACTGTCAACAAAGCAGAATCAGTCATTTCTTTATAATATGCAGTAGGAAGCAAATGTAGGCATGTTCTACTGTCGATCACCACCACTGCAGGTGACCAAAAAATAATAATAATAATAATTCTGCCTATTTTACATTATGACAGAAAATGCTATCCACCCCTACATGTATGTCACTCAGTGTCCCTGCATCTCACTAACCATGTCACAATCCATGCCTCTTAGTGTCCTGTCTCCCCATGTCAGGGTGTTCATACATTCCCTTGAGTCTTGGGGTCTCTCCCTTTATCGGTGCCTGTGGTTTGTCTGTGTCTGCCCCCTCTACTGCCCCCCATCACTAGGTTTGTGTTTTCACTTGCCAGTGTCTCCATGCTCGGGTTGAGGTCTTCACCATCCATGTCTCTTGAGGTCAGGGGCGTAACAAACGCACCCACAGCCCCGCAGTGCGGGTGGGCCCCACGCTCTTCAGTAAATGAAGGGGCCCCCCATAGCTCTTCAGTGAGAGAGGCTTGAGCTAAAGCAAACCTCTCTCCCTCTAAAACAGCTGCAGGCTGCGGTGTACCTGCTCTGAGCCCCTCCCACTGACTGAAGAGAAACAATGTTTCAACTTACATTGTTTCTCATCAGTCAGAGCGAGGTCCGGAACAAGGGTGGGGGCCCCAGAGACAGCATTCCCCACAAGGCTCTGCTCCTCTGAGACGTATCAGTTACTCCCACTTCCCACCAGTGCCAGTCTCACACTGTCACCAGTGCCTGTTGCTCACTCTGCCACCAGTGCTAGCCTCTCACACTGCCGCCAGTGCCTGCCGCTCAGTCTGCCAATGGCGCCAGCCTCTCACTCTGCCACCAGTGCCAGCCTCTCACACTGCCACCAGTGCCTGCCACTCAGTCTGCCACCAGTGCCTGCCTCTCACTCTACCACCAGTACCAGCCCCTCACACTGCCACCAGTGCCAGCTGCTCACTCTGCACCAGTGCCAGCCTCTCACTCTGCCACCAGTGCCAGCCTCTCACACTGCCACCAGTGCCAGCTGGTCACTCTGCACCAGTGCCAGCCTCTCACACTCCCACCAGTGTCAGCCTCTCACTCTGCCACCAGTGCCAGCCTCTCACTCTGCCACCAGTGCCAACCTCTCACACTGCCACCAGTGCCTGCCGCTCACTCTGCCACCAGTGCCAGCCTCTCACTCTACCACCAGTGCCACCCTCTCACACTACCACCAGTGCCAGCCTCTCACTCTGCCACCAGTGCCAGCCTCTCACACTACCACCAGTGCCAGCCTCTCACTCTGCCACCAGTGCCAGCCTCTCACTCTGCCACCAGTGCCAGCTTCAGCCACTACCCACCAGTGCCAGCCTCTCACACTCCCGTCATTGACAGCTGCTAACTCTGCCACCAGTGCCAGCCTCTCACACTGCCACCTGTGGCAGCTGAGCTCCTCCAACTACCCACCAGTGTCAGCTTCAGTCACTACCCACTTGTGCCAGCCTCACACTCTGCCACCAGTGACAGCCTCTTACACCACCAGTGTCAGCTGCTCACACTGCCCATGTTTGCTACACTCCTGCCCAGTGCGAGTTCCTGTACAGTGATGCCACCTATTCCACACTGTGCACCAATGCCCAGCAGTGCCAGCTCCGTGCACTGCCCTCATGTGTATGTCAGTCCCCCTCAGGTAGTTGATGGAAAGGTTTAGACTCCCTGGCCAGCACTAATATTTGTTCACTGTCTCGCAGCTTATCTTTTTCAGCCTACGTTTTCATATGAAATCCCCTTAACTCCGTGCCCAGAATGCATTTGAAAAGGTACAGTCAAAGCGCTATAACTATTTTTATTTTTTTTATTTGAGCAAGTTCAAAAAAATATATAACGTACAATTTGTCGATAGAAGACGTATACATACTTAAAAGTTATACATTGCAACCGTCATTACATTCAAAAATCAAATTTCGAATTTATATTCATAGTTTAAGTCTTGCTTAATCAAATAGAAAGAAGATGGTGGAGAGAAAAAAAAAGAGAAGTAGCATAAATAAGAATAATTATCAAATTCATATATCAAGTTGTTTTAGCAGCTTATAGATTTCTTTTATACTCATACCAGGCTGAGACAGGAGCCCATATCTGAGCCCCAACAGTTCTAGCTTTTTTCCCTCTGGTTTTGTAGATGGAAGTCTCCTGATGATATGTACCCAAAAATCTACTTAGCCACATTTGAAAAGTAGGAGCATCTGGCTCTTTCCAACGGGTTGTTAAAATAATTTGAAGTACTGCTGTACCGATAAATACTGATATTGCTTCTTGCTTACTGTATCCAAGGGCGTCATCATAGCCCAGAACATATAGTGTTAATGATGTTCTTAACTCATGCCCAAAAATTTCTGCCTAAAAGTCACAGATCTTTCTTTTAATTGCTTCTAACTTAGAGCAGTCAGCCAACATATGGATAAGATTAGCTGGGCCAAGAGCACATCTTGGACATTGATCATTTGGCCTTTTACCCCAGGTAAACAATTTTGCAGGGGTATAATAAAGATCATAAATTGTTTTATAAGTTTGGGCCTTTAGGTTAGGTGCTAAAAATAATGTAGAAGATAACATCAAAGACATGTCTACATCGGTATTTGGGTTATCTAATTTTATAGCCCAACTACTTTCAACATGTTCTAAGTCGTCAGGGTGGTTATTCATCAATAATTTGTAGATGTTTCTTATCCTGGTAGAACGCTTAGCTATTAATTCTAAAAAGGGAATGTCTTTTATTTCTATTCTAGGTATAAGTTGTCTAATGATCATACAGACTTGAATATGTTTTAAATAATCAGTACAGGGGATTGTGAATTTTTCCCGTAATTCTTCAAAGGATGGTATAGATTCTTGCCCAAGGAGAAAATCCCCCACTTTCACGATTCCCAAGCTCTCCCATTTCCTAGAAATGATGTCATTTAGTTGAATTGGTAAGATTGAGCTGTACCAGAGAGGAGTGTATTTAGTGTATTTTGGTATTTTCAGATGTTTGGTTGTGTATTTCCAAATTTTCCATGCATCAATAAGGATCTTAAATTTAGTCTTTTTGAAATATGAGGGTTCAATTTGCCTTAGCAACAGTCCTATGACTTTGTCCCCTAATAGTAGTTCATATATGGAAGGTGTAGTATTATCTGGTATGGTGCATGGAATTGAATTAGTTTCAAAAAGGGGGGCCATTTGTTGGAGGAGAGTTGCCCATAAGTAAAATGTCAAATTTGGTAAAGCCAGCCCTCCTCTATGCTGCGGTAGAGTTAGCTTTGGCAAGGCTCTCCTTACTTTACCATAGCTCCACAGGAATTTTGACATGCAGGAATCAAGAATACTAATAATACCATCCTCAGCCAAGAATGGAATTGCTCGGAAAAAGTATAATATTTTCGGGAAAATGCTCATTTTAAGATAGTTGCCCCTGCCAATAATTGACAGGGGAAGATTGTTAACTCTGTTAAGGTCTTTTTTGATTTTTTTAATAAATGGATTGTAATTGAGTTGGTTGATTTCGTTTACTTTAGGAGAGATGGATACACCTAAGTATACCGCACTATTAACTCTATATGTACTTTCAAAGATTGTGTTTTCGGTACATATGACCATTGTCTTGTCTCTATTTAGGGAATAGCCTGAATAGGAGCCAAAGGAACGGGTAATTAATTCAATCTCCTGGATTGCCTCTGTGGGGTTAGGTGTTAATACCGCCACGTCATCGGCATATGCCAAAATTTTGGTATAGAAACTACCAACCTTCACCGGCTCAATTAAAGGGGAATTGAGTAGCTTTAAAATAAGTGGGTTGATATAAAGAGCGAACAGGATAGGGGAGCACGGGCATCCCTGCCTCGTGCCCCTTTGAATATTAATAACCTCTGTTTCGCTGCCCCCTACAGTAAGCTTAGCCTTCGGATCAACATATAATGCTTTGATAGATTTTACGAAAGCCGGTCCGAAGTTATTTATTTGTAGTACTTCCCATAGGAACAACCACGAGACCCGGCCAAAGGCCTTTTCGGCGTCCAGCAGGATCATCGACATCTTGCCCCCGATACTTCCACGATGTCAAAAAGGGAGATGGCTCTACGGATGTGGTCGGTAGTGCCCTTACCGGGAATAAAGCCATGCTGCCATGGGGAGACCAGATGTTCGATGACCCCGCTGAGCCGGTTGGCAAGGATCTTGGCATAAAGTTTCGAATCGAAATTAATAAGTGAGATGGGTCGACATGAAGAAGGTAGCTCCGGGGGTTTGCCTTTTTTAGGAAAAATGGCAATATTTGTATGTTTCCATGATTCGGGCGGTTTACCATGCCATTGCACGCCTAGAAATAAATCTAGTAAGTAAGGTAAAATCTGCTTTCCAAGTGCTTTATAAAGATCAAGAGGGATTTTATCTGGACCTGCGGCCTTTCCACTAGCAAGTTCTATTAAAGCTAACTCCAACTCAGTAATTGAGATCTCTTTATCCAGGTCGTCCCTAGTAACATCATCGATAGTCTTACCTAAATTTGACTCCAATAGCCAGTTGTTTAGAAAAAAAATTGTGTTGGATAGTGATGATTGGTCTTCATTTTGATATAGCTTCTGATAATAACTTTGGAAAGCCCCTGCAATACCTACTGAGGACGTGTGTTTGTGCCCCTCATATTCAATAGATTGCACAGCATTACGTGCCTGTTTCTGGCGTGTTCGAAGAGCAAGATGTTTACCCACCTTTTCCCCATTTTCATATACTTTGTTCCGATTCGCCTGATAAATTTCGGCTGCTTTTTGGGTCAGAGCATTATTTATTTCTGCTTTCAGTACTAAGATCTTAGATAGAGTATTCTACCATTCTATTCCGAGATGGATCTGAATAGCAAGCTGTTGCTCTAGGTTTATAAGTTCTGAGTATAGTTGTTAGTTCAGTTTATCTTGATCTTTCTTCCGTTTGGCTACAAAAGCGATGGTCTCCCCCCTTAGGGCAGCCTTGAAGCAGTCCCAAACCACTAGTCTAGGGGCACTGTACTGATTAAAGTCAAAGAATTCTTGGGACCAGTGCTTTATGTATTTTATGTACTCTTTGTTCACTAGAAGCTTACGATCGAATGACCATTGGGAGTGTGGCCTAATGTAGTTGGAGATATCAAGAGTGATTATGAGGGCGTTATGATCTGATATAGTTTTAGGGGATTTAACCATTGTAGAATTAAAGGCAATATCTGTGGTTGACATCATATAGTCGATCCGGACGTACTTGTTATATGGGTAAGAGAAGTATGTATAGCCAGGATCTTTATTATTTTTCAGGGTCCAGATGTCAATTAAATTATGGCTATCCATGAATTGCCTTATAGCCCTGTAAACTTTAGGTTTGCGTCTGTTATAAGCCAGCTGTGTTTGTCGATTCTGTGTGTGCCCCAATGTTATATTGAAATCTCCACAGATAACCAATGATCCTGTCCAAAAGGCTAGCTCAAGTTCTAGATCGTAGAATATCTGGGGATCATCCAGGTTCGAACCGTAGACCGAACATATAATGATGCCAAGGTTAAGCTGTACTATGACCCACCTACTGTTAGGGTCTGCCAGTTTTCTACTAGGTTTACCAAAACCAGTTTTTGCTAAAATAGCAACATCCCGTGTCTTAGATGTTTGTGTTGTTAAGTCGAGAATGTTATACCCCGGGATTCTTAAGAGTTCTTTATCCCCTACTGGGATATGGGTCTCCTGTAGGCAGAGGATGTCGTAGGAATCTTGGCGAATAATTTGATGTAATTGTGCCCTCTTCCCCCTATCATTAAGACCCGCCACATTCCAACAACAAAGCTTTCATTTCCCCATGATAAATATTGAGTAGTCAGACCGATCATAATACTACATAGCGAAGCATGAGTAAATAGGTATTCACATACTATTAGTTTTTCCCTCTGCATTACATTACGTTGATCAACCTTTACTACTTTATCTGTTAATCCATTAAACATCTTAGTTGTACATTTTATCTTGCTCTTTTTATATTTTTGCCTACCCACCCCCTCCCTCCCACATGGGGACTTCCACCCCATATGACCCACCCCCCTTACACCCCCAAATGATAGAGCAATAAGACTCTGAGAGTCTGTAGTGATGGACTAGTGCTACCTGACCAGTACCCTGTGACCATAAGAAGATCAAAAAAAACAAATATAAGACAAAGAAGAGCGAGACCTAAGCCGACCCACGAATTATAAATAGGGAGACAGAGTAGAAAAAAGAAAGAAAAATAAAAAATAAATAGCAGGAAAGAGATTACACCAACTTATCACATCACTAGAATCCTATATTATAGCCAGAATAAGTCTTCCAAGTACCTATCGCAGCAAACCTTGCCAATCGTTACCCATAAGGAAGCGAGAGAAGAAAATAGAAAATAGAAAGAAGAGACCAAATCTGTAAAGAATAAACAGGTCATAGTTATAAATGGAGGTATCCAGGCAGGTGATTGTATAGCAAATATAACAAAAATTCCTCCAAAGTCCTCGCTTCCCTTAATAACAGCAAAGTTAATTCAAACTATCTAGATATTCCTTTGCCTTTATCTCAGAGGTAAAAAATTTCGTTTGACCTCCATATATAATTTAGCAGGATTGTTTAGATATGCTTGCGCCTTTTTCTCCAAAAACGGCTTAATCAGCTGCCAGAGACGCCATCTCCTTTCCACTGTTACGTGGCAAAAGTCTGGTCGGACAAAGTAGGAGATGGACTCTCTGCTATGATGTGCTTCAGGTCTAACTTTGTCGTAGATGGCTAGCCGCAGTAAAAAAATTCCAAAATAGACTAAAATCACACGAGGATAACCCCCCGATTTCACTGGATTTTTTAGTGATAATGGGACTCTATGTGCCCGTTGCACTTCAAGACTCCAGTCCCAGCTGGAAAGTTCAGGTAAAGTGTCTCGGAAAAGTTGTATGATATATGAACGAGCATCTTCTCCCTCACTTTTTTCGGGGATACCTAAAATGCGTAGGTTATTTCGGCGTAGCCGATTTTCACAGTCCTCTAGCTTCCATCTTATATCCTGAAGCTCAGCCTCATGAGAATCAAGGCGTTCGTGAGTGACAGTTGCTTCAGCTTCATTTGTGACTATGCGTGTTTCCATCGCGTTCATTCGTTCATTGAATGTGCCTACTGATTTAGTGAGCTTACGTACAACTCCTTGAACCTTTTGAAGGGCAGCCCTTGCTTTCCGGCCATCTTAGAAGTCTCTTCGCGATGCGAGGCAATGGCCTGCAGGACAGTATCCATAACCTGAGTCAATGTGGCCCCCGACTGGTCTGGCTGATCTGGTAACGTTGCTTGAGCAGAGGGGGACATCCGAGTTTGATTCTGGCTCAACCCGTGAAGTGTTGGGGTATAGTCCCAAGCCAAATCAGTTACACTGTGGCGGCTTTTTTTCTTTTTAATAGCTGTCTTGCGAGCGGCCTTTTTTTCATCAGCCCTCCAATTTCGATCACTCTCTGTAGTAATATCAGAATCGGGATAGTCTTCACAATCCTCTATATCCTCCTCAGTGTCCCCAACCTCCTCCGACCAGCCAGCATCCTCAGAAAAGGAATAGAAATCTGTAGGGTCCCTGTCTGTCTCGACACTCCCCACAGTTTCAATAATGTCAGCCGTCTCAGTGATCTTGGGGGGGCTCAGAAGTTTTCTTTCTATGTAATTCATTCCCTTTGTTAGGCTCTTGATACTCTGTAATGTCATTTTCAACCTGGGGGCTTACAGTTCCTTCATTTCCTCCCCCCGTGCCTCCTAGCAATAATGCAGAGGTGGGGATTGTGGTATGTACCCCGGGGGAACAGACATCAGAGCTAGATATATTAACAATTACAGTGGGCGTCTCAAGAGCAGTTGTAATCATAGTCACAGAGGGGTTTATAACTGGCACTGCTCCCGGGGACATACCTCGAGGCTGAATATCACCCGCTGATTCACTTGCCTCCGCCTCCGACAGACAGGTGATCCCTGAAGCGTCTGCAGCCTCTTGTTCGCCCGGTAACCTTGTAGCCATATCTGTTCCACCACCGGCTGAGGGAACACGAAGACCGCCGCCATGAGCAATCACACCCGTTGATTCCACTACTGTTATCTCGATCGGGAGCATTGAGGCAGGTGTTTCCAACGTCAGCGCCTTCATTCCGGCAGAAGCTGCAGCTTCACACGGCATTGTGGGGGATTTTGCCAAAATGTTTGGAGTTCTGCGGAGCATCTCAACCACAGAGGTTGCCGGTAACATCGCGGGTTTCTTCACTGGCTTTGGAGACGGTGTTGCCCCCTCCGGCCCCCCAGCATCACCACTACCGGTGCCGGCTCCTCCACTGCGTTTCATCATAATTTCTCGGTCTCGTTGTTTTGCGGCTCTGGTCTTCGCTGCGGTGGCCGCCACCGCTGCTGCATTTTTCGGGGCCATTGCTGCTGTAAGGTAAGCGTCGTCGATGGGTTTAACAGAGCCCGTGTGACGCCGAGAGAGTCGAATAATTTCAGCTGCTCGTAATCCACCGAGTAGCCTCAGGACCGTAATACCGAACAGCGAGGTGAAAAGAGAGAGTTGTACTTTAAGGTCCGTCTTCCGCTCGAGGCAGACCGCTTTTTTTAAGTCTATCGTCATATCAGTTTTTCTTAGATTTGGAAGTAAGTGTCTCATATATAAGAGGGTTTTCAGAGCATTTTCATGTTGCTAGAAGGCTGGGTTTTCTAGGGAGTTTCTATCCCGCCGTCTCCTTGAACATCGGTACTGGTCAGGACACAGCTACCAGCGGTTTAGCATACCGCCGCCATCTTGCTCCGACTTTGTGGAGTTCCTGTGAGGATGGTGTTGCCAGAGTCCAGTTTCGATCCAAAGCGCTATAACTTAAGATGCCTACTTTGTTCCATAAACTTCTCACTACACAAAAGCCAAAGCAATTATCTCCATTAAGTAGGCACAATTAGGCACAAGGCTGTGAAATTCTTTGGGGCCTCTTCGCAAAGGTAAGTTTACACATGTACATTTACTCAGGGCACGAGTCCTAAAAAAAGAAGTGGGGGGTGCTGTCGTCACGACAGGAAGTGCCTCCCCTCGCTCACCCCTTAGATATGATTGCATCAGAGAAGCCAGCGCTTGAGCAGTATTCTGAATGAGCTCCAATCTCGCCCCAGAGAGGCCAAAGAGTGAATGTGTGGCTCCATTTGCTCCGGTTATCGAGATCCCAGTAAAATAAGTGTGGGGACGCCGTCCACCCACGTGGTACCCCTACTCGAGCCCTGCATTTACTCCTGTAAACCCCTGCACCTAGGTGTAAATCTAAACCTTTTTACCGTCCAGCATTTCCTACAGTAGATTTACACCTAAGTGTAAACTTACATGTTTCCACCCACTAGTGGACTTTCCTTCAATAGGATTTATGAGTCTAAAATAACTACTAGTAACCTTTCACTCGTAGGTAGTGATTTCCACCACTGTAGTGGAGATCTCCCTATGAGGAAGTATAGGGAAATTATGAAAGCTTATGTTTAATTTAAAAAAAAATGAAAATATTGAAATATAAAATATAAATGTAAATTCATTTAGGATATTTATGATACTTCTAGATGAAATCAAATAAAATGTTGCAGCTGGAGAGACAGTGGAGAGAGAGTGGAGAGAGACAGTGGAGAGAGAGTGGAGAGAGTGGAGGGAGAGAGAGTGGAGAGAGAGAGAGTAGAGAGAGAATGGAGAGAGAGACAGTAGAGAGAGAGTAGAGAGAGTAGAGAGAGAGAGAGAGTGGAGAGAGAGTGGAGAGGGAGGGAGTGGAGAGAGAGACAGTGGAGAGAGAGTAGAGAGAGAGAGTGGAGAGAGAGAGAGTGGAGAGAGAGAGTGGAGAGAGAGAGTGGAGAGAGAGGAGAGAGAGAGTGGAGAAGTGGAGAGAGAATGGAGAGAGAGAGAGAGAGAGAGAGGGAGAGAGAACGTGGAGAGAGAGAGTGGAGAGAGACAGTGGAGAGGGAGACAGTAGAGAGAGAGGGAGTGGAGAGAGAGTAGAGAGAGAGAGAGTGGAGATAGACAGTGGAGAGAGAGAGTGGAGAGACAGTGGAGAGAGTGAGCAAGAGAGAGTGGAGAGAGTAGAGAGAGAGGAGAAAGAGAGTGGAGAGAGAGAGAGAGAGAGAGAGAGAGAGTGGAGAGAGTGGAGAGAGAGAGTGAAGGGAGACAGTGGATAGAGAGAGTGGAGAGAGAGTGGAGAGAGAGAGTGGAGATAGACAGTGGAGAGAGAGAGAGTGGAGAGAGAGACAGTGGAGAGAGAGTAGAGAGAGAGGAGGGAGACAGTGGGGAGAGAGTGGAGAGAGAGAGAGAGAGAGGAGAGAGTGGCGAGGGAGGAGAGGGAGAGAGTGGGGAGAGAGACAATGGAGAGAGAGTAGAGAGAGAGTGGAGAGAGAGAGTAGAGCGAGCGAGTGGAGAGAGAGAGTGGAGAGAGAGTGGGGAGAGAGTGGAGAGAGAGAAAGTGGAGAGAGAGAGTGGAGAGAAACACTGGAGAGAAAGACAGTGGAGAGAGAGAAAGTGGAGAGAGAGTAGAGAGAGAGAGAGTGGAGAGAGCATGGAGAGACAGTGGAGAGAGTGAGCGAGAGAGAGTGGAGAGAGTAGAGAGAGAGTGGAGAGAGAGTGGAGAGAGTGGATAGAGTGAAGAGAGTGTGGAGGGAGAGTGGAGAGAGAGTGGAGGGAGACAGTGGAGAGAGAGTGGAGAGAGAGTGGAGATAGAGAGGAGAGAGAGTGGAGAGAGAGAGATAGTAGAGAGAGAGTGGAGAGACAGTGGAAAGAGACAGTGGAGAGAGATAGAGAAAGAGAGAGTGGAGAGAGAGTAGAGAGAGAGAAGGGAGAGAGGGTGGAGAGAGAGAGTGGAGAGAGAGTGGAGAGAGTGTGGAGAGAGTGGAGGGGAACAGTGGAGGGAGACAGTGGAGAGAGAGTGGAGAGTGAGAGAGTGGAGGGAGAGTAGAGAGAGAGAAGGGAGAGAGGGTGGAGAGAGAGAGTGGAGAGAGAGTGGGGAGAGTGTGGAGAGAGTGGAGGGGAACAGTGGAGGGAGACAGTGGAGAGAGAGTGGAGAGTGAGAGACTGGAGAGAGTGGAGAGAGAGACAGTGGAGACAGCGTTGAGAGAGAGAATGGAGAGAGAGAGAGTGGAGAGAGAGTAGAGACTGACTGACTTTACTGACTCAGAGACTGAATACTGACTGACCAAGAGACTGACTGGCTGACAAACTGACTGAGAGAGAGAGAGAGACTGGCTGACTGAGAGAGTGACTTACTGACTGACAGAGACTGACTGCCTGAGGTAGAGAGATACTGATTGACAGAGAGAGAGAGAGAGACTGACTGACAGAGAGAGAGACTGACAGAGAGAGACTGACAGAGAGAGAGAGAGAGAGAGACTGACAGAGAGAGACTGACAGAGAGAGATAGACTGATTGATGTAGAGAGAGGATGACTGACTGAGAGAAACTGACCGACTGGGAGAGAGAGAGACTGATTGGGAGAGAGAGAGACTAAGAGAGAGAGACTGAGAGACTGAATGGCTGAGAGAGAGACTGACAGAGAGAGAGACTGACAGAGAGAGAGAGAGACTGACTGAGAGAGAGAATGACCGACAGAGACTGACAGAGAGAGACTGAGAGACTGACAGAGAGAGACTGAGAGACTGACTGAGAAAGAGAGACTGACCGACAGAGAGAGAGAGACTGACTGACAGAGAGAGACTGACTGAGAGAGAGACTCACAGAGAGAGACTGACTGACAGAGAGAGAGAAAGACTGACAGAGAGAGAGACTGACAGAGAGAGTCACTGACTGAGAGAGAGAGAGACTGACTGAGAGAGACTGGCTGACTGCGAGAGAGAGAGAGAATGACTAACTGAGGGAGACTGACAGAGGGAGAGAGAGACTGTCTGGAAGACTGACTGACTGAGAGAGAGAGACTGAGAGAGAGAGGCTGAGAGAGATACTGACAGAGAGACTAGGAGAGAGAGAGACTCAGAGAGAGACTGGCAGAGAGAGGGACTGACAGAGAGAGAGACTGACTAAGAGAGAGAGTAAGAGAGAGAGACTGACTGACTGAGGGTGACTGACAGAGAGAGAGAGAGAGACTGGGACTCTGACAGAGAGAGAGAGACTGACTGACAGAGAGAGAGACTGACTGACAGAGAGAGAGAGAGAGAGAGAGGGAGAGAGACTGGGACTCTGACAGAGAGAGAGAGACTGACTGACAGAGAGAGAGACTGGCTGACTGAGAGAGAGAGACTGGCTGACTGAGAGAGACTGACTTACTAAGAGAAACTGACAGAGATAGACTGTGAGAGACTGACTGACAGAAAGGGAGAGAGTGACTGAGAGAGAGACTGACTGACTGAGAGAGAGACTGACTGACTGAGAGAGACTGACAGAAAGAGAGAGATAGAGAGGCTGACAGAGAGAGAGAGACTGAGAGAGAGACTGACAGACAGAGGGACTGCCAGGGAGAGAGACTGACAGAGAGAAAGACTGAGAGAGAGACTGACAGAGATAGAGAGAGACCGACTGACAGACTGAACAGACTGACAGAGAGAGAGACTGACTGACTGACACAGTGACTGACTGAGAGAGACTGACTGAGAGAGACTGAATGACGGAGAGAGATAGACTGACTGACTGAGAGAGACTGACTGACTAAGAGAGAGAGAGACTGACTGACTGACAGAAAGAGAGAGATAGAGAGACTGACAGAGAGAGAGAGACCGACTGACTGACTGACTGACAGAGAGAGAGACTGACTGACTGACAGACTGACTGACTGAGAGAGACTGACTTACTGAGAGAGAAAGAATAACAGAGAGAGATAGACTGACCGACTGAGAGAGACGGACTGACTGAGAGAGAGAGAGAGAGAGAGAGAGAGAGAGAGAGACAGAGACAGAGAGAGAGAGACTGTGATGGAATTGCGGTCAAAGTGTGTATGAAGCTATGCAATGCCTCTTAAGATTGCTATTGTCTACTAATAAAAATGTATTATCAAAATGTGCTCTTTGTAAATACATCTGCTTTTGAAATATGGCATTGTCGCATTGTCTAATGTTTTAAAACGGAAAGGAGAAGGAGCAGTGGATGTACTTTTGTCAAAACTGAACGATGAGTGGGCCCGATGTTGTATTTCATGACAGGAGTCTGCATCACGAAAGCCACCTAGAATTGGGCAAACTTCCCCGGCCTCACTGGTGTAACGAAAACTGAGGGGTCCTCCCTGCATGGTAGATAGAGGTGCCCCCTCCGGGCTCTATCAGGAGCTCTCTGGCCAGAATGTAGTGCCGAGGGGGCCTCGTTGAGCTTGGGGCCCCCCGCACCATGGGGGCTGCAGGGGCCTGTGTTACGCCCATGCCCGGCCTACTGATGGCAGGGACCCTGTAATGAATGGACCACCACCTATGATAGCCTCCTGGCAGACTAAGCCCAACCTTTAACTCCACCATCCAGTGTTACTTATAAAGTCTGTATTGATTACAGTGGGGTAAAAATAGCCCCGCATCCCCTGCAATATGGCGGGTCGCTGGCCTGAGAGCTCTAGACTGGCACGGAGAATGGGGGGGGGGGGCTCCATGTACTTTGCAGGGGGGCCCCCTCAAGTTTCGTTACGCCACTGCTTGAGGTACGTTTTGTGCAGGCGCCCCTGAGGTTGGGAGTAGTGGGGGCGTCACGTCAATGTAGTGAGGAGACCGTCAAATACTCGGAGACGCATACACCGATGCAGTCACTACCGCCAACATACAAATGTACAGATTATAACACTATACACACTCTCACGCACATTTTACAAAAATAAAAAATTATAGACGGCCACTAACGCATTTAGTTATTTCGAAGAATATGGATCACAATACACATGCACTGGCAGTTTGGCACCCAAGACCTTCACATGAGAGACGCACACACACAATCACAATACGTACAAACACACACAGGCACGCGATGACGTCAAACACAGAGCATCTCTAATAAACTCAGTAACAAACAACGAAAAGCACACACTTGGAAATATGTGCACACATACTACTAACTTGGTTACGGAATACTACACAATACAACACAAAGTTAAATATAAAAATTGCACATTATTCGACAGAATATCACACACGGAGACATAAATAGTACCAAACACATAAACAGACATATATTTTATCACTCACACCTACTCAATACCCACCCTACTGGGCACAGACGCTTTCGTCATTACACACACAAACACACAAAAAAATGAATGATCTTTATCTTTCACACACACAGACAGTCACACACGGCATTCTATATACACGCGATTCCGAACACAAGTGTGTAATACGCTTTAAACAGAAAAAAAGTGCCAGTGTTTGCAGACACCATCACATTGCTTACAGAGCCACACACCTACATGATCACATGAATTCCTCGGGCAGCACAATCTTCGTATGCGCGCCCTCGCGGTGGTCTCACTGCAACAATATCAATTAGCCGTCGTTAATTGGTGATAATGCTGAAGCGGGCGCGCTCTGGGCCGCTGTCTTGTAGGCCGCGGCGTGCCCGCTCTGAGCCCCGGGCGCGGCATCCCTTCCTGGAAGGCTCGGTGCGCCGGTTCTCCTGGACGGCCCCGGGGCCCAGGGCTGTCAGGCCAGGCCGCTCCGCATGCTTATCACGTGCCTTCGATTGAGCCGGCAGAAAAGCAATCTAAAGAGCCTCGGGGCACCGGCCGCCTCCCCTGGCACCGGCATGCCAAGCACAGGCGCGTGATGAATGAGCGCGCGCCTGCCACCGGCCGCTCGATAGCGGGCAGGGGAGGGAAGAGCGCGGGTCACACAGCGGCTTCAGCCGGCTCCCGCAAGCCCCCCAACCACCACAGGGGCAGCCACCGCCTCACACCTACCACAGTGGCAGCTACCGGCCTCTCAACAATCACAGGGCAGGCCCCCGAATTCTAAACCATCTTGGCTAACTCTAGTCCCTAAATAGGTTAGGGCCACTTTAAAACAAGACTCTGTCTTCTTGACCCCTGTCCCGTCCCCAGTCTCAAGTCTAAGGCTTCTCAACTTCGCCCTATCTTAGTCCTGAGAACCCACAGCCACTTCCTCAAAAAGTTGAAGATGCTCACATTGGCTCAGGTGTGCCACTGGACCAGCACATGACTTCGTAGCTATCACGGTGCCAGTAAATGTTCAGTTAACCATCATTGAGCCAGACACTCATGTGACAGCCACCGCAGTGTTAGCCATCCGCCTCGTAGACATCACAGGGCCAGCAACCATCCTCTGGATAATCATGGCTACCACCAGCCACACTACAGGACGAACCATTGGCTTCATAACTACCATATGGCAAACTACCAGCCCTTGAGCCGTACCCTTACCAATAGCCTCTCAAAACCTCAAGAGCCATAATACCAGCCACAAAGATGCCACTAGCTTCTTAAACACCACAGGGCTAGCCACCAATCTCTTAACCACCATAGACCAAATCGCCAGCCTCTAAACCACAAGATGGCCAAAAGCCAGGCCTTCGAACAGTAACTGGCACATCGTCAGTCTACCACCACAACAAGATCACCCAGTGAGCAGTCCTAGCTAGTACTAATCTCTCCTCTCATCTGCCACAGGACCCACAGCGGTAGCCTCCGATTGCTCAACCACCGAAAGTCAGTCACTTGCTCTGTCCCATCCCAACTACAAGAAGTATTCTAACTACCAGAGAGCCGGCCACCAGCTTTTTAACCACCACAGGACTAGCCAGTGGCGTCTTAAATACCCAAGGCCCAAACACTAGTCCCTGAAACACTGTCCCAGCCAACAGTCTTTGAACCATAACTGGGCCAATCACAGACCTTAAAGGCATTCCACCAACAAAGGGCCAGCCACAAGCCTTTTTACGACCACTGTGCCACTGGACCAGTCACAAGCCTCTCAACCATCCAGTCTTGCAGCAAGTTACAGTCCCTCAATCACTACAAGCCTTTTTACCCACCATAGGGCTAGCCACGTGACCAGTCACTGGCTTTTTATCTACCACAGAACTAGTCACTAGACTCTGTCGCTAGGTCTGAAAAATCAACGCCACCAATGTGGGCACTGATGGCCTACTGAAACAACCATGTGCATGCCACCTGTAGTTCTCAAGCTGCAGGAAATGTACACCAGTAACCATGCTAATTTGTAAAACAGTGGATGTGAAACAGAATGTTTTGTATTTGTCTCTACTGATTAGCACTAGTGTTGACTAATTATTGAGTATTGTACATATGGGACACGTCCTCTCATATATACGGATTGCACATATTAATGCTACTTGATATTATTTTCCTCCAGTCGTGTGTGTGTAAAAACGTTTGATTACACAGTGCCCACGGCCACTTTAAGCGGTGGCTCGTTTGATGGGTGTGGATCACGGTTTTAATGTCGTAAAGCAAGTCTCCTAGTCCAGTCCAGGGAAGCAAAACACGAGCACAGTCAATTTATTTGGTAGCTGCGGAGCTATCAAAATCACCCCATTTCACTATATGTATGTGTATATGTATGTGTATGTGTATATATGTATGTGAGCAAAAAATGAAGTAAGGAACACTGGGTGGTTCCCAAATTTTAGAGAAGAGAGCAGCTCCTTTGTATGGGACACTACACCAGCGACATTGTTTTTCTAGTAAAGATTTATGCTTAGAATTAGCAAGTGCCATCCACACCAAGCTGAAATGTAACGAAAATCTTTTACTGTTCCAGGCATAGAATTATGATTTTGGATTGGTAAATACCTCCCAAGCCTGCCGGTTATTAATGAAAGCAACCAATTTAAGTAATCACAATGCCCTGTCTGACTTACAGTGGCAAAAACATTATGCAAAAAAAAAAAAAAGCAGGGAATCATAGGTAGTTAACAAGGTTTAAGGGGAGAGCTGCGCCTTTATGTGGCATGTTCTACCACACCAACACTCCAAATCTGCTCGCCTTATGTGTCTGTTTTTCTAGCAAAGATTTTAAGCATAGGATGAGGATTATAACATCTATTCAGGGGCGGCTCTAGGCTCATGGCGGCCCTGGGCAGGGAGCGTAGGTAGGGGGCCCCCGGAGGAACAGGTAGGAGGCCCCCAGAGGAACGCAGGCGTGGAGGCCAGTGAAGAGGGGGAGTCAGAGTGTTTGGAAGTGAAACAGAGCCGGAAGCCGCCAAATCCCTGCCAGGGGCCGCCACGCAAATATGTATCCATCCTCAGAGGATTATTATATTTAGGATATATATTGGTGTGGTGGCCCCTGGGGTTTGGTGGCCCTGTGCAGGTGCACAGCTTGAACATGCCTAAGGCCGCCCCTGATCTATTGCTCTGAAACTGATCTGTCCATTGAGCAGACATTGTGCTGCACATTTACTTTTTGTAACTGGTAAGATTTATTGATCTTTGAAATTAAAAATCCAATGCTAGAAATCTATTCACTGTAAGCAAAGCCCAGTCAAACCGCATTAATCCAGTTTGCAACACAGGTGTTGCTGCTTAAGAGAATTTGAGAAAATTCTGGTGTTCCTCTGCATCTTTACTCTGGAGTAAACCGGCATCAGCCTCCAGCAGACACAAAGTACCATTTCTGCCCTATGCAACCATGTATGGGATGGGCTAATTTGCAGTAAAAATGTTTGGTGGGGAGGGGGTAAAGTAGAGAGCGGAGGAAGACCAGCCTCCACAAAACATCTGAGTTTTAGATTTGCCATCGACAAAGCGCACTACCAGTTTACAGCCCTGGCCTTCGGACTAAAATCCGCAGCAAGGGTCTTCACAAAATGCCTCGCAGCTGTATCAGTGCATCTACAGAGGGAGGGGATTCATGTATACCCCTACCTCAACAACTGGCTGATAAAGCCAAGTTCCAGTAAACAATGCCAACTACGTGCATAGCGGGTCACACAGACGCTGACAGAACTGGGATTCTTAATACACTGGGGGAAATCCTCAATGGAACAGGAACAGGTGAAGATCTTCCTGGGCGCACAGATCAACACCATTCAGAGGAATGTGTTCCCCAGCGAGGAGGTAGAGATTAGGGCTTCTGGTTGATTGGTTGCTGGACTGGTTGTGGGACTAATAGGCTTTCTATTGGCAGTAGGGACAAGGGCTTCCTATGCCATTGGTTGCTTGGACTTGGGGTGGGACTACTGGTAGGGCTAGGGCCTCTATTGTACGTAGAGATTAGGGTTTTTGAACTCATTGGGTGCTTGGGCTAGGGCTACGATTGGCTGTAAGGCCCTGGTCTCCTATTGGTTCTAGATTTTTAGGGCTAGTATTGTGATTGGATAGTGTTAGGGCTAGGGTTCCTTTTGGCGGACGGAGTCACCTGATTTCTAGGGCTATAAAAGGCCAGTCTTAGGGCGTCTCAGCTAAGGGTGGAGAGGACAAGGACAGTTGCCTGTTTGAGCCTGTTAAGGGCGGAGAGGGCAAGAGCAGTTGCCTGTTTGAGCCTGTTAAGGGCGAAGAGGACAAGGGCAGTTGCCTATGTGAGCATGTCGAGACTGACCAGGGCCAGCGATGCTGCCCAATATACATACCTCCATTTTGCATCTATATACTTTCAATGTACTTATGGTTCTATATATTTATCACTTTCTTCTAATTTAGCATTTCCAATGCACATCCCTATTTCTCAGCCTATACTTCGCTCAATATATCCTCTACATCCACTCTCTCATTTAAATCAACCCACTATTATGATCCCCAAATTAACCCTTTCTCGACTCTCTCCTACTCTACCCCTCCTTGCATCATCTTACACCTCTCACTATACCGACCTCCCAAAACAAACCTTTCTAAACTCTTCCCTCTTTTCTACCCCTCCCCAACCCTTCTCAATCCAAATAACTGACTAACATATCCACCACTAAAATTACTTTCATGTTTCACCATACTAATCCAACACTAATCCTGATGGGTTCCAGAGAAGCGTGCTACTTGCACTTCAAAACCCCATCAGGCGTAGCAAGGTCTATATAAATACAAACCTCTTTCCCTTCACTATCCCGCCACCTACCCTTCTCTACCCAAATAACTGAATAACATATCCACTACTCAAATTTCTTCATATTTTACTATACTAATTTTCAACACTAATCCTTTGAGTTCCGGAGTGGTGTGCTACTCGCCAGAAAAGCGCTTCAACATCCATCAGGGGTAACAAGTGCTATATGAATGCAAACCTTTCTTCCCCTTTTAGTCCTCCGCTCTCCTTCTCACTCCAAAAAAATGACTAATATTCACCACTGATATTACTTTCATATTTCACCATATTAATTCACCACTAATCCTTTATGGGCTTCCTGAATAGCATGTTCCAGCACCTCATCAGGGGTAAAGAGCGCTATATAAATACAAACCTTTTTTTTCTCCTCTATCCTTCTGCTATCATTTCAAATCCAAATAACTGACTAACCTATCCACCACTTAAAATGTACTTGCATGTTTCACTATACTACTTAAACACTAATCCTCTATGGGTCCCAGAGTAGCAGGCTACCCGCCGAAAAAGTGCTTCAATGCCTCGTCAGGGGTAGGAAGCTCTATATAAATGCAATTACAATACAATACAATGGAGCTCCCAGAAAACCAACCTAACATGTTGGGGTATTGACCGCCTGCCAAGCACCATGCTGTATGATGGCGGGTACAGTGGCCATCGACGCTCGACAGCAGATGGGCAAGTAGCATGAGGTAGCCACCGATGCAGGCTGTAAGCCATCTCTTCCAGTGCTACCACTAGCCCTTTATGCATCACAGCCATCTGACTTTCAACCACCACAGAATCAGCCCCGTCATGTTAATCTAGCACAGTATCACCTATCGACCGACCACTAGCCTCTCACCTTGTGTAGGGCCACCTGAAAACCAGCCACCGGCTTATGGACCACCAGGCTCTGAGCTGTCCCAGCTATCACTAGCCTCTCAACCACAATTGGACCAACACAGGACTAGCCACCGGCCTCATAACCACCACAGAGCCAGTCATGACTACAGGGCCAGCCGACGGTTTTTTAATCCCCGCAGTCACGCCACCGGCCTTTTAGCCATCACAGGGTCATCCAAGCTACCAGTAGCCTCTCAGGTTTTAGGTTTCATAGGTCTTTATTTCGATTTTTCATCATAAAAGACAGTTACCAAAACAAAATAAAACAAGCATAGAGATACATTTAAACCATCATATATACAAAAACCATTTCATCGGTTAAAAAAACATTAAATAGTATATTAAAGACCTAATGTATGAACAGCAAGGTTAAAATTGAGAATTAAGATGCATTTAGATATCTGGTTCTAATGACCCATGCCCACCCCAAATACTTAGCAACACCCACAACCACCATCTCAGAAGTATTGGTACGTAGCACCCTCAAAGCCTCAATACTCCCTCTAACTTCCAATCTACGGCATATGGGCCTAATCCATTTGTTTCTTGGAGCATAATAGGCGTGACATGCAAAAATAAAATGGCCTACACTCTCCTTGTGGCCAGTACACCAGGGACATGAATCGTTTAAATGAGCAGACCAATTCTTTGTAAACAACCTTACTGGCAAAGACCCTACTCGAAACTGATGGTATAGTTTTTTGTCTAGGGTCTTGGTGATCACGTCCCAGTAAATCTCCAAAGAGGGGTCTAATTTGTGTGCTTAAAATCTACCCGACAGGCTAGTAGCATCTGATTGTACCACAGATAAATGTTTGACAGAGGCCCAATAAAGTGCTTTAAAGTCTTGCTTGGAGGGGAAGGAGGTGGACCCTGGGGAAACCCATAGCTGATTAAGACCCATCTCCTCCAAAACCAATTTTACCTCCCGTAGCCACGGAATATTGGTAGAGCCCCATATTGATCTGACTTCCGCCAATTCGTTGGCAAAAAGACTTAGGTCCGGTGTTGTCCAAATTCGTCTACATAAAGCAACTAGCCGATAACGAGCCATCTCGTTAATGGGCTTACAGCCCAAATCTAACAAGAGTGGTTTGATCGGTGTAGATTGGGGCATTCCTACCAGTTTCCGCATAAATTTGTTTTGGGCTTTTACCAAGGGGTAAAAATCCATGTAGCCCCATAGGTCAGCCCTGATACAGGACGGCAGAGCTAATTTTGGCTTCATAAATCTTAAGAGCTGGTGCAACCCGCTTGGTTAGGGACATTTGTTGCTCCCTAACCAAGCATTAAGAAAAGGTGAGCAACCCAATATACCCTTGCGGGCTTGGGCAGATAAACAATTGAAGAATTGGGCCAGCAAGGGATTTTGTTTATGTTATCAAATACAATAATAATACAATAACCAGGTATTTAGAGTCAAAGAAGTTTGTTATTTACTTGAAGACAAAAAATTAATCATTGATAAAATAGGGTACAGAAGAATGCATTTGAGATATACAGGGAGTGTACTAAATGTTCCACCAATATATCAGAAATGAAAGTCTAAACTGCTGACAGATAAAAACACAATGATTTCAAATCAAAGAGTAGATGAAAATCAATCGTGGTAGGTGAATCGCGTGAAGAATTAGACACAGTTGTCGACGTTTCGGTCTTTGCGTTATTCTATGTCCTGATGATGGTTTTATGAAATAATAACGCAAAGACCGAAACGTTGACTCTAAATACCTGGTTATTGTATTATTTTTCATGATGTTAGTGTGGTAAAATTATTTGCTTGCATTATAAATGTATTTGCCTCAGCCACTAGTCCATAACAGTGTGAGTTCTCAATCAATTTAAGTCCCGCACTAGCTGAGATTTGATAACATAAACAAAATCCCTTGCTGGCCCAATTCTTCAATTCCCTAACCAAGCAGCCCGCAAGCCATGCAAATTTAAGGTGGAGTGCGTCGACCTGGGGTTTCCAACGGAGGCGGTAGTCTAGGGTCACACCAAGGTATGTCATGACCTCCACTTGTTCAATACTAACACCGTTCAGGCTGACTGTACTTTTAATTGGACGATTTTTAGTTAGGACCATAAATTTGGTCTTACTTACATTAATTTGTAAATCGTTTAGTTTACAAAACTTCTCAAACCTATTGAGTGCAATTTGCAGCCCCCTACGTGTTTTTGAGAGGAGTAAAGTGTTGTCAGCAAATATAAGTATCGGAAACTTGGCCCCACCTAAACAGGGAGCGTCAGTGGGGGTGTTGGCAAAGAATTTCACCACCTGGTCAATGAAGAGTAGAAAAAGGGTAGGGGCCAAAACACATCCCTGACGGACACCTTGCGTTACAGGGAAACTAGCCGTCACTTGCCCTTGGCCTACCCACCTCACCCGGGCAAAGTTGTCCTCATGCAATCTAACCACAAGGTCTAGTAGTTCAGGCGATAAGCCCAGGTTTCTCAGGACGTCCCACAATTTTGCTCTAGGCACAAGATCAAAGGCCGACTTAAGATCCACAAAGGCGGCATAGATGGACCCGCCGCCTAATAGCACCACCTTCCAGTATATCAGGGTGAATCTAAAAACCTGGTCGATGGTACTGGTGCCTGATCTAAAGCCAGCCTGTAAAGGGGAGAGAATACTTTCCATCTCCATCCACCCCTGGATTCTGGCAAGAACCATCCTGGCGACAATTTTTTGTAGGGAGTCGATTAAGCTTATGGGACGGTAGGTTCCCGGGACCGAACGGTCCCCTTTTTTGGAAATTGGAAGAATTTCCGCCCCTTTCCAGGACTCTGGTATCCTTGCCCCCTTTGCGATGGCATTAGCAATCATAGTTATATAGGGAACCCATAATAGGGGATTTGTTTTAAAAAGGTCAGCAGGGATAGAGTCCATCCCTGGGGCTTTCCCCGATTGTACTGAACTGAGTGCAGACTCGGTTTCAGAGGTTGTAAAGACTAGCGTATGACTAGAGCCAGCAGGCGGGGAAGCACACAGTACTTGACCAATTTGGGGTTCTAAGTCCAGATCCTTGAACTGGCTGGAATAAAAGTCCACCCATACATCTGCTGGAACGTAATTTACAGGAATTTGGGAGTCCGGATTCCTACCCCATTTTACAATTTCCCAGAATTTTACTCGGCTAGTTGATTGGCAGGCCTCGAAGAGATCGGACCAATGAAGCTCGTCCCATTCTCTCTTCGCAACCCACTGTACCTTTTTATAAATTTGGCGGGCCAATTTGATTTCACTAGAGAGACTGGATTTAATGGCTTTTATTAGACTACTATGTGCCACCCTACAGTTCTTATTGTACCATTTTTTCCGGGCACCCAATGCCTTCACTTTCCCGCGTTTTAGCGGCAGAGTTAAAAAGGCTTTGAGTTTAGTGAAGCACTGGTCATGAAGATTAATAGTCTGTATAACAGCATCCATGGTGGGCGATAGATTTAAAATGGCATTCAATGTCATAGGGACTTCATTTTCTATGGCATCTAACAAAGAGTGGTCTTCCACAACCCTTCACCATTTAACCCTTCTTCTATCATTGAACAGGATGGCCTCTGCCATTAAGCAGTAAGTTTTTAGGTGTCTACCAGGACCACTTGGAAGCTGCAGACTTAAAGACAATGGGTTATGGTCACTCTCCGGACGGACCACAACTTCCATATCGTCCACGAGTGACCAATATTCCATTTTGACCAAGATATAATCCATTCTGCTTTTGCTGATCCCATTGTCAAAAGTGGGTTGGCCAGCCTTATCGGAGGCCGTTCGCCCATTTGCTGCTCTCAGGCCCCACTCCAGACACAGCCCTAACCAATGGAGAGCAGCCTCGGTGGCCTTTTTACAATTGGTCAAAGATAGGGGCGGAATATTCCATACTGCATCCTCCTCAGCCCCCAAATCCTCCCCCTCACTAAACAGGGGTTCCAAGGTACAATTGAGGTCCCCTGCTATGGGGAATATTTTGTCTCTTCCTATCTGCTCAAGATAAGAGTCCAAATCATCCAAAATGACCGGACATCGCCCTCCTGGACGACCTCGGGCATAAATATTGATAACTACAATGTCCTGCAGGTTAGCCTTACTAAGGTTAATTCCCAGGAGATCAGGGTTAGCCACTGCAATTTCAACTGGTCTATACCCAATAGACTGCTTAACCCAAAATATTAGGCCCCCTGAGGCTCTGCCTTTTGGCCCCCTAATTGCTGGCTTATAAAGGTTTACGAACCCTACCCGATATATAGGATCAGGAGCCCAACTCTCTTGGAGGATTACAATATCAAAGGTGTGAATAAAATCAGCCCAATCCTCCGAGCCTGTTCATCCCTTTAGTCCTGCAATGTTCCATGAAACAACTTTGAGCGGCTCAACCTGGCTCAAGGGAGTTGCTTGATCCAAATCACACTGCTCCTCCCCAGTATTACTAACCATGCATGACTGAGGGCTGGATGACAGGATTACATCTATACTGGTCTCAACAACCCTCTCCACAGCCTTCTCCATATGTCCTCCAGCATAACTCAGGCTTATATTACAACCTCCATGTAGGAAGGTGGACTCCTGACTATGGTTACCCCAGATTTTTTGCCTTGTGTTTAGCTGGTTTTCGACTTAGTTGGCCTGGTTCCCTGCTAATCAGGGCCCCAGGCTATCTGTTCTCTCCTTAAAATGGACTCCATGCACCTTAGGTGCATAACCCCATTGGAACTGGACTCCTTGTCAGCCCCTGTACCATGCACTATAGGTGCTCAGGGCATAGGTGCCACCAAGGCCTTCCAGGGGCTGCAGCATAGCTTTTGCCACCCCTGGCTGGTTCTTAAACTGACACAACTGGCTGATCACTCAGCTGGGGCAAGTTGGTGTAATCACCCCTTGCTTAGATATAGTATACCTATATCTAAACCTATACCTGGACACATATAAACCTATAAGTCACTCCTATGGCAGGCCTTATCAATCCTGGAGGCAGAGTGCTTGGTTTAACGTGAGATGGTGCTCGAGCATGAGCTGAGCCTGTCTGCAGCTGTCGGGAACAACTCCCTAAGCTGTTCCGGGATAATGCCATACCATATACTCTTAAGTGCATTATAATCCATCGCGGTTATATGTTAACTTTGGTTTGGCTTTATCAAAACATGTCGTGTAAGGTGTCATACGATTTGGAATACTATCCCCTCAACAGTCCTGTTGACGGGGATAGCATTCCACCCCTCCAAAGGGAGAAGACATGCTACTTTACTGAAAAGCGGTTGATTTTTAAAAGAGCCTCAGCATCACAAAATGGATGCTTCTGCCACAAACACGAGTCTGACCTCCTGCTGCTGACCGAAACTCAGCCGAGGAGTACAAGGGTTATTCTGCTTCTTTTGGCTCAACGCGTTGGCCCGGTCACTTGCCTGTTGGCTTGTGGCCCCTGTGCCGACGAACTACAAAATCCAACTTGTGATTCTGGTTGCTCCAGACTTGCACTCGTTCCTCTGAAAAGGAGCACCCGCTCTGACCCTCCTGGTTCGAGTGAAAAGCAATCTTCCAGTCCTAGGTGGATTGCTCTTGCCAAGTGTTGTTTGCTCCAATCCTGAAACCGACACCGCAGACGGCGAGAGCCTTTGTGGGACAACTCGTGATCCACTCCTGGACATCGCAGATGCCCTAGAGTCCACGTGGCAGAGGAGAGAAGCTCCTCGACAACCACCTGATTGCGCCCGACATTGCCTGGTTCCGTCCTGGTTCCACCCTGGTCACTGCTGAGTGACCCAGACTCTGTCCCCTCTGCTTTCAGGTACTCTACAACTCTGATCCACCCTTGGATCACACCGGACACTTCTCCTTCACAACGCCTGCAGCATCTTCAGCTTCAAGCACCAACAACTTGCGTGACGAAACCCGACACAACTTCGACCCTATGCACCCGCTTCCTGTGGGTGAGGTAACTCAGCAACGCTGGTGTTCCCACACTGGTACACACCTCTAGTGTATGTGTCTTAAGTTTCATACTTCTAGGTTAAGCGGAAGTCTCCTTAAACAGTAACTTTATAACTTTTATGCACCATTGACTTTGCATTGGTGCATGCGTGTGCTTTAAGCGCTGCACCCGAACCCGCGGGCTTTTCCCGACTTCAGCATTGCTAGTCCCGACTGCTCCCAGTGATTCCCTAGGCCCTAGGCCTAACCACTGTTCGATTGGTATCTCTTATACCACTTTCCTAATATATGGTTTGAGTGGCCACCCACCCTCATCCATAATTGTGCAACTTTCATATGTTATATTGTGCTTTTGTTTAAACGCTTGTGCCCCTTTGCTCATAAAGAGTACTGGGGATTATTCTAGTAATAAATACATATATTTTTATAATATATACTTGTGTGGTGTCCTTTCATTTGATATTACAGGATTGCGCTTGGTAAAACAGTGATTAGCATACCCTGCCTACAACTCACTAGCAAGGTACAGTAGGAAAACACTTAGTGTAGGTAAGTGCAACACTTGCACCTCACTAGCAGTCATGTCTGGCACAGGAGGAGCTTCAGGCTCTGCCCCTGTGACAGTTGACCTTACCAAGGCAACTTCCAGCTATGACAAACTTAGCCATAAAAACTTGAGTGCCTTATGCATTGCAAGAGGACTAAAAAGGGGTCACAACCCACCATTCCTTCCCTGATAGCCATCCTGGAAAAGGATGACTTAGATAAGGTGAGTGCACTTCCCTTAGATACAGGAGATGGAATAAACCCCCCTGAGAATGAGGACGCCCCAGTGGTGGACGAAGAAGAAGAGGAAGAAGAGGAGGAGGAGGGCTCCGAAGTAGATGAGCCAGGTCAGAGGGGTAACCAGGTCATAGTTTGCAGGCTTAACCAGACCAACTTAGACCTACATGGGAATGGAGAGGGCCAGCACCTCCCCAGATCCTATAACATAATTCCCACAGGCAATAGAAGGGTGAGATCTCCCTCAAGGGACTCTCATATTTCTAGTGTCTCCGGGGAATCTCAAAGGGGAATGACTTCCCCCCAGAGAAATGAGCATAGAGCCAGAATGAGGGCTGTCCAACTTCAGATAGAGAGGGAAGAGATAGCCTTGGCTCAAGCTAAACTTGCTTTAGCAAGAGAACAAAAGTTGTGTGGATTAGACTCCACTGGTGGCAGCAATATTCCTAGAGAGAAAGACAGGGCCTATGATAATAGAAACCTGACAAAAATTGTGCCCCCCCCTACAAGGAATGGGATGACATCCACAAATGGATGACTGCTCTGGAGAGAGCCTGCATGGTACAGCAGGTTCCTCAAGATCAGTGGGCTGCAATTTTATGGTACTCCTTTTCTGAGAAAGGGAGGGATAGGCTCCTCACAGTTAGACCCGAGGATGCCAAAAACTACTCTGTCCTGAAGAGTGCCCTTATTGAAGGGTTTGGCCTAACCACTGAGCAATACAGGTTGTTGTTCAGAGACACCCAAAAAGCCCAGACTCAGGACTGGACTGATTTTTTTGATTGTGCCACTAAGGCTCTGGAGGGTTGGCTGCAGGAAAGTAAAGCCTCAGACTATACAGGATTGTACAATCTTATAATGAGAGAGCAGATCCTTAATAACTGTCAGAACCAGCTGTTGCATCAATACCTTATTGACTCTGATCTGACCTCTCCGCAAGAATTGGTAAAGAAGGCGAACAAATGGGTCAGAACAAGGATTAAGCAGAAACCCCAGAACCATGGTGGTGACCAGAAGAAAACAGACCAGAAGGGTGGGGATAAGAAAGATGAAGAAAAAGACCAGAAGTCTTCTTCAGGCCCACAAAATTCTAATAAGGAGGGTGGTTCCCAAAATGGTAACAAAAAGAAGAAGAATGATGGTCCAAAGAAACCTTGGTGCAATACTTGTAATTCCATTTCCCATTGGGGGAGTGAATGCACCAAGAAAAATCCAGCTCCTACCACTGCAGCTCCTAAAGCACCTGCACCCCCTAGTACAGTCAGCAGTGGTAGTGCACAACCTAAGGGGATAGTAGGGTTAACCCTGGGTACTGAGATGGAATCTGACCTAGTCAGAGTCCCTACTCAGGCAGTTCTGCTTTATGATGTGGACTTATCTTTGACCACTACTGTGAGTCCCAGTAACCTGGGCAAGTATAGGCAGGCGCCTTTGAAAAATGAGAAACTGGCTCAGGCCTACAGGGACTCTTGTGCCAGTGTCACTATGGTGACTTTGTGGACCCTGGACAGATTGTACTAGGTGAGAATTGCCTAGTGATCAATGCAAGCAATGCGACTACTACACATAGTGTGGCTGTTGTGAACTTCTCCTGGGGAGGAGTAACTGGCCTAAAGAAAGTTGTTGTGAGTACAGACCTCCCAGTAGACTGTCTGTTTGGCAATGATCTGGAAAGCTCAGTTTGGTCAGAAGTGGAGTACAGGACTCATGCAGAAATGCTAGGGATTTCAGCACATGTCCTTGCAGTGACAAGGACTCAGGCTAAGAAGTGCCTTCCTGAACCAGTGGTGGATCTTGGAACAATAGACCAACCACAACCCAAGAGAAAGAGCAAGAGGGTTAAGGCTGTGCCTTCCCACTTGCCCCAGGTTGAGGATCAGACTCCACAGGGAGCTGATTCTGCAGTCCAAGAGGAGACTGTCTCTGAGGAGCTTGAACCTGATCAGGTTGAGTTTCTGGGGACAGGGGGACCCTCAAGGGCAGACCTGGGGCAGGCCCAATTAGATTGCCCTTCTCTTGAACCCCTCAGACAGCAGGCTGCTGCTGAGGCTTCAGGAAATGCTCAAGGTACCCATAGAGTGTTTTGGTATGATGGGCTCCTTTATTCAGAGGCTAGAGACCCCAGATGCTACCAGGAGGTTGGTCAAACCTTTGCAATTCAGGGGCTTCCTTCTTACCTTGGCCCATGATATTCCCCTTGCAGGACACTTAGGCCAGAACAAGACTTGGGACAGGCTTGTCCCTCACTTTCACTGGCCTCAGATGTCAGAAAATGTCAAGGAGTTTTGTTGCTCCTGTGTCACTTGCCAAGCCAGTGGTAAGTCAGGTGGCACAACAAAGGCCCCCCTGATACCACTACCTGTGGTGGGGGTACCCTTTAAAAGAGTTGGAATAGACATTGTGGATCCCATGGATCCTCAAACAGCATCTGGACACCGATTTATACTGGTGGTAGTGGATCATGCCACCAGGTATCCAGAGGCAATTCCCCTGAGGACCACAACAGCACCTGTTGTGGCAATGGCCCTTCTTGCAGTTTTCTCAAGAGTGGGTTTTCCAAAGGAGGTTCTTTCAGACAGAGGTACCAACTTCATGTCTGGATACTTAAAGGCAATGTGGAAGGATTTTGGAGTAAACTACAAGTTTACCACACCCTATCACCCACAGTGCAATGGGCTTGTGGAGAGATTCAACAAGACCCTCAAGGGAATGATAAAAGGATTACCAGAGAAGCTTAGGCGGAAATGGGACACCCTTTTACCCTGCTTGCTCTTTGCTTACAGAGAGGTCCCACAGAAGGGGGTTGGCTACAGCCCTTTTGAACTTTTGTTTGGCCACCCTGTGAGGGGTCCACTAGGTTTGGTGAAGGAAGGATGGGAGTTACCTCTCAAAAAGCCTAAGCTAGATGTTGTGGACTATGTACATGGTCTCCGCTCCAGGATGGCTGAGTATATGGGCAGAGCATCCAAAAACCTGGAGGCCAGTCAAGAATTACAGAAAGTTTGGCATGACCAAAAGTCTGTTCTGGTTGAGTTCAAGCCAGGACAGAAAGTGTGGGTGTTGGAGCCAGTGGCCCCAGCAGCACTCCAGGACAAATGGACTGGACCCTACCCTATTGTTGAGAAAAAGGGAGAAGTCACCTATGTGGTTGACTTTGGAACCCCTAGGAGCCCCCACAGGGTGCTCCATGTGAATAGTTTGAAAGCATTTGTGGACAGGGAGGAAATGAGCTTGCTCATGGCCACAGATGGGGAACAGGAGGAAGAGAGTGACCCTCTCCCAGTCCTGCTTTGCCAGAACCCTGATGATGGTTCAGTTGATGGAGTAGCCTTGCAAGGCAGCCTCACTGAGCAGCAACAGGTGGACTGCAGACAGGTTTTGCAGGCCCACAGACACATGTTTTCACTCAAACCCAGTCAAACTAACTGGTGCACCCATGAGGTGGACACTGGTGACAGTCTGCCTGTGAAGAATAAAATCTACAGGCAACCTGACCATGTCAGGGATTGTATAAAGGCTGAGGTGCAAAAGATGCTTGAGCTTGGAGTGATTGAGCCATCAGACAGCCCATGGGCCAGCCCAGTAGTTCTGGTGCCAAAACCTCATACCAAAGATGGAAAGAGATAAATGAGGTTTTGTGTGAACTACAGAGGTCTCAATGCTGTCACTAGGACAGATGCACATCCCATTCCAAGAGCAGATGAGCTCATTGATAAATTGGCTTCTGCCAAGTTTCTGAGCACATTTGATTTGACAGCTGGCTACTGGCAGATCAGGTTAGCTGAAGAGTCAAAAGCCAAGACAGCATTCTCTACCCCTAGTGGACATTATCAGTTTGTGGTAATGCCCTTTGGTTTGAAGAATGCACCTGTCACCTTCTAAAGGTTGGTGAATCAAGTCCTTGCTGGGTTGGATGACTTTTGCGCAGCATATCTAGATGATATTGCTGTCTTTAGCTCCACCTGGGAGGATCACCTGATCCACCTGAAGAAGGTTCTAGAGTCCCTGCAAAAGGCAGCCCTGACTATCAAGGCTACTAAGTGCCAGATAGGGCAGAGCAAGGTTGTGTACCTGGGCCACCTAGTAGGTGGGAGTCAGGTTCAACCACTGGAGAGCAAGATCCAGACCATACAGGACTGGGCAACTCCAACTACCCAGACACAAGTCAGAGCCTTCTTGGGCCTGACTGGGTATTATAGAAAGTTTGTGAAGAACTATGGGTCCATTGTGACACCATTAAATGACTTGACATCCAAGAAGATGCCAAAAAAGGTTCAGTGGACAGTTAGCTGTCAAAAGGCATTTGATGACCTGAAGAAGGCCATGTGCTCTGCACCTATCCTGAAGAGTCCTGGCTACTCCAAACAGTTCATTGTACAGACAGATGCTTCCGAGTTGGGGGTGGGAGCTGTGCTTTCACAACTTAATATAGATGGTCAAGACCAGCCCATTGCTTTTATTAGCTGAAGGCTGACCCCCAGGGAGAAACGTTGGTCAGCTATTGAGAGGGAGGCCTTTGCTGTGGTTTGGGCCCTGAAGAAGTTGAGGCCATACTTGTTTGGCACTCATTTCCTAATTCAGACAGACCATAAGCCCCTCTTGTGGCTAAATCAGATGAAAGGTGAAAACCCCAAACTACTCAGGTGGTCCATTTCCCTACAGGGGATGGACTTTACAGTGGAGCACCACCCAGGGACTGACCATGGTAATGCAGATGGTCTCTCCAGATACTTCCACTTAGAACATGAAGACTTATCTGGTCAAGGTTAAGTTTAATGTCCCTGCGTTTGAGGGGGGGGGGGTTGTATAGGAGAGTAGGGTCTGCTATCCTATGGTCACCACACATTTTTGCTTTTTGCTTCACTGGTTTTCGACTTAATGAGGCTGTGGGGCTCCTAATCAGAACCCCAGCCTGCTGTTCTCTCTCTAAATTCACATACATGTACTATAGGCACATAACCCAATTGGAACTGGACTCCTTGTCAGCCCCTGTACCATGCACTATAGGTGCTCAGGGCATATGTGCCAACAAGGCCTACCAGGGGCTGCAGCATAGCTTTTGCCACCCCTGGTTGGTTCTTAAATTGACACAACTGGCTGATCACTCAGCTGGGGCAAGTTGGTGTAATCACCTCTTGCTTAGATATAGTATACCTATATCTAAACCTATATCTGGGCACATATAAACCTGTGAGTCACTCCTATGGAAGGCATTATCAATCCTGGAGGCAGAGTGTGTGGTTTAATGTGAGATGGAGCTCGAGCATGAGCTGAGCCTGTCTGCAGCTGTCGGGAACAACTCCCTAAGCTGTTCCGGGATAATGCCATACCATATACTATTAAGTGCATTATAATCCTCGCGGTATATGTTAACTTTGGTTTGGCTTTATCAAAACATGTCGTGTAAGGTGTCATACGATTTGGAATACTATCCCCTCGACAGTCCTGTCGATGGGGATAGCATTCCACCCCTCTGGAGGGAGAAGACATGTTACTTTACTGAAACGCGGTTGATGTTTAAAAGAGCCTCAGATCCACAAAATGGATGCTTCTGCCACAGACACGAGTCTGACCTCCTGCTGCTGACTGAAACTCAGCAGAGGAGGCCTGGACAAAGGGTTTCCTGTCAAAGGGAGGTGTTACACCACCCCAGACAGGAGATAGTGGATTGTAGCAGGGAGGTTTGAAAGAAACCAGACACTGGCTGGGGAGCAAAAGGCTTCCCCTTGCATAATCCGGTCAAACCGGTTCTGGGGCACACCAGCCCCAGTCCCAGTGCGACCTGGACAAAGTGAAAGGGGTGTAACCACCCCCTTACTGGGTCCCACCCATAGGAGGGGACCTAGCAGGTAATCCAGCCCCCTAGATTGGTATAAGAATGGGAGCAGTGCCAAAGCACTCAGATTATCCTGATGAAACATAAGAAACGAAACTCTGGACCCTTCGACATCCTACTCGACGTAGAAGACTGAAGAATCTCCCTTGTGGTCAAGGAGTGACCACCCTGTGCAAACAGGCACCATCCAGCACCTCGACATTTGCTTTGTTGCAGTTCCCGCCAGAACTCGAGCAACAGAGTTCAACAAGATCAAGCTTGCCTGCCTTCTTCCAGCCCGATCCACAGTCCCTGCAGAGCTGAGACCCGTGGAGGCGATCGGAAGCGTGGGGCCCACCATTTTGGAAAGACCACGAGATGCTGAACGTGCAGCCCATGAGTGACCCTCGAAGCTGTACATCGGGGTTTGAGAAGCCCCAGCCCTGAGCCACTTTTGCACCGAAGCTCACCCCTCTACACTCACCGAGTGCTGCATGGGACCCTTCTGCTTCTTTTGGCTCAACGCTTTGGCCCGGTCACTTGCCCATTGGCTTGTGGCCCCTGTGCCGACGAACTACGAAATCCAACTTGTGATTATGGTTGCTCCAGAGTTGCACTCACTCCTCTGAAAAGGAGCACCCACTCTGACCCTCCTGGTCCGAGTGAGAAGAAATCTTCTAGTCCTGCATGGATTGCTCTTGCCAAGTGTTATTTGCTCCAATCCTGAAGCCGACACTGCCGACGGCGAGAACCTTTGTGGGACAGCTCGTGATCCACTCCTGGACGTCGCAGATGCCCTAGAGTCCACGTGGCAGTGGAGAGAAGCACCTCAACAACCACCTGATTTCGCCTGACATTGCCTGGTTCCGTCCTGGTTCCACCCTGGTCACTGCTGAGTGACCCAGACTCTGTCCCCTCTGCTTTCAGGTACTCTACATCTCAGATCCACCCTTGGATCACACCAGACACTTCTCCTTCACAACGCCTGCAGCATCTTCAGCTTCAAGCACCAACAACCTGCGTGACGAAACCGGACACAACTTCGACCCTATGCAGCCGCTTCCTGTGGGTAAGGTAACTCAGCAACGCCGGTGTTCCCACATTGGTACACACCTCTAGTGTATGTGTCTTAAGTTTCATCCTTCTAGGTTAAGCGGAAGTCTCCTTAAACAGTAACTTTATAACTTTTACGCACCATTGACTTTGCATTGGTGCATGTGTGTGCTTTAAGCGCTGCACCCGAATCCCGCAGGCTTTTCCCGACTTCAGCATTGCTAGTCCCGACTGCTCCCAGCGATTCCCTAGGCCCTAGGCCTAACCACTGTTCGATTGGTATCTCTTATACCACTTCCTTAATATATGGTTTGAGTGGCCACCCGCCCTCATCCATAATTGTGCAACTTTCATATGTTATATTGTGCTTGTGCCCCTTTGCTCATAAAGAGTACTGGGGATTATTCTAGTAATAAATACATATATTTTTATAATATATACTTGTGTATTGTCCTTTCATTTGATATTACAGGATTGTGATTGGTAAAACAGCTCGCTTAACATGACCTCTTGAGTTTAGCCTTTCAGGCTGCTTAGTCCATGCTACCCCTAGGATAGCTTGTCTATAAGGTTGACTTACAACCAGACACCATAAGGGATTGTTTGGACTGATTCAATGTGGTTCCAGAATTGGAAACATCATATATCAGGCCAACTTCTCACACCTCTGCTGAAGCCAGGTCGCATAAGGCCAACAGAACCTCAGATAAATTCAGGTCGGTGGTTTTTAAGAAGAGATGCGTTAGCGATCTTGTGGTTGTGCGCACCTCTCCTTAAAAACACGGAGTGCTGGGATTAAAATTTTCTCGTTTCCTAATTTTAGGGATTACCTAACAGTTCCAACATACAAAGTGCGATTGCGTGAAAGTGCAGTACTGTTTGTAGGTCTTACATGTTTTTAACATCGGGCCACAGACAGCTATGATATCAATCTCTAAAAATTGAAAGAATTGGGATTGCCATTTCGGCCTCCGTAGCCAAGACCCCCCACATTCTCTGCTCGGCGGTTCCAGGGGCTTATGTTTCATAGCAGAAGCAGTACGCCGTGATAATGATTGCCAGCTGTCATTGAGTCATGGCAAAATATAAGGGCTTCGCTTTTGTGTCGTTCACTCTTAATATTGGTAAGTAAATAATTGGTGTGTGGGTGGTGTCAGTGTTGCTATGGAACTCAACTGCCCTCACCAGGACGTAGTGCCCAAGTGTCGGTGCTGCTGACTATGCAATGCATGGATGCCTTTGAATCCCCATATATAACATCTCATAAAAGAATCTGAAATTGGACATCACATAAATTAAGCATTTCTGTGGAAATTGGTTGCAGTGTATTCTGCTTTTTATTACATTCTGCGAGGCCTGGGTATTTACATGTTTGTGTCCACATGGCGATGGGGAGGAAAGCCAGGAACAGTTAATACATTTACTGCACCCTGAGGGCTAACACCTGATGGGTGCGAAGGACAAACATAGGAGTGAAGGAAACCTGCCTGGCTTGCTATTTCCTTTACAGCATCCATATATTGATTAGTCACAATTCAACTGTAATACATTGCTACAGTAGAGTAGTGATGCTATTTCATTATTACAGAGGTGTGGTAACAATTAATTGGGTACAGGAAAATTATGTAAAAGTTTCCATATATGTGAAGGAGGTTTCCTAGTGTTAAATCAGCATACCGGTGCACCTTGAAAAAATCCTTTCCAGTCCCTGTTGCAACAAAGACAAATTATAGCTTGCACCCTGTTTACTGCGAGATGAACTTAAAATAGAGTACTTTCACCAAGCTGCCTACCAAATTGTTCAATAGTCCTTTGGCACATGGTGAATATTTATCTTTATTGTACACGACAACCACCATCAACAAACCCACTTACTTCAGCTAACTCCAGTCCAAACTGAATCAACGTGTTTTGCAGTCAGAGTGTTTGTGGCATGTCCACCTCCAGCGTCCTTTATAAAGGGGAAGGAGGCAGTAGGCCCCGATTTGCAATTGCACCATTTAAACTCTGCCAGCAAGGTGAGAGGTGCGCAAACAAAACAATTAATGGTGAGCCATGGAAAATGGCTGAGGCTGCGAGTTGCCACATATAGCCTACTACAACTTGTCCACCAACGCGATTCACAGACCCCATCCACGGTCAGGAAAATGCAGCAACTGACTAGACTGTGTATATATGTGCAACTGCTCAGGGAAGTTTGCATATTATGATAATGTACGGCAATTGGAGATTTGGCAGGGGAGTACCTATATCCTTCTTCATTTTCATTTTTGGACTCATTCCATTTTCCTTTAAGGAAAAGGGGCTGCATTTAAAAGAAAAAGATTGCTTTAATTAAAGTAAATGGGCATTACAATCAAGGATAAATTACACCCTCAATAGCATATTTTTGGGCATCTGATCTGTTGCCTGGATCGATTCCGAAGCAGATTTCTTACATTCCAATTCCAAGACTCACTAAGATCTTACATTCATTCGACTCATACATTAACAAATAAGATAAGGTGCAATGGTGGTGGGTAGAAACGTCTGCACAACTTGACTCTGAAGTCACAGGACAAATCTATTTTATGTATGATACGAGCCATGGGGTTCTTTACAATTAACAGTCTGTAACACAACTATATTCCGTTATATTTGCTTTTCAGCATCTGGTAAAGCCTCAGGCTGCCGAACTAATTTTTGGGCAAATAAGGCAAAGAAGAAGAGGCACCAATCTCCTTTTCTGCTACAACACAGCCAACAACCCCAGTGTTTAAGGTAAGGAAACTGCTGCTATATTTTGCATTCTAGTAGTCAAGGGCTATGTATGTTGTGTGCATGGTGGGTGGCGTCCAGTAAAATACATGCACCAAACCTCATACGTTGTACTTTGATTATTGAAAGATAACATTAACATTGGTAACACCATGAATACAGTAGAGCAACTACTTGCAAAGCCATTCTTTGGACTCAAACGTGAAGAGAAACTTATTGTAAAACAATTAGGACCTCACCGGCCAGACCTAAACCTACAACAAAGTTCCCTAGACAGAGGGAAGATTTACACACGTTGTTTCTCAAACACCTGGTACACAAAAGTTGATTGGCTTACAGGATGTCCTTCAAAAAATACTCAGTTCTGCTTCCCATGCCTGCTGTTTGGCGATGAAACTCCTTGGAGTAAAAAAGGAGTAAAAGACTTGAAGCATTTGTCAGATAAAGTAAAGAAGCATACACACACAAAAATACATATGGAAAACCTGACAAGACGGGGAATGTTTGGAGATACACCGATTGAAGCCCACATAAGCGACGCCTACCGCGAAACAATAAAGAAACACAATGAAGCTGTTGATAGGAATAGACACGTACTATCAAAAATCATTGATTGCAGTCGTTTATGTGGTGCTTTTGAACTGGCTTTACGAGGGCATGATGAATCAGAAGGTTCTGCAAATCCTGGGATATTCAAAGGCCTTGTGGACTTAATAGCAAGCATAGACCATGAAATGGAAGCACATCTATCAAGAGCTATAGTCTTTAAGGGCACCTCTAAAATAATATAAAATTAACTGCTTGAGTGCATGCTAGAGATTGTAAAAAGCAATATCGTACAAAAGTTGAAAAACACAGACTTTGTGGCCATTAAGGCTGATGACACCACTGATGTGGCCACTAAAACACAGTCAGTATTAGTCTATCGAGACCTTAAAAGTGACAACAAAGTTGTGGAAAGATTCTATGGTTTCACCCATTTAAGAGACTCTAGTGCAGAAAACATTTCTTCAGCTATTCTACATGAACTAAGCTTGATTTTCCCAGAGCAGCTTCAAAAACAAAAACTGATTGCACAAAGCTTTGATGGTGCTGCAGTAATGAGTGGAAACTCGGGTGGAGTACAAAAAAAAAATAGAGATGTGTATCCTAATGCCCATTACGTGCACTGTTATGCCCACCAACTAAATCTGATTATGCAACAAGCAGTAGGAAAGATCTCTGAGGCACAGATATTCTTCATGGATGTAGGAGGAATGGCAGCATTCTTCTCACGCTCCCCCAAAAGAATGGAGGTTCTTCATACCATTGTTAACAGAAGGATTCCAAAGGGAGGCCCAACTCGTTGGAATTTTCACATTCGTACAATCAGCCTAATATACCAATATAGGGTTGACCTTGAGAAATGTTTCGACACCATAGAAGCCAATGGAGAATTTGACTACAAAAGCCGGAATGAGACCCGTGGCTTTGCTAGAACACTGCAAGACAGAGAGTTTCAGTTTTTGCTGTTTTCTTTTTATGGAATAATGCCTCATGTTGACGCACTGTATGAAAAGTTACAAAAACGTGAAATAAATTCTGTTTATGTGGAAACAGCTACCACCGACTTTGTCACCAGCATGAACAAAGTCAGAGAAGGGGTTGACAATTTAGACAGCAGACTTCCAAATGATTCTAGTTTCTCTAACCACAGAAAAAACATCAGCAGTCTGGTACGAATTTCAAAAGAGATATGTTACACTATAATTATGCAGGCAAAGGAACGCTTTTCTTTTACAAAGCATTTGGTGAGTGCCACATTACTACGAAGTGATCTGTTTGCAAAATATGATAATTCCTTCCCTGAGCAAGCACTGGATACCACTGTGGATACTTACCCTATGCTCAGCAAAGAGGATCTGAGAACAGAATTAACTGTACTGTATGGAATGCATGTATACTGGCAGGCCACTGGTGCAATTTCTTTGCTTGCTTTAATTCAGAACATTAACATGGAAAAGTAACTTACAGAAAAAGTGGCTTTTACTATAATAGTCATCACCACTCCGATGACAACAGCAGAGGCAGAACGTTGCTTTTCTGCTTTGAATAGAACTAAAACATTTCTGATAAATACCATGATTCAGGAAAGGCTGAATGCCTTAGCAATGATTTCTATATAGAGTGACTTAGTTAAAAGAATACCAGACTTCAATGTTCAAGTCATTGAGAAGTTTGCTTCCATTAAAGACAGACGTGTTGATTTTATTTACAAAAAGTGAACACTCTGTTTGAATGCTGCTAGTTTGCGTCCTGTTTATTTGTTTTTTATTAAAATACATCTGTCAGGTACTCAGCAATGCATTGTGTTTCAAAGTCTGTTATGAGGTTCTGTGGTTATGATGAATAAGCAGCAACCTATGTTATATGACACCACTTTATTAATGTAATAACTGCACTTTCACATTGCTTTATTAACCTTCCTGCTTTCTCAAATTTGCTTGAAAATGCACCATTTGTCCACTCTTTTTTCAAAATTTTCTCGGGGGGAAATCCCCCCTAACCTTCCTTAGGGGGTTCGGGCTCGCTTGCTGAACTCGCTCGCTACGGTGCAGTATGATTATCATTTTACGGCCTCCACTTTCAAATGTCACCAGCTGGCACTGGTGACAGCGGAGAGGTACTCAGTACTGAGACCTCTTTTTAATCCTGATTTAACCCTTCCAGGGTATCAAGTCCCCAAAGATTACCTACTATCATCAACCTTGGAATGTAAGTAGATGTAACAGTTCTTCAGTAAGTCCGGGAGAGGTTGATGCAGTCGGGCTGTGTTCAAATGCTTTGTTTTCGCCAGCAAAGTATTATTGCTGCATTGTATGATCATTTTCACTCTAGTTAAATCCAAAATGAATTCAGGTTCTCGTTCTTCTGCAAGCTTGCTTTTGCAAAGCTTTTCTATTAATAAAAGCAGATAATTTCAGATTTTTTCTTTCCAAGTTTTATCTTTTGTGAAGATTGTTTTTAATGTATAATAGGTTTGCACAGGAAAAGAACCCTACATTGTTTGTACAATGTAAATCTTATGGAGAGCCCTTTTTGGCTTAAAATAAAGATTTTGTGACACGCATTTCACAATTATTATGCAGAACGGGCACAGCTAGAAACTTTACAACCTTTACGAAGATGTAAATAGACCTTAGCGAAGCTTGCAGAAGAACCCTTGGCAACTTCCCCCGCCATCAATTTACCAAAATGCCAGGTGTAATGGAATTGACTTCACATACTCTTTGACCTAATTAAATAAATGCAAGTGACATCATATGACCTTTGACAGTGAATGTTCCTAGAAAGTGGTGTCATTTGTCCGTAAACCTGATGACATCACAATAAGTGAAAACAATGAAATTACATAATAACAGCTTGATTAATTTGACAACATAACATAGAAACATTTCTATTTTAGGTATCACCTACATTAAGGTACATTAAAGTGTGACATGATCTTTGAAAGTGGTGGGGCATAATACTTTCCATACATTTTCATGCACAGGGAATCAAGTGAGCCATACTCTTCTAAGGGGATTCACAGAGGTTCTCCCCTTGTCTTTAGAGAATTCAGAAATAAATTAGTTCAAATTGTGCAGTTTAAAGCATAAATTCACATACATTGGCAACAATCCATAGGCCCAGAAAGGGCCTCATTAAATATCCAAGACTTTTTATAGCATGCCAAGCCAATGATATTTTTCCATGCTGAGCCCGGAAGTTGACCCCATTTTATTCAAAATGTGCTTTGGGTGCCCCATTGTAACAAAAAGTACCCCTATTGTGCCATGGCTAGCATTTTGTCATTGCTCCCCATGACAAAAATTACATACACTATGCCTGTGCAGAACTTTTCAATTAATGCCATACTTTTTTTATTTATTCAATCTTTATTTCGGCCAATTTGACCATCAAAGATATGCAAAAGACACATGTAAAACATTGTAAAACCATCAGAAAAAGCAGCAGCACATATTATACAGTGTAAAATCATTCTACCCTACAAAATAAATACTACTAGGGTGAAAGCAGATAAAAGACCATGCGTATAAAATTCTTAGTGTTAAAATTAGGTGGGGAACTGCGACTTTAGAATACGGGTGCGAGTATGCCAGACATTTGTAAGAAATTTAGCTAGTACGAATACCGTTGGTCCCGAGACATCAGATTTTAAAATTCTGTACATCGGGAGGTACTCCCTACAACCAAAGTTTCTGATGAGTGGTAGGAGCCAATATTTCCTGGCGGCCTTGTAGGTTGGACAAAACAAGACCACATGTAGATCGGTTTCCTCAGCACAATTGCATGCCGGGCATTGCTTGGTAAAGGGCGGTGTTGACCAGGAGCTGGTGTACGACCGCAGTGGCAGTGATCCATATCTCCATTGGAGAAATAGCTTCCTGGCCAGCACGGGAGTCATACCATCCAGAACCCTCTCCAGCCTGTATGAATCCTTGCTTTGCGTGAATACAGATGTTAAAGACCCCTCACCCTGGCAATCTAAGACCATAGCTAGTTTCTGCTCATGATAAGCATTGGCCAAGACTCTTCGTGGGATCCTTAATGAAGCATTAGCTGGATCAGACCATAGGTCGGGGAGCCCCAGTCTCACACAGGACTTTTTTTATATATTTTATCCAGGGGATCTGTAAAGCTTTGGGGTGGGTTAGAAACTCCCTCAGCTCCGCCCTGTAGGTAAAAAGTTCTTCACTACTCCATAGCCTTCGCCAGAAGGCTATGGGTCTAAGACCCAGTTCATCTGCTATTGGTCTCAGTCCCAGGTCCATCCTCAAGGGCAGGAGTGGTGTACTAGACGGGAGTGCAACTAACTGTCTAATAAAATTATTCTCCGTTATAGACAGACTGTGGGAAGATGTGTGGCCCCACAATTCCGCCCCGTACATAACAGCACCCCTGGCCTGTGCCTTGTAAATCTGGAGGACCGGCCCCAGTGGTCGATATGTGGAATTTTTCATCAACCGGGCGATGCCGCCAGTGGTCTGCACTAGTTTAAGGTTAGCCCTAGTCTGGTGTGTTCCCCAAGACATGGTTTCATTCAACGTTACACCTAAGTATTCAAAGGTGGAGACTCTCTCTAGACGTGATGATCCCAGTAAGGGGTTCGGGCGTGATCTTTGGGTTGGATTCAAGACCATAAACTTAGTTTTTGTGGCATTGATCTCCAACCCCCTTTCTGTGCAGAAAGCCACAAAAGAATCAAGGATGCTCTGTATCCCCATGGGGGTTTTGGACAGCAGCAGGGTATCATCTGCAAACATGATTGCAGGCACCCTGCTGCCGTTCAACTTTGGTGCATCGGTGTGTTCAATGCCGTTGAGATGGGCAATTACCCCGTTGACAAAGAGGCAGAACAGGGTCGGTGCCAAAACACAACCCTGCCTAACCCCCCTGTCAACGGGGAATCTGTCCGTCAATTCCCCAAGCTTCCCGCACCTGACCCAGGCATAGTTAAGATGCAGTCTCTGTAGAATTATCAGAATGTCCGGAGGGACCCCCATCTCGCCCAGGACACTCCAAAGTTTCCCTCTGGGCACCAGGTCGAAGGCGGCCCTCAAGTCCACAAAAATAGTGTATAGGCTGCCACCTTCAAATACCGCTGTCCTCCAATAGATAATATTCAAATGGAAGACCTGGTCCACTGTAGAGATTCCCTTCCTGAAGCCCGCCTGATATGGGCTGAGGGCACCCGTCTCCTCAGCCCAGTCCTGGAGGCGATTCAACAGTATCCTACCAAACAGCTTCTGGGGCACGTCAAATAAGCTGATTGGTCTGTAATTGGCTGGGAGCAGGGGCGAGCCCTTCTTAAATATAGGAACCACCTCTGCCCCCAGCCAAGTACTCGGGATTTCCATACCGTGCAGGACTGCATTGTACACAGTGGCAAGGTAGGGGGCCCACACATCGGGCTCCTGCTTGAACAGGTCCCCGGGGAGACCGTCCAATCCTGGGGCCTTTCCAGATGTCAGTCCTGCAATTGCTGCCTTGACCTCCCCCACTGTTATCAGGTCCCCGTCATACTCTGCCAATTTATTACCGATGTCAATCGTAGTTTCTCCCAGCTCAGAACTATAAAGAGACTGGAAGTGTGCCTGCCACACCCCTGCTGCAATATTTGGCTCTATTGCCGAGTGGAGGCTCCCTGACCCCCCATTTACCACTCGCCAAAACATTCGGTGGTCTCTTGTTGCGAGGGAACTAATGAGCTCCTCCCATTGGTTCTCCTCCCATTCAATTTTAGCGTGGGCGACTAGTTTTTTTGTATGCCCGTCTACTTTCTCGTAGCTTCTCTCCGCCTATTCCCTCCTTAATGCTTCTTAGAAGTTCTCCCTTTGCCTTCCTGCAGGCTGCATTGTACCATGAGGATTTATGTTGCTGCCCCCTCCTCGGATTCTGTACCTTGCTGAAGAGCTCTGATGCTGCTTCCTTTATAAGGTCCTCATGTGCCTGATATAATTTGTTATGGGAATCTTTATTGCCCACATCATCAGCGAGCTCTCCCACTTTTTCCAAAATTGGAATTAGTCCAGCGTAGAGCCTCGGGAGTTTCACTTGGCTCATGGCTAGTTTTTCCCACCTGATTCTTCTCCTGTTGTTGCCCAATAGAAGGTCGGGCTTGTTCTCCTCCTTAGTTAAAGTAGAGGGTTCTCTACCAGGGTGGATGAGATCTAGTTCTAGAGCATTGTGGTCACTATCTAGTCTTTCGGTGACCCTAAAGTCCAAGATAGATGACCAATTCACTATCTGTACAAGGGCGTAGTCCAAGCGGGACTCTCTTCCCACTCTGTTGTACGTGGGTCTGCTTGGTATATCAGACTTAATACGCCCATTGCAAGCTCTGATTCCATGCTTTAGGGTTAGGGCAGTAAACTGCAATGCTACAGGTGTCCATGCCTTCGAGGGGTGCTACTACAGAAGGCACTGCCCACCTGGACTCTTCTTCCATGGGTAAACCCTCTAGAAGGCCGGCCAGCGGTTCAAAATGAGAATTTAAATCACCTCCCACTACATAGGGTATGTCCCTTGGAATTTCAGATAGATAAGCTGAGAGCTCATCGATGGTGGGAGATTCTTGCGAGACTCCCACTGGCCTAGAGTAGATATTTATCAAGGCAAGTTTCGCTAGGTTTGGCCAGGCCAATAAAACCACTAAAATATCGTCCGATGGCACCGGTAACCGTGAAGCCTGACAGCCTAGGTGGGATGCCACCCAGGTTGTGAGTCCACCCGAGGGGCGGCCCTTGCCCTCCCACCTAGCCGGGATGGAAAATGACAGGTAGCCCTGATGCCTATAATCTTCCCTAGCCCAGGTCTCCTGGAACATACAAACATCCCCAGTCTCAATATAAGTTACCCAATCATGCGTGTCCAGCTTATTGGCTAGGCCGGCCACATTCCACCAGATTAATCTCAAGTGCGCCGGAGCAACAGCAGGGGGGATTACAGAGGTAGAAATGGGAGGGAAACCAATGCCCGATGTTACACCATTTGTTACATCAGGACCATTGTCAGAGGTAGGTCTATTTGGGTCAGATGATTCACTACGACCGTTATCTGAAGTCGCAGGATTTAGGTCAGGATTTGTGGACAGTCAATCGACCCCATCCAGTCCATTCAGACAGTTAAATCGATTGTAGTCAAAAAAGGGTGTCTCCAGAGGTCGATAGACAGGTCGTGCAGCGTACCCCCTGTATCTGGATCTCCGTTCAACCCTTGTCCAGTTATCCTGAGACAATTCATGGTGCATACGAATAGGGGGGAAGAAAAAGGAGACTGGTAAAGTCTGTATGGTGGAATCAGGTGATCTATTTGACCCAGCGCATATATGTGATACTGTCCCAGGGTCTCGGAAGGTCACCATAATACAATCCCCTATTATTGATTTTCTCGTTTTCCCCAACCAAGGTACCCTTCTCACCATGATGATTTCGTTGTTAAAATGGTCTGGGAGAGGTCTGTTCCAGTTCAGCCATTAGATAATTTTCCTCTTGAGTGAGTGGAAGTTCTCACTTTCACCCATTTCAAGAGGGGGAGCACCCGCCAAGACCACCGTGTTGCGTGTTTATCTAGGTTCCTGATCGATACTGTGACCTTATGCCCCTATTCGGCTATAAATCCATTTATTCCCTATATTGGCATAACCGTTCAAGTGCGATTTTCTGAAAAGTCATCTCTGGCCTCACACGAACAGAGCCACATTCCAGCATGACTCTCTGCTACTTCCTTTGCGACCAATTAGTGCAATGACAGTGCAGCAGTCACTATCTGATATTCCTAGATAACACTCCGAGTTCTTCAACAAGATAAAAACTTAGCAAACCTGGAAATCCCCGCTTGCTATGTTTTGATTAGTAATGGAACTCTAATGAGCAACTGATAACTATCACTTCCTAGTGACATCTTTAATTGACGTCTTATGTCCAGCAAACTTGCGTCAAACCCGGCACCTGTCAGGTATAAATATTACCAACGTTGCCTTAAGCAATGTTCGTTGCCTGTTGCTGATGCCAGCTGCCTGCATGACCCTGTGTTGGTAAATCTAGCACTCTGTCGCTGCAGCCTGCTATCCTGTGGTGGTGAAGCTGCTGATTACCATTATCGCCGCTACAGCGCGAACTATGGTACAGTACGCTTAAGGAGCTGAACAGTCGTCCTCTGCGAAGACATCCAGCAGATTCCAGCTGCCCGCGGACGCTGTCACCCCTCCTTCCTCGACGCGCTGAAGAGAAGCCGCTGCATTTCTCGTGCAGAGAAATCCAGTCCCGGCGCTTCCGGTTTACCCTCGCGGGTGACTGGGATATCGAGAGAGACCCCTGAAGGAGATACCAATCGTCCATCATTCTATTCAGAGGTATGGTGTTGACTAAACCCTTAGACGAGAATTCTTGAAGCAAACCTTGGCAAAACCAACTTAACTTAAAGCTACTTACTAACTCCCCTTTCACGTGTTAGGCTTAGGTCAGGCACACTGGGGTAGGCTTAGTTAGAAGCACCAGTTGAGTATGTTAGCCTAATGTATATATGACTGTATATATGTTTTATTACTTTTAAACCATTGTATGGCTAAGAAACCATATCAATGCTTTTACAGTTCTATTTCGCAATACTTATCTTACTGTACGTACTTTTTATAATAACAATTATTGCAATTGTGGCAATACATTTCTCTTGTACGAGAAGAAAGACTGTTCAATAAATGTTAACCCTTTATTGATACACGCCCGTCTCTCTATTCTCTACATCTCGTGAATGTAAACTGCACTAGACTGACTGAGTGAAATCTATGTCTATTGTTTCACACGACCCTAGAGATCGACTCTTGATCTGAGGAGCAAAGTTGTCATGTTGCACGGTAGTTGGAAAACTGAATCCCTTCTTGTCTGTGCCAAGGAAGCTGATCACTTCCTATGCAGAGAAGAAAGTTTCCAGTGACCTCTGAGCTAGTTGGTAACACAACCCAATTAAGTTTAGCATAGTCAGTGGAGGCCTGGAATATAAGCAGTTCCACGTCGATACTACTGTTTATGTTATTCCAATGCGCAGGGCCTAGTGGGATACTAGGAACTATACTACATGGCGCCCAAACGTTTGGTAAGGCGATAAACTAACGCAAGACTTGTAGAGTAACTCAGTCGTGCATATTTCACACCCCTTTCTCCCGTAAATACTCCAATAGACGTCTGGAGTGGGTGAAAGGTTAAAATCCGCCCGACCTTAGTAGGAAGAGATTCCTATGTAAAGCTCTGGTTTATTCAACGTTGAAGGATACAGTGTTCCAAAATATTGTGCACCTAATCTTTGTCTCCTTGGAGACCTACTCTGCAAACCTCGCATTTTTACAATGCCAGGAGAAAATAACGGAACCACTGGGGGCGCAGCAGATGCGACTCAGCAAGGTCCCGAATACACAGACCCGGATGCAATAATCATCCCGGCACATTTAAGAAGATCTATAACGTTAAAACTTATAGAGAACGGACTGACACCTCAAGGTGGTACAGTAATTTTCGTGATAGAGGCTCACGAGTATCGGCAGACAGAGGTATTCTATTCATGGATAAACTTTCCAGCGGTAAACGCTATAACAAAAGAGTTTCACTATTACAAGATAGAGGAACCTCCGGGAGAGTACGCTCCTTTCGAGGAGATTGAAATCCCACTTAAATTTCAAGAGCACCTGCTCTGGTTTAATGGCGCCCTAAAACACAATGATCACATAACCAGGCTCGGTCCACTAGGTAGACCAGGAGCCACGTGGCCGGTTCTAGCCAGCTACACACCACATCCTGACATTGTAAAAATGTCTAGAGAAGAGCTGTTAGTACAGCTAAACACATTAATAAAAATACATAGGCAATTAGTCCAATATGTAATGCGGACTGCAACAGTCCAGCCAGCTGTTAATACACCACAGCTGACCCCTCATCAGGGGAACACAAATAAAATTACACCACAGAACATACAGTCATGTCTTGGTAAAACACCCGTAAAACGGGAACAAATTCCTTTCTGGTTAGCACAGAAAATCACTCAAATAGAGGCAGTATTTCCTGATACTACCCCTATTGAGAAACACAGAATCTTGACCATTTGCCTTCCTATGGGAATCGCACCACACGTGGAGGACTGCGACACTTGGGGTACAGTCTTTGCTTCCATTTACACAAAAACACACGGTGTTCCGTCTATGGCGGTAAAACCAGAAGTGCTAAAACAGATTCAAAATGAATTCGGTCCAGAGCCCGCTTTAAATCTAGGTATGAAATTACTGAAAGACTTCAAGCAGGTCACGGCTATATTATTTCCCAACGTAAAGGGAGAAGCAGCATCTGTGGCGATCCGCCAGAAGTTGAGGGAAACAGATATAAAAGATCCTGTTGAGCTTGCAAAAATCATAGAAAAATGCTATGAAGAATTAGGTAGAGACAGCTTGGGTGGAAAACCAGTAAAGCCCCAACTGCTCGAAAATCCTGAAAAATTATTTATTAAAAATAATTCAAACACTCCTAAAAAGAGCTGGGATGGAAATAAACAATCCACTCCCAAGGAAAAAGTTTTCCAGTCCAGAGGAAGGTCTCCTCGACGGAGGGAAAGAACTCCGACTCGAGAACGCCAGTCTCCCCAGAGGGAGCCCTCTGAGAAAAGATATAAACTTAGAAATAGGGATAATCTGAAAAAATCTGATAGATATCAAAGTATTGATACACGTCCCTCTCGATCTCTTCCACAGAATTCGGAAAGAAGAGGACTGAAGGACTGGGTTCTTTAAGACCCAGCGGTGCCAGGGCACAACACCTGAAACCTTCGTGGGTAACCTGCTCCGGCGTACGAATCACAGAGACACGGGACACTTCCTTCGACGTCAAAGATTCAAGGTTTATTTGCTGCAGGGAACACAGAGATCACGACAAGTACACCACGTGCAACTTGGGGAGACTGCTTCAAATTGGTTCTGTGGATCGCTCCTTTTATACAGTTTTTACCCATAGTACAACATTGAACACAAAAGTTTACAACCCGGTTCCCATCATTATCCCCCAGAGGGGTCGCTTTGGTCACTTTGAAACACATGAGGTCCGGAACATAAGTGCAGAAACATTTAGCGGTTCCCAACTGTAAAAACCATCTTCCCACCATTAGTGAATTCCAATCAGCAGTAAAACAGATCGAAATAGGAACAAGGACAGGTGTAGAGGAAGACGGAGACAGTGGGGAGATCGGAAAGGGTGTAAAAGGGGAGGTATCGGGAAACACGAGATACAGGCATCAAAGGGACGTGCCTAATGAGATGCACGGCTGAGACAATAAGTCCGTGCGGCAAGATGAGCCTCGAGCGGCGCCATCTGCCTTACAGTAGCAACCCCCTCGTCATAAAGACACTCACAAAGAACATGTGTCTTCCGCAGATATCTTGGGAGTCCCAGGGTCGCGAAGCGGACGACGTCCGTTCGCTGGCTACTTGAGGGCAAGAGACAAAATGGATGCCGTATCTAAGATGGAACCCGTGGGTACAGATGAAAAACCCACATAACAAACGAACGGTTTAAGTTAGCACAGCGAAACTGCGCACACTTACTAAACTCGTCATTTGCGGTTCATAGATACCAGACTCGACCATATTCGTGCGAGTCGAAAACACCACTTACAATTGTCACGGAACCTCAGACGCTCCTTTTGCCCTCATGTAGGCAAGCACTAGTCGGAATCATATTCGATATTCATCAGACCATCGAGATGTTGCTGCAGCATAGCTCTGTCCAACCGAGTCCCCTTGGTAACAGGTGGTTGTCTCATACACGTTGTAGCACAGAGGCCACATAAGGCAGGACCACACTGCACACAAAGGCAACACGTGAACAGGAATACTACAACGACTCCGATGATCATCAGAATCTTCCAACCCCAAGTCGACATCAGGCCCCAAAACCATCCAAGTAGCGTCCAATCCCCTACATCCACGTGTATGGATTCGGAGATCTTATGCAACCTCAAGATGGCTTGATAGACAGTAGGAGCATTATCTGGGATGAAAATGCAGCAGCTCGAATGGATCACCTTACATACCCCACCTCGATCTGCTAAGATGACATCTAAAACCATACGGTTTTGTAACGTCATAAGTCTCTCCGCCTGAAGTTCAGTGGTGATATTACCAAGGGCACTGGCAGTAATATTAGCTGTCGATTCTACCACTCGAGTCAACTGTCTCAGGTTCCTACTATTGACCATAGGTCCCCAAAACGGGAGGAAACCCTTGAAAAAGTCTCCTGCCTCTTGACCGGCAGTATCCTCTTCGCTAATTACGCCTCGTACAACTCTAGTCTTATGATAATCGGCATCTACAGTAAACGTCGGAGGCAACAGATTTGCAATGAAACATGAGCCCATGAAGTCTGCGGGCAACCATGTGTATGCACGATCATAGCAGATAAAGTATGTACCCTTGGCAGCCAGAAACACAGGGGACGAGAACATCGGCAGAATGTAATTTTCAGTGCAAGCACTTGCTCCAAGTCGGGCTTGCGATCTTCGGCCACGACCCATAAGACAAAAATTACCAGTGTGGGGTACGACCCATATCGGAGGCGAGCTTTTAAGCTGCTTTTCGCTAGTGAACGCACTATATTCACCTCTACTTAGGACTCTATAGGCTTGTACCTCTTCTTCGGGAATAAGCGAGGGATCATAGATATCACTATCTAAATCCTCTATTGCTATCGACAAAGGTTTTTGATACGAGGTAGGACTAGAGTAGGGGGAACGTGGTTCTCGAATGGGGTGGAAACCCAGTGCGCTTCGAAACATTGTTTGAAATGCTCGAGCTGACCCTTGGGAACTATACGGTAACACCAGATATGGAATTCCCTTATCCGTAGTATGTGGCATCAACCCACACACCCAACAATTAGTAGTGTTAACCACTAACTGATGCTGATGGAGGAGCTGAATAAAGGAATTGTTGCGGAATTCTACACGTCTAGCCTGTTCGTGTTCCGGTAACATATGAAAGGAATGAGGAGAAACAGTAGAGGTAAGATTAGGGTAAGAAGTAGGAGTAGGTGTAGCAGGTAAGAAGTGAGACATCGTGTAATACACCCCACCCGCCAATAATGCAGAAGCAGTCAAGAATAATACAAACAGTTGGAATATAAAACATTTGGTACAACTGAGTTGCTGCAGCTTGAATCGATGAATTTGAGCTCCCTCCAAATCATTCAGCTTCGAGAATGCCATTCCCTACGACCGTCCGCAACGTTTCTTGACGCACTTCGTTCTGTGTAGCGATAGTCAATCCCTAGGAGTTCCCAGGAACCGACGGCCTTTAACCTAGCGTCAAGACCTACTATCCAGAAGGAAGTACGCGCGCGGCCCTACGGCCTTCAATGCACAATATGTATATATATGCAAAAACAAATTCTCTCAGCTGTAAAGGCAAAAGTATAAGGAATGAAGCTCAATATATGTACAGAAATAGTTACAATAATACGAAAGTTCAGAACTGATCACGGAAAACGGGATAATGCAGTTGTCAATACAGCAAGGCAAGATCTTTTTATTTGTCCTTAGTGCGAGATCGCAGAAAGTATCGGGTTTTCCCAGGACGTGTCTGCTCGTCAAACAAAGGATCCGTTGAAGAGACAGCGTCCTGCTGATCAGTTGAGCGTTCTGGTCTTGAGTCTTTTGATGCTACTCGTTCAACAATGTCTTTCTGCTGTGCTGAGGGTTCTTCAACAAGCTGTGCGTCGCTAAAAGGCACAAACGCCGGCAATATTTCTGTTTCAGATGACGCAATGCCTCTCCTTACCCACGGGTCTGCTGGCAAAGGGATGGGGACTCTTTTGGTGTGCGTGGCATGCACCCAATTCTTACGTCCCTCAAGACGAACGGCAGTCCTCGTGGCCAGGAGCACTTGGTAGGGTCCGGTAAACCTCGGGTCCAGGTTATTTTTGCGTGAAAAGTTCCTTGTCACCACCCAGTCTCCGGGCTGGAGCTGGTGGCCTGGACCCTCTGTCTGCGTCGGCAATGCGTCGTAAACCTGTTGGTGAATTAACCTCAGTTTAGCAGTCAAGTCATGTAGATAATCGATCAACATTGGGTACTCAAGATCAGAAAACATTCCTGGCCTAGGAACCCCCCATACATTAGCAGGACGGCCGAACACTATTTCATAGGGACTAAGCCCTACTCGGGAGTGTACAGTCGCCCTAGTTGACAGTAATGCTAAAGGTAAAGCGTCAGGCCACGAAAGACCAGTCGTAGCCTGAATCTTCGCTAGCTTTAGTTTAAGGGTGCCGTTGTACCCTTCAACCAATCCAGCTGACTGGGGATGATTGGCGCTATGGAATTTTTGATTAATTCCAAGGCCCTTACACACACTCTTCATCACACTTCCAACAAACTCACTTCCGTTATCTGACCACACGACTCTAGGCATTCCATACCGAGGAAAGTATTCCTTCAGTAGGATTTTCGCAGTAGACAAAGCAGTATTGTCTTTGAGAGGATAGGCCTCGATCCATCGGGAGAATGCGCAAACCACAACTAAAACGTATTTCAGGTTATTGCATCGCTCCATATGGATGAAGTCCAATTGAATCACCTCAAAGGGATACGAAGGGGGAGCAAAACTGCCAGGAGGAGTTGGGGTTCCTTTGCCAGGATTGTACATAATACACACCATACAATTCTTCACCAGACGTTCAGCACATTTCGTAATGCCATCATTCTTCCACACAGGAGCCAGCAACTTACAAATACCTTTCGCGCTAATATGTGCTAACCCATGCGCCGTTGTCACAACGGCCAGCACATACGCATCCGGCAACATCCATCTTTTCTGATCCGACAAATCAATCCAACAACCATTTGCATCCAACTTTCCCGTACTTTCTTTCCACTTCGCCTTTTCAGTCTCGGTGGCCTCATTCTGAATTGCTTTCACACTCTCGATAGTGTCTTCACACATACTCGATTCTGTAGGCCACCTAACCGAACTCGTCACATACATTCGAGTGCTAAGGTTCCGGGCAGTCTCCTTAGCAATCTCATCCGCAAACGCGTTACCACGACCAACATCATCCATCACCTTACGATGCGCACTACATTTAACAATCGCAACTTGCGTAGGCAAAGTCAATGCATCCAAAAGATCATTCACAAGCTGGCCATGCTGTATCTTCGTACCGTGCAACGTCAAGAAACCTCTCTCTCTCCACAATCGTCCAAAACTGTGAGCAACGCCAAACGCGTATTGGCTGTCGGTAAACACATTCACGCGTTTCCCTTTCGCCAACACACATGCTCTAGTAAGAGCAATCAATTCTGCAGCTTGGGCAGAATTCTGATTCAACCTTGCAGTCTCAACAACAGTATTCAACGTTACAACAGCATAAGCAGTAGTCACATCGCCATTCGGCAACTTAAAACATGACCCATCCACATACAAAATACCATCCGGATCTTCCAATGGGGTGTTTTTAAGGTCCACTCGACCTTTCGTTTCCTCTTCAGTCCTCAAGTAGCAGTCATGTTCTGCTACTTCATCTGACTCTGTGCTAATTGGTAACAGAGTTGCCGGGTTCAGAACGTTACAACGTTTTATCTGAATGTGGCTTGCCAAGAGCGTCAATTCGTACCCAGACAACCTCGCACTCGTCAAGTGCTGAGTTTTCGTTCGATTCAAAAGAGTATCGACTGCATGCGGAACCATCACCGTAAGCATATTATCCATGACCAATCCTGCTGATTGTCGGATGGAGACCGCAGCTGCCGCTGTTGCTCGTAAACAACTCAGCAATGCTCTAGCTACTGGGTCCAAGGTCGAGGAAAAATATGCACATGGACGTTGCTTACCACCAAAAGGTTGCGTTAAGACACTCAAAGCACAACCTTCCCGCTCGTGAACATATAACGTAAACGGCTTACTGTAGTCAGGGGTACCCAAAACAGGAGCCGAACACAATGAATCACGCAGTTCAGAAAAACTTTTCTGACATTCTTCCGTCCATGGTAAAGGAGTTGAAACATCCTTGCACGTAAGAGCCACCAATGGTTTCGCTAGCAATGAAAAATTTGGAATCCATTGCCTGCAGTACGACGTGATACCTAGAAAGGCACGCACATCTCTTTGGGTTTTTGGCACAGCCATTCGCGCAATCGCTGCAATTCTCTCTGGGGTCAATCTCCTTCCCTCCTTTGACAATAAGTGACCTAGATAGGTTACTTCTTGACAACAATATTGGAGTTTAGAAGGTGACACCTTGTGATTTAACTCACAGAGATGTTGCAACAACGACACCGTAGCAATTTTGCAAATGTCCTGAGTATCAGCAGCCACCAATAAGTCGTCGACGTATTGGATCAAGGCCGCACCGACCGGCAACCTAAATGCATCCAGTTGACCCTTCAAGGCTTGGCTGTAAATAGATGGACTTTCACAGTAGCCCTGAGGAGCGCGTTTGAACCGGAAGCTACGTCCACCGAGAGAGAAACCGAAAAGGTCCCTGCTCTCCTCGGCAATCGGGATGCTGAAAAACGCATTTTTCAAGGCAATCACCGAAAACCATGATGCAGAAGCTGGAATCAGAGTCAGTAGCGCCGTGATGTCAGGCACAACGGGAAATTGAGGAACCACAATTTTATTTACCTCCCGTAAATCGATAACAAAGCGATAAACAGGCGGTTTTGAAGGATCAGTACGTTTAAGAATGGGCAGCACAGGGCTGTTGCACACGTTTCCCCGAGTCTCTTCAATAACATCTTTCTCGATCAAATCATAGATGATCGCCAACAGTGCTCGTTCACCATCAAGGGAGATACGATATTGGGGAATACGTGGCAATCGCACATTAGATTTCAACTGAACAACATAAGGGGAGATATCAAGTAGGCCCACGTCATTTGGACCTGTTCCCCACAAAGACGCAGGAAGAGAACTCAATTCCGGTGGGAGCTTATCGAGGGACAAATACATAGGAGAGACAACCCTCTCTCCTAACGTAAGCTTTACACCCGCAGGAGAACAATACAAAGTTGCGTACAAACGTTTAAGCAAATCCAGGCCCAAAAGATTTTCACCACAACCCGTGGTTAGAATCAACGGAGCTTCTAGCTCACGTGGCCCAATTTGAAGGGGCAAAGGGCGCGAAACTGGATTGCTAACGGGGGCGCCAGAGAATCCAACGGAAACATTTGTTAAGCCAGACAAAGGTGCGCCAGGGAGTTTCGAATACATGATAGAACTTTTCGCTGCACCAGTGTCCAACAGAAAAGGCTCAACGACGCCCGATGTAGCAACTGCGACGTAAGGCCCTCTCTGATCAACCGGAACTGATACCACTCCCTCTCCTTGTCTATGGCTGTCCTAGTAATTACTGTTGTCAGTTCCCTGATCGACGTAATAATCGTCTACATTGTACTGCGCAGATCGTCCTTGCGACGATCCACGTTGATCGAAACAATTATTAGAATTAGACGAGTTGTCTGAGCGATCATTCTGAGCACCACGACCTCTACCACGTGATGTTTGCTGCGAACCACCACGACCTCCTCTAGATGAGTTACCATTGTTACGTTCATTCAAAACAGGGCAATTGAATTTAATGTGTCCCTCCTGTCTACAATAAGCACATTGATTGTACCCTAACGAGGATCTTTGAGAGGAGGAGTCATTACGGGTTTGGGATCTGTTCGATTGTGGCTGTGACCTATTCTGTTGCGAATTATTCTGATTTGAACGCGGAGGATACGCTTGTTGCAACAACACTTTAGTTTTGAGCTCTTTCGTCATTTTATCAGCACGGTCATTCTCTTCTTTCTCTCTATTCTCATAATATTGTGCCGTAGCCAATATCTGAGCCGAAGTAGAAACGGCCCATGCACTTTCCGAGTTCTTTAATTTATTGCTCAAATCGGGCAACAAATTCGAAACAAATTTATCCACAAACAATCTCTGACCACCCTCGGTGCCCATATCCTGACCACTATGGTCGATGAATGCCTCCTCAAACCTCGTAAAGAAGTCGGAAACACTCTCATCTTTCTTCTGCTTACAGGCTGACAATTTGTCCCAGTTCACCTTCATAGCTGGCATAAGAGTTTTCATTAGCGTAATAATCCTTTGAGGAAGGTCAAGAATCAACTGGTCGGGTTTAGTAGCAGCTACTTGTCCGGCGTCTGCCGCTACAATGGCAGCCCAAGCACCACCTAATTCAGCCGGGTGATTTTCCTGGCGAATCTTAGCCCATACCGGTTGCGGTACGACATTGCCGAACAACATATCGATATCGGCAAGATTCATTACCGTAGCATCTACAAGCTGTGATAATTCTTTGTAATACCCTGTAGGATTCTTGCGTGGGTCAGGCAAAGATTGCTTCACCTGTAACACTTCCGAGCGTTTCCATGGGAGATGTATCCATACTCTCTGGAAGTGCGCCAATACCGGAGGTTGAGCATTAGGATTTGCTGGTATCCAAACCGGTGGAACTTCACGCATAGGGAATTGACCAGACTCATCTGGCAATCTTTCGACATCCTCAACAAACAAAGCTTGAGGTATAGGAGCGGGACGAAAAGATAACAACCGTTCGACAGCACGTCGAACGTTAGTATCCACTATCAGCCCATTTGCGAACTGAAGCTGGAGATCAGACAGAGCGGTGAGCACCTCGTCAGGCGCATCAGCCGCTATTTGATCATAAAGGAACTTGCACATTTCGTTAAACACATATCTCTGGGTTGGTATATTGAATTGACAAAATGTTTCGAGGACAACACGGGGTGGACTTCTCTGAGGATTTACCATCCAACCCATCGCCATATTATATAGCGCAACGCGTTCTCTGTTTCCAGGAAGCTGACTACGTCTCTGAGGACCATCGGAACCAGCGGACCCATGAACAGGTCCGAGCGAATGAAAGAAGCTAGCCGCAAGAGGAGAATTGCGACTACGAGTAGAGGGAGAAGCATACGATACAGGACTAACAAGAGAAGGAGTAGAAACAGTAGCAACAGCAGGGGTTAACAAAACAGGAGCAGTAGCAGGAGCAGTAGCGGGAGCAGGAGTATGTGGAAGCGGAGGAGCAGTAGGGATAGCAATAGGCAAAGGAGCAGGAACAGTCGGAAGAACGGGTGCAGGTTGAGGAACAGGCAAAGGAGGAATAGGCGGAAGAATAGGTACGGCAGGGACCACAGGAGCTGCGGTACCCTGTACGTACGGAGGTGGTGACTTCATAAGATAAGACATTAAGGGATCCTCAACTGGCTCTTCCTTCTTTTCCGACTCCGTAGGCAAAGCAGGATAACATTTATCTACAGTCATACGCTGTAACCTATCAAACACTTCCTTATCCTTAACCTCCTTATCTCGCTGAAATTGCTCTGCTTTCTTCACTATGGTAGCAACATTATCTCGCTGATTACGTTTAGTCTGTCTGATTTCTTTCTGTCGGGCTTCTTTGCGCCACAACCGAAAGGCATCAAACATGGCCGGCCTTGACTTTCTTTCGAACAATTTAATCTCTAGATTATCTAAGATCGGAGCTTCGAAGCTACCATGAGGTGGCCAACGAAGGTCGCCGTCCTTTTTCGTGTATTTAATCCAATAATCGTTAAAGGTAACTGGGCCTAGCCCATGCTTACTATAGAGCTCATAAGTGGGAGTTCCAACCAGAGGTATCGGACACGAGTCCTCCAGTCGGGAATCCGTACCACAAGGTCTGAAACAACTAAACAAAGTACTGCGACCAGGCATCCTGCACACTAGCCGAGTTTCACAAACTTCAAGGGTTACGGGATTTACCAAGTCCCAGCAAAGAACAAAACCCTCGGTTTTTGGCGGCTGCAGTCGTCAAACAACACAACAAAGTACGCTAGCAAAGTGTCACCGACAAAAACACTCACACAGCGCTAACAACAAAAACACTCGCTAAAGTGTCAACAACCAAGAACTATGGGAGCGACCCACAAATACTTAACTCAAAAATCGATGGCGTCACCAGGAAGGCCCGTCAATCGTCTCGCTATACCAAGGTCTACGCCAGGCGCCAAAACAGGTCTACAGTCAGGGCAGCAGTCCGTCGCAGCCGTCCGGAGGCGGGAATCTTCGCGGGAAAAGTCTTCGGGCCACTTATTTCGACAACAGGATCGATGAAGCGGAGTGCACCTTCCCTCGGAGATTTCACACGAAGTTCCTCACGATCGTCGGGCTTGGACCGGTACCACTGATGCAGCCCCACATTGGGCGCCAACTGAAGGACTGGGTTCTTTAAGACCCAGCGGTGCCAGGGCACAACACCTGAAACCTTCGTGGGTAACCTGCTCCGGCGTACGAATCACAGAGACACGGGACACTTCCTTCGACGTCAAAGATTCAAGGTTTATTTGCTGCAGGGAACACAGAGATCACGACAAGTACACCATGTGCAACTTGGGGAGACTGCTTCAAATTGGTTCTGTGGATCGCTCCTTTTATACAGTTTTTACCCATAGTACAACATTGAACACAAAAGTTTACAACCCGGTTCCCATCATTATCCCCCAGAGGGGTCGCTTTGGTCACTTTGAAACACATGAGGTCCGGAACATAAGTGCAGAAACATTTGGCGGTTCCCAACTGTAAAAACCATCTTCCCACCATTAGTGAATTCCAATCAGCAGTAAAACAGATCGAAATAGGAACAAGGACAGGTGTTGAGGAAGACGGAGACAGTGGGGAGATCGGAAAGGGTGTAAAAGGGGAGGTATCGGGAAACACGAGATACAGGCATCAAAGGGACGTGCCTAATGAGATGCACGGCTGAGACAATAAGTCCGTGCGGCAAGATGAGCCTCGAGCGGCGCCATCTGCCTTACAGTAGCAACCCCCTCGTCATAAAGACACTCACAAAGAACATGTGTCTTCCGCAGATATCTTGGGAGTCCCAGGGTCGCGAAGCGGACGACGTCCGTTCGCTGGCTACTTGAGGGCAAGAGACAAAATGGATGCCGTATCTAAGATGGAACCCGTGGGTACAGATGAAAAACCCACATAACAAACGAACGGTTTAAGTTAGCACAGCGAAACTGCGCACACTTACTAAACTCGTCATTTGCGGTTCATAGATACCAGACTCGACCATATTCGTGCGAGTCGAAAACACCACTTACAATTGTCACGGAACCTCAGGACGGTCAGACCCAGGAGAGCACACCAAATCCAAAGACAAGGAACCTGCTCAAAATAAGAAATCTCAATTTCAGAAAAAGAAGGTAGCCAGTATTAGAGTAATCAGCCATGCCGAGAATACTGAGGACACAGTTGAAAAACGGGGAGTGGGCATTGACAATGTTGGACAGTGCAGCAGAAATCAGTATAGCGCGCAAGATCTTGATGAGTCATCTGGAGACAGTGGACACGAATGAATTCATTCAGGTTGAAACTGCCGACGCCAGACTTAGCGAGCCCCATAAAATATACGAAATAACATTGCGTATAGAGGGTGATAAGACTAGGAAAATTAAGGGTCTGTTTTGGGATAAACTCTCAAAAGGCTATGATATTCTGTTAGCTGAAAAAGATTGGCCCCCGGAGTTTGTCAGGGAGTGCCCTCGTGGCGAAGAAGTGATTATGCCTGCCTTCTCGAATCACATTCCGATTCATAAAAAATACACATATGCAAGGAAATGGGCAGTAGCCCAGGCACCTGCATTGTATAAAAATCATGTAGGATGGGATGAGGATTCACCGCCTCACAAAATCCAATTAAAAAGTGAACCAACTGCCCAACGGCAGTATCCCATAAAGCAAGAAGCTAAAAAACAGGTCAGGGAGATCTTAGATCAACTTGAGTACCAGGGGGTGATTGAAACATGCACCTCTCAAATGAACAATCCTTTGTTTCCTGTCTCCAAGCCAGACAATTCATATCGTCTAGTTTTGGACTACAGACACCTTAATACATGTTGCAAAACTTTTGCAGTACAAAACTCGCATAGTGCAGCCCTAATGAATAACATAGTTAGGAAAAAATACAAAACGACATTAGACATATCTAATGGTTTCTTTTGTCAAAACATTGCACCGGAAAGCAGATATTTGACCGCTTTCTCCGCATTTGGGTCACAGAAAAATTCTGTCGACTCCCACAGGGGTTCAAGAACAGCCCAGGACTATTCTCAGCTAGGGTAACAGAGTTACTACAAATCTATGATGATGAAGCATTGTCTTACGTAGATGATATTTATCTCACAGACGACGACTTGGATACTCACTTGAAAAGAGTGAACACCATTATACTTGGGTTCGCAGCAGAGGGTTACAAATTCAACTTTAAAAAGTCCCGAATTGCCCATCTGACAGTACTATTTTTAGGGTACGAGTTATCAAGTGAAGGGAAAAGCCTAGCGGACAACTTCTTAGAGAAGTGCGCTGTACTCCAAGCTCCGAAAACGCTGAAGAATTTACAATCAATACTAGGTTTTCTGAATTTCGGAAGAACTTACATTCTAAATTACGCAGAGAGGGTTAAACCTCTCTACGAACTAATTAAACCTGATTTAAAGCAAATAAATTGGACTCAAAAACACACAGAAATTTTGAGATCACTGCAAACAGACATGTTAGCAAAAACAAAATTGGATACACGTGACAACACGATTGATCTTGTAATCCGAGTCATCTCAGGAAGATGCGGATTCACATACCTGACCTCTAATGAGGGAGAAAAGGTACCAATTTCAATTAAATCTCACTTGTACACACAAGTAGAAAAAGCATTCAGTCACACAGAAAGAACTGTGAACGCACTGCAAATCGCATTGGCAAATGAACGAGAACTAGCACACGGCAAACGGATTAATATCCTTACAGCGGAATCCGCCTTCGAGGCGCTATTCAGCCCAGTAAACCTGCCTACAGTGTCACTGGATCCGAAATGGATACAGTGCATAGATTCTCTAGGAGCGGAAGAAGTGAAATACTATTTCGCCCCGCAATTTGAAGAACTGAATGATTTAGAATATGAAGAAGAATATCCTCTGCCAATCGAAATTCTGCCTCTCCCACAATACCCATGTATAATCTATACAGATAGCTTTGTACAGCATTTCAACGTAGAGAGAAAATCCTACGATGCAGCATGTGCGATCATTAAAGGTCGTTGGCTGTGCGGTAAATTCAGACCGAAAGTAACAAAAACTGAATCTGTAAGAAACTGTTCGGTTCAGAGAACTGAAATCAGATCTTTAAAGATGGCGCTCGAAAATGCAGAACGTGAATTCCCGACACTTATAGTGTGCGATTCTCATTTTTGCGTCAACTCTTACAACAATAAACTGCAGAGTTGGATCGAGAACGACTACAAAGATGACACAGGTGCCACAATAAAGCATAAATTGCTCTGGAACGAGGTAGCTCTTTTACACAAAGAACTACAAAAGACTCACGTGATTCACGCACAGAGTCTTCAACGTGATGGCGTTCACGTTGCAGGGAATTCATTGGCTAACACAGCCATAGCGGAAGCAACTAAATCGGCTTCCGTAGCCACAAAAAAGCGTACAGATAAGTACATAGACGGGGAAACCATGCTGGCAGTAAAAACGACCGTAAAAGGCGACTGTGCAGCACTACCCGTAAACTATCCACTCAATTATGCATACATAATCGATGCAAACTCCGTTCCTTTTGCTCGAATCCCTGGAGTGGGGGACAGAGTAATTCCAAACATGAACAGGAGAATATTTTTTATAGCAGACGCACACATGGGTTTGGGTCTAAGGCAGAGAGAGATCAAGGAATCACTGACTGAATTACAATCAGTATTCTGGTGGCCGGGAATGAGTGTAGAACACCAAATATATGCAAACAACTGTGAAAACTGTAATAGGGATCGCAGTAGCGAACCTTGCTACCGGCTACCAATCAGAAAGAGCGTAACGCTGCCTACACCCCATCCTGCGTCCTATTAACAGTTAAGACGAAAAGCACTTAAAAAATGAGGCCTCCAGCGCTCGGCTGACGCTAGAACGGTTATAAAAGATTTGCGAGTCAATATCGGCATATACGCAATTACCACGTTCCATTCTGACCAGGGTCCTGCCTTTAGCTCTCGGGCTTATAGGGAGGCCATGGCTAGCATGGGAATTGGGTTGCGGTATTCTTGTCCGTCGCACCCGGAAGGGAATAGTGTGGTAGAAAGAAAAAACCGTGACATAAAGCAATCTATAACAGTGAAGGTATTAGGTTCAGGCGCTGGGTGGGTCAAACATTTAATAAGTGTCCAGACTAGTCTTAACAACATGCCAAGAAATTCTCTAAAAGGTTTCAGCCCATACGAACTATTGTTCGGAATTAGAATGCGAGTTCAGGACCTCGATAGTCAGATGTCAGTGGTACAAAGAAGAAACAACGCACTTTGATGTAAAAGACCGTTTGGCTGTTTTACAGGAACTGAATGAAACAAGAAAATCATTAAGCAACATAAAGTTAAAGCAACAGCCAAGTACCACTGACGAGGCACCACCCGCAACAGCCCCAGCAAGGCCTGTCTGGATTCCAAAGATTGGGGATCTAGTCAGAGAAAAGATCGCGGTTAAGAAGGAATTTGGGCCTTCTTACAGAAAAGCAGTACCTGTCTTGGCAATCACCGGAACAAGATCAGTTGTGCTACCGCCCCTTGCTGCTAAAAAGGAGAACAGAGTCGTGTCTATCGATCTGATAAAACCACAAGCATGTGGCCTATAATCAACAGTAGGCCCAGTGGACTCCCAAGAAACAACAGAATACCCAAACTTGCAACAATCCAAGAGGTTCAAACTGAAAGACTCATCACATTCGGTCAGCCTGCAGTGCACAATGAAGGACTATGCAATAATGCCATGGAACTCGTGCCTCTTGAAACACAGATTGAAACAGTTCGTCAAGAAACAACACCAGTCAACAATGATGTGGCATCAGAAAGTGCTACCGAGAGACAGATTGAAAGAACAATCCCATCAATTGACAGAACTGCCTCTGGTAATTTCATCAACTTCGACAACTTCTCTGAAGATCAAAATGAGCCCGAAGTGATGCCAGAAAGAAAAAAGTATTCTAAAGAAAATACAACAGGACTCCTTCAACAAATCAAAGAACTATATCTGGATTCACCGTTGATTGAGCATTGGATTATCTCAGGGGTATTCATACTCCTACTATGCCTAATTTTAGTTTTAATTTTAGGAAAGTTCATTACAATTGAATGGACACAGCAAGTCAGAACATCAACCTAGTCCTGAAACCACACAGATCATCCCACGTGAAGAAAAGAGAACTGTCTACAGTAAATGTCACAGCAATTCCAATACCTGGTGGGGTAGTATGGGAGAAAACAGACTATGAGATCTATGGTCCGGTCGAAATCCTGAAGTATCCTCATCAACTAAAGGTTTCCTTAAGTGACTTTGTGACACCTAGTACATTCTCTGATGATTGGGACTTTAACAGTATTAATGACATGATGTCTGATTTAGTAATGTCAGCTAGATTCACAGATCATGATTATTTACAAGGTTCATCTAGTTATGAGCAGTTATTCTGTTACACCCACTATGGGGATCATTACTTGCATAAATCTGCACAGCCTAGAAATGTTTTTATGTATAATCAATGGGAACATTGTTCTACACCACCTAAAAGCAGTTCTAAAGCATTTTTTGAGAAATTCAAATATTTTTCAGGGTTTAACACCAGTGATGCAGAAACGTTTTATTATAAACTGTTAGATAAAACAGGAATGAAAACAATGCTGACAAATTCTAAATTGATATATTCAGAAGCATTTTATGACAAAATGATGACATTTGGTTTTGATTATTGGAAATATAATATTGAAACGAAAACAATTTGGGGTACAAAAGATTGGCAGGTGCAAGGCATTGAAGCACTGTTTAGAACCTGCATGATACCTGAACAAATGTTATTTTTAAATGACACAATACACCAGACATCTTGTTTTGGCCTAGCTAAGATCAAAGACCTTAAAACACCGTCTATACCGAAGCCAATACCTGAGAATACAGCCACAGATATTGAGTTAGACGTGTCACAAATTACCATACACTCATTCTTGCTATAGTGACAGCGACAAAAATGTATTTCTTAGTGGTGCCAACTGTAAACACTCACTAAGCGGTATACTTTTGTGTCAGGGTATTAATTTACACGGAGCATGTGATGGAAATTCAAACAACCTTTCATGCCACCAGCTAGTCACACCTGCAACTCAGATAGAGCCCTTCTTTATGCAACTCGCAAACGGGAGTTACATTCTTAGAACGGATCACAGATGTTGTGGCCTGGCGCCAGGGAAAAGTTATCTAGTACAAGTTACGTCCATGGTCAAATGTTGTATGCAAGCATTGTTCCCGAGCGGGCCTCCAGACATAGTGACTCCCCTCTGGCCTCGTCTGAATCTCTATTCTATACGAATTGATACATTAAGCAAAATGAAATCTGTACTTTTACAGACAACAGTGCCTATAACGTCATCTAAAGAGACGTATGATCTTCTAGTCGCAAGGACGGCTACTGAGGTTCATGACCTTTTATCAACAAATTGCCCCGTGCATTTCGTAGAAATGTTCAGCCAACTCCTTAACATGTCTAGTGCAACAAGCATCCCAGGCATATTTAAGACAGTCTTTACGGGACTGCTAACACCCTTCCAGGCAATTTTGGGAATCTTTCCTAATTTTGTACACTCCATTTTTGGCGGCATACCACTATTTTTGGGACTCGTTGCAGGGATTCTATTTTTGACCCTCCTGCTACGTTATGGCAAGCCTCGGCTCAGACATAGCTCCCATGGGAATGGAAGAGACAATCCTAGCAATGCGCTACAGGGACAGGATAACTAACGTCCTCGGATTGGCCAGGCTGAGAGATCTAAACATGACCTGGTTCCTTTCATTCAGACCGATATGGCAAAATTGCATTTTACCTGTGCTACGGTGTATGCTTTGTGGCGATGAATGCGTGTTGGACATCTGTCTTTCACTTCCATCAGCAGTACCAATGGACGTCGATACTTTGCTCAGTCCAATAACGGCTCACGCTTTGTGTTGTCCCCAGCGGCTACCAATCCTGATGACGGCATTCGTGGAGACTCCTGTACTACAGCCAAGTGGTAACAGTGGAGCGAGTGACAAAAGCAACATCATCCAGGTACAACGTTCTGTGAGCATTGCTGGTCCTGCCTTCGATGACAGCAATCATTCTCACACCTGCCAAGTTACAGCGCTATCTAATTTGGTTGAGCTATCACCTGATTTTGTAGACCAATTCTTTGAGAGCCTGTCTGATACGATGTTCTCACCCACAGAGAAACAATAACTTTTTGAGAAGCTTTCCGACACACAGCGTTCCCATGAACTCTGAATTCGGCCTTCAGTTTTGATCAACAAAGACTGCAATAAGCTTTGGAACTCTATGTTTCCCCGTTCAAGCATTAAATTTTTTTTTTGAATTGGACATTTTTAATAATTCACCTTTTTTGGCACGAACAATTCTTTGCTTAACGTAAAAACTATTCTTAGAGAACAGAAGCTTCACACTTCTATTTCTAAACACATCTAGAGACATAACAACATTACACCAGCCTCTAGCACACATGTTATTGCAATGCATTTTTATGTGATGATTTATCTCGCATTTCTTCTGTCAGAGATACTTCATGTGTGATTCTTTATGCATAATCGTTCATTGATTTCATATGCAATAATTTTTTGAATGATTACTATGCTTTAAAAAACGTACAGTACCTAAATTCCATGTATTACAAGTACGCCTATTTCGAATGCATTTATGTATTTTGGGGTGGGCAATGTTACACATGCATCTGATTGCTTAGTTTTAGTAATTTTGATGGACATTAACCCGTGGAGTGGGTGTTGCGTGTTTATCTAGGTTCCTGATCGATACTGTGACCTTATGCCCCTATTCGGCTATAAATCCATTTATTCCCTATATTGGCATAACCGTTCAAGTGCGATTTTCTGAAAAGTCATCTCTGGCCTCACACGAACAGAGCCACATTCCAGCATGACTCTCTGCTACTTCCTTTGCGACCAATTAGTGCAATGACAGTGCAGCAGTCACTATCTGATATTCCTAGATAACACTCCGAGTTCTTCAACAAGATAAAAACTTAGCAAACCTGGAAATCCCCGCTTGCTATGTTTTGATTAGTAATGGAACTCTAATGAGCAACTGATAACTATCACTTCCTAGTGACATCTTTAATTGACGTCTTATGTCCAGCAAACTTGCGTCAAACCCGGCACCTGTCAGGTATAAATATTACCAACGTTGCCTTAAGCAATGTTCGTTGCCTGTTGCTGATGCCAGCTGCCTGCATGACCCTGTGTTGGTAAATCTAGCACTCTGTCGCTGCAGCCTGCTATCCTGTGGTGGTGAAGCTGCTGATTACCATTATCGCCGCTACAGCGCGAACTATGGTACAGTACGCTTAAGGAGCTGAACAGTTGTCCTCTGCGAAGACATCCAGCAGATTCCAGCTGCCCGCGGACGCTGTCACCCCTCCTTCCTCGACGCGCTGAAGAGAAACCGCTGCATTTCTCGTGCAGAGAAATCCAGTCCCGGCGCTTCCGGTTTACCCTCGCGGGTGACTGGGATATCGAGAGAGACCCCTGAAGGAGATACCAATCCTCCATCGTTCTATTCAGAGGTATGGTGTTGACTAAACCCTTAGACGAGAATTCTTGAAGCAAACCTTGGCAAAACCAACTTAACTTAAAGCTACTTACTTACTCCCCTTTCACGTGTTAGGCTTAGGTCAGGCACACTGGGGTAGGCTTAGTTAGAAGCACCAGTTGAGTATGTTAGCCTAATGTATATATGACTGTATATATGTTTTATTACTTTTAAACCATTGTATGGCTAAGAAACCATATCAATGCTTTTACAGTTCTATTTCGCAATACTTATCTTACTGTACGTACTTTTTATAATAACAATTATTGCAATTGTGGCAATACATTTCTCTTGTACGAGAAGAAAGACTGTTCAATAAATGTTAACCCTTTATTGATACACGCCCGTCTCTCTATTCTCTACATCTCGTGAAAGTAAACTGCACTAGACTGACTGAGTGAAATCTATGTCTATTGTTTCACACGACCCTAGAGATCGACTCTTGATCTGAGGAGCAAAGTTGTCATGTTGCACGGTTGTTGGAAAACTGAATCCCTTCTTGTCTGTGCCAAGGAAGCTGATCACTTCCTATGCAGAGAAGAAAGTTTCCAGTGACCTCTGAGCTAGTTGGTAACACAACCCAATTAAGTTTAGCATAGTCAGTGGAGGCCTGGAATATAAGCAGTTCCACGTCGATACTACTGTTTATGTTATTCCAATGCGCAGGGCCTAGTGGGAAACTAGGAACTACACTACAACCGTAAGGCTGTTAGCCTCTGGCGGCAAGTCGGGTCTCCGAGGTCTGGGAACAGGCCTGTCAGGGAATAGGGGAGCAATACTAGCATTAGGTGGATCCCCAGAATTTGTGCCGGGGGCTGTGACGAGGGTAACTGGGCCTGCTGGTTGTAGAGGTAGGGTATTAGGATTGCTAGATGGTATTGGAACTAGGTTGGCCATGAGTGGCTGCAAAGGGGGGACGGCAGCCGTACCCAAGGGAGGTCCTACGTTTATAGGAAGGTTTTGAGTGTTAAGGGAAGTTTTAGTTGGCGGATTGGACTCGGGGGTTCTACTCTGTTTGCTGGCCGAGGTTTTCAGGCTGCTTATGGTTGCCTCCAAGATCGTAAGTCTGATGTCTACTTTCTTCAGACTCTCGCTAATGGGGAGCAGGAGTGATCTTAGTAGAAATTCTATGTTCCACAGGGAAGTGGCAGGAGGTGATGTATTTGATGGATTGCCCCCCTGGTGGCTAGTGGAAGCAGTGGTATTAGTATTGGTACCCTTGGCATTCGATATAAGCCTATCAGACGTAGAAACGGACTTGTGTGCTTTTCCAAAGTCAGAATGGGGGATCCTAAACTTCCCCTGCCCGCCCTTCAACTTCCTTCTACGCTTATTTGGTGGTGGGCCATGCACCTCTACCACAACAGTTTGCTTTAGTTTGTTTTTCCTAGTTTTAGCTACGGGGGGTGTTTGAGTGACTAAGTCAACAGCCATACTACTAGAATTTGTAAGTGGGATGATGTCCAAGGTCCGTTCAGTAAATGAGGAGAGATTGGAAGTACTATCCCGCAGTAATAGGGGGACGCCTTCTTGGGATGATGGATCCTGGCTAACATTGAGGGAACCTCCCTCTTGGGTGATAGGATAGGGGATTATATCGCTAAGAGGCCTATTTTTCATATGCTCAATAGAGCGGCGACGCTCCGCCCTACGCTTCTCCAAAAAAGTTTCCTTACCCCCATCCCCCTTTGCCGTTTTGAAATAATTGTCCAAAGTCCCGTTGTTACCTCCTCCCATCTTCGCTGGTGTTCCCGCTAGGGTCGGTGATGGCATGTCCAGAGCCTATATCAGGGTCCAAATGGGATTTAGAAAGTACAGGCGAAAGAGAGTGGGCCCAGCCCAGCCTCCTCCGGCCTCTGACGGCCACAGACGGTCCCGCCCTTGTCCCGGGCTTCTCCCGGTCGCTCCCACGCAGCGGGACTAGTCTGCATTGTTTATAGGATCAGAGAGCGGGGGGAGGAGCCTGCAGGGAGAGCTACCCAGGTGGATTCAATGAGGGCGGGCGGGCGCTCCTGGGACAGGTAGTCCTGCGCCTCCGCCTGCTCGCAGCCCTGCAAGTATGCTTAGTTACAAACCCCTCCTGTAACAAAGAGTCTGTGAAGATGCCTCCCACACGACGCGGGACCTGCGCAGCGGGTACCGCAAGTTGCTGGTTGAAACGAGGGAGAGAAGGTCAGTTCTGCTGCCACAAAGACGCTGTAGCCAGGAAAGTAAACCGCAGGGTACAAACAGTGAGCAACCCAATATACCCTTGGGGGCTTGGGAGAAAATTATGAAATGGGTAAGAAGTGCCTCCAAGGGAGTTTTTTCAAGAGAGTATTCTGATATTTTGAAAATATTTATTATACAGGACAATTTAATGGTCCTGGCGGAGTTTTAGTTCAGTTAATCATATATCTTTAATACATTTCTGACTTTTCATACATAAATACAATAAACATTTAACAATGAACAAAAAAGACAACAAAAAGGTGTATGTGCAAAATATTGGATTTTATCAACAAAAGTTAACAGGGGTTTAAAATACAAATATATAGACAGGAATACAGGAAGAATACAATGAATTTCAGTTAGCTTCTCTGTAAAACCTGTAAACATCTATCCAAAATGTAATGTTATTCATTCCCAGAGGATAAGGGTAGAAGTCGACGTTTCGGTCTCCTATGAATAATTCCGTGAGACCATCATCAGGACTGATCGATTAATATTTGTAAAGCCCTATTGTAAAATGAAACAAGAGATATTTACAATTACAATAAAATCAAATCATGTGATTACATTGGGCATTATACACCTAAAATTAACAAGACAAATGAATCATAGACTAAACAGGACATAATTAAATTGACATAATTTTTTCCTACATTAAATTTTACAGAGAAGCTAACTGAAATTCATTGTATTCTTCCTGTATTCCTGTCTATATATTTGTATTTTAAACCCCTGTTGACTATTTTTTATAAAATTCAATATTTTGCATATACACCTTTTTGTTGTCTTTTTTGTTCATTGTTAAATGTTTATTGTATTTATGTATGAAAAGTCAGAAGTTTATTGAAGATATATGATTAACTGAACTAAAACTCCACCAGGACCATTAAATTGTCCTATATAATAAATAATTTCAAAATATTAGAATACTCTCTTGAAAAATCTCCCTTCGAGGCACCTCTTACCCATTTCATACATATACCAGGGCTGATCCATAAGTAAAAAATTACCTCTTGTATATCAGGGTCAACATTTTAAGTTTGAATGCATTTTTATAGGCATTTGAAGGCCTCGACAAAACAATAACAATCAAGCATTTAAGAGAGAAAAAATTTAGAAGGCCTTGGTCAACTCGAGTGTCTCTGCTTCCACCTCCCCTCCATGCCCACCACCCTTCTCCCTGCCGCTCCCCACAGTAACCTTGCCACAGCGTTTTTTTTATCCTCCTGTTGCATGTTCAAATGTTAGTCAAGCATTGGTGATGGACGCGCAAGACAATTGTCAAAACCATAGAATAGTAGTCATTCTTGTTATGAATCATTAAAAAATCCTATGACCCATTGTCTCTTGGGACACAAGAGTTCTTTATAATCTTGGCTGATGAAGGCAAAGAGCCAGCTCTATTGCTTTGCAAAGTGTTTCTCCTCACATTTTGCTATTCTCAAAAAAATTTCCAGCCCCAAAATCCACCAAAGTTTTAAGGACAAAATGTTGTCATGGCTGTCCCCCTGCCATTTGCCATGGTTGTCCTCCCTTTTGCCAAGAATGACATCCAGTGTGCTAGTGCCAGCAATTTGCCATGGCAGTCCCATATGCCGGAATTTTCACTAGGATGCCAGTACTAGTATTTTATCATGTGTGCCCATTATACCAAGAATTACCTCCAGTATGGCAGTGCCAGTATTTTGTCAAAGTTGCTTATCAATCTAAGACTTCTGTCCAGAATGACAGCACCATTATTATGCCATGGTTGCTTCAATAGGCCAAAAATTGCCTTGGGATGCCAGGGCCAATGGCAAACTTGCAAGCATGAGAAATGTTACAAGTTTGAGGACTTGTTTGCACTATGAACTGTTCACTGGGTTAAACAAACCCTAATTATATACTACAAACGTTTCTTGCAAACAATGCTCAACACAAAACAATTTGTTCACAAATGAGACTCTTATTTTGACTTATTTGTGCCAATGATATAAGTATTACCAAAGGGGATGATGGACGGAGCATTTGAGCAAATCAAACACTCACCCCCAGTCAACTGATCTGGGTTTAATCCATCACCATTCTTTAGCTCACTCCACCACCCCAGTTCAGACATGACAATATGCAAATCAGTCTGATCCTGTGCCTCATGGGAACAGTCCAGCCCGAACTGCCAAGCCACGTCTTCCCTGGACCGGAAGCAAGCATCCTCGGACCGGTTCCGGATTCATAATCCTCATCAGCCAGGCTACCTTGAAATCCAGGAATAGAGTGAGCAAGGGACCCACATCTGGGCATACCCTGCCAACTTAGGGCGAACAAAGCAATACCATAGGGGATGATGGAAGGAGCGTTTGAGCAAATCAAACACTCACCCCCAGTTAACTAATCTGGGTTTAATCCATCACCATTCTTTAGCTCACTCCACCACCCCAGTTCAGACATGGCTATATGCAAATCAGTCTGACCCTATGCCTCATGGGAACAGTCCAGCCAAAACTGCCAAGCCATGTCTTCCCTGGACCGGAAACAAGCATCCTGGGACCGGTTTCGGATTCATAATCCTCATCAGCCAGGCTATCTTGAATCCAGTAGTAGAGTGAGCAAGGGACCCACATCTGGGCATACCCTGCCAATTTAGGTTGAACAAAGCGATACCAAAGGGGATGATGGACGGAGCCTTTGAGCAAATCAAACACTCACCCCCAGTCAACTGATCTGAGTTTAATCCATCACCATTCTTTATCTCACTCCACCACCCCAGTTCAGACATTGCCATATGCAAATCAGTCTGACCCTGTGCCTCATAGGAACAGTCCAGCCCGAACTGCCAAGCCATGTCTTCCCTGGACCAGAAAAAAGCATCCTGGGACCGGTTTCGGATTCATAATCCTCATCAGCCAGGCTATCTTGAATCCAGTAGTAGAGTGAGCAAGGGACCCATGTCTAGGCATACCCTGCCAACTTAGGGCGAACAAAGTGATACCAAAGGGGATGATGGACGGAGCGTATGAGCAAATCAAACACTCACCCCCAGTCAACTGATCTGGGTTTAATCCATCACCATTCTTTAGTTCACTCCACCACCCCCAGTTCAGACATGGCCATATTCAAATCAGTCTGACCCTGTGCCTCATGGGAACAGTCCAGCCCAAACTGCCAAGCCATGTCTTCCCTGGACCGGAAACAAGCCTCCTTAGACCAGTTTCGGATTCATAATCCTCATCAGCCAGGCTATCTTGAATCCAGTAGTAGAGAGAGCAAGGGACCCACGTCTGGGCATACCCTGCCAACTCAGGGCGAACAAAGCGATACCAAAGGGGATGATGGGCGGAGCGTTTGAGCAAATCAAACACTCACCCCCCGTTAACTGATCTGGGTTTAATCCATCACCATTCTTTAGCTCACTCCACCACCCCAGTTCAGACATGGCTATATGCAAATCAGTCTGACCCTGTGCCCAATGGTAACAGTCCCGCCCAAACTGCCAAGCCATGTCTTCCCTGGACCGGAAACAAGCATCCTGGGACCGGTTTCGGATTCATAATCCTCATCAGCCAGGCTATTTTGAATCCAGTAGTAGAGTGAGCAAGGGACCCATGTCTGGGCATACACTGCAAATTTAGGTCGAACAAAGCGATACCAAAGGGGAGGATGGACGGAGCATTTGAGCAAATCAAACACTCACCCCCAGTCAACTTATGTGAGTTTAATCCATCACCATTCTTTAATTCACTCCACCACCAAAGTTGAAACATGGCCATATTCAAATCAGTCTGACCCTGTGCCTCATGGGAACAGTCCAGCCCGAACTGCCAAGCCATGTCTTTCCTGGACCGGAAACAAGCATCCTGGGACCGGTTTCGGATTCATAATCCTCATCAGCCAGGCTATTTTGAATCCAGTAGTAGAGTGAGCAAGAGTCCCACGTCTGGCATACCCTGCCAACTTCGAGCGAACAAAGCGATACCAAAGGGGATGATGGACGGGGCGTTTGAGCAAATCAAACACTCACCCCCAGTCAACTGATCTGGGTTTAATCCATTACCATTCTTTAGCTCACTCCACCACCCCAGTTCAGACATTGCAATATGCAAATCAGTCTGACCCTGTGCCTCATGGGAACAGTCCAGCCCGAACTGCCAAGCCATGTTTTTCCTGGACCAGAAACAAGCATCCTGGGACCGGTTTCTGATTCATAATCCTCATCAGCCAGGCTATCTTGAATCCAGTAGTAGAGTGAGCAAGGGACCCACGTCTGGGCATACCCTGCCAACTTAGGGCGAACAAAGTGATACCAAAGGGGATGATGGGCGGAGCGTATGAGCAAATCAAACACTCACCCCCAGTCAACTGATCTGGGTTTAATCCATCACCATTCTTTAGCTCACTCCACCACCCCAGTTCATACATGGCAATATGCAAATCAGTCTGACCCTGTGCCTCATGAGAACAGTCTAGCCCAAACTGCCAACCCATGTCTTACCTGGACCAGAAACAAGCATCCTGGGACTGGTTTCGGATTCATAATCCTCATCATCCAGGTTATCTTGAATCTAGTAGTAGAGTGAGCAAGGGACCCACATCTGGGCATACCCTGCCAATTTAGGGCGAACAAAGCAATACCAAAGGGGATGATGGGCGGAGCGTTTGAGTAAATCTAACACTCACCCCCAGTCAACTGATCTGGATTTAATCCATCACCATTCTTTAGCTCACTCCACTACCCCAGTTCATACATTGCCATATGCAAATCAGTCTGACCCTGGGCCTCATGGGAACAGTCCAGCCTGAACTGCCAAGCCATGTCTTCCCTGGACCGGAAACAAGCATCCTGGGACGGGTTTCGGATTTATAATCCTCATCAGCCAGGCTATCTTGAACACAGTAGTAGAGTGAGCAAGTCAAGTCAAGTCAAGTCAAAGATTTATATAGCGCACTACATACCCGTAGGGTCTCAAGGCGCTTGGAGAGGGTGGGGAATTACTTGTCGAATATCCAAGTTTTAAGTTGCTTTCTGAATGCTAGGTGGTTCTGAGAGAGACGAAGGTGAGTGGGGAGTGAGTTCCAGGTTTTAGCTGCGAGGTAGGAGAAGGATCTACCTCCCATGGTGGTTTTGTTGATGCGAGGTAGGGTAGCAAGGGCTTGGTTGGAGGAACGAAGCTGGTGGGAGGGGGTGTAGAAGGAAAGGCGTGTGTTGAGGCATTCGGGACCAAGTTCGTAAAGTGCTTTGTGTGCGTGGGTTAGGAGGCGGAAAGTGATCCTCTTATTGACGGGAAGCCAGTGGAGGTTTTTCAGGTGACTAGAGATGTGGTCTTTACGCGGGATGTCTAGTATGAGTCTGGCTGATGCGTTCTGGATGCGTGGAGTTTTTTCTGGAGTTTTGCGGTGATACCGGCGTAAAGGGTGTTTCCGTAGTCCAGGCGGCTTGTAACCAGTGCATGGGTGACCGTTTTTCTGGTTTCGGTGGGGATCCAGCGAAATGTTTTTTTGAGCATGCGGAGAATGTTGAAGCAAGATGATGAAACAGCGTTCACTTGTCTGTTCATAGAGAGTGAGGAGTCGAGGATGATGCCCAGGTTCCGTGCGTGGTCTGTCGGGATGGGTGCTTTTCCAAGGGCCTCTGGCCACCAAGAGTCATCCCAGGAGGAGGGGGAGGTACCTAAGATAAGGACTTCTGTTTTGTCTGAGTTTAGTTTCAGACGGCTGTGCTTCATCCACTCGGCCACTTCTTTCATTCCTTGATGTAGGTTGGTTTTGGCGGTGTTAGGGTCTTTGGTGAGTGAGAGGATCAGTTGAGTGTCGTCAGCGTAGGAGATGATGTTGAGGTTGTGTTGGCGTGCGATGACCGCGAGGGGGCTCATGAATACGTTGAAGAGGGTGGGGCTGAGTGAGGATCCTTGTGGTACGCCGCAGATGACTTCAGTGGCCTCTGACTTGAATGGTGGGAGGCGGACTCTCTGGGTTCTTCCGGTGAGGAACGAGGTGATCCATTCTAGTGCTTTTCCTTGGATTTCGATGTTTCTGAGGCGCTGTAGAAGGGTGCTATGGCAGACTGTGTCGAAGGCTGGGGAGAGGTCGAGGAGGATGAGGGCGACTGTGTCTCCTTTGTCCAGTAGAGTTCGAATGTCGTCTGTTGCTGCGATAAGGGCGGTCTCCGTGCTGTGTTTTGCTCGGAAGCCGGACTGTGAGGAGTCGAGGGATTTGTTGGCTTCGAGGAAGGCGGCGAGCTGGTTGTTGACAGCTTTCTCGATGACTTTGGCCGGGAATGGAAGGAGCGAGATGGGACGGTAGTTTTTGAGTTCGGTGGGGTCCGCTGTGGGTTTTTTCAGAAGGGCGCTGAGTTCAGCGTGTTTCCAGCTTTCCGGGAAGGTGGCGGAGTTGAGGGAGCAGTTGATGACGTCTCGGAGGTGCGGTGCTATGATGGAGTCTGCTTTGTTGAAGATGTGGTGAGGGCAGGGGTCTGTGGGGGATCCTGAGTGGATGGAGTTCATCAGGCGGATGGTGTCCTCAGTGGAGATTGGGTTCCAGTCATTAAGGATGTTCAAGGGGGGTGAAGGTCCAGCAGATGGTTGGGTGGGTTGGTCTCTGGGTCGGTTGTCGAAGCTGTTATGGATGTCTGCGATTTTGTTGTGGAAGAACGAAGCTAGGGAGTCGCAGAGGGCTTGAGAGGGGGTGATGTCATTGGAGTTGGCTGAGGGGTTGGTAAACTCTTTGACGATATTGAATAATTCCTTGCTGTTGTGGGCGTTGTTGTCAAGTCGGTCTTTGAATGCGGCTTTCTTGGCAGACCGGATTAGTTGATGGTGTATGCGGGTGGAGTTTTTGAAGGCGTCTCTGGTGCTGGTGTTAGGGTCTTTTTACCAGGCCTTCTCGAGGGTGCGACAGAGTTTTTTCGATTTCTTAAGATCATCGTTGAACCAGGAGGCGTTTTTGCTGCCTAGTTTGATTTGACGTTTTTTCAACGGTGCTAGGATATCGGCGCTGTTGGATAGCCATTGGGTGAGGTTAGTGGCTGCTTGGTCGGGGTTTGAGGAGTGGGCAAGGGGGTTTTGAAGAAGCGATGAGGAGATCTGGTCGATGGTGATTTTGTTCCAGTTTCTTCGCAAAGTAGGTTGAGGATGGTTGTGAGTTGTGGTCTTATTGTAGATAAAGTGTACGCAGCTGTGGTCCGTCCAATGGAGAGCTGTGGTGTGACTGAAAGAGACATGTTTGCTGGAGGTGAAGATAGGGTCGAGCGTGTGACCTGCGATGTGGGTGGACGTAGTGACAAGTTGTTTGAGTCCGAGGTTGGTGAGATTGTCCAGAAGGGAGGTGGCGTTGCTGTCATTGCTCTTTTCCAGGTGAAAGTTGAGGTCTCCCAGAAGAATGTAATCCTCGGAGGGGAGGGCATGTGGAGTGATAAAGTCAGTGATATCGTCGCTGAATTGTGCACGGGGTCCAGGTGGCCTGTAGAGGAGGGTGCCTCTGAGTGTGGTCTTGGGGTCGGTGTGGATCTGGAAGTGAAGGTGTTCGGCGTTGGCAAGGTTGACGTCCGAGCTGGTTGAGATGCGGATGGAGTTCTTATGGACGATAGCGATGCCTCCTCCTGTTTGGCCGGCGCGGTCCTTACGAATGATCTTGTATCCTTCCGGGATGGCAATGGTGATAGTTCAACACTTCGGAATTATAATTCGTCATTTTTGTGTATGCCCGATGCATTTCGGAACATTACAGTCCCTTCCTCAGGGGCCAACCTATAAAGGAGAAAATACTTTTATAAAACTCATCTGTCGTAATTAAGAGAAAACATATTTTTGTAAAAAACAAATACAAAAAAAAACTCATCTGTCAATGATTAGTAATAACACAAAAGCGGCATTATTCAGTTTGCCATGTTCAATGTGAGTGGCAACTCGTGGGGCTTCTATATGTGCAATAATTCCAGATACCTATGCCTCCTCATTGTATTTGCCATTCATGTTCATGATTCTGTGCCTTGTTAGTAAGAGATAATTCTTAACGAGGTCAGAAGGTGATGTTAGATAAAAGTGTGTCAACACCGATTGTGTGCAAAACCCTTAGAGAAAAAGAAAAACGAAGAACATCCTAATTATATGACAAGTACCTCATAGTTGAGTAGTGGTTGCTATGAAATTCAAAATGTGTGAGTTCTGCCCTGTGTAAAAATTAGATACTGCCCAGAATGCTCACCTGGACTAAAAACAAGGCTGTACCCGGTCGGACACCGTAATGAGAAGTAATAACTGAAGACAAATTAATGGAGTTTCAACATGCTGACTGAACACGCGTAAATATTCTTTACGTGTTGGTAGAAAAAGCGCTTACCGCAGCAAAGTTAAATGACTATTCAAGTTCTTGTGAAGTCCAATGATACCCAGAGAAATCCTACAGACAAAACATGTCTATTAGAGAGATGCCTTATGATTCTAAACTGTAGTAAAGTACAGAACCCGGTATTAGCTTACCAGAAATTACCCAGAGGTATCAGAAATGATCAGCGCGTTCAAAACCTATGTTGATTTGATGTAGCTGCGTTTGCCAAAAGGAAGTTAATCAAAACTGTAAGAAATAGACATAGGACTGGGCGTGTCAGAAAAGACCCACCATCTTTACGCTGCGACTGCCGGTGGATGACTGAACTGAACCTTAAGCGATAGAAATAGGACTGGGCGTGTCTGGAAGGTGGAGCTGCCAACTAAACATGGACAAAGGGATGAAAGATAATATCAAATGAACACATAAAAAGTAAAGATCCTATAGTTGCAATATAACTAACGAAAATAATTGAATTGGTTCTATATATTTACAGAACCAATGCATTTATGCCAGTAATCAATCTAGCCGATAAGTGGAGCTGACCGCATATAATTAAAACACTACTATCCCAGGTCAACTATAGCCTTCTAGGTGAGAGAAAGAATAAGAAAGCTCATGAGGGCCAGAATGTAAACGAGATTGATGAGATAATGATTATGCTAAGTAACAAAACCGTAGTACTCCTACAATAAATTAAAGCCAACAGCAAGTTCGCTGTGATACTGGGTCAGGAGTGATACTTTGAACCACTAAGTCACTGGTGAGAACCCGTGCTGCTAAACCAACAGTCTGTGGGAATCTAATCAACTAAAACCCCCCATCCTATCATGTGCTATCCAGTAGTTAAGAAACTGAAGCCAGAAGAGTTGTTATAAGAAAAAAAGAAGAATGTCACTGTGTGTGTGACCCATCACCAACTCAGTGAGTGTATCACCTATTTGTATATTTGCTAAGATATGTTAAGCCCCTTATCAAATCTGCATCAACATCTATGATCCTGTCAAAATAGTTATAGGAAACAACTCATGTCTAGCCGATAATTAAGTCCTGACAGTATCATTGTGCCTAGATATTTTATCCAATAAATTTCTCTTTTGAGCAATGTCTTGGTTATGTCAATCCCTGGTTGTGATGTCACTTTTTCTATTATTTGAAATCTGAGTTGCGATATGGTATGCTTAGCGTCCTCCCAGAGGAGCGCTAAACTGGATGTTGTACTTCTAGTTCTGATTTTACTTTTGTGTTCCGTAATCAGTACTTTTAATTTGCTCTCTGTCTTCCCTACATATGCTTTACCGCAGGGACACTTAATACAATAAACAACATTATATGTGTTGCAGTCATTGGTGTGTCGTAATTGTATCTTCTTGCCTGAAGTTGGATGTGTCAGGATTTACCCATTATCACTGTGCTACAATGTACACAATTATTGCATTTCTAAGTACCTCGTGTGTCTGTTTGCATAGTGGGTTGTTCCGTTGTTGATAAAATTGTGTGTACATTTTTGCCCCTAGTATATACATATAATGGTTTCTGCCGAAAGATGCCATTGAAGTCTGTTTCACTCTCCAATAGTTCCCATCTGTTGTTAATGATCTTTTTGATTGCTTGTGAAGAAGTTGAGAATTTGGACACAAATACTATCCTTGTTTCTTCCAGTTCTCCTTTTTACTGAACAGATCTTTAAGTTCCTTAGTCTGAGAGCGTCTTAAGCAATCCTGTAATATTTCCTCTGGATAACCGCGTTGTTTATATTCAAGTATTTTCTGTGTACAAACGGTAGTATCTGAGCAAATTCTTCTGATCCAAATAAACTGTGATTAAGGCAAATTCTTAATCAAACTTCTTGGATGAAAACTGGTATATGCCAGAGCATTATTCCGGTCTGTGGGCTTACTATACACTTGGGCGTCAAAATGTCTATTTGAGGTGGATTTACTCACCAATACATCAAGAAAGTGAATGCTTTGTTCAGCAATGTCATACATGAATTGTATCCTGGGATTAATGGTATTAAGTGTTGCAATCATAGTTTCAACATTCTCACTCACACTCACTTCCATTCTCACACTTACTTTCACCCATTCATTTCCATGCACTTGCCCTCACTTATTCATTGGCACTCTCTTGCACTCAGTATTATTCTCACTCATTCACACTCATTTACACTACCCCTTACTCTCCCTCATTCCAACTCTCACTTATTCTCACATTCTAACTCACATATTCCACTCTCACTCACATTTTCTCTTCTTTCACTCCTTCGTATTTTTTCATTCACGCATGCTGCACACACACACTCAATCTCAATCATGTTAGAATATAATTCCAACCCGGTCCTGGTCGGGTTTGTCACAACAAGAGATCGCACTCCAAGGTGCGTGTTGTGTGTCAACAACAAGATTGTCAAAATAATCCAAAAGACTACGCAGGTGGCGTGTAATGCTGTCTCTGGTCGCAGCGATGTTTTTAGAACTTGGTTTGCAGGAGATCAGGGTATCGTCGGTAGCGGTTTTCGCCGGGTACTCACATATTCCCAATCTCACTCACATTTTCTCTTCTTTCACTCCTTCATATTTTTTCATTCACGCACGCTGCACACACACACTCAATCTCAATCATGTTAGAATATCATTCTGATTCATGTGTAGTCCTCATTCATGCGCAGTCCTTCCAAGACTTACAGCACAGGGGAATTGCTTTACCACCGAGGAGACCAGGACAAAGGAGGACAGCCTGGGCATGGCGGAGAACACCAGACCCAGGTAAGTGCTGTAAAGCAGATGGCAGTCTGGGGGTCAGGAACTCTCCAGTTTACCACCTGCATGTAGGACGGAGCAGAGCGGAATTCATCTGAGTTTTTAGGCAACTCAGTGGAATTTTGCATAGTGGCACTACGCCAACTCTGCCCAGGGTTAGTGCTTGCACCAGTTTACACGGGCTGCAATGGCAGACCTGTAGTTATAGTTTGTGTGGTGTCTCATGGGTGGCATATTGCATGCTTCAGCCCATGGGGGGACCTGGCGCACCTATGCCCTGGGTACCTCGGTACCATTCACTAGGGACTGACAATTGTACACCAGTGTACAATCTGGGATGTACCTAAGTACTTACCAAACCAATTTTTGGGGTGAACGAACAGATACTGGGGTCCTGATTAGCAGGATTTAAGTTAGACTACTCAGAAACAGCATAACACCAGGCAAAATGTGGGGGTAACCATGAAAGCAAATCCGAATTTCCTACAGTTACCTTCAATCATGGTCACTCATTCTCACTTTTTCTCACTCACATTCTCTAACACTCTCTCACTCACATTTGTTCATTCTCACTCCCCACTCTTATTCGCACTCCAGTCACTCTTACTCTCACTGTAGGAGAGTAGGGTCTGCTTTCCTATGGTCACTACACTTTTTGCTTTTTTCTTTACTGGTTTACGACTTAATGTGGCTGTGGGCCTGCTAATCAGACCCACAGCCCAGCTGTGCTCTCTCTAAATTCAATACCATGTACTTTAGGTACATTACCAAATGGACATTGGGTCACCTTATGAGCCCCTGTACAGTGTACTATAGGTACCCAGGGCATAGGTGCATCCAAGGCCTACCAGGGGCTGCAGCATATATTATGCCACCCCTGGCTGGCCACTCACATTGACACAACTGGCTGGTCACCAGCTGGGGCAAGGTCATGTAATCACCCCTTGCTTAGGTGTAGTATCCCTAAACCTACCTTTACATATAGACACATATATACCTATAAGTCACTCCTATGGCAGGCCTTAACAATCCTGGAGGCAGAGTGCTTGGTTTTATGTGAGATGAGGCTCTAGCATGAGCTGAGCCTGTCTGCAGCTTTCGGAAACATGTCCTTATAGCTGTTCTATGATATAACCATACCATATACTCTTAAGTGCATTATCATCCTCGCGGTTGAATGCTAACTTTGGATTGGCTTTGTCAAAACATGTTGTGTAAAGTGTCATAAGCTTTGGAATACTACCCCCTTGCCAGTTCTGGCGACGGGGGTAGCATTCCACCCTGCTAGAGGGAGAAGACATGTTGTTCCTACTATTCCCGGTTAAAGTTAACCAGAGCCTCAGCATCACAAAATGGATGCTGCTGCCACAGACACAAGTCTGACCTCCTGCTGCTGGGAGTCCTTCGAGTGAGGGAGGCTTGGACAATAGGTTTCCTGTCTTGGGAGGTGCTAGCACCACCCCATACAGGCCATAGTGTATTGGGGCAGGGAGGGCTGAATGAAATGAGACACTGCCTGGGGCACACAAGGTGTCCCATGCATAGCCCGGTTCAAATCAGTTGCTAGGGCACTCCAGCCCCAGCTCTGGCGCGAAACTGGACAAAGGGAAAGGGGTGTAACCACCCCCTTCCCTGGTCCCACCCATAGGAGGGACCTAGCAGGTAATCCAGCCCCTTAGATTAGTATATAGGTAGGAGCTAAGTCTAGAGACTTTAGATTTATCCTAACTGAAACTTGAAATGAAACTCTGGACCTTCGACGTTCTACTTGAAGATAGAAGACTGAATAATCTCCCTTGTGGTTAAGGAGTGACCACCCTGCACAAGCAGGCACCATCAAGCGATCAACGGTTTGCTTTGTTGACACTCCCTCCGGAGCCCGAGCACAGAGCCTGACAAGACCCAGACTTCCAGACTTCCTTCAGCCCGATCCACAGCCACAGCAAAGCTGAGACCCGTGGATGTGTCGAGAGATGTGGGACCGGCCATCTTGGAAATCCAGCAAATTGCTTTCCGTGCAACTTCTGAGGCACCCTCGAAGTTGTGCATTGGGGATTGAGAAGCCCCAGCCCCGAGCATTATCTGCACCAAAGATCATCTCTCCACACTCCACGAGTACTGCGTAGGGCCCCTTTACATTTTTCTGCTCAACGCATTTGTCCGGTCACTTGCCTGTTGGCTAGTGGCCTCTGTGATGATGAACCTTTAAATTTCTACCTCTGGCCTGGTTGCTCCAGGCTGGCCCTTGCTTCCCTGAAAAGGAGAAGCCCATCAGACCTTTCTGGTCTGATCCAGAAGCCATCTTCGATTCCTGCGTGGGTTGCCTTAGCCAAGGCTTGTTGACTCCAATCCGGAAGCTGACACCGCCGACAGCGAGATCATTTGTGGGACAGTCTGTGCCCAGCTCCTGGTTGTCATCGACACCTCCTGGTCCATGTTGCTGCAGAGACAAGCTTCATGACATCACCTGATTGCTCCGCAACATCGCCTGGTACCTTCCTGGTTCCTTCCTGGTCACTGGCTAGTGACCCAGACTCTGTCCCCTTTGCTTTCAGGTACTCTTCATCCTCGATCCGCCCTTGGATCCAACCGGACACTTCTCTCCTGGGCGCCTGCAGAATCTTTCTCCAAGGCTCCATAGGATTCAGCGATGAAACCCGACTCACTTTGAGTGAGGTAACGTGAGTACTCTGGTGCTCCTGTGGGTATTAATTATCCTAGTGTCCTAGTTTTCAGTGGCTTTCTCCTAGTCCATCCGGAAGTGTCCTAAAAGAACTAGTGTCCAATTCTTTTGTTCCCATTATAACTCCATGGTAACTCGAGTGTGTGGAAAGACACTGCACACGCCTCCCGTGTGCCTCCTAATTCCTATCCTTTGGTAGTACAGTGTAGCCCCAGTGATTCCCTAGGCCCTAGGCCTATCCTTTGTTCGTGACGTGGTTCTTATACCATTATTTTAGTATATGGTTTGACGTGCCCCTAGGGTGCTACTGTATATTGTGCAACTTATTGTATGATAAATAAGTATCTTGTTATGTGCTTGTGCCTCTGACCTCATTAAGAGTTCAGAGGGGCTGTTTTAGAAATAAATACATATATATTTTATATATAACCTGTGTGGTGTCCTTTCATATGGTATTAAAGTGGTTACATATGGTAAAACAGCTGGCTTCACATGCCCTCTTGAGTTTAGCCTAAGACTGCTTTGCCAATGCTACCACTAGGATAGCTGGTCTATAAGGTTGACTTTACAACCATCACCATAAGGGTTGTTTGGACTGATACAAGGTGCCCACTAGAATAGTGGACATCACACATCAGGCCAACTTCTCACATTGGTGTGCAGCGGTTGGGATACGAGCTTGCTGTTGTTTTATCAATTGTAATCTTTGAGATATCATTTTTAAGATCATATTAGGTACCTATAGGCATATATAACAAGACTTATAATACTTAAGTTCTACTGAACTTAGTTGTTGTAGACCAAAGGGCCAGGCACACCCTGACTACAACTCCTAGAGAGGTTTAGTAGGAAACAGTCAGTGTAGGTACTTGCACACACTACACCTCACTAGATCATGTCTGCCACAGGTGAACCTAGTGTGTCTCTACCTGTGGGAGGTGACCCTCCAAGGGCACCCTCCAGATTTGATATACTCAACTTCAGAGAGCTGAGACACTTGTTTACCACAAGGAAGTTGAAACAGGGTTCTAACCCTACCCTTCAGCACCTGATAGAACTCCTAGAAGAATCTGAGGTTCTTAATGCCTCTAGTACAGGCCCTACAGGTAATGTAGATGAGGTCCTATCCTCTCCAGATGATGCCACTGATTCTGCAGTCATAGAACATGATGAGAATGATGTTGAGGGAGATTCTGAGGAAGAGGAAGACAGCCATGCCCAAGTTAGGAGACTTAGCCAGGCTAACCTAAGCCTATTTGGGGCTGAGAATGGGGCAGCCCCATTCAGGCCTCCAAGTGGACTTAACCAGAGGTATGGGAGGGAAAGATCCCACTCTGGGGAATCTCTCCACTCCAATGCCTCAAGGGGTTCTCAGAGGGGAATGACTTCTCCTCAGAGAAGAGAACACCAGGCTAGGATGAGGGAAGTCAATCTCAGAATTGAGAGAGAAGAACTTGCCCTAGCCAAAGAGAAGCTTGCTCTTGCAAGAGAGAGGATGTTAAGTGGATTAGAATCCACTGGTGGCAGCAATATCCCTAAGGATAAAGACAGGTCCTATGACAATAGACACTTGAGTAAGATTGTGCCCCCTACAAAGTTGGGGATGACATCCACAAATGGATAACTGCTTTGGAGAGGGCCTGCAAAGCCTAGCAGGTACCCTAAAGTCAGTGGACAGCAATCTTGTGGCTCTCCTTTTCAGAAAAAGGTAGAGATAAGCTCCTCACAGTTAGTGATGATGATGTTAACAATTACACTGTCCTGAAGAGTGCTCTGATTGATGGGTTTGGCCTAACCACTGAACAGTACAGGTTGATGTTCAGAGATACCCAGAAGACACAGACTCAGGACTGGACTGATTTTGTTGATTGTGCCACTAAGGCTCCGGAAGGCTGCCTATTGGGAAGTAAAGTTATGGACTATACAGGATTGTATATTTGATCATGAGAGAGCAAATACTTAACAATTGTCAGAACCAGTTATTGCACCAATACCTGATTGACTCAGATCTGACCTCTCCCCAAGAATTGGGAAAGAAGGCAGACAAATGGGTCAGAACCAGGGTTAAGCAGAAAAACCAGGTCCAAGGTGGTGATCAGAAAAAGGCAGACCAAAAAGGTGGGGATCAGAAACCAAAAGACCAGAAGTCTTCAACAGGCCCCCAAAAAGCTAATGAAGGGGGGGGGGGGGGCAAAACTCTAAGAAAAAGAAAGAAGGTCCAAAGAAACCTTGGTGTAATTATTGTAAATCTGCCTCTCATTGGTTTAGTGAGTGCCCCAAGAAAGGTACAGCCCTTACCACTGTAGCCCCTAAGACATCTGCACCCCCTAGTACAGTTAACAGTTGTAGTTCCCAACCCAAGGCTATAGTGGGGTTAACCATGGGTACTGAGATGGATTCTGGCCTAGTCAGGATTCCAACTCAGGCTGTTCTTGTCTGTAATGGGGACATGGTTATGTCCTCTACTGTTAGTCCCAGTACCCTGGGCAAATACAGATAAACGCCTTTGATCAATGACAAAGTGGCTCAAGCATACAGGGACACATGTGCCAGTGTCACTATGGTGACACCTGACTTTGTGGACCCTGGACAGATTGTACTGGGTGATAATTAACTGGTGATCGATGCTAGCAATGTCACTACTACACATAGTGTGGCAGTTGTTAATTTCTCCTGGGGAGGGGTAACTGGCCTCAAAAGAGTTGTGGTAAGTGCAGACCTCCCAGTTGAATGTCTGTTGGGCAATGATCTTGAATATTCAGTATCGTCAGAAGTGGAGTATAGGACTCATGCAGAGATGTTAGGCATATCAGCACATGCCCTTGCTGTGACCAGGTCACAGGCCAAAAATTGCCAAACTGACAGGCCTTGGACCCGGAAACTATTGACCAAGTGCCACCCGAGAGAAAGAGCAGTAGGGTTAAGGCAGTGCCTTCCCCCCTGCCTGCAAGTGAAGATCGGAATTCTCAGGAAGCTGATTTTGAGACCCCTGAAGGAACTGTCCTAGAAGAACTTGAACCTGACCAGGTTGAGTTTCTTGGGACAGGGGGAACTTCAAGGGCAGACCTGAGGAAGGCACAGTTAGACTGTTCCTCTCTTGAACCCCTCAGACAGCAAGCTGCTTCTGAGGCTGCTGGGAATGCTACAGGTACCCACAGAGTTTACTGGGATGAAGGACTCCTTTATTCAGAGGCTAGAGACCCCAAGCCTGCTGCTTCCAGGAGGTTGGTCATACCTCTGGCATTTAGAGGTTTCCTTCTTACCTTAGCCCATGATATTCCCTTAGCAGGACACTTGGGCCAGAACAAGACTTGGGACAGGCTTGTCCCTCGCTTTCACTGGCCCCATATGTCAGAATATACCAAGGAGTTGTGTCGCTTCTGTGTGACCTGCCAAGCCAGTGGCAAATCAGGTGGCACAACAAAGGCCCCCCTTATACCACTACCTGTGGTGGGGGTACCCTCTGAAAGAGTAGGGATTGACATTGTTGGACCAATGGATCCACAAACAGCCTCTGTGCACAGATTTATACTGGTGGTAGTGGATCATGCCACCAGGTATCCAGAAGCTATTCCCCTAAGGACCACAACAGCTCCTGTTGTGGCAAGAGCCCTCCTGGGAGTTTTCTCAAGAGTGGGCTTTCCGAAGGAGGTTGTCTCAGATAGAGGTGCAAACTTTATGTCTGGATACTTGACTGCAATGTGGAAGGAGTGTGGTTTAAATTAAAAATCCACTACACCCTACCATCCACAGTGCAATGGACTTGTTAAAAGATTCAACAAGACCTTAAATGGTATGATCAAGGGTTTACCTGAAAAGCTTAGGCGAAGATGTGACATCCTTCTACCCTGCCTTCTGTTTGCCCACAAAAGGGGGTTGCTACAGCCCTTTTGAACTTTTGTTTGGGCATCCTGTAAGGGGACCCCTATGTCTGGTGAAGAAAGGATGGGAGTTACCTCTCAAAAAGCCTTAACAAGACATAGTGGACTATGCATTTGGTCTCCGCTCCAGGATGGCTGAGTATATGAAGAAGGCTTCTAAAAACCTTGAGGCTAGCCAAGAACTCCAAAAAGCTTGGCATGACCAAAAGGATCTACTGACTGTGTACCAGCCAGGACAGAAGGTGTGGGTGCTGGAGCCAGTGGCCCCAGCAGCACTTCAAGACAAATGGTCTGGACCCCACACAATTGTTGAGAAAAAGGGAGAGGTTACCTACCTGGTGGACCTTGGAACTCCCAAGAGCCCCCTCAGGGTGCTCCATGTCAACAGACTCAAAGCATATGTTGACAGGGCAGACATGGGCTTGCTCATGGCTACAGACAAGGGGCAGGAGGAAAGAGTGACCCTCTCCCAGACCTGCTGACTCAGAACCCTGATGATGGTTCAGTTGATGGTGTGGCCTTAGCTGGCAGCCTCACTGGCCAGCAGCAACAGGACTGCAGACAAGTTCTACAGTCCTTCAGACATATGTTTTCCTTGACACCCAGTCAGACAAACTGGTACACCCACGAGGTGGACACTGGTGACAGTCTGCCTGTGAAGAGTAAAATCTACAGGCAACCTGACCATGTCAGAGACTGCATAAAGACTGAGTTACAGATAATGTTGGAACGGGGAGTTATTGAGCCCCCAGAGAGCCCTTGGGCCAGTCCTGTAATCCTTGTGCCAAAACCTCACACCCAAGATAGTAAGAGAGAGATGAGGTGTTGTGTGGACTATAGAGGCCTCAATGCTGTCACTAGGATAGATGCCCATCCAATTCCCAGGGCAGATGAGCTCATAGACAGATTGGCTTCTGCCAAGGTTTTGAGCACATTTGACCTGACAGCAGGCTATTGGCAAATCAGGCTAGCTGAGGATGCAAAAGCCAAAACTGCTTTCTCAACCCCAGGAGGTCATTACCAATTTGTGGTGATGCCCTTTGGCTTGAAGAATGCACCTGCCACTTTCCAAAGGTTGGTGAACCAAGTTTTCTCTTGGTTGGATGACTTTTGTGCAGCTTATCTTGATGATATTGCTGTCTTCAGCTCCACCTGGGAGAATTACCTGATCCACCTGAAGACATATTTGGAGGCCCTGCAGAAGGCAGGCCTCACTATCAAGGCCACCAAGTGCCAGATAGGGCAGAGTAAGATTGTGTACCTGGGCCACCTTGTAGGTGGGGGTCAGGTTCAACTACTGGAGAGTAAGATCCAGACCATCATGGACTGGGCTTCTCAAACCACCCAGACACAGATCAGAACTTTCTTGGGCTTGTCTGGTTACTACAGAAAGTTTGTTAAGAATTATTGGGTCCATTGTGACACCACTTAATGACTTGACTTCAAAGAAGATGCCAAAGAAAGTTCAGTAGACAGTAAGCTGTCAAAAGGCATTTGATGACCTAAAGAAGGCCATGTGCTCTGCACCTATCCTGAAGAGTCCTGACTACTCCAAAGATTGTATTGTCCAGACAGATGCTTCTGAGTTGGGGTTGGGAGCTGTACTTTCACAACTGAATGTAGATGACCAAGACCAGCCCATTGCTTTTACTAGCAGAAGGCTGACCCCTAGAGAGAAATGTTGGTCAACCATTGAGAGGGAGGGCTTTGCTGTGGTTTGGGCCCTGAAGAAGCCGAGGCCGTACTTCTTTGGCACTCACTTCAAGATTCAGACAGACCATACGCCCCTCTTGTGGCTAAATCAGATGAAGGGTGAAATTCCCAAACTGCTCAGGTGGTCCATTTCCCTACAGGGGATAGACTTTACAGTGGAACATAGGCCTGGGACTGACCATAGTAATGCAGATGGTCTCTCCAGATATTTCCACTTAGAACAGGAAGACATAACTGGTCAAGGTTAGTCTAATGTCCCTGCGTTTGGGGGGGGGGGGGGGGGTTGTGTAGGAGAGTAGGGTCTGCTTTCCTATGGTCACCCCACTTTTTAGGTCTCGCCTGCCGATGCGCTTGCGCATTCGAGCTGGCGAGAGATATAGGGGCTTATCCAGAGTTTAACCAAAGTGGCGATTTGATGCGGTGCACGTGCGCTTTTAGGTCAATGCGCAAGCACAATGAGTTAAAATGCGCGTGCACAGCATCAAATCGCCAGCCATCTGTTCCCCAGCTTGGTGCCGCCAGCAGCTCTTCCCGCTCCGCTCCGCCCCCTGCTGCATCAAAGCGTGCGCTCTGACTCAGCCATTTCTCCTCCTCTTTCAGTTTCACGGCCGCCAGGCCGTGTCTCCTGTTTTTTTACTTTTTTCCCCTACTTGCTTACTCTCTCGTCCTCCACCTCTTGTTTCTCTTGTTAACACAGCAGTCCGTGCGGCAACTGAGGGCTTCAGACATGCTACAATTCTTAGCTCATTATCGCCCAATCCCTTACCCTGTCCTTGCATGAATATGGCAGCTGCACACTTTTGTTTGGTTCTGCATATCAGCGCGGCTCACCGCATTTTATGTTTACATGTATCGGCATCGGATTCTTGCACTGCTGGCCCGGTCGGAAATGAGGGCTTCAGACATGCTACATTCCCTTACCCTGTCCTTGCATAAATATGGCAGATGCACACTTTTCTTTGGTTCTGCATATCAGCGTGGCACACCGCATTTTATGTTTACATGTATCGGCATCGGATTCTTGCACTGCTGGCCCGGTCGGAAAGTGTTATGGTAAACGTGTTGTTCCGGCTTACATTTCACATGCTTTACCTTAACCAGTCCACGCGGACCCAGAGGGCTACAGACACACTACAATGCTGCCCTCATTATTGCCCCACCTCCACCCCGTCCTTGTAAGAATATGGCAGTGGCCCACTTTTGTTTGGTTCGGCATATACCCTGTCCTTGCATGAATATGGCAGCTGCACACTTTTGTTTGGTTCTGCATATCAGCGCGGCACACTGCATTTTATGTTTACATGTATTGGCATCGGATTCTTGCCCTGCTGGCCCGGTCGGAAATGAGGGCTTCAGACATGCTACAATTCTTAGCTCATTATCGCCCAATCCCTTACCCTGTCCTTCCATGAATATGGCAGCTGCACACTTTTGTTTGGTTCTGCATATCAGCGCGGCACACCACATTTTATGTTTACATGTATCGGCATCGGATTGTTGCATTACTGGCCGGGTCGGAAATGAGGGCTTCAGACATGCTACAATCCTTTACCCTGTCCTTGCATGAATATGGCAGCTGCACACTTTTGTTTGGTTCTTCATATCAGCGCGGCACACCGCATTTTATGTTTACATGTATCGGCATCGGATTCTTGCACTGCTGGCCCTGTCAGAAAGTGTTATGGTAAACATGTTGTTCCTGCTTACATTTCACATGCTTTACCTTAAGCAGTCCATGCTGACCCAGAGGGCTACAGACACACTACAATACTGGCCTCATTATTGCCCCACCTCCACCCCGTCCTTGCAAGAATATGGCAGTGGCCCACTTTTGTTTGGTTCGGCATATACCCAGTCCTTGCATGAATATGGCAGCTGCACACTTTTGTTTGGTTCTGCATATCAGTGCGGCACACCGCATTTTATGTTTACATGTATCGGCATTGGATTCTTGCACTGCTGGCCGGTCAGAAAGTGTTATGGTAACCATGTTGTTCCTGCTTACATTTCACATGCTTTACCCTATCCCCTTCCATGTTGATGACGAGCTGGGCTCGTCATGGCGTAGCCTCCTCGCATGCTGATGACGAGCCCAGCTCGTCACGTATAGTGCAGTTTTAAAAAACTCAGCACAGGAGCGGAATTGAGCTAGCGCGCATGCGGTTAAGCAGTCCACGCGGACCCAGAGGGCTACAGACACACTACAATGCTGGCCTCATAATTGCCCCCCCTCCACCCCGTCCTTGTAAGAATATGGCAGTGGCCCACTTTTGTTTGGTTCGGCATATACCCTGTCCTTGCAAGAATATGGCCGTGGCCCACTTTTGTTTGGTTCGGCATATCAGCGCGGCACGCCGCGTTTTATGTTTACCTGTATCAGCATCGGATTCTTGCACTACTGACCCGGTCGGAAAGTGTTAAGGTAACCATGTTGTTCCTGCTTACATTTCACATGCTTTACTTAAGCAAGAATATGGAGGCCGCCCACTTTTGTTTGTTTCTGCATATTAACTCGGCATGCCACGTTTTGGCTTTGCATGTATCAGTGTCTTATTCTTGCTCTGCTGGTCCGATTGGAGTGTGTTAAAGTAATCATGTTATTGATGCTTACATTTCAGGTGCTTTTCTTTCGTTCTGTTATTTAATTAATCCACTACAAATGCACACGTATGTATACGTGCGACCCACCGTAGTGCCGAAGTCTGCCTGGGTGCATGTCTTTAGCGCGAGGAGTAAGTGCACAAAGGCACTCGATGAGGAACGCACCTTTTAACAACACTCGAGCAGCACTCGCGCTCATCTGCCATTTGCTCCTTTTATCGTCTGCCTCTTCCTTCCCCACTGCTTGTTATTTGAAGGATGCATGCTCATCCCCACCGCCAAGGGTCTTTAAACCCAACAAGCTGAGCATTCCTAATTCCTAGCCCTCCCCCCACAAACAATTTCCAAGGAGACAGAGCCCCAGGCTTGGAGAGTACAGTAGTGGGGCCGGAACATTGGGGCTGGGAGGAGGACGTTTGTGCCAGCAGCGAACACCAGGCAGTGTCACGTATTTTGTTAGAAAGGGTATCTTTGGAAAATATTGATTTTCTACTACCTTATTATGGTTACAAAATTCAAATTAAGTAGCGGAAGTACTTTTACTGTTTTCGCCAGGCTTCTCTTTGAGTGGGACTTTGGACAGCTGTTGAACAGATTTTGGCACTTTACAGACTGCTCTAAATTTGGCAGATCGGGGCTGTAAATTGCGGGTAAAATAATGGCAATACAACGCCCGCCTAGCTTTCCAGCTTCTAGTGTAGTAACAACCCATTGAATGAAAGGTATATGGTCCCTCATTTGACCACTTTGGATTTAAAGGATAACTGTTAAAACACTGCGTTTAGTATATCTTTTTCGTCAGCATGTTTCATGTGATTTTTGCAGCGCCCCGACGCTCACCGGCGGTGCTGGTTCATAGTCATTGTAATAGGTGCGTTGGGGTCGAATGAGGTCGTTCTGAGTCGGAGCTACAGTTTCCTTTAACACACCCTCTCCAAATCGCCATCCATCTGTTGCCCAGCTTGGTGCCGCCAGCAGCTCTTCCCGCTCCGCCCCCTGCTGCAACAAAGCGTGCGCTCGGACTCAGCCATTTCTCCTCCCCTTTCCGTTTCACGGCCGCCAGGCAGTGTCTCCCTAGCTTGGTGCCGCCACAGCTCTTCAAAGGATTTCTCCTCCCCTAATTATTCACGGCCGGCCGGCCGTACTTTCACTTTCACGGCCGGCAGGCCGTGTCTCGTTTTTTTTTTACTTCTTCATGGACTCCTCCCACCCTCCTCCCACCCTCCCCGCTCTTGCTGGTATGTCTTTGACATGTCCGTGGTTTCTTATACCCTACTTTACCTATTTTTTTGTTTTCAACACATTTCTTCCAGTCTTTCCCTTTCTGTTCTCCTTATTCATTAAGCGATTTTCCCTGAGTTTTCTGTAAGCCATGTTACTCTCTCATTATCCTTTTAATATGTATATTTTTGATTATCATCCGTTTCTATTATCCATCCGCTGATTTACTTTTTCTTCTATGATTATTGTCTCCCGTTCTCATTTTCTTCTGGTCCTCCTATCTTTCAGCATCTCACCGTTTAAGTTTTTCTTATGATTTTTTACCCCATCCCCTTTTTAAGTATACCGTTTTTAGGAACTGGAATAAAAAAAACGATATAAGGTGAACATACCGCAGTTTCCTCTGCTCTGTCATTGTGTCCTAACATCCCACGCACTTGTGCCTGCATGTAAAATCAATCATCTCGCTGACGTAGAAGAGACCCTTAACACACCTGCTTTGGCCTTAAAAGATCACACCCGTTTTATGTCCCAGTCCCCTTTTTACTCACAATCACAGGATGAGGCACCAGCTCAATTATTGCTTCTTAATAAGACTGCAAGTGCGCTAAAAATACCAAATTCTCAGATTGTGTATGAAAGGACCGATTCCCAGGGTTCTTGGCCAGCATCTGTGTTTGAAGTTACTGCTCGTTTCTCGTACCCGAATCACAATCCTTCCCTTTGAAGCCCAGCAGCGAGTGTTGTTGCTATCACTAGTGCAGCAGGTGCAGTGGCACCGACGCCGAGTGGTTAGCAACTCCCGCTGTAGCCCCGTCCTTGCTGCATTTTAGTACCCACATGGTGGGCAAGTGTTATCCTTTTCTTTGTTTGCATAAGGTAGCATGGAACTTAAGTTGTGCTTGCGCGCTTCTGGTGTTCTGGGAATGGACACTCGTGTGCTAGCTATGCGCTTTAGACGTGTTTTCATTCATTCCAGTATTTTGCACTAAATGCAGGTGCACTGTCAACTTGCCAACACTGAAAAACGGGGTGATGTAGCGGGCTTGACTTGCACAACACCGCACCTCTTAGCTCACACACGGACTTGTGCAAATGCAGCCTATAATCCACACACTGGTTCAAGAGCAGTTGGAAGTCTTTCAAGGCATTACAGGTACATGATGCGGTTCACGCTGTTTTAAATCTTCTCCACGTTTTTTTGGTCATTAGTGGTAAACCTGTGCTGAAAGAAATCATTTTTGTGTTTTAAAATGAAAATTTTCAATGAGCAACCAAACACGTTGTCTTACAAGTGCACCTGCAACCAGCGGCACGAGTGTCCTTCCTGTGTCGACTTGGAGTTAGTTCGCGCGCGAGGAGCGGCCACCTAGTCCTCACTCTAACACAATAATTGCCTCTTTTAACATATACACTGGAGGATGTGTCTACTGTTTTTTTACCCGGGGAAACAGCGGTTCTACTGTGTTTACCTCTAACACGCTGTATTTTCACCAACATGTCGTGAGAGTATTCATTTTGGGCGTTAATGTTCAACGCTGCATTACCGCTTTTCAGGACTACAGGTGGGAGCACACCTATGGTAAATAGATAATTACATTACAACAGTGACATTTTCACGGACACCCTTTTTTGGAGCTGTCAAATAAACAAAACGAGGATTTTCTATTTTACTTTTCTTCAGTCAGAGCTAGGAGTGTGCACATTTCAGCGAGTTAGAAAAGACAAATGCTTCCATGGGTTGTTTGAACAATCTGCTCGCGTATGAGCTTTTAAACATTGCAGCATTCCGTCATTTGTACGGGGGCTTGCAGCGAGTTTCCAATACACAATGCTTCCCTGGCATTCCCTTTCTGAAAATAGCCAGCTCACGTATGAGCTTTGAGGTAAAATGGCAGGATTGTAGCCGGCATGATTTAAGATTCTGAACTGGGAACTGCCACTCTCGCTTAGTAAATTAGACTCCAAACATTTGTTCTCTTGTGCCTTCAACATGATAAGCAGGCTCGGCAGTGAACTTGCAAAGTAGACAAAGTCGTTTGGCTCAATTCTATGCGAGGGACATTGACTTTAGGAACAGAATGGAACAGATTAGGCAACGCTTACTTACAGGGGAAAACTAAACATATACCTTTACTAATGCTATAGATGTAACATTTGTTAATTTTATAACTATTGCCATTTCTAATAACAAAATTAATACTTTTATATTTTGAAAAACATAAACAAAAATTAAAAAATATTTACATTTTCCACACCAAAAGCTCAAACTTTTCTATTTTAGCAAAAAATAAACAAACATTTTCAACACCAAAAACTCAAACCTTTCTATTGCGAGACCTATTGCATTTCCAATGCTTGTTGCTTTTTGCTTTACTGGTTTACGACTTAATGTGGCTGTGGGCCTGCTAATCAGATCCACAGCCCAGCTGTGCTCTCTCTAAATTCAATACCATGTACTTTAGGTACATTACCAATTGGACATTGGGTCACCTTATGAGCCCCTGTACAGTGTACTATAGGTACCCAGGGCATAGGTGAATCCAAGGCCTACAAGGGGCTGCAGCATATATTATGCCACGCCTGCCCGGCCACTCACATTGACACAACTGGCTGACCAAGTTCTGCCAGGGGTTTGTGAGTATTCAGAAATAAAATGGCGCAAAACAGGTAGTGGTTGAGTCAAAAGAAATGTTAGTTGTGGTTGGTGCGACTGTGTCAGAGAGAACTCTAAACTCTGAAAACAAGGGTGGAGGAATTCCTGCCTTGTAGTTAATTGTAAGCAAGGTCCGATGCACACAACAAGTATGTGTGATATGATTGATCACAAACAAGTAGCAAGGGTGAAGTCGCACAAATGTGTTCTTTTTGTGTTGTTTTATTGGAATGCATATAGTTGGAACAGGAAACCAGCCGACACGTGTTTCGTCAAGAAGGGTGATAACCCGTGACTCTTCAGGGCTGTTAACGGGTCGTGAAGGGAGGGGTCGGGGGACCGGTGATAATTCCAACCCGGTCCTGGTCGGGTTTGTCATAACAAGAGATCGCACTCCAAGGTGCGTGTTGTGTGTCAACAACAAGATTGTCAAAATAATCCAAAAGACTGCGCAGGTGGCGTGTAATGCCGTCTCTGGTCGCAGCGGTGTTTTTAGAACTTGGTTTGCAGGAGATCAGGGTATCGTCTGTAGCGGTTTTCGCCGGGTACTCACATATTCCCAATCTCACCCACATTTTCTCTTCTTTCACTCCTTCGTATTTTTTCATTCACGCACGCTGCACACACACACACTCAATCTCAATCATGTTAGAATATCATTCTGATTCATGCATAGTCCTCATTCATGCGCAGTCCTTCCAAGACTTACAGCATAGGGGAATTGCTTTACCACCGAGGAGACCAGGACAAAGGAGGACAGCCTGGGCATGGCGGAGAACACCAGACCCAGGTAAGTGCTGTAAAGCAGATGGCAGTCTGGGGTCAGGAACTCTCCAGTTTACCACCTGCATGTAGGGCGGAGCAGAGCGGAATTCAACTGAGTTTTTAGGCAACTCCGTGGAATTTTGCATAGTGGCACTACGCCAACTCCGCCCTGGGTTAGTGCTTGCATCAGTTTACACGGGCTGCAATGGCAGACCTGTAGTTATAGTTTGCGTGGTCTCTCATGGGTGGCATATTGCATGCTTCAGCCCATGGGGGGGACCTGGAGCACCTATGCCCTGGGGACCTCAGTACCATTCACTAGGGACTGACAATTGTACACCATTGTACAATCTGGGATATACCTAATTACTTACCATACCAAATTAGGGGTGAAAGAACAGATACTGGGGTCCTGATTAGCAGGATTCAAGTTAGACTACTCAGAAACAACGTAACACCAGGCAAAATGTGGGGGGTAACCATGAAAGCAAATCTGAATTTCCTACAGTTACCTTCAATCATGGTCACTTATTCTCACTTTTTCTCACTCACATTCTCTAATACTCTCTCACTCACATTTGTTCATTCTCACTCCCCACTCTTATTCGCACTCCAGTCACTCTTACTCTCACTGTAGGAGAGTAGGGTCTGCTTTCCTATGGTCACCCCACTTTTTGCTTTTTGCTTTACTGGTTTACGACTTAATGTGGCTGTGGGCCTGCTAATCAGACCCACAGCCCAGCTGTGCTCTCTCTAAATTCAATACCATGTACTTTAGGTACATTACCAATTGGACATTGGGTCACCTTATGAGCCCCTGTACAGTGTACTATAGGTACCCAGGGCATAGGTGCATCCAAGGCCTACCAGGGGCTGCAGCATATATTATGCCACCCCTGGCTGGCCACTCACATTGACACAACTGGCTGATCACTCAGCTGGGGCAAGGTCGTGTAATCACCACTTGCTTAGGTGTAGTATCCCTATACCTACCTTTACATATAGACACATATATACCTATAAGTCACTCCTATGGCAGGCCTTAACAATCCTGGAGGCAGAGTGCTTGGTTTTATGTGAGATGAGGCTCTAGCATGAGCTGAGCCTGTCTGCAGCTTTCGGAACCATGTCCTTATAGCTGTTCTATGATATAGCCATACCATATACTCTTAAGTGCATTATCATCCTCGCAGTTGAATGCTAACTTTGGTTTGGCTTTATTAAAACATGTCGTGTAAGGTGTCATACGCTTTGAAATACTACCCCCTTGCCAGTTCTGGCGACTGGGGTAGCATTCCACCCTGCTAGAGGGAGAAGACATGTTGTTCCTACTATTCCCGGTTAAAGTTAACAAGAGCCTCAGCATCACAAAATGGATGCTGCTGCCACAGACACAAGTCTTACCTCCTGCTGCTGGGAGTCCTTCAAGCGAGGGAGGCTTGGACAATAGGTTTCCTGTCTTGGGAGGTGCTAGCACCACCTCAGACAGGCCATAGTGTATAGGGGCAGGGAGGGCTGAATGAAATGAGACACTGCCTGGGGCACACAAGGTGTCCCATGCATAGCCCGGTTCAAACCAGTTGCTGGGGTACTCCAGCCCCAGCTCCGGCGCAAAACTGGACAAAGGGAAAGGGGTGTAACCACCCCCTTCCCTGGTCCCACCCATAGGAGGGGCCTAGCAGGTAATCCAGCCCCTTAGATTAGTATATAGGTAGGAGCTGAGTCTAGAGACTTTAGATTTATCCTGACTGAAACTTGAAACGAAACTCTGGTCCTTCGACATTCTACTTGAAGATAGGAGACTGAAGAATCTCCCTTGTGGTCAAGGAGTGACCACCCTGCACAAGCAGGCACCATCAAGCGATCAACGGTTTGCTTTGTCGACGCTCCCGCCGGAGCCCGAGCACAAAGCCTGACAAGACCCAGACATCCAGACTTCCTTCAGCCCGATCCACAGCCACAGCAAAGCTGAGACCCATGGAGGCGACGAGAGACGTGGTGTGGTATCGGGTTCCCAAGGCCTACATGCTCCGTAGATAACCCACATACACCGAAAGAACTGTTGGCACGGAAACGGAAAAGTACAAAGGACAAGTTTATTAAGACCCCATGGGGTGGTGGTACATTCCTACAGCACCCTTCGGCAATGCAAGAAGTATCACACCGAACGTTGGTGCAAATCCTTCTTTTATACATTTTTACAGGTAATAAAAGGTAGGCGGTACACGGTTACAGAGCTTTATGTACATATATGGTCATTTTTGGAGCACAGCCAACTCATGGACGGGGTTACAACTCCACTGGTCAGTTTGGCAGAACATTCCTGAGGGGTGACTGGTCAGTTGGGACTGCGCATGTACAGGCTTGACCGTTACTAAAAATAGCCTGTTGCTGGGCAAAGTCGAGTGGTCAGTGGTACGGACAACACAGACAAAAGGGCATGCTGACCACGAGGCCGCTCATTCCCTAAAATGGCCGCCGTAACATACAAAATGGCGTTTTCTAATATGGCCAAGTTAAGGGGAATAACGTGTAGCAAAGCTAAGCGCTAACCCGGCCATTGTCAAATTACGACAGACGACCCTTTTAGCGTTTAGCTGAAGCTACCTCATAGTGGACGTAGTCGGGATACTCATCTTGAATATCAATTAACATTATTTGAGCAACTTCTTTATGAAGCATCATTTCATTTTGAACAAGAGCTCGTCTGGATGGGATACAAGCTGATAAACACATGGAACATAAAGCAGGGCCACATTGTATACATAAACATACAAAGAACAGTATCCCAACAATGACACATAAAATCGTCAGCAGTTTCCAACCCCAAGTGGTAAGCATTGACCAGAACCACCCTGAAAGAGTCCAAGTACCATTGTCCGGGTGTATTTCAGCAGCTATTTTGTGGAGCTTTGAGATGGCATCATAAACAGAAGGCGAATTATCAGGCACGTACACGCAGCAGCTACTTCCGATGATTCTACATGCCCCCCCACGGTCAGCTAGAACCACATCTAGAACCATACGATTCTGGAGCGTAACAATCCTAGAAATCTGGAGTTCTTCTGTTATGTTCCCCAATGCAATAGCAGTATCATTGGCTACAGCCTCAACAACACGAGTCAGTCGTCGTATTTTCCGACTATTCAAGGCAGCCCCCACAAAGGAAAACAATCCCAAATTAAAGTCTACATATTGTTGTAAGGCGGTATCGGTCTGGTCTATGTCATCCAGAACCACAGTTCGTTTAACACGATTTAGTACAAAGTCATGGTAAAGCACATAATCATTATGGTACATTGGTGGGGCAATGAATACAGGGGGCAATACAAAAGATACGTAACATGTGCCTAACCATCCTAAAGGGAGCTGATGATAGCCTTTATTACCACAGATGAAGTAAGTATTTCGAGATGCCACAAATGATATGCCATTCGGACTGTCAAATGTAAGTGTGGTGTTGCATTCACTTTTTCCAACCGGATTGTACCTTTATTACGTATGCAGAGATCGGCCTTAGTATTTATAACATTAATTACGTGTGTGCTAGACATATTAACATTCCTTTGATTACTGTAAACACGGGGTGCAGATGCATTATCGGGGCGGTACTCTTCCCATTCAAATCGAGTACCCTCAGCTCTTGGATACCCATCCCGGTCATGGTAACAGATCTTATTCAAACGGAAGAGCACCCCCCCTTTCGTTGGCCATCGTAAAGTGAATAGAAGAGTATACCAGGCGTTGCAGGAACCATTGTGGGAGAATGGGAGTGGGATGAGCGGAGTGCCCCTTTCTTCTGATGACCAGGCAACATCCCACACACCCAGCAATTAGAAGTGTTCGTCATATTATGAGTATGATGCAGAATCTGAATAAAGCTATTGTTCAAGTAAGTCTGTCGGTGCCGTTCTTCATGGTAGGGCAAGGTGAAGTGAAAATGTTCAGATGGAGCCGGGGTAGTCGGCAGCAAATGTTCTCGTACAGGCACCACAAGTTCTACTACCCAGGCTATCACTGCTATCACCACGATTGTCAGTACAAACAAGATGGCACCAAGTATTCTTTTGTCTCGAGATGCAGAAGACGCCATAGTTCAAAGAGTTCACAATGTCTCAAATTTATATACCTAAAAAAGAAAAATACAGTGCTGAGCTCCCAGATAGCCGTTGTTTTCTTCTCCGGGGTCAAGACGGGTGTCGCTACTCTCGGCAGAACTGATCCCCCCCCCTTGAGATTCCCGGTGTCCGTTTCACAAACCCCAGAGCGGTAACCAACCAGTCTCGAAAAACAAAAATCTTCTTCCTATCGTGGCCGCAGATTGTAATGCTGTCGTCCAGAAACAGTGTGGTCTGGGAAGGCTCCCTCAACTTCGGTCGATGTCACAGCTGGGCTCTTTTCTTTATCCAGAATCTCCTTGTAGTCGGTCAGCACAGTAGGATTCACCAGGTCCGGAGAGACACGGCGGCAGTGAGTTGAGTGCACCCACCGCTTTCTGTTGGTCACTCGCACAGCTGTTCGAGTTGCCAGAAGGACTTGCTCGGGGCCACGCCACCTCGGTTCCAAGCTATTCGCCCTCTCAAACGACTTCACCATCACAAAATCGCCAGGACGAAGATTGTGAGCCTCTCCAGTAGAATTGTCAGGGAGCGCTTCTCGAACCTGTTGATGAATAGAAAGCAAATCATTTGTTAATCGTGCCAAATAGTCGTTCATCATTATACAAGGCACATCATGTATCAATCGCGGCTTAGGCACTCCCTATATGTTCATAGGCCTTCCGAACACCACTTCATATGGTGTGAGGCCAGTCCGAGAATGGGGCACCGATCTGATAGAGAGTAATGCTAGCGGCAAGGCATCCGGCCACTTCAATGACGTGGACGCCACAATCTTAGCCAACTTCAATTTCAACGTAGCATTATACCGCTCAACAAGACCTGCTGACTGGGGATGGAACACAGCGTGGAACTTTTGCTGCATTCCCAATCCCTTCAATACATATTCCACAATTTTCCTGACAAAATGAGGACCATTATCGCTCCACAAAAATTTGCAAACGCCGTAACGAGGGAAGTACTCCTTGAGCAAAACCTTAGCCGTTGTCAAAGCCGTATTATCTTTCGTGGGGAAGGCCTCAACCCATTTGCTAAAAGCACACACCACCACTAAGACATACTTCAGGTTATTGCAACGCTCAAGCTGAATATAATCCATTTGCAGTACTTCGAACGGCGCAGAAGGTGGAACGAACCCTCCTTTCGGAGTATGCGTCCCTTTTGCAGGATTGTGCTGTAAACATATCAAGCAGGTCTGCACTACTCTCTTGGCAGTGTTGGCAATCTCAGGATGCTCCCAAACCCGTTTTAATAATCGAGTGATTGCAAGAGCTCCAACATGTGCCAACCCATGTGTCATCTGGACCATCGCTTGCAAGTAGGCTGCAGGCAATTTCCATCGTGCCATATCCTTACTCCTCCAACAACCCTCATCATCCAGCACCCCCTCTGCTGCCCAGGTTGCGAGTTCTGCTTCTGACGCTGATTTTTGGATATCTAGTATTTCTGCTCGAGCATCATGCCATCGCTCGGCCTGTGACTTCGCTACATACATGGGGGAGTCATTTCGTGACATAGCTGTTTGTCTTGCTATACTGTCTGCAAAAGCATTGCCTTGTCCCACTTTGTCAGTGACCTTTTTATGTGCACTGCATTTAATTATCGCCACCTTCTTTGGACAAAGCAACGCGTTTAGGAGATCACGCACTAGCTCTCTGTGCATAATGTGTACTCCATGAGAAGTCAAAAACCCACGTTCTCTCCAGAGTAAGCCAAAGTCATGCGCTACTCCAAAAGCGTACCGGCTGTCTGTGTAGATGTTCACACATAGGCCAGCACTCAATTCGCAGGCTCTTGTTAAAGCTATCAGCTCTGCTGCCTGAGCCGATTTCTGTGGTATTCGTGCTGTTTCTACCACTGTTTTAAGTGTCGTGATCGCATATGCTGCAGAGGTCGTGCCATCTGGCAGCCTCAAACACGATCCATCAACCCACAGTTCCCCATCCACATCTGGAAATGGCATATCCTGTAAGTCGACACGACCCTTTGTCTGTTCCTCGGTCAGGAAAACACAATCATGATGTTTTTCTTCCTGGCCCTCCTCAACCGGATAGGGCAATAAAGTGGCAGGGTTCAGGGTAGCACATCTTTTCAGTGTGATATGTGGCGCCAAAAGTGTAAGCTCATATCCTGTTAAACGTGCGCTCATGAGATACTGTGTTTTCGTTTGATTCAACAGGGCATCTACTGCGTGAGGAACTAACACCAACAATTTGTGCGATAAAACTATTCCCTCACTCTGTCGTATAGCTACCGCTGTTGCTGCAACTGCTCGAAAACACCCAGGTAACCCTCGTGCTACAGGGTCAAGAACCGCTGAAAAGTATGCACATGGCCTCTGCTTGTCCCCGTGTGCCTGCACTAACACTGATAACGCGCGCCCATCTTTCTCGTGCACGTACAACGTGAAGATCTTTGTATAATCTGGTGTACCTAACACGGGTGCAGAGCAAAGGGCCTGTCTCAATTGATCAAAAGCATTGTGACATTCATCTGTCCATTCGAGGGGCATTGGTGTAGTTTTGGACAGTAACGCTAACAAAGGTTTGATAATGTGCGAAAACCCCATGATCCACTGTCTACAAAAGGACGTTAATCTCTATGAAGGCACGTACATCTCTCTGAGTGCGGGGGACTGGTGTGTCTAGAATTGCCTGAATTCGATCTGATTTTAATGCACGCCCCTCCTTAGACAAAAGATGACCGAGGTAGGTCACCTTGGGTCTACAGTATTGTAGCTTTTTCTTAGAAACTTTATGGTTGTTCTGAGCTAAAAAGGACAGCAAGGCAAGCGTACTTTCCTCACATTGTGCATAAGTGTCTGCAGCCAACAAAAGGTCATCAACATACTGGATAAGGGCTACTCCGGGTTGCAATTCAAAAGAATCAAGCTGTCGTTTTAGAGCCTGGCTATAAATGCTAGGACTCTCTGTGTAACCTTGGGGAACACAACAAAATCTATACGATTTATTATTTAACGTAAAGCCAAATAAATATCTGCTGTCAGGATGGATAGGAATAGAAAAGAACGCATTTTTGAGGTCAACGACAGAAAAGGTCGTCGCCGTTGGAGGAACCAATGTAAGCAATGTCGTGATATCAGACACCACTGGGTATTGGGGAATGACAATTTTGTTAATTTCTCTCAAATCAATAATAAATCGATAGACTTTGTCGTCTGTATCTTTCTTAAGGATCGGAAGAATAGGGCTGTTACAAACATTGTAAGGAACTTCCTCCACTACTCCTGCAATAATCAAATCCTGAACAATGTGCGTCAATTCAATTTCACCTTCCTTAGAGATCTTATATTGCGGGACACGTGGCCAGGAGACTCCCTCCTTGACAGTAATTCGAATAGGTGGAATAATCATCCGTCCCACATCCGTATCCGAGGTCGCCCATAACATGTGAGGAAGAGAGGCTAATGCTTCAATGTCTTTTATTGTAAAAAATCGATGTGAGTCTGGGTAATTGTCATTCAAAATGACCCGCACTCCTTCGGGAGCGCAACGTATCGTTGCTCGAAAATATTTAAGCAAATCAATACCCATTATAATATCAGGAGTGTGAGGTGACAACAAAAACGGGGAAAAACTGAAAAATTTAGCAATGCAAAGTGCAAGAGGCTGTGATAATGGGCTAGGAGAGGGTGTGCCATCAAACCCTATACATGTTATCGTATTGCCAGACAGGGGAGCCCTTGGAACCAAGTTTTTAGACAAAGCACTACGAGTAGCTCCAGTGTCAACTAAAAACTGATCAGTAGAACCCAAAATGTCCGCTGATACATATGGACCTCTTTGATCTACTGGCACTTCAACCGATTCCACACCCCATCCTACGCAATCCTATGCATGCACATAATCCTGGTGTTCCACAGCCTCACCCTCCGATATCTGGTACTGATTCCGTCTATCAAAAACGTTTCGCTCATCCTGACCACGGCCCCTTGCTTCACCCCTGCCACGATCACTTCCACTACCTCTCGCTCCTGAATAACTATTCCTCGACCTTCCACCTCCTCGACCACGCTGACTACGTTGCTCACGAAGCACCGGACAATCTTCAGCCCAATGCCCAAATTCTTTACAATATGCACATTGGTCCTCAGCAATATCGGTACGACCATACGACGCATTACTCCCACCTCGTCTACCTCTCTCATTCCCTCTAGACTGCGTCCCGCGAATCTGCGCTAACATCACCTTCGTTTTCAACTCTTTCGCTTTCTTATCCACACTTTCTTTAGCCTCTAATTCCTGCCGCTCATAATACTGAGCCATAGTTAACAAAGACGCAGGGGTCGCCGTGGTCCAGGAGCTTTCACTCGTTTTCAATCGTTTCGCAATCTCCGGTAGGAGATTAGCCACATACTTATCGACAAACAGATGCCTACCCGTATCGTCTGTTAATGATTGACCACTGTAATCATGAAACGCTTCTTCGAACCGTGTAAAGAAATCTGATACCGATTCATCTAACTTTTGTTTGCACGAAGCTAACATAGTCCAATCAATCTTTTTAGAAGGAACAAGCATTTTTAGTTTAGTCAAAATAGCCGCTGGAAGGTCTAAAATCATGTCACACGGTTTGCATGCAGGCTCCCTATCTAAAGCAGCCTGATTTATCTCCTTCCAAGTTCCCCCAAACATCGTTTGATCATTAGTTTTTCGAATCGACCTCCACATATCAGGTGGAAGAATTAAACCAAAGAAGAGATCAATATCAACAAGAGTCATAACACAAGAGGAAATGGCTCCCTCCACCCCTTCATAGAATGCAGCTGGATTTTTACGAAGATCGGGCAAAGAATTTTTTAATGCCATAACATCTGCTCTATTCCAAGGCGTATATACCCAATTATATATAAAGTACCCCTTCGCATCCTTCGACGTTTTATCCTCATCTGTACCATCCCCCTTAGGGGGAACATACAAAGGCGCAGCTTCACGCATAGGCATAACATGCACTTTAGAATTCTTATCTGAACCCCGAAGAGAACACTCCTTTGACTGCTCAGTGGACCCCGGCACGGACACCTTATTCTTTTTCTGTTCTTCCCGTAATTTGGACGTCTCATCCCGCAGCTGGATCAGTTGCTTGAAAAAGGTATCGACATCTGCAAGGACAAATACACCTTTATCCAAATTCTCACGATGAACCGACACAGCCTTAGGTTCTAAAGTGTCTGAATATTTACGAAATGTAGTAACAATTTCATCAGCAAGAGTAGTCAAAAAACACATCAATTCTCGCTCTGTCCATTTACTCCTCTCGGCAACAACGTCAGACACAGTTACATAATTCAAATTCAATTTACGAGCCCAACTACGCAAGTCCGCGGCTTTCTCCGCAGATAACCTGACACTGGACTTGTCCCCTTTTCCCGACTTATCCTGTCCTTCATCACCGGAATCCTCGGACGGAGCCGTAGGGTGGACATACGGAGGCGGGGAGCGATCTAGTAATGAAAAATCATCAATTTCATTATTAAGGACAGGATAAAACGGACGACAAATAGGAAATTGACCGGTCGTTTGCAAATTACGTTCCCGTGCCTCCCTCTCTTTCTTCTCCTGCGCCTCCTTTTCCTCAAGCTGTAAAGCCTTATCCCGAGCAGCCTTGCGCTGCTCTTTGTCTGCCAAGGCAACCTCACGCTTCATACGCTCACGCACCGCTTTCTCCCACATTCGCACACAATCAAACATATCTTGTCTAGACCTGCGCTGAAACAAACATTGCTCCACAAACTGAACCTTTCGCAAATCAAACGACCCATGTAGTGGCCATTGCAACTCGGGATCGCTTCTGGTATACTTATGCCATAATTTACTGTACAGTATAGGGGGAAGGCCGAATTTCACATAGATCTCACGATTGGGAGTTCCTTCTGGGGGAGCGGGCTGTGATTCCGCTAACCTAATTGTGGTACCATTTCCAAGACAGCACATCCCTCGGAGTGTGCTTAAAACAGGCATGTTCAAAAAGTATCACGAAAGCGTGATACCAGATAAATGGCACTTACAGTACTTCACACAAATGTGCCGCTCAGAGTGCAAAACAAAATTAGAGAAACATCTCTACATGCCTGCCTATGTGAAGTGCACTACACATATATCAAAGTTCACAAAGTCAAAATGTTAGCTAACTCAAATCATAGTCACAATCATAGAACTTCAGTAAGCGTCCGTAGACTACCTTACCGATCACAAATCTTACCCAAATCTCAAAAGTCCAGATTCCAACTGCCAAGGTCTTTAATCAAATCAGCCAAACGGCACTATCCAGCAACGCAGACGATCAAGAACTCAGTCGGAGACCGGCGCCACCTGGAAGGTCAGATCAGAAGGAAAGGAAGAAAACACCGTGGGTGCCAAGACTCGGGTCACTCGGTGGCAGCGTACGCGTCCATGGCGAGTTTCCGATCCTTTGTCACGACCTCTCCTTCGGGCATCCGAGTCACCGATGAGTCCCTTCGTGGTCGCCAATTTGTGGTATCGGGTTCCCAAGGCCTACATGCTCCGTAGATAACCCACATACACCGAAAGAACTGTTGGCATGGAAACTGAAAAGTACAAAGGACAAGTTTATTAAGACCCCATGGGGTGGTGGTACATTCCTACAGCACCCTTCGGCAATGCAAGAAGTATCACACCGAACGTTGGTGCAAATCCTTCTTTTATACATTTTTACAGGTAATAAAAGGTAGGCGGTACACGGTTACAGAGCTTTATGTACATATATGGTCATTTTTGGAGCACAGCCAACTCATGGGCGGGGTTACAACTACTCCACTGGTCAGTTTGGCGGAACATTCCTGAGGGGTGACTGGTCAGTTGGGACTGCGCATGTACAGGCTTGACCGCTACTAAAAATAGCCTGTTGCTGGGCAAAGTCGAGTGGTCAGTGGTACGGACAACAGACAAAAGGGCATGCTGACCACGAGGCCGCTTATTCCCTAAAATGGCCGCCGTAACATACAAAATGGCGTTTTCTAATATGGCCAAGTTAAGGGGAATAACGTGTAGCAAAGCTAAGCGCTAACCCGGCCATTGTCAAATTACGACAGTGGGACCAGCCATCTTGGAAAGCCAGTGAATTGCTTTCTGTGCAACTTGTGAGGCACCCTCGAAGTTGTGCATTGGGGATTGAGAAGCCCCAGCCCCGAGCATCGTCTGCACCAAAGATCATCCATCCACACTCCACGAGTGTTGTGTGGGGCCCTTTTGCATTTTTCTGCTCGATGCGTCTGTCCGGTCATTTGCCCGTTGGCTAGTGGCCTCTGTGACGACGAACCTTTGAATTTCCACTGTTTGCCTGGTTGCTCCAGGCTGGCCCTTGCTTCCCTGAAAAGGAGAAGCCCATCAGACCTTGATGGTCTGATCCAGAAGCCATCTTCGATTCCTGTGTGGGTTGCCTTAGCCAAGGCTTGTTTTGTCCAATCCGGAAGCCGACATCGCCGTCAGCGAGATCTTTTGTGGGACAGTCTGTGCCCAGCTCCTGGTTGTCATTGACGCCTCCTGGTCCACGTGGCTGCAGAGACAAGCTTCCCGACATCACCTGATTGCTCCGCGATATCGCCTGGTTCCTTCCTGGTCACTGGCTAGTGACCCAGAGTCTGTCCCCTCTGCTTTCAGATACTCTTCATCCTCGATCTGCCCTTGGATCCAACCGGACACTTCTCTCCTGGTCGCCTGCAGCATCTTTCTCCAAGGCTCCATAGGATTCAGCGACGAAACCCGACACACTTTGACACCTATGCACCCGCTTCCTGTGGGTGAGGTAACGCGAGGACTTCGGTGCTCCTATGGGTATTACCTATCCTAGTGTCCTAGTTTTTAGTGGCTTCCTCCTAGTCCATCCGGAAGTGTCCTAAAAGAACTAGTTTCCAATTCTTTCGTTCCTATTCTAACTCAATGGTAACTCGCTTGTGTGTAAACACACTGCACACGCCTCCCATGGGCCTCCTACTTCCTATCCTTTGGTAGTACAGTGTAGCCCCAGCGATTCCCTAGGCCTATCCTTTGTTCGTGATGTGGTTCTTATACCACTATTTTAGTATATGGTTTGACGTGCCCCTAGGGTGCTACTGTATATTGTGCAACTTATTGTATGATAATTAGGTATCTTGTTATGTGCTTGTGCCTCTGACCTCATAAAGAGTTCAGAGGGGTTGTGTTAAAAATAAATACATATATATTTTATATATAACCTGTGTGGTGTCCTTTCATTTGGTATTAACAGGGTTACATATGGTAAAACAGCTGGCTTCACATGCCTTCTTGAGTTTAGCCTAAGACTGCTTTGTCCATGCTATCCCTAGGATAGCTGGTCTATAAGGTTGACTTTACAACCATCACCATAAGGGTTATTTGGACTGATACAGGGTGCCCACTTGAATAGTGGACATCACATATCAGGCCCACTTCTCACACTCACTCATTCATTGTCACTCACCCAGACTCACTAATACTGTTTCTGATACCCAATCCACTCATTGTCACTCCTTACCTGTCATTGACTCTCATTCACTAACTTTCATTCAAACACGCTCACACATACAGTAACACAAGCTCACAAATACACACACTCTCTCTGACACACTCTTACCCATAAGCATGCACTCAACATACATTTTAAAACTCAAATACCATCGAAGGTCCTATACCAGCTCACGGTGCTCCATATTGTATTACACTAACAGGGAATATTAGGCACTTGTTCCCTATTAGTGTAATGAAAAATTAGCAGAAAACATGTAGTGCGCCCCAGTGCCCCCAAGGGTGCGTCGCCCTGTGTTCTTTTCACTCGTTTTGCCACCTCTGAAGCCAGGTTTCACAAAGGCATTGCCAAAGGTCTCAATGAGCAAGTGAGGGGTCGCAGCTGCAATCCCTAAATTACGTCTACGCTGTTGCACTTCTGATAGTAGCGCCTCTGTGTTTTGTGCTGGAAGCAGGCTGTTGTTGGCTCTTCATCTTGCCATGGTTCAGCAGCATCTGCTGCATTACTGACAGCGGCACCTCTGTGCTGCATGCTGGGAGAGGGCTGCTGTTGGCTTTCCCCCCTGCCTGTGTTTTGATACCATCATGTAGTGCGGTTAGCACTCTAGCAGACGCACGTACGCATCCACGCATCCGCAGGCCAGGCGTGGCCTGCGGGGTCCAATAAAAGAAGGACGCGCGCTCGGGCACGTCACTTCCGACTGAGACGAGTGTGTGGTTTACTGGCTTACGCTCCGCGCTCCCACCCCTGCGCACGTGGCCATAGCTGGTCGCTTAGGCCTACCCACACACCCTCACCACATTGGCGACGAAGGCGGGATACCGACCCGCATTCCTTTTCATCGGGTGGTACTACCCGCACCAGCCCGCGGTGCCTACCGCGAGGGCACCGACGTGCCATTTTTCCAGTGTGCCCACATCAGCGACCATCGGAGAAAGGAGTCGATACTGCCTGACGAGGCACACGTGGTGCCAGACGCACGCCGAGGCGTATACAGACACCACAACACCTCAGCCCGTCGGCCCACCAGCATTCGAGTACCGCCGCCATGGTGGACGAGGCAGCGGCACCGATCATCAACATCCCGTTCCAGCACGCTGCTGCTGGAGTGCTGCCGCCATTCAGCGAAGCGAGTGACCCATCTACGGCGTCACCCCGGTGGAAGGTGTGGCTGGAGAGACTCGAAAACTACTTCGTTGTCACAAGAGAAACGGACGACGCGGTGAAACGGTCGCTGCTCCTTCATTATGCTGGGGACGAAGTCTTCCGACTCTTCAAACACCTGCCCAACTCGGCGGGGGTAACCACGTATGCTGCTGCAGTCACCGCCCTGAACAACCACTTTGACCCTCAACTGAATGTAGACTTTGAGGTCTTCAAGCTGGGGCAAGCCCGCCAGCGTGAGGGCGAATCCATGGATCAATTCCACACTCGGGTCCGGGAACTGGCCAGTTCCACGGACGAAGACCAGCCCAAGGCTATCAGGCGCCAACTAATACAAGGGTGTCGGGACAAAACTCTGAGGGGCCACATCCTAAGAAAACCTGGGATCTCACTAGAGGACATCCTCGTCCTGGCCAGAGCTCATGAACTTTCAGACGCCAGGGCCACGGCCATGGAGCAAGCATTGCATAAAATTCTCGCCAAACCGGAAACGACAAAGAGTGAGCGGGCGGATGCTGTACGGTCACGACCACGTGGCCCAGGAAGAAAGGGAGTCCGGCGAGACGCACCACAGGGCCGGTGTGGATACTGTGGACACGAACCTCATGCGGCCAGAGACTGTCCTGCCCAAGGTCAAGTCTGCGGGAGCTGCGGAATTCCAAATCATTTTGCAGCGGTTTGCCGCAGGAGGAACAAACCCCCGAACTCGCAGAGGTCATGGGGAGCCACCAAAGCGGTTCGTCAACTATCCATAGCAGACCCATCCCCGGGTAGGACAGATAAGCTTCTGCCAACATCGCAGGTTGAATCGGACTCAGAGGATGAGGAGGAGGCGTATGTAGTTTCTTTTGCCAGAGAATTAAAGATCAGACGACGGCCACAACCGACCTGCGTGATCCAAGTAGGAGAGAGCGAAGTGAAGGCCGTTATTGACACGGGGGCCACCGTCAACGTTATGGGCCTGCAAGAATTCAACAAGCTGCGCCCTCGCCCGGAAGTCCTAAACTCCAAGACCAAGATATTTGCTTATGGCGCAGACACCCCACTTCCTCTGAAAGGGAAAATAGTTATACCCATACGGGCCGACGACGTGGAAGTAACCGCAACAATCCACATCATTGATCGAGAGGCTGACACGCTAATAAGCAGCCACACGGCGGAGGACCTGAAGCTAGTTGCCTTTGCCAACCACATACGGAACCATCAGGTAGAAGAACTCCTGGAGCGTTTCCCTGAGCTGTTCAAGGGTCTCGGATGCATCAAATGCGCACCGATAAAGCTCCACATCGACAAAACCGTCACCCCGACCGCCCTCCGCCATCGGAGGATTCCATTTCACCTGCGGCCGCTGGTGGAGAAGGAACTGGCGAAGCTCGAAAGATTGGGGGTCATTGAAAAAGTAACAGGGCCCACCCCGTGGGTGTCGCCCATGGTCATCGTCGAAAAACCCAAGCAGCCGGGCGAGGTCCGGTTATGTATCGATATGAGACTGCCGAACGCTGCAATCAAGCGGGAGAGACACCTGACCCCAACGATGGATGACATCATAGCAGATGTGAATGGCTCGAAGTGGTTTTCCAAGATCGACCTCAATGCGGGATACCACCAACTGCCCCTCGCTGAGGAATGCCGCTTCATAACCACGTTCAGCACCCACCTAGGCCTCCGGAGGTACAAGCGCCTCAACTTCGGAATATCCTCGGCCGCGGAGGTGTTTCAGAACACCATCAGGGAGCTGCTATCTGGACTGCCGGGGGTTCTCAATGTGAGCGACGATATCCTCATCCATTCCGCCACGGCTTCCGAACACTACAAGCACCTGCGTGATGTGCTGAAGAGACTAAGTGCACATGGAGCAACACTCCACAAGGAGAAGTGTCAGTTCTTTCAGCCCTCGATTGAGTTCTTCAATTATGTATTTAACCAGGAGGGGGTTCAGATTGACCCGCGGAAATCGAAGTCCATCAAAGATGCCCCAGCACCACAATCGCCCACGGAAGTGAGGAGCTTCCTCGGAATGGCCACGTATTGCGGCCGTTTCATCCCAGGCCTGGCCACACGCAGCGAGCCTCTCCGAGCATTGACGAAGGCAGATGCCGCCTGGGCTTGGGGCCCCAAAGAACAAGACGCTTTCCGGAGCATAAAGGAGGCACTTCTAGAGAACGCCACCCTCTCATACTTCGATCCAACTAAGCGGACCGAGGTAATTGTGGATGCCAGCCCCGTAGGGCTTGGGGCAGTTCTGACACAAGAACATGAACCAGGGAAATGGACAGCCTTAGCATTCGCGAGCAAAGCGCTAACTCCCACTGAGGCAAGATATGCTCAGATAGAACGCGAAGCTTTAGCCATTAAATGGGCCTGTGGACACTTTCACCTCTACCTGCACGGACAATCGTTTGTTATGGTCACGGACCATCAACCCTTGGTGCCGCTCTTCAAGGGCACTGCCCCTCATCCACCGCCACGCATCGAAAGATGGGTGATCCAGCTCCAAACATACGATATGGAAGTTATCTACAGGCCTGGAGCCAAAAACCCAGCCGACTACTTATCACGGCATCCATTACCCCGAGAACCGGCAGCTACTGATGAGGAGTGTGACGGCTATGTCCACTGGGTGGCTCTCACATCTTGCCCCCAGTGTATGACTCTGGAGGAAATCAAGGAGGCAGCTGCGGAAGACCACCCCTACATGCGGTCGCTGCAAGCGGTGCAAGAAGGGTCCTGGACGGACTACCTCCGACCCCCTACAAGTTGGACAGCGGCGGACAAGTCAGCCCTCACAAAGTATTGGCAGATCCGCCATGAGCTCAGCGCCACGGAGGAGGGCATACTATTAAGAGGAACGCGTCTAGTAATACCAAGGCGCCTCAGACATCGGGCCACCCAGCTTGCCCATGGGGGTCACCAAGGGGTCACCAAGATGAAGGCGCGCATGCGCGAGAAGGTGTGGTTCCCCGCACTGGAGAGCACCGTGGATGAGTATGTCAAGAACTGCATGTCCTGCCAGTTAACCAGCGACCCGGAACGGCCAGTCCCCATCATCACGGAGGAAGCATGCACGGCTCCGTGGGAAAAGGTTAGTGTGGACTTTGGAAGCTTCCCTGGAGAGGGACATACTCTGGTAGTTATAGACTCTTATTCCAAATACCCCCTTGTGGAGAAAATACCATCCACGGCCTTCGTACACGTGGGGCCAGCATTGGAGAAGATGTTCTCTTTATTCGGCCTGCCAGGTGAACTTAAAAGCGATAATGGCCCACCCTTCCAGGGAGCGGAGTTTGCCATATTCATGACAACGTGAGGCATCACCCATCGGCGCATCACTCCCCAGTGGCCACAAGCTAACGGGGAGGTGGAGAGGTTCATGCGAACACTTAATAAAATGTTTAGGATTGCGGTGGTCGAAGAGGCCGACCCCGAACAGAGACTGCATGAATTCCTAAGAGAATACCGTGGAACGCCCCATTGCACCACACTGAGAAGCCCGTGGTCCCTAATGTTTCAAGGCCAACGTAGGGATTTCCTCCCCATGCTGCCGAGGTCAAGGCTGGAAGACAAGGAAACGAAGGAGATGCAGGAGCGCGCGCAAAGACGTCGGTGCACGAACAACATGCGAACGAGCTGCCGCCGCAAGGCCACTCCAAGACAGCTACACCGAGGAGACCGGGTTGTTATCAAGAATCGACGCCCAGGGGGAAAGTTTCGGACATTCTATGAACCAGGGCCGTGGACAGTCACCAACACGAAGGGCACTATGGTGACCGCCAACAAAGAAGGAGAAGAAGTGTCAAGGAACTCATCCTGGTTTAAGATAATCACTTCTGCCGACAGTGCAAGCGCCGGAGCCCAGGGGGAAACCACCGAAACACACGAAGCAGCAGCACCAGAAGCGGTGAGCAGTCCTTCAGCAGACGTTGGGGGCCCAGCCCCAGAACTTGAAACACCAACCTGCTCTACTCCTGTCCGGAGTCAGGCCCACGGCGGAGATCGAGGATCGGGCCGCACGCCCCGCTACAATCTGAGGCCCAACCCTCGCCCCAACCAAAGACTCAACGACTATGTCTGTCAACTAAGTCCCTGAATCCAGCAACCGTAGGGCACGCAAGTACCTCCATTTCATTGCGAACTTTTCATGAACAGTTTGTTGAACATTTTAATTTTGTTTAGAGTTGGGTAGAGATGTAGTGCGGTTAGCACTCTAGCAGACGCACGTACGCATCCACGCATCCGCAGGCCAGGCGTGGCCTGCGGGGTCCAATAAAAGAAGGACGCGCGCTCGGGCACGTCACTTCCGACTGAGACGAGTGTGTGGTTTACTGGCTTACGCTCCGCGCTCCCACCCCTGCGCACGTGGCCATAGCTGGTCGCTTAGGCCTACCCACACACCCTCACCACACACCACACCTGTTGCACTGACAGCAGTGCCCCTCTGTCAGACTTCTTTTGGCTCTTCACACCACTTGTGCCCTGGTGCTACTGAACCTGCTCCCAGCACCTTGCCCCAGTGCTCGGTGCTTGATAGCAGGCTTCTCATAACCAATACCCTGGTGCCACTGCACCTTCTGCATTCACATATTTTTCTTTATATACCACCAGCTAAAAGCAGGCACTTTATAAACCCGTTCTCAGGTTATGGAAGACAACCCAGCTTCCATAAAAAGGAAGGAAGGGGAAATATGCAAAGTAAAGAACCAGACTTTCCCTGCATATTTTTCTTACCTCATTTTTTGCTGCCCACAGTTGACTACCCTTTGCCCACCACTGTAGACATGGCGAGATTATGAGGAAAAATGTGCAAAGGCCAAACAGATATTTTTCATATATCTTCCCAGTGTATACCCCCAATTCAAGCTAGTATAATTAGGGGGATTTAAAGACAAATCACGTGCTGTGAAATGCAGTTATAATAATGTACATTCATGTTTCATTAGACCAGTAACTGAGATCTGAGAGCTTTAGATTCAAGCGTACAGTGATCTCAGGATACAATCAGTGCCTTTATTTTAGTAATCCTTTCGAAGCTCATCACTATAAGAGCTGCTATGTACCCAGAGCCTTGTTGCAATGACCGTCACCTATCCAAATCTGCAACTATTTTACCTTACGAAAACACTTAGGGAGGAGGCGGTCAGTGACTTCAGCTGAGCAATCTTGTAGGACCTGGCATAACTGGCACTGCAGCTCTACTTCTGGCGTCCAGATCCACGTCACACTAAAGATAATACAAGAGAGACCTTAACGTCTAAATTCCATTGGAGTTTCCTCTTGTCTAAAGTTCTTGCAAGTGAAGTTAAAATGATTTTAGCAGCAGAGAAAAGAAATCAAAAGTATCTGTTCTAGCTGTGGACAGCCCCTGGAAGGAAGGCCTTAGAGGTTGGTTGCTAGGTGACAGCTGGGTCTGGCTGATCGTGAAATTGAATCAATTTGTAACAATTTACTTCTCCAGTGAACTCACCCTGAAGTAGAAGTAAAAACCTTCCCTTTTTATTTCTGCACAGTAAATATATCGAAGTGCCCTTGTTTATGATGCTGCCTTTGCAACCTCAGAGGCTAAGGTTAGCATGGCAGGGGTCCCAAGGAGCAAGCCAGGGGTCGCAATAGTGACCCCTAAATGACGTCCATGCCAACATTAACAAACAGCTAAGTTTAGAGAGGGAAACCATAAATTACTGGAAATCTGCCAAAAACACAACTCTTTCAAGTCTCACTCGCTGCTGTCTCCAAATATGAAAAGATTGAAACCACAACCTCATCTCAAACACCAGTCACGGTCTCCAACCGATCTAGTAAGGTGTTACCGCCCAAACCCTCTCTTCTTCTTCTGCTCTCTCTTCTACCATGTGAAAGGTAGTGGACACATGCAACAGATTAAATGTGGATAGAGAGCTTTCATCTGCATTACCCAGCAGGTCACCCAGACATCACCAGCCTGGATCCTTTGAAACATCTAATGCAAGCACCAGAATCCTCACTGACACCAACCATGCTTATCACAGGCAGCTTCTCAACATGGGCTCCTCAACCAAGCATAATCTCTTAACTTCCAGATGGTTTACAACTCACTCTTAACCACTCTATTGTTTACCGCTAACCACTTAATTGCACATGGACCTACCACCACTGTTTTCACCACCCAATAATCTTTCACTAGTTCCCTAAACAATGCAGGACTCACCACAGGCCTCTTAGCCCCCCAAAGGAACCGTCGCCAGCTTCTAAACCACCATTTGCATCTCTTTCTTCTTCAATGCCTGGACCTCTAGTTTCTTGCCACCAATTCCCTTTCACCAGTCTCTTTGCAACCTTAGGCTTACCAGCAACTTCTAAATTACAGAATGGTCTCCTCTGACTTCTTAACCACTCAGGGCCTTCCACTGGCCCTCCATGCAAATATAGGGCCTACTGCCTGATACACAAAGACCCAGGGACTATCTCTTACCTCTTAACTTCTCCGTCGTCTGCAATCAGACTGAAAGCACTACATAGGCTAACACTAGCCTATTAAATACCCCGTCAGACCCCATTCTGTAGGCCATGGGGCAGGCAGGGCCTATTGGTCCACAAGTGTGGGGGATGAGGCTTTTTACTACTGCTCTTCCAGGGCATGTACCACTTTGGCTCTGCAACCTGGTCTACGTACAACCCTTTCAGCACCTGACTCTCAATGGTAGCAAGGGCGAGCAGTCTCATGCTTCTCAGGGAGGTTGGTGTGGAAGTACTAAGGCTCATTAATCAACACTACTACCCCAGCAGAGTAATAAGATCGATGTCCAGCCCAGTGCTTCTCTTTGTGTAAAATACAAGCACTTTATTGCACCGAAAACATAGTTTTTTTCCACTCAAACATTAACAAAAAGATACCAAGTTTACAGGTGCCAGTCTTTATGCTTCCCCTTTCCAGTTAGCTTATCTAATCCTTCATCTGTTCCTCATGGGTCCCACACGTTCTGTGGGGTCTCCCCACCAAAAGGTCCAGAGTTCGAAGTACTGCCTACAGATGCAGCTTTTTCTCCCCACTTGTTTGGTCGTAGCACTCAGTCTCCCAGGCCTAGGCCCTTCTAGTCTCTCACCCAGTTTGTAGACGCGGTATCATACCGCTTTCTGTCCTCCAGTGGCAGCAAGACTTAGCCAGCAGCTGGGAGCTTCCAGGATGCACACAGCAGTCTTTAAGGGAGCTGCACAGTGATAGAGCGCGGGCTCACCTGCTCGTTTTACCATACTCACCTGGGCCTATAAAACTATATACACGTTGAACAGATAAACTTACACTCAATACATTTTTTTTAACCATTCGAAACCTATACCATTTTACTTACCAATCCTAGTCACCGGTATCTAGAGTCCTAAGGGATCAAGGGTGTTAGCATAATAGGCAATAAATAACGCTTGCACTCATTGAATAACCACAGACTCAGGGACAGTTTTACCTCTTTCTCTATGTAATTTTAGATGTCTTAAACCATATCAAAACAATAATTGCTCATTCAGGTTAGAAAGATTGAAGATTGATACACGATATGTAATAATTTGGAAAGTAATATCGTTAAGCATTTAAACATAGGGTGGGTAGAAGAAGGGAAAACAGTACAATGACAAACCCACACTTATAGTTACCTAGGATGGTGTGAAGACCAACCCTGGCCACGGGCTGGGATAAAGGATAGGAACCCCAAAGTGCAGGTGCCAGCAGGTAAGAACAGGTGCAGACCAGCAATCAGGACAGGTACAGACCAAATTGAATCAGGACAGGACCACCAGAGGATAAGACCGGCACCCACAGCTAAAGTGCAACGCCTGCATCGCAACCTTCTCTGCAACTATCAGTCGGACACTGATTGTGTTATCGAACTCCTTTCCAGAACCCCCATTGGGTTATCGAATCTTCTAATAGAGTACTCCGCCAGCACCTTTGTGCTCGATCGCCTATTAAGTGCGTTGGGTCAGTGACAGGTTAGCTATTCGGACAAGTCAGACAATCTAACTAACTAAGCCTACCCTAGTTATACTATATTGCAGGTCAGTGTACCACCCCCCAATGTTGCAAATATGTGAATCCCACAATTTTATTAGTCAAAAGACGAGGAGAAGTCATCACACCATATTAATATGAATTAACTTGTCAATCATGTATTTAAATGTTCCCTCCCATGACTTTATATTCCCATGTGCTTTTATTCCACCCGGCAGTAAATGTTACAATAAAATACAATGTTTTAACAAATTATTCAATTCAGCTTCCTCTGGCAGGGTGAGGAGGTCATTTTCTCATAGTTTCTCAGTTCATATCTGATTCTGTTCAATGCCATGGCTTCAGTGACTTGAGTTTCTTTGCTCAGGCGCAGATCTTCCAAAGATTGAGTTCAGAAGTACATTTCAGGCCCAAATGCGATACATGCAAAAATAGAAGAGAAACAGTTTCAGAGACACCGAATAAATTAATGCACTGTATACCACTTATCTCTATTCTATTCCCATTATTTTATTTTAACTATTGCATGAAAGGTTAGGCAGAACGAACAGCTTAGTAAAAGCAGCAATGCAAGCTTCTTGCCCGTTAGGACACAAAACAGCCATCTTAGTTCTAGTGCGCAGAAGCAAAGGTTTCCCATCAAGCGAAGTAATACGTTGTGTCACGTGAGTGTGAAAGACACATGCGCAGTAGAAAATCCAGTGTAGCAGCAGCCATTTTAATGCAAGCGGATTATAGTTAGTAAAAGCACATTAGCGAGCTTCCCCTAGATACTAGAAATGTCGTATAATGCAATACTAATATAACAAAACATGTTAGTTAGTACATTAATATTATCTTCGAGAGGGCTGAATACAAGCAAGTCGCTTTCCATCAATCCCCTCTTTGATGATATTTTATATCATCACCAATTAATGAAACAGATGCCAACTTTCACATTTCACCCAACTCAATTTCTTCAAACTTTTTATTAAGTTTCTTTTCATTTTTCATCTGAAGGTTTTTCACTTTCTTGTACAAATGTCCATTCCAATCTTCTAATTCAATTTCATTAATATTTATTTTCTTTCCTTTCTAATTCACTGTATATGTCTTTTATGCTTGCGACATTTGCAACAAGTTATTATCCCTAAAATCAATAGGGCTATTCCCACCATTGGCAGCAGTATTCTACCTACAAAACCTTTTCCTACGTTAGAGAACCAACTACCTATAGAGGAGAGACCATCTGTAAGTCTCTTCCATGCAATATCAGAATATTACACCTAGCAATAGTCACATTTTCTGCACCTACAGGAATTTGCTCATACTTAGTCAGCCGACTAGGAGTCAGGTACTGAGTTTTAGTCCTGGTCAACAAAATCACAACTGCATGTGGGACATATACGGTTACTGGATGTCCAATAATAATGGACTCACTTTGCTCAAGACTCATGCAAGTTGCTGCTAATGCTTTCAGACATCCTGGCAATGCAGCTGCCACTGGATCTAGTATAGAGGAAAAATATGCAACAGGACGTCTCATCAGATCATGGGTCTGAGTCAAAACTGAAAGTGCACAATTGTCTTGTGTATCACAAAACAATGGAAAATCTTTTGAATAGTCAGGCATCCCTAATGCTGGAGCTGAACACAGACAATCTCGTAATTTTAGGAAAGATGACATGCTTTCATCATCCAGTTCTACTGTTGTTTTTGCTCTTTTCTTTGTCATTTGTATCAATGGTTTTGCTAGGACTACAAATCTCACAATCCATTGCCTGCAGTAGCCCACAACTCCAAGAAACATTCTAATTTCTTTCTGGGTTTGAGGTAGATTCATGTTCTGAATTATTCTGATTGTTTCAAATGTAACTCTTCTGACACCTCTCTCTATCTGGTGCCCCAGATATTTCACTGATGTGGTACAAAATTGCAGTTTCTCAGGTGATACTTTGCGTCCTCCTTTACCTAAATGATTCAGTAGAGCAATGGTATCAACAACACAGTCATTTTGATTCTTAGACGCCACCAATAGATCATCTATATACTGCACCAGGACTGATTGTCTGGGTAATATCAGGGATTCAAGGCACTTTTTCAAGATCTGATTAAAAATCGATGGACTTTCCGTGTACCCCTGAGGGACACGATTCCAAACGTAGATGTGGTCATCGAACTTGAATGAGAAAAGATACTTGCTATCTGGATGCAATGGTATAGATAAAAATGCATGGCACAAATCTATTACAGTAAACCAGCCTGCTGCCCATGGTATTTGATACAAAATCACCGCAGGGTTTGGCACAACTGGACAACATGGGACAACAATTTTATTAATTTTGCGGAAGTCTTGTACATCCCTTACTTTCCGCTCGGTTTCTTTATACCAATTATGGGTGAATTACATGGACTGCTCATTATTTCTTGCAAAATACCTGCTACAACTAGACGTTTTATTTCTAGTGCAACTCCTGTTTTTATTTCTGGGCTCATTTTGTACTGTCAAATATTTGGGTAAACTGCACCTTCTTTTACTATCACTTTTACCGGATCAACATCTGTCATTAATCCTACATCTTTTCCTGTGAAATCCCACACTTTAGGATTTACAGTATGTTGTAATTCTTTTGGCAAATCTTCTAAGGTAAACTTTTTGTTTTCAGTTCCTTGTTTTGCTAACATAATTTTTATAAATTCCGTCTTCGTCCAGGGTTTGAATTTCAACACCATTTGGTGTGCAAAAGATGGTGCAATGCATTTTGCAAAATACATTTCTACCTAACAGATTTAGTGGACTAGAGTCGCATACAACAAACTTGTGCATTTCTGTAAAATTGCCTATACTGACTTCCATTGGTTCTGTAACTGAGGTACTAACTTGTTTACTAGAAACGTCCACTACTTGGATCGCTTCTCCCGAGAGGGGTAGGTTTGGAACGTCTGCTGTTCTCACAGTAGAACATGTAGCGCCAGTATCCAACAGAAAGGCAACATCATTTCCTTCAACCTTTCCCTCAATGTATGGACCTGACTGATCTACCTGCAAGGATGTGCCAAGTACGCACTCCTCGTCCTCCCCTCTCAGGCACCATTAGAAACTGTCTTCATCAAAATAGGTGTTACTCAAAAGAAATTGAGGTGTTACTGTGTCCCTTTTACCACTTCCTTCCCAACTTGTGGTATCCACACTGTAGGAAGGTTGACTCTCCAGGTTTTGGCATAGGAGCCAATGGTAACTGATTTTGTATTACCTGTTGTTTTTGCTTTTGTAACATCGTTTTTATTGCAGCACCAAAATAATTGTACAGGCAATATCTATCTTTTTATGGCATGATCATTAAGCTTAGCAGGAAGGCACATTATCAATTCTCTCCCCCCACCATACCAGGCACGTCTCCAGAAAGAAGACTTAGCTGCCATCATGCTGAGTCCATTCCCTGCTGCATAGTTCAATGTCCGTGGTCACAGTCACAGGAAGAAGTGGACTGCTTTTATAATTTTCGCCCCTCCCCACCCTCATCAACCACCCTCCCCCCAACTTCTTACAGTCCCAAACACCCTCCCCCCCCCCCCCCCCCCCCGTGGCAGCGCTGTGTGATAATCCCAGTCAGGTTAAGGTCTGGTGTGTGCAAGGAGGTCCTATACATTCACTAAGGTGTGTTCCTAGGTATGTTAGTGGGGTCAACTGCTACCGAGTCCTCCTCCTCTCCTTCCTCCTCATCATTATCATCCCAGAGCGCCTGCACCATCATTTCCCACGCTGTTGCCCTCTCCATGGCTTTCTCATCATCAGTCCTCCTAGCCATCTGGTACCTCAAAGTGCTTTCACAGGCTGCCCACCGCAGACATTCACCATACCACCGTTTATACGTGGGTCCCACTTTGGACTTCCAATTCCTCGTTATTTCCCTCTTTGCCAGGATCAGCCCCAAATCTATAAATCGGCTGGTATTTTTATTTTTTGGCGTGTGTGGAAACCAATGTAAGACCCCCACTGCCTTAGTGTACTGTATTTCCCTATCTGTGGCATTATTCAGGGCCCTCCCAACTTCCCACCAGTATTCCCCCAAGGCAGGGCAGTCCCACAACATGTGACCCAGATCTGCTCCAACTGTGTTACACCTGGGACAGGCCGCCTGTTCCACCCCAAAGTATTGCCGTATTTTCCCAGGCGTGAGGTATGCCCGATGAATAATATAAAAGTGTATGAGCTGGAACCTAGCGTTCCTTGAGCTTTTCCACGCCCTTCGCAGCAATTGACCCCAAGTTGTATCAGGGATCTCCATTTGGAGGTCCAACTCCCATTTAGCTTTCAAAGCAGCGAGCGGCTGCAAGGCCTCCCGCAACATTCTGGAGTACAGGCAGGTTACCGCATTAAAGGTCCCGGCTGCCATCATCGTATATTGGCACGCCATGGATGTCGCAGGTTCCTGCAAACCCTCCCCCAAGTGGTCTTGCATGGCGCCTGTTACCGCCGCATGTAACAAGTAATCTCCTCGCGGGAGGTCGAACCACTCCTGCAACTCCTGAAACGGAAGCAACGCACCATCCTCATAGAAGTCGCCCAGCATTTGAACCCCAGCCTCTTCCCAGCCTAGTAATCGCGACCAGTCCCCACCATGAGGCAGGGCTGTAACCATTCCCAGCGGAATTTCCGGAGCATACATATGGCGGACACCTGCTCGTTTGCGCGCCCGGTTCCAGCAAAGTCGGAACGTCTGTTCCTCCACTGTCAAATCTCTAACCAAGAGCTTCTGATGCAGCGTGATGTATGCCAGCACGTGCCGCGGGGTGCCCTCATCTCTAGAATGCTCCGGGCCTCGATACACCCTCGCGACCTCCTGAGTGAAAGTCTGCAGCTGAGCCGCCAGATAATAGCCTTCGAAGTCGGGCACCGCCATGCCTCCCTCATCCTTGGGTCGCAAAAGGGTATCCAGCGCGATTCGTCGCCTGCCCGTGCCCCAGAGAAACGCTATGGTCAATGATCTCAGGCGTCGAAAGACGGAGCCCGGAATCCATACCGGAAGAGTCCTAAAGTAATACAACAGCCTGGGCAAAGCCACCATCTTAAGTAGGGAGACCCGACCAGCCAGTGAGAGTGGAAGAGTGGCCCAGAAATCCATACACCCTCTCAGGGCAGTAATACAGCGATTAATATTGCCATCCAGCATATCCGTTGGGGTATGGTAGATGTAAACGCCGAGATAGTGCAGACAAAGCGGTTCCCATCGGAGTTCCTGCGCCGTGAGAGGGCACGGCTCTCCCTGTTTCAGAGGGTATAGACAAGATTTGGGCCAATTGACCCTCAAGCCCGACAGCCGCCCGAACAGCTCCAACAAACGCCTCGCCCCCAGTAACTCTGCTTCCGCATCAGCCAAGAACATCAGTAGGTCGTCCGCATACAAGGAGATAACATGCGGCCTGTCCCTGTATATCAGCCCTGTACATTGGCGGCCAGACCTGGCTTCCGCAGCAAAAGGTTCCATTGCCAAAGCGAACAAGAGGGGAGAAAGGGAGCATCCCTGCCTAGTGCCTCGTCGTACCGGATATTGCTTCGAGATCAAAGAACCCACTCTGACTCTAGCTGTGGCTTCTGTATATAGGACTTTGGTCCAGTTGATATACCCGTCCCCCAGCCCGAAACGCCTCATCACCTCATACAGATAGTCCCATTCAAGACTATCGAAGGCCTTCTCGATATCTATAGAGAGCACAAATGGAGTAGTGGCTTCCGACCACTGGGCCCCCATCAGCCTTGTAAGCCTGCGGATATTGTGGGTAGTGTTACGTGTCGGGATAAAGCCGCATTGATCCTTATGAATCAGACCGGTCATGTGGGTCAATAATCTATTTGTCATGATTTTGCTCAGGATCTTGTAATCCGTCGTGAGCATAGACAATGGACGGTAGGATGAAAGGGCAGCGTCCTCTCTGCCAGGCTTTATCAATGGGCTCATAAGGGCCTCGCGCATGGAGCTCGGGAGCCTACCTCGTGATTGCGCTTCATTATAAACCAATTGCAGCTGCGGAGCCAGATACTCCAAGTATTTGCTATAAAACTTTATCGGGAGACCGTCAAGCCCCGGAGTCTTATTTCTAGCTATCTGCTTCACTGCACTCCCTATCTCCCCAATCGCTATAGGCCGACCCAGCTCCTCTGCTTCCGAGTCCTCCAATCGTGGTAGCTGCAACCCTTCGAGAAAGGTGCCTAGCTCGTCCGCCCCGCCCGTCTGTCCGCTCTCATACAAACCCTCGTGGTATGCCCTAAACCTATCCAGAATCCCGGCTTGGGTGTGGCAAAGCCCCCCCCCCCTCCGCCTGAATCACCATGATCGGTGTGCCCCGCCTGACCGGGTTGGCAAGCCACGCCAGCATCGACCCCGCCTTATCACCTTCCGCATGCGCCTTTGTCATATACGCCTTATGGTCGAAGCTACGCAGCCGCTCCAACTCCACCGCTAGCGCTTCCCTGGCGCCACTAATCCCCTCCTGAAGCTCGGGGTGATTTGGGCGTTCCCTCTCCTTCTCCCTCAATCGTCTCTCCGCCTTCTCGAGATCATCTAGCAAAGTTTTACGAGCCCCTGCAGTGTTCCCAATACAGTGACCCCTGACCACCACCTTAAACGCGTCCCACTCCACAGCTCTAGTAGAGGCGAAGCCACTATTCTCCTCAAAGTAACGCTCTATTCGCTCCCCCAAGGCCTCCCTAAAGAGCAAGTGATCTAAGGAATCAGGTTGCAGCCGCCATGTTGGTACACAGTTGATTTCCACCATCCAGTTCAGGGACAACAATAAAGGGTTGTGGTCCGACATCGTGCGAGCCAAATACTCCGCGCTACCCACTGTTGAGAGCATATGTGACGAGCACAGAAACGCATCCAGTCTAACATGCAGGTCATGTAAATGTGAATGAAAGGAATAGTCCCTCGTGGTGGGGTGTAGTGTTCTCCAGGCGTCCCCCAGGCCCCAACTCTCCTGCCATTCCAGTCTGCGCTTCGCTACCCTGTGTACTGGGGATGTGTGCAGCGGGAGATGAGATCTATCCAAATCAATATCCACCACCGAGTTAAAATCCCCCCCCATGAGCATCGGCCCTGCCAAATAACTCGCCAGTTTGCCCAAGAGTGTCCTTAGAAAAGCGGGCAAATCTACATTTGGGGCATACACACTGCAGAGAGACACCACCCGGCCCCTGAGTCTCCCCTCCACCGCCACAAACCTACCCTCTGGGTCCACCACCGTCTTAGTGACCTGGAAAGGGACCCGCGCCCGTATCCAAATCAATGTCCCCCTCGCAAAGGCCGAATATGTCTTGTTGAACAGCTGCCCCCTCCACCTTCTTTGCAGCGCAATTCCCTCCTGCTTGGTGAGATGCGTCTCTTGTAGGAAAGCTATATGCACACCCCTACGCTTGAGACACGCGTGAACCTTGGGCCTCATTTATGAAAAGTGACGCATCGCTGCGTGAAAACAGCGATGCGTCACTTTTCACTGCGCACTCCTTGCGACACCAATGATGCGTCATATGTAATGTATGGCGCATCATGTCGCAAGGACTTACAGATATGTCAGTATTTCTGACGCATCTGTAAGCGCAAAAGTGACGCATTGCTGGAGTGTGTCACAAAAGTTACGCAACTCCAGCAATGCGTCCTTTCACATGGGGAAAGCCCCATGTGAAAGGGCTTGCGTCAGTCTTATGCCTGCTGTGAGGCAGGCGCAAGATTTTGACGCAACAGCATCCTAAAAGTGACGCAGTGAAATCTCATAGATTTCACTGCGTCACAATTACGAGGCTTTTTGCGGGGGAACGCCCCCTCTGCATACATTATACCTGACGCAGGTATAATGTGGCGCAGGGGTTTAAAAAGTGACGCATCTACCTAGATGCGTCACTTTTTAAATATGGCGCAACTAGGCGCATTTTGTACGCGGCTGGTGCGTCACAAAAAGTGAAGCACCGGCGGCGCAAAACTGACGCAAGGCCTCATAAATAAGGGCCCTTGTGTCTACGCACCATAGTATGGAGACCCCGCATTTTCCAGGTCACACATTTCAAAGCCCCCGTACTAGCCATGTCCCCTTGCACATACAGACAGAACAATAAAAGCCATCGACCATGCGCTTTTGCCAACAACGAGCTGCCCCCCCTCCCACTCCAAACAAGTGATCCCCCCGACCCCCCAAAAACAACCTGAGTGTCCCCAACTACTCTCGGTTCCCACCCCCCCCAGGACAGGCCCCCCCGCAATTGGAAGCAAACCCATCCAAACTATCACAACCAACTATCCCCTCAAAGTAAGGCACTATTATTCGCAGTCTCCACTGCGATGACGGTAAGGGCCAGTAGGGCGCGGACCGATGTCGAGAGAGTTCGTTAAAGCAAATCAATCCCGCATTTCCCGCCCCATGATAGATTCACGAAATCCCATACAACAGTAAACTGCGCTCACGGGCACAGCGCCCCAGTGTCTGACCAGTAGGCCGCTCCTCCAGTCCAGCGGTTCATGCTTCGACTATCTCCCCAGACGTCTGCGGTGTCACTATAGGGCCTTTGGCTCCACCAAATTCCGAGAGCCCCGTCTCCGACCCCGTGCCCTGCTCATCAGAGTCCGTGCCCTTCTCGGACTGGCTTCTAGTCGTGCTAGATAGGTCCACAACCGCCTGCAGGGCCGCCTTCCTCTCTGTCTCTGTCTGTGACAAGGATGGTTTTCCAGTTCTCCGGCGATTTTTACGAATCCGTTGCGACTTCCTGATCGGCTGTGTCTCTCTAGCCTCCTCCGCCCTGGCCTTAGCTCCTTCCGTTCCAGCTTTATAGGTGTCCCACCAGGCCCAAGCATCCGCCGAGGTCGTGAAAAAAAGCGACTTTTCGTCCACCACAACTCTCAGCTTCGCTGGGAAGAGCAGGGAGTATTTTATGCCCTCTCCACGGAGCTCACGCTTGAGGGACAAGAAGTTGGCCCTGAGTCTTTGGGTCTCAAAAGTGTAGTCCGGGAACATGGTGACTCTGTTGTTGTCAACTTGAAAGGGTCCCGCTTCCCTCGCCCTCTGTAGTAGCCAGTCCCGGTCCCTGTAATGGAGCAACTTGAACACCACCGGGCGAGGCGGCAGGCCCGGGGCCGGAGGCCGAGCCGGAACCCTGTGGGCCCGTTCCAGGGAGAAGAAAGGAGATAGTCCTTCTGGTGCCACCTCAGTGCGTAGCCAGTTGTCGAGGTAGCCCACCATATCGTCGCCCTCAATTTTTTCCGGTAGGCCCACGAGGCGAACATTATTGCGCCTACTACTGTTTTACGCATCCTCGGCTCTCCTCTCCAACACCTTCATCCTATCTAGCGCATTCGCCATCTGCGCTTTCACAGCTGCGTGGTCCGGGGCCAATTCCTGAACAGTGATCTCCACAGACTTGACTCTGTCCTTAAGTTTATCATGATCCGCTTTCAGGAGACCCAAGCCCGTCGCCACCTTGTCGATATCCTGCTGCAGGGCGTCTTTCGTGGTCGCGATGGCCTCCAGTATACGATCCTGCATGCGCTGGAGAGCAGACTGGTCGCGATCCGCTCCATCCGCCGCCTCTGTGTCAGTCGCTCCGTCCCCCTTCCCTTTTTGGTTTCACCATCTTGGCTGCAGTTGTTAGCGGCTCCTAGGGTCCCTTTGTCCCCCTCACTGTCTCCGCGCTGCAGAGCTCCACCACTGGATAACTCCCCGGGCAATAGGATCAGGGACCTAGGATGTCCTCAGGGCATTGGACTCTGCTCCGATCGCTCTAGATGGTCCAGTTCCAGGGGGTCCACCGCTGCCGCCGAGCCTCAAGGTGCCAGATTGTGCTCGGATGAACGGGACCGTCGTCACAAAGCCGCCGCCATTTTAGGACTTCGTCGGCGAACGTAATTATGGTCGCGTTTCCCAACAGCTCACACCAGCGTGAGGAAAGATCACCCGTGCCTGCCGAGAAGGTCAAGAGGGGCCCTCCAGTTTAGTAAACACTGCCAGTAATAGATCAGCAGGAGAATCAGGCCTCGTACCCCCGTCGTTGCTTTGTCCAGGCATCAGGGCGCCATCTTAGATCGACGGCATCACACCCGGTGCTGGTCTTCAAAGTCAAATTTCAGGACAAGGAACAGCTCCAGGACGTCCACTCTGAACGCCGTAGCTTCCGCGATGACTTCAGATTATAGATTATCCCAGTTTTACTGGAATCCGCACGGATAATCAGGATGATATTTGGGATCGGGCGCGGAGCTCCGGGCTCACGCTGCCTACCTCCTCGGCATCCAAGCCACGCCCCCGTATTACCTGTTGTTGCTGCCTTTTCGATACCTCATTCTGCGTCTGTGAATTCAAATTGTTAGTTTGCATGTTATTATTTATTACAGCCTTACACTCGTTTTTCCAATGCCCCAACTTGCCGCACCCATGACAAGGACATTTCTTTTTAGCTTCATCTCGGTTATACTTTCCCATAGGTTTATTCCCATTTCCATCTCCTTGGATCTGAATATTTTTCATTTGAAGTTCTTGTTGCTCTGCTAATTTTACTTGTGCTCACATTAATTTTTCTTCTAAATTCTTTTGTTTATTTTCTAACTTATCTCCACAATATTTTGCATATTTTAAAATTTCATCTATCGGTTTGGACTGCCAACAAATCTTATGATCTTTAATCATTTGCGAAATTTCTGGTTTTAATCCTGACACAAACCGATAGATAAAATGTGTCATGTCTTTTGTATCAATGCCTTCTAAGCCACTATACTGCTTAAATACTTGTAGAAGGCGCTCGTAGTATGCATGTACTGATTCGTCCTTATTTTGGGTAGTTCTGTCTATTCTTGTCCAAACTGTTTCTTTTGGAGGTACCTTTCCTTTCAAGTACTTTATTATATTTTTTCATCACTTCATCTGATGGGGCTCCTGTTTTTGGATCTCTAGGGTACTCATCATTAGGCCAATCAACTGCTATTTTACACTCTGTCCACAAATCTACAGGAACGACAATGTCAAATAACACATCCAAATCCTTCAGCAACACTTTCGAGACTTTTACAAATCTTTCGACCTGCCTGTACCATTCTACAGGTTTCTCACTGAGTTTTTGGAAATCAAACGTAAATGACAAAATATCCTGTTGAGTCCATGGAACATGTATATAACCTCCTCCTGGCATTTCCCTCATTGGACACAATTTCTCTACTTTCTCTGATTCTTTCAATACATATTCAGATACAGTGCTTTTCGCTTGAGCTTCTTCCTTTTTCTCTATCCATCTGTCTAAATCACCCCATTTTTGCAACAGGGATAACAACTCTTTAATCTGCAATTTACGACCTGACACATTCATGTTTTCTAAATCTTTGTCAGAAAATTCAGCTCAATATGGTTTTCATTTGCCAAACTCCTTAATTTTTCATGAAACGTTTTTGTATTTCGAGTGATACTTCAACATAAAAACAACAATTCATCCTCATTTAATGCATTTAATCGTTCTAACCCCACATTTCCAGCAAGCAGTTCTTCTAATTCAACTCTTAGTTTAAAAATATCCAATGTCTTTGGCTGTGATTTTGGTTTTTCTATTTCTCGAGACCATCTTTCAATTTCTTCTGGGGTAACTACAGCAGCACTTCTCGTACCTTAGGAAGTTTCTATTTGTACCTCTCTAGAATTTACAGGTGTAGTTTTCCTAGCTTAGCTACTTACTCGTTCTCCTATAGGTAAATCCATCAAAGAAATTTCTGACTCACATTCACTTGCTTGGTCATCCACCATTAATGTTTATTTTCTCGGCTGTACTACAGGTGTAGTTAGAACAGGAGGTCTAGGACTAGTTTGCTTATCTCCGTATAAGGGAACAACAGGACCTATAGTCACTGGAATTGTTAAGGCTTCGGGACTTGTATTTAACTGTGAAATTTTCTGAATTAATTCACTCCTCTGTTTATTTATTGCTTCTCGTTCCTTTTCCTGTAACACTTTTTCTAATGATGTTTCATGTATTACTTGCGGAACTAAAGGTGGCTTTAAGAATGGAGCACTAGGATTACCTTGATTTTTCTCCTCATTATAAGGTGGCAGATTTTTCACTAATAAATCCTCCAAGTAATCATCTTCTGGATCTACACTTGTCATTAGATTTTTCGTTTTCTCAGTACTTTTACTTCCTGTTTGTTCTTCTAAAGCTCGGACAGGATATAATCCTTCCACTAACATGGACTGCCTCCATTGTTTCATTTGCTTATCTCTTGTCTCGTTAGGAAATCTGGGATAAAATGTATTTAAATTCCTTTCACTCCAAGATCTATCTCGCTCAAAAGCCCCTGTTTCCCATTCCTCTAATGCCTCATATTGAGTTAATCTAGGTCTAGGATCTAATTCATTCATGTGTGCTCTTAAATTATACAAAACTCTACCATTGAAGGTACCATTTTCTGGAAATGCCAAAATTCCATCATCTTTTGTATATTCTATCCAGGTTTGTAACCACACTCAGGTGTGATAGCCCCTTTCAACCATCATATATGATGCGGGCGTATTTGGTGGTGGAATAATAATCCCTTCTCTGGTTTTTATCAGTTTATCATTTTTAAAGACATTTTTAACTTTCTTGACAAATGACATTTTTCTTTTATCTCCATACATGATATAGGGTCTCCCTCTAATCATCTGTTCCTTAGCAAAACCTAGATATTTTCTATCTGGTCTATTTCCTACGACTCCTACATCTATATGCCACATATATTTTATGCTGTTTACTTTTGTAATGACACTCAATTTTGTTTACGTAAACCTCCAATACGAACGCGTTTCCTATTTTTTAATAACCAATCAACAATTAGAATTAAAATAAATCTAACCAATAATTGCGCAGCTTTTCTTGTGAGACGAGTTCTCACGCTCCTGTACTCACCCCTCCTTTACAATATTAACTCAGCTACACACCCTCAGTTGCAACCAATACCAGCCCGGCTCTGAGTGACGTCAGCGCAACTCCACAACTGACTCCCTCCTTTGCAAAGTAATACGAGAACTTACGTCTTATTCACTTGAAATGTTCATTTTCATTAATTAATGACGTAAAACATTCGCCACTGTGCCTGAGAGAATGATTTGTATTCACTGCGAGTAACTCCCTTCCGTTTACTCTTTATACACTACAATTAGATCCCTTCTGTCTACCTTTCACACAAGCATCGGAGAACCTGTTACTCCCTCGGGCTTACCCTTTCTAGGTGATATAAGGCCAAAGTTTCATTAGCGACCCCTTTGCTGTCAATCAAGCTCAGAAGAACCTGTTACTTCTTTAGTGTGACCCTTTCTAGGTAATATCACACCAAAGTTTCACTAGCGAACTCTTTGATAACAATTATTCCCACATTTATACAAAAAAGTCCCTAAAACAGAGCTTCCGGTTTTACCTAACCATGCACTTACTTCCTCAGTCAAGTGAACTCACTACAGAGTGGTTTCCCTTTACCATCTGTTATTCTGCCCCCGAGGATTCCAAAACAAAACATATAACAGGTACGAATAAGTTTGATTAATACATAAATCAAAATAATTTTTAAATACACAATGCAATTCAATTAACCAACTAACTACAACTAACTACCTATCTTAACTAAACCCTAACCATACTGCTGCTACCAAATTAACTGCTAGAGCGCGGGCTCACCTGCTCGTTTTACCATACTCACCTGGGCCCATAAATGATATACATGTTGAACAGATAACCATACACTCAATCAATTTTGTTTAACTATTCTAGACCTATACCATTTTACTTACCAATCCAAGTCACCGGTATCTAGAGTCCTAAGGGATCAAGGGTGTTAGCATAATTGGCAATAAATAACGTTTGCACTCATTGAATAACCACAGACTCAGGGACAGTTTTAACTCTTTATCTTTGTAATTTTAGATGTCTTAAACTATATTAAAACAATAATTGCTCATTCAGTTTAGAAAGATTGAAGATTGATACAAGATATGTAATAATATGGAAAGAAATATTGTTAAGCATTTAAACATAGGGTGGGTAGAAGAAGGGAAAACAGTACAAAGACAAACCCACACTTATAGTTACCTAGAATGGTGTGAAGACCAACCCTGGCCACGAGCTGGGATAAAGGATAGGAACCTCAAAGTGCAGGTGCCAGCAGGTAAGAAAAGGTGCATACCAGCAATCAGGACAGGTACGGACCAAATTGAATCAGGACAGGACCTCCAGAGGATAAGACCGGCACCCACAGCTAAAGTGCAACGCCTGCGTCGCAACCCTGATTGTGTTATCGAACTCCTTTCCAGAACCCCGATTGGGTTATCGAATCTTTTGACATAGTGCTCCGCCAGCACCTCTGCTCTTGATCGCCTATTGAGTGCGTTGGGTCAGTGACAGGTCAGCTATTCGGACAAGTCGGACAATCTAACTAAGCTTACCCTAGTTATACTATTTTCCAGGTCAGTGTACCATCCCCCAATGTTGCAAATATGTGAATCCCACAATTGTATTGGTCAAAAGACGAGAAGTCATTGTACCATATTAATATGAATTAACTTGTCAATCATGAATTTGAATGTTCCCTCCCATGACTTTATCTTCCCATGTACTTTTATTCCACCCGGCAGTGAATGTAACAATAACATACAATGTTTTCTTTTAACACATTATTCAATTCAGCTTCCTCTGGCAGGGTGAGGAGGTCATTTTCTTATAGTTTCTCAGTTCATGTCTGATTCTGTTCAATGCCATGGCTTCAGTGACTTGAGTTTCTTTGCGTAGGCGCAGTTCCTCCAAAGATGGAGTTCAGAAGTACATTTCAGGCCCAAATGCGATACATGCAAAAATAGAAGAGAAACAGTTTTAGAGGCACAGAATAAATTAATGCACTGTGTACAACTTATCTCTATTCTATTCCCATTATTTTATTTTAAATATTGCATTAAAGGTTAGGCAAAACGAACAGCTTAGCAAAAGCAGCAATGCAAGCTTCTTGCACGCTAGGACACAAAACAGCCATCTTAGTTCTAGTGCGCAAAAGTTTCCCACCAAGCGAAGTAATACGTCGTGTCACGTGAGTGTGACTGACGCATGCGCAGTAGAAAATCCCACGTAGCAGCAGCCATTTTAATGCAAGCGGATTATAGTTAGTAAAAGCACATTGTCGAGCTTCCCCTAGATACTAGAAATGTTGTGCAATGCAATATTAATATAACAAAACATGTTAGTTAGTACATTAATATTATCTTCGAGAGGGCTGAATACAAGCAAGTCACTTTACGTGTGCAACCTTGCTCCATCAACAGCATCCGGCTGTATTACTTAGAGGGTTGCAGTAGGAGTGGAGGCTTCTGACAGTGGCCTTCTTCTAGGCAGCTGAAGGTGCAACTCACACCGACGCTCTATTGAATATATGGCCCATCTTCTTGAGCATGACGGCAACACATCTGCAGGTGACTGGTCTTCAGCACTGCAGTGCCCTGGCACTATCTTCAGCAAACAGTGCCTCGAGGTGATGACCTTGATTCTCCCTAAAAGAACTCAGGTGCATTTCTCAGGCCACACAGTCTTCAGTACTGGTACTAAAACAACGGAATATGCAAAAACAACAGGTGATGGACCGAATGTGGATCAATGTCACACACTCACCCCAGTCCAAAGATCTGGGCCCAAATCCATCGTTTTTTTGCACTCCACGCCACCCTGGGTTAGACAATGGCGATATGCAAATCAGCTCTGACCCTGTGCCCATGGGAACAGTCCAGTCCGAACTACAAAAGCCATGTCCTTCCCAGAACGGAATCAAGCATCCGAGGACCGGACCAGTTTCGAGGTAACACCTCTCATCAGCCCAGCTAGCTCGACTCCAGTGGTGTGGAGTGCCTGGGACCCACGTCTGGGCATCCCCAGCGCACTTAGGGCGGAATATGCAAAAACAACAGGTGATGGACCGAATGTGGATCAATGTCACACACTCACCCCAGTCCAAAGATATGGGCCCAAATCCATCGTTTTTTTGCACTCCACGCCACCATGGGTTAGACAATGGTGATATGCAAATCAGTTCTGACCCTGTGCCCCATGGGAACAGTCCAGTCCGAACTACAAAAGCCATGTCCTTCCCAGAACGGAATCAAGCATCCGAGGACCGGACCAGTTTCGAGGTAACACCTCTCATCAGCCCGGCTAGCTTGACTCCAGTGGTGTGGAGTGCCTGGGACCCACGTCTGGGCATCCCCAGCGCACTTAGGGCGGAATATGCAAAAACAACAGGTGATGGACCGAATGTGGATCAATGTCACACACTCACCCCAGTCCAAAGATCTGGGCCCAAATCCATCGTTTTTTTGCACTCCACGCCACCCTGGGTTAGACAATGGCGATATGCAAATCAGCTCTGACCCTGTGCCCCATAGGAACAGTCCAGTCCGAACTACAAAAGCCATGCCCTTCCCAGAACGGAATCAAGCATCCGAGGACCGGACCAGTTTCGAGGTAACACCTCTCATCAGCCCGGCTAGCTTGACTCCAGTGGTGTGGAGTGCCTGGGACCCACGTCTGGGCATCCCCAGCGCACTTAGGGCGGAATATGCAAAAACAACAGGTGATGGACCGAATGTGGATCAATGTCCCACACTCACCCCAGTCCAAAGATCTGGGCCCAAATCCATCGTTTTTTTGCACTCCACGCCACCCTGGGTTAGACAATGGCGATATGCAAATCAGCTCTGACCCTGTGCCCCATGGGAACAGTCCAGTCCGAACTACAAAAGCCATGTCCTTCCCAGAACGGAATCAAGCATCCGAGGACCGGACCAGTTTCGAGGTAACACCTCTCATCAGCCCGGCTAGCTTGACTCCAGTGGTGTGGAGTGCCTGGGACCCACGTCTGGGCATCCCCAGCGCACTTAGGGCCCTATAGAGGTCCAGAATTCGGCCTTGAGCTGGATACAGAACTTTCTAACTGATAGGACGCAAATAGCGAATTTGGGCCCTTTCCAATCTAAGATCAGTCATGTCACAAAAGGAGTGCCACAGGGCTCCTGTCTTAGCCCGTCTTTATTTAATGTTTACGTTGCCCCTTTAGCTACGTTGCTTAGGAAAATTGGGTTTCTCCCAATTTCCTATGCAGATGATACACAATCTTCACTTATAACAAATACACCCTTGATGTTCAGAATGTATTCTCGGAAGACATGAAAACAATAACCCTTTGGATGAAGAGGAATTTTTTACAATTAAACACAGGGAAAACAGAGATCATGTTTTTTAACGATGCCATATCCAGATGGTCTCCTGGATGGTGGCCTGAAGAATTGGGTACAGCCCCTACCCCAAAGACAGTGGCGAAAAACTTTGGGGTGCTAGTAAACAGAGATCTCAATCTGGAGAGTCACATTGCAACAGTTAAAAGATCTTGTTTTTATGCGCTGAGTCTGCTTTGGAAGATTTTCCATTTTCTTCCTATGAGTATGCGCAAAACATTATTCCATGCACTGGTTCTTAGTCGCTTGGATTACAGCAATGCTCTATCAGTATCTGCCTAGGACTCTGATTTACAACGTTTACAGGTCGTGCAGAATACTGCTGTACGCCTGGTGACCAGTGCCCCCTATCGCGCCCCTTCTCTTCCTCTCCTTCACAGCCTACATTGGCTTCCAATTCCAATTCGTATGAGAATCCATTTTAAAGTGTACTGCTTGGTGTTTAAAGGTCGCAATTTGATGGGCCCTACATACTTAACTGAGAAATGAGTCAAATACATTGCAACACGTTGACTCCGATCTGAAGGGAAGAGCTTGCTCACCATCCCTCGTATTAAGCAAACTAGATTAGGGGGACAATCCTTTTCTTATATAGCCCCTAAACTGTTGAATCAACTGCCCTTGGACCTTCATCAAGAAGCTAATTACCTGACATTCAGGAAAAAACTCAAGACTCAGCTCTTTTAACCTCTAATGCGCCTACTGTGTTGTGATCACCAGTTGTCCTTAGTGCGGAGATACATCATTTGGGGTGAGTCAGGCGCTTTATAAATGTAATAAATAAAATAAAAAATAAAATGTGTCCTGGCCAGGCCACCTTTCAAACTTACTTTTGTCTGCAATAATGTTCTGTATGCCTAACAGGACAGTCTCTAGGCTGAGGGCCCACCACAGAAGTACAAAGAGGCGTGAGCAGGCTGCTCCCAGCTATTTATGACCCATTCTCACAGAGATCGGGAAAAGAAACAAAAATATGTGGCCCTTCAAAGGGCTCCTTTCCCTAAGAACAGACACTGAAGGCATCACCCTCCATCTGCCCCATCTTCCTAATGGCAGCCACAGCCATGGTCAATTATAGCCCAATATATCAGGAAATGCCTTGGCACTTCTAAAGAAATCCAGTCTCCTCTTTACATATTATAGTGTCTGGTGTTCTCCCATCCCATTTAGGAAATCCCAGCAAAACACAAATGCTGTCTGGAGAAAGCAGTCTATACTTAATATCGTATTCTCGTTCAGGCTGTAGACTTCCAAAATGGAACATGCATGCCTGTTTCACTCATACATGGCACACTATCAATCCTAGAGCACACACACATGTACAGAGCACATGATGTCGGCATTCAGGATTCTCAGTTCACCTTGAGCAACAGAACTTAGCAGTTAGCATGCATTCATGTCTCCCGGGTAAGAAGGCCTTTCACTATAATCCCCCAAATATGTTATGCTGCCACTATGATGCTCCACACATGAAAACTGCAACAGGGATGGTAGTCCTCTGTCTGATGCACCACTCCCTGTTCGGAACAAGGTTCATAACCTGTCATCATCAATGCTTAGCCTAGGTCAACACGCATACATGGGATTAGAGTGTGGCATGACCAAAAATCAAAATACAAGATCACAGGTTCATGCAGTTCAGGTGCACAGGTCAGGGAACATAATCATAAATTATGCAGAGACATTCCTGTCCCAATATACCTGAAGGCCTATTATCAACTTTTAAACCCTTAAAGCCTACATCTAGGTTCTTAAACTGCAGCTTAGCTCCATCAACTTATCATTAGCTATTTCAGCACCTGAGGCGGGGGCCTACTACCTGTTAAAACAGTTCCTGGACCTAGCCTTTTAGACTGTCCCTGTTGGCCTTTTCCCACTCGATTAACCATCTGAGTAACTACCACTGGTCTAACCCACTCTGTGGCCTTCAAGCATCAAATCATATAGGGTCTAAATAGACGCCCAACAAACCCTAGACTCTATTCCTAAATTTTAACCACATGAGTGCCAGCTCAGAGAACACCATCCTAGTTATCACATGGGTGCCAGCACAAGGTATACTGGCATCCTCAACATATTTGTGTGAGCTCAACAAACACTAGGCACTGAGACGCTCGGGTACCTGTCAGAGAACAACTGCTTCTTGTTAGCTATAATTATTTGTTAGACAGCAGTTGATACTGAACCACAGTGGTGGTGGGTAAAGCGTGGCCTTTAAACCTCTATAGTGCCTAGTAGGAAAGCAGAATTGATTGAGCTGCTTTAGTAGTGGCTCAGGACCACAGATTTTTAAAATCACTGATGCATGGTCAAACAACAATGGACACTGAAGAAGTCTTGTGATAGTCCACAGAACAAAGGGCACAGAAGCACCCTGGTTCTAATCAGTTTGGGGTACCCAAGGGTTTGTGTGTGTGGGCTAGGGCCTGCTATATCATGCTGGTTAAGAAACAGGGTGGTGTTGCAAATATCCTGCTCATACACAGAACTGTGCACAGAGACCTAGGACATCAGTGAATTGTGGTGTACCAGAAACTCACCTCAGTATTTAGAAAAACCCCAACCAGCTAGCATCAGTGTCACATTAGCTCTTCGTCCTATAGCAAAATAACCAATGATTAGACAACCTAGAACATGCGACTTAGGACCATCTCAGGAATGGTGGTAAGTGAGAACACTCTTTTGTTATACTTTCATACCAGTCCACAACAGGAGTAACTATAAGAGACACGGTAAGGTTTAAATATTTATTTTAACAATGTGATCTCATATGCAGTATTTTAGCAAACATAATCAGACATATGATAAAAAATAATATGGTCAGCATGGTCACAATTCCATAAAATACAAAAGGAGAAATCATATTACAATGATGGTGAAAACAGGTCCTATAGCGCCTAGTTTTAACACCCTCCCCATATAGGAACTATGTATTATAAACTAAAGAAGGTCTCTTGGACTTGTTTTGGGGGACCTCATTACCTTTCCGCTCAGTAAGAGTAAATTACATCTGGATCAGCATAGGCTCTCTGCATCCCTGGAAACGGAAATCTTCCAAGTGTGTGAAATCATGGCAAGCGTGGAATAATAAAGGAGCCAGAATCTTACTTGGCTCACAGATGCCAAAATGTTGTATCTAGAAAGTGTTACACGAACATGTCGAAAAACAGCTAACATGTTTTGATAACCTTGACGGCTCAGCACTCAATGTTCAGACTAGGGGAACGATGTAAGTCTAGAGATGTCGAAAACAAACCTTTTCTCATGTGTAGACCTTCATGAAGGTTAACTTACAAAAACAGCTATGCAGTGTCTTGTGCAAAAGCAGCAAAAGGTAAAATGGCGTTTAAACTTCTAATAAGCCATGCTAACATAACATGCGCGCAAAAGCAGGCCTTAAACCATACTACACCCTCCCTTGTTCGGGGAACGCACAATAAAGGGGGCAAGATTCATAGAACGCAGAGTTCAAGTTCGAATGAGACCAAACCACGTTCAGGAGTTTTGCCAAACTTGAAAATTGGCAGTAAAAATCCGAATTAAAAAGTAACCAAGTCAGTGAAAACAATCACGGGTGGCCATGGTGTGAAAAAAGACCTAAAAAAGTAAGAAAAACATTAAAGCATTAGAGAAAAAAAACAGTTCATGAGTTCAGTACGTGTCTATGAAGCAGAAAAATTCACACTTCAATCCAATAACGTATAAGCACCATACGTTGCAACTGCCTCCAATAGGAAGTCCTTATCATCATCCATGAACATTTCAGCCATCCAATTAAGTAATGGAAATGAACATACATGTTCTTCAATTGCTGGAGCCTCTAGCACCATCAGAAGACAACTCAGGCTTACTTCAAGATAACTACGCGCAAGAAAGTCATTGGACGCAGTCCAAATGTTCCAATTGCCTAGAACCCCATGAGCCGCTGCGCAGGCCATAAACCCGAAGCTAGAACGATCTATTTCATGAGCAACTAAGGGACTCATTAGTAGATTAAAATCCAGGTCAGGAGACACCGTGTTGCAGAGACACAAATCCAGAGCCCATTCAAATCCACAATCCAGGCAATGTAAAACAGGCTGCACGCAAGTGAAAAATGAGAACCAGAAAAATAAAACCATACGCCACACTCAGAGTCGCCTGATGCAGCGATCCATAGTATTCTAGCATCCGGTTACGAAGCAGGAGCAGCCGGGGCAGATCGTCGTGGGGCACAGACTGTGCATCCATTTTGGAGTAAACAAATTAACAGCAGTATGCCCGCTCCTAATTCAAGAAGTAATGGGAAACAGCCGAAGACACTTGAAAAAATCGAAATAAAAAATGCAGGGATCACAGCAAATATAGTTTGGAATGAGGTCACAAGGCCAGAACTTACTACTTTAAAAAAGTGTGCCAGGCCCGTGGTCGACGAGGCATTAAAGATTGTGTGAATCAAAGCACCGAAATGCAGGGGCAGGTCTGTGTTTAATCAGGCATTTACCACAGTATGAGTATTTGCAACGTGAAGAACGAATGTCTCACGCGCAGATGTAAAGGGGACCTCCTTCTGGGGCAAAGAGCTCTTATTCAGCTCATCTTGTTCAACTCTGCTTTCAAGGCCGGGATAGAAGGCCAGATGGAAGTATCGAGCCTCCCATGTGGAGGAGGAAATAAGACACTCTTACAGCAACTACACGCTGAGAAACAGTAACGATATAAGGAAAATCAGCCAGCACACCACAGCAATCTTCATTATTTAATAACAAATAACTACCGTTTGCAAGCAACGTGAAAGTTGGTGTAATTGCCGGGATGGGAGTGCCCTTCAAAACACAGGCAAGGTTTGGTGCAAGTACATTACAAGAGCCATGCAATTGCAGATTTCTACAGACTACAGAGTGATCTGGTGTGGTTGTGCAATTTTCACCTTTCAAATAAACTTCCTTTCTGTCAGAGGGTCGGGAGCACACCTGAAGTGGGCTCCGTAACAGACTGTCCCTCTTCCCTACAGGACTGGGCTGGCCCCTTTAAGAATTGTCTGGACTACGGTGAGGCCGGCTCCGCCCCTCTGACACGGCGTCCAGTGCACCTATCAGAACCATCCTCCTCGGAGAGAAAGGCGGACGGTGATGATGCCAGGGTGTTCGTGTCCTGGGACTCATGGAAGAGGGACGTTGCAGCGGACCCGGAGGACGAGGCGACGTGGAACGGCATCCAAGGCAAGGTCCCGGGAGCAGAAGTGGCTTGTTCAACTGAAGGTCCGGAGGTCGGGAGGAAGCGCGACGAGGCGGAAAAGGAAGCAGCCGCCGAGCAAGGAGAACGGGAGTGTACGGACGATCAGGAGAAGCCAGGAGGCCACCGGTACCGCTCTCCGCCCAGCCACGTGCAGGAGGACGCGTGGCTGAGCCAGGTGCGTGCACGTTTGCGTACCTTTATGGAGTTTAAGAGGGGAGGGACCGGGTAGAGGGGGAGGCGAGGACAAATATTGACATATCCCACTGCACTTTCGGGCTGACGGCTATATTGGTGGTGGTATCTGTGCTGCACGAACGTACTCCTCACAACCCCTTTCCCATATCCCCTGTTATTAAGTGCTGTGCCCTTACTGCCACGTTTGTTTCTTTTGTTTTACGGTGGGCGTCTGGAAGCAATATCCCGGAAGACCAGGAAGGAGACGCCCTGTACAGAAGAAGCTCCCCAGAAGCCACTATATTTAGTTGTGTTAAACCTGCCCTGTGCGAAATAAAACAATACTGACCCAAACGATTAGTCTTGGCTCCGTCCCTCCTTGTGCCGAAAGGTTACACTTTCCTTCCCTCAAACACCTATATGTGAACGGAATATTCCAAGCTTCATGAAGATAAGCGCTACCTAAAGGTTCAAATCTACCTATAGCATAGTGTTTCATGCAGGACTCAAACTTGAACAGGGAGAAAGGTAGAGTTATTAATCCATGGATGAGCCAAACTGCAGAATTCGACTCAGCCACTGAAAATTGTAATAGTTCCAGTTTTTCAATATGCAACAGTGAAAATGTGGCATCCTTCCTTGACATAAATTGTTGTTTAACTGTCAAATTAAAAGGCAGAAATAACAAACTCGTGTTCATTTAATGCCAAGGCACTGTCCCAATTTTCAATGTTTGAAGAGTCCAAGCAAACTGCATAACAAAATGTAATTGATTCTGCCCATGGTACAGTACTGCAACATCTTCCTGCGCAGTATCAACCACAGATGATACAATATTATCTAATGTGTAAATACAGGAAGAAAGAATGTTAATGCTATTATCTACAACGGCAAGCACTTTTTCTAAATTGCCCTGATCAATAGCTCTGAACCTAGAAGCAGCTTCAATCTGGGACAGTTTCCAAACCTCGTTATAAGCAGCATATATCCATCTTTTCAACGTGCCTGCTTCAGAACCTTTAACAAAATCATTTAAGTCAACGGTGTCAGTGAGTTGGATAAATGTAGCTTAACAGATGCCAAGGATGAATGTCTGAGACAACTCTGGCATAATTTGCCTACAGAATAGGTGGTGACTGAATGCTGAGTCTGAAAACGGGGATTTACTCTAACCTCTGGGTAGCCAGGGGTCAGACCCAGAAAACGGTGCTGGCAGGAATCTGCACTTTTTTGCCATAGCAACCAGCCTTTGGGTTTAATGCTGGAAACATTAAAAGAGGAATTTCTCAACAGGGCTTGTAAGTCGCCTAGGGAAGTACTGGTGTAATTATTCACCCAAATCAGGAAATGAAGGAGCATTTAATTTTTTAGAAGTAGCTAATCCAAAGCAGGTGGTTTGTGAAATAGTGGCATACAGAAACAACATATAGTTTGGGATTAGACATGCACGATGCAAAGCCTCAGTGCCTTGCACTTGCCAACTTTTAGAACCTCAATGGTATCTTTCCACAGTTCATAGCCCACAACAGCCAACTGGTCAATAAAAGACTATGATTACAGTAATTTAGTGTGGGTAAGTCTAACCTTGGAAGAGGACTTCTCAGTCATCTTAAAATTAAATGAATTAGGGTTTGATTCCTCCAAATCAGTAAAATAAGAAAATGTTTTCAAAAGCGTTTTTGAGCTGCCTTTCACAGGTTCGGGACAGTGTTCCCACTGTGTGTAGTTAACCACATTTCTAAATTAATTTGTCTTATGCAGAAAGTGATTGCCAAAATGCTGGTAACAGTACAAATCATCATAGTTAGCAGATTCTAAATTTAAATCTTCAGCATCGAAGGCAGCATAATATTTCAAATCAGAAAATAAAGCATGTACGGTTTGGACGTCCCAATCATCAGAGCGAATATTTTGTTTAACCACATCCCCCATAGAACACGGAGTACATTGGGAACATTAATAACCTCTGTGGGCCCATGTACCTGGAACTTTACAGCATCCCATACAATCCCACCTAATACGGGCCAAGCAGTTATATTCACATGATGTGAGAAGAGGAGTGGAGAGCCAAAGTTCCATCAATTAATCGAATTGAAGTTCTTTATTGAATGTAGTGTCCATTTGTAAAACAAAAAAAATACACCACAAATCCGATGGACATGAGTAAAAAAAATTGCAAAAAGTACCAGCCAAATGTAAGTCCAAGGGGGAATCAAAATATGTTTTTTAAACCAGGTAGCAAAAATCGAAACTTTTGAAGGGAACTTAGATGTGGACGAGCCAGTGTCAAATGAAAAACGGGACTGATTTGCCACACGGGTCTCCAAATCAGGCAAAGACAAGTCAGTTGGATAAGTGTATTCAGTGTCATTAAGAGGATCACCAGCAGGTAGATTCAATAAAGGATTCATAAGTGGATTCATTTTAATGACAACATCAGGCCCGATGGCAGGATCTGGGGCCAAAACAGAGTGTCGCACCATTGCTGGACACGAAACCGCAGGCGTCATACTATAAAGAATCGGCACCCTGTGTAGTTTGACATTGTCAATGGAGATGTACCTGTTCCCCTTTCGCCCAGGAAGATGAGGTAAAATGACTGTTCTTGTACCCTGCCCGCCAAGCGTAGCAACTGGAGCTCGATAGGAAGGACCGAATTCTTTCTTGTTCTTTATCTTCTCTTGGACCATTTCTCCAACTTGGGGTAGCCAGCCGACTACCGGAATCTGCAACGCAACATCAGATGTGGAGGGCAAGTGTTCCTTTGCAAGACTGTCTCTGGTCTTTTGTAGGTTCTGCAAAACATTAGAATGTTCATCTATGGCAAAGGATACGTCGGCCGCCGCCATGTCTAGACCATCAAGGTCTGGGACAAACATTTTGATGCCAAAGAGCATTTGGTATGGGGTCAGCCCACCGAGAGACCTTCTAGGGAGATTATTTAGTGCACGTTGAATGCTATTGAGGTGGGTTAGCCAATCTCTGCCAGCACCTACTACCTTTGCTGTCAAGGATTGCTTTAAGTCACGGTTTATCCACTCCACAACACTATTACCCTCGGGTCTGTATGGAGACGAAAATTTGACTTGGACCTCCAAAGAACTCATGGCGTCGCCTTAAAGTCAAACGCTGGACCCTGGTCCGAATGGAAGGTGCCACAAGCAAAAATTCCCACAAAGACACGCAAATCCCTTACGATAGTTCTGGAATCAGCACTCCTTTGAGGCCACATCCACACAAAGCGTGTTCAAGAGTCGACTGCTACTAAGATGTACTTATATGTAGTATCAGATGAGAAAGGACCGCAGTGATCTAATTAAACGCACGCAAGTGGTTTATTAGATATGTACTGAGTTTGGGGCGGGCGGGCAGCAACAGAAGGTTTAATTTACTGACAAATGTCAAATTGAAGGACATAATCACGCTTTTGTTTGTACAAACCCCGCCACCAATACCGTTGCTGGAGAAGAGAAACAGTAGCTGACACCCCGGCATGTGATGAAGCCATCCCAGGGTGGGCTGCTGTAATCATAGTCTGTCTGCGGTCCGCGTTGGGAAACAACCTGTCACCAACGTAGTTATTTCTCACATAAGGAACTTTATCAGGACTTAAATTATAAGAGTTTTTAGAAGGGGAACCCCTAGGGTAATTACCTCCCTTCTCTGTTGCGTCAATAGCTGCCAAAATGTCATCATCAATCTTACTTTTGGAACGTGTATCCGCTGCTACTGCAAATGTTGCAACTGCTGTCTTCGCGGCTTCATCTGCGAGACAGTTGCCAACAGCGTGAACTCCAACACGCTGGTGACCCAGAGTATGAATTACAAAAACAAGTGGCAGCCGTTCTTTAAGCTCAGCTACTCGAACCCAGATCAGTTTATGTTTATTGTGCGACCCTTGGAGTCACGGTAATCGTTTTGAGTCCACAGTAGTAAGAGTCACTTACAATAAGAGTAGTCACACCGGGATCGGCGTTCTCCAATGCAAGCATCAGAGCACGGAGTTCTGCCAACTGGGTGGTACAGTCCCCTACTGACTGTGTATGCACGACATCGGACTTGAATTCACCGCCCACCATAATACCAATCACAATTGCACAGGCCGAAGAATATGCGTGCTTTGAACCCGTAGCCGCTTGCGCTTTTCCATCAGTGTAAATGATACAACGGGAATCCTCAAGTGGGCACATAGTCAGAGGGGCAGGATGAACAAATTCATACTGCAAGAACTCCTGAGTCTGCAAAGAGGAATCAAAAATGAAGGTGACATCCGGGGATGTCAAGGATGTGACCCGTCATATCCACCGAGGGTGCAAAGCTTTGGAATTCGGTACACTGGCTTTCGTCACTGCCTCCAAGGCAGGATACGGAGTAACAACCAAAATGTGTTTTCCCTGCGACAGTACACATTCCTTAAGAATCGCTATTTGCACTGCTGTCAACTCAGCTGAAGTGTACAAGTGTGACTTGTAAGCGATAGGGACTGTGTTACCCTCATTAAAAGTGAGGTACGTGAAACCCACTGCTGCTGGCACGATTCGTACCACCAGGCTGGTGTGGTTATCACAAGTCGACAAGAATTTAGATTCTAGAAGATCAGCCTGCAAAGATTGCAAGATGGCTGAATGTTCAGGCAGCCAGCACGATTTGCAAAAAGAAGGTTGTATCAACGCGTAAAGCGGCTTGAATTGCTGGGCATATTCGGGAATGTAGGTACGACCGAAATTCAAAAAGCCCAGTAAAGATTGTAGTTTCTTCAGCGTTGTGGGAGCTTGCAAAAATGCACATTTCTCCAGGAAGTGAGGAGCTAAACCTCGACCTTTATTGTTGAGCTCGTAGCCCAGGAACAACACTGTGTACTCTGCAATGTGTGATTTCGCAAAGTAAAATTTATAGCCTATATCCACAAAACGGCAAATTATGCAGTCTACATGGCACAGATGGGGCCATAATTCATCATCTGTGAGATAAATGTCATCCACATACCAACATGCATCTGCGATGAGTCTCTCCAAGAGAGAGACTATGCGGGCGGCAAAAACGCCTGGACTATTCTTGTAGCTCATAGCCAAACAAAGAAAATGGCGTTGTTTGCCACCACTGGTAAAAGCTGTCCATTGACTACTAAGAGGGGACAGATTGTGGGTAAAAAAAACATTGGATATGTCAAGTGTGGTTTTGAACCTTTTACGCATGAGACAGACTATCCACAAGAGCAGAACTGTGAGTATTCTGCACTGCACACGTACGACAATGTGAGTTTAAGTGGTGGTAATCCAATACCAAACAGTATGAGCCATCTGGCTTGGTCACAGTAAAAAGTGGGTTATTCATCAGAGACACAGACGTTTCAAGTACACCTTGATATTCCAACTGTTCAAGGAATTCTGCAACGGAAGCTTTCGCTTCTCGCTTCATGAGGTACTGGAGTTGAGGCTGTGGCATCCACCGCAAAGGAATCTCTTGTCAAGGGGAAAGTTTGTCCCATCCACAGTGAGTACGGTACAACGCAGGCGCAAGCCCTTTGCCAAATCTTCTGCAAACTGCAGCGCCTGCTCCTATGGTACTGTGTGCGCGAAGCAGGGAGGATCACCTCCCCCCCTTGTGGAGCAGCTAGGCCAAAATATCTTAGGTAGTAGTTAGATTTTCCCAAAATACCCCTTTTATGGTACGTGCTATGTTGCCTTCAAATATGAGGAGAATTTTATAAAGTCCTTCAGGGGGAGCCACTCTAGTGTCAGCAGTCTCAACTACAACAAAGGTATCAGTCGCTGTCACCTTCAGTAGTGGACGCAACGCCTCTCGAATTATGGTAATCTCCGCTGCGCTGTCCAGCAGCTTCAGCGCCCATGTCAGATTCCGAAGCTGCGTTCTCACTATCTGTGGCATATCTCGCTGTTACCGCAGCAACTTTCTTCTTTGGAAACTGAGGCCTTTGACGCGGGGACTCGTCCTGCTTCCCTTTTCCGTCAGCCTTGCGTGGCTGCTCACAGCTCTGTTGGGCACCTTGTCCTCTGCTGCCGCCTCCTCCACCGGTTGGTGTTACCGATGTTTCCTGCAAAGAGCGAGGAGAACGTTGTTCAGGGACCTTAAATCTATCAGGAGACTTAATTGTAGTGCGGTCGCGCAACTCATATGTACGCTCAGTAGAGGCAAGTGTTTGTGAAGCAGGACGGGACCCCTGTTTCTGTTGCTGTTTCCCCTGTTTTTTGTTCTTACTCCAATTTTGTTTCAGCACTTTCGGGCAGTCATCCTTATCAGATGACGCCTGCTGAGTTTGCTGATATGTTTGTTTTTCAGCGAAAGGATTAACACCCAAACTATTACGGGCAACAGTCTTATAAGTCTCCGTAATAATTCTCGGTAACAGACGTGGTTTCTCGGCCTAAGGAATACCGCGCAAAGCATTATAGACCTGGAAACGTACCGCATCCCGCTTGACATTAGCAAGGACGAGATTGCAAACCATGTAAAACTTTCCCACGAGTCACATTCCCAATTCCACAGCTGCCTCCGGTCCGTGTTCATCCTGAATACGCTCAATGACGGAGGGCAGGACAGCCATTGACTGGGTGCCGAAGCACCTAGTATAGACTGCAGCAAAAATCACACCCCAAGTGGTACAGTCATTTACGTCTGGCACTAAGTCTTTTTGCAAACTAATTGTAAAGATCCTGTGTTTCTCCACAGGAGAGTTATTTGGAAATACTGCCTCCAGTTGGTCAAATTTCTCGGCAAGCCAAAAAGGCATCTCATCCTTATCCTGGGGACGCTTGCCCATGACCACATTAACCATAACAGGACTAAGCTTCAGTCCGTTCGGCCCAACTGGTTGCGCCGCCCCAGCCGGGGCCCCACCCGGGAGGTTGCGGGAAATGTAATGAACCAGACCCCTTATTACTGACACTGCAGAGGCATAAAGGGGTCTTAGTTGTGGAGCTGTCAACTGCCCCGCCTGAGGATGTGGGTGTAAGCAGCTAAAACAGGCCATGTAGCGCATGGGATTGACAACGGCCTTTGTCTGACGGCCATTGTAACGTGTGGGAGGGCGACATTAAAGCAAACGGTGTGCTGCCAAGCAGAAAGCGGAACTTCTTGTGTCCCATATGGAGCGTAATCTGCAGGCGTGGCAGCTGAGGTGTAAGTGTAAAATACACCAGACACAGCATCTACCGCAGGAAACGTGACCCATGAGTAAAACAGCTCAAACGGGTACGTTGCATCAGCCGATACAACAAACACAACTGCCTGTCCCTGTAATGAAACAAGGAAATCCTGCAAATGATTCTGCACAGCCACGCGACTGTGTGCTGGGATATCAACCGCAGCCATATTGACACAGTGAAAGCTAAATACAATGCAATATAAACTGGGTAGTAATTCAATAGAAAACCGTTTTTATATTATCGAGCTTGAAAAGACCTATGTAACTATAGGTAGGTTTTATCCGTCACCACTGTCAACTGGAAACAATAGTGAGGGTGTCCTGGACTGATATAAGCACTAGTCAAGTGTCTCACAATAAGACCACACTCTTTGTCGGTGCCATGTTGCAAGGATCCTGCTCATACACAGAACTGTGCACAGAGACCTAGGACATCAGTGAATTGTGTTGTACTAGAAACTCACCACAGTACCTAGAAAAACCCCAACCAGCTAGCATCAGTGTCACATTAGCTCTTCGTCCTATAGCAAAGTAACCAATTATCAGACAACCTAGAACATGCGTCTTAGGGCCATCTCAGGAATGGTGGGAATTTAGAAGACTCTTTTGTTATACTCTCATACCAGTCCACAACAGAAGTAAATAAGAAACACAGTAAGGTTAAAATATTTATTTTAACGACGTGATCTCATGTGCAGTATTTTGGCCAACATAAGCAGACATATGATTAAAAATAATATGGTCAGCATGGTTACAATTCCATAAAATACAAAAGGAGAAATCATATTACAATGATGATGAAAACAGGTCCTATAGCGCCTAGTTTAAACACCCTCCCCATATAGGAACTATGTATTATAAACTAAAGAAGGTCTCTTGGACTTGTTTTGGGGGACCTCATTACCTTTCCGCTCAGTAAGAGTAAATTACATCTGGATCAGCATAGGCTCTCTGCATCCCTGGAAACGGAAATCTTCCAAGTATGTGAAATCATGGCAAGTGTGGAATAATAAAGGCGCCAGAATCTTACTTGGCTCACAGCTGCCAAAATGTTGTATCTAGAAAGCGTTACACGAACATGTCGAAAAACAGCTAACATGTTTTGATAACCTTGACGGCTCAGCATTCACTGCTCAGACTAGGGGCACAATGTTAGTCTAGAGATGTCGAAAACAAAAGTTTTCTCATGTGTCGACCTTCGTGAATTCTAACGTACAAAAACAGCTATGCAGTGTTGTGTGCAAAAGCAGCAAAAGGTAAAATGGCGATTAAACTTCTAATAAGCCATGCTAACATAACATGCGTGCAAAAGCAGGCCTTAAACTGTACTACAGTGGTTTGTGGAGGGATTTACATGAATTTTTAACATAAAAATATTTTTTTGTTGTCAGACCTTTTTTTTGTAAAATCCCTATATTTTCCCATAGGGAGATTCCACAGTGGGGCATATATTTCCACATGGTAAAGAATAAGGAAAGTTAATAAATGTCATTAAACTTATAAAAATATTACTATTTTAAATATTTATCTCAATTAATTTAATATATTTATTTTAAATGTAGAAGTAAAGAATCAGATGCTACAGCACTACTCAGTTTTAAAAAACATCTTTAATTAATGTAAATATTTTAAATTGAAATTTTTTCAGAAATTTACATGAAAAATAAGGGCCCGATTACAATGGCGGAGGGATTGCCACCTTCGGCCCGGCGGTGGCGGTCCCTCCCCATCTGCATGCCTTTTTCCCCCTGCAAGATCAGGGTGGCGGGGGAAACGTTCTGCAAGCTTGGTGGTCGCGAAGTCCGCCCGCCACGCTTCCACCACAGGCAACCGTAACGACTGCCTGGCGGTGCAGATATGGCCGTGTTTATGGGGGCGGTGCCTCAAAGCCCTATCACAATGTTGGTGTCAGCCCGCCTTTCCATGGCGATGGAACCGCCATGAAAAGGCTGGCGGAGGCCGGCTTCAGAGGCCCGTTATGGACTCCCTCAGGTGGTGGGCACTTGTGCATTTCCATGCACAAGGTGGCAGGCACCGCACCATTGGACATTGCGGCAGGTGCTGTAGCCAGAAGCACCCGCCTCAATGTTGTATTGCCAGATGTGAGCGCTGCGGTGGCGGTCGCATCATTATCAGAGGCACGGTACCGCCACATGGCAGGCGGGATGTCCCGGTGCAGCTAGGGTGGCGGGCGGCCTGAAGTCATCCTAATGACCCCCTAAATTCCCTAAAGTATGAGTAAATTACACATGTAAATTACTCACAAGTGAAAATTACGTTAGTGAACACCCCATTTTTGTCTTACAAGTCTCTGCTTGTCCACCACTAATTGATGACCCTCATGGACCAGCTCATCAACCTTTTTTTCTTATGGCTCAACGAATCACAAAGCATGTGCCCTTCAGAATTGAGTGTATCTTGTGAGAGGCAAGTGTATCCTATCCATGACGAAATGCACACTGTTTACTTAGGCAGTAGCCTTGATGCCCATTCTTGCTATTTCCACACCATCGCTGAGAGCTGATTGTGTGAGCCATTGTTCGAAGAGAGGCAGCCTCTTGTGAAGTGTTGATGATGTCTTCTTTGTCCAGGACTAGCGGGCAAGCCTGCTTTACCACATCTCTGATAAATTCATCAACAACTGACGGTCTTGAACCATAACTGACAAGTGTGACAAGTAATCAATCAATCAGAATCTTATAAAGCGTGACTACTTACCAGTGAGGGTCTCAGGGCACTGGGTGGTGGGAGGGCTGGGGCTGCTATTTAGTTGAAGAGCCAGGTCTTGAAGCCCATCCTGAATTGCTCCAGCCATGGTGATTGCCTGAGGTGCAGAGGCAAGGAGTTCCAGGTCTTCGCAGATGAGGATCTACCTCCAGCCATGGTTTTGCAGATCCGTGGGACGATTGCCAGGGCCATTTGGGCAGAGCGGAGATGTCGGATGGGAGTGTAGAAGGAGAGGCTATGATTTAGGTATGCAGGTCCTGCATTGTGGAGGGCTTTGTAGGTGTGCGTGAGAAGCTTGAAGGTGATTCTGTTGTTGACAGGTAGCAAGTGAATTCTCTCAGATGGCCAGTGATGTGGTTCTGGCCGGGGTGTTCAGGATGAATCTGGCGGAGATGTTCAGGATGGGCTGCAGTTGTTTTCGGAGTTGCTGGGTGGTGCTGGCATAGAGCGTGTTGCCATAGTCGAGTCTGCTGCTGACGAGCGCATGTGTGACCATTTTTCTTGGTTGGGATCTACTTGAAGATTTTACAAAGGAGGTGGCGTATGTGAAAGCAGGAGGAGGAGACAGCATTGATTTGGTGGTTCATTGAGAGTGAGGAGTCCGGGATGATGCAGACATTTTGTGCGTGGTCCGTAGGAGTGGGGGGATTCTGAATGCTGTGGGCCACCAAGAGTCGTCCCAGGCAGAGGAGCCCAGGATGAGGACTTCGTTCTTGTCTGAGTTGAGGCAGCTGTTCTTCATCCAGGTGGCGACTACCCTCCCCTGTCATGGAAGCTGCTCTTGGCTGCTGTGGGTTCGTATGTGAGGGAGAGGATCAGCTGGGTGTCATCGGTGTAGGAGACAATGTTGAGTCTGTGGCTTCGGGCGATGTCTGCGAGCGGGGCCCTGTAGATGTAGAAGAGAGTGGGGCCCCGGGAAGATCCCTGAGGCACTCCGCAGCTTGTCTCTGTGGGTTCTGATTTGAACGGTGGAAGTCTGACTCACTGCGTTCAGTCGGTGAGGAAGGAGCAAATCCATTCTAGGGCTCTGTCGCGGATGACGGAGTCATGGAATCTTGCCCAGAAGGTGTGGTGGGAGACGGCCTCGAAGACAGCTGAGAGGTCCAGGAGGATGATGGCTGCAGTCTTGCCTCTCTCGAAGAGGGTGAGGATATCATCAGTAGCGGCAAGGAGAGGGATCTCAGTGCTGTGGTTGCTTCTGACAGCCAGATTGGGAAAGGTCAAGAATGTTTGTTTCAATGAACTCAGAGAGTTGGCCGTTGATGGCCTTCTTAATAACTTTGGTTGAGAAAGGAAGCAGAGAGATGGGTCTGTAGTTCTTGAGGTCTCTCGGGTTGGCAGAAGGTTTCTTCAGCAGGGGGTTGATCTGTGTGCATTCAAGTCTTCGGGAAATTTCCAGACTTGATGGAGCGGTTGATGGTGCAACAGAGTTTGGGTGCGGTGGAGATACCGGCTCTGTTGAAGATGTGGTGAGGGCAGGGATCCGAGTGGGCTCTGAAGTGGATGCTCTTCATGATCCTGAAGGTGTTGTTAAAGGTGATGGTGGTCCGATGGTCAAAGTCTGCTGGGGGGTGGAGCCATTGGGTGTGGTGGATGCAGCATGATTTTGATAATTTCCAAGCTTGCGGATGCAGTTTGACTGATAATCATGGAGCATTAGGCACCACTTTTTGATGCAGGGTGGCATCTTGGCCTTGTAATTGCCAAAGATGGATATAGGTGCTTGATGATCAGTCAATCCAGTATATGCCTTCCATACTCAAATAGATGAAAGTGGTTGCAGGACCATTCAGCTTACAGACTTTCCTTTTATGGTGTGAGTACTTCTTTTGCGGCTCTCGTCAAGCTGCCATTGGCATCTACTGTGATTTATCTTGCTGCTTCCGAGTGAGGATCACTGTGGTCCAGAATGGCACCAAGACCAATTTATGAGAAAGTGCCCTCTTTCTGGCATGGTATGCCCCCACCATTTGATGAATTGCTTATGTTCTTTGACTGAGTGTGCCCTGGGCTCATGATAATCAGGTACCCATGGCCTATGTTCCTTCCGTAAAACTGCATTGAAGCCTAAACCCAATTGGCATCTCTGGCCACATGTCAGCCTCTGGTAAATAGTACCATATGTACCCAGGGCCCTATGACCATAAAAGGCCTCTACGGGCTGCAGCACTTATTGTGCCACCCTTAGAGGCCCTGTACCCTGTACCCTGACACTCACACACCACCTTTGCAGGCTGCGTGTCTTGGTACGGAACAAAGTGACGAGTCGACATGGCACACATCCCTGTGTGTCATGCCAACAAACCACTGCCCTGGCATACATCAGTCAACCACTAGCTGGGTGCCCTGTGATAATGGTGAGGGTACAGGTATATGAGCCCTATACCCCTGCAGTGCCCAAGCCCATTCCTGGGCACTGTTAGTGCTGTGCTGCCATTAGGAGTATATGGTGCTGGGAGTTTGTCATTACGAACTCCACAACACCATAACGGCTACACTGAAGACTGGGATGTTTGGTATCAAACGTCTCAGCACATTAAACCCACACTGATGCTAGTGTGGCATTTAATGTAAAATGCACAACAGAGGGCATGTTAGAGATGCCCCCTGAAACTCGACCAACTTCTAGTGACCTGACTGAGTGGCTGCCTAGGTTGCCACAAACAGACAGGTTTCTGGACCCCTGGGTCGAGAGCTGCTGCTCTCCGGGGCCTGAAACAAAGCACATCATGGGACGAGGTGCCAAGCCTCCACCCCCAGGATGGGCAGGGTTCACGAAGGAGAAGCTTCAAAGGTGTGCCGCCTTTGTGAGCCTCTCCAGACCATGTGCTGCTTTCAGCACTGGTCCCCACTGGTTCTTCCCCCCAGTTTGGGCAGGAGAACCAGTGGAAAAAAACAAGTGAGGAAGAGAGGTGGGCCCACCTCTGCCAAGTCCACCCCTCCCGTGGGGGAGGCAAGATGAAGCACAACCTCGAATCCCGCCATCTTTAAAATGGGGGACCCAGCCAACCAGGGACAGGCTCCTGCCCCCGGCCTCTGGAGAATGGCAGAATAGGGTCTGTACCCACCCCAGGGAAGGGACCCATTGGTCACTGCCCTTTACCTATCTGTAGCACCCCCAAATTTACAATTTAGGGGCACCCTGAACCTTCCTTCCTCAGATCCAGCAACAACAAAAAAATAACATAAGAAGAGCCGTGCAGAGCTAACAAGAGGATGATGCCCTCTGACTTGGCCCCAGCCCTACAGGCCTGTCTCCCCTCAAACCTGCTCCTGTGAAATCCCAGTGTGTCTTGCAGCCAGCTACCTCAAAAACCCCAGAGGACCTGCCTGCCTTCACTTCAAAGACTGAATCTCCAGTGAAAACCGGACTTTTTCAAGCTGCAGCTTTTGGTGCCAGCCAAAGACAGCAAATGCAGCCCACTCTGCACCCACCAAACCCGGCCTGAGCTCGAGTGGAAAAACACCACAAGGAGTTCACCCCGGCGATCCTGACCCAAGATCCAGTGACCTTGACCTGCCTCAAGCCGCCAGACAATGCCTGCAGCCTCAATCCAGAAGAGCCCCCTACCGCAACCAGAGCGGGTAAGAAAATCTGATGCCCCACGGCCTTGTGCGCCCAAACCAATGGTGCCTAACCAACCCACGACATCCTCACTTACCCCTCAAGGTGGTGGTCACAGCTAGAAGATCCTCGTCCCGAGCCTGCAAAGTTTCTGTGTACCGGAGGTTCTCCATTGAAAACAACGGGGCACCCGACCTCAAAAGATCACCCTGCGCTGGGCCGCCCTAGTGCCACTGAGAGTGCACCTTTGGTGCTACTTTGGTCCCCAACTTTCCCTGAGCCAAACCCTAGGAGGTTTGCTCCCATAACCTCGTGTCCTGCTTGCCAGCAGTGAAGTGAAGTGCAGTGAAGTGAAGGCGTTTTGTAGAGCGCGACTGCTGCCAGAGGGCGTCCAAGCGCTAATTAGAGGAAATGAAACTCTGAGGGACGGGGGAGAAAGACCAGGAGGGGAGCTAATTTCTAAATAGTAATGTTTTCAGCTCTTTGCGAAAGGACGAGAGAATAGGGTTGGACCTTAGTGAGAGGGGAAGAGAGTTCCATAGTCTAGCAGCGTTGAGCGTGAAGGACCTGCCTCCTGCTCTGGACCTTTTAATTCTGGGGACCGCAGCAAGAAATGCGTTTGTGGATCGAAGAGATTTACCGGGACAGTAGGGGGAGAGAAATGAGTGGTTGATCTCAAGGCTAGCTCTATGGAAGGCTTGGTGTGATATGCACAGGGTTTTGAACTTTATTCTGTCCCTGACGGGGAGCCAGTGAAGTGACCTGATCCCTGCCTTAGCTGACTCTCTGCGAGGGTTCTGGAGAAGGGTGCGAGCTGCACAGTTCTGCGTGCGCTGAAGTTTCTCCAGCACGTATTCAGGGGCTCCGACGTAAAGGGCGTTGTTGAAGTCTAGCCTGGACTGGATGTGGCCCTGAATAACAACCTGCTTAGCTTCAAAGCTCAAAATCGGCAGGATCTTTCTCAGCATTCGGATAATCCCGAAGCAGGTTGCTGCTGTTTTAGTTGCCTGGGTATTGACGGTGAGCGTTTTGTCCAGCCATACTCCTAAGCTTTTGATGTCCTCCTTCGGGGTTGGAGGTGGGCCTAAGCTTACGGGCCATAGCTGGTCGAAGGAGATGAGAGTAGGGGGGCGAGGATCATTAGCTCGGTCTTGTCGCCGTTGAGTTTTAAGGATGATGTTGTCATCCATCTTCTAACATCCTCCATGCAGGCTGCCAGGTTGGATTGGGGGAGCCCGCTGTTTTCCTGTGTCAGGGAAACCACGAGCTGGGTGTCGTCTGCATACGAGATGATCTTGATAACGTATTTTTGGACGACCCCAGCCAGTGGCCTCATGTACACATTAAACAGCGTGGGGCTCAGGGAGGAGCCTTGGGGTACACCGCAGTTTAGGGGTCTGCTCGTGGAGCAGGAGCCGCCGTCGAAGACCTGAAAGGTTCTTCCGCTGAGAAAGGAACTCAGCCAGTCAAGGGCGTTTCCTGAGACTCCAAGGTCGAATAGTCAGGACAACAGGGTTCTATGGCACATCGTGTCGAACGCGGCGCTTAGATCGAGGAGGACCACTGCCACTGACCCCCCTCGATCCAAGATCCTCCTGGATTCTTCTGTGACGGCTAGAAGAGCAGTTTCTGTAACGTGTTTGGGACGGAATCCTGTTTGGGTGGAGTCCAGTAGAAGGTTCTCCTCAAGGTAGTTGGTGAGGAGGAGATTGATGTACTTCTCGAGAATTTTGCTTGCTCATGGCAGCAAGGAGATTGGACGGTAGTTGTTAGGGTCTGTGGGATTGAGATTGGGTTTCTCAAGCAATGCTCTCACCATTGCTTGTTTCCAGGAGGCGGGGACCACTCATCTTTGCATGGAACTGTTGAGTAGGTCCATGAGGATGGGGAGGATGACATGTTTGGCCATGTTCATCATCTGAGGGGGAGCCGGGTCGAGGGGGGAACCTGATTTTACTTGAAGTGCAAGGGATTTGAGTGATTCCAGGTCTAGCGGTGGGAATTCATTCAGGTGAACCCGCGGAGGATGTTCTGTAGCGCTTGGGGGAGGTGAAATGACAGTGATAGTTTCCGGGCTGGTGGCTGCGAAGGAAGAATATATTTTGTTGATTTTTTGAAAGAAAAATTCAGCCAGTTCGTTCCAGCGAGAAATAGGATCGTAGGTTGGGGCTGTGGGGTGGGGGGATCTTAGAGAGGCTTTTGACTACTTGAGGCTTTTGACTACTTGACAGTCACCAACCGGAGACCCCCTATCCTCCATAGGATAACATCAGGCCTCAACACTCTGTACTCGGCCACCTAGTGCCACTAAGGGTGCAATCTCAGTGCATCACTGACCCTGGGGAATCCTTAAGTCTAACCCCGAGACCTTAACTCCCACAGTCTATTACTTACCTGCAAACCGTTAACCTGTTTTTCCTCTATGGGATAACATTGACAATTTTTCTTCCAAAAAATGACTTAGGGCCCTATTACGATCCTCCCGCCACCGTAATGGTGAACGGGCCCATCCACCAGAGGTGCGGCGGTCCCGCTGTGGCCCTTAGGATGCCACTGCCACAGTGGCGGTGGCATCCCCCATCCACAACATTGTGGCGGGCGGTGCTCACAGCACCGCCCACCACAATGCTGTGGATGTATGTTGTGCATTGGGACGCACAAGGTGACAGGCACCGTGCAGTGCCTGCCACCTTGTCCATGCCAATGTAAGGGGGTATAGGTACCCCCCCATGTACACTAACCTACCCCCAACACTCTGGGGGCCCGCAAAGGGTCCCCAAAAGCAGAAACAGCATGCCTTTCCATGGCGGCAACACAGCCATGGAAAGGCACATTACTGCCTGCATGTTAATATGGATGGCGGTGTCTTGTAGACACTGCCACCATATTAAGCCCATTTCCGCCCGGCCAACTCGTTGACGGGCGAAAAAGCGGCGGACGGTCTTCCCGTCTGCTGCGGACGGTCTTCCTGTCCGCTGCGGACCTTCCAGCCTTCCTAATATGGCGGGGGGTCATTCAGGCATGGATGGCAGGCGGATCGACCCCGCCACCGGCCCGGTGAGGGCGATCTGCCCGCCATCCAAATAGACCCCTTAGTGTGGAGTTTTGAAAACTAAAGATGAGGTTAGTAAACATAACACAAAAGTAACTTATCTGCAATTTGTTGAAAAATCCTATTCCAAAAAGCTCCAAAAAGCTTCTAAGTGTGGAGTTTTGAAATCTGAAAATATTCTTTAAAAATCGGACCAATAATAAAAAAGCATTTACTCACCTGTTTCCAGGAAATGTTCCAGTGCTGAATCTAGGCATCCAGCACTGAGGTAGAAAAAGTAATGAAAAAGTAACTTACCTGCAATTTGTTGAAAATGTTAATACATTTCAATGTACTGTGTTTGCTGAGTATTGCAATCTACTACATTAACTGTAAATCAAAGCAAGTTCAATTTCTATTGCATTTTCGAACTGTATTCAATCAAGTAACTTATTACTGAAAAGTATTCAATGCTTATCTGTACCAGGCTTGCTTTGGTCTACAAATAAGTAACAGTATATTTTCATACAAAAACAATTGGCCTAGAGTTCAGTTCTTGAGTGTATCAATTCATTTGCTGACTGAGTTTGTACATCAAATGCTTAACACTGTCCTCTGATACTGCCTTACTGCTCGACTAAGCTACCACTATTAGAGAGTAAGGTTCTATGTACCTTTAACCTCTGCCTAACTCTGGGGACATTGGTGGCAGTGGTGGGATACACAACTTGCATTTGTTGGACTACTTGGTTATCACCTGATCACACAACAGAACTTTTAAATTACCTTTAAAATTCAGAATTTTACAAATTGGCATTTTTACCAAAGCACTAAAAGTCTTGTTAGGGCCTTTCTGAAGTCCCCCTCTCCTCAGGGAGAGTACTTGGACACCCCAGAGGGAACTGAACCTATGGAGCTTGACCCTTACCAGGTTGAACTCTTAGGCCCAGGGGACTCTCAAGGGAATAGCTGTGCCAGGGGCAGTAGGACTGTACCACTCTTGAAAGCATGAGGCAGCAAGCTGTTTCAGAAGCAAATGGAAATGCCAGTGGTACCTACAGAGTTTATTGGGAAGAGGGATTACTGTACACTGAGGCAAGAGACCCCAATCCTGGAGCCACAAGGAGAGTGTTAGTGCCACAGAAGTAAAGGGATTTCCTCCTAACTTTAGCTCATGACATCCCCCCAGCTGGACATCTTGGCCAAACCAAGACTTGGGAAAGGTTAGTTAGCCACTTTTACTGCCCCCCCGATGCACCAAAAGGTGAAGGAGTTTGTCAGCTTCTGTGTTACCTGTCAGGCCAGTGGCAAGGCAGGTGGTCACCCAAAGGTCCCTGATACCACTGCCTGTGGTGGGGGTTCCATTTGAAAGGGTAGGTGTGGACATAGTGGGTCCACTTGAACCTCCCACAGCCTCAGGGAACAAATTCATTCTAGTGGTAGTGGATCATGCCACTAGGTACCCTGAAGCAATTCCACACAGGACTACTATTTATTTATTTTATTTATAAAGTTTTATATAGCGCGAACGTGACCCACGAGGGTATCAGAGCGCTTTACAGTATACAGTACAAGAATATAGATGTATGGGATGGTATACACACATTCAAATGTGTCAGTTCGTACAACCGAGATATAAAATATATGGATGACAAACATAGAGGACCGGGAATCTGCAGGATGTTGTGCAACATACCGTTATTGAACAATAGATGACGATAAAAGCCAACTAAGCTTTACACTACATACAGTTACTGAGCATTAAGGGCTGTGGTACTAATCTTACATAAAATAGTGTCATTCATTCCACCGGAGGTAAGCAATGATAAGCGAGTCTTATAGACAATACAGTGACAGCCGAGCATTAAGTCGTAGGAGGTGAATTTGTTCATTTGTAGTATTTTTACTTCTTTTTTGAATGCGGTAAAGGAAGAGATTCCACACACTACTGGAGGTAAGGAGTTCCAAATCTTTGGAGCAATCCCTGAGAAAGCTCTGCAGCCAGTTCTCTTCTTATGTAAGGATTGAGGTTTCAGAAGGAAAGTACTCGCACTTCATAGTTGTCTGCAACCACCCGACCTTTCCAAGTTAAGAGCCAAGTAACTGGGTGTATTGTTATGAAGTGCTTTTTGCGTCATGCAGGCTACTTTTAGGTGAATTCTTGCCTCGTAAGGTAACCAGTTCAGGGCTTTCAAGGTCGGGGAGATGTGACTGTTTCTTTTGGTTCTAGTCTAGCCGCAGCATTCAGTGATGATTACAGCGGAGCCAGCTTGTATTTGGGGAGACCACAGAGAGTGGTGATTCCGTAGTCTAATCATGGCAGCACTAGGGCTTGCACTGCCATTTTTAGATCAGCCTGAGGGAAAAAGGGTTTGACTTTCCTTCGTATACTCCGCTTGTGATTAGCTCCCTTGTGGCATTAGAAATGTGCAAATGCATATTCAGATGTTTGTCTATAATGATTCCTAGGGATTTTGTTTAGTCAATGATGCGGGGTACACAGACAAAGGAGGTTAGGTGTTTTAACCATAGGTCTAACTTCCGTGTGTGGCTCGGTGGCGAGATGAGGATGAATTCCGTTTTTTCGGTATTCAGCATGAGGTGATTGTTAATGAGCCAGCTTTGAGTGTTCAGTAGAATCGAGTTGAGGGCAATGATGTCTTCTGGGGTGGAGATTTTCAGATAGAGCTGGGTGTCATCCGTATACAGGTGATATACAATGTTTGTTGATTTCAGTGCGTTTGCCAAACCTTCATTAGGAGGTTGGAAAGAATGGGTGATAGGGCTGATCCCTGAGAGACACCCAGGGTGACCACAGAGGGTTGCGAGAGTGAATTCTTCATCCTGATTCTTTGAGATCTGTTAGGGACGAATCACGAATGCCTAATTTTGTCTGGCAATATGGAAAAATCAGGAGGTCTTTAAAATATTTATCTTTGTCCCAAAACAGGGGTGGCCTAGCAATTCCTAATATGATGTTATACTTTTGGGCCGCTCTTCTTCATCAAATGGCACCACTCTTTAATACTTCGGTTGCCACTGAGAACACAGGGGGCATCTATCTATCTATGAACTATCATTTGGAAAGAAAGCCCAAGGGCTCTTGCTGAGACAATTAAAGCCAAGTTATTATAAAAAAAATCAAATTCAAAGTCATAAGTAGTGCGTGGAAAATATTAAGGAAAGCTTCTAGATACATGGCAATTCCTAAATTCAGTAGATATACCCCCTTGTGGCACTCCTCTTTATTGCCTGTGCAGGCTAATGATGACATTGCTAAAAAATATGAAAGCATGGGGATTACTACAGCATGGGACATTTTGGGAGATGACTCAAATGCTAGATTTATAAATTTACAGAGAAACTTTGAGGTTTCTAATAATGACTATTTTGCATTTATTCTAGTTAATACTATCCTTAATCTGAAAACTATTTATAAAGTATTATACTGGATAAGATTCCATTCTTTGAGATTATAAGTAAGAATACGACCAGAATTGGTATAATATATGGCTTGCTTCTCGAAAAACTGCAGGATGACCTGGAACATACAGAAGTATTATGGGTTGGCAAACTGACTAACCCCAATATTGACATTGACATGAGTCTACTATTAACATCACGTTTGCTCTTATCTTCTAACTTAACCCCTTAAGTGCTGCCTCGGTGCATTGGCCGACGGCAGCACTACCTCCCCAGTGCTGCGCACGACCATTGGACGTCCATTCAGCACTAGTTCCAATGGACAGCGCAGCACTGGGGAGGAATGTTTAATAGCATCTATGAGGTTAAAAGTCCAGTTATACAAAACGATCTATAATTTGTACTATACCCCTGCTAAACTACATGCATGGGGCAAAAGAATAAATGATGAGCGCCCCAGGTGTGGAGTGGGTCCAGCAACCCTAATACATATGTTTTACAAGTGTGATAAATTAACACTACTCAAGAGGATGGTATCAGAATTCTGGGAGGAGGTGTTTGGGCATAAAGTGGCGGAATCACCCACTCTTTTCATTCTTGGCTATGATAGCACTCTCGGACTAAGCATAGAAGAGGAATCATGTCTTTTTGTGGGAACAGCAGTTTATAGAATAATACTTGTGGCACGCTGGAAAGACCTGGATCCACGAGCTTCCAAATGTGGTTAACTTGCTTTTTGGGGGTGTATAATCAGGAAAAAGCCATCTATGCTACTAGAGGAAGACATTTCAGAGTACGTGGCAGTAAGATCTGGTCCCCAATAGTGGCCTGGAGCAGGGATATAAGAGGTGTATAAGACAGATTGTCCCCATTATAATATGTATAATATTGATGTCCTGGAATGAAATGAGTGTAATGTAATGAATTGTATATTCTAGTTATTTTTTATTAACCAAGAAATTCCAAGAAAATCCTTCTTTTTAATATTTTTTACTGATGTATATCTCTATTTTTTCTACATGTAATACTTGGAGTTGTTTAATAAAATACAAAATTAAAACAAAAAAATAAAAATAAAAAAGAGATCTGTTAGGAGAACCATTGCAACACTGTGCACGATAGACCCATCCTTCGTTCCAATAGGGACAGGAGGTTGTCATGCTTTACCATATTGAAGGCGGAGGACAGGTCAAGAAGTATCAATAGGCATGACTCATTGTGGTCAAGCATTTTTAGTATGTTATCCGTAATGTGTGTGAGTGCAGATTCTGTGCTGTGACCTTGGCGGAAGCTGGATTGGTGACTGTCTAAAAGGTTGTAATTCTCTGTTAGAGCTGCCAGACCTTCCATTATGCAAAGAGGTTCTGTTTGTGCTATAAGTAACAGAGATTTTCAAAAAGACAAATTGAGAACCACTTGGAACTGCCGCTGGAGCTCAGCGGTTCACGAGCGGAACTTCAAGATGGCGTCGACTCGGAAAACGAGTCTGCGGTCTAGTTGTTGCCCGCTTCTCCAGGTGTGCGATCCTTGGTGAGGCGCACGCGCTGAATTAACTGCGCACTTCACCAAGGTTAGTGAGAGAGACGGTTGGTTTTTAGAACTCTGTTCTAATTCAGTTTTAGTCTCAAGCTAATTCCTTCGTGACACCCCTGGCACCGGTCCAGCAGTTCCCTATATTCCAAGTCCAGTTACTGGTGAAAGACAAGGGATAGAAGCGTCCACGAGATCGACTTACCTCGTATTGATCCGAGGCTCAAGAAGTTTCCGGCAGCATCTTAGTCACCTAGAGAAAAGAGGACGGCGGAAACTCAGATAAGTGCATGCATGCAATGTTTATTTGAATACATCGGCAATGACATTTAACCAATAACGAACTAAGTTACTGACAAGCAAATATAAAAGACTTAATTGAAGTATAGTCGCTATAAGGAAATTCTTATCAGAGCAAGATTAAAGTATTGGAAGAGTCTATAAGCAAATATAATCCTGAGCGAGAGACAAATACAAATAAGACTACCATTAACCAGAGTGAAGAAAGAGTTGAAGATTAAACTTACCTGAGAAAGGTCAACAGTGACCAATTGTTATCTAGAAGATAATGAGAAGAAGTTACTAACGCTAAAAGTACCTAATGACTAGAATAAGACCATCAAGATAATATTATTACCACTAGTTGGATAAAATAGGAGGTAAGAAGTTGAGATAAAAGTTAATACTTAGGGAGATAGTTGTGTATAGAAAACTAACCAAATCCTTATGGTAGTTTAAATCTCCAGAAGCACAAGAATAGAAAATACAGAAGACAGAACAATACAAGAAGAAGAGTAACACTAGAATCTGGATAGTTAGGTAAGAAGTAATAAGGGCTCAAAAAAGAAGAGGTTGTTAGAGTTAGGAAGAGAACTAACCTCCCTTGTTTATGTGCATTAGGACTTTGTGTTTGGTCAGAAAGATAAACAACGACTAACACAAGAAGCAGAACCGAACAGATCCAGAGCAGTCTCTTCTTGATTTATTATTTTATCCAATTCCCCCTTCCCCCTTTGGGGTTCTTGAGAGTCACGTTTCCACATAACTGGCTCAGAGCATCCTAGAGGTGGAGTCGCGAAAAAGGCACCACCCTGTTCCTGTGCAAGTCGTGGCAAGAGATCACTTCAAGACAACGGTCCTGACATTTTCAATATGGTTGCATTATTGAATTTGTACACATTTCCCCAATAGTATTAATTTCTTTATTTATTTTTGGGCATTTTACAAAGATATACAATGTCTAACATTGAAAATAACTTACAGCCCCCTGTACAACAACATCCATTATCCAGGTCCGCAAAGTTAACAGTAATACCCAACATCACATTGTCCACTGTACAGTCGCCTATTACAATGATTCAAGATGGTACATTTTGTAGATATGCAATCAAGTATGACCAGTAACCTCTGGGCTTTGAGCCTGTGGGCAATTCCTTTTCATAAGTACACAGGGTGTCCTTGCAATATACTAAATCTTGTAGCCACTGTTAGACCTTAGGGACCTTCCTGCTCCCCCAGCACATTGATATTCTGCGCTTGGCTAGGAGTAATGCAATTACACAAAACTTGCGCTTAGTAGCACGAACTTCAGGCAGCAAACCCAACAGGCACACTCGGGTGTTGCAGTCCACAGTCATGCCCACCATTTTACCCAATATTTGCATTACAATCACTCAATATTCTGCTACTGGGGCACACGACCATGCCAGGTGCATAAAATCAGCGAAACAAGCATTGCAGCTTTGACACTTAGAGTCTGTGCGCAATCCATACCTGCAGAGCCGTGCCGGAGTATATAGGTCTGGTGAGGGTATTTATAGTGTAGCATGCGTAAATGTCCGTTGGGTGTTAGCAAACCAGTTAGTGAGTATGTTATGGCCCATTCTTCCACTGACAATGGTTCGTCCAGGCTATCATTTCATCTTATTGATGCTTTTTGCGTAGTGTTCCCAATATCTTCCTGGAGTTTAACATATAGTCTGGATACCATGTTTTTGGCAGTAGGCATGGACAGCATGAATTGTAATGTATGCAGTTGTGGTGGTTCCTCGGGATAGGACGGATATAATTTCTTGATCACCCCCTGTAACCTATGATATGTAAATCCAAACAGTAACATTTGATTGCTTATAAAGGAGAGATCATCAATCGAATTAAAAACACCATTGGTATATAAATTACCCATAGTAGTGATACATACTTGCTGTAATAACCCCATGCCTACTTCTTCCTGTGTCACTGATAGTTCTGGATGATGTTGTAGTAGCAGTGCAGGAGCGTATAGTGGAAGTTTATGTGCCTTTCGACCCATTTCATGCATGCACCATTTGTCGCGTCTATAGTGTTTATGTCCCGTTCATGAAGTGGTGGTCTGCAGTGAGTAATAATAGCATTCAGCGAAATTGGCAATGCATCGCCTTCCTCAATAGCAACATGTGTTAGGTAGGGGATTTGATGGTACCAGTGATGCGCATATTGCGCTTGTGCGCACAAGTAATAAAGCAAAAAATCAGGAACCTTGAAGCCACCACGCGAGTACGGCAGTGTAAGAGTATGCATTTCGATCTGGGCCTGTTTACCTGCCTATATTAGGCGGAGCACCATGGTGGAGATTCTGCAAAAGACCTCAGTCGGGGGTTTAATAGGGATATTGTTAAAAAGGAAAAAAAAGTTTGGCAGGATAACCATCTTCACGATAGCCAGTCGGTCAGCCAATGACAAGGGCAACTGAATCCACCGGACTATTTTATATTCCATCGCGCTAATTGCCCTGCCATAATTGGTGCGGATTACAATTTCTGGGTCACAGTGATACCAAACACCTAAGTATTTTACAGGTTCTGACTGCCACTCCAGGGGATATTCCGTCGAGTGTGGGTGCGAGGTGTCTTTTAGAGGAATAATCATGGAATTGGACCAATTTATGTTAAGACCAGGGTGTTGTCCAAACCTAATATACTCTCCTAATAGAGGATTCAAATGTAACTCAGGGTCTCGGACATAGAGTATCATGTCGTCTGCATACAGTAAAATATGCAAGGGCCTCTGCGGGAACTGAAGTGCAGGGTAATGGTGTCCCTGTCTAATTTTGCATGCCAGTGGTTCCAGTGCTATTGCAAATAATAAAGGGGACAGAGGGCAACCTTGCCTCATCCCCCTGGCAATAGGTATTGTGTCTGATATGTATTTATTAGCTTTGATACGCGCCATTGGTGCTGTGTATAGTATTTGTACCCATTGCAAAAAGATAGGGGCAAATCCCATGCGCCTCAGTACCGTATGTAAGTAAGACCATTCAATAGAGTCAAACGCTTTGGCAGCATCTAACAGAATTGCAGCGGCCTTAGTGGTGGGGATCAGATAGTGTGACAGTTTAAAGAGAGTTCTGGTATTATGCGCTGTCGATCTCGAGGGAATTAACCCGGATTGGACCGGCAATATTAAATTGGTCATCAGTGGCTGCAATCTAGTGGCAAGGACTTTTGCTAATATTTTTGTATCGACGTTGATTAGGGACAATGGTTGATATGAATCGCAGTATTCTGGATCCTTGTTAGGTTTTAAAAGGGTGATTAACAGGGCTTCAATGATGGTGGTAAGATTTGCCTATCATGTGCATCACCAAACATTTCTACTAAATGTGGTGCTAATTGATCAACAAATGCCTTATAAAATTTGCAGGTGAACCCATCCGGGCCTGACGCTTTACCATTAGGCAGTGACATTATGATCTCCGTGACCTCTTCCACTGTGACCGGCAGGGACAAATAATCTCTTTGTGTATCAGACAACCATGCTAGCGACACATCTGCTAGATAGTCCATAATTATGTCGGGTGAGGCTGTGGGTTGTGAAGTGTACAGGTCACCATAGGTGTTCATGAATTCTCTCAATATGCCCTGAGTATCCTGATGTAGTCCCCCCTGTGCATCCCTTACTGCCCGGACCCCCTGCGGCGCATGGCCTGAACATATTTTGGCTGCAAGAGCATGTCCTGGTCTACCTCCTTACCCGTATGACCTTGCTAGGTGTCGTTTCAATACATATTTGAGTTCATCTTCCGCATATGTTTGGTATTACGATAGCATAACCCTAATATCCCCCAATATCTTCGGGTCTTGTGTGAGCTTGTATGCATGTTCCAATATGCGAAGTTTGTCTTCGAGCGTAGATATTTGATGTCTAATATCTTTGAGAATGCCCTCAGTAGTGCTTATACAGACACCCCTGATCGTAGATTTAAAGGCCTCCCATAGCAAGCCATGAGCCGCAGCAGTAGGTGCTTTTAGGTCAAAGTATTCGGTGATAGCCTGACTGATAGTGTCAGTATACACTGAGTCAAGTAAAGCTGTCGCGTTAAACCTTCAGCTAAATGGAGGGGGCACATAATGTGGGATAATGATGGATAGCAATACCAGGTTGTGATCAGATAGTGTTCTAGATAGATGAGACACCGAACGTGTTCATAGGAGTATGTCGTCAGAGCCCAGCCAATCTATTCTAGACCAGCTGCTATGCACAGCCGATGTGTGAGTGGTTTCCCTGCACACAGGGTGTCGATTTCTCCAGATATCGGTGAGACGCATGTCAGACATAATATCTTTTATGGTACCCAACGTCCTTTTGTGGGGTTCAACTGTCATACCTGATCTGTCAAGGTCGTCGTTGAGAGCAATGTTAAAGTCAAAGCCCCAAAGCAATGGAATGTCTGGTAATTCACTGATTTGGCGCTATAGTATTTGGTAAAAGCCCGGATCGTCAATGTTGGGGCCATATATGTTAATTATAGCGAGTCTCTGCCCCCTAAGTGTACCTGTTTTAATGATGTAACGCCCCAGTTCATCCTTCATGGTAGTGTCTATACTAAAATTCAGTCTTTTTTTAATCAATATGATGACCCCTCTAGAACAGGAGGAATACGATGACCAGTAAGCTGCCTCTGCCCACCTACGCCCGATGTTAGCAGCAGAGTTGGGCACAAGATGTGTTTCTTGCAAGAGTGAAATATCAATTTGCCACCTGTCAAGATATGCAAATACCTGTCGATTTTTTTTTTGGGTTATTAAGCCCTCTGATGTTCCAAGTTAACAGGTTTAGATGTTTAGGTTGTACCCTCACAGCAGACATCCCTGATTCTGCACAACCCCTGCAGAGAGACTGCAAACACGGCAGCATGCACCATAGACATGTTCCAAGCTAAAGTTATCTGTATTGTGTAATGCGTTGTTGTTCTGGATTTCAGCGATGTTTCTCATGTACAAGTGACTGTTCAACAAAACCCAACTCCAGCCCCTCCACCCCCACCCACTTCAGCATCCCAACCATGCCAAAGACATACCCCTGAGTCAAGAACCAACATAACAAACTTTGTTAGGGGAACACCTGCTTGGGGGGTCCGCCAAGTGCACACAACTCCATCCAACAGAGTGGATGTGGTCAGGTGTACGTTAGTGTAGCAGAGTCCAACATTTGCTGCAACACATGAATTAACATAAGTAATAAAAATAAAGAAAAAAACGCCAGTAGGCTAGACATGGCTGTTCTGCATATTACACTGACATGTTTGCCCTCCCATGCCTCCCATATGGTCAATACAGTACACTATGTGATATGGTTGAAGAGATGGGGCACCTAGTAATACATTAATTTCTTTGTCCACATGTACACGATAAACACAGCATTGTAATCCTTGCGAGTGTTGCCCTGCACCACAGACATATACAGAGCATAGAACAGCAAGCACCTGGCATCCTAAATAGCTAGTTAACCTGTGTATCTGATTTACCGGTATCTAGAATGTCAGAAAGTGACAGAGGGAGTATACCCAGGAGAGACATTTCCATATGAGCCAGGAAGCAATACTATATCTGTTCCCAATTATATTGGTTAAGCATAGCCTGCAACATCTAGTCTGGGTTCCACGCAGGTTCAGACCCTGTACAGCAGAGGTTCATCTGTGACCGCTTGCAATAGTCCTTAAATGGTGCAAACTATGGAGGCCCCCGTGGTTTGTGAGATCACTAGCAATATAACCTGCTAACTTGAGATTCACTTGAGCCTCACCATTCACCAGAGTCAGTAAACTTATCTTGTACATTGGTGTTCATCCTGAGTCTCCGGTTTGTTCGGACTGCTTCTGGTCCCTGCACATGCCTTTGGATTTTCTGATGAAGTCCTGCGCTGCTTTCGGCATCTGGAGCAATGTAGAGCGGCCATCATGCGTCACCCGCAAACGAGTCGGGTATAGCATAGCGTATTCAATGTCAAGTTCTCTTAGCTTCTGTTTTGCTTGGTGGAATCCTTTGCGAGCCAGTTGGACAGCCATGGTGAAATCCGATAGAACTCCAGTGCATTTCCCTGATAGCTTATCTGACATTTCTCATGAGCCAGTCTCAGTACGACATCTCGGTCTCTATAGTTGAGAACTCAGGCAATGATAGGTCATGGGGGAGCACTGGGTTTGGGTCTCGCGGCCACTGACCTGTGTGCACACTCTATCAGGAAGACTGTTGAGAAATGTTCTGCACCGAACATGTTGTGGAGCATGTCCTCTGTATGTTTCCATTTTTCCCGTCTTCGTGGATTCCGGAACTCCCACGATTCTGACGTTATTGCGTTGAGATCTCGCTTCCAAATCCTCTGCTTTGTTTTTGATGACATCCATGCTTGTCCAGTTTAGCCGCCATGTTTTTGACTCGGAGAGTAATGGTGTCCCAATTTTCCGTTAATGTCCTACAGACTCTGCTTAATGTCCTGCAGAACGCTTTCCATACCAGTGTGTGTCGCAGGTTCAGATTCGAGCTCGGTGTCTGAGTGCGCTGTCGCGCCCCTGGGAGGCCTCTTCGTCTCAAAGTGCAGTTTAGATTGTTGTTTATCCGGTTTCCGCATTTCTGCAGATAGTCGCCTTCCCGCCGCGAACGAAGTGTGCCGGTCTTTCAAACAGCGTGTGTGCATAGGCGTGAGGCACACCGCACTCCTGGATGTGGATATTCTGCTGGCAAAATCCCATAGCCACTAATCCCTCTGCACCACACAGCAGCCTGGTCTTTCAAACAGTAGCGGGAGATTTACAGGGAGTACAGAGCAATGCCATGATGGGACAAAAGTCGTCAATCACAGAGATATAGAAACTGGGTAGCTATTTAAAATCGCATTCTTAGAGTAGGCGAGCTTATACACCCCAGCTGTCTGACGCAAGCAGCAGTGCGCTGCAATAATATCAGCTTTATATATGCGCACACACATTATGGAGCCGGCAGGATAGGAAACGCAGGACTGGTACCGTCCATTTATCACACCGCCGCCACAGCAGACATCAGCAGTGCCAGAAGCAGGAGCAGTTATACATGACCACCATGCATATGTTGATAGCGCTGACAGTTAGTGGGTGCCGCCGTAGAGGCTCCATGAAGGGTGAGCCATTTCCTCCGTGTACCTAGTTGTTCAGGTACAATTCTGTGATCGTGAGGCATACAATATTGCCAGGAAAGCTGTGAGTAGAAATGGTGTAAATTAAGCATTGCATGTCACATGGCCCCGATAGTTAGGTGAGCGGAGATGAGCAAAAGAAGGCTGGGTTGATTTATTGAAAGTCTGCTGCTCTCTCTGTATTCGCACGCTTCACTTCGTCTTGGGCGCCGCTATTTGGCTGCTCACTACATGCGCGCTGGGACATGGGGCGCACACCAGAAATACCTCTCTCCTGCTGTGCATTGTCTTGTGATGACTCTGTAATCGCGGTGCGAAGCTTCTTCCAGCCGTCGCATTACATGAACTGCAGAGACACACTGCCGCCAGCTTTCTCACCGCGTTACACCCTGTCTCTATCCCGATTCCTCTGCTCTCCAGGACGCTGCCATTTTGCACCCTCCAGGTTCCGTCCAGTGCCCAGCCGCCTCACTCATTTGTACAGCATCAGTCACTCGCTGGCAGGTCGTTGATCAGCACATTTTATGGCCCAGACATTCCGACTTCCATTTCTGTAAGTTGCAGTCAGGTCGGAGTTCGCAGAACGCTGTAGTTTAGCGCAGATTTGACCTGACCGGCGGAGCTGTCTTAGAAGTCAGCCATTCCACAGTGCGCCCTCTAGCGCCCCTCATACATTTCCCCAATAGTTTCGCGAAAGTGGGGATGTTGAATATAGGAGAGTAGTTGTTGAGATCAGATAGAATGGCATCAGCTTTCTTTAGTATAGGTGTGACCTGCCCTATTTTAAGGTAGTCCGGAATGTCACCTTGACTCAGGGAGTCATTTACGATTTTGAACAGGGCAGGAGGCAGGGGGTCAGAGACATGATTAGAAGGGTTGATTGCTTGAAGAGTGTTGTTGATAATTTGTTGAGAGATTGTCGAGAAGGTGTGCCATGAGGCATTGTTTTTTGTGACTTCCTCTGGGTTACATAAGTGTACTTTGAATAGAGTGCCACATTTGTAATCTTGTACCATAGATTGCGGAAGCGCCATCTTGGATTGGATATCTAGCTCGATGGTCTTAGTCTTTTCATGGAAGAAATTGGCCAGCACATCACAGATAGTTGTGGCCAGGTCGTTTAGTTCCCTAGAGTTAGTTGTATTGCATGATTGTTGCTTGACAATTTCAAAGAGCTTCTTTGGCCGGTTGATAGCTTGGTTCAGCTGGGTTCTGAAAAAGTCTGCCTTTGCCTTAAGAATATTCCTATTGTATGACTTCCGTAACCTTCTAAGATGCTCAAGGTTATCAAAGGGAAGGGCAGATTTCCATGGACGCTCTGCAACTCTTAGATGCCAACGCTACGAGTTCAGGGCCTCATTGAACCAGGGTTTGGACATTTTGGAGGAGACGTTTTTTTCTTGGAGGGGCGCTGTAGAGTGCAGGATTTCTATTAAAGTGGAATTGTAGAACGTTGTGAGGTCATGTACATCAGTCATGTGTGTCATGAGGGCAGCCGCAGTTGGTAGTGAGTGTACCTGCAGGGAAGTGACGTGGGGATGGGGAGGGGCAGGGTGTGGGTTAGTAATCTATTGATGACGGAGCTTTACAGGTAAGTAAACATATAAATAAATAAGACGAATTTCGTTGTGCACACTGCATCGCATTTGGGGATGCAGTGCATGCAACAACATTTGTTTTATTTATTTATATGTTTACTTACCAGTAAATCTCCATAATCCATAGATTACTACCCCCTGCCCTGCGCCTCCCCATGTCACCACCCTGCAGGTACACCCACTACAGACCGCGGCTGCATGAGGGTCAGGGCGGAGTTGCAACGGTTTACCAAGGTGATGGGGTTGATATTTTGTAAGTTCCTTTTCCATTGTCTTGTTTTTGACGGTTGGCCCCATTTTTGAGTGACTTCGATATTGATGGAGAAGTGGATGCAATAATGATCAGACCAATTCCATGGGGTGATGGATTCTAGTAGGACGAAGTCTGTTTTTTCAATGATGAGGTCCAATGTCTCTACCCTGTTATGAGTTTGGCTGACACAAAATTGAGATAGCTCCTGTTCTGACAGAAACTCTTTAAGACAGCCTACAATATGATCGTTTTCATTGTTCCAATGGAGGTTAAAGTCACCCAAGAAAAAATGAGGTACTTGTGAGCTGGCATTGGTTGCCATGCCAAGGCCCTCATTGGTGTTTTCACCAGGGTAGGGTTTCCTAAGGAGGTGGTTTTAGACAGAGGTTCTAACTTCATGTCTGCTTACCTAAAATACATGTAGAAGGAGTGTGGAGTGCAATAGAAATTTACTACACCCTATCACCGACAAACCAATGGCCTTGATGATAAATTCAACAAGACATCGAAAGGCATGATTATGGGGCTCCCTGAGAAACTCAAAAGGAAATGGGATGTCCTCTTACCGTGCTTGTTTTTCGATTACAGAGATGTGCCACAGAAAGGAGTAGGGTTTTCCCAGTTTGAAGGGATCCATTGGTCCCTGCCCTCTACCTACATGTAATGCCCCTAAATTTAGTATTTAGGGGGAAACGTGAACCTTCCTTCCTCAGATCCAGCAACAACAAGAAAAGAAGATAAGAAGAAGGACTGAAGAGGCGTGCAGAGCTAACAAGAGGACAACGCCCATTGTCTTGGCTCCAGCCCTACAGGGCTGTCTACCATCAAACCTGCTCCCGCGAAATCCCGGTGTGTCATGCAGCCAGCAACCTCAAAAACCCTAGAGGACCTGCCTGCCTTCACTTCAAAGACTGAATCTCCTGTGACCACCAGACTTGTTCAAACTGCAGCTTCTGGTGCCAGCCAGAGACCACTAATCCAGCCCCCCTGCACCCGGCCCGAGCTTGAGTGGAAAAACACCACGAGGAACTCACCCCAGTGATCCTGACCCGAGATCTGGTGACCTCTGACCTGCCTTAAGCCGCCAGATGACACCTTCAGCCTCAATCCAGAGGACGCCCCCTAACGCAAGGACCCCCCCCCTACCGCGACCAGAGCAGGTAAGAAAATCCGACGTCCCAAGGCATCCCTGCACTCAACGCCCCACGGCCTTGTGTGCCTAAACCAACGGTGCCGAACCAACCCACGACATCCCAACTTACCCCTTGAAGTGGTGGTCGTACCCAGAAGATCCTAGTCCCCGAGTTGCAGTGTTGCTTTGTACCAGAGGTCTTCTATTGAAAACAACAGGGCACCCAACATCAAAATAGCACCCTGCGCCCGGCCGCCCTAGGGCGCTGAGGGTGCACCTTTGGTGCTACTTTGGTACCCAACTTGCCCTGAGCTAAACCCTAGGAGCTTTGCTGCAATAACCTTGTGGCCTGCTTCCAGCAGCCACCAACCAGAGACCCCCTATCCTCCATAGGATAACATTTGGCCTCAACACTCTGCACCCGGCCGCCCTAGTGCCGCTGAGGGTGAAATCTCAGTACATCACTGACCCTGGGGGACCCCTGAGTCTAACCCCATAACCTTAACTCCCACAGTCGATTACTTACCAGCAAACTGATACCCTCTTTTCCCTCAATAGGATAACATTGACAGTTTTTCTTCCAAAAAACAACTGTGTGGAGTTTGGAAAACTAAAGATATTCTTTAAAAAATTGTACAAATAACCAAAACGTGTTTTCTCACCAGTTTGCAGGACATGTCCCAGTCCTGAATCTAGGCATCCAGCACTGAGTTAGAAAAAATAACCCAAAACTAACTTATCTGCAATTTGTTGAAAAATCCTTTTCATTTCAATGTACAGCTCCAAAAAGTTTCTAAGTGTGGAGTTTTGAAATCTGAAAATATTCTTTAAAATCGCATGAATAACAAAAACGCATTTACTCACCTGCTTCCAGGAAATGTTCCAGTGCTGAATCTGGGCATCCAGCACTGAGTAAGAAAAAGTAACGTAAAAGTAACTTACCTGCAATTCGATGAAAAATCCTATACATTTCAATGTACTGTGTTTGCTGAGTGTTGCAATCTATTACAATAACTGTAAATCAAAGCAAGTACAATTTCTACTGCATTTTCGAACTGTATTCAATCTAGTAACTTATTACTGAAAGGTATTCAATGCTTACCTGTACCAGGCTAGCTTGGTTCTAAAAATAAACAACAGTATATTTTTATACAAAAACAATAGGCCTAGAGTTCAGTTCTTGAGTGTGTTAATTCATTTGCTGACTGAGTGTGTACATCAAATGCTTAACACTGTCCTCTGATACTGCCTTACTGCTCGACCAAGCTACCACTATTAGAGAGTAATGTTCTATCTAACTTTAACCTCTGCCTACCTCTGGGGACACTTGGACTCTATACACACTATACCTCAGTTTGGTGTTGTTTACATAGAGCCAGTTTCTTACACAATTGGACTATCATCTACAATTATTTCAGTTTAGAACATGGTCAAAGTACGCCCTGTCATCTTTCTCAAATATTATTGTTTCAAAAGCATTCTAACATGGCTATGGTCAGCTGTACACTGACCTTCCTAGGTAAAATCATATAATTGAGCACTTATTGAAGCAAAGTCCAGATTGTACTGGTGCAATAAATAGCAATACCCAGAAATTATTTAAGTATTGACAGGCTATCAGGACAATGCACCAAAGTACAGGCTTTAACCTTGTCACATTAGGGTGAGTGCCATGTTTCGAGAAAATTTGCTCATAAATCTTGAGTGGATCATTGCCAAAGCCATATATACCCATGTTCAGCATCAAATTCTGATCAAGAAGGCACTCCACATTTTTCAAGCGGGTTATGTTCTTTATCATTCTTCAAAAAGACAATAATGCTGTCACAATAGTTCAGACAATTTGGAATGCCATAGTTTCTTTCATTTCTTTTTTGAGGTTCTTCTCATTTTCAATATCCAGACTGTCAATGTAGATTGAAAGTCATATCTGAATGCACCAAAATAGTCTAGCTTGTTGGAGTGCTGTTTGTTGCAAGCCTATCCCAAAGTCAGAATAGACAGAGCAAGAAACAACAGCTCTTTCAGCAGTAATGACATCATCTAAAACCTTTCTGTGATTGACCTGCGGTCCTTCCGATCCGCTTCAGATGACATATCACCCTGTTTCATAATGGGCAGCACCAAAGTTCTGCAGGAAGTAGGTGAGGGGTTAGGTGATCTGGCACGTATGTAGCAGGAGCACTTAATACCCAGTGTAATCATGACAGACATTGGTAGCTCAAACATACACAGACCTGCCAGAATCTGAAAAATGTTACAGTGGGAGAAGGGCCGGGTGTAGGAAGCTGGCTCTGTATATACTATACCAAAGTGAGGTATAGTGTGCACAGAGTCCTGTGGAACCCCAAAGGTAGGAAGAGGTAAAGTTAGATAGAACCTTACTCTATTTGTGGCAGTGTGGTCGAGCAGTAAGGCAGTATCAGAGGACAGGGTTAAGCATTTGTTGTACATACTCAGTCAGCAAATGAATTCACACAACCAAAGACTGAACTTCAGACCCATTGGTTTTGTATAAAAATATTATTTTAGTTTTTTTATTTTCTAGAACCAAGCAAGTCTGGCACAGCTAGGTTGATAAATACTTTGCAGTAAATATACAGTTTGTAATGCAATTGTAAATGTACTTTAACCCCTTCCCTGCTGGCCCGTTTCCGCCCCCGTGCGGTAAACAAACGAACAGGGGCGGGCCATGACGAACCCCAGCCGTCATCAGCACACGAGCACCGTAGTGCATGACGGCTGGGGTTCGTCACCAGCATGGAAGGGGTTAAAACCTTTACAGTTTGAATTACTGATAATGCAATACTGTGAAATACTGTACATATACTTTGTATCGACTTTGCAATGAAAATTACAGGTAAGTTATTTTTACGTTACTTTTGAGATTACTTTTTAGATTACTTTTTCTACTCAGTGTGATATGCCTAGATATCACACTGGGACATATCCTAGAGAAAAGGTAAGTAAAATCAGTTTTGCACAATTGTTATTTTTCAGATTTCCATATAAATCAACTCCACACAAAACATTTCTCAGAGAGAAACAGTCAATGGATTCCTATGGAGAGAAATTAAGTTAAAGGTTACCAGATAAGCAATCGGTCTCTGTAGTTGAGGTCCCGGGGATAGAACAAGGGTTCCCCCAGGGTCACGGGTACCCTCTTGCTACACTCTCAGTGGCACAGGGGCGGCCAGGGGCAGAGTGCTGAGGCCCAATGTTATCCAATGGGGGATAGGGGTCCTCCGGTTGGTGGCTCATGGCTAGCAGGCCACTCGGCTGTGGAAGCAAAGCTCCTGGAATTTAGCTCAAGGCAAATGGGGAAACAAATTCGCACCAAAGGTGCACCCTTAGCGGCACTACGACGACCGGGTGCAGGGTGCTGTTTCGCCGTTGGACTCACTGTTGGTTTCAATAGAGAACCTCCGGCTTGCAAAAGCGCTGCAGGCTGGGAGATGAAGGTCTTCTGGGTGCAACCACCACTTTGAGAGGTAAGTTGGGAAGTTAAGGGTTGGTTAGGCACCGTTGGTTTGGGCACACAAGGCTGTGGGGCGTCGATGCAGGAGTGCCTTTTGGGGTTGGATTTTCTTACCAGCTCCTGGTCGCGTTCAGAGGGGCCTTCTGGATTTAGGCTGCAGGCGTCGGCTGGATGCTTGAGGCAGGTCAGGGGTCACCGGATCTTGGGTCAGGATTGCCAGGGTGACCACATCGTGGTGTTTGCCCAATTGAGCTCGGCCGTGGACGGCGGGTGCAGAGTGGGGCGATTCGCTGTCAAGCCGGACTCAGAGGTTGCAGGTGAACAAATCGGGTGTTCACAGGGGACAAAGTCTTTGTGCTTGAAGGCAGGCAGATCCTCCGGAGTTTTCAAGGTTGCTGGCTACAGGATACACCGGTATTTTGCAGGAGCAGGTTCGAGGTGGAGCAGGCTGGTAGGGCTGGGGCCAAGTCAGTGGGGATCTTCCTCGTGTTAGCTTCAGCACTGCTGTTTAGTCCTTCTTCCTTTCTTGTTGCAGGTTTTTGTCTAAGGAAGCAAGGTACAGGGGTGCCCCTAAATACTAGATTTAGGAGCGGTAGAGGTAGACAAAAGGCAGTGGGTCCCTTCCCTGGGGTGGTACATCCCCTATTATGCCACCCTCAGGTGGGAGGGGGCATGTGCCTGTCCCTAGTTGGCTGAGTCCCCAATCTTCAAGATGGCGTGGACTGAGAGTTGTGCTTCACCTTGCCTACGCCACCTGAGGGGTGGAGTTGGCAGAGGCGGGCACATCTCTCTTCCTCATTTGTTTTTCCCGCCGGTTCTCCCGCTCAAAGTGGGGGTCAGGACCAGTGGGGACCAGTTGCTGAAAGCAGCAAGTGGCCTGTGGAAGCTCACAAAGGGGGCAAACTTATCAAGCTTCCCCTTCGTGAACCCTGCCCATCCTGAGGGAGGAGGCTTGGCACCTCGTCCCAGGATGTGCATTGTTTCAGGCCCCAGAGAGCAGCACGCTCTCGACTCAGGGGTCCTGAAACATTTCTGGTGGTGACAGGTGAAAGCAGCCACTCAGCCTGGAGACTAGTGGTAGGTTAGTTTTCAGGGGGCATCTCTAAGATGCCCTCTGTGTGCATTTTTCATTAAATCCCACACTGGCATCAGTGTGGGTTTAACATGCTGAGAAGTTTGATATCAAACATCTCAATTTTCGGTGTATCCGTTAAGGTGCTGTGGAGTTCATAATGACAAAGTCCCAGCACCATATACTCTTAATGGCAGCACTGCACACACAATGTCTAAGAATGGACTTAGACACTGTAGGGGTATAGGACTCACACACCTGTACCCTCACCACTGGTATCGTGCATCCAGCTAGAGGGGTGACTGACCTTTGCTAGGGCAGGAGGCTGTAGGCATGGCACACAGAGATGTGTGCCATGTCGACTCTTCTCTTTGTTCTGCATCAAAATACGCGGCCTGCAAAGGCAGTGTGTGAGTGTAGTGATACAGTACCTCAAAGGTGGCACAATAGGTGCTGCAGCCCTTAGAGGCCTTCTCTGGTCATAGTGCCCTGGGTACCCGTGGTACCATTTACTAGGCCTGGGTGGTAAATTCCGTTCCGCTCGCGGAATTTGCGGAATTTGGGTAATTACTCAAAATTCTGCGTTCCACCATTTCGCTGAATTTTTTGCTTGTACGCGTTCTCAAAATGCGTGTTCACGAGATATTTCTCCCAAAGCATGCAAACAGCGATCGCGAACAGGAAATAAGTATTGCGAACAAGCAATTCTGCATGTTTGTGGATAGTTTTTTACAGTTTCGCTGAACTTTGCGTAGCGCGGCTATACAAATTCCGCCCACCCCAACCATTACCAGGGACTGGCCTGTGACCAGAGAAGCCAATTGTGTTTAGGCTTCAATGCAATTTTAGGGAAAGAACATAGGCCCTGGGTACCTGATTACCAGGAGCCCAAGGCACACTCAGTCAAAGTACATCAGCAATTAAGCAAAAAGTGGGGGCACCCATGCAGAAAGAGGGCACTTTCTCACACCGGGGCTTTGGAGGGGGGACTTATTGCTGTGCATAGCCTGAAGCACTTACTCAAACTCACCACCTCTGTAGGAAAGTAGGATCTGCTTCTTATGGTTACCACCACTTTTTGCCAGGTGTGGTACTGTTTTTGACTTGTCTGACATGGTTCCTGCTAATCAGAACCCAAGTCTACCTGCTTTCTCCTAAAACGTTTGTGTATATACTTAGGTACACCCCAGATTGGATACTGGGGTACCATTGTCAGTCTCTAGTATATGGTACCCATGTACCTAGGGCATAGGCACCCCAGAGGTCTCCTATGGGCTGCAGCATGTATCATGCCACCTATGAGAGACCATTCAAAATGGAACTACATGGCTGTCATAGCAGCCTGTGTAAGTTGGTGCATGCACCACTTACGAAAGATATAGGTTTACTATATCTAAGGGTCACTGCACTTAAAACCTATAAGTCACCCCTTTAGCAGGCCTTTGCAAACCTGTGGGCAGGGTGCTTGGTACTAAGTGAGAGGGTTCCCCTGTGTGAGCAGGACACCCCTGCAGCCTACGGAGTCCAGGTTGTCAGTGAAGCAGCCTCATACTAATATCGAGGGGCATTACGTGACCGCGTGATGACCATCTCGAAAACGGCTGCAACGAACCCTTTCGTGTTTGCTCTCAAACATGTTGGACTCATAACCCCACACCGTTAGCAGTGTGGAGGTATAATTCCAACCACCAGGAGAGCCCTCAGTTAGGGTCGCAGTGTACCTCGTACCAGCCTTCTTGTCCCAAACAGCACAAAATGGTTGCTGCTGACCAGAGACACATTTCTGCCCGCCTACTGCTGAGCCAAGCTCGGGCAGGGGAAGACAGAACAATAGGCATCCTATCACAGGGAGGTGTGACCACCTCCCAGACAGGATTTAGTGTATTAGGGTTGGGTGGGTGCACATGCTAGCACCTGAAAGTCTGCGTGAGGGGCACATTTGGTGTCCCTGTGCATAGTCCTGTTCAGACCAGTCGCTCAGATGCGAAATTGGACAACGGACATGGGAGTAACCCCCCCTTCTCAGACCCTCCCCTGGGAGGGTCCCCTGAATCTTCCCAAGGCTCTCCTTAGGGTACTTAAGGGCTTACCTGGGTGTAGGTCTCTAGATTCATCGTGGACAAGATTCAGAACTAAAACCACTGCACTTGTACCATCTGGGGACTCTGGACTTCGTTTGGGCCTGACTTTGTCTCAGTTTCAGTCTGCTGCCTCGTCTGTGCTAGTGCAGAATACTGGATTTATGCAGGACCTATGGAGTATCCATGACACTTGAAGATAATCTCCCTTGAAGTGAAGGAGTCACTTCCCTGCATTCGCAGGCACCTCAACACTGCTGACCAGTCTGTTGATCCCGAGCTACTGCGGACTCCGAAGGGTTCAACAACACAGATGATGGTTATCTACATTTCCCGAGGCCCGAGCTACCCTTTCACCAAGTCTGAGGTCAGAATCCCTTGTGGGGGCTGCATTAACTGAACCCCTGTGCACCGTGTACTTTTGGAAGTGCATATGCTTGTTGGCAACTCTGCGACAAGGGCATTGGGCTCCAAGTAGCCCCAACCACCGACAACTTCTTGCACCAAGATCATCAGCCACACCACCTTGTGGGCACTGTGGCCTGCTCCTTTTGTTGAGCTGCTCAAGGTCCTCTCGCAATCCCTGTGCCTCCGGCCTGTGGGTCCAATCGAGGATCATCTTTGTTTTCCTTGGGCTCCCGTGATTGCCCTGACTCCTTGACCATGCTGGTCCCAATCATGCACCTTCTTGTTTGCCTGCATGGGTTGCATTTGCTAAGGCTTGTTGTGCTCCCTCCAGAGACGACCCCTCAGCACTTGACATCCTTCGTGGGACAGCTTGCATCTGAGTCCTTGTCATCCTCCACGTTGACTGGTCCTCACAGCTGCAGAGTCACAGTCATCCTTCCTGAAGCACCCGACATCAGAGGGTATTCATCTTCCAAGTCTCCTGGTCACTCCCAAGTGACATAGACTCTGTCCGCTCTGTTTTCAGGTACTCTTCTTCGTGAATCCACATTTGGATTCCTCCGGACACTTTCTCCTGTTCCAGCAGCGGCACTTTCCTGAAGTCCTCCATTGGGTTTGACGGCGATTTCCAACACCACTTCACACCTATGCACCCGGCTTCCCTGGGATAGGTAACTTGGGTACCACAGTATCCACGGGAGGGGTGGCTTTCCAACCTTCTGTTTTCCATAGGGTTTCTTCAGGATCCACTGGGAAGGGTCCCTAATCTTTAAAATTCCAACCGCAAATTACACATAGACTTGTACGGAGCACGCAGTGGTGTTCACACACTACACATGCTCTCCGGGGGTCCCTATCTACTTACCTTGGGTGGTTTTGTGGGCCCCAGCAATTCTAAATCCTCTTGACATTGTCCTGACTCGAGTCGTGGTTCTTATACCATTTTTGCAGTATATGATTGGTCACCCCCCTGGGGCCCACTTTGTATTAGTGCTATTTGCTGTGATTTATTTGCTTTAATATTGTGTGCTTTGTGTCTGTCTCTGTGTAGGAGATATTGTAAGGTACTAGAGAGTGTTCTGTAATAAACACATATTTTATGCATACTTTGTGTGGTTCATTTTCATTTATTCTATACTATAAGATTGCAGTCTGGTAAAACAAGCTACTGTACAAGCCTTCAAGACTAAGCCTGAAGGCTGCTCTCCACAGTTACCACTTGGATAGCTTTCTAAAGTTGTCTGAGACCTCTTAAATCATCAAAAGAGTTGTCTTGGTTGGTGCAGGGTGCCCACTTAACATTATAGACAGCATATACCATGCCAGACGGGGCTGAGACAGAATATCCAGTTGGAAATGTCGACTTACACAAATATCGATTTGAAAATGCATCCCACTCTTTTAGGCGAGAAGAGGCCGAATTTGAGTTTTCATTAAAATAATTAGTAATAGTCGTGCCTAATTTACCTCGGAAGACCGCATCTTCCAACATCAGGGGCCATATTCTCCAAGTTGGGATCGGGGTGGACACCTTCCCCCATTCTAGAAGAATTTCAAGTGGATTGTGATCGGATAGTGTTTTGCCCTGGTATGTAGTTTGGGATATTTGAGGTGTAATAGATGAGGAACAGAATATTCTGTCTAGTCTAGTTTGTAGTTGGTGTGTTGGTGAATAGAAAGAGTATTCGCGATTTGTAGGATTTTAGAAACGCCACACATCTTTAATCACCCAACCTTCTGCCCAACACCTCAGGAACTCTGCGTGTTTAACGGAGGTGGATGAGAATGGTCAAGGTGTATATCAAGGTTGGAATTATAGTCCCCTCCCAGTGTCTACGGGATATCAGCCCAGTCCGACAAGGTTGTGTTAATGTGGGTAAGGAATTTATCCTGTTCGTAATTCAAAGTGTATACGCTACCTATGACTATGTGTAAACTGTCTAGTGACCCATGCACTACCGTGTATCTTCTCTGTGCATCTATTCGCTGTTCTATATTCATATACCCCGTGTCTGAACCATATGAGCGTTCCTCTCGCAAATGCGGAATATGATGTGGTGAATATCTGATCTCTCCATTTCTTGCGGAGCTTTATTAACTCAGAGTCAGTTAGATGGGTTTCTTGGAGAAAGGCTATCTGTATCTTTCATCTATTTAATGAGGCATGGATCCGATGATGTTCGTGCACTGAGCCCATCCCTCTAACATTCCATGTTATCACTTTATATTTTCCCAACACAGCCATACATATATTTGTTTGTTTATATTGTTATGGTTCCTGTATGTACAACGTTTATAATGTGTTTCACAATTTGGTGTTATGTATTTTAGTTTATATTTTAAATGTATGTGATGTATTTTTTTGAAGTTATGGATTTATTTTAATTAAATATTGCAGTTTTTAGTACCATAGCGGGTTGTGCGTTTACAGGGGAATAGGGTGGGAAGTAATTTAATTATAATAAATTAATGATTATTTTTTATTTATTTAATTTAAATTTTATAGAGTTAACTGTGGGAAGTAATTTATTTGCAATTAATTATTAATTGGTTGGTAAAATTGATGAATTCATTGATAATTAATTATGGTAATTGGATTTTTTTTAGATGTGGGTTGTGGGGTTTATAGGGGTAAAGGGTGGGAAGTAATTTATTTTTGATTAATTAATAATTAGTTGTTAATTTATATTAATTAATTGATTGAAAATTAATAATGGAAAGGTGCGGGCTGGGGTATATAGGGGTAAAGAGTGGGAAGTAATTTATGTTTAATTAATTAATTATTACTTGTTAATTTATATTAACTAATTAATTGATAATTAATTATGGTAATTACCTAATTTTATTTGGGTGTGGATTGTGGGGGTTTTGGGGTAAAGAGTGGAAAGTTATTTATTTTTAATTAATTAATAATTAGTTTTTATTTAATATTTATTAGTAGATATAAAATTAATTATGGAGATTGTGTAATTAATTTTAGGTGCAGCTTGTGGGGTTTAAAGGAGTAAAGGGTGGGAAATAATTGATATTGAATTAATTAATAATTAGTTGTTAATTTATATTAACTAATTAATTGATAATTATGGTAATTGTGTGATATTTTTGGGTGTGGGTTGTGGGGTTTATGGGGTAAAGGGTAAGGGTGGGCGGCCAGCTACGCTCTGTGCACGGAGTGCGCGTAGTGCCGTCTCCTATGCATTTTGCGTAGCGGGCGTAGCCAGGCGGCACTACGCGCACTCCGCAGACGGTGCGTAGCCGGCCGCCACCCGCCTCCCCTAAATACTTAAATAAAAGGATAGAAAGCTTTTAAAAACACTTACCTTGTCCGCCGCATCCCGGGGCTCCCTCTCGCCGACCCTAGATTCGTGCCGCCATTTCGAATACTAATGCGCCCGCGCATGCGCATTAGTATTCGAAATGGCGGCGCGAATCCAGGGACGGCGAGAGGGAGCCCCGGGGACGCGGCAGACAAGGTAAGTGTTTTTAAAAGCTTTCTATCCTTTTATTTAAGTATTTAGGGAGGGCGGGAGGGAGCCGGGCGGCGCGTAGTAGGGCTACGAGGAGTGCGCGGGTGGGCGTAGTTTTGTGCCCACTTAGCGTAGCTCCGCGTAGCCCCACTCCGCACACTACGCCCAGGGTTAGTAAACGGTGGGAAGTAATGTATATGTAATCAATTAATAATTAGTTGTTAATTAGTATTAATTAATTAATTGAAAACTAAATATGGAATTTGTGTAATTAATTTTAGGTGTGGGATGTGGGGTTTATGGGGGTGAATGGTGGGAAGTAATTTTAGTTTAATTATTTAAAAATGTGTTAATCATTAATATTAAATAATTCATTTCTATTTAATTAGGGTATATGTATATATTGTTTGTGGGTGGGTTTTATTGTTATAGGTGTACAGTGTGGGGAGAAAATGTATTTTACTTTGAATTTAGTTGTTAAATACTATTAGTTTTTTAATTGAAAATAAGTGTTAATTATGTAATTCATTTTTTTACTGTTTAATTTTAGTTGGCGATTGTTATGATTATAAGGTTAAAGTGTGGGAAGTTAAGTAATTTTTATAAGTTTTATTTGTTTTGTAATTATTCATATTTCTTTAATTAGTAATTAATTATGTTAGTTGAGGAATACATTTTTTAAATGTAGATGTGGGTTGAGAATTATGTGGTGTTATAGGGTAGGAAATAAAAAAAAGATTTTGTTTCTAAATCATTTTTAATCAGAAATATGTATTTGTTTGGAAAATATGTTGCAATTTATTTATTATAATATTTGTAGGTATTTGTTATGTTTTATAATATGTTTTATTTATTTAATATTAAATATATTTGTATTTGAATTTTTATTATATTTATATATTTTTAATTTATTTTGAATATTTTTATTGTTGTTTTTAGTTTTGAACTCACTGGAGTGAGAATATTAATTGTTACTCCTCTGCAATTCAACACTTTCCCTACTGTTGCACTCACTGGAGTGGTGATAGTAATTTTTTCCCCTCTGCTATCCAACACTGTCCCAACTGTTGCACTCACTGGAGTGGAGTTAGTAATTTTTACCCCTCGGCTATCCAACACTTTCCCTACTGTTGAACTAACTGGAGTGGGAAATTTAAGTTTAAAGATTTTTAAATAGTTTAATGTTTTAATTTATAATAGAAGTTTTTTTAAATTAGATTTTATGTTATTGGTACCCACACGTGATTAAGGCTGTGTCAGGCCAAAACACGTCATGGTGGTTGTGGTGGCTAAACAATAAACAAAAATTCCTAGGTGTGCTGTCCAAGCATGGGCGAATTTTGCGAATCTCGCGTTCGCGAATTTTGCGGATTTGCGAACTCGCAATCCGCAAAATCCGCGAATTCTCGCGATTTTTTTTTTTTTGTGTTTGCGCGGGTTTCTGCCAGTTCGCGAGGGTTTTGTACAATGTCGCAAATTGCGAACTTACCTGTCGGGTCGCAAGTTTCGCGAACTTGTTGTTTCTACGTGTCCAGCCTGTTTGGGACACTCTTCTTCATCACTGCCACTCTCTGTCACCACTGCCACTCTCTGACTACTCATGCCACCCTCTGGCCCACCCATGCCACCCTCTGTTTCATCACAGCACCCTCTGGTTGTCCAGTCAGTGTACATTATTGTGGCAACGCAAGCACACCTTCCCTGCCTCAAGTGACCTGAATTAATTTGGGGCTGATTAATGTGTCACAGAATATTTTTTTAGCTGGCACCTGCTTCCTTAGTGCTTCCTGATTAGTGATCTTTTGCACTTGCTAAGTGCTTTCATTGTTGCAAAATTAGTTACAACACCTGCCCTGCCCCAACTGACAATAATGAATTAGGGGCTGATTAATGGATTTGAACCTCCAGCCTGGCTCCTGCTTGTCTCCCTTAGCTGTAATTCAGGACCTTTGTGGCATATGTGTAACTATTCTGAGGTTCAGAGCAGGGTCACATAATAGTTGCAACTGGCAACTGAACTCTGGAGGGGCCCCTCAGGAAGCACTACAGGAAATGGCTACTAATGATGAGCCTGAACTTTTGAACCTGGTAAGTAGTTTCAGTTTTGCTAAGATCGTATTTCTGCAATTTTGCACTTATTCGCGGGGCGCGAAGTTGTACTGGGAAGCCGCGAACTCACGCGAACAGTGCAAGCAGTGCGAGCAAAATCCGCTGCTCGCGGATTTGCGGATTTTACGGGAGATTCGCGAATCTCGCGGATTGCGAATTTACCGAAAATCCGCAAAATCCGCGAGCGAAACGGATTTTCCGCCCATGCTTAGTGCTGTCTTGTATCTGCCTTGTATCTGCCAGGTATCCATTGTCTTTGATTAAATACTGTACCAGTCACAGTAGGTCTATGATGTTAATAGGCAGCTGAGGGTGCTAATATGTAAACTTGTGCATGCTGTAGGTACTTTCATGTTTTTTATTATTTAATTGTTTTAATTGTTTAATTCTTAATTTGTACATTTTGACATTATTGATTTGTTTTTGTGTTATGAATTTAGAGTTTCGCAATTATCATGAGTGTAGCTTTCCAGTGAGGGACTTAAGCCGATCCACTGCACGATTATGTGTAATGGTATACACTTACAGGTTGTTATACCCCTTTGCATTGTGTAATTATATGCGGTCAGCGCTATGCCGATTTATGGCTGAATAACGTTGTTGTTTATACTAGCAATGGTATGATTCTGTTGATTGAATGTGATATGTATCTGACACTGCACATTTCACAATGGCGCCCATGAATTGCTTTGGGGTCTGATTCCCTTCTTGATTGCTTCCGAATTAGGAAACTTTATCAGCATGTCACGCAAGCGGTGTCACGAACACCGACGAAAGCTTGCAGCCGAAACGCGTTTGTTCGCATTGAAAAATAAAGAAGCCTGTTGAAATGCCCCCCCCAGAGTGCGGTTATTGTTCTCGAGTATGAGGGATTCGAGCACAACATAACACAGCTGTCCACGGCCGCTAACCAGCACCCGCCTGAGAGTGCTCCGGATACAAGGTGGAGAGTGAGCGTGAATTCAAATTTCCGGAGCACCGTCGTAGCTGCTGGGCATGCATCATCAACGCGAGGATTGAACCAGAGGACTGCCGCTGCAATAATCTACGGAGAGTGGCATGAGTTCAGTGATCGTATCCTGAACGGTGAGCCCCTTTTACTTCCACAAAGAACAGTGAGCATTAGCGGTAAGGCGTCTTAGGGGGGGCAGGCAGCGGGCTTCTATCTTCATACAGTTTGAAGACACCCAGCGTGACAGTATGTTTTGCGAAACCACTCGCGGCGAGGCGGCGAAAGATATGTTTAAGCCGCATGGTACATTATCCGCACCCTCAACATCAGCAATGCAATCACAAGGCAATAAATTAAAGGACAAATTCACAAAAATAGAGAGATTATACGAACGTGAAGTTCGGAAGTGGTGGGAAGCCACGAGCTTACAAAGCTATATTGAAGACCAATGTGTCCAAGAGGGAGGGTTGGCAGCCACCTCAAAGTCTTGATCTTTGGTGCAGTTGTGCTTAAGTCTAAGAAACTCCCCATAGGGGATGCTCTGTATAAGAGCTTTGGGGTGATTACTGTTGGCAAATAAAACTGAATTCCCAGCCATGTTTTTTCAGAACAGTGTGGTGTAAATGTTGTTATTATCCACAAACACTTTCAGGTCCAGATAGTCCACTGCCACTGGACTAACTGAACCTGAGTTTCTTAGACTTAAGCACAACTGCACCAAAGATCAAGACTTCGAGGAGGCTGCCTCGGAGAGCAAGGCGAGATTTAGTATCAGGGGTTATGATCATACTACATTGGAAAAGGTCTTATGTAAGGTAAGGCGCATTCCAAGAGAATCACTTTTGCTTGAAGATAATAGGAAAACTAAGGAACTAAATGAAAATAAAGGAAAATTTAGAAGGATCACTCCGTATTCTTCTGAAGCTAATTTCTTAAAGAAATTACTCAGAAAAATTGGCATATACTTAAAACGGATAACATCATTAAGGATGACATCCCTAATCAGCCCCTAGTAACGTTCAGCAAAGCGAGATCTCTAAGAAATATGTTGGTCAAGAGTCATTTGGATACTGTGCAGCCACGATCTAACACACTAAAAGACATGAAAAGATGTTTTCCTTGCAGTAAATGCAAGGAATGTACGAATAGCAGAAGGGTTCTTACTTATACACTACCTGATACAGGTGAGAGCAAGGAGATTAAGAAATTTCTAACCTGTTGTACCACATACGCAGTATATTGTCTAATTTGCCCCTGCGGGCTACAGTATATTGGAAGTACCATCCATCAATTGAAAATACGAATTCTGGAACATCTTAGAGTCATAGATAAGGCTGATCAGGCATATCCTGTCGCTCGCCATTTTGCCGAGTTTCACAACAGTGACAGGAACAAGATACGTTACTATGGCCTAGACACTGCTCCATTGAGTCCGCGGGGAGGCGACAGACTGCGTAGTCTAAGACGTCTAGAATCAAGGTACATAATCAGCCTTCTCACTAAGTCCTCAAGAGGCCTGAACTGTGGTGAAGAACTGCGGGTATATTTGAGTAAATAGATAGGTTAAGAATCCAATGTTCTGTTAAGGATGAGAAATCTGGAAAGGTAATAGAATGATGGAGAGCTGCTTACTCTCATTTTTAATCTCCAATTTGTAAATCATGTGTTCAATTTCACGATAAAATCCAAAATGATAGTAAGAGGGAAGAAAAAGAAAATACTTTCTTAACTTGAACAAGAATGACCTGAAATAAGTTGAAATAATAGCATGCCAAAAAGAATCTAGCGAGGAGAGATTTTGTCAAAATAAACTCAGAGAAAGGAAGGTATAGGCATAAAGTAGGGAAATATGAAGGGATATTTGCCGATCCACGGCGAGATAACACATAGGTAATGTAGTGTTTTTAAAAAAACGTAACAACTGTGAAAATTATTATCAAATGTATCTGTATATGTTAAACTTTACATTTGTATGAATATAGGCGTTTTTTTCATTTGCTACACGCCGCACCCTACTACGTGATGATGAATATTCATTGTAAACCTAGGGTGTTTAGACACTCCAATATGGCGCCCATTGTCACAGGGAGTGAAAATGTCCCTTCTCGATCTCAATGCCTGAAACTACGTGAACCCTTTGAGCTTTGAATTGACAATGCTTTAAAAACGTGCCTTGTGTAACGAAGTGTTGACACTGAGGAAAGCCTTGTGCTGAAAAGTTTGTTTGTCCGTTTGCACAAAAATAAACAGTCTTTTTTTGCTGGTAGCCCATTTTCTCCATTGTGAGTGCAGTATTTCTTTACGAGCGGACAGGAAATGGAGCAGTGATATATATATATATATATATATATATATATATATAATATATATATATATATATATATATATATATATATATATAGATATATATATAGATATATATTTATATATATATATATCACAATAGGTTCCTGACCGTCAATGTAAGACGGAGAAAATCAGGTGCAGACCGCTTTGTAACCGCCTCAATTCAAGGACCAGCAAACAAGAATTAAAGTGCAGCAAGCAGAGTAAGAATTTTATTTTCCATCCATGACGCGTTTCGCTCCTCGAAGGAGCTTGGTCACATGATGCGCCCCAAAATGCATTTCATTTTTATAGTAAACAAAACTTAATTAACACCACACCCACAATGATGAATATAGACAACAGACTGAATAGGATTGCGCCTTAAAAAAAGTACAAAATATTACACAAGGTAAAATACCTAAAAACATGTAAATAATACATTCTAAATTCATTTAAACTCATGATAATGTAGTAGATTTTGACAAGTGCCATTTGAATTAACTCTGACAGAATTCAAAAACACAGGGCTTAACCAAATGTGTGATCATATTTGAAAGTGTATATCAAACAGAATTACCGACCAGTGTCGAAATTAGAATACACCCAAATGTTATTAAACTATTCAGGACATTATGTACATAAACCCAATAGTAATTGGGGAAAAACTATTCTCGGGAAGAATCTGTGTATTATAAATATACAGATGTCCCATAGAGGCAAGCCAAATGAAATATGAATTCATCAGATTAATACACGGTGAACCAAAATCATATGGATACACCTAATCAAAATCAATTGTTCATGGTGTCTTGCAACAAAGTTAATATTCAAACCAAAATCTAATTATACATGTCAATATAACGCCTAAAAAGGCGTCAACCTATGTTAAAAAAATTAAGTGCATAAGTAGAAAATAGTGATGTAAGATTAAGTGCAAAACTAATCATTAAAAGAGTAGTTGACAGATCATCAGCAGCATAATGGCAACTAAAAACTGAAAAACCTTCCCTTTCTAATCATACTGTGCTAATTCTACAGTTATCAATATGTACAAAAAAGAGGATGCAAAACTTAATAGAGCAAGTGTGACATACATTACTCTTAATTGGATTATTTCATAGACCAACATTTGTCCTGCAAATGAAGCTATATACAGCAAACATTTCAAATATAAGGAAAGATACAATTAGACCTATGTTGAGGATAGATTTATAAATAATTATGTAAATCCTCAGTTAGATTTAATCCATTGGGGGCTCTGGTATCGAGGGACAAAATGAAATGTGTTTCCTTCTGTCTAAGAAGTTTTTTGCGATTGCCACCCCATCCGGGGTTGGCAACAGGACATAGGACAGTATATTCAAAATCCTTGAGTTGATTATTATGGATGGACTTGAAATGTCTAGCCACCGGATAGTTAATATCCGAATTTGCGATGGCCCTGATGTGCTGCAAGATGCGTTTATAAACAGGGAGCTTATCATATGTGATCAAGACCGGGGAGACCCGGTTGAAACACATCTTAGCAGCTCCCCAAGTAGAAAAGCAATGTCGGCTCCTGCAGGAGGCTGGGAGTCGGCGGGACCGTGGGGGAATTGGAGACCAATCCACGGTTACCCACGGAGAGGGCCAGCCCCGGGAGATGGGGTCCCCAGGGCTAGAAGTGGCCCGGGAGAGGAGCCATGCGGCCCCCCTCCTCCATTTTTTTTTTTAAAAAAGGCCGGTCCCGGGGTTGGTGTCCCTGGGGCCTGAGGCGGAGGTCAACGCAGCCCCCCTCCAAATAATTTTTTTTTTAAACTGCCCATACCCCGGGGGATGGGGACCCCGTGGCCGATTATGGCCTCGGGAGGGGGGTCATGCGACCTCCTTCCAATAAAAAAAATAGATAAATAAAATAGGGGTTAGGCCCTGGGGGATGGGTTCCCCAGGGCCAATAAAATAAGAAAAGAAGGAGGGCCACACAGCCCCCCTTTTTAAAAAAAAAAAGCCATCGTGCCAGAGGCCCCTCCCCTCCCGGCAGCACTCTGCAAACGTGCCCCCTGGTGCGTTTGCAGATGAGGAACTAATTCCCCTTGAATACTGGGGGTCCCTGGGTGCCAACTAGCCTACCAGGAACCTCCAGTATGCGCCAGGGAGCTGCATTGCAGAGAGGTGTTCAGAGGCCATGCCCCTTTTCATACCTCTCTGCAACGCAGCTCTGTGGCGCTTAATGGAGATACCTGGTGGGCTAGTTGCACCCCAGGGACCCTCAGGATTCAAGTGGAGTTAATTCTCCAACTTAAAACGTGCCACGGGGTGCTTTTGCACAGTGGTGAAGGGAGGGGACGGGGCCTGAGGTGACATGTGTGCAAACATGCCCTGTGCCGTGTTTAAAGTGGGGAATTAATTCCTCTTCAAACCTGAGGTCCCCTGGGGGCCAACTAGCCTACCGGGTACCTCCAGTAAGCACCACGGAGCAGCATTGCAGAGAGTTGTAAAAGGGGCATGGCCTCTGAACACCTCTCTGCAATGCAGCCTCCTGGCACATACTGGAGGGACCTGGTGGGCTAGTTGGCCCCCAGGGAATTAATTCCCCAACTTAAAACGTGCCACAGGGCGTGTTTGCGGACATTACTCCTCAGGCACCACCCCCTTTCTTCACCATTGTACAAACTTGTCCCCTGGCGAGTTGTAAATTGGGGAATTAATTCCCCTTCAATACTGAGGGTCCCTGAGGGCCAACTAGCTCACCAGGTACCTCCAGTATGCGCCCGGCAGCTGCGTTGAAGAGAGGTGTTTAGAGGCCATGCCCCTTTTCACACCTCTCCGCAATGCAGCTCTGTGACGCTTACTGGAGGTACCTAGTGGGCTAGTTGGACTCTAGGGGCCCTCAGGATTCAAGGGGACTTAATCTCCCAACTTAAAACGGCCACAGGGCGTATTTACACACTGGGGAAGGGAGGGGACGGGGCCTGAGGTGACGCGTGCCAACACGCCCTGTGGCGCGTTTTAAATTGGGGAAGTAATTCCTCTTCAATCCTGAGGACCCCTGGGGGCCAACTAGCCCACCAAGTGCTTCCAGTAAGCGCCACTGCACTGCGTTGCAGAGAGGTGGTCCAGGCCATGCCCCTTTTTACACCTCTCTGCAACGGTGCTTACTGGAGGTAACTAGTGGGCTAGTTTGACCCTAGGGACCCTCAGGATACAAGGGGACCTAATCTCCCAACTTATAACGGCCACAGGGCGTGGTTACACAGTGGGGAAGTGAGGGGACAGGCCCTGAGGTGACGTGTGCAAACATGCCCTGTGACATGTTTTAAGCTGGGAAATAATTCCTCTTCAACCCGGAGGGCCCCTGGGGGCCAACTAGCCCACCAGGTGCTTCCAGTAGGTGCCACTGTGCTGCGTTGCAGAGAGGTGGTCCAGGCCATGCCCCTTTTTACTCCTCTCTGCAACGCAGCTTTGTGGTGCTTACTGGAGGTACCTTCTGGGTTAGTTGGACCCTAGGGACCCTCAGGATTCAAGGGGAGTTAATCTCCTAAATTAAAACAGCCACAGGGCGTGTTTACACAGTGGTGAAGGGAGGGGACGGGGCCTGAGGTGATGTGTGCAAACACGCCCTGTGGCGCATTTTAAGTTGCAGAGAGGTGGTCCAGACCATACCCCTGTTTACACCTCTCTGCAACGCAGCTCTGTGGTGCTTACAGGAGATACTGGGTGGGCTAGTTGGACCTAAGGGAGACTCAGGATTCAAGAGGACTATATCCCCCAAATTAAAACGGCCACAGGGCATGTTTGCACACATGTCACCTCAGGCACCCCCCCTTCACCAGTGTGCAAACGTGCCCCGTGGTGCATTTTAAGAGGTAGTTTTAATCCCCCTGCCCTATTATATACTAGGGTCTTACAGTGAAGGTCATGGTAATCACAGGGGTACCCCAACGCAAAGTGTTCCCTAGTGTATGTAGGTGTTTTCACTGTATTCTAAGTATCTTTTAGCATAGCACTGGCTCTAGGCCTGGTTAGTCAGATTCGGTTACCATCAGTACGCGTCAGAAAAAGTTGTGGTTACAGGAGGACTTTCTGCTCCTCTGTTGGTTCTTTATGTACATCTCTTCTTCCTGCACTTTTCTTCATCTTTGTGGATTTCTGTTGCTTCTGTCTGCATTTCTTTTTTTCTTTCTGTGCGTTTTATCTTCTTTCTTCACATGTCCTATCTCTGTAGGCATAGCATTTAAAAAACCTTTTAAATTCACTTAGAAACCATAGGTTTCAGGCATGTTATATTTAGAGATTAGCATTTAAAAAACCTTTGAAATTCACTGAAAAAACCAAAGACTTCAGGCACGTTATAGTTAGAAATTATCATTTAAAAAAACTTAAAAATTCTCTGAAAAAACCATAGTTCACCTAACTATAACTTGCGCGCCCGCAATGCACTGATGATGACGTCACATATTACATCACTCATGACATGGTCAGTGACATCACTCATGACATCACTCGTGACATCTCAAATGACATCACTGATGACATCACTGATGACATCATCCTTGTGATAGAGTGGCAGACCTCCTCTCACCCTAATATAACCTTTGATATACACACTCAAAATAAAAACAAGCATTTTCAAAACAATGGACATACCAATACCACTTACAACACACCTATTCAGTAAATTCAAGATCTACACACACATCCACTCATTGTCCAACAGTCCTATACAGTCACTCATACATGTACTCACTCATCATATGTACTCATACACCTATACATCCTGTAACACACCAACACTCATCCATATAATTACTCACACAAATAGTCACACATGCAAACAAAGTATCAAACATCCATTTAAATGCATATACAGTTATACACACACCACCACACTTACTTCTACAGAAACTTAAACATACTTGCTCTCCTAAACAATCACTTATAGAAACACATACTTATTTATACAGGAACTCTTCCAATCTCTCACTCTCACATACACCAATAATCACATATACTAGTTTAAAACATATGTAGTTACTCATAAATACACTATTGAGACAGGTATTCACTCACTAACACACGCATACACACACTCATCAACCCATACAGTCCTGCACACATGCTGTCTTCAACACATACAAACAGTGAGTCACTCATTCATGCATCTATGCACTAAGTAATACCCCCACCAAACCATACAGACACCAATACTGATACTCTAAAAACCAACCAATAACCCACATAGACACTCATATAGCTATTCACCAATCCATGCAATCATTTATATACAAAGTGAGAGACTGATACAGATATTTATATATTTAAACATTACTCACTAACCCATGTATTCACTAATATATACTTAATCAGTCAGTTATACAATCAATTTTCCCAAAAAATCATCCATTTAGACACATATATACCCATTTATTCTTCCATCAACCTTGAGATATACATATATAAAACATATTTAATTTTCAGAAAAACACACATTTACTGGAAGATTTCATCAGTGATGTAATTTGAGATGTCATCAGCGATGTCATGAGTGATGCCACTGACCATGTCATGAGTGATGTAATATGTGATGTCATCAGCAGTGCATTGCGGGTGCGCAAGTTATAGTTGGCTGAACTAACTATAACGGGGGAATTTCTATGGTTTTGTGCGAGTGGTATGTTCATCTAACTATAACTCCCCTGAAACATATGGTTTTTTCAGAAAATATATTTATAGATAAATATAGATATATATGTATATGTTTGTAAATTTTTATATAATTTTAAAATTATAAATTAATAAAAATTAAGAGTTTATTAATTAATTTAAAGTAAATATATATGAGTTATTATGTGTGTTGAACCTTTTAAATTAAGTTTATTGTATTTTTTTTAAATTTATATTAAATCTACTTTCGTTTTTATATTAATTTTATTATTTAACATTTTTTATATGTATTATTTTATTTGTATATATATATATATCAAATTCGATATTTTGTACAAATATATTTTTACATCGATTTTTTTTATATGTTTGTACTTACATGTTTATGTATAGGGAGTGGATATTTTTGCATTCTATCTTTTTGCATCAATATTTTTCAGTGTACCAGGCAAGCCTCTCACAACTTCCCTCTCACCCACACCAAAAAAAAAAAACAAGCTTCTGATGTTGTGTGGCGTTTTAGGCTCCGATTGAATTTTCCAGATTCATGCCCTTATATAGGCATTGAAATCAAGCCCTTATTTAGGCATAGCCCATGCTACCCAAATACAGGCATGGCTACTCCCATCAGTTCACCGAACGTCACAACGATTTCTTGGAAACCCGGCTTAAGCAGTTAGGGAACTTCGCCTTGCTTGATTATTGATTTCTCCAAGAACTCAGTTACTTTACAATAAACAACTATTCCCCAGGGGTTCATTTCTGACGCTCATATGCCCACCTTTACGTCAAACTATGGCATTACTAAACACCTTCAAGGTATAAATATACCTTCACTTGCTCTAGCAAGATACGGTGGTTCGGAGCAGTTCGAAAACCTTCTTGCCCGACGCAGCTTGCTACAGTAAGTGCCTAAGGAAGCCGACTCTCCAGGTAAAGCACTGATCAGGAAGCTGCCTTTCTCCTGCCGAGAATCCAGCTCCAGTGTTCCGGCTCCCCTTGCAGGGTGTTGGGAAATCGAGTCCCGAGAAAGAGATACCAGACCTTCTTCATTCTAACAAGGTATGGAGCTGATTAGAACCTAGAGAAACCTTTGGTAGATTCTTGGCAAAACTAAACCTATGCTAAACAACACTTACTTCTTCCCTCGTACTAGACTTAGGTTAAGTACATTGGGGTAGGCATATTTTAGAAGCACCAGTTGAGTATTTTAGTCTATGTTATTTATGTATGTATTTTTATATGGCTTAGAAACCATACAATGCTCTTACAGTATTATTTCATATTACTGTTTATGCTGTACACATTAAACTTAGCATTTTGCATAACGATTGTAGCAGTTCACCTCTCTTGCATGAGAAAGAAGGCTGTTCAATAAACCCTTTTTATTGAAAATGCCCATCTGTCTATTTCTCTGCAACTCTGTTGAAACAAAGCATGCATGATTGACTGAGGGAAATACGTATCTATTGTTTCCATGACTCTGAGAGATTTATTCTTATTCTTGGAAACAAAGTTGTCATGTTTAAGCGGTTGTCAGAAACGAATCTCTTCTTGTGTATTCGAGAAAGTTTCCAGTGACCTCTGAGTTAGCTGGCACACACAATTAAGTTTAGTATATTCGATGGAGACCTAGTTGACCTCAGTCCTATGTCAAATCATAGGATGTATTATTCCAATGCGCACAGCCTATTGGGAATATGGGTCCTACACTACATGGCGCCCAACGTTTGGTAAGGCACTAATTTAACACTAGATACTAAAGTAACTCAGTTGTGCTTTTCTCAGGGACCACTTTTTCCGTAAATACTCCAATAGACATCTGGAGTAGGTAAAGGGATAATATCCGCCATAGCTGTGTAGGACGAAAAATCCTATGATTTAGTTTTTGGTTTCTCAACGTTGAAGGATACAGTGTTCCAAAATATTGTGCATCTTATCTTTGTTTCCTTCAAAGTTGCTTTTCCAAACTTTCAGTCAAAAAAAAATGTCCCTCAATAAAAATACTGAGGCCAATGGAGCTACAGGGAAAAAGCCATACCAGTTTTTAATCAAACAGGTTTTAATGAAACCGATGAGGATGCTATAATCATTTCTCTAAATTTAAGGAAAGCCATCACTATAAAACTTATACAAGATGGCCTATCAACAAGAGGTGATAGGGTAGTTTTTGTGATAGAGGCACATGAACATCATCAGACAGAGGCATTCTATTCATGGATACTCTTCCCTGAAGCAGATCCAAGAACAAAAGTTTTTCACTTCTACAAAAAAGATGAACCACCAGAGGAATACATTCCTTTAGAGGATATTGAAATTCCACTAACTTACCAGGAGCATGCACTCTGGTTTAAAGGAGCCCAAAAACATATAAATCACATTAACAGGCTCGCTCCACTAGGTAGACCAGGAGCAACATGTCCGGTATTAGTCAGCTATACACCGCATCCTGAAATGAATGAGATGACAGATGCGGAACTATCAGCTCAACTAGAGGAGCTAATCAAAATCTATAGACAATTGGCTCAATATGTCATGTGGTGTCTCTTACCGTGCAACCAGCAATAACGATTCCACAACATCCCCTTTATCAGGGGAACACAAATAAAATTACACCACAGACTCTACATTCAGTCGTTGGTAAATTACCAGCAAAGCGGGAACAAATTCCATTCTGGATAGCTCAAAAAATTCCTCAAATCGAGGCAGTATTTCCTAATACTACCCCTCATGAGAAACACAGAATTCTAACAATCTGTTTACCAATGGGGATCGCACCACACCTGGAGGCTGTGACACTTGGGGTACAGTCTTTGCTGCAATCTTCACTAAAACACATGGTGTTCTGTCTATGGCGGTAATACCAGACGTCCTGAAACAGATTCAAAATGAGTACGGGGCAGAGCCTGCTCTAAACCTAGGTATGAAATTACTGAAAGATTTCAAACAGGTCTCAACAATAATATTAGCTAATATTAAAGGTGAAGCAGCATCCGTGACGATCCGCCAAAAGTTAAGAGAATTTGATGTAACTGAGCAACCACATGAACTGGCCAGATTAATTGAAAAATCCTATGAAGAATTAGGCAGAGACAGCTTGGGTGTGAAACCAGTTAAACCCCAACTGTCAGAAAATCCTGAAAAGGTCTTTAATAAAAACACTCCTACTTCTCCTAAAAAAAAGTGGGAGAACACTAAACAAACTTCTAAAGAGAAGCGTTCTCAATCCCGAGGTATGTCTCCTCAAAAGGAGCCCTCTGAAAGGAGGTATAACCTCAGGAATAGGTATAATTTGAGAAAACCTGATAGATATCAAGATACTCATACACGTTCTTCTCGTACCTTTCAGACTTCCTCACAGAAATCCGAAAGAAGAGGACGGTCAGAATAAAAGGAAGAACGTGTGAAGGCCAAAGACGATCAGCAAGTTCCAAACAATAAGAAAACTCAATTCACCAAAAAGAAGGTAGCAGGTCTAAAAATCAGACATGCCGAGGATCTTGAGGACACAACTCAAGAACGGGGAATGGGCTCAGACAATGTTGGACAGCGCAGCAGAAGTCACCATAGCTCGCAAGAACTTGAAGGATCTTCTGGAGACAGTGGACTTGAATGAATTCATCCAAGTTGAGACTGCAGATACCAGGGTTAGTGTCCCACATAATTTATATGAAGTAACACTCCGGATGGAGGGGGACATACCAAGAAAAATAAGAGCACTCTTTTGGGAGCGGCTCTCCCAGGGTTATGACATTCTTCTAGCTGAACCAGACTGGCTACCTGAATTTGTCAGAGAGTGCCCACATGGCAAAGAAATCATTTTGCCAGCTTTCTCCAACCACATTCCAATTCATTTAAAATATAACTATGCCAGGAAATGGGAAGTGGCCCAGGCTCCTGCATTATATAAAAATCATGTAGGATGGGATGAGAATTCTCCTCACCATAAAATTCAGTTAAAAAATCAACCAACTGCACAAAGGCAGTACCCAGTTAAGCAAGAAGCTAAAAAAAACAGGTCAGGGAGACATTAGATCAACTTGAATATCAGGGGGTGATTGAAATATGCACCTCGTCAATGAACAATGCTTTTTTTCCTGTCTCCAAACCAGACAATACATATCGTCTAGTTTTGGATTACAGACATCTAAACTCTTGTTGCAAAACTTTTGCAGTACAAAATGCACACAGTGCAGCATTAATGAATAACGTTGTGCGGAAAAAATATAAAACCACATTAAATATTTTTAACGGTTTCTTCTGTCAAAACATTGCACATGAAAGTAGGTATTTCACCGCTTTCTCAATTATGGGGATACAGCGTCACTTCTGTCGTCTCCCACAGGGATTCAAGAATAGTCCTGGGTTATTTTCAGCGAAGGTAACAGAGTGACAACAAACTTATGATGATGAAGCATTATCATATGTAGATGACATCTATCTAACAGACGATGATTAGGACAGGCACTTGAGCAGGGTGAACACCATCATACTTTGATTCGCCTCTGAAGGGTACAAATTCAATTAAGAAAATCGAGAATTGCCCATTTAAATGTCCTTTTCCTAGGATATGAATGAATTATCAAGTGAAGGCAAAAGCATGGCAGCAAACTTTCGAAAGAAATGTGCGCTGCTCCAACCTCCAAAAACGCTGAAAAACTTACAGTTGATTCTAGGTTTCCTGAATTTCGGAACAACTTTCATTCTAAATTACGCAGAAAGGGTTAAACCTCTCTACAAATTAATCAAACCTGATTTCAAAACAGTTAATTGGACACAAAAACACACAGAAATTTTGCGTTCATTGCAAACAGACATGTTAGCAATAAAACATTTACAAGCATGCGTAATTGTACGCAACTTAGTGATCCGAATCATTCCAGGACAATGCAGATTCACATACTTAACTTTTAACGAAGGTGAAAAAGTACCAATAGCTTACAAATCACATTTGTACACACAAGCAGAAATGAAATTCACTTCAACAGAAAAAATTCTGACAGCGGTTCAAACGGCAGTAGCAAAAGAGAGAGCCCTCACACAGGGGAAGCGCTTTATGGTCGTTACACCTGCCTTTGTTAGATTTCAACTTTTGGAAAGACAACATTGAGACAAAAACTATCTGGGGCGCAAAGGACTGGCAAGTACAGGGATTCGAAGCCTTATTTAGAGCCTGCATCATCTCAGAGCAAATAATGTTTTTTGAATGACTCTGTCCAACAGACATCTTGTCTTGGGTTAGCCAAGATCAAAGAGTTAAACAAACCGCCCATACCTACACCTGATAGCAGTAACACTTCAGAGGGGGAGGTCGACGTACATAATATTTTGCTTCACAACAGAACAGATCCAGATTGGAAAAAAATGGTTAAGGTGGCCCAAAGACACAAACAACTGTCAAGATAGATTCCTGAATAAGACACAAGTGTTCACATTCACTAGGCCAGATCCAAGATATGTTCAGAGACAGAATCCAGGAATAGTAACAACATACAGTGTAGGGAAACTGTGCCTTGAGTGCAGCGACGGCTCGTGGAGGGAGTTACGGTGGGGCAGGAGGGTGGGGAGGGGGAGGGGCAGGGTGGAGGTTGCTAAAAACCGGCATATGGATAATTGCAGGTAAGTAAACAATTTAATTAATAAAACGAATTTCGTAGTGCGCCTTGCATCGCAAAATGCAATGCAGTGCGAGCTACGAAATTCGTTTTATTAATTAAATTGTTTACTTACCTGCAATTATCCATATGCCGGTTCTTAGCAACCTCCGCCCTGCCCCTCCCCCTCCCCGCCCTCCTGCCCCACCGTAACTCCCTCCACGAGCCGTCGCTGCTTGAGTGGCTACACAAATCTACACTAAAGAAAGTAAAACAACACTTATCTTTACTTAAAGATGGCGCTGATCTAAGGGACTTCTTACAAGGACCTACTAAACCGCGTCATAAACATTTTATACATGCCGGTATCTATGCATTGAATAATGAACAATGGAAGATTACACAAGCAGAGACTGCAGAACGAAGTCCCTCTAAGTAGTTGACATTGGCTTGATGACTCTGTCGTCCAGGATATATTCTTTGGACAGCATAGTATCCTCTGCCATAGACATAATGGAACAGGACTTGGTCATGCTGCAACATGGTCAGTCGCAATTACATTCTATAATGCTATTAGGTTGGACGTTGCAAAACCTTCGTTCATGCTATGTGCCTTGGCTTTTAATCAACACCACGTCACTGTTTTCAGAATTTAATCTCGCTGATATACAGATCAAATTGGCACAGAGGGGAGCAGACTATACGGTGCTGAGCATTGAAAAACTGGAAAGATTGCCATTTACAGTCACTGAAAAGCCAGCTATTGAATGGATAATACACGGAACAATCACTCTGCCTGTTACAATGTTCCATTTTCAGTATTGCTTAAAACATATACCAGCAGGCACATATGAAAGGTTGGGTAAATAATACATCAAGACATCCTAGGAATTACCGTACACACACAAATATTGGAGTGGGGGAAAGAAGTGTTTCTTAGTGGTAAAAATTGTGAAAACGCACTAAGAGGTTCTCTCCTTTGTCAGGGTATTAATTTACACAGGGCCTGCGATGGTTCCTCTAAAAACTTATCCTGTCACCTGCAAGGTTCACTAGCTGCAGTGATTGATCCAATTTTTAGGCAACTTTCTAATGGAAGTTACATTATGTTGAATGATCACAGCTGCTGTGGCATGTTGCCAGGTTTAGTCTATCAGCCAGGGTCACTTGCTGTATGCAAGTATTGTTTCCTAAAACAAAGACAGACCGGGTGTCGCCGTTATGGCCTTCACTGAACTATACAAATTGATACTTTAAGCAGAATGAAAGCCATTCTTTTACAGAAAACTGTGCCATTGACCTCGGCCAAACAGACCTATGATCTGCAAGTCGCAAGGACTTCTGCAGAGATACATACCCTCTTAACTAAAAATTGCCCTGTACATTTCTCAGAAATATTAGATTGTATCTTAAACATGTCTGATACGAGTGGTATTGTACATTTAAGATTATTTTTTCTGGACTGTTAGCACCCTTTGAAGCAGTCCTAGGAATATTTCCAAACTTCATGCACTCTGTGTTTTGCGGATTGCCTCTCATTTTGGGACTCGCAGTAGGGATACTATTTTTGCTCCTACTGCTTCGATATGGCAAGCCAATCTACAGCCGACACCCAGCTCGCCGCGGAGACCACTCTACTGGTAATGAAGTGTCGTGAGCGCATCGTCCAAATTTTGGGATTAACTCATTTAAGAGAATTGAATACCACATGGTTTCTGTCATTCAGACCAATATGGCAAGATTGCATCTTACCTGTTCTATGATGCATGCTATGCAGAGAAGAATGCGTGCTAGACATCTATCTGACACTACCATCAGTCATGCCAACCGATGATGATACTTTGCTTGGACCAGTGACGGCTCATGCACTGTGTTGTCCCCAGCGGCTACCAATTCTGATGATGGCATTCATTGAGATCTCACAGACGCAACATCCTGACTGTGAGGTATGAGAGGAAACAGGTACACAGGTATCATCCACTACGAACATTGTTAATGCGAACAACGCTGACGACAATGCTTCACATCTACGTGCGATTAATCTTCTTAACGAGGTAATCCAACTTTCACCTACAATGGTAGATAAATTCTTTACAGACTTAGATAATTTGATGTTTTCTCCAAAAATAACACTGACTTTTGAATTTGGCACACAGTGTTCTGAGAGACTCTGAATTCGACCTTCATTTTTCAAAGTTCTAACTTTGGGACTCTCTTTTTCTATGATTCAACTTTTGTTTTTTCCAAATTTTTATTTTTCATTTTTTTGGGCACAAAGTAATCTGCTTAAAGTAGAACTATTCATAGAGAACTAGAATTCTTTGAAAAATTCCAGAGACACTCTTTGACCTTGTCCACATTCAAACAGTTGATACAATCTGCTATGAAATGGTCTCAACTTTTTCTTCTGTATTTAAGAGCCATTTCATAAATGTATTTTCATGATTCATTCGGATAGCATTATTCAAATGTTAATCTATATGCTTTGAATGAAACATTGCTTTAAATGCGTACAGCACAAATGCTCTTTTCGTGTACAACCAGTACCAATGTATTTTTATGTATATTGGGTGGGTTTTTAACACATCATGTTTAGATATGTTTTAACATGATTAGAACTTAGTAATGTCGTACATAAGAAAGTGGAGTGGGTGTTGTGTGACGTTTTAGGCTCTGATTGAATTTTCCCAATTCATGCCCTTATATAGGTACAATTCTTGTTGCCCTTATATAGGCATAGAAATCAAGCCCTTATTTAGGCATAGCCCATGCTAACCAAATACAGGTATGGCTACTTCCATCCATTCACCAAACGTCACAACGATTTCTTGGAAAACCGGCGTAAGCAGTTAGGGAACTTCGCCTTGCTTGAATATTGATTTCTCCAAGAACTCAGTTAGTTTACAATGAACAACTATTCCCCAGGGGTTAATTCCTGACGTTCATAAGCCCGACTTTACGTCAAACTATGACATTCCTAAACACCTTCAAGGTATAAATATACTTTCACTTGCTCTAGCAAGATACAGTGGTTCGGAGCAGTTTAATGACCTACTTGCCCGACGCAGCTCGCTACAGCAAGTGCCTAAGGAAGCCGACTCTCCAGCTGATGCACTGATCAGGAAGCTGCCTTTCTCCTGCCCAGAATCCAGCTCCAGGGTTTCCGGCTCCCCTTGCGGGGTGTTGGGAAATCGAGTCCTGAGACAGAGATACCAGACCTCCTTGATTCTAACAAGGTATGGAGCTGATTAGAACCTAGAGAAACCTTTGGTAGATTCTTGGCAAAACTAAACCTATGCTAAACAACACTTACTTCTTCCCTCGTACTAGACTTAGGTGAGGTACATTGGGGTAGGCATATTTTAGAAGCACCAGTTGAGTATTTTAGTCTGTTATTTATGTATGTATTTTTATATGGCTTAGAAACCATACAATGCTCTTACAGTCTTATTTCATATTACTGTTTATGCTGTATGCATTATACTTTGCATTCTGCATAACAATTGTAGCAGTTCACCTCTCTTGCATGAGAAAGAAGACTGTTCAATAAACCCTTTTTATTGAAAACCCCTGTCTCTCTATTTCTCTGCAACTCTGTTGAAACGAAGCATGCACGATTGACTGAGTGTAATACTTATCTATTGTTTCCATGACTCTGAAAACAAAGTTGTCATGTTTATGTGGTTGTCAGAAACTAATCCCTTCTTGTGTATTCGAGAAAGTTTCCAGTGACCTCTGAGTTAGCTGGCACACACACATTTAAGTTTAGTATATTCGATAGAGACCTAGTTGACCTCAGTCCTACGTCAAATCTATAGGATATATTATTCCAATGCGCAGTGCCTATTGGGACTATAGGAACTATACTACACTGAGGCTCCCGCCAACATCTGGGGGAAGTTTCACACCCTAGAATGGACATTGCGTAAGGCTGCACAGAACTTCCGAACAATTACAGAACTGTCCGGTGTCAGAGGAGAGGGGAGGTTGTAGGGAGAGGAGGTGGCGAAAGACGGCAAACAATAAAAAAAGGAATTAAAAAAAACGTAAATGCTGCATGCAGCCCACCGCATCACCGGCTTCTGCTCCTTTCATGGCTCCACTGCAGGCATAGACTCCCCTGCGGCCAATTCTGAAGCTGCTCTCACGCATGAGAGAGGCTTCAGAGTTGGCCTCAGGGCCAATGATTTGCACTCCCAGAGAGTCTGAGCCAGTGCTCATTTGATCTGAGGGAGATACACAGAAGAAACAGTCAAGCGTGTTGTTCTGCTATTGTAAAATATATGTGCTGCTACAACTGTTACACAGTAGCAGAGATATAGGATCAGCAGTACAGTAAATAAAAAGGAATAGTACAGTTCTACCATTTTGCAATAGTCATAAACATATACATGAATATAAAATGCATTTATAAAATAAAGCGCATACTCCTACGATGCCTGTTTAGATGTACCTAAGTGTACCTAGCATGTGAGTAGGTGTGAAAGAGCTAACAAGCCTAGGAGCCAAAAATCCTGCTAGGATTTAGTCGAACCACATTACCTAAATAACTAGCAGCCTGCCCCAGCGTTGCCTGGGGCAAAAGGGGGCTGGGGTCAGCATATCAGGCTTGCCTGTCCCACGGCCTGTCCCTCCGCCCGTCCCTTGGCCCGTTACTACGCCCATCCCTCGGCCCATCCCTCCGCCCGTCCCTCCGCCCATCCCTCCGCCCGTCCCTCGGCCCGTCCCTCCAGGTTCACTTACCTTACTCGCCGCTCCTGCTCCACTGCTCCTCCGCTGCTCACTGGTGACGTCCCTCGGCCCGTCCCTGCAGGTTCACATACCTTACTCGCCGCTCCTCCTCGCGCTGCTTCTCGCTGGTCATTACCGCTTGTCCGCAGCTCCTCCCCGCGATCATGTCCTCCGCAGCTCTTCCTGTTGCTCCTGAACGACGCTCCTCCCCGCACTCTCGATGTCATGACGCAGACGTCACGGCCGGCGCTTCTTTCAGGGGACTACTTTGTTTTTAAAGTTAATTTTTTAAATGTACGTTTTATTTTTATTTTATGTAGCCTATGTCCATCTACACACCCTGACAATTTCAAGGATGTATCGGGTGTGTGGATTGGCGCTGTGGTTCCCGAGTTTACCTTGCCAAAAGGGTTGAGTTCTCTCTTTATAATAGTAGTATAGATGAGAGAATGGGACCTTGTCCTGGTCTCGATTTGGAAGCCCCGCAAGGGATGTTTAGATCACTCTCGGCTTGAGCGACTGCATGCAGGAGCCTCAGCGTCTCTGGTCAGCGTGTCGGCCTTGAATTCTCTGTTCCCTCCAACTACTGATAGCAAGAGGTGCAGTATGTATACAGAGTCCCTTTGCCCTGTGCGTGTTTTAGCTATTGTTTAATATGAGAATTATGTATGGGATTATACCTTGTGAGTTGATAGGAGAGGTGAAGTATAACCCCTGGGAAGTGTCCTAATAAGTTATTCATATATGCTAAGGATGATGTCTTAGCATTATTGATTAGGAAAACCCCTTCCTCTGCATGGACCTAGGTGAAAGGTTTAGTCCATAAAAGGCATCAATCCTTATAAGGCGCTCTGACCCTAAAAGGCGTTTAGTCCTTATTAGGAGTTATGTCCTTATAAGGTATGTTCATGTGAAATGTAGGGGAGATGATGTAGGGAAAGGGTACGATGTTCCCTGGATCTATATTAGAGTACCTATATGAAACATAACACCCACTCCTCCTAATACTCAACAATAATAATACACAATTGAGATACATATTTTAACTAGGTGTCAGTGTATAAAATTATCGATGAGCCATTTAAAATGTTTCTAAAAATGTTAAAAATCATTTAAAAACAGTGTTTAAAAAACGAGCAGAGAAAAAATGTTCTCTTGAAATATGATTTTTGTTCCGCAAATCACAGTCCTAAATGAGTTCAATCATACACGTTGAACTACTACAAGGGTACTCAGAAGGCCAGGTTTTGTTATTGAAAGTGTCAATTAAAGGAATTTTGTTGACTAAAAGGGTAAAATCCGAATTCTTTCCCAGCATTTGATGAGCCAGATTAAGATTAAGGGGCCCATTAGGATCTCGGGCGGATCGCCCCGCCACATGGCGATCCGCCTGAGATCCGTCCCCGCCTGCCACCCATTTCCCCCTGCCATATTACTGTGGCGGGGGGACCGTGGCGGACGGAAAGACCGTCTGCCGCTTTTCTGCCCGGTCAACAAGTTGACTGGGCGGAAAAGAGTTTAATATGGTGGCGGTGTCTGTTAGACACCGCCAGCCATATTACTATGCGGGCGGAAACATTCCTTTCCGTTGCAGCATTGCCGCCACGTAAAGGCATGCGGGAATTGCTTGTGGGGGTCAGTTGCGGGTCCCCAGGGACTCTGTGGGTGGGGCGTGCACATGGAGGGGCACCTATGGTACCCCCTGCAGTTCCATGCACAACATGGCAGTCACCGCGGTGCCTGCCATGTTGTGCATGGAAGTGCACGATATGCCTTCCTGGCATTGTGGTGGGCGGTGGCGGTGTTATGTCCTGGCTGGGAGATGCAACATCATTGCTGCCTGCTGCCACCGGGAAGAAACATTGTAATATCCTGCATAGCACGTCAAGGGTAGATAGATTAAATTCAGTGCTGCCAACAGCTGGTGGAGAGGCAACCGGCTTCATAACATAATAGAACATAACTGAGATTGGACATGTTTTAATATGGCTAAATCCTGTTCCAGTATGTCAATAGCAGAAGATACAATGTTGCCCAATGAATATATCCTGGAGGTCTGTCCTGACATGGTTTTTGGCTCTATTTCTGAGTGATGATGACTTTAAGCTTGCTAACATCTATAATCTGTATTCTTGCTTTGTGTTGGCCCTTTTAAGCCCTTTCTTCCAGACCTAGAAGAGGATAGCTGCTTTATATGATGATAGATCCCTTATTCTTGACTCTAATCCATCTATTGCCTATTGGCTTTGACATAATTATGTGTCTTTTCATTATCCTGCCTATAGTAGAGGGTGGATCCTGTAGTCCTGACTTTATATTACATATTGGTATGGTTTGTGTAGGTACTTTGACAGAGTTAGGTGTTATTTCATCCTTCTCAGGCCTACAAGGCCCAGAACTAGAGAGACTCCATGTTGCTTTCTGTCCCTGCAGAGCTGAGATGCTTGCAGGGTAAAGGTAATGTTTATAGTTAAGCCTGTTGTCTGCTAGGGGAAAACCAGCCAGGACTGGTTCTTATCGGAAGAATGTGTTTGTCTCTTGGGCCCAGACGTAACATGCAGATGGCCTCTGCGGTTGCACGGAGAACTCTGGAGCTAGCACAGGAATTCGGTGGGAGGCAGCCCTCTGTTGGAAATTTCCATGAGGGGAGAGGATTCCATATTAGCGAATTGCAGGAGAGGAGGGGTGTCAGTTTGGTTCTTGAAGAGACAGAAGTAGGATGGTTGCTGGAGCTGAAGAGTACAGTTCAGTTCAATTGGTTTTCTGAAATGGAGAGAGAAGGCAGATAATTGCTGAAGCTGGAGAGAGCAGTCATATGAACAAAGTTGGAACTATCAGCTGGAGATGCCAGTTTATCAGAATGCATTAAAGCAGTTACCAGTCAGATGAAGGAGCTGAAGCTGCCAGCTAGAGCAGTTGAGCCAGAGGAGTGAAGCTGTGGTGACGGAGGGAGAGAGAGAGAGCCCTGATTCCACCAGAGAGAGAGAGAAACATTCCTTCTAATAGGTGAGGTAGTCTGAACTAGTTTGCTTTACACTTACACCTTAATCTTGTCTTTTATTTCCTAGGCTATTGTATTGCTAATCCTTTTTCTTTCAGCGTTGTGTAGTCTATTTACAGTTCCTGTTAGTTACAGAGACCCCGCAGATCTGTGTATGTGTCTATTCCCATTTTATTGTTATTGTAATAAAGATACCCCAGTTCTTAGTGAACCAGCATGTGCCTCATATTCTTGTTCAATCAGGGTAACCTGTTCTTCTAGTCAGGCATTGTTTTCATGAACGGATGTAATTCCCGGTCAGGTAAGTAGTGACTGAGCAATGAGGGAGAGAGGGGCCCCTTGAGGTGGAGAATAGATTGCACATCTTCTAATTTGGTAAGTTGTGGTATAATTCCTAATATTGTAGTATCATATCCCGAGTAGCCAATGAGAGATTCCTTCCAAAGGTATTCATATGAAAGTGATCGTCGTTGGTAAGCGGCGTTAATGAGAGCACCAGGTGTTAGCCTGGTGTGTAGGTCCGCCGGATTGTGGACCGGGCTGTGAGTAAGAGAGCACCAGGTGGAAGCCTGGTGTGTAGGTCCGCCGGATTGTGGACCGGGCTGTGAGTAAGAGAGCACCAGGTGGAAGCCTGGTGTGTAGGTCCGCCGGATTGTGGACCGGGCTGTGAGTAAGAGAGCATCAGGTGGAAGCCTGATGTGTAGGTCCGCCGGATTGTGGACCGGGCTGTGAGTAAGAGAGCACCAGGGGTGAGCCTGGTGTGTAGGTCCGCCGGATTGTGGACCAGGCTGTGAGGAAGAGAGCACTAGGGCTGCAGACTAGTGTGTAGGCACGCAGGATTGCGATTTGCCGAGCGAGCACTGACTGTGGTCAGTGTGTAATGGTAACTAATCAGAACTGCCCCAGGGTAGATTAGTCTGGACCCATGTGGTCGTGAGACTATGAGGTATGAGTGTGGTGTAGGGCATGGACGTCCTTAGTAATCAGTGAGTATTCCTAGTAATCCCTATAGATGTAGTGGTGTTTCTGATGATATGAGCTTGTATATTGCGAGTTCCCCATCCTCAGGTAGGTACCCAGGTGCCTGGACAGATGGGTTCTGAGGAGGGAAGTGGTTGCGTTTCGGCTGGGTTGGTGGTGCTCTGAGGAGCTGATCCTATCTGGTCCGAGAATCCGGCCGTTACAAGGTCAAAGTTGTTAACCCATTATCTACCACAGCTAAAGCTTTTTCTAAGTTTATATGGTCTATTTCCCGTATTCTCTCCTCAGCTTTCTGTTGGGAAATCTTCTAGTTTTCATTATAGGCAGCATAAATGCCTGCATATATGAAACGTTTCTGACATTGTTTCCTGGGTCCTTGTAAAAAGTCCCTAAGATCCATGTTGTGTGAGAGTAAAGGTAAGTGTTGTTACACTTCTGCAAGTGTTGAGGTTTCTAGCCAATCGAGGCACAACTTCCCAACACTATAGGCTGTCACCACCCCTGGATTTTCTCCCTGTACATAACGTGGGTCTAGCCTATGGATATTGAGTCCCTCGGTGATGTTCAGGAATCGCTTATGACAGCTATTCATGTCTACGTGCCAAACCACCCACTGTTTCCAATTTGGGTCTGTGCTATTGTGCTTTAAGATGTCATCTACTGTTGCTCCTTCTTTTGTAGTTGAATAATTCTGCCACCCCTGTATTAGTGTTGGAAACCTAGTAGTGTTCAGGTCCTTGTTCTTGGCTAGTCCAAGACAGTCGTTGGTTGCACAGTATCATTTAAAAAGATCATCTGCTGTGGAATGAGGCATGGTCTAAATAGTGCCTCTGTACCCTGTACTTGCCAGCCCCTCGAACCCCAAAATTTATTTTGAGACAATTTTGTCTTTCCATAGGTTGAAACCCTGTTCAGACAATTGGGCCAAAAAGGATGCAAATCTGTTTAGTGTTTGTCAACATAATTTTCAGTGCTGATTTTGGTGCAACCTTATCGTAATATGAGGCTGGATCTGTTTTGTTAAACCCTGAAAAGCATGAGAATATCTGTGCAAAGGCTTGTGTACTACTTTTTAGTGGTGTTGGGCAATGTTCCCACTGATGGTACCCAAAAAAAACATTCCCAGCTGAAATTGATTTGTGTAGGAAATGATGACCATAATGTTGATAACACTACAATGTGTCATAATCTGAAGAACCCTCTAACAATACATTATTTGAGATTTTCTGCAGTTTTGTCTAAATCAGACATATTATTGATTGGTTCAGTGTCCCAATCATCAGAAAATGTACTTGAGGTAGTGATAACACTTAATAAAATGTTAAATACATGGTTAATATTTAAACGTTCGGTCTGTCCGAGTATGTTAAAATCAACCTTATCCCATACTATACCATCCCGTATAGGAACTGCTGTAATGTTCACTGATGACAAGTCTCTTTGTTCACGATGTGATGATGGATGTGGCTTCAGTGGGATGTTGACCTTTTAGGCTGTGGAACTTTGTCGAAGATAGCGTCCATTATTATGCATACTATAAGTTACTACGAAGCCTAGCCAGAAAAGAAAAACAATATTCCAGAAATTACCCAGAGTTCAATCCAAGGTGATACCAAGTATGTATTTTGAAGAAACGGAAGAAAGTTCTTTAATTGTTGCTTGAAGGGTGTTTTGGCTGGCATTGTTTCCGGCACGCTTGGATCCGTAGACAACGTATCAAAGTTAATGAAATAGCCAGAAGCAGTTCGATCAATTGTAGGAATTGCATCTGGATTAGTTGAAATATTATTTTCCTCTCCACGAGGCATGTTGATGTAGACATATGTATTAGATCTAATTGCAACTTGTGAATTATTCTGATGTTCATTTTGAATTTGAATGTCTGGTTCAAGTAGAACAAGTTCCATAGCATTGTTGCTTAGTCCATCATTCCTTACAGGTGGCTCTTCAAATGTGATGAGTCTTTCTGTTTGAACTTCTTGGATTGTAGCTAGTAGGAGCGTCTGCTACTGCAGAGTCCACAAGGCCTACTGTTTAGTATCGGCCACATAGTGTGGTTTGATTAAGTCGATTGAGACAAATCTTTTCTCCTTTTTTCCGGCAAGAGGCGGGAGCAGCACCGTTCTTGTCCCGTGAAATGCTAGGACTGGTACAGGTTTTCTGTATGAAGGCCCAAATTCCTTTTTGTCCACAGTGTTCTCTTTGACCAGATCCATGACTTTTGGGATCCAGACAGGTCTTGCCGTGACTACCTTGACTTACCCGGTGGCGGTATCCTTTAGATGGACATTGCTTTGCTTTGTCCATGATTCATTTAGATCCTGTAAAACAGCCAAACGATCATAGATATCAAATGGTTTTTCATCCACCACTGTGCCTTCACAATCAAGATCAGGTACCCACATTCATCTCCCAAAAAGGGCTTCATATGGAGTGACACCCCCTAGAGAGTTTCTTGGCTGGTTGTTTAATGCCCCTGTATCCCATAAAGGTGTGTGACCCAACTACCACCCTTGCCTAATACCCTAGCTGTTAAAGATTGCTTTAAGTCCCAGTTTTTCCTCTCCACAACCAAATTTCCCTCAGGATGGTACGAAGAGGAGTATCGGAATGCTACTCCCATTCCTTCCATGGCCTCTTTGTAAACCCAAGAGCTAAACACGGGGCCGCGGTCAGAATGTAATGTGCTAACTGCGTATGTGCCAATAAAGACTTGCAAATCTTTGATAACAGTTCGAGCGTCAGCCGAGTGCTGATGTCATACACATAGGAATCTCGAGCATGAATTTACTAAAACCGTGATATATTTGTAAGCCCTGTCTTTTTGTAAGGGGCCGAAGTGGTCCAAGTACACACATGCCAGAGTTTGTCTGATTTTAATAATGGCATCTGCACAGGTTTTGCTATCGTTGAGCCTTTCATCTGCTGGCAGATGTCGCAATTCAAGACATAGGGCTAGATGTAGGTAACTTGGAAATACCGATGCCTAAATACCGAATTTTAATAATTCGGAATTTAGGAATCAGTATTTCAGATGTAGGTAAGAATTTGGTAATAAATACCGAATTCTTAATATTCGTTATTACCAAATCGGTAATTGAGATTCGGTAATAACGAATACCTACCCATTCATTCCTATGGGCTTGGAGGCCCATAGGAATGAATGTGAAGACATTCTGTACTACCGATTCTGTATTACCGAATCGGTAATACCGGGGGGTATTTCAAGGGTGCCACACCCTGTTGCACCCCTGAAATGTGCATGTGTGCACATGTGGCACACATGCATGCCCTCAGGGCATGGATGTGTGCCACATGGCACATTTCAAAAAGCAAAAAAGTGCTTTTTGAAAGGAAATCGATATTTACCACCAACTTGGATTTGGTGGTAAATAGCGATTCCTTAAGGCTGAGGTGCACTGTTTTAAGTGCTACCTACATTGAATTTAAGGGATTGGTATTACTGATTCATTAAATGCAAGGCGATAAGAAATCGATATCAAGGAATCGGTATTTACTGATTCCTTCATACCGAATCCTCCCTACATCTCAAATGCCTACATGCCGGTCGGTAGCGGTGAAATATAAAGAATTTCACTGTTACGGACCGGTATTGGGCCACCTACATATGGCCTATAGTCTTTAGTTTGCCTAGTTAACCCTGGCCACCAATAGCGCTGTTTCACGAAAGAATTAGTTGATGTAAAGCCATTGTGCGCAGAGCCCAAACCCTTGTGTGCAGATAGTATTAAAACTTACCTTCAATCCATATTTGGTATTACTCTATCCCCTACTCTAGAAGTTTGAGCATATGGAATGTTTTGTGCATCTAATTTGTAGGAGTATTTGAGTGGAAATGTTTTAGGTACTGCTGTGCTGCCTTTGCGTGATGCGATGACAGCTACCATTATATCTCTGTCTATTCTTGCTTTTGAACGAGTGTGTGCAGCTACAGAAACCGTGTAAACCGCCCCCTTTGCGGCTTTATCAGCCAATGAATTCTCTGCAACGTGAACACCATCATGTTGATGACTCAGTGTATGAATCACATGAATCTCGGTTTTTAACTCTGTTACCTGTTCCCATAGCATTTTATACTTATTTTTGCCAACTTTCACATCCTTTAACCCGTTTTGTTCCCAACGATGTATGTACTCATTGTACGACTGTACACAGTAAAAAGAATCACACACAATTAGTGTGGGGAATTTGTGATGCGTATTTACAAGTGCAGGTATCAGTGCTTTTAATTCTGCCAACTGAGTTATGCAGTCTCATAGAGATTCAATTTTTGTGCAACTAGGATGGAACTTGCCATCACGCATGCAACCTTTAATGATAGCACACATGAACTGTATTACTGCTTACTTCCTATGGCCGGTTGTGCTGATCCATCAGTATAAATAATATATTCATACTGAACGAGAGGCAAGATTTCATTTGGTAGAGGACATTCTCCGTTCGTATTGCAGGAATACTTGTGTTTTTAAACTTGGATCAAATCTGTATTCAACGTCTGTTGCAGTAAGAGAACTAGCCCATTGTATCCATCTTGGATGTTCGCTTTCGCATTTAGAATGCTGGCATTTGTAAAAGCTTCCAAAGCTTAAGGCTTAAGCTTAAGGGTTAAGACAATAATGCGTTTCCCCTGAGCCAGTGCTTTTTCTCTTGCTACAGCCGTCTAAACAGATGTCAGGATTTTTTCTGTTGAAGTGAAACGCATTTCTGCATTTGTGTACAGGTGTGATTTGTATACGATTGGTACATGTTTCTCCTTCATTGAAGGTCAAGTAACTGTACCCCCATTGACCGGCAATAATACGGATCACCAAGTGGCATACGTTTTACGCGTGTTTGGAAGGGTTTGGAAGCTATCATGTCTTCCTGAGGTGAACAAAGCATATTATTATGTTCTTGTGTCCAATTTCTGGCTGAAAAGTCAGGTTTTATTAAGTCGTAGAAAGGTTTTACCATTTGTGCGTGATCTAAAATGTATGTTCTGCCAAAATTTAGGAATCCTAGTGTTGATTGTATTTTTTTTAATGATTTTAGAGGCTGGAGCAGTGCACACTTTTCTAAAAAGTTTGCTGCCAGACTTTTCCCTTCACTTGACAACTCATTTCCCACAAATAGGACATTGAGGTGGGCTATTTTTGATTTTTTAAAGTTACATTTGTAACCCTCAGTGGCAAATCCCATAATAATGGTGCTTACCCTGGTCAAGTGCCTCTCCAAGTCTGCATAGGACAACGCTTCTTCATCAAATTTTTGAAGTAACTCTGTTACCCTTGCTGAAAAGATCCCCGGGCTATTCCAATACCCTTGAGCTAATCAACAAAATTGTCGCTGGGACCCTAATGCATTGAATGCGGTCAGACAATTGTTTTCAGGCGCTATATCTTGGCAGTTAAATCCATTTGAGACATCACATGTTTTTTTAGCACAATCTTATTCATTAATGCAGCACTATGTGCATTTTGGACAGCAAATGTCTTTGGGCATGAGTTTAAATGTCTGTAATTTAAAACTAGACAATATGTATTGTTGGGTTTAGAGACGGGAAACAAAGGATTGTTCATTGGAGAGGTACATTTTTCAATGACACCCTGGTATTCAAGTTGATCTAAGATCTCCCTGACCTGTTTTTTAGCTTCTTGCTTTATTGGGAATTGTCTCCGAGCATTAGGTAAAAATGTAACGTGATCATGTGGTAGTTTTAATACTCATACTACCCAGCGTGATTTTTATACAATGCTGGAGTTTGGCCTACTGCCCACTACCTTGCATATGTATGTTTAAGGCGAACGGTAACATAATCAGAAAATGCAAGAAAAATTATACTTTCTCTCCTGCGGCACTCCATTATGAGTGCTGTGCCAATATTGTTCTGCTGACAGGATGTCATAACCGGATGATAAGTTTTTCCAAAAAAGACCTTTTACTTTCCTGGGCTTGTCCCCCTCCATCCAGAGTGTTATTTTGTGTAACTTATGCTGGACGCTCACCCTGGTGTCTGGTGTTTCCACCATAATGTAATTATTCAAGTCCGCTGTCACTAAAAATTCCTTCAGGTTCTGGCGAGCTATTGTTACTTCTGCACTGTCTAGCATCGTCATAACCCCTTCCCCATTCAGAATTTGTGTCCTCAGAATTCGGGGTGTGTCTGATTTTCAGACCAGCAACTTTCTTTTTCTTAAATTGAGGTTTTGATTTTGCCTTATCTACTTTTTTAGAAGTGAAAACTTGAGTGCGCTGCTTGTCTCTGGACTTTGAGCGCTTCTCTCTATGTTCTGACTGTCCTTCTCTTTCTGAGTTTTACTCCGAGCCCTGAAAGGAACGAGAGGAATGTGTATCAGTATTCTGATACCTGTCAGGGTATCTAATGTTATCCCTATTCCTAAGGTTGTACCTCTTTTCAGAGGGCTCCTTTGGAGGAGACCTACCTTGAGACCGAGACCTCTTGTCTTTAAAATTTTGTTTTTTATTATCCCACTTCTTTTTAGAAAATGTATGTGTCTGCTTAAAAGTGTCCTTTTCGGGATTTCCCAGTAGTTGAGGTTTTAAAGCTTTTCCCCCCAAACTATCCCTGCCTCATTCTGCATATGCAGTTTCAATTATTTTGGGTAGTTCATTCTCCTTTTCTAATGGAGAGAACTCCAGTAGGCGTTGGTTTATTGCCACTGATGCTGCTTTTCTTTTAATGTGAGCTATTATTATGGCTGATACCTGGTCGTAGTTATTTAATAACTTCATCCCTAAGTTTAGAGCAGGCTCTGCTCTGTACTCATTTTGTATTTGTCTTAATACATCTGGTATCAGTGCTATTGAAGGAATACCATGAGTTCTGGTATATATGGCAGCAAAGACTGTACCCCAAGATGTACAATCTTCTAATTGTGGTGTAATCCCCATGGGCAAACAGATTGTTAACATTCTGTGTTTTTCAAATGGTGTTGTATTTGGGAATACTGCTTTTAACTGGGTTTTTTTAGCTACCCAGAAAGGAATTGTTCACGTTTTGTGGGCAATTTACCCATTACCCTGTGTAATGTTTGTGGAGTTATTTTAGTAGCTGTGCTCCATGTAGGAACTGCATTTGGTGTAATTACTGTTGGTTGGACCGCAAGTGTAAAGTTTTATCAACTCTTTGTGTTGAACAAGCAATTCATCATTTGGCATTGTGTCATTTTCAGGATGTGGTGAATAGGTCACTAACATCGGCCATGTTGCTCCTGGTCTCTTCCTAAAGGACTGAGTCTTGTTCATTTTCTTGAGTGGGATAGGGCGCCATTAAACCAGAAAATATGTTACTGGTAGGTAAGTGGAATTTCAATCTCCTAGAATGGAGTATAGACCACTGGGACTTCTACATGTGTATAATAATGAAAAGCTTCTGTTACAGCATTTTCTCCTGGGAATGTACCCATGAATAGAACACCTCTGTTTGGAAATCTTCGTGTGCCTCTGTCACGACTATTACTACACCTCCTCTGAGTAGTAACCCATGTTTGATGAGTTTAACTGTCAATGTGTGTCTTATATTGGCTGCTATATGTATTGCATCAGCATCTTCTGACTGAGTAAGTGCCTGTGTCCGTGGGTCTAACTCTCCGTTTACAGTAGTCATTGTGTTTAAGACACTGAATAACTGTCCAAGGAAATTAAGATGCAATGTTTGCACAATTTTGGAAAAATGTCCTGTAAGCTTGATTAACCAACAGTCAATAAATAGGATATTTCGCCTACTCAGCTGTGGTGGAATTCTGTGCCCACCCACTCCAGAGGTCTCTGGTTTTTGTGAGGTGGGGTCTCTGAGAATAAGCACAACTGAGCTACTCAGATTCTACTGTTAAATAAGTACCAGACCAAACGTTGGTGGCACCATGTAGTGTAGTTCCTATAGTACCCCTGTAGGACCTGCACTTTTGGATAACATACACTGTGGGTCTGGTGGTAGATTGATTCGGTGCACCCCCACCGCGTATGTTGGCCTTGTTTGCATTAGCTAGCTCACAGTGACACTAGAATCTCCTTTTATAAGAGAGATTAGTTGGCAACCTCAGAACATAACAATGCTGATTCCTCAGACTGGTGGAAACAATATACTATTTTTCACCCAGTCACTCGCGCTCGCTCGTTTGGTCCCAGAGAGATACACAGAAAAAACAGTAGAGTGTGTTTACAATAAGAATTTATTGCACCGTTGTTCTTCTACTGTAAAATATGTGCTGCGACAACTGTTACACAGTAGCAGAAATATAGGATCAGCAGTACAGTAAATAAAAAGGAATAGTACAGTTCTACCATTTTGCAATAGTCATGAACATATACATAAATATAAAATGCATTTATAAAATAAAGCGTATACTCCTACGATGCCTGTCTAGATGTACCTAAGTGTACCTAGCATGTGAGTAGGTACGAAAGAGCTAACAATCCTAGGAGCCAAGAATCCTGCCAGGATTTAGTCAAACCCCATTACCTGAATAATGAGAGTGTGGAACCTCGTCCTAGTTTCGGGTTGGACACCCTGCAAGGGATGCTTAGACCGCTGGCAGCTGGATCGACTGCATGCAGGAGCCTCAGCGTCATCTGTCAGTGTGTCGGCCTTGAAGTCTCGGTTCCCTCCGACTTCTGATAGCAAGAGGTGCTGTAAGGATGACCTCTTAGCATTATTGATTGGGGAAAACCCTTCCCCTGCATGGAACTAGGTGAAAGGTTTAGTCCATAAAAGAAATCAATCCTTATAAGGCGTTCAGTCCATATAAGGAGTTCTGTCCTTATTAAGAGTTATGTCCTTATTAGACTCGTTCATGTGAAATGTAGGGGAGGTGATGTAGGGAAAGGGTACGATGTTCCCTGGACCTATATTAGAGTACCTATATGAAACACAGTGCTTTGCGGTCTTCAACCCAGCAATGTAGCTGGATTAGAGAAAGCATCAATGAGCACATGATGGTCCGGCTGGCCTGAGACGGACGGCTAAACTGCATGCGCATTGAAAACAGTGCATACCACACCCCGTGGGTGCCTGTCAGGATCCCAAGACTCTTGTAAACCAAAAATAATGATAATAAACCGGGCTAAGTCTACCTTTTTAGGTCACACCTAGCGCAGCGCATATGCGCTGCCCTATGGGGAGGCCTCTTGGAATCACTCCAAACTTTTCAAATTCCACACATTCTATTGGCCTTTGCGTGTGGCTTCCAAAAAAGAAAGCAAAGAATTGGCCAAAGGTGGGTGCATGTCACACCTTTTCTCCAAATGTTCTCTCCCATAGCCTCCAGCTGCCGGTAGTGAGGAGCAGCGAGCAGGCTGCCAGCTGCATTCCTCCCTTGCCGTGTATCATGTTACAAATTAAACATAGCGCGGTGGCTTTCACTATCGTGGCCACACATGCTTTATTTGTTTCTCGCCATTTTTAATTTGTCATGCTATCGCCTATGGGTTTATTTGATTGCAAGTATGTTATTTAATTAAAAGTCATCGTCTAAAAAGGCAGCTCGTGCATAGTCATTTCAGCCTAGCAGACCGCCGCACTTCTGGAGCATTCATTAAATATTTATTTCGGTTAAAAACAAACCATAAAAGATACAGTACAATATTTGACTTTTAACATATGTTAAAAGACCAGATGGAATAAGATAGGACTTTATACAACCATACATAAAGCATCTGGAGGGGTTGACAGTTGGGGGCACCGGGTATGTCTAAAAACCAGGAAATTTTACAAGTAAGATACAAATTAATTAGCGAGGAAGTTCCTGATAATATAGATTAATACAATAGTTTAAAAAATGTTTTAAAAAATACCAAAAGCTGTATTATTAAAAAATAAATATTCAGGTCAATAACTAATCATCTCATGGCAGTCTATCAGCATTATCAAAAAAACAATTAAGACAAAGAATACAGTAAAATTATTGTGGTTCACAGCCATCATACTTCGAGTCAGTGAGTTAATTTTTCAAGACCAGTACATATAATAGTTGTGCGGACCTGGGGATACAATTACATTTACATTTTTAGGCCATGTCTTTTTCTGATTATTGCCACAGCAAAGAGGAAACGGCTCAAACTGAAAACTACAGTCTGCAATGTGTCTCCCTTAAAAATTCTTTCCCCGTCATTTATTTTCCTAAGTTTTAGGAGAAGACAAATAGGTTTGATCCATTTTTTCCTAGCCTGTAAATATGCAGGGCAAAGGAACAGGATGTGAGCCTCATCTTCCCTTGTGTATACATACAAAAACAGAAGAGGGACCCTGAACCAGAACCCAAGAGAAGGATACAGGAGGGGAACAACCCACCAGGGAAGTAATTATAAGTAACAACATGAAAGGGAGGTTCCCAAAACTAAAACGGACCAGTAGGTTCCGAAATTAACAATTGCCCACAGAAAAGCTGATAATCTTTGAAATTATTTTATTTTCATTTTTACTTATAAAAAGTTCATAATTTCAGTGAATCACACAACATGTATAATAGATATAGCGTTAGCCCAGAACTCAAAGGAACATTAAAAACATTTCTGCAGACTCATTCATCCACGCAAGAACATAGCAGTCATACTCATACAGCAAAACATTCATGTAAGTATCAACAACTAAGCAAAAAAAAAAAAAAACACCCACACTCTCATTAGTCAGACAGAAACAGCGCTGACGCGCGTTTCGGAAATGCCACAGTGGGGAACTCCTTCATCAGGGCCCCAGTCGTTTAGTTTATTGCAGCCATCCAGGTCCTTCAAGACTTTCAAAGTGAATAGAGGAATCCCAATTTCAAAACTTTCTGGGCAGACAACTTCTTAATACAGCAAATCTGTGGGCAAGGACAAAATGAGTCAAAACCACATCCCATTAGATAGGGAAGAGGGGAGAGAAACGGTCTTAGTTATTGAATGGAGTCAAACAGTAGCTGCAGGTAAGTAACATTCAGTCAACATGTAACAACAAACCTACTTATAAAATAAAGAGATGAATATCTCTAAGACAGTGACAAAAAGGAAATAGATACAGTTCCTGATCAAATGAGCGTTTCAGATCTTACAGTATAGAATCTCCTGGGTGCATGTGTAGACTAGTCATTGAAACTATGAAGGAAATAGATGCTATACATACCAATAGCAAAGAGCTAGGCAGAGTCCAACTAGAGACAGTCACAGTGAGGAAGTAATTTGCACACATATGTAGATCTCTGGAAACATATATAAATCAAAACATAGACAGAGGGAAGAGAAAAGGGGACAGAATAAACAGAAATTGCATAAATTCTCAAAAAAATATATATGAATAAACCAACATAGATATACATATATCCTCAAAATAGTAATTTGGACAGTTCTTATGTTGCAGTACAGTATCATGTAAAGAGTATATACAGAGGAAAACGTTTAAACCAATGTTCCTCTACTTCATTTTTACATACATATCCAAATTTACTAGCGACCTGGTTTACTAGAGACCTGGTTTAGTTATCTAGAGTCAAATGCTGACCTGTGTAGATAGATGAATAATACTGTAGGAAGACGAGAGAACCCAGAGGTCCTGGTCTCGAAGAATCAGATTCCAAAAAAAAGGGGTAATTACATATGTAGCGATATCCTAGAAAGACATAATAAACAGGGTGTGGCGCCGCGGCCAGGGTGACTGACTCCGGAATCTGGGGATCACGGTTCGATCCCCAGGGCCGGCGGCAGATTAGCCCAGCACCATGTGACTCTGGGCAATAGCTTGCTTAATCTTACCGACGGCCCCCAGCGCCTAGAGACCCTTACGGTTGATTGTGCGCTTTACAAATGTGGATTATTATTATTTTAAGACTGAACTTTAAAGAACAAGGGATAAAAGTAAAGATAAACAACCTAAACATACTAGGCATAAGAAACAAAGTGGTGTCAAAGGTACTGCAAGTTGGAAAAAAGGCCACGAGGCGAGGCTCGACCATATTGGATCTCTAGGTCTGGACACAGTAGCAGGTTACAATACTAATATCCGCCAAGAAACCAGGGACAGGAATATAGAATACTCCAGAGTAATACAAAGTAAGGCCATTAGATCTTGAGAGCAAAAAATGCGGTGGAAGGTACAAATATTTACCTAAAGTTTCTGGGTTATTCGTTTTAAAATATAGCATTAACAAAGGCCGCTTCCGTTCCTTTATCTAGTATCGCAGCATGTCGGTATATTTAGAAAAGCTTTCCTGATAGGAAAAAAGAAAAGAAGCGTCTCAGTGCAGCAAAAAAGGAAAATAGGCACCCAGGAGGATCTAGCACGCTTTATATGTCTGGCGGGTATTTCGACATACGTCCAGTCACTAAGAAATACAAGAAACTAGCGGAACAGCTAAAAGCAATTACCTAAAGTCTCCTGCCAGTTAGCAATACGGTGATGGATGGATCTGTCCGCTTCAATAATTTAGGCTAGATAAACAGCGAGCAGGCATCTTTTAGACCTTCCTAAGGAGAAGGAAAAAGCGTCTTAGCGCAGCGAGCAGATAACGGAAAAAATTAACACCTAACAGAGAATATACCGCTACATAGGGGCAGACTTACTTGGCATATAGAGACGCAGGGATCGAAAAAACGACCGCTTAGAACAGGCTCCGCACCGCAATGGAAACGAAACAGATAGCGGGCCTGAAGGTATATATTCTACGTTCTATTAGGCTAATGCACAGCACCTGTGTGTAAGGAAATGAGGCGGGATAGCCGCTAGACCGTCAACTAAGGATCCAGATACCCCGGGCGTATAATTGGGGCCACCCTATTGAGAGAAATTCTACTCCGACATCCGGAAACCGTATAGAGAGTAAGAGCAGTAGAAAGAGGACATTATAAAACCCTCAGAAAACAATTATCTATATAAAGCATTACGGAAGCAACAAAACTTGGTAACAATACATAATAAAACGAAAAAGACAAAAATAAGCTCAGAGAGCGAAAAATAAGTCTAAACTAACGATTGCAGAACAATATCTCTGTCATAAATAGACCAAGTATATTAAAAGGATCGCGCAGTTAGTGAATCGCATTCTCCCAGGGAATGGAATCATTCAATCCTGAGACAGCCGTCTCAAGGAGGAAAATCCAAAAGACTTCCCTTTTGCCACGTAGTGTATCAGAATTCCCATCCTTGGGGCAATGGATCCTCTCAAGTATGAGCTATCTGAGATCCTCAATTTCGTGTCTACATTCCTTCCAATGTGCAACTAGGGTAGCTCCCAACCGGGAATTTCTAATGCACGATTTATGTTCGGACAGTCGGGTACGCAATTTTTCCAGCCAGTTTTCGATGTGAATTAACCATGCTAGCCTTGTAGTATTCTTTATTCGCATGATTTCCCTTAGTCCATTCCTGTAGTCCACTAACTCGTCAGTGGTCCACAAGCGGATCCAGTATAACAATGGGCGTAGGGAAGCATAATCGTCAGAATGACGTATGTCTAAATCCAGAAATAAAGGAATTAAGGGGGTACAACTTCTGGAGCATTACCAGTGTGTATAACCATGGACACTATGCTTTCAATTCCAGAGCTTTACCGGAGTGTATACCATGGCAAACTAGCCTTCCACTTCCGGAGCATTACCCGTCTGTAAACCATGGCACACTAGGCTTCCATTTCCGGAGCATTACCAGTGTGTATATCATGGCACCCTACGATTCTACTTTTGGAGCATTACCAGTGTGTATAACATGGCCATTGCGCTTCCACTTCCGGAATATTACTGGTGTGTTTGCCATGGCACACTGCAGTCCCATTTTTGGAGTATTATTGTTGTGTTTATCATGGAACATTATGGTTCCACTTCCGCATCATTACTGGTATGTTTACTATGGCACAGTAGGCTTCTGAAGCATTACTGATGTGCATACCATAGCACACTTCACTTCCACTTCCGATTACTGGAAATGCTCCACTTCCAGAGCATTACCGGTGTGTATACCATGGCACACTATGCTTCCTCTTCCGGAGCATTACCAGTAAAATTACCATGGACACTACGCTTCCACTTCCGGAGCATTACCTGTGAGTATACCATGGCACACTAGGCTTTTACTTCTGGAGCATTACCGGGTGTATAACATGGTACACTACCCTTCCACTTTTGGAGCATTACCTGTGTGTATACCATGGCACACTAGGCTTCCACTTCCAGAGAATTACCAGTGTGTATGTCATGGCACCATACGTTTCTAATTTTGGAGAATTACAGTGTGTATTGCATGGCAATTACGCTTCCACTTCTGGAACATCACTGTTGTGTTTACCATGGCACTCTACATTTCCGTTTTTCGAGCATTAACGTTGTGTTTATCATGGCACATTATGTTTCCACTTCTGGAGCAATACCGGTGTGTTTACCATGGCACACTATGCTTCTGAAGCATTACCAGTGTGCATACTATAGCACACTATGCTTCCACTTCCGAATACTGGAAATGCTCCACTTCTAGAGCATTACCGGTGTGTTTACCATGGCACACTATGCTTCCAGTTCCAGAGCATTACAGGTGTGTATATCATGGCATACTACACTGACCTGCTTGGCAAGAGGTCGCTCCCCTCCTCGCTCCACGCTCCTAACAGAGTGCTGACTCAGAAGCGCCTCTCAACCACCCTCCGGTATCGTAGCGCCTCCAGCTGACTCCTCAGCGCGTCCTCTCCCGCAATAATTCCGCTGCCTGCATTGTTCGATCTGTAATATTTGTAGCGCTATTTGTGCATTGTCCCTGTATGCATCTCTGTGCTGCGCTGTAAGAACACGCATTGTAGTAGCGCTTTGAAGCGATAGTGCTCCATTTGGACTGTGTTTGCACCCAGGCTCGCCGAGTTTCACTTTCCCCTTTAGCATCCATTTTGTGCCTTGTTGTGACTCCCAGGACGTAGCTCCACCCCGCGCCCGCCTCCCAGCTGACCCTGCCTCCCACAGACTGTGATAGCCGTAACCCACCTTCCCCCCCGCCGTGACTCTCCTGACCTGCTTGGCAAGAGGTCGCTCCCCTCCTCGCTCCACGCTCCTAACAGAGTGCTGACTCAGAAGCGCCTCTCAACCACCCTGCGGTATCGTAGCGCCTCCAGCTGACTCCTCAGCGCGTCCTCTCCCGCAATAATTCCGCTGCCTGCATTGTTCGATCTGTAATACTTGTAGCGCTATTTGTGCATTGTCCCTGTATGCATCTCTGTGCTGCGCTGTAAGAACACGCATTGTAGTAGCGCTTTGAAGCGATAGTGCTCCATTTGGACTGTGTTTGCACCCAGGCTCGCCGAGTTTCACTTTCCCCTTTAGCATCCATTTTGTGCCTTGTTGTGACTCCCAGGACGTAGCTCCACCCCGCGCCCGCCTCCCAGCTGACCCTGCCTCGCCCCTCCCCTTACACCTTTTATGTCCAATGACACATCGCGCAGCGTTCACGCGCAGCGATCGCGCCTCATTCGCGCCGAAGGTGCGCCAAAGGTAAGCCCGTCTACGCCCGTCCGCGCCTGGACCGCGCCCAGCGCCAGACCCCCTGGTTCCCGTAATGCCCAGCCCACTCGCATCACTTACGATGCCACCACCCTCCTAGCCCTTAACCCCGGCCGTTCCCCCATCTGCGCCCAAGCCGCTCCTGGACACACCCATGGACCCTTCTCTTGCAACTCCTGCAAGTTCGACGGCACCAAGAACAACTCCTCATCTACGAACACACAACAGATATCCGACCCCAACCACCTACAATGCATCCTGCTCAACACCCGCTCGGTCCACAGGCACGCCATTGACCTCTGGAATCTACTAGACACCATCTCTCCGGACGTCGCCTTCCTAACAGAAACATGGATGAACGCCTCTTCTGCCCCAGACATCGCCATTGCCATCCCGGAAGGCTACAAGATCATCCGTAAGGACCGCACCGGCCACACTGGAGGAGGCATCGCTATCGTCCATAAGAAATCCATCCGCATCTCTACCAGCTCAGACGTCAATCTCGCCAACTCTGAACACCTTCACTTCCAGATCCACATCGACCCCAAGACCACACTCAGAGGCACCCTCCTTTACAGGCCACCAGGACCTTGCGCACAATTTAGTGAAGACATCACAGACTTCATCACCCCACACGTGCTCCCCTCCGAAGATTACATCCTTTGGGGAGACCTCAACTTTCACCTTGAAAAGAACAACGACCGCAACACCACCACCCTTTTGGACAACCTCGCCAACCTCGGACTTAAACAACTGGTCACTACCCCCACCCACATCGCAGGTCACACACTCGACCCTATCCTCACCTCCAGCAAACATGTCTCCTTCAGCCACACCACAGCTCTCCTTTGGACTGACCACAGCTGCGTTCACTTTACCTACAACAAGCCCACTTCCAACAACCACCCCCAACCCACTCTGCAAAGAAACTGGAACAAAATCACCATGGACCAGATCTCCTCATCGCTTCTTCAAATCCCCCCGCCCACTCCTCAAACCCAGACCAAGCAGCCACCAACCTCACCCAATGGTTATCCAACAGCGCCGACATCCTAGCACCTCTGAAAAAACGTCAAATCAAACTAGGCAGCAAGAAGGCCTCCTGGTTCAACGATGATCTTAAGAAATCCAAGAAACTTTGTCGCTCCCTCGAGAAGGCCTGGAAAAAAGACCCAACCACCAGCACCAAGAACGTCTTCAAAAACGCCACCCGCATACACCACCAACTGATCCGGAATGCCAAAAAAGCCGCTTTCAAGGACCGACTAGATAACAACGCCCACAACAGCAAGGAATTATTCAACATCGTCAAGGAATTTACCAACCCCTCGGCCAACTCCAACGACATCACCCCCTCTCAAGCCCTCTGCGACTCCCTAGCCTCATTCTTCCACAACAAAATTGCAGACATCCACAACAGCTTCGACATCCGACCCAAAGACCAACCCACCCAACGCCCTGCAGAACCCCCACCCCCCCTGAACATCCTCACTGATTGGAAGCCAATCTCCACTGAGGACACCATCCGTCTGATGAACTCCATCCACTCAGGATCCCCCACAGACCCATGCCCTCACCACATCTTTAACAAAGCAGACTCCATCATAGCTCCGCACCTCCGAGACGTCATCAACTGCTCCCTCAACTCCGCAACCTTCCCGGAAAGCTGGAAACATGCCGAACTCAGCGCCCTCCTGAAAAAACCCACAGCTGACCCCACCGAACTCAAAAACTACCGCCCTATCTCACTCCTTCCTTTCCCGGCCAAAGTCATCGAGAAAGCGATCAACAACCAACTCGCCGCCTTCCTCGAAACCAACAAATCCCTCCACTCCTCACAATCCGGCTTCCGAGCCAAGCACAGCACCGAAACCGCCCTCATCGCAGCAACAGACGACATTCGAACTCTATTGGACAATGGAGACACTGTCGCCCTCATCCTCCTCGACCTCTCCGCTGCCTTCGACACGGTCTGCCACACCACTCTTTTACAACGCCTCAAAAACGTCAGAATCCAAGGAAAAGCACTGGAATGGATCACCTCATTCCTCACCGGAAGAACACAGAGAGTCCGCCTTCCACCATTCAAGTCAGAGGCCACTGAAGTCATCTGCGGCGTCCCACAAGGATCTTCACTCAGCCCCACCCTCTTCAACGTATACATGAGCCCCCTCGCGGTCATCGCACGCCAACACAACCTAAACATCATCTCCTACGCCGACGACACTCAACTGATCCTATCACTCACCAGAGACCCTAACACTGCCAAAACCAACTTGCATGAAGGAATGAAAGAAGAAGCAGAATGGATGAAGCACAGCCGTCTGAAACTGAACTCAGACAAAACAGAAGTCCTCATCCTAGGCACCTCCCCCTCCGCCTGGGATGACTCTTGGTGGCCAGAGGCCCTTGGAAAAGCACCCATCCCGACGGACCACGCACGGAACCTGGGCGTCATCCTGGATTCCTCTCTCTCAATGAACAGACAAGTCAGCGCCGTTTCTTCATCTTGCTTCAACATTCTTCGCATGCTCAAAAAAACATTTCGCTGGATCCCCACCGAAACTAGAAAAACAGTCACCCACGCTCTGGTCACGAGCCGACTGGACTACGGAAACACCCTCTACGCCGGTACCACCGCAAAACTACAGAAAAAACTCCAACGCATCCAGAACGCTTCAGCCAGGCTCATATTAGACATCCCGCGTCACCTCTGGTCACCTGAAAAACCTCCACTGGCTCCCCGTCAATAAGAGGATTACTTTCCGGCTCCTTACCCACGCTCACAAAGCACTCTACGAAATCGGACCTGAATGCCTCAACACACGACTGTCCTTCTACTCCCCCCCCGCCAGCTACGATCCTCCAACCAAGCCCTTGCCACTGTACCTCGCATCAACAAAACCACCATGGGAGGTAGATCCTTCTCCTACCTAGCAGCTAAAACCTGGAACTCACTTCCCACTCACCTTTGCCTTACTCAGAACCACCTAGCATTCAGAAAGCAACTTAAAACGTGGTTATTTGACAAGTAATTCCCCTTCCTTTCTCAAGCGCCTTGAGACCCTCTGGGTATGTAGCGCGCTATATAAATTTACTGACTTGACTTGACTTGACTTCCACTTCGGGAGCATTACCGGTGTGCATACCATGGACACTATGCTTCCAATTACGGAGCACTACTAGTTTATACAATGGTACATAAGACTTTTAATTTCAGAGTACTACGGGTGTGTATACCATGGCACACTACACTTCCACTTCTGGAGCATTACTGGTGTTTTTACCATGGCACACTACGCTTCCACTTACAGAGCATTACCGGTTTATATCATGGTACACTACCTTTTTACTTCCAGAGTATTACCGGTGTGTATACCATGGCACACTATGCTTCCTGTTCTGGAGCATTTCCGGTGTATACAATGGTACACTAGGCTATTACTGCCAGAGTATTACTGGTGTGTTTACCATGGCACACTACGCTTCTACTTCTGGAGTTTAGCAATGTGTATACCATGGCACACTACACTTCTACTTTTGGAGCATTACCGGAGTGATTACCATAGTTTACTACGCTTCCACTTCTGATAACAAAAAATGCCTCACTTCCGGAGCATTACCGGTGTGTTTCCCATGGCACACTACGCTTCCAGTTCTGGAGCATTACCAATGTGTATACAATGGACACTAGGCTTCCATTTCTGGAGCATTACTGGTGTATACCATGGTACAATAGGATTTTACTTCCTGAGTATTACTGGTGTGTATACCATGGCACATTACAGTTCTACTTCCAGAGCATTACCAGTGTGTATACCATGGACACTACTCTTCCTCTGCTGGATCATTACCAGTATCTATACCATGGCACACTAGGCATTTACTTCAGGAGCATTACCCATGTGTATACCAAGGCACATTATGCTTCCACTCACGGAGCATTACCGGTGTGTATACCATGGATCACTATGCTTCCACTTCCAGAGCATTACCTGTGTGTATACCAGGGACTCTATGCTTCCTATTCCAGAGCATTACCGGTGAATACCATGGTACACTAGGTTTTTACTTCCGGAGTATTACCGGTGTGTATACCATGGCACACTGTGCTTCCACTTCTGGAGCATTACCAGTGTGTACACCATGGCACACTACGCTTCCACTTCTGGAGCATTACCGGTCTATACAAACTTTACCAAATTAGATGCAAGGTGGAACGAAGTTACTATACTAACGATTTACATGATGAGGTTAGTTCACTATCATGAGGGTTCACACATTATTGGTTTAAATGACTGTATTTATATTGATGAGGCCTTGTTTGTTTTATTTCAACCTTTTTCCCTCTGTCACCTATAAGTATTGGAGAAGCGATTCAAACCAGTAATCCAGACATACATTTCTTTCTACTCAATTTTGGGTAATTACATGAATTGACAGATATAACATCTTTCCTCTGTCCTTTGGCTGCAAGGAAAATTGAGTTTTTATATATATGTTCCCCATATTTCAGGTTATTGAACTGACGCTCTTGTGAATGTCTAATAGACACTTATGGAAACTTATATCTTGTTCTGCAATCTGGATTGGACTTGTGAATTGTGGGTACTATATATACTTGTTTTACACTGGGTCATGGTGATGTGTTTCTTTCAAACAGTGTCCATAGAGTTAGAGAGTATCAGACATTTTCTGTCGGTCTCTCTGTTGGATGTCTTTTTATAAATTTGTAGGAAATTTGGATTGATGTTCCTTATCACTGAACGGAATATATAATGGAAAAAAATATGTATTTCAGGTTATGCTAGAATGTACTCATCAGTATCTTCCGCGTGTCTGCACCTGGTCAAACAAATGAGAGAAAATCGTAAAAATGTGTTGTATTTCTTTTTCAATGTAGATATTCTTGGATAGACCAATGTTGTAAATGTTAATATTATTACATTTATAGGTCCCCTGATATTCTGTCATATCTGCAGTGTTCCTGAGGAAGGTGGTGTCTAACACACGCATTCCACCGAAACGCGCGTCGACCCAGTGCCGAGTCTCAACATTTCTCCTTATTTGAGACCCGTAATGTTGACAGGAGAAAAACTGTTTTTTCCTGACCATTATCCTCTATCATCTTCAGATATTGTATGTTGATAGTTGTATGAGAGTGAATGGTTTTCTATGATTGGAGTGACTGTATCGGTCTGCAATCAAGAGGACGTTGAGTAAGATTATTGTATATGTATTTATTTTTAGGATCTTGTTCTACAATTATCATGGTTATAAAAGAAATGTACCAATGATATAATGAATTGTATAAAGAATGAACTCTTAAAGTGAAAAAAGTGACTTTCTATTTATGAAAAAATGATATGTTATAAAAACAAAAAAATATATTAAAACTTTGATATAAAAATTCATTTTCTGGTCACTGGTATATCTAATATACTGTTGGTCAGTGAGGGAAATTTTGTGATATTTATGTGTTTTGCTTTCCTCTCTTTTCCCTGACCTTAAAATACTATAGAGGGGGTCCCATTATCTTTGCTGTCGTATTACCGGTTTATACCATGGCACACTAAGTTTTTACTTCCGGAGTATTACCAGTGTGTTTACCATGGCACAGCATGCTTCCTATTTTGGAGCATTACCGATGTATACCTTGGTACACTAGGCTTTTACTTCCAGAATATTACCGGTGTGTTTACCATGGCACACTATGCTTCAACTTCTGGAGCATTAACAGTGTGTGTACCAGGGCACACTATACTTCTACTTTTGGAGCATTACCGATTGTGATTACCATAGCATACTACGCTTCCACTTCTGATTACAAAAAATGCCTCGCTTGCAGAGCATTACCAGCATGTTTACCATGGCACACTACGATTCCAGTTCCGGAGCATTACCAATGTGTATACCATAGACACTATGCTTCTAATTCCGGAGCATTACTGGTTATAACATGGTACAGTAGGATTTTTCTTCCTAAGTATTACCTGTGTGCATACCATGGCACACTACGCTTCCACTGCCAGAGCATTACCAGTGTGTATACCATGGCACACTAGGCATTTTCTTCCTGAGCATTACCCGTGTGTATACCATGGCAAATTATGCTTCCATTCCCAGAGCATTAATGGTGTGTATACCATGGTGTTCCACGGTATACACACTGGTGTATACCATGGAACACTATGCTTCCACTTCCAGGGCATTACCGGTGTGTATACCATGGACACTATGCTTCTAATTCCAGAGCATTACCAGTGTATACCATGGTACACTAGCTTTTTACTACCAGAGTATTACCGGTGCGTATACCATGGCACACTATGCTTCCTATTCTGGAGCATTACTGGTGTTTTTTTTTTTTAACATAGAATCTAAGTGGAGCCTAGGGAGCCTCAGATATACATGAATTTTTGGTACTGCAGATCCCATAGCAAAGGTCATAAGGCGATTGGATCTGGTCAATGTGTAGCAATAGCATTTAAGCTACTGAATGAAGGGGGTTGTTTGATCAAGAATTATGTTGTGATTTTCTGAGGAGTAGGTCATTGCAGATGTTTTTACTTTAAACTGTCTGTATTTGATGAAATATAGTGGACATTTGGTCTGAATGCCATGCATTGTATTGTATAATTTTTTTATTGTATATGTTTTCAGGAATTTTTCTGAAATTTCAATTTTCTTGTGAAGGATATATTTCTTCCGTTTTATGGAAAAATAAAAGATTGTAAACGTTACATTTTAGTGTGGTAACTATACTTGATGTGCACTAGAATAAGGTATGCTCCGAGTAACAGCCAAAATATGGACAGCCTAGCGGCTGCTGCACAAAAGTGGCTTAGCGATGCCGCTAACCAATGCTTGCCCTCTTCTCGCATTAAAGGGAGCAGACACCGCCACCCGGCTCCATGGTTCAAAGATATCTTAAAAACCGAAAAATCTAACTGTAAAGCGCTTGAGCGCAAATGGAGAAAAAACTACGCCCCTGACGCTAAAAAAAGCTATCATGAAGCTAGGAATCTTTATCACACGGCCTGTGCAAAAGCACGAGCTGCATTCGTCTCAAAAACCATCATGGAAGCCACTAATATGCCTAAAACCCTATTCAACAAAGTCAAAGAACTGGCTGGCGCTCACACTATAGCTGCAGCACCCCCATTAAACACTCAACAATGCCAGGCTTTAGCATGTTTTTTCACGGAAAAAATTGATAAAATCATCCTAGACATTAATGCCAACAATAAAGAACCACCCCCTTCCTCTGACTCAGAATTAACTCCCTCCTGTGCCAATATACTGGAATCCTGGCCTGCCTTCTCAGTAGACAAACTGAAAGTGATTCTTAAGACCATCAAATCCGGCTCCCCCAGGGACCCTATTCCAATCAAAATCATCAAGCAACTTGACGACAGCTCCTTGGAAATCATTGCAAATCTTCTGAACTCCTCTCTTGACCTTGCCACTGTCCCAGCCATATGGAAACATGCCATGGTCACGTCTCTTCTAAAAAACCTACAGCAAACCCGGAAATCCTTGCCAACTACAGACCCATATCCCTTCTCCCTGCCTTCTCCAAATGTCTGGAGAGGCACGTGCTTTCAGTTCTATCCACTTTTGCAGAAGAAAATTCACTTCTGCACCCCTCACAGTCGGGCTTCAGGGCTGGTTTCTCCACAGAAACCGCCCTGCTTGGAGTTACTGAACACATTCGAAAGCTCCTTGACCAAGGTCAGACTGTCGCGCTCGTGCTATTAGACCTAAGCACGGCCTTCGACACCATTTCCCACGAAACTCTCATCAAGGAACTGCATAAAAATGGTGTACGCGGAAAGGCCCTTGAATGGATCCGGTCTTTCCTGGCGGAACGAACCTTCCAAATTACTTCCTCACGAGCCTCTTCGGATACCCTGTCGGCACCCCATGGAGTGCCGCAGGGATCTATTCTTAGTCCTCTATTCTTTAATTTATATCTTAGACCCCTGGCTGACCTTGTTGAACAATCTGGTCTCACCCTTATGACCTACGCCGACGACTCCCAAATCATTTTTTCCCTATCCGAATCCTGTCCAAATTCCCCTTCTCTACTTAAAGCAGGACTCCAAAACATCCTGAATTGGATGACGAGAAACCAATTAAAACTCAACGGCGACAAGACAGAGATCTTGGTCCTGGGAAAACATCGAGATTTGTGGAATCCCTTACACTAGCCTGATCAGATGGGCGCTCTTCCTACCCCGGTAACTCATGTTCGGAATCTGGGATTCATTCTGGACAATTCCCTTTCCATGAATCAACAGGCCAGTAAAGTTACTGGTCTATGCCTCACCATAGTCAAATGGTTGAGGAAAATCCTCTGGATGCTGCCTCTTCCCACGCAAAAGACCGTAGTCAATGCCCTTATAACATCGCGGCTTGACTACGGCAACATTCTGTATCTGGGCGCTAACAAATCAGTAGTTGGCCGACTACAATTGGTCCAGAACGCAGCAGTCCGTCTACTGTGCAAAATTCCTAAAAACTCCGGAGTCTCGAGTCACCGCCGGGAACTCCATTGGCTCAGGGTTGAAAACAGAATCCGCTTTAAAGCCCTGAACTATATGTTCAGAATTAAGGCGGGCACGGCACCTAAATACCTTCTAGCTCTAGCCCACCCCTACACTCCCAAGCGTAACCTGCGGTCGCAATCGGCGGCCAATTTCTGTGTGCCGAGATTCAATTTGGCAAGAGTAGGTGGCAGATCTTTCGCCCACCTGGGACCATCCCTCTGGAACACACTCCCTCCCTTCATCCGAAAGGAGGAAAATTATGCCAGGTTTAGAAGGCAAGTCAAGACCTGGCTATTTGAACAATAATCTCAATAGCCAAAACCCTTCTCCTGTCTTTCTAACTAGCTGTGTCTAGGTGCCGGGAAACCCTTATTGGGTAGCTGTTGCGCCCTACAAATTGGAAAAATAAATAAATGGGATATAACAATGAGGCAGTAAAGCGAGCATAATAGTATAGTAATCTCTCCAGGGATCTTTCTTTGACTTTCCTTGCATTACCGGTGTATACCATGGTACACTATGCTTCTACTTTTGGAGCATTACCAGAGTGTATACCATGGCACATTACGCTTTTACTGCCTGAGTATTGCCGGTGTGTTTACCAAGGCACAGTACTCTTTTACTTCTAGAGCATTACTGGTGTGTTTACCATGGCACACTATGCTTCTGAAGCATTACCGGTATGCATACCATAGAACACTATGCTTCCACTTCCGATTATTGGAAATGATCCACTTCCAGACCATTTCGGGTGTATTTACAATGGTACACTACGCTTCCAGTTCCGTAGTATTAGCAGTGTGTATACCGTGGCAAAGTACAATTCTACTTCTGGAGCATTACCGGTGTGTATGCAATGGACACTATACTTCCAATTCTGGAGCATTACCAGTGTATACCATGGTACACTGGACTTTTAATTCCGGAGTACTATCGGTGTGTATACCATGGTACAATACACTTCCACTTCTGAAGCAATACCGGGATGTATACCATGGCACACTACTCTTCAACTATTGAGGCATTACCGGTGTGTTTACTATGGCACACTACTCTTCCACTTCCGGAGCATTACCGGTTTATACAATGGCACACCAGGCTTTTACTTCCAGAGTATTACCGGTGTGTTTACCATGGCACACTACGCTTCGACTTCAGCAGCATTACCAGTGTGTATACCAATGCACACTACACTTCTACTTTTGCAGCATTACTGGTGTGATTACCATAGCACACAACACTTACACTCCTGATTACTAAAAATGCCTCACTTCCAGAGCATTACCGGTGTGTTTACCATGGCACACTGCGCTTCCAGTTCCGAAGCACTACCGGTGTGTTCACCATGTACACTATCCTTTCAACTCTTGAGCATTACTGGTGTATACCATGGTACAATAGGCTTTTACTTCCTGAGTATTACCAGTGTGTATACCATGGCACACTACGCTTCCACTTCCGGTTCATTACTTGTGTGTATACCATGGACACTATACTTCCACTTCTAGAGCATGACCAGTGTGTATACCATGGACACTATGCTTCCTATTCCGGATCATTACCAGTGTATACCCTGATACAATAGACTTTTACTTCCTGTGTATTACAGGTGTGTATACCATGGCACACTACGCTTCCACTTCAGGAGCATGACCGGTGTGTAGAACCAAGACACTACGCTTCCACTTACGAAGCATTACCCGTGTGTATTCCATGGCACACTGTGCTTGCACTTCCAGAGCATTACCAGTGTGTATACAGTGGCACACTTAGCTTCAACTTCCAGAGCATTACCGGTATGTATACCATGGACACTATGTTTCCAAATCCAGAGCATTACCAGTGCATACCAAGGTACACTAGGCTTTTACTTCCGGAGCATTACCGGTGTGTATACCATGGCATACTAGGTTTCCACTTCCGGAACATTACCACGGTGTATACCATGGCACACTAGGCTTTTACTTTCAGAGTATTACCGGTGTTTTTACCATGGCACACTAAGCTTCCACTTCTGGAGCACTACTGGTTTGTTTGCCATGGCACACTATGCTTCTGAAGCATTACCGGTATGCATACCCTAGCCCACAATGCTTCCACTTCCGATTATTGGAAATGCTCCACTTTCAGAGCTTTACTGGTGTGTTTACCATGGCACACTACGCTTCCAGTTCGGGAGCATTAGCGGTGTATATACCATGGCAAACTACACTTCAACTTTTGGAGCATTACCAGTGTGTTTACCATGGCACACTCCGCTTCCAATTCCAGACCATTACCGGTTCATACCATGGCACACTAGGCTTTTACTTCCAGAGTATTACCAGTGTGTTTACCATGTTACACTATGTTTCCACTTCTGGAGCATTACCTGTGTGATTATCACAGCACACTACGCTTCTGATTACTAAAAATGCCTCACTTCCGGATCATTACCAGTGTGTATACCATGGCACACTACGCTTCCAGTTCCGGAGCATTACCGGTGTGTATACAATGGACACCATGCTTTCAACTCTAGAGCCTTACCGGTGTATACCATGGTACAATAGGCTTTTACTTCCTGAGTATTACCGGCATGTTTACCATGGCACACTACGTTTCCACTTCTGAATCATTACTGGTGTGTATACCCTGGACACTACGCTTCCACTTCCGGAGCATTACCTGTGTGTATACCATGTCACATTATGCTTCCAATTCCGGAGCATTACCCGTGTGTATACCATGGTACAATAGACTTTTACTCCCTGTGTATTACAGGTGTGTATACCATGGCACACTACTCTTCCACTTCCGGAGCATTACCCGTGTGTATACCATGGACACTATGCTTCTAAATCCATAGCATTACCTGTGTGTATACCATGGCACATTATGCTTTCACTTCCAGAGCATTACCGGTTCATATGCCATAGCACACTAGGCTTTTACTGCTGGAACATTACCCATGTGTATACCATAGACATGATGTTTCCACTTCTGGAGCATTAGCGGTGTGTATAGCATGGCAAACTACGCTTCCACTAACAGAGCATTACCAGTGTGTATACCGTGGACACTACGCTTCCACTACTGGAACATTTATCTCTGTGTATACCATGGCACACTAGGCTTTTATTTCTGGAGCATTACCCATGTGTATAACATAGGACACTACACTTCCACTTCTGCAGCATTACCCGTGTGCATACCATGGCACACTAGGCTTTTACTTCCAGAGTATTACCTGTGTGTTTACTGTGGCACACTACGCTTCCACTTCTGGAGCATTACCCGTGTGTATACCATGGCACACTACTCTTCTACTTTAGGAGCCTTACTGGTGTGTTTACAATGGCACACTACACTTCCAGTTCCGGAGCATTACTGCTGTGTATACCATGGACACTATACTTCCAATTCCGGAGCATTACTGGTGCATACCATGGTACAATAGGCTTTTACTTCCTGAGTTTTGCCGGTGTGTATACCATGGCATACTATGCTTCCAATTCGGGAGCATTATAGGTATGTATACCATGGACACTATGCTTCCAATTCCTGAGCATTACCAGTGTATACCATGGTACAATTGTCTTTTACTTCCTGAGTGTTACCGGTGTGAATACCATGGCACTTACCTGTGTGTATTCCATTGCACATTATACTTCCACTTCTGGAGCATTACCAGTGTGTATACCATGGAACACTATGCTTCCACTTCCGGAGCGTTACCAGTGTGTATACCATGGACACTATGCTTCCAATTTCCGGAACATTACCGGTGTATACCATGGTACACTAGGCTTTTACTTCTGGAGTATTACCGGTGGGTATACCATGTCACACTATGCTTCCACTTCTGGAGCATTATCGGTGTGTATTGTATTGTATACGACATTTGTAAAGCGCAGCTATCACCCAACGGGTATCTTGGCACTATAGTACATGAATCCTCATCAGACATTGGAGGGAGTGGGCGTAGGCTATACAGGGCAATTCCCAAGCTGTCAAGCTCTGGGAAACAGCAATGTTTTAATCTTCTTCCTAAACTGCAGTAGATCATGGAGCAGTCTAAATTCCAAAGGGAGGCTATTCCAGAGCTTGGTAGCAGACGAACTGAACGCCCTGCCTCCTGACTTAGCTTTTCAAATTTGTGGAACATTCACTAAACAAGCGGTGGCAGAGCGAAGACACTTTGTTGGAGTATACCATGTAAAGTTCTCTTGAAGAGGTATGGGTCCAAGGCCATGAAGGGCCTTGAAGACCAAACATAGAGACTTAAACTGGATCCTCTGCATTATAGGCAACAAATGAAGCTCTGCAAGGGCCAATAAGCCTGATGAGCATCGTGGTTTATCAATGCCAATTTGGCTGCCGCAGTTTGAACTCTTTGGAGTCGTTCAATCAAAAATTTAGCAGCCTCTAACAGTAGGGCATTACAGTAGTGCAGTCTACTAAGAATGATACTACCCACCACCAACGCTCCAGCCACCTTTGGCAGCAGCGGGAGCATCTTCCTTAAAGCTCTAATCAGGGAAAAACAGTTCCCCACCACCTCATTTACATGCATTTCCATGGTTAGGTTGGCATCAAGCATGACTCCCAGATTACGTACTGTTTTGGCCGGAGCAAGCGTAGACATGGTTGTGTCCGGAAAGGAGGGAGGGACTTTCCCCACAGTGCAGTATAAGACTTCGGTCTTATCTGAATTAATTTGAAGTGAGTTAATTCTTAACCACTGGGCAGTGTCCCGCATGCAGTCATGAAGTTTGCCAAAGAAATCTACTGATTTACCTTTAAGGAGAAGAAGAGTTGGGCGTTGTCGGCCCTGTTCACCACTTTTACACCATGCGCCTTTATAATTCCAATTAAGGGTCTCATGTAGATATTGAAAAGAGTAGGTGTAGTAAATACACTCTGCAAGGTGAAGAGTTAGTATAGTTTAATAAGTGAGGTTTTACATCAGGTGCTCCCAGCTGGGCGGAATATCAAATCACCAACATTCTAAGGCTGCCTCTAGGCTGACAGCTGGACTGAACCACAACCGAGGAAGGGGAGGGGGGGACAACCGGGAGGGAGGGACCACTGTAAAGTTACAACACATCTTCCTCCCTGAGGGAACAGGAGAGGAGGGGAATAGAGACAGAAAGGGGGAACAATGAAATTGGCAAACATTGGTCCGCAAGGCGGACATTTATTTTAAAACCAAGCCTAGTTAACAGATGCAGGGCCAACCATCTCTGACATGTGGGGTCACCTCATGCTATACTGCCGGTGCCAGGACGGGGTGGTCTTTTTCCTGTGACTTTCCCTACGCTGCCCCAGTTCCACCGCTCTGTCGCCTGACTGTGCACTATCCTCCCCCAACAAATCTCTCTTGGTAGTGACAGAAACCACTCTATCTTGACTCCACGCTCTTCCATCCTGCATAACTACGACATTGCTCTTGACCTCCCTTATCCTTCCTGGGGCATAGAACCTGTCCTCACTTTTACCCACTCTGTCTGGCCTCCTGATGTACACCATCTGTCCTCTACTGAGGTTCCTTTCCTTCGCACCCCACTTCCTGTCGTACCCCTCTTTGTACTTGTCTTGCTTTTCTTCAATTCTCCCCTTCATGTCCTCCGAATCTACTTCTTGATGATTTCCTCTCCCCATTCACTGTGGGGACAGCTTAGATCCCGCCTTTCTTCCTCTCATTAGCTCGAAAGGTGAACGTTCTGTGGTGGAGTTGGGGGTGGTATGGTAGGCCCACAATGTTTCCATTACAGCTTCTTCCATATTTTCCCCGACTTTCCTGCTAGCTTGATGCTCTCCTTAAGTAAGCGGTTCGCCCTTTCCACTTTGCCATTGGCCTTGGGACAGTACAACGGCGTGCGGATATGGGAAATTGAACAATCTTTTAAAAATTCTTTCATTTCGTCCGAGGTCAGCTGGACCCCATTGTCCGTTATTAGCGTTGCGGGGATCCCCTCTCTCGAGAACACCTCTTTCAAGAAACAAATAACGGACTTAGTACTGATGTTCAATACAAATTTGTGAGTAATCCAGTTGGAATAGTAGTCTATCAGTACCAATAGGTACCAATCTTGTGAGCCTCTTCCATGAATGGGTCCCGTGATGTCAAATCCCAGTTTTTTCCACGGAGCCAGAGGTACTTCCACTGGTATCAGAGGGGAATGCTTGGTAACTTTGGACTTGTCACTGATACTGCATGCGTAACAGTCGCGTACCTTCTCTTCCATTTCTCGGTCCATCTCCGGGAACCAATAGTCTGCTCTTAATCTGGATTTGCACAGGCTTCTGCCCAGATGACCCTCATGGGCTAAGGTAATGACTTGCTGTCTCACTCCCTCTGGAGGAACTAGTTTTCCCGACTTCATGACAAAGTTCACCTCAACTGAGAGATCCTCTCTTACATTCCAATATGGTTGGATCTCCCTTTCCAACTCTTTGCACTTCTTTGGCCACCCCGTGACAATGTACTTCTCCACCTTCTTCAAAGTCTCATCTCTTTCCATGTGGTTTTCCCAATCTTCCTTCATTACAGCTGCTACACTTATCTCCAAGATGGTGTCTTCCACCTTTTCCTCATCTGTTTCACTGAGAACCGGAGCTCTTGAGAGGAAATCCGCTACTCTGTTCTGTTGTCCTGGTATGTACACTGCTCGGAAATTATAACCCTGTAGGCCCAATACCCACTTGGCAATGCGTGGGGTAATTTCCTCCATATTCTTCTTTGAAAACAGAGGAACCAACGGCTTGTGGTCCGTGTGCACCTCGAATGGTACTCCCCACACGTAGAATTTGAAGTGTTTGATGGCCCAGTATACAGCGAGTGCCTCCTTTTCCACTGTAGAATAGTTTGCTTCTGGGGAAGTCAGCGTTCTTGATGCGAAAGCAATTACCCTAAGTTGCTTCTCTGCTCTCTGTGACAGGGTTGCTCCTATTCCCCTGTTGCTCGCATCGGTGGTTATTATTATTTCTTTTTCTTGGTCAAATTTGCCAATGGAAGGTGCCTGACTTATGGCATTTTTTTTGTCTCTGAACGCCATTTCTTGTTTCTCACCCCATTCGAAGTTGCTGTCTTTCTTCACCAATTCCCTCATGGCATGTGTTCTGATGGCAAAATCTTTTAGGAACTTCGCCATGTATTCTGCTAGTCCCAAAAATGACAACACTCCCTCTTTGTTGGTTGGCGTAGGTGCATCTCTGACGGCATTGACCAAATCACATTTTGGTTTGATCCCTTCTTCGGAGATGGTATGGCTCAAGTAATCCACTGAGCTCACTCTCCAATTTACATTTGCTCAACCTGGTGGTGAATCCTACTTCCTTCAGTCTCCTTAGCACCCCTTTTAAGTTCTCGCTATGTTCTTCCTCATTGGAGCCATAGATGAGTATATCATCCTGGAAGCACATGGTTTTCCTGCATTCCCTGAGGACGTGTTGCATCACCAGTTGGAAGGCCACTGCCGCCGACGCCAAGCCGAAAGGCATCCGTAGAAATTTGAAATTGCCAAACGGAGTAGTGAACGCTGTCAGAGACTGTGACTCCGGATGTAGCACTATCTGATAGTACGCCGAGGACAGATCCAGCACACTAAAGTACCTGGCACCCTGTATGGTGGTCAACATCTCTCCAATTCTCGGGAGTGGGTACCGGTCAATCAGGATGTTTGCATTCAAGTCTCTTAGGTCTACACACAACCTAATGTTCTTTCCTCCATCCTTGGTCGTGAGAACAACCAGAGCCAACCAAGAAGATGTCTCTATTTCTTTAATCACCCATTGGCTGACCAATTTGTCTAACTCGATTTTCAAGGGCTCTCTCATGCGTAGAGGTATGGAGCGTGTCTTGTGTATCACTGGCTCGGCATCCTCCTTGAGTGTAATCCTGTGCACATAGTTCTTTAGCACCCCTAGCTTTTCACTAAACACCTCCTTAAACTCCTGGGTGACATCTTCTGCTACACTGGTGGGTTCCACTAAAAGCGCTTGTTCTCTGTTGTTGGGGTCTAGCTTAATGCCTAGTTCCTTCTGATGTTTCCAACCCAACAGATTAGAACCTCTCATGGAGACATACACTTTCCCTACCGTGTGCCTATCTTTAAAGGTTATTCTCATTTTTGTCATACCCTCAAGCGGTATACGCTCCTTAAAGTATCCTACTGGATTTATGTCTGCCTTCTCTAACACTATTCCTCGTCCTGCAAACTTCTCATCAAACTCCCTCTTGTCTATGAGTGTGTAAGGGGAGCATGAATCAGCAAAAGCAACAATTTTTGCTCCATCCAAAGTAATTTCACATTTAGGATATTCATTACATTCATTTTCCTCCTCATCCCCCACCTGGAAAATATATGTTTTCTCTCTCCCATCTTCAATTTCTACATTTTCCACCATATGTACTTTTTGGTTGAAATTCTTGCACACCTTAGAGAAATGCCCACTTTTGTTGCATTTCCTAAACAGAGTATCCCTGGCAGGGCACTTCCAGTTGTTCGCTAGATGACTTGGGCTGCCACATTTGTAACAAAATAATCCCTGAGGGTTGTTGCGCTGACCAACCTTAGCCTTCTCTCCTACTTTACAAATAGTCTCCCCCTCGTGTGATCCTTTGCTCTCTACTTTTTCTCTGATTGCTCCCTCATGTATTTTCATCTCTTTCATACACATGGCTGTATGCTCCAACCCTTTAGCTATACTCAATGCCTCTTCCAGGTCAGGATTCCTAGTAAGGAGTTCCTCTTGTATCCTGTGGTCATTAGTGCACCTCACAATTTGGTCCCTTATCATTGAATCAGTCAGTGCCCCAAATTCACACGTAGCTGCAAAACCCCTCAGACCCGCTACGTAGTTTGTAACTTTTTCATCTTTCTTCTGGGCCCTTTTGTAGAACTTTTGCCTCTCCAGCACAACATTTAGTTTAATTTTAAAGTGTTCCTCCAGTTTCAACAAAGTATACTAATATACATTCACCCCTTCAACTTCTTCTTGTTCATCATCAACTAGTCTGCCAGTTATATCCTCGAACACTTTTCTCCCATGTATGCCCAAATTGTGTAACAAAATGTGCTGTTTCCTCACATTGTTATAATTCCCTCCTCCTATTGCTAAAGAGATAGGACTTAAAAATCCCTTCCCACATCTTCCATGGTATTTCTGGCTACCCCAGTTCATTTAGGAAGGGTGGAGGCTGGCTCATTCCTGCACCTGCCATGGCCATCCACAGGATGACACTAAATTACTGTGCTTGAAAAAAAAACTAAAACTAAACCTGGGGTTGGATATAGGGAGGAAATAAACTGCACTATATAAGGTAAAAATGGTACAATCTTGCATGGACACTAAATGTCCAAAAAATATTGTGGACTTTACGTCGAACGGAGGGCACGTGTGCAGGCCTTAATAAGCTGCTACCACAAATGCTCCATGCTTCCTATTACAGCAGTGGCCCCATGACGGATTCGGTCGAACAGGTGTTGATGTTGGAAATGTTACCTCCTTGGTTAGTGGTGTCATTTATCCAAAGGCCCTTGACGTGTGTCTATAACTTTATCCGGATATCGGAATCTTGATATCGGCATCTATACTACTTTATTGGTCAAACTTTTTCATCTACGTCATTTCGTTGCTTCAAGATCTACCAACATCTTTGCCCTGACGAAGCTCCCACGGTTGGGGAGCGAAACGCGTTGGCTGTCTTAAAAATGAAAAAATAAAAGAAAATATATTTTTGATACAACGTGGTCCTGGTTTACTTCATACTTGGTGCTGCCTCCATTCTTTTTCTACAATGGTTTCTCCCCTGATGTCAGACCTGCTGGGTACTGTTGACACCTATTTACTCTAACTATTAGGTGAGTAATTTGCTCCTAGCCATTTGGATAGCCTTCTAGGTATGAATGCTGCTGCAATCTAATGTTTTTATTGTTTTTAAGACATCCATCATTGGATTTACCACTTTGGTAACCGTGACCGTGAGCACACAGTGACATGGTGACATATCACTAGTATGTCACCATGTCACTGTGTGCTCACGGTCACCATAGGGATTACGCATTGTCACTTACCTGTGGTAACGGTCTCTTTTGTCTCCCAATTTAGGCAAGACCAGGTGTTAAACAGGTAGTACAACTTGTGTGCTTTTTGTAAACTGACACTTTTATAGGTCATGTTCCTGTAGATAGTAGTTTTGATATATTAGGTCCTGAAGAATCGCAGTTAATGAACTTTAAGCGATCGTGTTCCATCTCGGCTCCCGGCTCCGGCGCTGCCCGGGAGCTTGGTTTGGCGGTTCCCCAGTGGCCCGGGGGCTGCTTTCGGCACCCATAGGAAGCGGAAGGTGCAGGGCACCTGCGGGCTGCTCCGATCGCCCCTGGCACTGCTGTAGCTGGATCTAGGAGGAGACGCGAGGAGAGGACGGCCGCGGGCAAAATGGCGGCCGGAGCCCTGACGAGAACGCCGATGCCCTCAACTCTCTATGTGAGGTACGCTGATGGGCGAAATCTGAGGAACGCAGGGGCTGCCTCTATTTGAGGATAGTCTCTGGGGGCCTCTGTAGCGGCAAGACACCGGGGGTGGCCCCGGCTAGAATCTGCCTTCCCCCGCCTGCCTGACCTTAAAATGGCGGCCCGGTGTGACTCCCAGCTAACGATCGGCGCCTTTGCTTGACCATCTGGCCCCAGCGCTTGCTGCCTCTCCCAGGGGCGACCCCGCAGGCTCTCTCTGTGTCTCTTGCGGCTCCCCCTCGCACCACCCTCCTAGCAACTCGCCTGGACCTTGGAAGGCGGCCGCCAGTGTCCGCAGAGCGAGGATGGCCACCACTGCTCTTAACATGCCTGGGCAGCGCCCCATGGCCAACGCGGGACCGCACCAACACCTCCACCACCCTGCGCAATCTCGCGCCCACCGAGCCGGATGACCGCAGGCTCTCCAGGATGGCGACGCACCTGCGGCTGGCTTCCAACTTCGTCCCCCACCTGGGCTACCACCTTCTCTCCTGGACTTCTTTCTTCATCTCCCCCCTGGGTTCCCACCTTCCCTCCGGGACTGCTCGACTTGCGTGCTACCCTGAATGGCACTTTGCTGCTGTTCTTCGGACAGTTCGCGCTGGACTCTAGCCCTTCCCTCCATACCTTGCATCCCACCCACCATTCCTCTATGCTGTGATTGCATCTTTGACCTATTGCAACAATGCTAAGCTTTGGTATTCGCTGAAGTCCCTACACCATATACCACCCATATGCGTCTATTAGAGTTTAACCAGTCATATCCCTTCCTTTGTGTATTTAGTTGACTCTTATCACCAGTGTGTACCGTGGACCTTTATACTCTCTGCCACTCCTATGTGACCCTTAGAGTATTTCCAGTCATATCCCTCCTGTGTAGTCTGAAGATAACTCTAATGACTAGGATCCTATGTGATTTGTAGATTGTATCCAAGTGTATCCCCTCCCAGTGTTTAGAGATATAGCTTTAACGACTAGTTGCCTGTGTGACTGTCGGAGTATAGCCAGGTGTATACCTTCCCTCGTGTGAAGAGATACCCTATTCACTAGAACTATCCAAGTGTTTCCCCTCCCTGTGTTTAGAGATATAGCTTTAACGACTAGTTGCCTATGTGACTGTCGGAGTAAAGCCAGGTGTATACCTTCCCTCGTGTGAAGAGATACCCTATTCATTAGAACAAAAAGTAATGTGTTCTTTATGTATTTGTAACTGATTCTATGTAAAATGCTTTGATAACATGTAACGGAACTGGTGCTATGTAAAGCGCTCTGATAACCTAATCGGTTCAAGTTCGCGCTATATAAAACTCTAAAAATAAAAATAAATAAAATAAACCACACTTTTCACATCTTAGTACTGTATCGCCTTTGGAAACTTAAGTTCCAGCGAGTACAGACTATTCTTGATTTTAATTGCGGCAGAGGACCACCAGAATAAAATTTCTTTCCGGTACCTTGTGCCTCATTTTATCCTCACCCACACCATCTACTTTGTTCTGGCCCCTCACCCACACTTCACCAATAGGCAGTTGGATAAAAGATCTCCGATAAAGAGCCCCTCTTTGAGGTGTGCCCGTTGGGAATTGCACCGCCTACCCAACGAGGAGCATTGCCTATGATGAAGCATGACACTCGCAAGGGTGTGTGATGCCATTATATCCAACACAATCGATATCCAGGGTTAGCTCTCCATTTAGTACTACCCCTCTCACCTTAGTGACCGTTCTTTTCTTCCTTTAGGAACAGCCCAGCCTCCTTTTTTGTCCACCATTACCAATGTATACCATCGTACAATATCCTTTTACTTTCTGAGTATTAGCGGTGTGTATACCATGGCACACTACGCTTCCACTTTCGGAGCATTACCCATCTGTATACCATTGACACGAAGTTTCCACTTCTGGAGCATTACCGGTGTGCATAGCATGGCAAACTACACTTCCATTTCCAGAGCATTACCGGTTTGTATACCATGGACACTACGCTTCTACTACTGGAACATTTATTTCTGTGTATACCATGGCACACTAGGCCTTTACTTCTGGAGGATTACCTATGTGTATAACATAGGACACTATGCTTCCACTTCTGCACCATTACCTGTGTGTGTACCATGGCACACTAGGCTTTTACTTCCAGAGTATTACCTGTGTGCTTACCATGGCACACTATGCTTCCACTTCTGTAGCATTACCGGTGTGTATACCATTGCACACTACGCTCTACTTTTGGAGCATTACCGGTGCGTTTACCATAGCACACTACACTTCCAGTTCCGGAGCATTACTAAAAATGCCTCCCTTCCAGAGCATTACCGGTGTGTTTACAATGGCACACTACGCTTCCAGTTCCGGAGCATTACTGGTGTGTATACCATGGACACTATGCTTCCAATCCCAGAGCATTACCGATGTATACCATGGTACAATAGGCTTTTACTTCCTGAGTATTACAGGTGTGTATACCTTGGCACACTACGCTTCCACTTCTGGAGCATTACCGGTGTGTATACCATGGACACTATGCTTCCAATCCCAGAGCATTACCGGTGTATACCATGGTACAATAGGCTTTTACTTCCTGAGTATTACAGGTGTGTATACCTTGGCACACTACGCTTCCACTTCTGGAGCATTACCGGTGTGTAGATCCTAGACACTACGCTTCCGCTTCCGGAGCATTACCTGTGTGTATACCATGGCACACTGTGCTTCCAGTTCCGGAGCATTACCAGTGTGCATACTATGGCACACTTGACTTCTACTTCTGGAGCATTACCGGTGTGTATACCATGTACACTATGCTTCCAAATTCAGAGCATTACCATAGTATACCATGGTACACAGGCTTTTGCTTCTGGAGCATTACCGGTGTTTATACCATGGCACACTATGCTTCCACTTCTGGAGCATTAACGGTGTGTATACCATGGACACTATGCTTTCTCTTCCAGAGCATTACTGGTGTGTATACCATGGCACATTTCGCTTCCACTTTCGGAGCATTGGCGGTGCATATACCATGGCACACTAGGCTTTTACTGCCTGAGCATTATCCATATGTATACCATGGACACTACGCTTCCACATCTGGAGCATTACCGGTGTGTAGATCCTAGACACTACGCTTCTGCTTCTGGAGCATTACCTGTGTGTATACCATGGCACACTGTGCTTCCAGTTCCGGAGCATTACCAGTGTGCATACTATGGCACACTTGACTTCCACTTCTGGAGCATTACTGGTTTGTATACCATGTACACTATGCTTCCAAATTCAGAGCATTACCATAGTATACCAGGGTACACAGGCTTTTACTTCCGGAGCATTACCGGTGTTTATACCATGGCACACTATGCTTCCACTTCTGGAGCATTACCGGTGAGTATACCATGGACACTATGCTTTCTATTCCGGAGCATTACTGGTGTGTATACCATGACACATTTCGCTACCACTTCCGGAGCATTGGCGGTGCATATACCATGGCACCCTAGGCTTTTACTGCTGGAGCATTATCCACATGTATACCATGTACACGGCGCTTCCATTTCTGGAGCATTACCGGTGTGTATAGCATGGCACACTACGCTTCCACCACCGGAACATTTATCACTATGTATACCATGGCACACTAGGCTTTTACTTCTGGAGCATTACTGTGTGTATACCATAGGACACTACGCTTCCACTCCTGCAGCATTACCCGTGTACATACCATGGCGCACTAGGCTTTGACTTCCAGAGTATTACCTGTCAGTTTACCATGCCACACTACGCTTCCACTTCTGGAGCACTACTGGTGTGTATACCATTGCACACTAAGCTTCTTATTTTGGAGCATTACCGGTGTGTTTACTGTAGCACACTACGCTTCCAATTCCGATTACTAAAAATGCCTCCCTTCCAGAACATTATCAGTGTGTTTACCATGGCACACTATGCTTCCAGTTCCAGAGCATTACTGGTGTGTATATCATGGACACTATGCTTCCAATTCCGGAGCATTACAGGTGTATACCATGGTACAATAGGCTTTTACTTTCTGAGTATTACCAGTGTGTATACCATGGCACACTATGGTTCCAATTCTGGAGCATTACCGGTATGTATAGCATAGACACTATGCTTCCAATTCCGGAGCATTACCAGTGTATACCATTGTACAATAGGCTTTTACTTCCTGAGTATCACTGGTGTGTATTCCATGGCACACTACGCTTCCACTTCCGGAGCATTACTGGTATCTATACCATGGCCACTACGCTTTCACTCCTGGAGCATTACCGGTGTGTATAGCATGGCACAGTATGTATTTATTTCCGGAGCATTACCTGTGTGTATACCATTGAACACTATGCTTCCACTTGCGGAGCATTACCGGTGTGTACACCATGGACACTATGTTTCCAATTTCCTGAGCATTACCGGTCTATACCATGGTACACTAGGCTTTTACTTCCGTAGTATTACCGGTGTGTATACCATGGCACACTACGCTTCCACTTCCGGAGCATTATCGGTGTGTATACCATGGACACTATCCTTCCAATCCTGGAGCATTACCATTTCTGGAGCATTATCGGTGTATATTCCATGGCACACCACACTTCTACTTTTGGAGCATTACCAGTGTGTATACCATGGACACTATGCTTCCAATTCAGGAGCATTACATTGTATACCATGGTACAATAGACTTTTACTTCCTGAGTATTACCGGTGTGTATACCATGGCACACTACGCTTCCACTTCCGGAGCATTATCGGTGTGTATACCATGGACACTATCCTTCCAATCCTGGAGCATTACCAGTGTGTATACCATGGCACACCAGCCTTTTACTTCTTGAGCATTGCCCTTGTGTATACCATGGCACACTATGCTTCCACTTCTGGAACTTTACCGGTGTGCATACCATGGCACACAACGCTTCCACTTCCGGAGCATTACCGGTGTGTATACCATGGACACTATGCTTCCAATTATGGACCATTACCGGTGTATACCATGGTACAATAGGATTTTAATACCGGAGTATTACCGGTGTGTATTCCATGGCACTCTATGCTTCCACTACTGCAGCATTACCGGTGTGTATACCATGGCACACTACGCTTCCACTTCCGAAGCATTACTGGTGTGTATACCATGGCACACTAGGATTTTACTGCCAGAGCATTACCCATGAGTATACCATGGACACAACACTTCTACTTCCGGAGCATTACCGGTGTGTATACCATGGCACACTATGCTTCCACTTCCGGAGAATTACCGGTGTGTATAACATGGACATAACACTTCCACTTCCGGAGCATCACCCGTGTGTATACCATGGCACACTACGCTTCTACTTTTGGAGCATTACTGGTGTGTTTACCATAGCACACTACGCTTCCACTTCCGATTACTAAAAATGCCTCACTTCCGGAGCATTACTGGTGTGTTTACCGTGGCACACTACGCTTCGAGTTCCGGAGCATTACCAGTGTGTATACCATGGACATTATGCTTCCAATTCTGGAGCATTACCAGTGGTTACCGTGGTACAATAGGCTTTTAGTTCCTGATTATTACAAGTGTGTATACCATGGCACACTAATCTCCCACTTCCGGAGCATTACCGGTGTGAATACCACGGCACAGTATGTATTTACTTCCGGAGCATTACCTCTGTTTATACCATGGCACACTATGTTTCCACTTCCAGAGCTTTACTGGTGTGTTTACCATGGCACACTTCGCTTCCACTTCCGATTACTGATAATGCTCCACTTACGGAGCAATACCGGTGTGTTAACCATGGCACACTACGCTTTCAGTTCCGGAGCATTACAGGTGTAAACCATGGCAAACTAGGCTTTTACTTCCGGAGTATTACTGGTGTGTATACCATGGCACACTACGCTTCCACTTCCAGAGCATTAGCGGTGTGTATACCATAGCAGTCTATGCTTCCACTTCGGGAGCATTACCGGTGTGTATACCATGGACACCATGCTTCCTATTCTGGAACATTATGGGTAGGTATACCAAGGCACACTAGGCTTTTACTTCCGGAGCATTGCCGGTGTGTATACCATGGCACACTACGCTTCCACTTCCGAAGCATTACTGGTGTGTATACCATGGCACACTAGGATTTTACTGCCAGAGCATTACCCATGAGTATACCATGGACACGACACTTCTACTTCCGGAGCATTACCGGTGTGTATACCATGGCACACTATGCTTCCACTTCCGGAGAATTACCGGTGTGTATAACATGGACATAACACTTCCACTTCCGGAGCATCACCCGTGTGTATACCATGGCACACTACACTTCTACTTTTGGAGCATTACTGGTGTGTTTACCATAGCACACTACGCTTCCACTTCCGATTACTAAAAATGCCTCACTTCCGGAGCATTACTGGTGTGTTTACCGTGGCACACTACGCTTCGAGTTCCGGAGCATTACCAGTGTGTATACCATGGACATTATGCTTCCAATTCTGGAGCATTACCAGCGGTTACCGTGGTACAATAGGCTTTTAGTTCCTGATTATTACAAGTGTGTATACCATGGCACACTAATCTCCCACTTCCGGAGCATTACCGGTGTGAATACCACGGCACAGTATGTATTTACTTCCGGAGCATTACCTCTGTTTATACCATGGCACACTATGTTTCCACTTCCAGAGCTTTACTGGTGTGTTTACCATGGCACACTTCGCTTCCACTTCCGATTACTGATAATGCTCCACTTACGGAGCAATACCGGTGTGTTAACCATGGCACACTACGCTTTCAGTTCCGGAGCATTACAGGTGTAAACCATGGCAAACTAGGCTTTTACTTCCGGAGTATTACTGGTGTGTATACCATGGCACACTACGCTTCCACTTCCAGAGCATTAGCGGTGTGTATACCATAGCAGTCTATGCTTCCACTTCGGGAGCATTACCGGTGTGTATACCATGGACACCATGCTTCCTATTCTGGAACATTATGGGTAGGTATACCAAGGCACACTAGGCTTTTACTTCCGGAGCATTGCCGGTGTGTATACAGTGGTACACTAGACTTCCACTTCCGGAGCATTACTGGTTTGTATACCATTACACATTAGGCTTTTACTTCTGGGGCATTACCCATGTGTATACCATGGACACTACGCTTCGACTACCGGAGCATTACAGTGTGTATACCATGGCACACTAGGCTTTTACTTCCGGAGCATTTCCCGTGTGTATACCAAGGCCACATTATGCTTCCACTTCCGGAGCATTACCAGTGTATATGCCATGGCTGGTGAGGTACCGGGAAGTTGGTAAAAAGCAGCAATCCGTACACTCCATGGGGCTGTTCATGTAATAATCCAACAAGAGCACAAGCCACTGTCCCCGGTCTCTCCGGCAGCCTTAAGCAGCATCTTACGCTTTCACCTTCAAAGAGAAAGATGCTGCTTAACGCTGCTGGAGGGAGCGAAGTCAGACAGTTTCACCACATACATATTCCACTCTAGTCTATTTGCTGTCGCTAGCATTGCAGCAGTCTGCTATGAACTGCTTTTCTCTGTGGCCAGTATTGGTAAGACTAATTGCACAGCAACAGCTGAATTATTAAATATGCATGTGATTGCATTTCTGTAGTACAGCCTGTTTTTAAAACAAATTGGACCGACGTGAATAGGTTCCTACTGTGTGAGAGGGTAATAATCGGGACCACTGGAACTATGTGGCAGGGGAGGGCAAAGTATGCAGCAGGGTTGGGTAAATTATGTGGCAAGAAAAGGCAAGTTACAAGTCACAATGCCGCACATTTTGTGACTGTATTATTTCATTATTTTGCCATTTTGTAAACATGCTAACAGTGTCCGAGCTTTGGCTTCACCTCATTAGTACCAGTGTAACACCCAAATATAGCAATAAGCAGCAGATAGGTGACCAGTCAGGCTTTGTAAAGGGCGTTGAGCAGCGCTGCAAGGAAATGCATGAGTACTCGGATTTCCACTTCCGGCAGTGCCATATACTTCAGTCCATGGGGATAGGCCCATGTGATGTGACATTACATTAAACAAATCTGTGCCTGGGCCATGAGGTGAACAATGAGGAGTAAAGATTGCAGGCTTTCTCCCCTGTTCTGTTTCGTTTTGTGAATAGATTCCATTTTGTATGGGGCATCTGCTTTTGATGAATACCATTCCTGTGGATGAGAGCCTTCTCTGTGTTCTTAGGGTTTCACGTTCTGGGTAGGGAGCAGGCCTATGGGTGGCCCTGTGGGACATTTTAAGTCATGCCTATGGCCACTGCAAAATATTCTAAAGGAAAACATCACAAAGTTATTTAAACTTATCTGTTAAGGAGCTTAAATATTCGAAGCGCAATAAAAATAACTCAGCTCTTCAATAAAAATGCTTTGAATGGAATCATGTTATGTGTTCTATAGTATTAATGTTCTCTCCAAATTAGTTATGAGATTTAATTTAAAAAACGTAATTTATGAATTTCAATTTTTTGTCATGTAATGTTATAGCCTGCTTGAAAAGCGAACACATTCATATGAGTTACCATGCTACAAAATCACTACAGATAACAGAAATATTTGCAGTGCGCAACACAAACGCTCAAATAATAATACAACATTTGGGGGGAAAGATGGGGCCCTGAGATGTACAGTACCTTATAGGGTGCCCTACTGCCTTTTAATGTTTATTCCTTGCTATCTTGTGTCCAGCCTGACAAATCACAATCATTTTTATTTTCGCTGTAGATTTAATTTCTAAAAGTACATCATTAAATAAAGAAATATGTGAGGTACTCAGCGTTGTAATCTCAAAGTCTGTTTTGTTATGTACACAGTTACATCCCACCAAAACCTGTCATATCACAACTCACCACTGCATTCCACACCATGCCAGTGCCCGTACGTCACTATACTAAGCACAACTTGCACACAAATTTTACAGTACTAAACACAGCAGCGACATTGCTCTACAAAGTACCTCAAAAACATTGCCAATATCTCTCGCTAAACACTTATAAGGTCCCAAAGGCGAGACCTATTGGCTATACCAAGGCTTGTTTGTTCATCTTGCGCTGCTGGCAGGGGAGTGATGCTCCTTTGTCATAGCGGAGGAGCCCCCACCCCCTCCCCGAAACAATTGCCTAGAAACCTGCTCTCTGCAGGGCTTTCCAGTTAATTGTGTGCACACCGTGTGATTTCATCTGCTTACCAGGTGACAGTGTGAAGGGAATCAATACTGTATGACACTCGGTTGAGCTGTGCGAGTTGGAATGTCTGTACACTTCATTCACCAAACTGCACGGACAAGATATCAATGCGAGCTATAGCATGATCAGCAATCATAAAAACACTAAACTGCCCTTCAACGGGTGGCAGTAATCACTAGGCGCACAGAATGCCTGCGAGTGCATCTGACGCCCTCTCCACCCAGCTCTGCTGTCCCTCGACTGCCTTACTACTTCCTGTACGCAGGTCCTATGTATGCACGGAGTGGGTCTGGGACGGGTCAAAGTGCAGGGTTGGAAACATGGTGGGTGAGCAATGGGCCGGTGTAGAGAATATAGGTGAAGAATGTAGTTTGCAGGATGTGCTACCAGGTGGGGGTAGGGAGATGCACGTGGGGGGCTCGAGGGGGTGCTGGGAGAGGGAAATAAATGGATCATCCAGAGATAGTGGCAGGCTAGGATTAGGTAAAGAAGTTTTGGAAGGTGACAGAGGATCGTGATAACTTACCCGCTGCTGTGAGGGGAACGGCCCAACAGGCTAGCTTTGGGGCTGCTACCATTCGCGCCGCACCAGTGACATCGCCGCCGCAGGGACTCCAATTCCCAGATGCCCCGGCGGTTGTGGCGCGAGTGACGTCAGCAGAGCGCCCGGAGACGCGTTAAAAGAGAGGAGCGCCGAGCGCTCATTGGGAGCGTTTTGGAAGGTGACAGAGGATCGTGATAACTTACCCGCTGTCGTGAGGGGAACCGCCCAACAGGCTACCTATGGGGCTGCTACCATTCGCGCCGCACCAGTGACATCGCCGCCGCAGGAACTCCAATTCCCAGGTGCCCCGGCGGTTGTGGCGCGAGTGACGTCAGCAGAGCGCCGGGAGGCGCGTTAAAAGAGAGGAACGCCTCTTGTCCCGCGAGTCGCGTGCGGGAGCACCCGGGCGAAGCTCGGGACAAGGGCGGGCCCGTTTAAGCCCGTTAAAGACCGGAAAAGGCCGGGTCGGGCCATCCCCCTTTCATCTACCGCACAGCTTACCCCTGTGAGTACCTTGCTTATGTACATTATTGTAGTTTATTGGGAATTCTGCAATGCCTCCTAAAGAGGTTAAGGGGAGATTGGACTCTGCCAATTTTTACGGGAGCCATGGACCAGAGTTCATAATGAGGATGAACAGTGTTGTTGATGAGGGGATTACAATAATGGAGTGACATGTCTCTCAGGAATTGGCTATTGCAAGAAGGTCTTCAATGAGACACATTGTGAATGTGCAGACTCCTGTTAACCTAAATGCTAATAGTGGTTTAAGTGCTTCCCCAATTTTAGAACTCCCCACCCCACAGCTCCCCACTGGTGATTTCACTTAGTAGTCAGTCCACGGCCTCAGAAGCATTGTTGTTATCCCCCCAAAGGTTTCCTCCTGTGCCTAACACAGTTAAAGTGCACAATACCAGGCAACAGTGCAGGAGAGACCCGGGGGCAATCTCAAAAAATAAGCAAGGGCTAGTAAATAACATTGGTGGGAGGAAAAGGAAAGCCCGAAAAGTCATGAAAGGAAATCCAGCCACCCTGGAGCAGCCTGCTGCAAACCCTGCCCCGGGCTTAGCTGATTCTTCCCTGCCGTGCAGGGTGAGCCAGGTAACAGACGGTTTGCCCAGTCAAGGGGAACGGGAGGGGGTGCTGGAGGCTGAGTCAAACGCCATCTATGAGACTCTCAGGCTCCTTTTAGCTCCATTAGAGGATAGGCTGAGCAAGAACGAGGTTCATTTAAAAAGGATTGAGCGTGACATCAAGGGAATTGTAGAACCCACCATAAGGGATAATCCTTCCACAGTCACTAAATCATTAGTTAAAACGCACAAGGAAAAGGCTGCCGCTCCAGCCACCCATAAAGAAATAATAGTATCAAATACAGCCCATCTGGTTTCACCTGCTCCTGTAGCTACACCCCTTATTAAGGACATAGCATCTACCAATATAAATAGCTCATGTCAGCAAAAACATAATCCACCACAAGACTTGCCAGGTGGGGAGGTCCCTACCACCCAATCTAATATAGGGAAAAAACCTTAAACTTACCCCCAGAGGTTTGTCCACTTGTGGTAGTTTTAGCCGGGGTACCAAAGTTGGGCAAAGATGAGGTGGAAACCCCACAAAACTTTGGAATATGGTTGTACATTGGCTAAATATGAATAGACCCCTGCCCCCACATCTTGATTCGGAGGGTACCATGGGTTGGTCATCTGGCCAAAAATATAAGGGTCGATTGTATTTTGATCAATTTTAACAACCCAAGAATTGTTGATTATATTTGTAACTGGAGATACCCTAGTACAGGAACGACTAGTCACTCGCTCCCATTGACCTACTTTTATCCCCCAGGTTATTTTATCCCACAGCTAGATGGTTGGACAATGGTACAGCGGAGCAGGAGGGGACCACCTCAGGGGGGATGGCATAGGCCCTCCCTTCACATGGACACTTTCCTCAGTCACAACCGCTTTGATTGTCTGGAGGCTGTTGATTGTCTCGATGATGGAGCAAGAGAATTGAATAATCCCTCTTCCCCCTCGGGTGGTTGCTCTCCCGACTTATCTACATCACGACAGTCTGTGGGGCACGAGTCCTCAAATTTAGCCCCGGAAATTTTGAAAAACTCCAATATTGTAACTAGCCAGGACCAAGGTGAAACTTCATGTGTCTCAATTTCCGATAAGGTTTATATTAATAATCTCAAACTTGTTTCGTGGAATGTGGCAGGTCTGCGAAACAAGCTTTCATTACCAGATTGGAATAATTTTATTGATGGGTATGACATATGTATGTTTCAGGAGACATGGAGCCTTGAACCTCTATATAAGCAGGGATTTTCTTGTTTTATGTACCTGCTACTACAGTGGGGCGTGGTCGTCCCTCTGGAGGGCTTATGGTATGGGTAAGGGTTGATTTTAATCTTAAAATAACTCACTACACTTGTTCATCTCTGGATGTTATGAGACTTTCCATTGGGGGTACGAATGGTGTCCCCACTTGGGAATTCTTCAATGTATACACTAGAGGTACCCAAGGGGGGCCAAATCCTCTACTATTGATACTTTAACTGATCTGCTTAAATTGTGTTCTCCTGACTCTGTAATATTGGTTGCTGGGGACTTTAACTGCTCGTTTGAACCTTTGGCAGTAGATGACATTCTTGGAGTGCAAGAAGACGATGCCCAATGGGGCGTCCCGCCCCTTTCCCTCTCGCCTGTGAGGAGATGGTCTCCAGTAGTTATTCAACTGAATGCTCTAATGATTAAAACAGGGCTAAGAGCTGTAAATGGTCATACCATCTCCGATGCTCAGGGGGCAAATACATACAACAGAGTATCATGTGAGAGTGGAATTGACTATATAATGGTAGACAGGAGAGCTTGGAAGTCAGTGGTGGATATGGTCACTATACCATCTGTGGAGAGTGACCATAACCCTTTGTCCCTCACACTGGTGGATTTGTGGCAGAGGAGGGAACATACCTCATTATATAACGCAAGGCTAATAACTAAGCGAACTATACCATCCAATTGCAATAGATTCCTCAAGTGGCCTAAGTTTAGTATGGACGAAACCAGACTGAGAGCGCTGGATGAAATCCTTAGCGAGCAGTCCCTAAGGCTTTCTGCAGTACGTAATGGCGCGGCGGGGCCTGTAGAGAGGTAGAAGCCCTCCACATTGTTACTATGGATCAGATTGGTAAACTGTTCATAGTTCCAGGGAAAAAGAGTTTGACAACTGTCAAACCAGTGCAGAAATGGTTTGATAGCAATTGCAGAATGATGAAAAATAACTTAATCCTTGCAATTAAATCATGTAATTCAGTAGCTGTTTGGCTGGCCAGACTGCATTATAGACAAGCTATAACAACAGCTAAAAGGGAGTGGGAAGAATCCATTGGGAAAGCCTTAGAGATGCAAGTAAATCCAAGAATGGTGACTTATTTTGGGCCTTAGTCAGAAGATCGAATGGTTGTGATCCGGACCATATCCCTAACCATGTTACAGATAGCGAGTGGTTTGAGCACTTTAGTAAACTCTATGGTGGTAATGAACTGCCCGGAGCCCCAGGGCATTTGAGCGGTGCCCTGGACGTTGGTTCTGGACAGGTTCCTCTCATTAGAGTTGATAAAAAAGAGGTCTTGGCTGCAATAGCTAAAATTGTACCTGCTAAAGCCCCAGGGCAGGACGGTGTACCGGGCGACCTTTTTAAAGCCAATCCTGATGGTTGGGCCATTTACTTTGTAAACCTGACAAATGCACTGCTGGAAGGTTCTCCTGTTCCAAACTCATGGAAGGCGGCCAAGGTGATCCCTATTTACAAGAAGGGCCCGAGGGAGGACCCTGCCAACTATCGCCCAATTCGTCTTATAGATGCGGGGCAGAAATTGGTTGGCAGGGTACTCTTGGAGAGGATTCTTTCTTGGGCTGAGGAGAATAACATCATGTCACCCTTCCAGGCAGGCTTTAGGGCTTGTACAGGCACGGTAGATCAAGCGTTTAGGCTGGTGCTCTTACACTGGAAGGTGGTTACCATTGGCAAAGGCGGTCTTTATTTGGCATTTATTGACTTGAAGACCGCCTTTGACCTGGTCCCCCGAGACCACCTCTGGCTGATCTTGGAGGAGATGGGGATTCCTTTACCAATCTTGAATCTCCTGGCACGCATGCATGATGGTACCTACGCCCATATTAGATGGGGATCACAAGAGCAAAAAACCAATAGAATCCCTGTGAATCGAGGGGTACACCAGGGCTGCGTGTTAGCCCAACACTTTTCACGTTATTTGTGAATGGTGTAGTCTCTTTTTTGCTCAAAATAAACGCTGATGCCCCGGTTCTGGCAGGTGACAAAGTCCTGGCTCTCCTCTTTGCGGACTATACGTTGTTGGTATCAAAAACTCCTGCAGGATTGCAGAAGTTGCTGGACCGCTTTTGTCTGTTTTGTAAGCTCAGGGGTCTTGTCATAAACACCTCGAAAACTTAGCTCCTTTATCTCAACCCAAGTAAGTCATCCAGATCCACCCTTTCGTTGGATGGGGTGTCACTGGAACGCGTAAAAGAATTCGACTACTTGGGAATTTGAATTTCGGATAAATTAAAGTGGCAGCCTCACAATGATAAACTGGCATTAAACCATAAAAGGGTAGTTGGAGCATTAGGGCGAGAACATCGTACATCCATCTCTAAGCCCATTGCTCCTGCTTTGGATATCTACGCTGCAAAAGCTGTAGGCTGCGCCCTTTATGGTGCAGAGATGTGGGTTTTGAGTGTGTTGATGCCCTGGTCACTTCCGAGAATACGTTTTTTAGGGAGCTAGTATCGCTTCCAAGGGGTACTCCCATTAAACCACTATTGGGTGATCTGGGTCGCCGCTCTATTAAGGAACTCGCCAGGTTACGCCCTCTTTTATATTGGGCTCGGTTATGGCGGACCCGGAGCTCTCAAGGTATTTAGATGGATTGAGAGAAGTTATGAATCTCCATGGTGCTCACAAAATTAGCTGGATTCGTAATATAAAGAAGCTCTTGCTCGAATCTGGCTTGCCAACTGACTGGGAGCCTGGGGTCTCTTTATCCAAGACTGAAACTAAGCGAGCCTACTGGACATGGGTTGATGATCAAGAACATAGGGACCCAAACCAAGGTAGGCTGACTGATGCATTCAGACAGCACAAATTAAAGCCTCGCTTGGAGCCCTACATGGATTTCTTTAAGAAACCAAGAGATAGATCCCTTTTCATCCAGTTTAGGTTGGGAACACTCCCCCTTCGCGTTTACACCTGCAAGTGGAAGCTCCCCTACCGAACCTCTTCTGACTGCCCAATCTGTGAAGGTGTCACTGAAAACATCCCTCACGTCTTCTTTGTAGGCCCAGTGTACGCAAAACCCAGGCAGAAATGGCTCAAACCTGTGTGTCTGTTGCTTGGAACCAGGGACCACTCCTCTGCACTCAGAATACTCAAGGCTGACACTAGCACAACCTTAGTGTGTGGGGTGGCCAAATTTCTTAGTTGGGCCTGGCTGATTAGATTGAAGGCTACTAGATGACTTTAGTTTTAGCTGAATCTTTTTAAATATTCACAAAGCTGTTAAAGTTTAATATGTTTTTTAAAAATATTGACTGAAATATGAATGGTCTTTTATTATAATCTATTTAAAAAAATGTAATGCTAATGAATTGTGGTTTTATATTTTTATGTGCTTTTATGATATTCTGTATATCGAAATAAAGCTTTGATGATGATGATGATGATGATGATGTAAAGAAGTCTAGTATGGGAGGAGGACAATGGGGAGCTTGTATCTGCAGTGCAGTGGGAAGGGGAAGGGGTGCTATGAAGGGGCTGACAGGTCAGGAAAAGGGGGTGTGGAATGGGGGGTTTGCTAGGGCTGTGCGGGTTTATGGGTGGCTCCAAGTTGGGTATCAGAAATGGGGTGTACAGGGATCGAGTGGAATACTGCGAGGGGGGGCAATGAGGTGTACTGGGGTAGAATGGGATGTGGGGTGGGGTAAGGTAGAGAGTGAGGGGGCTGGAGTAGCATGGGGCAAACCTCAGGGACTGAGGTGTGCAGTGCTAATGATGGACAACAGAGAGAAGCATTTAGTTGGGCAGGCGTAGGGCTGTTTAACAGTGTGCTGGAAGGAAGTGGGTGTCCAGGCTAGAGGTGAGGTGCAAGGCGGGGGCAGAGATTGGGACATTGAAGGGTAGGGTTGGGGAACACAGTGGGAGAAAGTGAGGAAATGTGCAAGGATAGAGCTGGGTACAGGCCAGGCATGGATCGGGCAGGGGTGATGTGATCTGGTATGAGGGGACAGGCAGTGATGGGGTGGAGTGTCTGTGTGTGACTACAGGCAGCTCAAGAGAGGGATCGGGTTTTCTGCCAGCCCCCGGCCCCGCATCTCCACCGCTCCCCAGTGCGCCTGCAGTGACATGCTTTCATTGCTCATTGATCTTGGGGCTCCTCTCTTCCTCTGGGAACAATTATTTTTGGAATGAAGCGTTTAACGGCAGCTCTGAACTTTCATTAAAAATATTGTGGACAGGTGGCCTTTAATACCGACACCCCCAACTAAACCCCCCACACAACACACGCACACACAACACGCGCACACACACCACCACCACCATTCCAGCGATGAAGTCCCTTTGGTCAATGCTCATGACGTCAAAGGCGGAAAGAACCAAATGTGACATATAAAGCAATCCGGGGAATGTAAACCAATTAGGACACCGAGCTGTAGGGGTCTTGCTACACTTCTGAGAGGTGTTTTTTTTTTTACCTGTGTAAGTGTTCTGAACAGGTGCCCACAGAAATTCCCATTTTATGTGGTTCTGACCCTGCAAAGGGACAATGAAGTCAAGCACCCTTTTGTCTCTCTCACAGAAACATAGATGCGAGTTACTGCAATAGTGTGGAAAGATAAGATGGAATGATAGCTGTGAGTCATTTCATCTGCCCAACTAAATTTTCCTAAATGTTTTCCATTTCTGCAATCTCAAAAATGTCTCTTCTGGGGTTAGATTTCAAATTAACAATTCAACTAAATAGGAGGCTCCCTTTTATTACAGCTTCTATATTGTCGTTACTTACAGTTTACATTTCTTCAAATTATGTATCAAACCTGAAACAAAGGGCTACGCGTTTAGGATAATAAAGGGATGTTTTTGTCAATAGATTAAACAATATTCATTTTTAAATCAAGGAAATACGTAAGATATACATTTCCTGTTTAAATACAAAAGCATACTACATTTTAAAAAGTGATATGTTTTGTTGCTAGGCTCGATAATACTTTTCCATTGTGTTTCAATTGCTAACTTGGGTCCCCTTTAGAAAATATTATCATGTTTCGGCCCCTTTTCTAGATTAAATTCATCCACATGACAATTGCCTTTACATTTAAAACATCGAAATTGTTACATAGTGGAAAAAACTGTGCTATTCGCGTAGAGCCCTTTATAAAAAAAACAATGGCAAATCATACAAACACACTGTTCATTTGTGACCATTTATAGCTGAATATAAACATTATTTGAATGGATTTGTGACAAAACATCCCCAGAAAAGGCACAGTCCTTTAACGCTAATGCGGTCAAAAATAATTTAGATTATATATGCGCCCTCATGGATCATTGTGCATAAAGAATACCTGCCTATTAAGAAATGCTAATACAAAAATAAATATTATACTTCACTCAACCCACCAGGGCCTGGCCCTAGATTGGGGGAATATGGCGGCTGGCTGACGCCGCGATGGACCACACGAGGGAGAGGTTATGACTTTGATAGAGCGGGCTAATAATTATTAGAGTTTCTGGAATAGGAGGGGGAAGATACCTTTACAAGACGTAAAAGCCGATGGAGGATGTTGGAACTCGACTGAGACAGGGGCACGCGACCTAACAGCTCACCAGACTCCCATTGAGCTTGGGCGGCTGCTGCATGGTAGCAACGAGGGTTGCTGTAGGCAGAGTCAGCCCTGTTCCAGTGCATGGGACGCTGAAGCAGGTGCAGGGAGAAGAGGTTCCTGGAGTCGGAATACTACGCAGCTACTCCAGTATTTCGAATGATGAACAGGCAAGAGAGGAATTCTATTTCAGGACGGAGGCGAGGATTATGCATATCATTCTTCACTTTATTTGCATAGCTGATTAAAAGGACATTAACCCCTTGTATGCTCATGACGGAGCCGCTCCGTCATGAGCCGCGGTTGCGCTGTACTCATGATGGAGCGGTTCCATCATGGCCCTGCCGCCGCGCCTGCGCGGCGCGTTCTATTAAGCGGGCGGGGCCATGACGGAACCGCTCCGTCATGAGCACAGCGCAACCGCGGCACGTGATGGAGCGGCTCCGTCACGAGCATGCGAGCGCCGCTCGGCCCCCCCCACACCCCCCCCATGCGCTGCGGCGGAATTACCGCCGCAGCGAGGAGGTTAAACAAAAATACCAGTAAACATTACAGACTACACATCCCATGAACCATAGGGGAGCAGTCTCCAAGGCAACCATATCCAATCAAATAACAGTCCATAGTATTTAATCGAGTGACTTCCTCTTTCTTCACTGCTTGTCAGTTAAATGCATTCCTTACATTCTTCACTTATCTGACATTTAGTACGGTGTTAGTACTGCAGTTCTGTTAGCATTTTTGGCTCTGTTGGCTTGTGCTGTTAATCGCTCACTGCGCAGCAGGCTTTTGCCCGAGCGCGTTCTTCCCCGCAGACGCAGACTCACGGTGTGCGCTTCGCACGCTGTGAGGATGAGGATTCTGTCAGGCACGCCAGGGCTGAGCGAAGCAGCTCCGTCAAGTCAAGTCAGAAATTTATATAGCGCACTACTCACCCAGAGGGTCTCAAGGCGCTTGAGGGAGGGGGGGTTCGCTACTTATCAAATGGCCAAGTTTTGAGTTGTTTTCTGAAGGAGAGGTGGTTCTGTGTGAGGCGGAGGTGGGTGAGGAGCGAATTCCAGGTCTTGGCCGCTAAGTAGGAAATTATCTTCCTCCCATGGTGGCTTTTCGGATGCGTGGAATCGAGGCGAGGGCTTGATTGGACGATCGTAGGTGGTGGGTGGGGGTGTAAAAGGTCAGGCGCGTGTTGAGGTATCTGGGTCCTAGGTCGTAGAGGGCCTTGTGTGCGTGGGTGAGGAGACAGAACGTTATTCTCTTGCTGACGGGGAGCCAGTGAAGGTCTCTCAGGTGACCGGATATGTGATTGTGGCGGGGTATGTCTAGGATGATTCGGGCGGAAGCGTTTTGAATGCATTGGAGTTTTTTCTGTAATTTGGCTGTGGTTCCGGCGTAGAGGGTGTTTCCGTAGTCCAGTCGGCTTGTGACGAGTGCTTGGGTGACCGTCTTTCTTGTTTCGGTGGGGATCCATCGGAAGATCTTTCGGAGCATGCGTAAGATGTTAAAGCATCATGATGAGATGGCGTTGACTTGTCTGGTCATCGAGAGGGAGGAGTCTAGGATGAATCCTAGGTTGCGAGCATGGTCCGTTGGTTTGGGTGCGCTGCCCAGGGCTGGCGGCCACCATGAGTCGTCCCATGCAGAGGGGGATGATCCTAGGATGAGGACTTCCGTCTTGTCTGAATTCAGTTTAAAACGGCTGTTCTTCATCCACTCGGCTACGTCTTTCATCCCTTCGTGTAAGTTGGTTTTGGCGGTGTTTGGGTCTTTGGTGAGGGAGAGGATCAGCTGTGTGTCGTCAGCGTAGGAGATGATGTTGAGGTTGTGATGGCGTGCGATGGATGCGAGGGTGCTCATGTAGACATTGAAGAGGGTGGGGTTGTGTGATGATCCTTGTGGTATGCCGCAGATGACTTCGGTGGCCTCTGATCTGAAAGGGGGGAGGCAGACTCTCTGGGTTCTTCCGGCGAGGAACGAGATGATCCAATCCAATGCTTTTCCTTGTATCCCGACGTTGCTGAGGCGTTGGACAAGGGTGCTATGACAGACCGTGTCAAACGCTGCGGAGAGGTCTAGGAGGATGAGGGCAACTGTTTCCCCATTGTCGAGTAGTGTTCGGATGTCGTCTGTTGCTGCGATGAGTGCGGTCGCGGTGCTGTGTTTGGCTCGGAAGCCGGACTGTGAGGGGTCGAGGGAGCTGTTAGATTCGAGGAAGGCGGCGAGCTGACTGTTGACGGTCTTCTCTATGACTTTGGCAGGGAATGGGAGGAGCGAGATGGGGCGGTAGTTCTTAAGTTCAGTGGGGTCTGCTGTAGGTTTTTTCAGGAGGGCGCTGAGTTCGGCATGTTTCCACCTTTCCGGGAAGGTAGCAGTGTTTAGGGAGCAGTTGATAATATCTCGGAGTTGGGTTGCGATGATGGAGTCGGCCTTGTTGAAGATGTGGTGGGGGCATGGGTCGGTTGGCTATCCGGAGTGGATGGAGTTCATCAAGCGGATGGTGTCTTCGGTGCTGATCGGGTTCCAGGCGCTCTGGGTGGTGGTGGGGGGCTTCAGTTCGGAGGTAAGGCGAGTGGGCTGGTCGCCGAAGCTGTTATGTATGTCAGTGATTTTGCTGTGGAAGAACGATGCTAGAGAGTCGCAGAGGTCTTGAGAGGGAGTGATGTCGTTGGTGCCGGCGCTGGGATTGATAAGCTCTTTGACGATGTTGAAGAGTTCCTTGCTGTTGTGGGCGTTGTTGTCGAGTCGATCCTTGAATGCTGATTTCTTGGTGGATCGGATCAGCTGGTGGTGTTTGCGGGTGGCGTCCTTGAGGGCGGTCATGTTGTCTGTGGTTGGGTTTCTTCGCCAGGCTTTCTCTAGGGAGCGGCAGTTCTTTTTGGAGTTCTTGAGGTCGTTGTTGAACCAGGGGGCTTTTTTGCTTCCTGGTTTGTTGTGATGGTTTTTCAAGGGTGCTAATTCGTCAGCGCAATGGGTGATCCATTGTGCGAGATTGATGGATGCTTGATTTGGGTCCATTGGTTTGGCGGGAGGATTTTGGTTTAGCAATGTGGTGAGCTGGTCGGTGGTGATTTTGTTCCAGTTTCTGCGGGAGACTTGTTGAGGGTGGTGGTGGGTCGTGGACTTTCTGAAGTTGAAGTGGACGCAGCTGTGGTCCGTCCAGTGGAGTTCTGTGGCATGATTGAAGGAGACGTGCTTGCTGGAGGAGAAGATTGCGTCGACCGTGTGTCCGGCGTAGTGGGTGGGGGTGTTTACCAGTTGTTTGAGTCCGAGATTGGCGAGGTTGTCCACAAGGGTGGTGGTGTTGCTATCGTTGTCCATTTCCAGGTGGAAGTGGAGGTCTCCTAGGAGAATGTAGTCCTCGGAGGGGAGGGCGTGTGGGCTGATAAAGTCAGCAATGTCTTCGCTGAATTGTGTGCGGGGTCCTGGGGGTCTGTAAATGAGGGTGCCTCTAAGTGTGGTCTTGGGGTCAGTGTGTATCTGGAAGTGAAGGTGTTCGGCTGCTTTGAGGGTGTCGTCGGAGCTGGTCGAGATGCGGATGATGTTCCTGTGGACGATGGCGATGCCTCCTCCTGTTTGATTGATGCGGTCTTTTTGGGCGATCTTGTAACCGTCCGGGATGGCTATGGCAATGTCGGGCGCTGATGAGGCGTTCATCCAGGTTTCTGTAATAAAGGCGACGTCCGGTGTTATGGTGTCGAGTAGGTTCCATAGTTCAATGGCGTGTCTGTGGACCGACCGGGTGTTGAGCAGGATGCACTTCAGGTGGTTGTTGTTTGAGCTCAGTTTGGTATTTGTGGTTGTAGTGTTGGTCCTGATGCAGCAGAACTTGCAGGATTGGCAGGTGGAGGGTCCATGGGTACGTCCGGGGGCGGCTTGGTGGCACTCGGGGAGTCGGCCGGTGTTAAGTGCAGAGAGGGTTGCGGCATCGTACGTTAGGCCGGTGGAGAGGTTTTTGCGGGGGCCTGGTGGTCTGGCGCTGGGCGCGGTCCGGCCGCGGACGGGCGTAAACGAGCTTACCTTTGGCGCGCCTTCGGCGCGCATGGGGCGCGCCCGCTGAGCGTGAACGCTGCGTGCTAGAGCTTCTGTCATAAGTGGGGAGTGGAGGGGGGCGGAGCGAGGGAGGAGCAGCTGGGAGGCGGAAGCGTTGTGGCGCGTGGGGAAGGGATCGCTTGAGGATGCAGTAGGGAGCGGGGGTGGGGCCGCGGGGGAGCAGCCGCGGGGGAGCAGCGGCGGGGAGGAGAGATGGGCTGGGACACCAAATGGCAACAACAACAACAAAAGGCAATGCAGGGCGAGATCGGGGCACAGGCTGGCACAAATGCTTAAATAAGGCAGAAAAAACTATATCAGCAACAGAAAGAAATGTAAAGCTAGATCGGGGCACAGGCTGTCACAGAAGCTTAATTAAGGCAGTACATACGATACCAACAAGGTGCAAAGCGAGGTCGGGGCACAGGCTGGCACAAATGCTAAATAAGGCAGCAAAAACGATATCAGCAACAGAAAGAAATGTAAAGCTAAATCGGGGCACAGGCTGTCACAGAAGCTTAATTAAGGCAGTACATACGATACCAACAAGGTGCAAAGCGAGGTCGGGGCACAGGCTGGCACAGAAGCTTAATTTAGGCAGTACATACGATACCAACAAGGCGCAGAGCGAGGTCGGGGCACAGGCTGGCACAGAAGCTTAATTTAGGCAGTGCATACGGTCCCACCAAGGCGCAAAGCGAGGTCGGGGCACAGGCTGGCATGGCACGGAGTGGGGGTGAGATGCCAGGACGGCCAGGAGCGGGTGGAGCGACCGGATCTGACTGCCTCGGGCACTCCCGCTGGCTTTTACGTGCATTTAGGAATTCAGTTGCTGAACCTCGAGCCGGCCCCATTCCTGACCAACCCTTGACGTGTTTGACACCGCTACGCGGTGATTGCCCCCACACGGTCATGATTTATGGCTGCAGCGCCACCTAGTGGTGCCTATCTCTTTCTTGTTCAAGGAGCAATTTGACAGCTTCGGGGAAGCCCAGCTGTTAGAGCACTGGCGAGGGGGCTGCCTTATATATCCAAAGGGCATTTCCTGTGCTCCCACCCTCTATTGCCATGTCTTCATCTGAGGACCGCTTTTATTCCTCTTTCCAGGAAGTAGAGGAGTAATGGTCCCCCAGCACCTTCCACCAGCAGTGAACCAGGCTCTCTCACATGCTATGTCTAGGACCCTTAGGGATCAGGTGGATAGGCTGGCGAAAAGCATCCCAGGGGTATTCACAGATCCTGATTTCATGGAGGTGGCTCCCAGGTGGGGAATAGAAGGGCCATGAAGCATAACGTGGGGCACTTGGAAGGGTCTGACAAACTCAGAGAAACCTTCCTTAAGAGAGCGCAAATGCTAAAAAATGCACCTGCGGGAGGAGGATGAGTCCGGGGGAAATTACGACGCAGTCGTCCCTAATTCAGACCCCAATGGCGGTCTTCCTTTTGAGGTGGAGGGTGTATCGGAGGGAGATCTCTCCTCCAACGCTGATAAGGACTCAGGTCGCCCCTGGCATCCAGGTTCCCACTCCTTTGAGTCCCCGGAGGGGGACGGGGGCCACTTGTACATGTTCGAACCTACCCAGATTTACCACCCTCAGTCGTCAGAGTGGATCTCTGACGCCAAAGTGTCAGAGTATGTGGGGGGGGAAACCCATCAACCCCTAGAGAGGGAAGTCAGGACTGGGATGAGGGGAGAATGCCCCAGGCCCTCGCTCAAAGGAAAAGTGCTACACACACCAGAGATCGATGAGAAGCTATGTACCCTTTTCTCAAAATATATGAGAGATACCAAAAAAGAAATTGATAGATCCTGGAGAAATTGCCAGGACAAACTCCTGAACGCGGTAGGTCCCATGACCCAAATCATTCAACTGGCAGAACGTTCGAAAGAGTCTGGATCCCCTTTGTCTACGGACATTGTAGCTGGTTGGGCGCAACAGGTGATATGCCTTCTCAGCAACGTGAATTGTGCCCTAGCCGCTGAAAGAAGAAGGTCTCTCCTTATAAGGATCGACCCCAAATTAGGGGACTTAGCTACCTTTGAAGCGGGCCCCATAGCTCAGAGTAAATTCTTTGGTGAACCTTTTGTTAAGGAGCTTAACAAATTTGTTACCACCTTTTCAGCCCTGGATACGTCTCAGGCCTCCATAAAAAAGATTTTTCCAGGTTGGGTTTTTGCAGGGGTCGGAAGAGGCAGGTGTCGCTCCTCCGGCCGCATCCATCAGCCAGGCCCTTCCAACAGAGGTCAACAATGAAGAAATAATGGCTGGAACGACGGCCGCAAAGGAACCTTTTATCCCAGCAGAGGTTCTGGAAGTGGGAAAGGACGGAACAACAGAGGAGGCACCAATGCTCCTGTAGGACCCTCTGGTAAGAATTACCCTTTCTTCCCCTCAAGATCAAGTGGGGAGGCTCCTACTCTTCTCACACAATTGGGGAAAGATAACAGACCTGAGGGTGTTGCAGACTGTAAGGGGCTTCCACATAGAGTTCTACGGTGCCCTCACTCAGGTGGTGCGCCCACGACCACTAGTTTTTTCAGCAGAAGATGAGAGTCTGATAGAGCGGGAGTGAGAATGATCATCTACCGGGAGGATATCCTTATTATGGATCAGTCTTTGGTGCATCTCACCCGCAGCATGAACATGACTATTGTATTACTCTAGGACCTGGGATTTGTCATCAACGCACGGAAGTCGGAACTGTGCCCAGCGCGACAGCTGGTCTTCCTGGGTTTTCTCATAGATTCCGTCTCAGCATCCCTGAGCTTGTCAGCTTCAAAGGTGAATAAGATACGGAAGGAACTCTTGCAGGTTCTCCGGAGGGACAGAATCTCGCAAACTGGCCAGGATCGTGTGCTTTCTCTCCTCTTCGATCCAGGCCGTATTCCCGGACCCATTACATTACAGGGCCCTTCGGAGATTGAAAGCTCAGCATCTACTGAGGGGTCTTACCTACTCAGAGATCATCTCCCTGACAGAGGAAGCCAGGACAGAACTCCTGTGGTGGATCGATCACATGGCAGCCGGGAATGGACAGGCAATCTTCAGATCGACCCCCGATTTGGTGATAGAGTCGGACGCAAGTAGATTGGGCTGGGGAGCCCGATGTGGAGAAGTCTCGATGGGAGGCAGATGGTCGGAGGAGGAATTACAGCTGCACATCAAATGTCTAGAGTTGTTGGCGGGATACTTTGCGGTGAAATCCCTTACCAAGGACAGGGTCTCTTGTTGCATCCTGTTGAGGATGGACAACATTTAGGCGGTACAGTACATCAATCACCTGGGCGGACCTCGATCGCCGGCCTTATCCAACTTGGCAAATGACTTTTGGCACTATTGCCTCCGGCGGAATACCTTCCCAGCCTGCAAAACATGGTAGCTGTTTGGAACTCCAGGAACGTCTCCAACTACAGCGATTGACAATTAGATCATGCAGCCTTCCTGGCTTTGATGGACAGATGGGGTCCCTGCAGTTTCGACCTTTTTGCCTCACAATTGAACCATCAACTTCCACAATTCGTGAGCTGGAGACAGGTCCTGGAAGCCACGGCAGTGAACGCCTTTCTCCAAGACTGGTCAAGAGAGTACCTTTATGCATTTCCCCCTTCCATGATGATACCCAGAGTTGCCGCCCAAGTTCGATCGAAGGCAGCGTCCATAGTGTTGATCACGCCGATCTGGAGGGCACAAGCTTGGCTCTCAACGTTGATGGAGCTGTTGTGCGATTGCCCGATACAGTTGCCTTAATTCCCTTCAATTCTCAAGGACCCTGGTGCTTCAGGGGCATTTGAAACTAACGGCATGGAGGATTTCAGGGGACGTTGGAAAGATGAACAACTTTCATCAGACACAGCAAACCTCATCCAGCAGACATGGGCATCAGGTACAGTCAAGAGGTATCGCTTAGCTTGGAGAAGATGGCACCGTAGGTGTCTGGAGAGACACGTGTATCCCATGGGGGCAAAGGTTACTCACATTCTAAATTTTTTTACGGAATTATCCCAAGATGGTCTGGCCTTTCGAACGATTAACTCCTTTTGTTCGGCCATCTCTGCAGGGCATTGTGAGATTGATGGCAGCCCGGCAGGGGAGAATCCTGGGTTTGTAGCTGATGCAAGGCATCCGACTGTCTAGGCCTCCAGAACCTAGATATTCCAGCCTGTGGGACGTTAATCGAGTGCAGAGACTTCTTCGGGGTTGGCAGGATAACCAATATCTGTTCCGCAAGTAGCAGTCGGCTAAGCTAGCCATCTTCCTATGCCTCATATCATGTAAGCGAGTTTCGAATTTCAGAGATCTGGATATCACAGCAAGAGTTTTTACCCCGGAAGGGATCACCTTTACCATATCACAAAGAACAAAAACCAATACCAGGTCAGTATCTTATCCTTCCTTTCCGGAGCATTCGAAGTTGTGTGTGGTGAGATGCATTAAGGCCTACGAGTAGATGACCTCAGAGCTCCGACCTCCTGGGGACAGGCAACTACTTATCGCCATGCAAAAACCTTTCAAGGCGGTTTCCTCCCCTTCCTTTGCCAGGTGGATACAATGGATCATGTCTGAGGCAGTTGTGGATGTGAGTAAATTTGGTGCACATTCCACAAGAGCTATGGCATAAAAAGCCATTAAGGTAGGTGGTATCCTGAAAGATATTATGAATGCAGCTGATTGGTCGTCTGATTCTACCTTCAAGAGGTTTTACTTCAATCCCATTTTGGATGTCTCTGGTCGTAAGTAAGTTTTGAACATGCATAATCCTCGCCTCCGTCCTGACATAGAATGAAAAATTTCCTAGCTAACGAGAAGGAAAGTTTCAATTCTATTAAGGACTAGGAGGCAAGGATTATCCCACCCTGAGATCAATTTTAATCTCTCCCCACCCTGGAGTTTTCATTATCAGTAAGTAATTGCTTCCATGCTATTGTCATTGATGAAATGGTAATGTCATTGAACTTTGGTACAGTCGAAAGGTTGCTGTCTGCATAATTTCCTGTTTTCATGAACATTGTGAAGATCTCAGTATACTGAGGAATTGGATAACAGAATTATCTCTGTGTTGCAGGGAATGACCAAAAGTTCGAATGAAGCAGTAATCCCATTTTAACATTCTCCAGTGAAGAAGAGGAAGCGGAACAGACGCCACTCGATTATATACTATGGACTGTTATTTGAATGGACTATGGTTGCCTTGGAGACTGCTCCACTTTGGTTCGTGGGATGTGTAGTCTGTAATGTTTACTGGTATTTTTGTTTAATGTTCTTTTAATCTGCTATGCAAATAAAGTGAAGAAAGATATGCATAATCCTCGCCTCCTAGTCCTTAATAGAGTTGAAACTTTCCTTCTTGTTAGCTAGGAAATCTTTCATTCTTCAACTCAGATACTAACCCCCTGTTAAAATGCAAATGTTCTATTAACATTGCCTGTGTATTGTTCTATGATAAGTTAGCATTCGCAGCACAATTTTCAGTTTTGGCCGCCATTGTGAGTCATGATTGAAACTAATGTCTGCAAGCTTGAGAAATGGTTTCTGGTGAGTTTATTTCTCTAAGGTTGAGCCTTGCTTTTCTAATAAATACACTGTTCTTGCTAGCGCACACCTTTCCCACTCGATAGAGGCCTGCTCCCACTTGTCCAGTGGCAGGCACAGCTGGAATGACCTTGGTTTATAGATAGTTTGTGCCCGGCCTCAGAATCTAAACTTATTCTCTGTACTTTGTTTTAGCTGCATCTGCCTAAAACATTCCATGTGGGTGTGTCTTCATTGGTTTTTAATTGTACATAATGCTACTCTATGCATGCTGAATTTAGTCCCTCTGCAGAAATCCTAGGAGGCTGGTCAGACTGGACTCCACTCAAGTGTACATGAATAAAATATACTTGGTTTGTATTCCCATCTTTCTGAACGACTCTTCATTTGTATGGAAGGCTGAGAGGTGGTCGCGAGTGACCTGGGTGGCCCTAATCGGGTCCCTTCCTTCAGTTGGCGCCGCATAGGGACTCCATCGGGTGACCCAATCTCACCTGCGGACAGGTGAGGTCGGGGCCATCATCGGGCAGACCAGGGATTCCTGCACGAAAGAGTTCTTGAAATCGCACCTGCCCCGTCTGTCTGGCCGGTTGGTGCCTCACCTAGTAGTCATCCCAACTGGGGTCCTTGACGGCGAAACTCTTGGATTTGACCGTTTGGTCTGAAGAGTCAGCAGCGGAGAATAACTTCGTTTGACCTGCATATATCAGGTGAGTTTGCTTTTGTTCTTTGTAGATATGGCACCATTTTGGTTAGTATTTGACACCATCTGAGGACCGTTTGTGGAACAAGCGCTTGAATTTGTTTGGGTTCCTTGTAAATATGTTACCAATTTTGGTGTGTCTTTGGTACAGTCTGAGGACCGATTTTAGTTTGCATTTGGTACGGTCTGAGGACCGATATGGATCAAAGTGTTTGTGAAAACTTTACCAGGCAGTCTTTGTTTGATTCCCTCAGAACATGGCAAAAAGAGGCTAAACAGAGGTGAATGAAAGCAGAGAAAGAGGCCCGGAAGGGGAGAATGCAAACATTGACTCAGAAAGCTGTAGCGCATGATAGAGAGAAGCAGGAGGTAGGAATTGAAAAAGCATAGGGCCACCAGATAGAAAATAAATCTTAAATCTATATCCAGTATTCGTAAAGCGCAAACTACTCACCCCTAAGGGTCTCAAGGCGCTGGGGTCATGAGAGAGATGAAGTGACCTATTGCCCAGAGTCACATGGTGCTGAGCTGCTGCTGGCACGTGGATCGAACAGTGAGCCCTGCGCTCTGGAGTCAGCCGCCCTAACCCCTGTGCCACACCTCTGCCTGCTCAACAGTAGTATCCCAAGCCGCACCCCTAAGGATTGGAGGCATTAGTACAAGTATGAAGGCCTCTGTACCTAACAGATACTCTTTGAGGTCCGCACTTGTGAGATGGTCTGTAGGGGAAAGAGTCCAAGAAAGGGAGGGAATCAAGGGTATTGTACCAAGGAAAGTACAGCCGACTAAGTCCGTCAAGAAGCAAGCCTTCACTAAACCTAAGAATAGGAAAAGAAAACTGGGGGATAGGACTGTCATTTGAATATCATCGCCCTCATTAAACTCCTTTTTTAGGATCATAGATGGAAACAGTTAGGAGATGCAGAAGAAAATGGAGGAAAGTGTATCCAGTGTGTCATGGGGGAGCTTAGAGTTGCTAACAGCCACAGGTCCATCTATCTCATAAGGGAACAAGTTTGAGTTCCTCCAGTCCCTAAGCGCACCAGAGGCTACAGCCTGTGGGGAAGAACGTCAGAATGAGGAAGTGGATCCAGAGCTTGTGTCAGAGGAAAATAGTGCTTACAAAAATCCTCAAACCTCACAACCCTCACTTGGAGAGTATGGTTTGGAGTTAAGGAGTACTATATTGAGCCTCAAGAATGACATAATGTTGAAATTTGAGACCTCGGAGTGGAATCAGAAGGACATTCAAGGAGCCTGTCAGGTTCTAGATACTAAACTCGACGACTTGGCCCATAGAACCAAGACGTCAAGGAAAATATTGGCCTATCAGAAAACACACAACAGATCGAGTGCCTCAACAACTGAATATACAATTGATAGATGTGGAAAGATTAGAAATGCACACCTGGTGGAACAATTTGAGAATTCTATGGGATCCCGAAGGGATGGTAGGTAGCAACTTGAAGGAATTCACAGTGAAAGTATTAAAATAAGGCCTTCTAAAAGACAAGCAAGATCTCAATCTAGACAGGCATATAAAGAGCATACACAGAGACCCATATAGAAGAAATTATTCCTGTAAATCCTAACTTATTCATTGAAGGAATTCATTTTGACGACAGCCCTGAAGGGAGGGATACTTACATGTGATAATGAAAATTGGGAGCAAAGGTACAACTCAAATTCCCGATCCCTATTAAAGGTGATGTGGAAGAAGAAATGCACAGTTTGAGGGAGGGCAAAGAGGTAGAAATGTTGATCAGGAAGATTAAATTAAACTCCTGATATTGCTCTAGAGTGCAGAGTGTGGCAGAGCTCAGAATTAGATCATAAAGTTGGCTAATATAGGTTCACTTAGTTTAATTTAAGGCACAGTACTTAGCACTAACACTAGGTATTTTAGCTTAGTTCAATCAGTCAAAACTCTTTATTTCGATTAATTAAAATCATAAAAGACAGAATAAAAAACATAGTACATAAAAATTTTAAATATTCGAATAAATATGTCTACAAAAGTTACGATCAATATACAGCCTATTTACAACATTAATTCATCAATATTATTGTCAAGATCAAATGAATCCAATAAAACAATTTATCCGGGTATGGGACCAACTGGACGTTTAAGCACAGACAGTTTTTTTGTTATTGATCCGGGCCGCTGCCACCAAGAAACTTGCAACGCTATAAATATCACGTGTACTACTAAGCATTTGCAAATAAAGTAGGGCGCGCCTTACTTGTGCAAAACCGGCCTCTCGCAGTAAAGGGGTTAAAAGTTTTTTTCCTAATCTCAGAGTAAAATTCACAAAACATAATAAAGTGCATGGTGTCTTGTGTAGAAAAAATGTCACATGTACAGGGAGCAGAATTTTATCTTTTTCCCCAATTTGGAAAGGCACCTAGGGTGAGATGAATTAAATTAAACCGAAATCTGACCAGCAAGTAGCAAATTTAATGGCTTGGTTACGATTTTTAGGTAAGGTTCGATGGAAGGGGAAGTTAATAAGAGATAATTAGCTCTGACACATGGTATCATTAACTCCCGCTCCTCCCTCTCCATTTCTAGCATGTTCAGAAAGTTGTGCCTAATCCAGTCTATATCCTCCTTTTTTATAGAATCTGGTGATGTATACAATTCAGGTCGTCCCAGCTTGATGAACGCTGCTCTAACGTACATCAGCCAAGGGACCCTATATGCCTTGTCAAGAACTACGCAGTCACTTAGGATCTGATGGTTCAGAGTAATTTCCTCGTTCAACCACATTTTCACCCAACAGATCAGTGGTGCCATTTTTAATTGATCTGTGATGAAACCGAATCCTAATTCTGTGTGTAAGGAATAGGTTGGTGTTGACTGGGGAATGGTCAGAAGTGATCTTAAAAACCTATTTTATGCTACTTGTATCCTGCTTTGAGATGTAAAACCCCATATAGATGCACCATAAGAGGCAATCGCCAAACATTTTGATTTGTATATCTTCAGTATTGCCTCAATGGGTCTAGCTCCCAACCTCTTAGCGGAACCCAGGAGAGCTGTTGTTGATCTTGCTACGGCATTGCTCTTAAGCTTTTGTTGTGGTTCCCAGTTTCCTTTTTCATCAAAAAGGACCCAGAGGTAGGTAAAAACCGGGACCTTTGACAGTACCACACCATTGCAAGAGAAAGATTTTGTCTTAACATTCCTGCCTCTTGTCCCTACCACCATAACATGCAACTTTTTACTGTTAACTTTTAAGTCCAGGGAGTCCATGAACCTGCTGAAATGGTCCAGCAGCCTCTGGAGGCCTACTCCCGTACGTGCCAGTAACACTGCGTCATCCGCGTTTAGGAGAACCGGAACAACCGATTCTCCTACATGCGGAACATCCAGGGTGGCCGCTCCCAGGGTCTTCTACCAAGGCATTAATAGAGATTGTAAAAAGGAGGGGTGCCAGAATGCATCCCTGCCTGACACCCCTCTTTGAACTAAAGTGGCTGGTGCACCGTCCTTCCCGGGTAACCCTCACTGCTGCAGAGAGGTCCTGGTGCAGATCGCTTAAGAAATTAACCAGTGATGGGTCTATGCCTATTTCTCGAAGGATTAGCCATAATTTTGAACGATTAACTAAATCGAAAGCTGAGGAGAGATCCATGAAACCCATGTATAAAGACCCTTCCTTAGCCACTATGCATTTACTTATAAGGAGATGAAGGTTTAAACATTGGTCCATGGTACTCCTATGCTCTCTGAATCCATATTGGAGGTTGGAGAGGACCCCCTGCCCTCTAGCCAACCCCTAAATTTATGTAAAATGACTCTGCCCAAGATTTTCACTGCAGAGTCTAGCAAAGAGATTGGCCTATAACAGGCGGGGTCCCCTCTAGCCCCCTTTTTAAATATCGGGACTATAACTGATTTTGCCCATTAAGAAGGGAAGCCCATTAAGGACGAGGCGTTAAAGACATTAGTCAAAATCTTGGCCCAAAAATTTGGATACAGACTATATAAATCCGCAGGAACCCCATCTGGGCCTGGAGCTTTGTTTTTTGAAATGTCTCTAATCGCTTTTTCCACCTCACTCACTTCAAAATTTACTGAGACAGAAAATACTGTTGGTTAGCTCCTCTGTTGGCTGAGACCACTCTGGGTCTCTTGCAGAGGAGTGGGTGCTTTATTCTTTGACTTGCTGGATGTGACCAAGTTTCACAGTCACTTTCTTTGATATCTTTTTGGGTTTCATTTGTACATTTGTGGCAACGTGATTACTCTGGTGGTACCCGGGTTGGAGTACCTTTTGTTTCGGAATCCTGCTTCATTGCCTGTTACAAATCCGTCTAAGAAAGGCTGACCTTTGGATTCCTATTTGGTGGAGGGATAATATGATGATCCTTGGGCTGCATGATAATCTGCTACAAAACTGAGCTAAGAACAAGAGAGTCATTGTTCCTGGTTTCCTCATAGTAAGATACCGCCTTTTGTTGTTTTACCTTAGAAGAGAGGTCTAGAGGGTATTAAGCCAGGTTGGCTAGGCGCCGAAGTTCTCTTCATCACATGGGTAGGTGCCACTGAGAAATAGTCCTTGAATGTATGTTGTTACGTGTCACCAATGAATTAGTAACGTATTATTGTCATTGCCTTTTGTTTTACTATTAGAACATGCGGATATAGACATGCCGTTACCCTCTTCCCTCCTCTCTGATATAGGCTCACTTATTTTCCTTTTCAGGTGAAGGATAGGAGATGGGTGAAAAGGGAGTTTATTGCTAAGTCACTTATGATATATGAGATGTTGTGCTTATCCTGTGTTTTGCTCTTCCTCAGATCTCCCTCCCTGCTGTCCCCATCCTTACCTCCCCCCGCTTGATCTCCTCAACAGTCTGTGTGGTATCCTAAGCCAGACTTGGGGTTATCTAGAGGTGAGCTGTAGATAGGTCCAACAATATATGTTCAGACCAGATTGGAGGTAAAAGGGGAGTAGCCATTTTTATTTAAAGCAGTGTGGAGGTTAGGCTATTTGATTACAAACCTGACAGCTCAGGGAAATGGATTGGGGCTAACTTGGAAAGGGAGACTTTAAAGTGGACCCGTGTGGGCTTTTATAGCTCTAACTCTGAGGAAACCCTCATATTTAAGTTTTTAGAGTCTCACCTAGACATTTGAGTTCCAATTTTAGTGGTGGAAGACAATAATATGATCATTGGCAAAGGAGCTTGATGGAACCTCCAAATGTAGTTATAAATCAAGTCCGAAATCAAGGAGACAGCTGGGAAGCATGATGTATATTTTAGGGCTAGCTTATTGCAAGTGAGGGCAGGTGCTCAGAAAAGTTTAACATTCTACAGCAAAAAATATGAGCACTATTCGGGTAGGTGCCACTGAGAAATAGTCCTTGAATGTATGTTGTTACGTGTCACCAATGAATTAGTAACGTATTATTGTCATTGCCTTTTGTTTTACTATTAGAACATACGGATATGGACATGCCGTTACCCTCTTCCCTCCTCTCTGATATAGGCTCACTTATTTTCCTTTTCAGGTGAAGGATAGGAGATGGGTGAAAAGGGAGTTTATTGCTAAGTCACTTATGATATATGAGATGTTGTGCTTATCCTGTGTTTTGCTCTTCCTCAGATCTCCCTCCCTGCTGTCCCCATCCTTACCTCCCCCCGCTTGATCTCCTCAACAGCCTGTGTGGTATCCTAAGCCAGACTTGGGGTTATCTAGAGGTGAGCTGTAGATAGGTCCAACAATATATGTTCAGACCAGATTGGAGGTAAAAGGGGAGTAGCCATTTTTATTTAAAGCAGTGTGGAGGTTAGGCTATTTGATTACAAACCTGACATCTCAGGGAAATGGATTGGGGCTAACTTGGAAAGGGAGACCTTAAAGTGGACCCGTGTGGGCTTTTATAGCTCTAACTCTGAGGAAACCCTCATATTTAAGTTTTTAGAGTCTCACCTAGACATTTGAGTTCCAATTTTAGTGGTGGAAGACAATAATATGATCATTGGCAAAGGAGCTTGATGGAACCTCCAAATGTAGTTATAAATCAAGTCCGAAATCAAGGAGACAGCTGGGAAGCATGATGTATATTTTAGGGCTAGCTTATTGCAAGTGAGGGCAGGTGCTCAGAAAAGTTTAACATTGTACAGCAAAAAATATGAGCACTATTCAGGTACTGATTATTTTGTGGTTGATAAGTAAATTACTAGAATGGTCAAGTCTGTGACCCATATTCCAGCAACATTATCAGAACATTCTGCCATTAGCTTGTGTCTAGAGTTACCAATAGCTGAAGAGAGGACCAGGTGGATGCTTGACAAAACTTTAATTCATGATGGGATTTAACAGCAGGGAACTAATTTATAAAACAAAAGAGTCCCTCGAGGTAAATGTAGTTACGGCTAATAATAATATAATATGGGACCCAAATAAAGCATTCATCAGAGCGGTAATCTCACATACCACCAAATGTAAAGTGGCGGGCAGAAGAGAAAAAATGACTACATTATTTAGTTGGAAAAGAGCAGAAGAATCAGGCTGACTGAGTAGATACCCCTTCAAGAATTCATCATCATCACCATCCCTAACAAATTGTTCCCTGGGGTTGGGAATGGGGCCAGGTGTCGAGCACCGAATTCCAGAACTAGGCTTCCACAGGATCAGAAGGCTTTTTCCCAGATCCTCTACTCCACTGCAGCCAAAATCTCTTTTAACTAGCAGTAAAGAGGGGGAAAGAGGAATTGGAGAGAAAGAGAGACTGCCACTGAGGTGTCTTGCTCAACTGGAATTTCCGTGAGGTAACTCCTACACCTGTAATCACAAAGCAAAAGATTACTAGGTCACAACAGTTTTCAAAACTAGACTAGAAAATACATGCCGGCCTAAATAGCCTTTTCCTATTCCTTTACCTGTGCTCATAGTGGTGATTGCCTTTCTCTTGTTATTGCCTGTTTGTAGATTAATGACTTTATTCAACTGTCTTTCTATATTTCTTTTCGAGTGAATGTTGTATCATGAGCAATGAAGTTCTTCCCAGGTAAGTTGGTAAGCACAAATATATATATATATATTTACACCTACTTGAAGGTAAATTGCTCTTAATATCCTTTAGGTTGTCACACAATATATTGTCTCAAAGTCACTTGAAACACTGACTGGCTATTCTTCTATTCTTAAGAATTATGGGCAGTTCTTAAAGCGCATATCATTCAGAAACTAATACGCACTTAAACTTTGAAGCAACTAAAGAATTCCTGTACACTCGAGAGGCTTCTGCAGATTAGGAAGAAGTACCGGATACTGGAACCAAACTCCTTCCAAAATTATTACGAGAATGAATGAGAAAGGTCAGCGGCAAGCTAGGAGAAGAGACGCTTACAAGTCTCTCCTACAACCAGCCATCGCAATACCTGTAGTCCCACAAAGTCTGAAATTTTCTGCTTTCCGACCTCCTCGGTGGAACTCTGCCAAAACAGAAAGGAACAAATAGGCGAGCAGAGATTCCCTCGCGAAGTACTCTGACAGGAAAAAACCGGAGCTCAGGAAACAAGCTGCTACTCCCGGCAATTTGACAGTTGAAGTGCGCAGGGCATAGACGCTCGCGCATGCACCTACCTGTCACCTGAAGTGCTGAAAAACAATAGAGCGCTAACTAAATCATCGCGGTAGCCGCCATGTTGGATTACAGTGAGAAACTACAGCCGCAATTTAAATGGTTTTCATAAAACGGTGAGCCACCAATTGTCTCCAGGACAAATGAGGCTTCCTTCTGTCACTCTTCAAGTGTCTCTTGAAAATATGACGCCTGGGACGGATGTATGACAATACAACGCATGCTTTTACCACGCATGCTTTTACATCGCAACTTTTACAACGCATGCCTTTACAACGCAAAGTGTTGAGGGGTGCTGGATAGTGAATAGTTTAATTTACTATTCCAACTCCAGTCCCCGTGGATAGTAGGGAAGGTGTTGGATAGTAAATTAAATCTATTCCCTATCCTAGAGTGCCCCCCAGCGCAATGCGTTGTAATGGTTTGCTTTGTAAAAGTTGCGATGTAAAAGCACTGTGTGATAAAAGTTGCGTTGTAAAGGATGTTTCCCGCCTGGGACCTGTAATACTGACAGTACCCCTCACCAAAAATCCTCCTCTACTTTCTCTTGTCTTGTCTGGATTTGTCTTATGAAACTTCCTGAGTAACCTAGGAGCATATACATTGGAACTAGGCTCCCATGATCTTTCCTCTGGGCCAAATCCCTTCCAATCTACCAAGTAAAACAACTTTCCTCTTTTGACCCTTGAATCAAGTATCCTTTTAACCTCAAATTCCTCCTCTGAATGTACCTGAACTGGGGCTGGTGGCAATACTCTTCTCAAACCTGGTGGATTTCTTTTGAGTAAAGAGACATGGAACACTGGATGTATTTTAAACTTACTTGGAAGCTTAATCTTGACACTAACTGGATTTACCACCCTTTCAACTGGATATGGTCCCACATAACGAGGTTGAAATTTCCTGTGTCCCTTCAGTTTAAAATTTCGAGTAGAAATCCAAACTAAATCTCCAGCCTCAAAAACTGGGTTATCTCTCCTTCTCTTGTCTGCTTTTTTCTTATAGAAATCTTTGGCCTTTCCGAAATTTTTATTAGCAATCTGAAATGCTTGTTGCAACTCCTGTACAACCTCTTCAACTGCGGGAACATCACCTTCTTCCCTACCAACAAGCATATTTGGATGCCTACCTGAGTTAAGAAAGAATGGTGAAAAACCAGTGGAAGTGTGCACCGCATTGTTATAAGCAAACTCAGCAGCCCAAAGCAAGGAAGACCAATCTCCTTCTTGATCCAGGAGATGCAATCGCAAGTACTGTTCTAGATCTTGGTTGACCCTTTCAGTCTGCCCATCTGTCTCTGGGTGGAAACTGGTGGACAGACGAACATCTACCTCTAATTTCTGTAAAAAAAATCTCCACAAACGAGAAATATATTGCGGGCGTCGATCAGAAAAGACCACCTTAGGGATTCCATGGAGCTTGACTATGTGTATTACAAACAGCGTGGACAATTGAGAAGCATTTGGGAGGGATTTCAGTGGAATGAAATGGCTCATCTTAGAAAAGTGATCCACAACTACCCATATGGTGGTATAGCCCTGACCAGAAGGTAAATCTACAATGAAATCCATGGATACTATGTACCACGGGTAAGGGGCTAGGGGCAGCGGCATAAGCAAACCCTGGGGAGCCTGTCTGATTACTTTTCCCTTAACACAAGCTTCACAGGGAGCAACATACTGCCTCACCCGAGCTTCCATGCTTGGCCACCAGAAATTTCTCTTTATTAAATCCAAAGTCTTCTTTTCACCTTTATGACCAGCTAATGGGTTGTCATGAAACTGCTGAATCACTTCCAAGCGTAATTCAGAATCTGGGACATATAATTTTCCCATATAGAATGGTTTCCCATCCTTAACTTCTCTGTTTGATCCACTCTCAACCCATTTTTCTAATTATTCTTCTGAACAAAGACCTTGGAGTTCTCTTCCAACTCAGGATACTGGATGGTTCCAACAATTTTTTCTTCTGGAATTATCAATCCTTTCTTGTGAATCTCACTCTCATCTTCAGTATTCAATCGGGACAAAGCATCCGCCTTTCCAATGGTGGATCCAGGCTTATAAGTGAGAACGAAATCGTAGTCAGCAAAGAAAAGCGACCACCTTAGTTGTCGAGGACTGAGGGTCCGTGCTGACTTCAGAAATTGCAAGTTCCTATGATCAGTGAAAACTGTAACCACATGTTTTGCTCCCATCAGATAGTGTCTCCACTCTTGAAAAGCATCCTTTACATCCAATAATTCCTTATCGGCGATAGAATAATTGATTTCTGCAGGAGTCAACTTCCAAGAACGGTATGCTACCGGATAAATATGCCCAGTTTCCTTGTGTCGTTGGGAGAGTATACCTCCAATAGCAAAATTGGAGGCGTCAGCTTCTACAGAAAATAGTTTCTCCAAAATCAGGTGCGGTAGAACAGGTGCGGAAGTAAAGGTTTCTTTGAGCAATTGAAAGGATTTCTAAGCTTCCAGACTCCACTCAAACTTTGTGTTCTTCCTCAATAAGCGAGTCATGGGACTAACCTTTACCGAAAAATTACACATAAAACGCCGATAAAAATTGGCGAATCCCAAGAATCTCTGTATGTCTTTTACATTTCGCGGAGAAGGCCAATCTTTTACTGCTTTTATTTTGGACTCATCCATTGCCACTCCTTCCGCAGATAGAATGAAACCCAAAAATTCCACCCGATTGGCATGGAAGACACACTTCTCCAATTTGACAAAAAGTTGATTTTCCAACAATCTTTTCAAAATGGTCCGCACATGACCCACATGCTCTTGCATGTTAGCAGAAAAAATTAGAATGTCATCTATATAGATGACAACAAACCGATCCATGTACTCACGCAGGATATCGTTCACAAAATGCTGAAAGGCAGCGGGAGCGTTGAACAGGCCGAAGGGCATGACTTGATATTCAAAGTCCTGATTATGGTTAGTAATGTTAACAACTTTTCCTTTTTATGTTTTTTTTCCGGGTGTATGTAAACGTTGAGCACCAATAGGTTTTGAATAAGCGAACTTGGGTTCAGCTTATCCATAGGTTTTAATGCTTGTATCCATTTTAGTCCAGTATCTACTTCTTCTGTTTCCCATCTGTATTGTTGGGCGATATACGTTGTTAAGCCTCCTCTCGGATGTCCGAATTTTGAGAATTTTTCTGCCAGGACATGAAACTCTATGTAGCCAGGGATGGAAACTAGGGACAGGTTCCAGGTTTCTTGTAATAATATTAGGTCGTGTTGTTCCAAGAAAGTTGCGGTTTCATGGTCGTGCCCCATGTTGTTAAAACCATGGACGTTCCAGGAGCAGAGGCTGATCGTATGTATGGTTGGAGCGATGGATTCCTTTTGGTTATGAACTGTGGTTTGAGCGATGGATTCTTTTTGGTTGTCAACTGTTATCTGTAAGGGTAATTTGTTATCCTCCTTTAAATATCCGGACTTGCTAGGGACACTTATTGCTCAGAACCTTTGCTACCCAAGACCAGTCAGTGATCTGTTCCTGAAACCCTCCTAGCTCCGCTGCATTTACCTGTCTCCTTGTGTTTTGTGGTCTTTTTTGCAGAGTTGCTGGACAGGCACTCTGTAGGCATGATTTTTGGGTATTCCCCTCTTCCTTTTTCGTATCTCCTGTGTTTTTGCTTTTTGATAGGGGAAATGTATATTTTTTCCGTTGTTGTCGCCTTAAATCTATGCCCCAGGCTTCAAAGGACATACCCATAGCAAGAATTCTATCTACTATTTCTTTAGACGACCAGGTGGTTAATGATTCTTCTACCTCTGGATTGTATTTTGTGCATATACATTCTACAGACAGGAGATCTTGAGATATGTCGTCCAGTTCAGGTATTTCTCTCAGCAGCCGCATTATGTTGCCTCTGTTCAGAAAATCCTGACCCCCTGATGTTTGGTATTCGGGTATAAATGAAAATTTTTCATCGGATTCTACTTGTGTTTGAGGACCCAATTTTGCTTTATTATCATCTTCCGATTTTGGTTCTGGACTTATTTCACCCTTTACATTTATTATTCTCCCTTGGTTCTGTGTAATTATTGTTATTTCTTCGATTGATTTATCTGTTCTTTTATAATGAGCGGCAGATTCGTTTATCTTGACCGTACTCTGCCTTTGCTCCTTGTTATTTTTTTTGTCTTTCATTTTATCATTATTTGTATGTTGTATTATCTGTGTGCACGCTGTTAGTTGATCTGCTTGTTGAATGCTGCAATTTCGGCCGTGGTAGTTTAAGTTGATTTTTATCGGTGTTCTTTTGCTGTCATTTTTGTCGACTTTTTTTAAGGATTGCCTTTGGTTAAATTTATTGCTTACATTTTGTTTTGTATCCATGTCAGTTGTGACTTTTTGGGATCGCATATCTTGATTTGCTAACTTGTCTACAGGGATTTGGATTTCATCTGACTGGTGAATCATGACTATCCGATTTACGCAGTCCTCTTGGACTAAAACACTTTCATTAACCTCATCTTGGGTCTTGTCTTTGTCCTGGGGACATTTAGTTGTTTGTTATAGGGTATTTAAATTGTTACTCCCTTGTGTGTGTTTTAGTGTTTCAGAGATAGGGAAGGTTTATGATTGTATAATAAGGCTATTCCCATTCGCTGCACTTGGCTGCGCCGGTCGGCCTGGGGTGTTGACTGTATGTTTTAAAATGATTACTTCCCAGTCTGATTTCGTTTTTTTTTAGGTGATATGACGAAAGATGGGATACGTATGCATGTGAGTTGAAGGTTGGAATTTAAGTTGTGCCTTTCCTTGTGCGTATTCTTTGTCTTTTGGTTAGCTTGACTTTTGTATCGATCATTGCGCTCTGTGCTTCCTCTGTTTGACCAACTCCGTGGTCTGAGTTTTCTTCGCTTGTCTTACTTATCTCTTCTTCTGGGTCACTGTTTTGGTTGTGGTTTGTTACTATGTGCTGACTCCCGATTTCCTCTTCTGATTTAGTTTCGCCGGTGGGGCTCGTGGTTTCGTTGTTTTGAATTGTTACCACTGATGATTGAACTGCCCCTAGGATATCTTTTAGTATGACCGGTAAGTTTGACATGTTGTCCACAAGTTTGCCACATACACAGCTTGGCTGGATGGTCTCGGTGTGTGGACCCTTATCTATCCTCCCTAAGGGCAGGGTTGCCATGTGATCCAGCCTGGTATTTATGCCTGAAATGTGGCCTGCAATAAGATTTATTTACTCAATTTGAACGTCCATTTTGTCTGACTGGAAATTCAAGGCCTTTATTGCCTGGTCCAGGGTGTTTAGTAGTGTTTTACTCCATGGGGCCTTGTGGTCCTGGTGGTCCTTTCTGGGTAGTGTTTCCAGGACGTCTGTGTCTTCTTCTAGCCTACTCATGGATGATATCGTGATTGGGGATTCTAGGTTTAGATTCTTTTTTGACCATCCTTTAGATTCTTTTTGTCCTTTGCCCTGTTCGTCGGGATTTTCGTATGACTGCAGTGGTGTAGATTCTAGCCTTTCTGTTCCACCTAGTCTGAATCCTCGGTCTTCTTCTACTATGTATTCTTGCTGACCTTGGTTGGTCTTTAGATGTTCTTCAGACTGAGATTGGGTGAGTTTTTCTATTCCTGTTTGTATGTTCAAACTTATGTCGTCGGGTAGGGAAAAGGATTTTAGCCATGAGATCTCCTGCGAGTCAGAGTGCCCAGCCCCCAACTTATTACCCGTTCTTTTTTCTTTGGGCTTGCTTTTGTCCTTGGCCTTAATCGTTGTTTCCTTATCTTCCTGGGGAGTTTGGGAGTCGGTCTTATTTATTTGGTCTTGTATTGTAACAAACTTGCCAAGGGTCCGAGAGGTTTGTAGCTGGTCTATTGAAGTATTTGTTGGAATATACTCGCTGTGAGTTCCTTGTACTTCATTGTTTATTTTTATATTTTTATCCGTCTCGATATTTGATTGCAGCTGCGCATTCTCTTTGACCCTTGGTGCTGGTGAAATTGGGCTGGGTTGGTGATTCTGTTCCTGCGATTGCCCATAGACGGCCGCCATGGGGTCCTTTAAGTAGAAGAATTTTTGGATCCCAATGTTACTTTGTTTGGAACTTGGTATTGCTTGATCAGGTGCCGAAACTCATCTCTCTCTTTGTTGCACAGCCCTCTTCCTTTTTTTACTTGACTTTTGCGCGCCCTGGATTTTGTCTTCTTCGTCTCCTTGTGACCTTGAACTTATGTTGTGCCGCACTTTCCCAGATCTCATTCTTTACAGTTTGTTTGATAAGATCCGACAAGTTACTTTCCACTCCGCCTCCCAAGCCTGTCTGCCCCCTCAGAGTTGGAGCAGCTGCCGTCAGGGAGAAATAGCGTGGTGTTGTTGCGGTATGACGAGAAGGCTACTCTCTCTAGTGTTTACAAAAGCGCGTGGTCGTAAGTTACTCAAGTTTCACCAAGCTCCACCAAGCTCCACCAGGTTTCACCAAGTATATACCAATTTATAATAGAGCTTCAGCCCCCGCCTGAGTCGTTAATACAGTGATAGCGCGCTGTCCTTCTATCACTGCCGTTAATCTGCCATTAATCAGCTTTATCTAGCATTCATAAAGTTCATAAATAGCCGTTTGAAATGGGCAATTGCTGGACCTTTGTTAATGTTTTGGGAATGATTTTAAGAATACATTGCGCCGATACTGCCAAAACACCAATGCTGCCCCTCTCACCAGTAGTACTATATGCTGAGGTCCTGTGCATCCTGTCCGCTTTTTGTCCGTGGCCTGGCCCCCCTCAGGCACCGCAGGGCTGAGCAACCGCGAGGGCCCGCCCCGCCGGGTCATTACCGCATTTACCACGGCTGCGGCCGCAAGGGAGACCAGACAGACAGAGAGATACAGGAGCGGGAGCAGCTCAGAGCAGATTGAATTTCTCGAGCCCCCTCTCGCCCCCTCCTGCCTCCCGGCTCAACGGCTCCTGGCTCCCGGCTCTACGGCACGAAGGAACTGAAATACACCGAGATCGGCTCCGGCGGGCTCCGGCAGGCGATTGCTCACCTCAGCTCGGCTCAGCTTACTGCTCACTGCTGACCTCTGGCGTCCGGAAAAAAAGGTATTCAAAGTCAAACAAGCCAAACCTAGTGCGAAACACGGTTTTCCAGTCGTCTCCTTCTGCCATTCATACCAATTGGTAAGCTCCCCGTAAATCCAACTTGGTATAAACGCGGGCTTCCTTAACTTGGTACAATAATTCAGAAATCAAGGGCAGGGGATAACGATTTTTTCTACTGACCTGATTTAATGTGCGATAATCAATACATATCCTCAATTTTCCATCTTTCTTCGGAATGAAGAACAAAGGAGATGACACTGGTGACTGTGAAGGACGGATGAACCCATTGTCTAAATATTGTTCCAAATATTCTTTCAAATGTTGGTTTTCAGCTACTGACAATGCATAGATTCTGCTACAAGGCAATGAAGCTCCAGGTTCACGTTCAATTCGACAATCATACTCCCTATGAGGAGGCAAGCTTTTGGCTTCTAGTTCATCAAAGACGGGTGACAGATCCAAATATTCTTCGGGAATTTCCGGAATATCCACAGCGCAAATCATTTGCAATTGTTCCACCAGATGGCAAGATGGAGATGGCTGACGCTCCAAAGAAAAGGAATTGAAACAATGTTCCAGACAAAAATCAGAATTCAATTCAATAGTTCTTTTAGCCCAATCTATTCTCGGATTATGCTCAGTGAGCCAGGGCAATCCCAAAATAAACAGGAATTGAAGAGCATCAATCAAACAACTCTTCAAAATTGATCGATGAAGACCAGGTCTCATCAAACTGATCTCCTCGGTATCATAAGCAATCGGTCCGGAGGAGAGATTAGTACGGTCTACTGCTCGGACCGGCTCTGGTTTATCTTTCTCGATGAACTGGATTCCAAGGGTTTTAGCAAATTTAATGTCACAAAAATTTCCCGTTGCTCCGGAAACAATCATGACTGAAACTTCATTAACCTTACGATTTCCAAATTGGATTGAACTAGAAATATTCAAATGTGGAGCAAATGATTGGAGAGTATTTACCAATAACTGCACATTCAGAGTTGTCTCCTCAGCAGCACCCACCAAAGCAACTCCTTCTACTGATGGGGCCGGTCTTTTACCCAATTGTTGGTCTTTGGTCTCTTGGGACATTCTTTAACAAAATGTCCGGCATTACCGCAATACATACATAATTTCCCAATCCTTCTCTTCTCATGTTCTTCTTTGTTTAATGGACCTCGAACCGTACCTATCTGCGTAGGTTCTTCGGCAGACCCCGATTCATTATTCTTGACAGCTTCGGATCTTGCCCTATCAAATTGAGGAGGAAAAGGTCTGGAGTCTTTTCGCCGTTCATTCTTTATCTCAGACTGACGCTGATCAATTTGCAGAACCAAATCGATTAACTCGGAAACATCCGTGGGTCTCTTTGGAATCTGAGCAAGACCATCCTTAAGCTTGTCCTTTAGGCCTCTGTAAAAAATTGCCGCTCTTTTCTCTTCTCGCCACCAAGTCTCCACTATTAGCTTGTTGTATTGTGCCAGATACGCCACCAGATCCCTATTACCTTGTCTCAAATCCAAAAGTTTGTTATCTGTTGCCTGGGAAATGGTTCTACGATCAAAAATGCGTAAAAACTCTGTCTTGAACACTTCAAAGTTGTATAATACTCGATCACTGGTAGATACCAGGGGCATGGACCATGCAGCCGCATCTCCACTCAGATAGGACAGAACGAAAGCCACCTTAGGCTGGTTCTCTTTAAAAATAATAGGCTTGCATAGGAAATGTAAGGAACAATGTTTGAGAAATGTTTGAGCGTTGAGGGGGTCACTCGTGAATCTCTCTGGGGCTGCCAAAGGAATAGTGGGGGAGAATGCATGTATAACCTGTGTGGATAACTCAGTGGTGGATGGAGAGGGGGGGAATGGTTGCGAACTAGACTCCCTAGGTAATGTACTAGAGCCTGCCACAAACTCATCAAACCTTCTACTTAGAGCACCAGCCTCCTGACCCAACCTCCTAACCTCCTCCATAGTATCACTCAATTGTTTTTGAATACCTTCTAGAACTAATGCTAACCCCTTAACATCTAAACCTTCGGCCATTCTGACCAGGTGGAAGATTCTGTCTGGCACTTCAATCTGTCGAGCGCCGAATTCCAGAACTAGGCTTCCACAGGATCAGAAGTCTTTTTCCCAGCTCCCCTACTCCACTGCAGCCAAAATCTCTTTTAAATAACAGTAAAGAGGGGGAAAGGGGAATTGGAGAGAAAGAGAGACTGCCACTGCGGTGTCTTGCTCAGCTGGAATTTCCGTGAGGGAACTCCTACACCTGTAATCACAAAGCACAAAATTAGTAGTTCACAACAGTTTTCAGAACTAGACTAGAAAATACATGCCTACCTAAACAGTCTTTTCCTATTCCTTTACCTGTGCTCACAGTGGTGATTGTCTCTGTCTTGTTATTGCCTGTTTGTAGATTAATTACTTTATTCAACTGTCTTTCTATATTTTAGTTCGAGTGAACGTTGTATCATGAGCAATGAAGGTCTTCGCAGGTAAGTTGGTAAGCACAAAAATATATATATATTTACACCTACTTGAAGGTAAATTGCCCTTAATATCCTTTAGATTGTCACACAATATATTGTCTCAAAGTCACTTGAAACACTGACTGGCTATTCTTCTATTCTTAAGAATTATGGGAAGTTCTTAAAGCGCATATCATTCAGAAACTAATACACACTTAAACTTTGAAGCAACTAAAGAATTCCTGTACACTCGAGAGGCTTCTGCAGATTAGGAAGAAGTACCGGATACTGGAACCAAACTCCTTCCAAAATTATTACGAGAATGAATGAAAAAGGTCAGCGGCAAGCTAGGAGAAGAGACACTTACAAGTCTCTCCTACAACCAGCCACCGCAATACCTGTAGTCCCACGAAGTCTGACATTTTCTGCTTTCCGACCTCCTTGCTGGAAGTCTTTCAAAACAGAAAGGAACAAATAGGCGAGCGGAGATTCCCTCGCGAAGTACTCTGACAGGAATAAACCAGAGCTCAGGAAACAAGCTGCTACTCCCGGCAATTTGACAGTTGAAGTGCGCAGAGCATAGACGCTCGTGCACGCACCTAACTGTCACCTGAAGCGCTGAAAAACACTAGAGCGCTAACTAAATGATCGCTTTAGCCGCCATGTTGGATTACAGCGAGAAACAGCAGCCGCAATCTAAATGGCCTTCATAAAACGGTGAGCCACCAATTGTCGGCAGGACAACTGAGGCTCCCTTCTGTCACTCTTCAAGTGTCTCTTGAAAATATGACCCCTGGTACCTGTAATCCTGACACCAGGTGTGTATTTCCCAAAGTACATCGCCGCAATGCGGATGGATACACTAGATATTCAAGATGACCACAGTTTCCTGCTTGAAGATCCTCTCACTTAATGTGAAGGGCTTTAACGCCCCTAACAAAAGACGTCAGGTTTGGCGCTATGTGCTGCAACAGGACCCAGACATTATCTTTTTACAGGAGACACAACGTCTGAGGGAAGATACCCACTGCATGACCCATCCTAATTATCTACCTTCATTAGGGACCTTTTAAAAGAACAGATATCCCAAAATGAACACCAGCTTGTCTTAGGGGAGACCTAAACTTAGCATGGGATGCAGTGCTAGATCGGAGTACCAATGCCTTCCAGGGGACTGGGGCCATGACTGCCTCCTTGAAAAGAGCGTTTGGGGACTTGGGGCGAAAAGCTGCCTGGTGCTATCATTCCCCCGATACACGAGACTACACATACTATTCGCATGTACACCACTCCTACTCTCGCATAGATTATCTGTTCATTTCTCATTCTCTGGTGTGTAACGTAGTTTCGGTATCCATGTCAGATGTTTCAATCTCGGACCACACGCAGCTAGAGCTGCTGTTGCAAAACCATACGCACTCTCCACGACGCTCACCCCACTAGCGCCTCCCTCCACATATTCTACGCGACCCGGTAAATGTAACAGGAATAAGAGAAGCAATCACAGCATATTTCCATCTAATGACCTCCCAGAAACCCCATTCCCAGTCATATGGGACGCTTTTAAAGCTACTATTAGAGGTCTAATAACATCCATAGAGATAGTGTGCAACCGGGAAGCCCGTCTGGTTGAGGACAAGTTGACTAAAGACTTAAAAATGCCGGAGAAGCAAGATCAAGAGACGCCTTCAGCTGTTAATAAACAACGCTTGCCCATGCTTCGGGGCCAGCCAAGGGAGGACAGAACAAACAAAGCGGAGCAACCATTAATGGCAATAAAGCAGAAGTACTATGACACGGGGGATAAAATGCGAACAATCTTAGCACGCTAACTACAGAGAGGACAGTGAAGGCACACATTGCGATAATTAAAATGACTGCTGACACATGGGCCTCAAATGAAAAAGCTAAACTAGCAGCTTTTCATGACTATTACACTACTCTCTACGCGCAGGAGAACCCCTATGCAAGTGAAAAAGTGACGATTTTTAATTTTTAACTGTTTTGGAAGTGGTACTAGGCTCTCTCTAAGAGAGAGCCTAGTACCACTTCCAAAACAGTTAGAAATTAAAAATCGTCACTTTTTCACTTTTTTTGATAGAATCTTTTTGGTTGAACAAGTCTCGCTTTGGAGGGTGATTCTGTCAGTACCTCTACGCTTCCCTTTTTTGGTTTGGAACCCCTATGCAAGCCAGATACAAGCAGCGCTGGTTGACAGTAAATGGACCTCAATAGATAAGCAACATGCACAGCTCCTTGAGGAGCCACTCACACTAGAAGAACTCAAATGAGCACTGAAAGCCCTGCCACTAGGAAAAACCCCGGGCCAGATGGCCTACTGGTCTACTTTTACCGCACCTTCCTCCCACAAATACAAGACACCTGCTGCGCCTCTTCAATTCATTCACAGACATCACTGGTCCATCAGCTTCTATGGCTATGGCTGAAATAGCACTCATTCCCAAATCAGGCAAAGACCACACGTTATGCTCCTCATATCACCCCATTGCACTTCTCAATATGAATTTAAAGATATTCACCAAAATCCTAGCTAAATGTCTGGAGCCACACATGCCGGGGCTTATAGAGCCTGCCCAAGTTGGCTGTATCCGGCACCACTAGGGAGCCGACAATGTACGACGGATAGGGCACCTGGTAGAAAAGGCACGCAACTGGGATATTCCCACCTGTCTGCTGTCACTAGATGCGGAAAAGACATTTGACCGAGTAGACTGGAATTTTTTAGACTGCCGAATTACAGAAAATAGGGTTGGGACCTATGATGACCTCTAGGATAATGGCATCATACAACTCCCCTCTAACTCAGGTTAGGGTAACTGGTCAACGCATGAACCCCATACGCATACATATAGGCACTAGGCAAAGTTGCCCACTGTCTCCCTTGCTTTTTGCGCTAGTAGTGGAACCCTTCGACATAGCAATACAACAGTCAAGTGGCATCAGTGGCATCACTCTTGGAGGAGTGGAGCATAAAATAGCTCTATTCGCAGATGACCTCCTACTCACCCTATCAAACCCGTACACCTCTGTGCCATCCCTCCACACCCTATTATAAACATTTGAAGCAGCAGAGGGTCTTAAAATTAACCATACTAAATCATGGGCCCTAAACCTTACAATTCTGGCAACAGAGATCCCGGTAATCCAATCCCTGGTCTCATATCAATGGACTAAACACTCAATTAGATACCTCGGGCTAAACTTAACCTCTACAGTACGCACATGGGCGCAGACAAATTGGCAGGAATATAAAAAAGCAACTATGAGAATGTGGAAGTCCTTACCAATATCGTGGTTGGGACGTCTTAATGCAGTTAAGATGGCGGTGTTACTGAAAATATTATACTTATTCCAAACACTACCCACATCAATGACCCAAGCCCAAATTATCCACCTACAACGTGAGCTCACTACCTTTATTTGGGGAGCGAAAAGACCATGTTTCTCCAATAAATTACTCATGCTACCACGTGATAGGGGAGGGTTGGCATGTCCCAACATGTTAGGATACTACTGGGCGTCACACCTACGCCATATCTCGGAATGGGTGGTACGAGAAAGCAAGAAAACTTGGTTTCACATGGACAGAGCAGTGGCATGTAGACCCTTGTAGGACCCTGCGTGGCTTCCAAGAGGGGCCTGACCGCGTAGTGCATATATAGCCATACCCACAAAAACAGTACTGGAAATTTGGAATAAAATCGCCATATCCAAAGGCCTCACCTCCTTCCCATCTCCTAACACTCCTATAGCGCGCAACCCGAACTTCCCACCAGCAATGAAGCCTCATTCCTTCCCAGAATGGGCGGAAGGTGAATGCCAGACAATTCAAGACCTCTTTGAGGTGGACTTCTTCAAGACTTTCGAGCAGTGTAAACGTGAATTTCATCTCCCGGTGGAAGCGCGAGTACAATATCTTCAACTCAGACACTGGCTGCAGAAACCATCCACTACCCAGGGGGCAATTCGACCCTTGACCCCATTTGAGTCACTATTCCGCTCATATGACGGATCTAGAGGATTGATCTCCCACACATACCAGGTACTTCAACACTCATCCCAGATAAACCCACAAGTGTCAGTCACACTGGCAATGAACTAACACAGATGAGATCAACCCTAAGCAATGGGATCAAAAAGCATACCCAGAGGGAGGCTGCCTTTAAAGTCATGACACAGTGGTACTACACTCCCCTAAGGCTTCACAAAATGTTCTCTAAAACCTCACGGGTCTGCTGGTGATGCAAGAGCACAGTTGGGAAATTCCTCCACATTTGGTGGCATTGTCCATTGTTGGCCACCTACTGGAAAGAGATCCTTAGCCATATTAAAAAGGTAATTGGCTACCCTATCCCTGAGACTCCAACAGTAACCATTCTTGGACTTAAACCTATGACCCTCCTTACCATGACACAAGCGGACTGGCACATAATCTTGGAAATGCTTGGAGCAGCCACACAGATAATAGCGCTGCACTGGAAGAGGGCAGACACTCCCACTGTCGCCTTATAGTTCACCCGTATACAATAGCGATGGAACTTTTCACAGCACTGTTAACTCTCTGTAAGAACAAGTTCACAAACACCTGGCAGCCACTGTTAGATTATTTATGTAAACTAGAATACGCCTCCTTCCAGCTACCAAACCCCCAAGCCTTGCACCTCTTTGAGGATAACCTCCTACCCTCCTGTGCAGAGGAACTTTGGGGTTAGAGCTGTGACACGCACAGCCGACTTGGTATACACCGCCCAACATACTCACCAAAGCAGTCTCCCTTTCTCTCCCTCCCCTCTCTCCTGCTTCCGGGGATTTTATTTTCACACAGACAATGTATTGCTTTTATACTCAATTGATTAGCCTAGACACATGGTTAAAAGTTTAAAACCAAGTACAGTATACCTACTATTCATCAACTGTGGGAAATGTGGCATTGTACAGTAGACCACATATAGAGCAACTGCTGATATTGGACATTAGTGCTATGACTGATTGAACTCCTACTTTGTTTTTCTTTTTTTCTCTTTCCTTCCTTTTTTTGTCCTTTGTTGTTTCTATATTACAATCTTCAATAAAAAAGATTTGAAACAAGAATTCATCATCTGAGATCTGAGCTAAAACTACTACAGGGTTGATTTAGAATGGGTCTGGATTAAAGAATTCAGGAATGGTGAATAGCTGGGAAGGTAGAGCATTTTGAATTTGTAGAAAAGAGTAGAGCTATTCTAGCCTGGAAATCAAAGTTAGATCTGTACAGGAATAATATGGATTGGTTAATCGACCCAGGAAATGGGGATACAGGAGTTCATGTTGTCATCATCTACTCTTCATACAGAGGCCATAGAACCTGATTGCTCGATAATCTGGGGATGGGTGTTGGCTATACATCTGCAGAGACTCGGGGAACAAGAAGAGTCATATTTGGAAAGGGACATCACAGAGGAGTAAATTTTTAAAGCAGTTGGGTTGACTCAAAAATAGGAAGGCAGCTGGCCCAGAATTAATCCCAGGAGGGCTCTATAAAAAGTAGAAGACATACTTGCCCCTTTTCCAAAAGTCATATAGGGATGACTATAAAACCTCTGAAAGAAAGACCCAACTATCCCAGACTCATATAGGCCCATCTCACTGCTAAACTGCTATTATAAGATCTTCGCAGGCATCATAGCAAAGAGATTAGTGAAGGTTATGAGTTCAGTCATCTACCCCGATCAAAAAGGTTTTATTCTGGGTAGGCAGCTCAATGAACTGACACACCTTTTGATTGGAGCGATTGATATAGCGGAAACAACCTAGAGCCCCTTGACGATAGCCACCTTGGATGCTGCCAAAGCTTTCCATAGGGTAATTTTGATGTACCTCTGGGAGGTTTTAAGTACTTCTGGCTTCCGTAGTAAGTTAATTAGTACAATTGAACTGTTGTATAGATCGCAAACAGACAGCATATAAATAAATGGGAGCTTAACTCAATTTTTTTCCATCACGAGGGGGATCAGACACTGATGCTCTTTATCTCCATTACTATTTGATCTCTATATTGAACCCTTTGCCCCCTAGACTAGCCAGGATGAATGTCTGACTAAATATCGAAATCAAAAATATCGACATACAAAAATATCGGGACAAAAATATCGAAGTCAAAAATATCGAAATCCTATCCCTAACAAGGTAAGTACAAAAATATCGAAAAAATAATATCGTAGTACAAAAATATCGAAATTAAAAATATCGTTTTTTTAAATGTATTAATAATAATGTTAAAATAATTATAAAATACATATAATGTTACAAATATTAAATAAAAATATTAAAACATAATTAAAAAATTAAAACTAATACATATACATTTAAAATAAATTAAAAACGTAATAATTTAATGTGATTTTATATTTTGTAATTTCATTTAATTGATTTAATTTAAATTTATTTAATTTTTACCCTGTACGACTGTACCCCAAAAACCCAAAACTGACCCAGAACCCTAAAAATACCCCTTTACCCAAATACTGAAAACTGACACTGAACCCTAAAAATACCCCTTTACCCATGAACTGAAAACTGACCCAGAACCCTAAAAATACCCCTTTACCCATGAACTGAAAACTGACCCTGAACCCTAAAAATACCCCTTTACCCACAAACTGAAAACTGACCCTGAACCCTAAAAATACCCCTTTACCCATGAACTGAAAACTGACCCAGAACCCTAAAAATACCCCTTTACCCAAAAACTGAAAACTGACCCTGAACCCTAAAAATACCCCTTTACCCAAAAACTGAAAACTGACCCTGAACCCTAAAATTACCCCTTTACCCATGAACTGAAAACTGACCCTGAACCCTAAAAATACCCCTTTACCCAAAAACTGAAAACTGACCCTGAACCCTAAAAATACCCCTTTACCCATGAACTGAAAACTGACCCTGAACCCTAAAAATACCCCTTTACCCATGAACTGAAAACTGACCCTGAACCCTAAAAATACCCCTGTACCCATGAACTGAAAACTGACCCTGAACCCTAAAAATACCCCTGTACCCAAAATTAATTAATATTATTTAATTACCAATTAATTATTAATTAACAATAACAATAAAGTAAATATATTTGCACATTTGCTGTAATTAATTTAATTTAATAATTAATATTATTTTGCACAATTAATTAATTAAGAATAACAATAAATTATATATATAAAAATTACTTTAATTAATTTAATTAAATAATTAATAATAATTAATTACCAACAAAATAATTATAAATATGAAAAAAATTATAATAATTAATTAACTAATTAATAGAAATTAATTACCAATTAATTATTTAAAATATGTACAAACATATATCAATTAATTAATTATTATTAAATTACTTCCCACCCTATTCCCCTATAAACCCATAACCCGCTACAGAACATATTTATCAATTAATAAATTAATTAAAAATTATTTAAAATTAATTCTCAATTAATTAATTAATAATTCCTACTAATTATTAATTAATTTAACATAATTAAATTACTTCCCACCCTATTCCCCTATAAACCCACAACCCGCTACAGTAGTAAAAGACAATATTTAATAAAATAACATTAAAAATAAATAATAAAACATAATAAATACAATATAATATAAACTAAATTTATTTAAAAATTGATATTAGTAACATCAAAGTTATTAATTTCGATATTATTAACATCGATATTTACAACTTCGATATTACTGATATCATACCAATATCGATATTTAGACTGTCGATATTACTTACCTTCGATATTTTTGTATATCGATATTTAAACTTCGATATTTTTGCATATCGATATTTAAAAATCGATATTTTGTCTGTGTACCAGCCAGGATAGCTACAGCCTACTGTTTGTGCCCTGGGGCTAGATGTGAAGATCACATTTTATGTAGAAGATATTATCCTGTACACAGCCAACCCCGGATACTCGATTTCAAAATTAGCAGCCCATGCTGAAACATTTGGAAATATCTTGGGCTACCAAATAAAAAAGGATACGACAGAGATTGTGACATGGGCAGACACAGAGGGCATGTAAGAAGCGTTCTCTTTAAAATGATGAGTGAGGCTCCAAGTAGGTTTAAAGAAGAGAACTTTATTCCAGTAGCAGAGATTCACGACAGCTCCCGCAGGCACTAAGACAGTAAATGACATACACACATGTAATGAACAGATAAATGAACGTCCGTTTGCAGGTAACTTCAAGTATATTTATTGAAGATTGAAGTTACAAGTAAGAAAGTACATAGAAAGCGATCCCCACCAGGAGCAGCCTGTATGCTGATCAGCCCATAGACCAACTGACTCAAACCATTCCACCATTCTAACTTCCAACATTCTAACACACACACATCCTGGCTGAGCAGCATACCACAACATCTCCCTTCTTTACAATGAGAAGGGAGAAACTCTAAAAAGGTATAACAAAAGTCACATTAAAAGAATTAAGCGAAAACATGGCAAGATATGATGATAATTGAAAATTGATAGAAAATGCCAAGAGAAAGTAGGAAGGAATAGTAAGGAAGACAGGAGGCACAACAGACTACTAAATCACCCATCTCCCTTTATCCCACAAAGCAACGAACACACTCCCACAATAAAAACAACAACCGACTCGGGTACAAAGATCATGAAAGTTGGCCGGGCAGACACAAAGGAAGTACAAGAGTACAATCAAGAGAGTGAAGTAGAAAACAAGGAAAGCAAAACGCACAACATGACGCAATAAAAACAATTTGCGATGACAGATGTGGGCTGACCACATTAAATAGATGTGGGGACACACCACATAAAACAGATGTGGGGATGCTCCACATAAAACAGTAGAAAATGCGCATAAGGTGGAAGTACCACATGAAACAATGTAAGTGCAATAAGTAAAATGCACTTATGATGTGGTAATACCACATGAAACAACGTAAATGCAAAATTTAAAAATGCGGATAGGATGTGGATGTACCACTTTAAACAAGGAAAAAAAAGTAGATGTGGGAATGCCACATAACACAATTCAATATTTTGTGCACAAGATGTGGTAGTGCCACATGAAACAATGTAATTGCACTATGTGAAATGTGCATGAGTTGTGGTAGTACCACATGAAACACGGTAAATGCAATTTTAAAAATGTGCATGAGATGTGGTAGTACCACATGAAACAAAGTAAATGCAATTTATAAAAATGTGCCTGAGATGTGGTAGTACCACATGAGGCAGTAGAAATTTCCCTCAGAGCAGGTTGAGCTGAAAGGTGTGCGGAAACAGCACAAGGCACAATGTGCCACATGAAATTGTGAAAACCTCCCTCAAAGCATGATGGGAAAAGAGATGTGGGCAGGCACCACACGTAAAAAAGTAAGATGTATGTAAAAGTAGATGTTGAGCAAGGTACCACACAGTACAGTGTACAATTTGTACATGAAGAACATAATTGAAGAACTACCCCTTTCTTTTAAAAAATACAACACAGTATAAATGCAATTTGCAGCAACAGAAGGGGTTTGGTTAGGCATGTAGGAATACTTTCTAAAAACTGAACATGCAAATATTGTAATTATGACCGTAAAGATGTCATGAATTACTTATTTTAAATATGACTGTAAAAATATATCACTAAGTACTTATTTTAAATATGACTGTAAAGATATCATGAAGTACTTATTTTAAATATGACTGCCAAAATATATCATGAAGTACTTATGTTAAAAATGAGCGTAAAGGAATCATGAAGTACTTTTGTTTTAGAAAATAAGCGTAAAGGCATCATGAAGTACTTATATGAAAAATGGACATAAAGGTATCTTTAAAGAAAAGTATACAGCATATTATTTGATGGTGGCATCTACGAAGGAGAGAACTGATGTTGATGCAAGCAAGACAGATAACCCAGTTTCAGGAAGACAATTTGAAATAATGTTTTATTTTCCTTGTTGAGGTGTAGTGGTGGTTGATGACTGCTAGGTGGCACTGTTATGTAGACAATAGTGCAAATGCTGTATTCACGGTCCTCGCGCTTTGACGATAAACATTGTACTCCTACCGAGAGGATGGAGTTTAGTGAAATAACAATCACGCAAATAAGGACTCCAACACGACTCTGCTTTATTAGCATAAAAGGTCACTTTTATTATACTAGGACAGCCAAAGACAGACTCGCAACATTAACTTTACCAACAAACTTTGTACTATTTCCCCAACCTTTTTCCCCATTGTATACATTTCCTTTCCCCAATGCTTTATTGTTTGCAACAATCCATAACTTGTTATTCCATACCCATCAGTATTATTTCCTTTTTTTCTTTTCTTTCCCCACCTACCCTCCCAACCCCTCCCCCTAGAGAAAGGAATAATCCGCTCTAGATGATCCTATCCCTTAAAACACGCCAACAGCATATAACAAAAGAGAGTCTGCCTATAGCGCCCTAAAGTGACAACTTTTCTTCAATTTAAATACCACAAGACCAACACATTCCAACATAGAACAAAAAACACCTTCCCCGACTTCTTCAAAAGGCAGGGTGGGTCAAACACGACACCACCGCTCCTTCACTCGCTCAGAGTGACGTCGCCCTCCCTCTCCCTCCCCGCGCCTGGAAACAGCCCCTCCCACCCTCCCAATCAGGTCGCGTGAGGAGATCCCTCGTGCGAAATACCCCAGGGGGACATCGGCTCTCGCCAGTCCCCCTGGGGCCCATCGCGCAAATAAGGACTCCAACACGACTCTGCTTTATTAGCATAAAAGGTCACTTTTATTATACTAGGACAGCCAAAGACAGACTCGCAACATTAACTTTACCAACAAACTTTGTACTATTTCCCCAACCTTTTTCCCCATTGTATACATTTCCTTTCCCCAATGCTTTATTGTTTGCAACAATCCATAACTTGTTATTCCATACCCATCAGTATTATTTCCTTTTTTTCTTTTCTTTCCCCACCTACCCTCCCAACCCCTCCCCCTAGAGAAAGGAATAATCCGCTCTAGATGATCCTATCCCTTAAAACACGCCAACAGCATATAACAAAAGAGAGTCTGCCTATAGCGCCCTAAAGTGACAACTTTTCTTCAATTTAAATACCACAAGACCAACACATTCCAACATAGAACAAAAAACACCTTCCCCGACTTCTTCAAAAGGCAGGGTGGGTCAAACACGACACCACCGCTCCTTCACTCGCTCAGAGTGACGTCGCCCTCCCTCTCCCTCCCCGCGCCTGGAAACAGCCCCTCCCACCCTCCCAATCAGGTCGCGTGAGGAGATCCCTCGTGCGAAATACCCCAGGGGGACATCGGCTCTCGCCAGTCCCCCTGGGGCCCATCGCGCAAATAAGGACTCCAACACGACTCTGCTTTATTAGCATAAAAGGTCACTTTTATTATACTAGGACAGCCAAAGACAGACCCGCAACATTAACTTTACCAACAAACTTTGTACTATTTCCCCAACTTTTTTTCCCATTGTATACATTTCCTTTCCCCAATGCTTTATTGTTTGCAACAATCCATAACTTGTTATTCCATACCCATCAGTATTATTTCCCTTTTTCTCTTTCTTTCCCCACCTACCCTCCCAACCCCTCCCCCTAGAGAAAGGATTAATCCGCTCTAGATTATCCTATCCCTTATAACACGCCACCCAGGAAAACCTTCAGAGTTTTCCTGCCCCACCCAAACCTTATCAACCCCAATTGGCATCAAATGTGTTTCATAACATATTATTTGCGCAAAGTTCACTTTTTTTAAATTTATTTTTTAATTTCTTTCTGTGAGCACCATAAATCAAAGCACCATAAGTTAGCTAATGCATCCCGCAGCTCCATGAGATAATATGATTGTCCCATCTGTGAAAGGTGTACACCATCACTTCGCAATAAATGCAGCATTTCATTGTTAAAATGCTCATGAGCCAGTACCGTGATACCCATAGCTGTGCAGAAATTTTTTAGCGCTCTGTTCACTTTGCGGCGAGCTCTCTCAACAGCCGCATGCACACGTGCACCTCTCCAATGATTTCTGTACAAAAATTCCGTCCAAACCACCCGCGTACCCACCCAATTGTCCTTAATGACTGTTAAATCCAGCTTCATTTGATTGATGAGCGTTAATCCAGAAAAGTCCACTAGGTCGTTCTCACCCAGGTGTATCATTAACAAATACGGAATCCCCAAAGACACTGCTAGCTTGGATAGCGAAGGAAATAAATCCTTCCATTTCATGCCCCCCACACCTTTCCATAACACCTCATGGTCTTTGCTATACAAACCTAAACCTCTTCCACAAATTTGCTGTTCAGCAAAAATTGCCGCCCATTTAACTATGGAATGTCCAATAATCCACGTTCTCTTTTTGCGAGGGAAATCCAGAACTCGACCTATGATACAAAAACGAACATTACTATGATGAACAGTAACACTTGCCTTACAATCTCACATATCTGTAGCAACAGTTAGATTTCCATCTCCCTATCTGTTGCAACTCCTCCTTCCCCAAACCCAACCTAGCAGCTTCTGTAGCTGCGCCTATTCTAAAAGAGTGTGTACCAAAACTTCTTGGATTCACCCCTACCAATGATAAAGTTTTTCTCAAGACTGCCAAAACTTGAAAACTAGTCAACTTATCTCCTTTCTCGTGACAAAATATTGAACCCTCCCGAAACCTTACCGGCTTAAGAAAAGATTCCCACTCTTCTACAGGGCAACAACCCCCCACCCCACTCCTTCCCAACCTCACCCACATCCCCCTCCCCATTTGGTCTGTCTTTGACTGTCTCAACTTGATCTGCAAAAACTCTCCCCCAGAATGTGAATATCCGATGTCTGAATCCCAACTTGGTTCCACAACCCCAGTAATTCCGAGGTGCGAAACGCTCCGAAAAACAACCACACCATACATAACCTAAAACTAAACAATCCCCATTCATTGTAACAACAAACAGGCAGGACACCTAAAATTCGTTGTAACAAATCAAAAGTAATAGGTCCCTCAACTGTTTTGCCTGCAAATTGGTTTTTCCAAAACCTTTCAACATTTTTCTCAAAAGGAACCTATCCGAACCTCACTCCCCAACAACAGCTGGCTATAAAAAGAAATACCTGCCAACTTGCCTGAAATCGTCGTATGGGACAAACCTTTGTCCATCAAATCTAGCAAAAACTCTAACATAAACTGTTCACATTGCACCACTGTACCGTCCATCCCGCGCTGCAAAGCATAGCCTAGAAAGCCAGACCACGCCTGCTGGTAACTTCGTCTCGTGGAGTCCGCTAATGACTGCTCAACCAGCTCTGCAATCCTCAGTCCCCCAGGTCCCAAATGTTCGAAGCGATCGCTGTCTTGTGTCTGTCTGCTCTGGGTGCCAACTCCCGGAACCTCTGCCACTGGCAACGAGATAAAGCGTCAGCAATTGAGTTGTTCACTCCAGGAATGTGCTTTGCCTTAAAAACAATATTCAACTGAAGGATTCGTAACATGAATGCCCTCAACAATTGTAAAACCCTCACATCTTTTGCCCGTTGGCCATTGACCAAACTCACTAGCGCCATGTTATCTATGTGAAACAAAACGCAGCGGTCCCTGAATTCATTACCCCAGACAAGCAGTGCAACCAAAAGTGAAAAGAATTCTAAAAAGGCGATGCTACGACCTTGTTCCAACCATTGTGCCGGCCAAAGCTCCGCACACCACCTTCCTTCCCAAAACAACCCAAAACCTAAGGCTCCGAAGGCGTCTGAGAAAATTTGCACTTGCCACACCGTGTCTTCATCCACAAAGTTGACAGACACTCCATTGAAGTCCTCCAAAAATCTCAACCATATACGCAAATCCTCTTTGATTTTATTTGTTAGGCGTATGTGATGATGAGGCAATACAGCACACGCCATTCAAAAACCAAGGCGCCTGCAAAACGTCCTACCTGCCTTAACTACTCTACATGCAAAAGTCAGGTAGCCCAGAAGCCTCTGGACTTGACGCAGCTGTACTTTCTTAGCACCAATTATTTCCTGTATAAAAAGCTTGATCTCCTGCACTTTAGCCAAAGGCAAGCGAGCCACCATCGGTATGGTGTCAATCTCTATACCCAAAAATACCAATGTTTATGTCGGACCTTCCGTCTTATCCTCCGCCAATGGCACTCCAAATTCGCCTGCCATATCTTGGAAACAAGCCAAGACTTTAGAACACTGTTCAGTACCAGCCTTGCCAACAAACAAAAAATCATCTAAGTAATGACAGACTGCTGCATGCCCGGAGCGACGAATGACACACCACTCCAGAAATTTGCTAAATGTTTCAAATAGAGAACAGGAAATAGCGCAGCCCATTGGTAACACGCGGTCCACATAATATGCTTCCTCAAAATACATACCCATTAATTCAAAATCCATGGGATGTATGGGTAAAAGACGAAAAGCTGCCTGAATATCGCATTTTGCTAGTTCTGCTCCTGTCCCAGCCTTGCGAACCATCTGCAGAGCATCGTCAACTGACGAATATGACACAGCCGAGTCATTTGTCGAAATAAAGTCATTGACCGACTGCCCTTCTGGCCAAGACAGATGATGAATCAACCTAAACTCACCTCGGGCCTTCTTCGGAATAACTCCAAGGGGTGACACCATCAAATTTGGCAAAGGGCAGTGTGAAAAAGGTCCAACTATTCTACCTAATTCCAACTCTTTTTGCAACTTGCACTGTACCACCTTAAGCAATTCCTTCACTGACTTGAGGTTATCAGCCCAGCGCAACACTCTCGGACCTTGATACCCAATTCGAAAGCCCAGCCTGAAACCCCAAATCAATTTAACTGCCGCCTCGACATCCGTGTACCTCTCCAGTTAACTCATCATCGCTTGCAACTTAATTGGGGTAGGAGCCTTTTGGTATAAGAGGCGGTAGTGCCCCACGTCCCCTCTGTCCCCTCCCATGGTCACCGTGTTGTTGGTTAGGAAAGCACTGGAAGATAGCATGTCTACCCCCACACTGAGCACATTCGTGTTTGAACTTACAATATTGACGTACGTAGGAGCCTCTATTGAAACCCCAACAAGCTCCTGTGGTAGGCAACTGACCTCTCCCCAATCCCCCCCGCCCCCATCGTGGCGGGTCGCTGCAGAAAGGGCCGATAAGTTATTGGTAAACCACTGGCCGTATGAATTGTGTTAGAAGCAGCGTGTCCTGACAACCATTGCAACCACAACTCCTGATCCACTTCTCCCCATGGTTTATCATTAAAGAGACTCACCCTAGCCCGAAACTCCTCGTCATAATTCAACCAAGCATAGCCTCCCGCCTGCAGGTGTGCCCTTCTGATAATATCTATATATTTAAAAAGTGAAACTGCCCTTTCAGGGTAACGCTCACAGTAAACACTGGCATTGATAATGAAGGCAGCCGTCCAATTTTCAATTGTTTTCGGCACTTTGGGGCGGCGAGACAATTCCAACTCCTCCTCCTTAGACCCTTCCCTGGCTTGTAAATCCCTATGCAAAAGGCGAAAAATATCCACATAATCGTGGCTCCAAATTCTCTGCCTAGTTCTCTGAGACAAATGGGTGCCCAAGGGCATAGCTACCCCCATATATGGCAATTTTGTACGGCTAACTCTAGGCTTCTCACTGTGTACTGAGCTAGATACCGATGACACCGGGCTCACCCTACCTTCCTTATCCTTCTGCTCCTCGCGCCCCAAAGTGGACTGCGGTCTCTCCAATACCTTTGCACCCAACTCTTGACCTTTTGCCAACTCCCCATTTCTCCCTTCCACAGGCGCAACACCTGGCCCGGTTGCCAACGGCCGAGTCCACGCAGCCCACCAGTCTGCCTTACCTGCTGGTAGCTGTGAAGCACGTTGACGAAATTCTTCCAGACCATCACGCTGATGATGTCCGCCATGTTGCCTGTGCTCCGATGAGAGAACCGTTCCAGATCTCTGTAAAACACTAGCAGAGGTGAATTGGCCTTCCCCCTCCCTCCTGACACCTGGTCGCCCAAACCAGCCGCCACTTCTGAAGATACCCCACCAAATCTTGGGTATATGTCATTTTCTTTATCCCAGTCATTAACATTATCATCCTGCACATTTCTGAAGTCCGGAAATTCAAAACTTGTACCTGGCCTAGCACCAGACGCCATGTCTACATCCTGACATACTACATCAGACTCAGGCCACCGTGGAAGATGCCTAGTCGCTGGCCTAAAATCCGCACTAGATCCGCTGTGAGAAATACACCTCCCCCCCAAAGCCGCACTCTGCTTCGCTGTGTTATGAAAAGAACTCTGAACCGTAGGAATACGTTCAGAGTCCGCCATACAGTTCCCGCCGCTCCAGCGTGAAACCGTTCCATACCTACCTCTTACCTGCTGTGCTGGGGTACCAGACACTTGTTGTTTATGTATGTCTGTATGGTTTACCCACACCCATTGCCCTTGCTGTGGACCCAAACCAGACTCAAAGTCCATTGGGGGGTGCTGTGGTGGGGGCCTAGATTCCGGAAATACCACACCCTGACCCCTGACATGACTTTTAGCACCCTTCCCACCCATTGCCCCCCCACACCTTGATTCTCCCCAACCTGCTGACCCAAACAGGTTCCCTGCACCGCCTGGCAATCATATATATCACCAGAAGCATAGAGTTCTTCAAAGTTACAGTCTGAGTCATTGAAAGCTCTTGGTAGGCCTCTAGGCTGAGGCATTATAACCTCTTGGCAGTCTGCAAACTCCCTCTGTCGCATTGTGTCAGCCGGCGCTCGCTCTTCTCCCATGAGGCCCTCACATTCCATCACCTCCAATTGCTCATAATCTTCTTCCTCACTGTCGCTCTAATAGTCTACCAAATTAGCTTTCTGCCCAATAGAGCAAAGCTGAGGTGCAATGTCTACACTATTGCTCACTTGGGATACTGCAAAGGACCTTTGAGGCATTACTCTGGACAACTCCTTGTCACCATGCAAAACAGCCACATTTGATGACTGAGACATGTTTCCAAATCCAGCACTGCTCCCACTGCCAGAAACTGCCTCCATCAATTGTATGTGGCTCACTCGAGTATCAAAGTAACAGCTGGCTCTACCTCCACGCCTCCCAGCCCACTTCCTGGCTTGCTGCGCACCTGCCATCTGATTGCCACTCACCACACACGGAGCAGAAACAGAACGAAGAGGTGGGGGCTTCTTCACTCGACTGCCCCTACTTGAGGATCTCGCTCTTCGCGCTCGCACAGCCGGCGCTTTCAACACACCCATAACTTCAGTGGAAATACTTGCTGTGGACCTGCAGGCAGCTACAGCACGACCCACACCTTCAGCTGCTAGGCGATGAGGATGCTTTGCTTCCACAGAAGTGTCCATTATAGCGCCTGGCCGCAGTAAATCACCACGTCCTACAGCCACTAACGCTCTAATCGCCTCTCTGGCAATCTCTTCATTCGCCATGGTTTGACAATTAAAAAGAACTTCGTTGAAAAACCACTCGCAAATACAGTTTGAAAACGCTGACAGGAATACCTCATAGCTGTTCCTGTCAAACAGGACACCACCGCTCCTTCACTCACTCAGAGTGACTTCGCCCTCCCTCTCCGCGCCTAGAAACAGCCCCTCCCACCCTCCCAATCCCCCAATCAGGTCGCGTGAGGAGATCCCTCGCGCGAAATACCCCAAGGGGACATCGGCTCTCGCCAGTCCCCCTGGGGCCCACAGTACTTGAAGGAATCTGCAGGACCAATCCGATGTCCGGGTATGGAGAAGAGTGCTGATGCTAGAGAGGGTGAGACGGAGACTGAGCAGGTGACATGTTCAATAAAACTTTATTGACAAGAATAACATCGTGGTTGGGTGTGTACATAGAATGCTGGTGGGAAAACTGTAAGCGACCTGAAAAAACACGTCAAAATCAAAATGGTGGCACGCAGGACGACGTAGGGCAGAGTGGGCCATGGCAGAAGGATGCTCCAAAGATCCCCAAACAGCTGTGGTGACGCTAAGAGTCATCACAGAAGAAGAAACGACTGGCACGGGTTAAGACTGCAGGCGCTGTGTAAATGTGTGCTGTAGACAGGTTGTGTCATGTTTAAAAGATGCATGGCAGTTTTAATATTGGTAGCGGTTGAACTGCCGTAGAAGAGAGGCGGGTTGTGAGAATGCAAATAAAATGTTTAAGTGCTCCCAGTTAATGACCCAAAACACAGGCGCCCTCATGTCCTCCCCAATACAAACACGGACATTAGTTTAAAGGGGTGCCGGTGGGCGGCCACGGGGAAGAGGAGATATATCATGTCCGAAGTCATAGTCACATCAGGGCCACATGAACCCCCGCCCCACATGCCCAAACCCGCAAATAACACAAAGACACAAGTATTAGGTTTGGGTAAAAATTGCTGCAGGTTTATTACATACAACATATGTAATGACGGTGGGTTAGCTTACGGGCGATCCTAGGGCAGGCCGCATTCTCGCCACCTGCCCGCCTGTTGAGCCAAACAACACAGTGGCGAACCACCCAACTGTTGTACAATTACCATAATTATAATGTCACGCCCATTGCGGGGCGTGACTAGGCAAACCCCCGGTTGCGCAGGCCCACAACCGCCCGAAGGACTACTGGGGCGCCGACACGGATTCCTGCACCTCCCATGAGGTTACAGGTTAGGCTCTGAGGTTATGCTCTGGCACCCCTATGTGCCCGCTGACGTCCAGCGTTTGCACCTCTCTTCTTCCGGATCGCCCAGTAACTCCGCCACAGCCCGTGAGGTGGTTCCCGCTGCCGCACGGGCCCCCCACCAAAATTACTGCTCTTTACCTGCAACCTACACCTAGAATTGCTACCTCCAGACAAAGGAGGAACAAGGCAACGCCCATAGGCGTGGGGTGCCACCATCAGGCACCAATAAACCTGTCCTACAACCCCTCAGGGAAACAAAGGGATAGGAAGGGGCCCCTACTGCCGAGGCCCTAGGTAACATGAAATAGGCTGTCCAGCGCAAGCCGCTGGGACACCAACATATTCCTTCCCCCTGAGCGTCAGAAAAGTGCGCCAAGGAGCCACTGATACATCAAAGAGGCCTCCCCAGCAGGGCAGGGGTCTGATGTACTCCAGACGGCTCCTCCCCACCGCCCCGGACGTGCATCACTACCAGTCTCCACCAACCAGGGGAGACTGCCTCAGGAGAGGAACTACCGTGTCATGCGGGGGCGGGACAGCCCTCCGTGACTAGGAGCCCGCCCTCCTGATGGCCACTGCGTGGCCTCGGGCAGGCGCATTGTAGGCATTGACACAGAGGACTCTTAACACACGTTGTAATCTGATGCTCCTGATCATGCAAAGAGTGAAATAATGCCAAGGCAGATCACGGCAGGCATCGATCGTGAAGCTGAAGCACTGGTTACTCACAGTGTAGACACAATCCGTGCCTCAAAAGCCAAGCCGGTTACTCATAACCCAGTAGTCTGTAGAACATGTCACGAGTAGATCTCTGGGGTACCTGGCAATAACGTGGTGACGGTAAGGAGAAACAAGCAGGCAGGTCTCCAAGGGCAGCAGTGGGACGAAGCAAGGCAGGCAGGCAGTAGAGAGGAAAACACAGTAGGGCTAGCACATCTGGAGTTGAGAGCGACCAGTGGGAGGTCACTGGTGGGGCTCTTGGTGCCAGTAAGCTTGAGCTGCTTCTAAGATAATTTCCTTTATGTTGAGGTTCTTTATTTTGAAGTTTCTTGAGGGTAGAAGTTCAGGTTCTTTCCAATCGTCACCAGTTGTAATGAACAGATAAATGAATGTCCGTTCGTTGTTGGTAACTTCAAGTATATTTATTAAAGATTGAAGTTACAAGTAAGAATGTACATAGAAAGCAAGCCTCACCAGGAACAGCATGTATGCTGCTCAGCCCATAGACCAACTGACTCAAACCATTCCAACATTCTTACTTCAAACATTCTAACACACACACATCCTGGCTGAGCAACATACTACAACACATTAAAGAATCTAGATCGCTGGAGACAGTGGCCTAATGCATTCTTATTGCATCACATTAGAATGAAAGAATGCATTATATATAACCAAGGAAAATACAGAGGTACAATAGCACAACTCTCTACACACACACCCCTATGTTAAAATAAAAATGAAACAAAAGAAATTAAAAAAAAAAAATCCACAAAATCATCAGAACGAAAAGGAGCAGTTCTAACACGGCAACTACTCCTTAATTGTCTGCAATCTCCAGAACCGCTGGAGACGTTTTGATTAACCTCAATCAAATTACCTGAATGGGAAGTAACACTGCCATCCCCTCTGTCCCCTAAAGAACCAGAATGACGTGCAATGCTCTCACCATTGTTGCAAACAAGAGTAAGATCACCAAAACCAAACCAATAGGTGTCAGGTTGAGTTTTGTCTATGGTAGATGATTTTGGCTTGTTCATTACTTAATTTAATTAAAGTGTTGCGGTTCCACCATCCACGATCCTGTAATAAATCAACAATCTTAGAAACTTTGAGTACCCTGACTGGTTCAGTAAATTTAGATTGTCCTTTGCCAATCTTAACACGTTTCTTAATAAGAACCCAGTCCCCAGGAGTTAAAAAAATCCTTTAACATGCATTCTTTTGCCATCGTTTTTTTTGTACAAAGCTTGTTTCTCTTTCACATGTTCTCTTACTTTATGCAGGTCCAGATTATGAGCTAGTTCAACTTTATCCATCTACCACAAGGGATTTAGGAGAGAAATGGGTTTCCTACCTCTTAGTAACACATAAGGGGAAACATCATTGGTAGAATGGGGTGTAGTTTTGTAACTCCACACTTTTTGATTCACGTACTTGCAAACATCCACCTTGTTCGCTATGGCTCTTTGTACACCTTCTTCCAACAATTTGTTAGCCCTCTCAACAAGACCATTAGAAGCGGGGCTATACAAAGGTACCAAGATATGTTTAACAACATTCTCTCCCAGAAAGTTTTCCAATTTATTTGAAACAATATGAAAATCTCCTTAGGCAAACCTTCAATTAGAAATACACGTTGCAAAAATGAAATGACATAGGTAGAGTTTGCACATTGAACAAAAGAAAAGTACAGCCACTTAGAAAAGTAGTCAATATTTACCACAAGAAACCTCCTACCACTGCCTAGCAAGTTGAACGGACCAGAAAAATCTAACCTTAACTTCTGCCAGGGACCTTTCGGCCATTCAACTGGGCATAAAGGAGCAGTGGACGTGCACCAATGTGTATCTAAGCATAAACACTCAGGAAACGTGTCCACGAAGGATTTGTTTTGTCCATCGATACCAGGCCCCCAATAGGTTTATTTAATCTTGTGAACAGTGCCTGAGATACCTAAGTGCCCCTCATGGGCAACGGAGATAATCTTGCTCCTTAGGCCCTCTGGTAGAACAAATGTGTCTTCCCTAACCAAGATATCATTGACTATAGATAGGTCAGAAGGAACTTGGGAAAATTATCTATCTTGAATGGACATGCTTTTGTCACATGGCCAGTCATTAACTAAAAATCTCTTCACCCTTTTTAAGCACATGTTCTTATCGCAACTCTCGAACCATTCATTTTCAGAGAATTTAGAGATCATCAGATTACTTGCAGTAAAAATGAACTCGCCATCATCATTCATGGTAGTATCATCCAAGTCACTTCTCTCTAGCGGCATTCTTGACAGACAACCTGCCCTGACATTCTTACCCCCAGGAATATACCCGATATTAAAGTTAAACTCCTGTAATCTCGCCAGTAGTCTAATAAGTCTAGAAGAAGCTTTGCTCGAGCAACTGTCACCCAGTGGTTTATAGTCAGTGAATAACTGGAACAAATATACATCTTACATTTCTCAACCGCCCATGAGTATCCCAAAGTTTCCCTTTCAATTGTGCTTTAATTACCTTCTGCACAGTTAGGGTTCTGGAAACGAAAGCTACAGTATATTCCTGCCCACTAATCATTTGACTTAGCACTGCTCCCAAACCATTGGACCTGGCATCAACTGTTCCAATGCTCATTTGACTATGCAAAAAGGTCGGATAGCAGGGGCTTCTAAAGGTAATTTCTTAAGTGAATCAAACGAAAGTTGTGTTTCCTCAGTCCATAAATACTTTGCATTTGTTTTAATAAATTCCTGAGCCGTTGAACTACGATGTCATAACCCTGCACAAACCGGGCATAATATTCACTCAGACCTAAAAAGAAGAATCTTTGGCGGTTTTGGTGCCTCCTTTTGGCATTAAGTAAAGACAATTTAGGTTTTATTCCCTCACTAGAAATGGTGTGACCTAAATAGTCAAATTCTTGAGTGATGAATTTGCACTTGTTTCTATTAACAGTCATGCCAAATAATTCTAGTATCTCTAACACTTTTTCCAGCAGGACATAATGTGACTCCAATGTCTCTGGATGCCTTGGTGATGTGCATACATTTGGTCGATCAACCTTTGGAAAACACTTGCAGCGGCTGCCAATCCGAAGGGCATCTGCTAATACATCCCTCAAAGGGAGTGACAAATGTTGTTAGTGGCTGCGATTCATTGGAAAGGTGAATCTGATGGTACACTGAGCGTAAAGCGATAGTGGTAACATACTTACTATCCCCAAGCTTGGCAAGCATTTATTGAATTCTGGGTAGGGGATGAGAGTCTACCACTATATTGCGATTAAGCACGCCCAAATCTGCAAATAGACGAATGCTCCCTGAACTCTTACGAAAGACGACAGCAGCGGAAACCCATTCAGAAGATTCTACAGGTGTGATAATATATTGTAAACACATTTCATGCAACCATTTTTTATATTGTCTCTGGCAGAGAGAGGATTAGGTCTCCATTTCTGAATTACTGGAGTGAAATTCTTTTTCAGCTTAATGGTGTGTTGGAACCCTTTAACCAAGCCTACTTTGTTGCTAAACACACTGGAAAATTTGGATCACAAATTACCTAAAATTGAATTGTTACTACAACTAGGTTGGATAACACTTCCTGGTTTTGTTCTACAGAGAGAACTGCTAGATCTCCCAAATCAACAGGTTCAAGATGAGCAGGTTTCAAAATGATACCTAAATTTGCTTGATCTTGCCAACCTAAGATGTCATGACCATTGAGTGCCACATAACTCTTAGTATATATTTCTCTACCTTTCAATTTGATGGATTCCGAAAAATAGCCAGACATGATAATGTCATATTCTCTGAATGCTTTGGGAATAACTTCTGTTGGTTTGAGTAGTACCTTTGACCAAAATGTCTTGAAAGTCTTTTCATTCAGTATGGTGATCGGAGAGCGGGAGTCGGCCAGGACATTTATGTCAACAGAACCAATGGATTCATTACACATAGGTCCTTTATATCTTTTAACATTGTTACTTAAAGTATTAATTTCAATTGTGGATAAAGCATTTCTCATGGCCTCACAAAGAGCATCCTCTTCAACATTGAGAAGATTAAACCTACCTTTTCCTTTGGCTGATTTGCACACATTGTTTAAATGTCCGATTTATTTGCAAGTGTTACATGTTTTACCCTGTGCCGGACAATTCACACTGTTACCCATGTGATATTTTGATCCACATCTGTAACATGCACCTTTTTTTCAAAAGTTTTTTGTGCTTTAGGTTTGGAAGAGACAATGTGTATATCAGCGTCATCTGATTTACAATTAGCAGTAATCTGCATGACCTTAGAACCTTTAAGAGGTGTGCAAACACTATCTTGTGTTAACATTTTTGAAGAGACCACAGAACGTTCAATGCTGGGTGCAATATCCATCACTTCCTCTAGTAAAAGGTTTTTATATTTTAAAATCCGCTCCTGAATTCCTTTGTTGAAGCAATTAAAAACTATTTGGTCACGCAATGAAACATCGAAATTGGAACCAAATTGATATTTGAAAACCAACACTTTTAAAACAGCTAAGTAATCTTCGATAGATTCATCTTGTGTTTGTTTGCGTTTACAAACATATGTCGTTCAACCATCACAGATGGTTCGCCGACATAATGTTTGCCCATTCGTGCCAATACTTCTGAAAACACATTTCACATCTCATCACCAGATGGAGCTGGAACAATAGGCAGATTGTCAAATATCTCTTGACCTACACTACCTAAATGGTTAAACAAAAGTGCCCTTTTTCTAGAAGCAGAACATTTGGTAGCATCAATAGCTTCCATGTAATTATCGAAATCGCTATACTATTTGTGCCAAGGTGTAAAGGGTTTGCCAGGATTTTGTAGGAAAGGAGGTGGTTGCATGACATTATTAGAAGAAGACATATCGAAATGAATATACAAACAGAACGCACAGTTGAACAATAAAGCCTATAGAAGAAACCACTATAATGATTAGTCAGATAAGGTACAATACCAACATTAGTGTTGAATGTATGAAGTCTTTGGAGTTGCCACAATGTGAATAGCAAGTAGCAGAGTTGCAGACAAGTAAAACAAAAGTTAGGTAGTCACATATGAAAGATCAAGTTAAATAAGTAAATAACATATAAATTAATCATAGGCCACCGCAATAAATCTTGAGAGACGAACTTGAAATAGGTGGAAGTTGCGATGTGAATATTCAAAATATTGGATGATGTAGAACGTGTGCGTGTCATGGAGGACAAGCAGCAATCAAGAGCTAATCGTAGAGAGCGTGTGTCTGTCACAGAAACAAGCAGCAGTCAAAAATCAAATCAATCAAATGGTCGTTCATACGGAGGTATGCAATCAATGATGCCAAAGTGTCAAGATGGCCGCCGTAAACGTGACCAACGTGTTGATGAGCTAGCATGCTGTGCATGTCTTTGCAGAAGGAAGTTGGGCACATACAATTAGCGTGAGTGCTGAGATGACATAGGAACGCAGCACATATCAATCAATCAATCAGTGACACTTATAAAGCGCGCTACATACCCGTGGAGTCTCAAGGCGCTGGGGGGGGGGGAGCCGCGACTGCTCGAACAGCCAGGTCTTCAGCTTCTTCCTGAAGGAGAGGTGGTCTTGGGTCAGGCGCAGGTCGGTCGGGAGGGAGTTCCAGGTCTTGGCGGCCAGGTGGGAGAAGGACCTTCCTCCTGTAGTCGCTCTTCGGATGCGGGGGACGGCGGCGAGGGCGTGGTTGGCTGATCGGAGGTGGCGTTTGGGAGCGTAGAAGTTGACTCGGCTGTTGAGGTAGCTCGGGCCTTGGTCGTGTAGGGCTTTGTGTGCGTGGGTGAGGAGGCGGAAGGTGATTCTTTTGTTGACGGGGAGCCAGTGAAGGTCTCGCAGATGTCCGGAGATGTGGCTGGTTCGTGGGATGTCGAGGATGAGTCTGGCTGAGGCGTTCTGGATCCGCTGGAGTCTCTTCTGGAGCTTGGCGGTGGTCCCGGCGTAGAGGGCGTTGCCGTAGTCCAGTCGGCTGGTGACGAGGGCCTGGGTGACGGTCTTCCTGGTCTCGGTGGGGATCCACCAGAAGATCTTCCGTAGCATGCGTAGGATGTTGAAGCATGCCGAGGAGACGTTGTTGACTTGCCTGGTCATGGAGAGGGAGGAGTCCAGGATGAAGCCCAGGTTGCGTGCATGGTCTGTCGGTTTGGGTGCGGTGCCCAGGGCGGGAGGCCACCAGGAGTCGTCCCAGGCGGAGGGAGAGGAGCCCAGGATGAGGACCTCCGTCTTGTCCGAGTTCAGTTTCAGGCGGCTGGTCGTCATCCACTCGGCTACCTCTTTCATCCCTTCGTGCAGGTTGGCTCTGGCGGCGGCGGGGTCGTTGGTCAGGGAGAGGATCAGCTGGGTGTCGTCGGCGTAGGAGATTATGCTGAGGTTGTGTTTGCGTACGATGGCCGCGAGGGGGCTCATGTAGACGTTGAAGAGGGTGGGGCTCAGAGATGATCCTTGGGGGACGCCGCAGATGACTTCGGTGGCCTCTGACTTGTACGGTGGTAGGCGGACTCTCTGTGTTCTCCCGTCGAGGAAGGAGGTGATCCACTCCAGCGCCTTGTCCTGGATTCCGACGTTGCTGAGGCGCCGTACTAGGGTGCGGTGGCAGACCGTGTCGAATGCCGCGGAGAGGTCTAGGAGGATGAGGGCCGCTGTTTCTCCATTGTCCATCAGGGCTCGGATGTCGTCGGTGGCGGCGATGAGGGCGGTCTCGGTGCTGTGGTTGGCTCGGAAGCCGGACTGTGAGGGGTCGAGGGATCCGTTCGTCTCGAGGAAAGCGGCCATCTGCTTGTTGACGGTCTTCTCGATGACTTTGGCTGGAAACGGGAGGAGCGAGATGGGGCGGTAATTCTTGAGGTCGGTGGGGTCCGCTGTTGGTTTCTTGAGTAGGGCGCTGAGTTCGGCGTGTTTCCAGCTCTCGGGGAAGATGGTGGTGTCGAGGGATGTGTTGATGATGTCTCGCAGGTGGGGTGCGATGACAGCGTCGGCTTTGTTGAAGACGTGGTGAGGGCAGGGGTCGGTCGGTGATCCGGAGTGGATGGAGTTCATCGTGCGGATGGTGTCTTCGGTGCTGATCGGGGTCCAGGCGTGGAGGGTGGTGGTGGGGGGTGGTTGTTCGGTCATGGTGTGCGTTGGTTGGTTGTTGAAGCTGTTGTGTATGTCCGCGATCTTGTTGTGGAAGTATGAAGCCAGGGAGTTGCAGAGGTCATAAAGGAGCAGAAGCTGGATGCTGGCAGGGAAAAGAAGAGGTCGGGTGCTATGGAACGCAGAACCAATTCAGGGGAAAACAAGGCTCCAACTGTGCTGACAAACCATCAAAGGTAGGAGATTACTCACAGCTTTTCATAAAGTCCAATTTAGACCTTTTTCTTCCAGGTGCACTCAGAAAGTGTTCAGCACATATCCATAAACCACATGTAGAGCAGAAGTACAGTCTGCATAAATAAAAGTATCCACCAATGGTCCAGGCACAGCAATAAAGCCGTAAAAAGTGATAGGAAGGTCTAGCAGGAGATAAGAAAAGCCCAAAATACACACACACAGAAAAGGTCATATTCACAATGGTCCAACACAGAATCAAGTGAAGAGATGAAAGAAATAGAACTGATTCAGGTGGTCGGTGGGTCCGCTACGTTGTAAGAATCATAGCCAATAAATGTAAGAAGCGTTCTTAAAATGATGAGTGAGGCTCCATGTAGGTTTCAAGAAGAGAACTTTATTCCGGTAGCAGAGACCCACAACAGCTCCTGCAGGCACCAAGGCAGTAAATGACATACACACATTAAAGAATCTAGTTCTCTGGAGACAGTGACCTGGTGCATTCTTATTACATTACATTAGACTGAAAGAAGGCTTTATAGACAACCATTGAAAATACGGAGGAGCAATAACACAACTGTCTACAGGGCATCAAAGGGAACCAAGGGGACAAGGACCAGAACAGATATCTGGGACTTTTGGTGACACAGAGTTTGAAGGTGCTCCCCATATCCAATCTGAATAGAGCTAGTGGGAAAATTGAGACTCAATCATCTACTGGAAACCAAATATGATCCCGTCGGCGGAAGGGGCAAGATGGCCGCTACAGCCCTGTAGAGTGAAGTCGCACATCACTCTCTCTCCTGCCTAGACATTGAGATGCTGGTAGTCTGAATGCAGTTATGCTGTTACTGGACGGGCTGACTCACATTATCACAGGTGGTGGCATCGGTGAGGGACGGCTCAAACAAGTGACTCTAGCGGCTTTTCAAGGTTGGAGAAAATACTGGAGGAGCATAGTCAGAGACCTCACCATACCCGCTGCGATGTCACAACGCAACAAGCAGGATAAGGAGAAAGAGAAACCTCCGACCGCAGCCGGTACGACTAAAGGTCCGGCATTGCGAGATGACCCACGTCCGGGAGCAACACCAAATATACCATTGGGAAGAAAGACAGATACCTGCTGCCAGCTTACTTACAAAGGCTCAACAAAAGAAAGCCGAGAAAGCCGAAAAGAAACCGAAGACAAGGCTCTCCACGGCTGGAGTGGCTAAAACAGAGAAAGAGATACAGCGGGACGGCGCTGCAAATGCGAAAGAGACACACCGATCGCAACGGGTGAACCCCCCCCACACAAAGATGTAACCGCCATGAGGCAGCCTACCTTAACAGAGTCCTTTTCCACCAAAATAGCCCCCGTCCCCCCGACTCTAGACGAGGGGACAACCGGCAGCATGCATCGTCCAGCCGCGCTGAACGCGGAAACGGAGGAAGCCGTCCTCGAGGACGCAAGCGTCGCATTTGCCGGGCAACCGGCAGAGACATCCGAATCTACCACGCATTTTGCGGGGAACGCCGGCTTCACAGAAAAGGAGAGGTCTGTACCCACGGTGAGCAGGGGAGAAACGGGGATGGCTGAGGAAGCTCTGGGGGCACTCGAAAGGCATAACAACATGCAAATGCTAGATGCCTTATTGTCAGTTGAAGCTGGGCTTAATACTGACATTAACCAAGCTCAGAAACCAAAATGGGGGAGCTTGTTAAGCTTAGACTCGCAGCAGGAGCAGGAGCGGGCTGGGAGCAAAGGCACCAGAGGGGGTTCGCCCGAGTTCTTTTCCGTTAACGAAGGGACAGACTCTACCGATATAAGCGAACATGAGGGAGAAAGCTCGACGGATGTTACCACTGGTTCAGACACAAATAGAGGCTCCAGGGACAAAAGTACGCAAAAGAAAAAGAAAATGGGGGCAAGAAGAAACGGGGGGGTCTCTGGGCAGTATGAACAAAAAGTTATCATGGGACTATTCAGCCACCTCAGGGATATACCAAGAAAGTGGTCAAGGAGATTGGGCTAATGGGGGGCCAACATTAAGAACTACACCCCAGAATGTAACAATGGAGATGATGTTTGGCACACTAAAACAGATACAGTCTGAGGCCAGGGTGGAAAGTCGGAGAGCAAGGCGTGATACAAAAAAGATTCAGGCATCACTCAGAAAGTTAAACAGAAAGTATGAAGAGGTCGAGGAGAGGGTCTCATAGGTGGAAGAGCGAACGGGGAGAATGGAAGACGAGGTAACGGACTGGCAGGACTTCAAAAATGAGCAAGGGAAGATTGTGGAAGATCTCCAATGGAAGATCGAAGATTTTGAAAACCGTCAAAGGCGGAACAATGTGAGACTCCTTGGACTAGAAGGAGGGGTGGAGGGGCAAGATCCGAGAGGGTATGTTATTAAACTTTTGAAGGGGGCCTTCCCTGAGTCCCAGTGACAGTGGGAGACGGAAGTCTAAAGAGCCCATAGATTTCCACTAACAATGAAGAAGAATCGAGGGGGTCAACAGAATGCACTACCTAGGGCAATGCTTGTGTTCTTAGGGAATTTTCTTGCAAGACAGGAGATCATGGATAGAGCCAGGCTAGAGTCTAGGAAAACATACAACAGTGCTACATTCTTTGCCAGGCCTGACTTCTGTCATGTTACAGTTGAGAGAAGATGGAAGTTAAGGCAACTGATCTACCCTTTCCAGAAACAAGGTGCAGAGGCATATTTACTGTATCCAGCAAGATTAAAGATCATCAATAGGGGGCAGACCAGGATGTTTTTTTCGGAAATCAAAGCAGGGGAATTCCTAGTAGAACTTACTGAGCAGCATAGGGGGAGGAATAACAGAGGGAGAAGCCCACCTAAAACACCATAGGATACATATAGACTACCATATCAAAATGACTGGATAAGGCTGTAGGCAAGGGTAGGAGAGAGAGGCGACACTACAGCCTATAGAGGCTACACATAGGTCATAATTGACCTATTTACCTGAAGAAGGGGGGGTGGGGACTCAGAGGGAGGAGGGAAGAGAGGGGGGGACAGGGGGGGAAGGATGCATGCTTGGTAAATACAGCACGCGAGGAGGAATTACACAGACTCAAGGTTTTTGGGGTGAGAGTACTGCACGCAGGGGGTGATGGGAAGATTAACTGGAATAACAGGAAGGCAAGCCGTAATAATCTGAGATGGCATTAAGGATTGCCTCTATAAACATCTGTGGTTTAAATGACGGGGGAAAAGACAGAAAGTGTCTGCTATGTTAAGAATGCTGAAATTAGACATAGTTTGTCTCCAAGAGACGCATATAGAGGGAAACAACAAATATGTGTTAGATCAAATGGGCTTTGAGGTACTAGCCTATACCAGACAAGAAACTAAGACAAGGGGGGTGGCCATATTAGCCAAAAAAGGTGCCTTCAAAACAAAGAGGATCAGTGGGGGAGATGGGTTATGATCGAGGGAGAAACAACGGCAGGATGTTGTACTATTGTTTCTGTCTACGGCTCCACAGATGATGACCCAGAGGTTTTCGAATTTTTAGATCAGGAGTTATCGCTGTGGCCCGAACCGATCATTTGTTGTGGGGATTTTAATATTAATGGTTTGATGGGATTGGGCTTGGGTATGACGGTGTGATGTGGCTGTGGCGGGAGATGTCGAGGATTAGTCGTGCCGAGGCATATGGATGCGTGGCAGCCGTCTCAGGAGTATGTTTGATGTTCCTGCGTAGAGTGCATTTCCGTAGTCCAGTCTACTGGAGACGAGGGCCTGGGTTACTGTTCTTCTCGTTTCGGTGGGGATCCACTTGAAGATCCTGCGGAGCATTCGTAGGGTGTTGAAGCAGGATGAGGAGATGGCGTTGACCTGTTTGGTCATGGAGAGGGTGAACTTGAGGATGACCCCCATGTTGCGTGCGTGGTCAGTGGGTGTCGAGGCTGTTCCCAGTGATGTTGGCCACCAGGAGTCGTCCCAGGCTGAAGGGGTGGAGCAGAGGATGAGGACCTCCATCTTGTCCGAGTTCAGCTTCAGTCGGCTGTTCCTCATCAATTTGGCAATGGCCTTCATTCCTTTGTGGAGGTTGGTTTTGGCGGTGTGAGGGACTTTGGTGAGGGAGGTGATCAGCTGGGTGTCGTCGGCATAGGAGATGATGTTGAGGTCATGCTGACGGGCGATGTAGGCGAGGGGTGCCATGTATATGTTGAACAGCGTTGGGCTGAGGGAGGAGCCCTGGGGTACGCCGCAGATAATCTTGGTGGCGGTGGAGCTGAAGGGGGCGAGGCGGATGCTTATGTTCTGCCGGAGAGCAAGGATGTGGTCCAGTCCAGGGCCTTCTCTTGTATTCCGGCGTCGTATAGGCGCGTTCGTAGTGTCTGGTGGCAGACCGTGTCGAAAGCGGCTGACAGGTCCAGGAGTATGAGGGCTGCGGATTCTCCGTTGTCTAGCAGGGTCCTGATGTCGTCGGTGGCGGCGATGAGGGCAGTTTTAGTGCTGTGGTTGCTGCAGAAACCGGACTGGGATGGTTCCAGGATGTTGTTGTCCTCGAGGTAGCGGGTCAGTTGCTTGTTGACGTCTTTCTCTGTGACCTTCGTCGGGAATGGAAGCAGGCAGATGGGACAAAAGTTCTTGAGGTCCTTGGAGTCCGCCTTGGGTTTCTTGAGTAAGGCGTTGATCTCGGCGTGCTTCCAGCTCTCTGGGAAAGTTGCTGTCTCGAAGGATGTTTTGATGACTTTCCGGAGATGGGGTGCGATGATTGTGCTGGCTTTGTTGAAGACGTGGTGTGGACATGGGTCAGACGGGGATCCAGAGTGGACGGAGTTCATGACTTTGATGGTGTCATCGTCGTTGACGTTGGACCATTCGATCAGGCGGCAGGTGGTTGCGGCGGTGGGGGTCTCGGTGGTTGGCAGGGCGGTTGTGGCATTGAAGCTGCTGTGGATGTCTGCGATCTTGCGGTGGAAGTAGGTGGCCAGTGAGTCGCACAGGTCCTGCAAAGGGGGGATGTCGTTGGTGTTGGAGCTGGGGTTGGAGGGTAGCTAGCGGCTCTTCTGTGACTTTTCCCCAGCAGCGACGAGGCCTCTGTTGGGTGCGGCGATGTGCAGTGGGCTTCCTGAAGGTGAAATGGACGCAGAAGTGGTCGGTCCACTGGGGTTCGGTGGTGTTGTTGAAGGAGACGTGGGGGCTTGCGGAGAAGATGGGGTCTACCGTGTGACCGGCGGCGTGGGTGGGTGATGTCACAAGCTGTCTGAGTCTGAGGTTGGCAAGGTTGTCGATCAGGGTGGTGGAGTTGACGTCACTGTTGTTATCGAGGGGGAAGTTCAGGTCCCCGAGGAGGATGTAGTCTGTGGAAGCGAGGGCGTGGGTGCTAATGAGGTCGGTGATGGAGTCGCTGAACTGTGGTCTGGGTTCAGGGGGTATGTAGATGAGGGTTCCTCTGAGGGTGGTGTTGGGGTTGGTGTGAATCTGGAAGTGCAGGTGTTCGGCGGTGCTGAGGGTGTCGACGGTGGTGGTCGAAACGCTGAGGGTGTTCTTGTGGACGATGGCAATTCCACCTCCTGTTCCGTTGGTGCGGTCTCTGCGGGCGATATTGTAGCCTTCCAGGAAGGCTAGGCGATATCAGGTGCTGAGCGATAGCCAGGTCTCTGTCAGGAAGGCGACGTCTGGGGCGGTTGAGTCGAGGAGGTCCCAGATTTCGACGGCGTATTTGCGGGCGGAGGGGGTGTTGAGGAGGATGCACCTCAGGTGGTTGGGTTTGTTGGTTGGTGGTTTCGCGGGTCGGATACTGGTGAAGCTGCAGTTCTGGCAGGTGAAGGGCCCTTGGGTGCACTTCGGGGTGGCCCGGTAGCAGGTGTGTTCTCGTTCGGGGTTGAGTGCGTGGAGGGTCCTGGTGTCGTAGTGTATTCGGGTGTAGTGGTGTCTTCGGGGTCTAGGGGTTCTGGCGCTGGGCGCGGTCTAAGCATGGGCGGAAAATCCGTTCTGCTCACGGATTTTGCGGATTTTTGGTAAATTCGCAATCCGCGAACTCTCGCGAATTTACCTAAAATCCGCAAATTCGCACGCAGCGGATTTTTTTTCTTGGTGATACAATATTGCGGCGTGCGGCGTTCACTTGCCGTCATTCAGCGTTTGCCAAGTTGTTTTTCTCGATATTTTGTGAGTGCTACGTCATTTTGGATCTTGCTGCTGGATCCCGCGGGAGTTTGGCGACGCATCGCGAGAGTTTGCAATTGCGAACATGTAGGTGCGGGGGGCAGCAACAATCTTGCACTCGCGAAATTACAAAATTTGCAATTCTGCACAAGAAATCCACTAGCAAGCAGCATAGACCTTCTGAAAATGATGATTTTTATCAGAATAACTCCTCAGGTTGACTTTTGCCTGCACTTTTTTGGATTTGAGGCCTTTTGACTTTCTTTGGATCACTTTTGGATTAGAAATCAACTTTCACAAGTAAGTTTGTTTGGGGCAGTACAGTTACTGTTCTGCAGAAAAGCGAGTTTTGCAAAACTGAAAGTACTCAGCAGGTGCAAAAGTTCACTCATCATTATTAACCATTCCCTGTAGTACTTCCTGAGGGGCCCCTCCAGAGTTCAGTTGCCTATGTTTTTTTGGGGCATTACAGTTGCTGTTCTGCAGAAAAACGAGTTTTGCAAAACTGAAAGCACTCAGCAGGTGCAAAAGTTAAAACTCATCATTAGTAACCATTCCCTGTAGTGCTTCCTGACTGGGGCCCCTCCAGAGTTCAGTTGCTAGTTGCAACAAATCTATGACCCTGCTCTGACCCTCACAGCAGGCTCATAGAAAAGCTACAAGTAGGCCACAAAAGTCCTGGAAAAAAATTTGCACTGCAACAGAAAGCAAATTACAGATAAGGAAGCAGGTGCCAGACTGGAATTTTAAAACAGTGACACATTAATAAATCAACCCCAAATTAATTCATGTCAGTTGAAGCAGGGCAGGTGTGCTTGCTCCCCCCCCCATAATCTACAGTGATGAACCAGAGGGTGGCATTGATGTACCAGAGGGAGGCATGGGTGAAACAGAGGGTGGCAGTGGTGAAACAGAGGGTGCTGGGAACCTGTGATGATGAACCAGACGTAGAAACAACATAGTGGCGACCGCTGCGAGCCGACAAGTAAGTTCGTAATTGCGAACTGGTACAAAACCCTCGCGAACTGGCAGAAACCCTTGCGAACACAAAATAAAAAAAATCCGCAAATTCGCGAGTATTCACGGATTTTGCGGATTGCGAGTTTGCAAATAGGCAAATTCGCGAATGCCAGATTCGCAAAATTCGCCCATGCTTAGCGCGGTCCAGGCACGGACAGGCACAGACTGGCTTCTTCTGTGCCATTACTCACCCTTGGGCTCCATGCCTGGGCTTCTCCTCGGGCAGGACAGGGATCTCCTCGGGCAGGATAGTGATCTCCTTGGGCAGGACAGGCTTCTCCTCGGGCAAGACAAGGATCTCCGTTTTCCCATCTCAACAGGCAGGCAGGCTCCCAGGTCGCAGTCAGACTCACAGCCTCTTCATCAAGATATGCAGATTTCAGGCATGTCCACTCACATCTCAGAGATTAGCTATTAGCTATACCAATCCTGTATGACTGTAGCACTTTGAGTACCCCCGTCCGTCATTGATCGGTGAAGCAGCATGGAACTGGAAAGTTGGAACTTTTCAGCCCTACTTTTAATCACAGTGTCCAGAGAAAACTCAATCTGCCTTGTAGATCCGTCTACAGTTCAGGAACTTATCTGAAAAGGTTGTTTTTCATAGCTTCATTTTCTTTTTGCAGTGCAGACAAGTCTTAGTGTAGAGTGACAGCTCTCACACAAGGTGATGATGAAGTGTGCTCCAAGAAGGAGTACCCATATCAAAAATACAAAAAGTATGAACCCTGCACCTGGATTTCAACCTTCCTGGATTTAGCTACTCAGTGAAATAAAAAAAAGGCACAGGACCTGCCTAAAAACGAACCTCTTTACAACTACTGAATCTTCGGACTCACCCCCCTTACCCAACCATCACCCAAACTGCAGCGCCCAGAAAGGACTAATCAGCAAACCCTTACTAACTAGGTCAATATAGGTTCTAAAGACAGTCTGTCTCCTTCTCTTCCACACTTAGTGGCTGGAGCTACACCCTCCTGCTCAGGATTGCAGGCATTATGCTTCCATTGGTGGGGGGAGACTGCATCATCAACTTCACCATGGGCCATGTCAATCCAGGGGTAATCTAAAATGGATCTCAGTGGCTTCAGAATACACACACTCAAAAATAATATCATGGAGTCCAACTGGCAGCCAGTGTACACACAAGATTCACTGAACATACACAGGGATGTCATTGCAGTTAGGATACGACACAAGCAGTAAACGAGCGGGTCAGTAGGTATCACAATTTTTCTTGGCATGGGGAAAAGGACTGTGCGATCACTATGATTCCCACGGATATGATGGCACCACTCCTACGGTACATATCTGAGGGACACAGACAGGAGTCTTGTGTCGGACTAGCTTCAGAACGGTCGCTCCACCACGCTCCTCCTCATTAGCAGCTGAAACGCTCCCTGGTATCGTTTATTGTGTGTTTTATACAGCACTGTTGTTACCATTGCATTGTAGCGCTTTTCACGCATAGCGACGCTGTTACTATTTGCCATATTTAGCGCGACCTCGCTCAGGCTGTTGGGATCATTTTTGCTTGTGTCTGTGCATTTGTTTTGATTGTACTGCTCACTCGATCATTTTTGCTTGTGTCTGTGCATTTGTTTTGATTGTACTGCTCACTCGACGCATTTGTGTTTTTGCTGCCCCTGTCTGCCTTTCCCTTTGACCCTCCATTTTGTTGTTGGTATCCCCTGGCCCGCCCCTCATCCACACTACCGCCTCCCTGCTGCCCCTCCCACCCACGTTTACCGAGCCTTCCTCTCCCCCGGCCAAACTGTGACCACCTGGACCAGCTTCAGAACGGTCGCTCCACCACGCTCCTCCTCATTAGCAGCTGAAACGCTCCCTTCTATCGTTTATTGTGTGTTTTATACAGCACTGTTGTTACCATTGCATTGTAGCGCTTTTCACGCATAGCGCCGCTGTTACTATTTGCCATATTTAGCGCGACCTCGCTCAGGCTGTTGGGATCATTTTTGCTTGTGTCTGTGCATTTGTTTTGATTGTACTGCTCACTCGATCATTTTTGCTTGTGTCTGTGCATTTGTTTTGATTGTACTGCTCACTCGACGCATTTGTGTTTTTGCTGCCCCTGTCTGCCTTTCCCTTTGACACTCCATTTTGTTGTTGGTATCTCCTGGCCCGCCCCTCATCCACACTACCGCCTCCCTGCTGCCCTTCCCACGCTCCGCCCCCTCCACTGTCCATGTATGTCAGATGTCCACACGCGCAACGGCTTCGCCGAAGGTGCGCCAAAGGTAAGCCCGTCTACGCCCGTCCGCGCCTGGACCGCGCCCAGCGCCAGACCCCCTGGCCCCCGTCCCTCCCACCCCCCCCCCATTACTTACGATGCCTCCACCCTCCTAGCCCTTAACCCCAGCCGACTCCCCAAGTGCGCCCAAGCCGCTCCTGGACACACCCATGGACCCTTCACATGCAACTCCTGCAAGTATGACGGCACCAAGACCAACTCCTCATCCACTAACACCAAACAGAGACCTGACACCAACCACCTAAAATGCATCCTGCTCAACACCCGCTCGGTTCACAGACACGCCATCGACCTCTGGAATCTACTTGACACCATCTCTCCCGACGTCGCCTTCCTTACAGAAACATGGATGAACGCCTCATCAGCCCCAGACATCACCATTGCCATCCCAGAAGGATACAAGATCATCCGTAAGGACCGCACCGACCAAACAGGAGGAGGCATCGCTATCGTCCATAAGAACTCCATCCGCATCTCAACCAGCTCAGACGTCAACCTTGCTACCGCCGAACACCTTCACTTCCAGATCCACACCGACCCCAAGACCACAATCAGAGGCACACTCCTCTACCGACCTCCAGGACCCCGTGCACAATTCAGCGACGTCATTACTGACTTTATCACCCCACACGCCCTCCCCTCCAAGGAATACATTCTACTGGGAGACCTCAACTTTCACCTGGAAAAGAGCAATGACAGCAACGCCACCTCCCTTCTGGACAATCTCGCCAACCTCGGACTCAAACAACTTGTCACTACGCCCACCCACATCGCAGGTCACACACTCGACCCTATCTTCACCTCCAGCAAACATGTCTCCTTCAGTCACACCACTACTCCCCATTGGACGGACCACAGCTGCGTATACTTTATCTACAATAAAACCACAACTCACAACCATCCTCAACCCACTCTGCGAAGAAACTGGAACAAAATCACCATCGACCAGATCTCCTCATCGCTTCTTCAAAACCCCCCTGCCCACTCCTCAAACCCCGACCAAGCAGCCATTAACCTCACCCATTGGCTATCCAACAGCGCCGACATCCTAGCACCGATGAAAAAACGTCAAATCAAACTAGGCAGCAAAAACGCCTCCTGGTTCAACGATGATCTTAAGAAATCGAAGAAACTCTGTCGCTCCCTCGAGAAGACCTGGAAAAAAGACCCAAACACCAGCACCAGGGACGCCTTCAAAAACGCTACCCGCATACACCACCAACTAATCCGATCTGCCAAGAGAGCCGCATTCAAAGACCGACTAGACAACAACGCCCACAACAGCAAGGAATTATTCAACATCGTCAAAGAATTTACCAACCCCTCAGCCAACTCCAATGATATCACCCCCTCTCAAGCCCTCTGCGACTCCCTAGCTTCGTTCTTCCACAACAAAATCGCAGACATCCACAACAGCTTCGACAACCAACCCGGAGACCAACCCACCCAACCTTCTGCAGGACCTTCACCCCCCTTGAACATCCTGAATGACTGGAACCCAATCTCCACTGAGGACACCATCCACCTGATGAACTCCATCCACTCAGGATCCCCCACGGAACCCTGCCCTCACCACATCTTTAACAAAGCAGACTCCATCATAGCACCTCACCTCCGAGACGTCATCAACTGCTCCCTCAACTCCGCCACCTTCCCAGAAAGCTGGAAACACGCAGAACTTAGCGCCCTTCTGAAAAAACCCACAGCGGACCCCACCGAACTCAAAAACTACCGCCCCATCTCGCTCCTTCCATTCCCGGCCAAAGTCATCGAGAAAGCCGTCAACAACCAGCTCGCCGCCTTCCTCGAAAGCAACAAATCCCCCGACTCCTCACAGTCCGGCTTCCGAGCCAAACACAGCACTGAGACCGCACTCATCGCAGCAACAGACGACATTCGAACTCTACTGGACAATGGAGACACAGTCGCCCTCATCCTCCTCGACCTCTCCGCAGCCTTCGACACAGTCTGCCATAGCACCCTTCTACAACGCCTCAGAAACATCGGAATCCAAGGAAAAGCACTGGAATGGATCACCTCGTTCCTCACCGGAAGAACCCAGAGAGTCCGCCTCCCACCATTCAACTCAGAGGCCACTGAAGTCATCTGCGGCGTACCCCAAGGGTCCTCACTCAGCCCCACCCTCTTCAACGTATACATGAGCCCCCTCACGGCCATCGCACGCCAACACAACCTCAACATCATCTCCTACGCGGATGACACTCAACTGATCCTATCACTCACCAAAGACCCTAACACCGCCAAAACCAACCTACATGAAGGAATGAAAGAAGTAGCCAAGTGGATGAAGCACAGCCGTCTGAAATTGAACTCAGACAAAACAGAAGTCCTTATCTTAGGTACCTCCCCCACCGCTTGGGATGACTCGTGGTGGCCAGAGGCCCTTGGAAAAGCACCCATCCCGACGGACCACGCACAGAACCTGGGCGTCATCCTGGACTCCTCACTCTCTATGAACAGACAAGTCAACGCTGTTTCATCATCATGCTTCAACATTCTTCGCATGCTCAAAAAAACATTTCGCTGGATCCCCACCGAAACCAGAAAAACAGTCACCCATGCACTGGTTACAAGCCGCCTGGACTACGGAAACACCCTATACGCCAGTATCACCGCAAAACTCCAGAAAAAACTCCAACGCATCCAGAACGCATCAGCCAGACTCATACTAGACATCCCGCGTAAAGACCACATCTCTAGTCACCTGAAAAACCTCCACTGGCTCCCCGTCTGTCATGACCCCGCTGCATAGTCCCACTGTCGGCAAGGTCAAGAAACGAAAATGCCTGAACCAGAGATCATTTAATAAATATCCACACTGGTTACGTCAAGGACCTACCTGGAAAACCACTCTGAAATCCATTCTCAGGGTTTTGAATCTGTCTTCAGTTGCGCCAGCTATGCCACGGCGAGAAGACAAAGGTTCTCGCTCTAGTCTTCCAGAGCGCGAGATCAGTAACATCGAGTTGGCGCATGCGCGCCCAGGTAACTGCGCACTTCAACTGTATAGATCGACGGAGAGAGCAGCGTTTCCTCAGCGCGCCTGAATTCTAGTGCGCACCTTCAGAGTTTCAGAGCAGTTTTGTCCAGGAAAGTATTCAGAACTATTTCTAGAGTGACACTTGAGTCTTGTGGTAATTTGTTCTTTTTACGAAATTCATCTTCAGAGTCCTTTGGTCGTCAGAGAACTGTATTTGTCAAGTGCGAAGTCGAGGATACGAAATATGCTTAATCATTTGGAGGAACGCCTTCTGTGAAGAGAAGGTTTCCATTATTCAGAACCAAGTAAGACTTTCAGTTTATAATTGAATACTGCGTCACCTCATCATTCTGTGAGGATTTCAGTGACTGAGTTTCAACTGTCAAGAGACTTTTCAAATCCTCTTGCCTCAAGGAATTAAGTGCACTGAAGCACATATAGACTTGGTGTTCAATTTTAAGACTGCTAAACCTTTCGTGAGAATCGAACCAACATTTCAACCTTCCTGTCACGAAAATGAGAAAGAACCTTATTCCAACTTCATTCTTCAGTTCTTGAGCGGGAACTGAAGCTCTTACAACTGATCAAAGAAAAGCTCAGGCAAACATAGAGTGGGGCAAAGTCATTGGTGAAAAAGGTAATGAGAGTAATATCTAAAGAATAATTAGAGTCTGAATTTTATAGTTTGAGAATAGAGTTACATTATTGTCATTGTTACAGGTATTGCCAGAAGAGAATAACCGAAGAAAGACGAGTCTGGTTGATACCATCACCATTGAAGTCTCTCTTGTTTGTCTTCCACTTCCCCTTTCCCTTCTGATTGAATTCGGGAGATTAGTGTTGTCAATCTCTGTCTCCTGTGTTTGGTCAGGGGGTGTTGGGGACTAGCGTCTGTTCCTGGGGAGGTCGCATTTGGTGTTCTGACAGATTGAAGTGCCAAGAGGCCTCTTTCTGAGGTGCACAGACCTCTCCCCGAGCAGACATGGCTGAAGGTTTAGATGTCAAGGCTTTGGCCACAGTCCTTGATAGTATGCAAAAACAATTAAATAATTCATTGGAAGACAATAAGAATCTCAGGGCAGAGATAGAAAGAACTAGTCAAGAAAATTTGCAAATAAAATTAAGATTAGATGAGTTGTTAGATGCAGGTCCAAGTTTTAAGTCATCGACAAGTCAAATTAGTAGCTCATCACCCTCAGATATCTCAACTCAAGTAATTCATGCAGTTTCGCCCATCATTCCATTAGCCTCTCCTGAGAGATTTAGTGGGGACCCTCAGAAAGCCCAAATCTTTCTCACACAATGTTCCTTACATTTTTTGTGTAGGCCCGTAATTTTTGCTAAGGATCAATCAAAGGTGGCTTTCATTCTGTCGTATCTGACTGGTGACGCAGCTGCGTGGTCCATGTCTCTAGTTACTAAGGACGACCCCATTTTGTACAAGTTTGAGGAATTTAAAGTGGAGTTTCTGAGAATCTTCGATAGACGTTCAGCGTCACAAGCTACAGATAACGAATTACTCGATCTAAAACAAGGCAATAGAGACTTGGTGGCATATTTAGCCCAATTCAATAAATTGATTGTGGAGACTCAATGGCCGGAAGCAAAGAGAGCGGCCATCTTTTATCGAGGGTTAAAAGATGAACTCAAGGACGCTCTAGCGCAGATTCCAAAAAGACCCACAGAAGTTTCCGAGCTTATTGATTTAGTTTTACAAATGGATCATAGGCTCAACGAGCGGAAGAGTGAAAAGAGAAGAGATTTTCGTCTTCCTCCACCTCGATTCGATCGCATGAAAACTGAGAGCCAGAGGGTCAACGAAAGTTCTCAGTCAGAGGAACCCATGCAAATTGGATCTATCAGGGGGCCTTTATCCAAAGAAGAAAAAGAAAGAAGAAGAGCCGGGCAATTGTGTTTATACTGTGGATTATCGGGCCATTATGTCAAAGACTGTCCAAAGAGACCAAAGATGTCGCAGCAGGTAAAAGATCGGCTTCACCTGTAGTCGGAGCTGCACAGGTGGAAGCAGAACCAAAGTCAGCTTCTAATTCTCAACAGATTGTTAATACTCTTCAATCCTCTGCTCCTCATTTAGTAGTTTCATTTACCATCGAGTTTCGGAATTCCAAGATTAGTGAAGTCACTGTGATGATTGACTCGGGGGCAACGGGCAATTTTTGTGACATTAAGTATGCTCAACGGATTGGGATTCAATTCATTCGGAAGAAGGTTGTAGAGCCGGTGAGAGCAGTGGACGGAACTAATTTATCATCTGGCCCAATCACTCATGAAACAGAGAAGATTCAATTAACTGGGTTGAGGGGTCACACTGAAACCTTAATTTTTAACCTTATCGATGCTCCTCAATTTCAGCTTATATTGGGGCTTCCGTGGTTAACGGAGCACAATCCACGCATTGATTGGGAGAAGAGAACAGTGGATATGGACTCCATTTTTTGCAAGGAGAATTGTTTTTCTGAATCCCCCTCTGTAGATGATGACTCCCCAGCACGGAAATTGGCCGATCATCCAGCTTTGATTTGTTCAATTGAAACCCAAGAGATTCCAGCGGAATACCGGGATTTATCTGCAGTTTTTGATAAGAGAGAGGCGGAAAAACTTCCTCCTCATCGCCCGTATGATTGCAAGATAGAAATTGAACCGGGAGCCGTGCTTCCGTGTAGTCGCATCTACGCATTGACAGAAGATGAGAATAAGTACTTAAAGACATATCTGGAGCAATATTTAGAGAATGGATTAATTCGGCCATCCAAGTCGCCTGTCTCTTCACCCTTATTTTTCATTCCAAAGAAGAATGGTGAATTGAGAACCTGTATTGATTATAGAGCGCTCAATCAGGTGACAATTAAAAATAGATATCCTCTCCCACTTATTTCTGTGCTCCTGGACCAAGTAAAAGATGCCAAAATCTACACCAAACTAGACTTGCGTGGAGCATATCATTTAATCAGAGTAGCTGCTGGGGATGAGTGGAAAACCGCTTTTCGAACTCGACATGGATTATTTGAGTATCAGGTGATGCCATACGGTTTATGTAATGCCCCAGCAGCTTTTCAACATTTTGTGAATGACATCCTACGAGAATTTCTGGACAGAATAGCTGTGGTCTACATTGACGACATATTAATTTTTTCCAAAAATGTTCATGAACACATTTCCCATGTCAGATCAATTCTTGTTCGACTACTTGAAAATCATCTCTTTGTAAAACTGGAGAAATGCGCCTTCCATGTGGAAGAAGTGGAGTTCCTTGGATTTGTATTATCTCCCAATGGAGTCAGCATGGATGTGTCCAAGGTCAAGGCAGTGCAAGACTGGCCTTCCCCTTCTAGTGTGAAAGAAATTCAGAGTTTTATTGGCTTCTCCAATTTTTATCGGAGATTCATTCCAGACTTTTCTCATAAGGTTAGCCCCATTACACGCTTATTGAGAAAAGGAGCTAAGTTTGAGTGGGATGAGAAAGCGGAAACAGCTTTCCAATTTTTAAAGAGATCCTTCACTCAGGCTCCCATTCTATTGCATCCCAGGCCTGAAGAACCATTTTTTGTGGAGGCTGACGCCTCAGATGTTGCCATAGGAGGGATTTTATCTCAACGCCATCCGTCTACAGGTCAGTTGCACCCCGTGGCTTATTACTCTCGGAAATTGACTCCTCCTGAATGTAACTATTCCATCTCGGACAAAGAATTGTTAGCTGTTAAGGCGGCCTTTCTTGAGTGGAGACATTATTTACTTGGCGCAGCTCACAAGGTTACTGTCTACACAGATCACCGTAATCTGCAATTTTTAAAGTCAGCAAAGACATTGACAGCACGTCAGCTTCGATGGTCTCTGTTCTTCGCGGACTACAACTTTGTTATCACTTTCAGACCAGGTACCAGTAATGTAAAAGCAGATGCGCTTTCCAGAATTGACTCTAATTCCAGAGATGTTAATCCAAAAGATCAATCAATCATTCCAGAGGAGAAAATTGTTGCTCTTTCCATTACAACAAATTTCACCGAAGAGATACAGAAGGCATTATCTTCAGATGAAATGGAGATGTGGTCCAAAGAAGACTCCAATAGAGATATTCGAAAAGGGTTGCCTTATCATCAGAATAGCCTCTATCTTCCTACGAAGGAGTTACAGGAAAAGGCTTTGAAGTTTTGCCATGATGGAGCCTTAGCTGGTCACAAGGGAATCCAGAAAACCACTGAGTTAATTGAAAGAAATTTCTGGTGGCCGGAAATGAGATCACAGATACGACAGTATGTTACCACCTGCGAGCGATGCTTGAGAGGCAAAGTTGATCGAAGGGCACCTTTGGGACAGTTAATGCCCTTACCAACCCCCCCTCATCCATGGCATACGGTGTCCATGGACCTTATTGTAGATCTCCCAATGAGTCAAGGGTTGAATACGATATTAGTGATGGTGGACACTTTTTCTAAAATGGCCCATTTTGTCGCCCTAAAAGGTATCCCTTCAGCTCCTCAGTTGGCTCAAATATTTACTCAGCATATCGTCAGACTGCATGGCATTCCTCAAGTCATAGTCACAGATCGAGGGTCACAATTTGTTTCCCACTTTTGGAAGGCCTTCACCAAAAGATTGGGAATAGACGCTCGTTTTTCGACCAGTTTCCACCCAGAAACTGATGGACAAACCGAGAGAGTCAATCAAGAGTTAGAACAATATTTGCGACTTTATTTGATGAATCAGGAGGGAGGATGGTCAGATCTAGTTTGGTCAGCTGAATTTGCCTACAATAATGCTCAACACTCCTCCACCGGGTTTTCCCCCTTTTACTTGAACTATGGTAGACATCCTAGTTTTATTCTAAGTAGGGAAGAGGCTCCAGTTCCAGCAGTTGAGGGTTTTGTAGAAAAGATGCAGAATTCCCTGAGTCAAGCCAAAGAAAATCTCGAAAAAGCCAAGAACAGTTATAAGGCACAGGCTGATAAGAAGAGAAGAAAAAATTCCCCCTTCAGAACAGGAGACCAGGTTTGGCTATCCACCAAACACCTTAGGTTAAAAGAAAACCGCAAGTTTCAACCCAGATTTATCGGACCCTTTAAGGTAGAAAAAATGATCAACCCAGTCTCAGTTAAAATACACTTGCCATCATATTTGAAGGTTCACCCAGTCTTCCACGTATCTTTGATAAAGAAGAGTCCACAGCACTTAAGAATGCAATCCACACCTAAACCTATAGAAGTAGATTCTGTAGATGAGTTTGAGGTACATAAAATTTTAGATTCTCAAATCAGAAAGGGTAAATTGCATTATTTGATCAGTTGGAAGGGTTTTGGCTCTGAAGAGAACTCTTGGGAGCCGTTTGACAATGTTCATGCTCCTAGACTTGTGCGAGAGTTTCATCAGTCAAATCCAAACAAGCCAAGAATGAAGGGACGCCTTTTGGTGGGGAGTACTGTCATGACCCCGCTGCATAGTCCCACTGTCGGCAAGGTCAAGAAACGAAAATGCCTGAACCAGAGATCATTTAATAAATATCCACACTGGTTACGTCAAGGACCTACCTGGAAAACCACTCTGAAATCCATTCTCAGGGTTTTGAATCTGTCTTCAGTTGCGCCAGCTATGCCACGGCGAGAAGACAAAGGTTCTCGCTCTAGTCTTCCAGAGCGCGAGATCAGTAACATCGAGTTGGCGCATGCGCGCCCAGGTAACTGCGCACTTCAACTGTATAGATCGACGGAGAGAGCAGCGTTTCCTCAGCGCGCCTGAATTCTAGTGCGCACCTTCAGAGTTTCAGAGCAGTTTTGTCCAGGAAAGTATTCAGAACTATTTCTAGAGTGACACTTGAGTCTTGTGGTAATTTGTTCTTTTTACGAAATTCATCTTCAGAGTCCTTTGGTCGTCAGAGAACTGTATTTGTCAAGTGCGAAGTCGAGGATACGAAATATGCTTAATCATTTGGAGGAACGCCTTCTGTGAAGAGAAGGTTTCCATTATTCAGAACCAAGTAAGACTTTCAGTTTATAATTGAATACTGCGTCACCTCATCATTCTGTGAGGATTTCAGTGACTGAGTTTCAACTGTCAAGAGACTTTTCAAATCCTCTTGCCTCAAGGAATTAAGTGCACTGAAGCACATATAGACTTGGTGTTCAATTTTAAGACTGCTAAACCTTTCGTGAGAATCGAACCAACATTTCAACCTTCCTGTCACGAAAATGAGAAAGAACCTTATTCCAACTTCATTCTTCAGTTCTTGAGCGGGAACTGAAGCTCTTACAACTGATCAAAGAAAAGCTCAGGCAAACATAGAGTGGGGCAAAGTCATTGGTGAAAAAGGTAATGAGAGTAATATCTAAAGAATAATTAGAGTCTGAATTTTATAGTTTGAGAATAGAGTTACATTATTGTCATTGTTACAGGTATTGCCAGAAGAGAATAACCGAAGAAAGACGAGTCTGGTTGATACCATCACCATTGAAGTCTCTCTTGTTTGTCTTCCACTTCCCCTTTCCCTTCTGATTGAATTCGGGAGATTAGTGTTGTCAATCTCTGTCTCCTGTGTTTGGTCAGGGGGTGTTGGGGACTAGCGTCTGTTCCTGGGGAGGTCGCATTTGGTGTTCTGACACCGTCAATAAGAGGATTACTTTCCGCCTCCTAACCCACGCACACAAAGCACTTACGAACTTGGACCCGAATGCCTCAACAGATGACTATCCTTCTACACCCCCTCTCGCCAGCTACGATCTTCCAACCAAGCCCTTGCTACCGTACCTCGCATCAATAAAACCACCATGGGAGGTAGATCCTTCTCCTACCTCGCAGCTAAAACCTGGAACTCACTCCCCACTCACCTTCCTCTCACTCAGAACCACCTAGCATTCAGAAAACAACTTAAAACTTGGATATTTGACAAGAAATTCCCCACCCTTCTTCAAGCGCCTTGAGACCCTCCAGGTATGTAGCGCGCTATACAAATCCTTGACTTGACTTGACTTGGTTAAGGGGTAAGCTCTTGGCATTCCCCACTTCAAATCCTGAGCCAGACTCTGGGTCTCCCAGAGAATTTCTAGCCTAGACTTTAGTGCACATAAAAGACTTCATGAATGTTTTGCAAAAACAAGTCGGGATACCAGATTCACTTGCAGTCGAGTAGCTCAGGTCAGGGGTGCATTTCTCTCTACTGTGAGGACATTCTCGTTCCAACATTACCTTGTGGTACAAGAGGGGAAGAAACATATGACGCAGCAGAGGCTTGGAATTCATAGCCAGACACCCAATGATCCACTGGTCAGCCATTACAAATCGGTTGGCCACAGACTGGACGATCTGAAGGATTATAGCAAAGATACATAAGGATGCTGGGGCTTGACAAAGAAAGGAAATTGCAGAATTTGGGTGCGTGATACAGTGGCGCAACAAAAGCCCCCGCAGTCCCCGTGGTGTGGGAGGAGGAGGTCCCCGAACTCTGGGAGGCACCCCTCCAGCACTGGCAAGTCCCTGGCCTGAGAAATCCGGACTGGATCTGGAGCAATAGGGGGGGTCATGTTGGGGGGTTCGGAATGTACTTTGAAAGGGGGGGCTCAATTTTCATTATGCCACCTCAAGTTTCGTTACGCCACTGGCGCGATAAATACAGTTCTACGGTACTGCAAAAAATGGCCTGAGTTCCATGAATGAAACCTCTTCATAATGGGCACAGGATAAGCACAATCTCGGAGGAGCAACGAGGTGACCGACAAAAACAGCCAGTCTAGATCTGGCTACATAACGGTGTAAATATTAATTACAATATATTAAATTCAGGACATCACCAAGTGCGCTTTAATTGAATTTCTAATGTGATTATAATAATTGAATAATTGACTGTGTGGCTTAACGTAGGCATACAGATATTTATATTCCACTCTTCGGGGATTATGGTTCCTCTTGTCAAACATCAGTCAGACAATCTAGTTTATATACATTATGAGATCAATGTCTTTGTAGGTAGGATTTTTGAAAAATCAATGTAATGCTTCTTGATATTTTTTGCCAATAAATGTTCCTTAAAAACCTTGGCACACCTAAGCTACTTTACAGCAGCTGTCTGAGCTTGGATGCTCAGCTTTCAGGAATAAGATAAATAAAGGCAATTAGATATTAGTGGGTCTCCTTGGAAATGCAAGTGATATTTCATATCTATGGTATAGCTTTGATAGTCAGTTAAGGATCATGTGACCGTGCAGGGAGAGGGGCGCCCTAGCTGGCTCCAAGCCAAACATGGTGGTCCTTTGCGACCTTTGGCACACCACTGTTATGTGTCATGTTATCTTTGTATACCTTTTTTTAAGTTCAAGAAAATTTTTATTTGATATGAAAAAGAAAAAGCAAGGTGTCAATACAGATTACAATGGAAATATAAAACAATGAAAATTACGATAAATAAATCAAGCACAAGGTTGTACGTAACGTCAAAAGGAAAATCCGGGCAGTGGAATGTAAAAGAGAAGGCATATAAACATTAAACATAGTAGCAAGAAAATACCTGAAAGAAATGTAAAAATGATAAAATGAGGGAAAGAAAAAGAAAATGGAATGCAGTGAGCATTTAAGGAGGTTTGAGGACTTCTTGTTGTGAGGGCAGTGGACAAATCGAGCGAGTGGCACAAGCATCTAAGTAAAGTGTGACAGGGAGCCATAAGTCCAAACGCTTTACAGCCATGTGAGCTGGAAAAACAAAAGCAGTGTCAAGTCTGTGGTTATGGCATACATTGAACCACCACGCCTTAAAGGAGACGTTGGTGGAATCCTTCCAATTTACCGTTATCTGTTGGAATGCAGCGGCTAGTAGTAAGTCAATAATCTGAGGCTTTAGTTCAACAGTGTCCCAACAAGGGGAAAGGCTACCTAAAAAATGTTTATGTGAGAGAAAGGGATATCTGTATGAAAAATCAAGTTGATTTGAGCCCAAACCTGCAACCAAAAAGTATGAACAGGAGTACATAAGAACAACATATGAAATAAAGTCGCTTGTGGGGAAGAACAAGACCAGCATGTGTGGGAAGTATTTGGGAAGCGCTTATGGAGGTCAATAGGTGTATAGAGAAGTCTGTTATAAAGAAAAAACAGGGATTGCGTTAAGGTTGCCGCTCTTGAAGATTTACGTATCTTGATCCAAACTTTATCCCACAAGGAAGTTGGCCAGGATGTGGAAAGGTCATGTTCCCAGCATTCCTCTACTTTGGATTTAGGTCTAGGCGAATCAATAGTGCAAAGATATTTATAAATGGAGGAGGCTTTTGGAGCCTTGCGCAAAAATGAGTGAAGTGAGGAGACAGGAGTAGGAGAAGCAGGAGATGGACATAGCTGAGAGAGGTGATTGTAAGTTGCTAATGCAGCCTCCTTAAGTAAGTGATAGTTACGGGTGAAAGAGGTAGGTAAGTCATAGAGGGAACGGAGAGTGGTAAAAGACAGGAAAGAAGATTGAGAAAAGAGTTGAGAGACCCACAGCAACCCCTTGTGATGCCATGCTCTCCAAAAGAAGGGTTTGTTGCGAATAAGTAGGGCATTGTTGTGCCAAATGGTGGAAGAGAGGAAGTCAGCAACGGTCGCAGGGGGGGAATGGGAAGAAGACAGGAGCAGTTTAGTAGTGAATTTATGAATGGGAGTAGAAATGGAAGAGGGTTTACGGGAAAAGGAAAGATATTCAGCAAAGGAGAACGGAGAAAGAAGAAGGCGTTCAAATATAGCCCATATAGGACAAGGAGTGCTGGGATCTTGCAGCCAAAAAGAAGCTTGTCGCAATGAAAATGCCTTATGGTAAGCAGGGAAGTCTGGAAAGTTAACTCCACCCTCCACCTTAGGGCGAATCAGTCGGGCGAGAGACATCCTAGCCTTCTTCTTATTCCAAAGAAAGGACATCAGAATGGAGTTGATTTTTTTAAAAAAAATCGAGGGTATGGATACAGGAATATTGGAAATAGTATAAAGAACTATGGGGGACAACATCATTTTAATAGTGTCAAGGCGGCCCCACCAGGTCAAGTAAAGAGGATGCCACTTGGACGTCAGGTCCTCTAATTTTTGGGTGCATTTGGATAAACAGAGGGAAACAGTGTCAGGGATAGTAGGAGTGATATGCAGGCCGAGGTATTTAATATGGGAAGGTTTCCATGTGAAGTTGGAAGCAATAAAGTCAGATTTAAAAGTGAATTTCGTTAAAGGTAAGATCTCACACTTATCATTATTGAGTTTATAGCCAGATATTTGGGAATATTCATGCACTTCAGTAAGGAAGGCGGGAATCGAATCAGCAGGGTTTGAAATAAAAAGAAGGATGTCATCCGCGTATGCGGCAAGCTTAACTTGAGAATCTGATGTGTGAAAGCCTTGTATGGTAGGGTTTTGACGAAGTCTAGACAAAAAGGGTTCTAAGGCCAAATTAAAAAGAAAGGGAGATAAGGGGCACCCTTGACGGACACCTCTTCCCAAATCAAAAAAGGAGGATATTTGACTATAAGCACAAACAGCTGCACGTGGATTGGAGTAGAGTAAGGAGATCAGGGAAATAAATTTAGGGCCAAAACCAAACCAATGAAGAGTGTGAAAAAGATAGGTCCATTCAACTCTATCGAATGCCTTTTCAGCATCAAGGGCAATGGCAGCGAGGGAATGGGGCAAATGACGGGACTTGGATAAAACATTAAATAGTAATCTAGTATTATCAGTAATGAAGCGTCCCTTAACAAAGCCTGACTGTTCTTCGCCCAGAAGATCCGGGAGAAGAAGATCAAGACGTGCAGCAATAGACTTTGCAAATATTTTATAATCGATGTTAACCAAGGAGATTGGTCTGTAATTTTTGCAATGTTGAGCGTCTTTCCCTTCCTTGGGTATGAGGCAGATATGTGCATCAGAGAAAGAACCTGAGGATGAGCCCAAGGCAAGGAAAGCATCAATGAGGGAGTGTAGTTTAGGGATAAGAAGTTTTGAGAATGAAGGAAAAATTCAACAGTGAAACCATCCGGGCCAGGGGCTTTATCTTTTTGAAGACTTTGAAGCACTGTAAGTAACTCTTGTTGAGAGATATTAAGCTCCAAATGAGAGAGATCAATTGGAACGTGAGCTGGTTTTTGGATGTTGGAGAAAAAGCGGTCTAAAGATTGAGGGGAGGGTTGGGTTTCGGAAGAGTATAAGGTTTTGTAAAAGGTAGAGAATTCAGCAAGAATATCTGAATCTTTGTGTTTGAGAACAGAGTGTTTGTCATAGATTGATTCAATATTTAATTTGTTGTTCTTTACTTTCAAATAGTTAGCAAGAATCTTCCCAGCCTTATTTTTACCCCCGTAAAACTTTGCACTCGATTTTAATAAAAATAAAGATGCATCATCCGTGGACTTTTGTTAAATTTCATTTTGGCATTAACCAAAGCTGTTAAGCTGTCCTGCGAACGTGAGGTATAATAAGAATGCTCCAATTTCTTAATGTCAAGAAGGAGAGCAGCTGTAAAGTTGCGAGCAGCTCTCAGTTTTTTTGCTACAAAGCCAATTATAAAATCCCTTGATGCAGCCTTGAAGGCATCCCAAATGGTATGCTTGGGAATGGAGGGATTATCATTGAGAGAAAAAAAATCATCAGAAAATTCAGTGAAAGATGAAGTAAATTTAGGGTCCAAGAGAAGGGAATTATTAAAGCGCCATCGCTTGGGTCCAACTGATTTAGGGAGGATATCAAGTTGAACCAAAGTAGGGGCATGGTCTGAAAGTAGTATCGGGCCAATCTCTGCATGGCTAAGGGTTTGGGCAATGTCATGAGTAACAAAAATGTAATCAATGCGGGATTGGGAGTGATGACAGGGAGAGTAAAAAGTGAATTCCTGCAGCTCCGGATTACATAAACGCCAAGCATCTGTGAGTTTATGCTGAGAGATGGCTTGAGAGAAAAGTTTATGTGACTTACTAGGAATGAAGGGAGCCCTGGAATGTCTATCTAAGAAGGGGTCGAGAGGCTGGTTACAATCTCCCGCTAAAATAAAGTTATTATCAATAAATCTGGTAACGTGATGAGAAAAGGTATACCAGAAAGTAGGATCGCCAGCAGTGGGGGCATAGACATTTAGAAGGGAAATTGGAACATTCTTAATGGAAAGCTTAACAAATGTCCAGCGACCAACATCATCTGATTCCTGAGTAAGCAAAGAGTGAGAGAGACGTTTGTGGCATAAAATAGCTACTCCATTGCGCTTGCCATCCCCTGGAGAGTAATATACATCACCCACCCAAGTTCTTTTCAACTTAACAGATTCTTCAGCAGATAAATGAGTCTCTTGCAAAAAAGCAATGTCAACATTTAAGCGTGCAAGATGTGACAAAATTCTCTGTCGCTTGATAGGAGAATTAACGCCCTTAACATTCCATGTAACTATTTATTTTTTTTTTTTTTGGAAAACCTTTATTTATAGTAAAAAGTACACTGCTATTCAGCCATACATCCCGGAGGCCAGGCAGCATCGATGCAATCCTCAAAATCGTGCACAAAACCGTACACAGGACCAGTCAGGTTTAATTTTCAAAAGAAGCTTGAAACACTAAATAAACCAAGTTCCAGAAAAGGTCAAGGAGAGAAGAAAGAAGAAGAGAAAACGAAAGAAATGGAGAAAGAACCTAGGCTGAGGACAGGTAAAGTACCCTGGGCTGACATCACGGGGAGAGATCCGGGGTAGCACACCCTGTTATACTAGCAATGCAATAAATAGCAGCGTCACAAATGGGGGGTTGTAGTACAGGATAGGAAGCATGGAACTATGGGAAGGGGGGCACTATGGGGACAGACGTGCGTCTGGCGTCACTGCCTCGGGGGGTACACAAATATCACCTCGGTACGAATTCCACGCTCCCCACACAGACCTCCACATTCTAGGCTTGCCTCTGGCCATATACACAGTTTTTTCGCGGAGCATGCACCAGTCCATGTTAGTTTCCCACAAACCAATCGTGGGGGGTGCAGGCGCGCCCCACCTCTGTGCTATGTCCCTCTTAGCGATCATGTTGCCCAGAGTGACCCAGCGGGTCTGAGCGACATTGTAATCATTCGGGCCCCAAATATTGAGAAGGCAGCGTCGGGCTTCCGCAGGCAAGGTAACCCCAGTTACATCTCTCATCACCTCATGCACCCGGTTCCAGAATCGAGCCACCTCAGGACATTCCCAAAGGATGTGCATGAAGGTAGCAAGCACTCCACACCCTCTCCGACACATACCATCCTGCGAAAACCCCATATGTACAAGCCTGGAGCCCGTGACATAAACCCTGTGCAGAATCTTCAGCTGAACAAGACGAAGCCGTGCCGATATGGCCACCTCCCTGGGGGAGGAGACCGCTGACTGCCACTCCTCATCATCCACCTCAATTCCATCATTCACCCAAAGTTCTCTCAGTTTCACCAGCAAGTCAGACCTCACATTAACAAGCTTCTTATAAGTCAGGGAGATGGCACTATCTGGCATGTGACCGTCCAAAACTCTATCTTCCAGCGGGGACGATTCAGGCACTACCTCCCCCATCGGTATACAGGACGAGAGAGCGTGATGAAGCTGCGCGTATCGGAAGTATTCCGTCGCGCCCAGTTGAAACTCGGCCTGTAATACATCAAAGGATTTGATCGCCCCACCAGCCATCACGTCTCCCACCTTGGATATCCCAATGACATCCCATCTGTCGAACCCTTTAGTATGCCACAATTTCCCCAACAAGTCGGAGTCGTACAGTGGAGTGGCCATAGAGATCCTGCCCTGCCATCCCAAGGTCTTGGTAACCGCCCTCCACAACCGTACCACCGTCTTAGTGGGACCCGTCAGCTTCCGATCCAGAGACCTCGAATACAACGCCCTGTAGTAGTTTCCATCATTCATAAGCCATCGGTCCATTGCATAGCCGGGGCTAACTGCTGGGCCGTAGAGGCCATGGTTAACGGCAGCCAGTTGGGACGCCCAATAATATCGAGGCATATCCGGTAGGGCAATGCCGCCATCATAGCAGGGTATGGTCAATTTCACCAAGGATATCCTTGGCCTACCGTCCCACAGCAAGGTGCGCTGCAAATTCTCAATCTCCCCAAAATACTTAGCGGGCACCGGATCCCATGTAACTATTTTTAACGACATATCATGTAAATGAAACTGAATATGTCAATAAAGAAAGGAGAAGAATAAATGCCCAGAATAATAAAATGGATAAAAAAGACATGAAAGTCAAAAAGAGGTGAAGTAACGTGGAGTTGAAAAGCAGTGAAGAGAAAATACAGGTGAGTAAGTAGGAAAAATGCTAGGTGATTGAGAAAATACAAGGAAAGAAAAGGACATAGAAGTAAGTGAGAGAGAAGTAGAGAAGACACCTTTGAACAAAGAAGGACTAGAGATAAACACAGGATCGAAGATGGAAAGGGTATAACGAAGAACAAGGGAAGGAGGGAAAACATACTTACGAAGGGTGAAATTGAGGAAGGGCGATCACAGGGAAGGGAAGACGAGAAGATAGAACGGAGGGGGGAGCGCCCACTGGGGGAGGCGGTCCAACCGGTGCAAACGAACCGCTAAGCCGAGGGGAGTACATACTGTAAACTACGAAACCTGTGGGAGAGAATAGAAAAACAAAATAGTTGAGGAGGAAGAAACATCAAAAAAGTTACTGATAGAAATAAAATAGCAAAGTAAGTGGGAAAAAAGTGAACATATTACAGAACTAGAAGAGAACAAGTATGAAGGAAAACAAGTATAAAGGGAGAGAGTTCAGATAAGAGAAGGATAGAAACAACATGATAGGAACAAGCATGCGCAAAAACAACAACAACTATGCAGCCTAGTTAAAAAAACACAATAATGGGTTATAAAAGTCATGGAGGGAAAGCCGATGAGGAGCTGGAGAGGTCCATTTCAGATGCTTGGCAAGAATTAAGGAAGCTCCGAAGGCGAACAGGATCCTCGTAGGTCGTTGTTTTATTGTTGTAAGTGACTCTAAAAAGGCAAGGGTGAAAAAGGCCATATCTGGCGCCGATGGATCGAAGCTCCGGTCGCATATCCAGGAATGCTTTACGGCGGCTGGCTGTGGCTTTGACATAATCCTGCGCAAAGAAGAGGGTAGAACCTGACCATGTGAGGCGTGGAGAAGCTCGGGCCGCCGATAAAACTTTGAGGAGATCAGTATATTCCAAAAAGTACATAATGACACCTCGTGGTCTAGGAGAAGCTGAAGAAGATGAAGATATGCGACCAAGCCTATGTGCTCATTGTATGTTAAGCGTAGTTCCCTCAGGTAAGTGGAGGAGCTTAGGCAGGAAAGATTTGAAGAAAGCAACGGGATAATTCCCCTCACAATTCTCCGCCAGGCCGTAAATACGAAGGTTGTTGCGTCGATTACGATTTTCAAGCTCCTCAACCTGCTTCTGGAGAGAGCAAATTTGCGACTGCATGTGTGTCACCTTGGAGGACGATTCCTGGAGAGAAGATATGGAGTGTTCCACGGTCGTCACTCTCGCATCCATCTGTGACCAATTGTCGGTTAAGACCTGCAACTTAGAGTTGGTCTCTTCCATGAAAGGACGTAGAGCACGGATCTCCTCTAACAATAGCTCCATAGAGACAGCTGAAGTAGAGCCTGACGGTGATGGAGGGTCTTTTTTGAGGCGTTTCGACGTAACCTTTCCCGGGGCCGGGACAGGACGTTCTGTGTTGGATTGCGACATTGGAGCGGCGAGTGCTTGAGACGCTTCCAGGTGCGCCAGTGCAGAAAAGATTTTGGAATTCTTGATGAAAACACGTCGTGGATTTTTGGAAATACGACCAAGTGCGCTCCTCTCCATATGATAAAAGTCACCACCAAGCAGAAATCAGTAGAAAGGCTGGAAGCTGAGAGAGCTCTTGTCTACCAAAATCAATAGTAAAATGTAGGAGGGTTAATTAGCAGAGAACGTTGAGATGCAAGGAGACTTAGAGGCGCCGTTTCACAGCATGTGGGAGTCGCAAAAATACTCATGGAGATATGCAGCAGTATCCATTTGCAGAAGTGAGGAAGCATTCCTGCTAGTAATTAAAGCGCAAAGTGTTCAAAAAGTGAGAGGTGAGGTACTAGCATATGTGTGCAGCAAGGAAAAGGATCCAACATAAGAGTCCCAGCGTCGTGATAAGGTAAAACAGTCTGGAAAATGCGCGCAATCAATAGGAGGCCTTGGAAGCGAGAAGAATGAGGAGCATTGTGATGAAAACAGTTGAGGAGAACAAAATGGCCGCCAAGATCGTGAAATGCGCAAATAATACTTAAGCAGAGTAAAATAGGCAGAGTAATAGCATTATCATATTAAAGTCTGATGAAGTAAGCTCACCAAGAGCATTTGCGGTGGTCCAAAGCAGCAGATGATGGTGGCAGTGTCCGATATAATGTGCGCGTCAGACGCGCGAGGGGCAGACAAAATGGCGGTCACGGCTGACAGGGAGCCGCGGCCGCTCGTAGTTGCCGAAACAAAGCCTGGAAGAAGCTGAGAGGAGCTGCCGCCGGGTCGCGATGTGCCCCTTACATTCCGGCAGGGAAAGCTCAGTTTTCCAGGCGGCCGGCACAGGTAGGAAGGGGTGAACCCCTCGGCGTTTGCGGAGCGCTTACACGGGAGCCGCCATCCGTATCGGTCGCTAAGCCACGCCCCCCATCTTTGTATACCTTTAAGTGAGAGAATTAAATGTTCAGTGTTCTATTCTGTGCTTGGATTGTCCGGAGTCAGTTTCTCCACTGCTGCTGACAAGGACGGGCCTGCTTCTTATCTCATGAATAAATCTCACTTCAAACTTACTAATTTCTTGGATCATTTATACAACAATTTATTGGCGACGAGTTGGAGGAAATTTCCCATTATAAAGGATTTTTTGATGTTTTCCGAATTACCATACATCAACAAATTGGAGATTGAAAACTTTGAAATTCGATTTCAGAAGAAATATTAAGGTACTGTGGTTATTCGCCTATTCGCGTGAGAATTAATACTTTTCTGTTATCTGGGAGGTATTTCTAATATTGTCGACAGCGTGAGAAGTTCATAAATCAATGTCGTGCTTTTGTGGGAGTTACTATTCTGTCAACGTTAATGTGTTTTGGAAAAGATTAACTGTGTGAATTCAGCGTGGGACGATCGGTCCGTTGAAACCGTTGCCTGCATCTTTCAAGCGCAGCAGTTTAGAACTTACCGCACTACTCCGGCATTATTCGAAACGCGATCCTCATCACGCACAGCTTTTGTCTTCATCTTCGTGACAATGCTTAGCGCGTCATCGAGCAAACAAATGAAGTGATTTAATTTGGCTTCCGGAATCGTCAATGAATTTCGTGCAACGATAATCGCAAAGAGGATTTTTAAAACATTTTCATCTTACAAAGAAACAGCAGTGAATATAAGAAGCAGGTGGAATTCCGATTTATGAAACTTTTATTCTTTTTTTTTTTAAGTGATTTTTGTTGTTCATTGCCTCTAATATCAGGGGGGGGTTACGAGAAATGCGTATGTGTACCTGTAAAACAACTCAGTCCTGTGAAGATAATTAAACTGTATTACAATATATATATATATATGTATTCCGTTTTACAAAGAATTGTGAACACTGATAATAACAGATATGGCTCAACAAAATTTCACAATTAGTGCTCCTCACAACTTTTGGGTGTCAGGAAATGAACCTACAATGGCATGAGCAGAGTGGAAGGAGTACTTTGACAATTACATTTTGGCAAATGATGAGAATAAAAAAATGTCAGCAGATCAAAAGAAGAGAATTTTGTTACTTTCTCTAGGCCCAAAAGGACTGAAAACATTTAACAGAATGCCAAAAACTGCTGTCAGTGGAGATATGAATCCTTATCTAACTGCATTAAGTGATTTACATAAATACTCCACCCCAAAAGTGTGTATAGGGGTTACAAGATACAAATTCTTTCAGCGTAAACAGCTTAAAGGAGAAACTGTTGATGATTTCGTAGCAGAACTAAAAAAGTTTGCTATTGATTGTAAGTTTGGTCAACTCCATGATGATTTCATAAGAGACCAAGTAGTAATGCACAGCAACAACAGTACCATACAAGATCGCTTATGGATCAATGGGGATAACCCTTTAATTGATGTGGTTAATTTAGTACGCAAAGCGGAAATGTCTGGATGGTGCGCGAGTGAGATACAACAGCCTAATAATGAGAGAACTGAAATTTTCAAAGTCAGTCATAAGAAGGTTGATAAAAATAAAAGGTATGATCCTAAATGAAAAAAAAAATCAGAATGGAAACAAAGTAATTATGAATGGAGATGCTATTGTTGTGGTAGCAAAGACCACATGGCGGATAGTAAAACATGTCCTGCTCTCAAACAACTATGCATGAATTGTAGCATGATTGGTCATTTCGCGAAAAGTTGCAGCAAAAAGAAAATAAAAGTAAAATGTGTGCAAGAAATCAGCACTAGCAGTAGTGATAGCGACGAAAATGATGAAGACCAAAAATCCACTGTTTTAAACCTCAGAGAAAGAAGGTTAGTTTTAAACATTGATGGAAAAAGTACTAAAGGTAAACGAGAATGTGATATGTGTATTGGAGGAGTCAACGTAAGAATATATGCTGATTCAGGCTCACCTTTTACCATAATCAATCAAGAGGTTTGGGCTAGTAAATTTAAGGATACGATTGGTGAGTATTTGTCTCCATCAGATATAAACCCAGAAATTTTTACTGGGGAAAGCATCGATATACTTGGATATAGATGGTTAATATTTGAATTTAAAAACAGGAGTGCAAGAGGGAAACCTTATGTAGCAAAAGGAGGTCCATCAGTACTTGGTTGGATGGACCAAAGAAACCTACATATTATTCTTGATCGAAATAGCGTTGAAAAAGTTTTAGTGATTGATAAAGTAGCATCAACTGGGAGATATTTGAAAACAAAATTTCCTGAAGTTTTTAAAGAGACACTTAGGGGGTCATTAGGATCGCGGACGGACTTGAGTCCGTCCGCGACCCCAGAGCATGAGGGAACGTCCGCATGGGCTGCGGCGTTCCCTCTGTGCAGATTAGGATGTGACCGCCAGGGTGGCGGTCACATCCTCTATTTTTAACATTGCTGCGGGTGGAGCTTCAAGCTGCACCCGCAGCAATGTTAAAAATGCATGCACAGCATTTGCGTGCACAAAGCGGCAGGCACCGCGCGGTGCCTGCTGCATTGTGCACGCAAATGCAGGGGGGCACCATAGGTACCCCCCTTGTGCACCCCCCACTACATCTAGGGGGCCCGCAATGGGCCCCTGCAGTGCAGTTACACATGCTTTTCCACGGCGGAAAAGCCGCCGCGGAAAAGCATGTTCCCAAGCACATCCTAATCTGGCTGACGGTGTCTAAGAGACACCTTCACCATTTTAGTGCTTTTCCGCCGCGGTTGTAAGCCAGCCGCGGCGGAAAAGCTGTGGACCTAAACCATGACCCACCAGCCATCCTAATGTGGCGGTGGGTCCTGGTGGGTCCGCAGAGGATTTTCCGCATCCTCCGGGCCGGCGGTGGCTTCCGCCGGCCCGGAGGATGCGGAAAATCCTCCATCCTAATGACCCCCTTGGTACCCTAAAAGGATTTGAACATGAAATTGTTCTTAAAAACGATGCTATTCCTAAAATTCACAAAATGAGAATGGTACCTATTGTTTTACGGGATGAAGTCGAGAAAGAACTAAAAAAACTAGTTGAATTGGATATAATTGAACTATTGAGTCCTCAGATTGGATTACTACGATTGTAGTGGCACGTCGGAGTAACGGCAAAATCCGTTTGTGTGTGGACATTCGCCATGTAAACAACATTATTCTTATCTATAGATTTCCCTTGCCAAAGATAATAGAAATGGTGTCATGTCTCAACAGTTGTTCATGGTTTTCGACCATTGATTTATCAAAAGCATTCCATCATATTTTGTTATCTGAAAAATCTAGGAAGATAACAGCATTCATTACACCTTTCGGGTGTTTCCAGTACAAACGTATGCCATTCGGGCTGGCATCAGCAGCCGCTGTATTTCAGAGACTAATGTACAATCTGTTTGGGAATGAAAAATGGATATCTTTCTTTCAAGATTACATTTTAATTCACAAGGATTGTAAGGATCAACATGGCAAAACTCTTGAGAAGGTTTTAAGTATTTTAGAGTCTAACGGTCTTACTGTAGAGTTAAGTAAATGTAAATTTGCTGTGAGAAGTGTTTCATTTTTAGGTCATATAATCTCGGAAGATGGTGTGAAACCCAAGCCAGAGTTAATTAACACAATGTTGAATATTCCATTTCCAAGTAACAAAGATGTGGTAAGGTCCTTTCTGGGGATGGCGGAATATTGCGCAAAAGTTGTACCAAATTTTGCTCGGAGAGTGTTTAACATCAGACAACTTCTGAAGAAACATGCAAAGTTTAACTGGGACTCACTGTGCGAGAAGGAATTTCAAAATATTAAGGAGTACCTAAATAGAATTCCTCATCTTTCAAATTTTGACCCACATTCAAAAAGTTTAATTACGGTTGATGCGAGTAATAAAGGTCTGGGTGCCGTACTTACTCAGGCTGATGGTGAGGGTAAGGAGAAAATTATATTGTTTGCTTCAAGATCAATATCACCATCAGAAGAGAAATATCCCATAATTGAACGTGAAGCTCTTGCTTGTGCTTGGGCCTTAGATCATTTTAGAGCTTTTGTTTGGGGTATACCAGTTGTTTAAAGAACTGACCACAGGCCATTAGTCAAGATACTTTCAAATGAAGGCATTTCCTCTGCGTCAGCAATACTGGCATGCCTTTCAATGAGACTAAAGGATTATATATATAAAATTGTTTATGTGCCAGGGAGAGATAACTTAATTGCAGATTTTCTATCTCACTTACTTAACCCTCTAGAAACGTGTGAAGATGACCCATGGTGTGACTTCAAAGTTGCTTTAGTACATGATTCTGGGTGGGAAACAGCCATTACAACGCAACTTTTACAACGCACTACCATTACAACGCAACTTTTACAACGCAGGATCCATTACAACGCATGCCTTTACAACGCATGACATTACTTAGCAGATGCTATTTCAACGCATGCCGTTACAACATAAGTATAGGTAAGTATATAATTTTATTTTTTTATTTAATTTAATTCATAACATTATTTAATTAATTTAATTAATATTAAAAAAATATATCTATATTAATTTATGTATTTTTATAAAATAAATTAAATATATTAATTTTAGAAATTTAAAAAAATATGTATGAGTATAGGAGTATATGTTTTTGGGTACTGACGTATATGTTATGAGGTGTTTGGGTATTTTTAGGGTTCAGGGCTAGGTTTGGGTTATGGGATATAGGGGTATTTTTTAGGGTTCAGGGCTAGGTTTGGGTTATGGGATACAGGGGTATTTTTAGGGTTCAGGGCTAGGTTTGGGTTATGGGGTACAGGGGTATTTTTAGGATTCAGGGCTAGGTTTGGGTTATGGGGTACAGGGGTATTTTTAGGGTTCAGGGATAGGTTTGGGTTATGGGATACAGGGGTGTTTTTAGGGTTCAGGGCTAGGTTTGGGTTTTGGGGTACAGGGGTATTTTTAGGGTTCAGGGCTAGGTTTGGGTTATGGGGTACAGGGGCATTTTTAGGGTTTAGGGCTAGGTTTGGGTTTTGGGGTACAGGGGTATTTTAAGGGTTTAGTTTTTAAAATAGTACTTTATATAATTTAAATAAATTACTTTAAGTTATTTTAATATTAATTAAAAAAAGTTCACAAAAAAATTAATTAAAAAAAATAAGTAAATATTTATTAATTAAATTTTTAAAAAAAATAATATAATTGCCTACACTTACGTTGTAATGGCTTGCGTTGTAATAGCATCTGCTATGTAATGTCATGCGTTGTAAAGACATGCGTTGTAATGGATCCTGTGTTGTAAAAGTTGCGTTGTAATGGTATGCGTTGTGAAAGTATGCGTTGTAACATCATACATCCATTCTGGGTTGTCAGCTATTAAGCACACGGATTGGGTAATGGAACAATCAAAAGACAATGAACTTTTGAAGGTAAGGAAAAACATGTCTGTTGGCTGGCCAATGAAAGAATTGTTATCAAAACAATGCAGAGTTTTTTGGGAAGTCAGATCTGATTTGTCTACTGAAAATGACATAATTTTGAGGGGTCATAAGATCATTCCTCCTGTTGGAATGAGGAATACCATTTTAAACCTTTGCCATGAGGGTCATTTTGTTATGGTGAGGACAAAGAATGTTGTGAAAGATTTATTTTGGTGGCCCTCTGTGGACAAAGAAATTGAAAAGTTTGTAAATGACTACATTTTGTTCTAGCTCTGATAAGACTTTACATACTTAGAATCTTCCTATGTCTGATGTAAGCATTCCGAATCAACCTTGTGATAATGTAGCATTCGATATAATGGGACCTATTGGTGAATTTCAAGAGTATGTTCTTGTTTTAATGGATTTATTGACCAAATGGCCCGTTGTTGAGATTGTGGATAGAGCTGATACCAATTCTGTGCTAAAATTTCTGGATAAGACATTATATCAGAAGGGATACCTGTTACGCTTCTGAGTGAAAACAGAGTACAATTTACCTCTCATGCCACTAGAGAATATTTTGACAGAGTAGGTGTAAAACACAAAACTACAGCCTAATATAATCCTAGCGGGAACGGAACTGTGGAAAGATTTAACCGGGTACTTAAGGGTGTAATTCAAGGTGCTTTTAGTAGCAGTCTTGACTGGAAAGTTGCTGTGAAGAAGGCAGTAGGGGCATTCAGAATTACTAAGAATGATGTGGCTAAGATTTCACCTTTTCTAATGATGCGGGGTAGATCTCACTGATGCAAGTTTACTCCATCTTGGTTGAAAGATTGCTCTGTTTCAGAGTGGTCAGTCCAGGAAGTTAAAGAAAGGATTTGTTCAGAAAAGAACAAAACAAAAGAATTTTATAATTCACGGAGAAAAGTATCAAACCCCATGATCAAAATTGGGGATTGGGTTAGGATTAAGAAACTTAAGAAGGTAACAAAGGGAATGAGTAGGTTTTCTAATCCCATAAAAGTTGTCGAAATTTTGAACAATGCCATTCGTGTGGACGATGGTAGAGTTTGGAATTTAAAAATGGTGGCATTATGTAAAGGCAAATTGAATGAGGGTTCTAGACAAAATACTCTTATGGATCCCCTTTGGTTTGAAGACATTAATAGATCTGATCAATAAAGGCCAATTTGTCATGAGGTGGTTGAGCCTTGTGAGAGAGATATTGGATCTGAAGAGGGTAGTTCTGGAATTGGTAGTAAAAGGCAGAAAAATCTACCCATGTGGTTAAAAGATTATGTAGTAGATTAAGTTAGTCTTGTTTTTATTTTTTTGTTAAGAAAGGGGGGAAGGTTTAGGTTACATTTTTTTTAATCTTGTATTATTATTGTAAGTGTTATTGCTGTAAGAAAATATGTAAGCGGAAGTATTGCTGCTGTAGAGAAACATGTAATGCGAATTCTTAATCAAATTGTTTGTATCAAAGGGGGATGTGTTATGTGTCATGTTATCTTTGTATACCTTTAAGTGAGAGAATAGAATGTTCAGTGTTCTATTCTGTGCTTGAATTGTCCTGAGTCAGTTTCTCCACTGCTGCTGACAAGGACGGACCTGCTTCTTATCTCATGGATAAGTCTCACTACAAACGTACTAATTTCTTGGATAATTTATACAACAACCACGCCTAACCCCCTTGAATTCAGGAGCCTGAAAGAACAGTGGGGAGGTGTGCTGTTGCTATTGTCTACAGCCCTCCGCCATTTTGAAATTCAGGGAAAGACAAATATGGGATGGAATGGCTCTTGAACCAACCACCACAAGAATTGGGTGAGTTCATGTTGTTGTAAGAGTGAGGGTATGATTAACGTCAGTGTAACGTAGGCATAAAAATTAACTAAGAGAAATATACGTTTTGTACATATAGCGCCTCAATGAGGCCACTGACTTTGCACCAGTTGACGATTCTTGAAGACTTTCTGGATCCCAGAAGAAACGAGAAAACTTGTTATTCGTGCCAGGGCCCATAATGAACCTAACCCGGTAGAGAAGCCCACCCCCAGTTTGCAGCTTTAGCCTATTGGGTGCTAGGTACCTGCTCACTGCTGTGAAACTTTTCAGTTTTTTCATGACTATTCATTGGCGACCATTCGGTTTCTGGAACCCAGAGGCTGACATTTTTATGTGCGAACAAATGTGCAACCGCAGAAGAACTTTTTAACTTGAAATGAGCTGAGGTAAAGAAAATCTCATTTCCAAAAACAAGGAGGAGGTGGAGGAAAAATGCAAAAGGGGCTCGTCCTCCTTTGTAGATATGTCTTTATCAAAAAGAGCCCTTCTGTCTGAAAGGAGGGGTTGTTTTTCTTTCCACTCAAAAGTTAGTTAGGAAATGGTGAGTTTTCCTTAAATTACCCTAATCCACCAGGGTTTCCCCTTGCTGGCATGCTTCATCATTCGGTTCTACACGTTACGTGTGAGCACTTATAGGTGGTAAAATATATATTTTCAGATGAAGTATATGAAAAGTAGGAGAAAATGTTAAAATACTTTGCTTAGTGCCTTTATCCGGTATGATGAAAATATGGGGAAATGGGGGAACCTAGGGGGCACAATGTGCCTTAGTTCCGCCGGTCGACATATTTCTAATCCTACCCCAAGGTTATATTCTTCAGGACCAAAAAGGATACTCCCTGATACCACTCTGATATCCTCTCCTAAATAAGAGAAACAGACTGTGAAGAAATATATATAGTAAAATACATACAGGATATTCTGTAGAAAAAAATGAACGAAAGTTAGGTTGTCAAAATATTCCCCCTAAATGTGCATTGGCATGCCATAGTCACCTGCATGAGAAAACAAATGTGATATATTTCTCGCAGTAGTGGTGACAAACTTCTAGTGCACCCAAAACATATTTTGTACTGAATGGAGAAACTTAAGGTAAACACAGGATAAAACACAAACATTTTGAAAATATAATGTAGATTCAATAAACATACACATCAGTTACTGCCAATGTGCAACATGAGGCCGTACAGGGGAAGGGGCGACTGTAGTCAAACTCTGCATGGAGGAAGAAGGAAAAAGACCCCAAAAAATCAGATGCAGTATTGTCATTAGTGCCCTGCTCGCTGATGGACATCAGCGGGTGGGGTGGTGACGACGGCCGATAAAGGGGGCAGTCCGTGAATGGAGCACGCTTCGCGTTCCATCACAGAATCAAACCAGCCTTACCACACTTCAGTTTCTGCTGCACTTACCTATTTTCCTCTTGTTGTACGCCGTCGTGTGTTGTAGATGTCTCTAGCGCAATCTTGTTGTGACTGGATGAGTCTTCTCTTCCGGGTTGCATTCTCCCTTCCGGGGCGACAGCTGGTCTTGGCGTTTCCCTCGTCAGCTGTTCCTTGCGCTTTACAGATTCTCCTGAACAGCGCTCTCTGAACTCTTTTCACTTCTCCAAACCTGTAGGGAGAAAAAGAAGGAAAATAATTTATTTAAAGAATCCTCGCCTCCTAACTCACGGTAGGATCAGGGAATGGTATTTCTATAATTCAATTTACTTATCTGATGTCTTTCTTGCCATGCAGTAGAGTTTGGAGCCTCTTCTTTGGATTTTTCAGCATCTTCTCTTATGCTGGAAAATAAGAGAGTGGTAATAGGTTATTTTCCTGAATCCTAAGGATAGCCTATTCTAATTGTGACCCAGCACCTTTTTGTGTAGTATTTCTCTTAATTTTATCCTTTCTAGGAAAATATATTTTGGGCTTTTTCCTAGTAGTATCAGGATAGTCTTTTCACATAGGATGTACCTGCAGACAACCCCGTAAGAATATCATGCCATCGTGCTTGACTTCTTCTCCCTTTCCTTGTTTCATTTTCCCCTCTTCCCGACTTTCACCTCTTTGGCTTTTACTGTGTGTGTTGGGCTGATTTGGTGGGTGAGGGAAGTTGGGATCCCTCATCTGTTCATCCCCCTCACCTCTACGGAAACACCAGCTGAGCTCCACAGAACGCGAAACCCATGTGTATTTTCCACCTGGGCGGGATGGAGGAACGCAAGATTACTTTGCCGGATGTCGAACACATGATAAGGAACCTGCAAAAAGAAACACAGGCCCTGACTCTTAGAGTGGATGCCTTACAACACGCCACTCACACTGCGCCTTCGCCAGATACTGTGTCAGGCGCCCATGGTAACAGTGCCGGTCCTAGGCCTTCTGAGGCCCCGGGCGAAAGGGAAGATGTGAGGCCCCTCCAAGTGACATCACAGAAAGTGACTTCGCAGGACTTTTGATCTTAGTTATTTGGCAAAAGTGCCAAATAAATACACATTGGAATGGAAGTGCACAAATCAAGTAGGGCAAGAGCTACAAAATAGAGACACCTTCAGTGTAATAATCATTGAGCAATAGGTGATCGAATGGCATAAGCACCATAAAGTCACAGGATCATGATCAGACACCACCACCACCACACTTCAACTCATACCAATGCAGAAAAAGTGAGAGAAGACCTCACTGGCGGAGAAGGTGAGCACACATGAAAAGGAGGTGAAGAAGAAAGTAACACTACAGGACGTATCTGACTAGGAACACGTCCCTTGGTGACTCATCTTGTTCATAATTAAGGCTTCCTGTTTTCCGTTTTTACTGATTTTGACAGATAAATACAGACAGAAAACATTTCTTTTCTTGTCTGTATTTATTTTTAAATGTGGATAAAAACGGAAAGTGGGTTGCTTTTAGAGTAACTCTAAATACTGTCTGCCATGGCTGCCAGGCCTGTGGATTGATAGGTTATGGGGCTAAAAAAGAAAGGAATTTTAGTAAATAGCCTTTAACAGAAGTAGATATGCACAAGGTTCATTTTTAAAATAGCATATTTCCTTTTAAGTGCATTGATTTATCTTTTGCAGCCAGTGTTTACAGCATTGAAACATGAAAGGCATTCAATTATGACAGCATATTTACTGGTTAAATAAATGTGGAAATATAGTAATTTCAGCTTCATTTTTCCACAAAACCATGAATAAATATGAATAAATACAGATAAAATTGGCCACAAATAAATGTGGATAAATACAGACGGAAATGCCCAAAAAAATAAATACCATAAAACCGGAAGCCCTATTCATCATGTACTACATCTTACTGTAGAAAAACACACCTCACACCATACAAATTGTATTTGTAGCTTTCACTGTAGTTATCAGAATTAAAATACACATCATACCCTGTCAAATAACCATCCATTGCAATATACTTCCTTTGGTGGAAACATCAAAAAGTGGTTACGAGAAAATGAAAGGGGTTCGGATCACACTTCTGTCACATAAAAGGCTTTTTTGAGAAATTCTGAAAATGTAGTGCCTGGCGAAAGGAAAAAGAAGGGGGAAACTTCACTGATCTTTACAATACCTAGATTGACTTTATTTCTGGTGCTCCCTTGTACAGAAACAGTGGAATGTTCAGCTCTGCTGTGCTGGGATTTGCATGAATGTGTACCAACCTATAGTTACTTTCCTGGAAAAGGCCTGTCATTCAAGCCTATAATTTTTGTATATCACAGCAGTTCTATTGATGTAGCCTGTCATCCGTTTTTATTTTGTTTTAATCATTGCAGAAATGTATTTAACTATGTCACCTTCCGTGGCTATTATGTCATCTTCCGGCTTTTCATATAATTAGGGCTAACGGCCCTAGACTCTCAATGATGAATTGAACTGAAGCAGATGCTGACTTAAAAGTAGCAGCAGGCTCTTGCCAAAGATGGGACGCAGAGACCCTAGGTGAAGTAAGAGAGAGAGAGGGGGCCCAGGGGGCAGTGATGCCTAATGAATAATGGCTGAATGAATACAGAGCTCTAAGCTCTAAGAAGTCTCCTCTCGCACTTTGTTTGCAGCCAGCAGACACCCTTGAATTGAATATCACAGAAATGCCGATTGTAGGCACACGCGTCAGAGGCGGTAACAGATGTCCCCAATGTCAAGTCAGAGGCGGGGCAGGCAAGGACGGTCTGGAAGTAAGTGAGCGATGTGTTCAGTCAGGCACTTCGACCTCGGGGCTACGTGCAACAGAGTGTGGAGAACGAGGCCTGGGAACTGTCTGCAAAATAAACACACTTGATATTATTGGACGGAAGAATGCAGAAATAAATCTGAACCTTTAATACCAGGCTCCGCCGAAGCAGCGGGCCCTCTCTACCTTCAGCACCAGCCATCGTTCATAATAAAGACTGGACTAGCCTGTCCTAGGGGCCTCGCATTCTATGCCCCTATCTTTAATACCAGAGCTGGACACGCCTGTCCTAGCACCATCGGATTACTGTTCTCCCACTGCCTTCATAACCGGAACATTGACTTCTCCCAGGCCTCCTTCCCTGCCTTAGTTAGTTACTGCCTGCAGCCTGCGGCCCGGCCCCTGCGCGAGTGCTGTGCTCACTGCGCAGCACTTTTCCCCATCATCATTTATTTATTCCCGCAACTGCGGGGCCGGCGGCGGGGCCCCCTGAGCGCGAGGCCCTGGGCAGCTGCCCATACCGCCCATGGCTAGGACCGGCCCTGCATGGTAATCTCTTTTTACCTCAGCCATCCTCTTCCAGTAATGTGTCACCAGTATATCACATAACAGCCCCCTCTTCTATACCATTAGCGCAACCAGAAAGGTTTTTAGGAGATCCTGCCAAATTTGCTACCTTTATTAACCAATGCCAGTTGCATTTTATTTGCAAGGCATCCTGTTTCCCCACAGAGCAATCAAAAGTAGCCTTTGTGTTATCTTATTTGGGAGGAACGGCTGCTACATGGTCTATCCCCTTAGTAGATCGTATTGACCCCTTATTGTATGATTACGTGGTCGTCAAAGAGGAGTTAGGGTGATTGTTTGACAGACACTCATTCATGCAATCAGTGGAAACCGAATTGTTGAACCTCAAACAAGGACCAAAGGATCTCATGACATATATCTGCAGGTTAATTGCTGAGACAGGGTGGCCTGATACCAAGCGCAGTGCCCTGTTTTACAAAGGGTTGAAAGATGAGTTAAAAGATGTTTTAGCCCAAGTAGGGGACCCCCCGACTCCTGTAACACACTAATTACTTGGTGGTCAAACTTGACCACAAACTACATGAGCGAAAAAGAGAAAAAGGTTGTTCTGAGACCAGGTTCCTTACGTTTAAAGAAAGAAAGGAAGCCAGACCTCGACAAAAATATTGAAGATCCTGAAACCATGTAGTATCAAAGGGCCCTTGGGTGAAGAAGAAAGAAAGAGACGCAGAGACAAAAAACTAAGATTATATTGTGGCAAAGTAGGACACTTCTTATGAGACTGTCCTGTAAAACCAAAAAGGTGCTCTGAGTCTGTAAACTAGCAAATCCGAGATCTGTAGAGACAGTTTGCTCGGGTAGGTCAGGTTTGATGGTCTCCCAATTCTTGATTAAGAATCATGCCTTTTCTCCTCTTCACCATTTCTTTATGAAAGCACAAGTAAACTGGAGAAATAAATCTGTAGCGGTCCAAATCATGTTAGACTCTGGGGCTACAGGAAATTTTATAGACTCTACATGGGTTAAGCATCTAGCAATCTCTGTAGAACCCGAAAAGATAGTAGAGACAGTAAAAACTATTGATGGGAGGACCATAACATCAGGATCAGTCACGCACACCACTACTGAATTAGAGCTCTGTATTCATAATAGTTACCATGAAACTATTCAGTTTGTTCTTATTTCCTCGCTTCAGTTCCAGGCTATTGTACGAATTCCTTGGTTGATAAAACATAATTCAGATATAAGTTGGCGAGATCAATCCTTGGTTTTCACTTCGGAATTCTGTATGCTACATTGCATGAAGAATGACATACCATCACAACACATAGCCGTTACCAATGACTCCAACTTACCTGAAGTATCTGCCTGCTATCACCCCCACAAGAGGTATTTGATGAAGAAAAGGCTTCTGTTCTACTGCCTCATCGTCCGTACGACTGTCACATTGATTTAGTACCTGGAGCTAGGATCCCATGCAGTCATATATATGCTTTGACAGAGAAAGAAAACATCTATTTGAGGCAGTACTTGGATGACATGTTAAAAATTGAGTTTATTCGGCCTTCTAGGTCTGCTGCTTCATCTTCTCTTTTTTTTATACCCAAAAAACGGGAAGGGGGTCTTCGATGTTGCATTGACTATAGAGCCCTAAACAATGTGACAATAAAGAATAAGTACTCTCTGCCACTTATATAGTCATTACTTGATCATGTGAAAGATGCTACTGTCTTTACAAAACTGAACTTGAGGGGTGACTACCACTTAGTGAGGGTCAGTGAAGGAGATGAATGGAAGATAGCCATTCGCACCAAATTTGGACTCCATGGGTATTTGGTCATGCCCTTTGCGCTTTGTGATGCCCCTGTTGCTTTCCAATTTTTAATTGACGAGGTATTGAGGCAGGTATTGGATGTGAGTGCCATTGCATACATTGATGACATTTTGATCTACTCCTCTACTATCAGAGAACACATAAGACATGTGAAAATTGTGTTAGAACGTCTCGGAGACAACAATCTCTGTGTCAAGCTGGACAAATTTGAATTCCACTTTCCTGAAGTAACCTTTTTGATTTTTCTCTAATCCTCAAAAGGGGACCCCATGGATCCAAAAAGGTTGCAGCTAGTATGTATTGGCCTTCTCCTAGCACTGTGAAGAGAGTGTAAAGTTTCCTGGGTTTTGCCAATTTCTACAGATGTTTCATCAAAGGCGTTGCATCTTTGGCATCTCCCATTACAAAACTCTTGAGAAAAGGGATGCCTTTTTGTTTGTAAAAACTGTTTTTGTTACTACCCCTATCTTGAAACATCCCGATTCCTCTCAGCCATTTACAGTAGGAGCAGATGCTTCTCAGGTGGCCATTGGAGGCGTATTTTCCCAGAGCGCCATACAAGCGGGACAACTACACCCTGTTCCCTTTTATTCACACAAAGTCACACCTACTGAACAGAACTATTCGGTGGGAGCTAGGGAGTTATTAGCCATTAAACGTGCCTTTGAAGAATGGCATCAGTATTTGCTAGGGGCTTTGCATACTGTTACCGTCATCACTGATCACAGAAACCTACAGTTCTTGACAGCAGCTAGGGCTTTATCCATGCGACAGCTATGATGGACACATTATTTCAGAAATTGTGATTACTTCATACAGTTCCAGGTGGGCAAGAAACATGGTAAGGCAGGCATCCTGTCACACTATGGCTATGATATACCCGATACTCAGAACACTCACGACCAACCCCTTATCTTAAGTCCGGATCACTGAAACAATATCGACGGACCGAATATCGAGTACAAAAAATATCGATGTAATTATATCGAGTACAAAAATATCGACTCCCAATACTTAAACAATAAACTACATAAATATCGACTCAACAATATTGCACCAAAAAAACATCGAAAACAACATTATCGACCCTAAAAAATATCGCAAATAAAATATATCGACTTTCAACACATATAAAGACAATCAAAAATATTGAAAACAAAAATATAGACCACTAAAACATCGCTAAATCAAATTATCGACTTCACTATACATAATAAAAATACGAATATATCAGGCCAAAAACACAGTAAATGGTAACATAAATCAGCATACTTATATAAATATAACATACTACAATCAAGCAATAAATAAACAGCAACATTTATAAATATAAAACATTTTTATAATACAATAACTTCACATAATATAATCATATACAACATTATACAGCTCACATTACAATACAATATTAAATAAAAAGAATGAAAAATAAATGCTCCACAATATAAAACCATTACCTGGCGTCTACAAAATGAATCACATAACTACCAAAAAAATTCAAAATATCTCAAACAACCAATAAAAAAACACCAAACAATTAAATAGACCAATGAAATCAACCAACACATAATTGAAACACTATATAAAGAAAGAAAACACCCAATTAGATACCACTTGGTGCTACAAAACGTGAAGGAGGGGATACTCTGCCAAATTTTCACCAGAAGAGAAAGCTGCTACCATCAAACAAAGGATTAACAAAACAAAAGTAATGCCAATACCTGACATTAACTACTAGGCTTAGCACTAAAAGCTACAACTAATAAATTAAACAATAAACTAAGCATTTTCTTTCATTTTTACCATGTACTGCAGATATACCACAATTAAAGAAAAAAAGCCAACATTTACAAACCTATCAACTCTAAAAACAAAGTAAGTATACAAACTGAAATAACAGAGACAACTTATAAAACAAATCTTAGAAAGAAAACATCCAAATGAAAAGGAATCCAATAATGGTAAACAAATTATATACAATAAATAATTTTACTTTTACCAACAGAGCAATCAACAAAAGAAACAGAGAAGAAACGCATCATAAAACAGAGCACAGCCCTCCAAACAACAGAAAAACTGGTAAATATACTGTGAAAATGTGATAAATGTAATGATAAACGTAAAACAAATCTAAATTTCTCTATGTAACATGTATTTACTGTAGAAAGAAAACAGAACAATGGCAGAAGAAGCTAAATTTGTAACTTCACAGAAAGGCAAAATGCTTCTTTGTTATATGGGCTATACATATACCCAAGAAAAACAACATCAATTGAAAGGGTTTTGGAAATGCAGCAAATATTACAGTAATAAATGTTATGTTTGTGCTATAACTCAGGAAACAACTGTAACTAACACAACAGAACATAACCATCCTCCCAACGTGACAGAAATTGTATTTTGTATGCTTTTATGTTTTTTTGTCAAAACACTGAATAAAGCTAATTTTGAATTTGACAGAAATAGAAATTAGACAAATGCTTGACTCACTAAAAGAAGCAAGCACTAACACAGACCACCCATCTACAACTATTCTTAAAGACCATATAAGAACTCTCCCCCAACATGCAGCAAGCCAACTCCCTTCTATAGATTCTCTAAAAAGGACAATAGCTAGGCAAAAAAGAACAACTACAGCTACACCACCTGCCCCAAAAACCTCTGAGCAAGTCCAAATTCCCCCTGAACTAACTATAACCCATAATAACGAACCTTTCATCATATATGACAATGCATCTAATGAAAAAAGAATTATAATGTTTGCTACAGCAAAAAATATGGTGAAATTACACCAATGCGAAACATGGATGATGGACGGCACATTCTCAGTATGCCCCAAACCATTCTACCAATTATACACCATCCATGGACACTATCAAAACTGCAATATCCCCTTCATATATGCCCTACTACCCAACAAACAGCAAACAACCTATACTGAGGTTCTAAATAAAATAAAAGACCTAACAAATAATTACTTCCCCCAAAAAATTATCATTGACTTTGAGAAAGCAATGCTAAATACAATTCTAAAGACCTACCCTCACACAGCAATCCAAGGTTGCTACTACCACTTTAACAAATGTATATGGAAACATATACAAAAATCTGCCTAAGCACCCAATACTGCACTGACAGTACTTTTGCCTACCAGGTAAAAAAATTAATTGCACTGGCCTACGTTCCAGTTACAGACGTAGCGGAACATTACAACCTATTAATAGATAGCCCCTATTATAAAAAAATGAAACAAAACTAAGTCCTCTCTTAGATTATTTCAAAGATACATGGGTAGGGAGACTACACAGATCTGGACACAGAAGGCAACCAACATTCCAAATCCCCTGTCGGAATGTCTACCTAAGTACACTAAATAAACAAGCTAAAAGCAACACCGCTGTCAAAGGATTGCACAATGCTTTCCAAGCAGGTACAGGCAGAGATTCCCTAACCCTACATAAACTCCTTCAAGCATTACAGAAGGAGCAAAGCTACCAAGAACTCCGAATGGAGCAATCTATAACACAAATAGGCCCTAAACTAACTAAAGAAACGAACAAATGTACAACACCTTACAAAGCCAGGTAACCCTATACCCAACTACCAGAGGCCTACCATACCTATCTACCATAGCTAAAACAATTCTTTAAACATAACTCACATACCTACACTATTCAAATAGTAAACATATAATATATATATATTAAACACATGTTAGAAACTGTAACAAAATTATTCAAATATATTTAATATATTTATTTAAATATATCTAAATAATTTCCTTACAATTTCTAACATATACTATAAAATTACATAAAAAAATAACATGACAATCCTACCCAACAAAAATGAAAAATACTTACTCACTTTGTTGCTGAAGAGAAACCTTTGTAACCAAATAAATCCTTCTTTAGAAGTAATCCACCCAAACAATCCAAACTAGATCATCCAAAAATAACACGAAATCCAAAAAAGTTCTTCTCCAACACAATCCACTCGAAAACCCTTAAAAACCCAAAAATAGTTTCCAAAAACAGAAAAAACGCTCCATGGAAATGTAAGATAAATAAAATTAAAAAAACACATCCATAAAGATTCTTCTCCATAATAGATCCAACGATAACCCATTAAAAACCCGAAAATAGTGTAAAAGATAAAAAACGCTCCTGGAAAAAGCGAAAATGTTAGAAAGTGTGTGTCTAATATATTAAAAAATAATAGACACCCTTCTTCCAAAAAAAACGCAATCTTCTCCCAAAAACGACATCCACACGAAGTACCTGTAAAATAGAAAAAAACCATACCCACCCGCACACAATGCACACCAACATACAATTTAAAACATTATTAAATATAATACAAAACATTTAAGTAATATTTCTAACCCTATTCCTACCTCATCAACGTACTAACACAAAACGAGTAAACCGGAACCAAAACGATAACTGTAACTACCACCTAAAACACACACATCCTACAACTACCAAACAATAGAAAACCTAAACACACTCCACAAACACTCAAACTAAACATATAACTTAAATAAAGTACTTAAAATTAAACTTACCCTTCCATACGCGAAGCAGCCTCCAACCGGGAGCTCTTCCAAGTCGAAATGACCCAAAATAACATGACGCGGTAACAAAATAGTCCCAAACAAATAGTCCCATTTATATTAACATTAAATAACATTCTAAAATGATTTTACACGTTACAATATACATTATGTAACTATTGTATTTTTTTTAATTAAACAAAAATGTAACATTGTTATAAAAATTATTACAATGTACTATATGTTATTTTCAATGACTGCATATTAAATAAACAAACATTTACCTTAAAAAAAATTACTTACATGACTGTCTGAATATACAATACTGTTAATAATATTACTATTATTTACTGTTTGCATAAACCAATAATTTACCTAAAAACATTACCAATGTAAAAATACTTTACCTCTGTAAAAATTATTATTAATAATATTTTATATATTAATATTAATAATAATAATTTATTTAAAAACACAAATGTAAATTGTATATTAATGTTATTAAAACCTACCTTTTTTTATTATTGTTTATAAATATGTGTACTACAAAAAATGTTTAAAAATACTACCACAGTGTTAACAAATTATAAAAATAGTTGTTGTATATGACTTGTCAAATACATCTTTATGTTTACATTAAAAACTGTGAAATAAACAAAGAAATGTACACTCAATAAATATTACTTTACTTAAAAATAATTGTAATAAATTATGTTTGCAATAATACATTTTTGAGACAAATGTACAACTGTGATGAAAATGTAAATGTTTTTAATTTATATCATGAAAATAAAAATGTACAGATAACATTAAAAAATGTCAATAAAATTATTTTCTGATTTCTTATTTTATTACCCTCTTTTTAAAAATAATAAAATTTTAAAACAGGCTGTGACTCTGATTAATTTCTTTTTAATTACTAACAATTACAATAATTAATTAATATACTCTCACAAAATACTAAACATTCATATATTAAAATGTACTATTCCCACTCCATCAGCTATATATTCTACCAAGGTGCTTAACAGTCAACCCAAAGAATGTATTATTCCCACTCCACCAAGTATAAACTCAGGGAAGGTGCTGGACACTCAAACAATATAATTTAATATTCCCACTCCACCAAGTACAAACTTAGGGAAGGTGCTGGACACAAAACACATATAATTTACTATTCCAACTCCACCAAGTATAAACACAGGGAAGGTGCTGGACACTCAAACAATATCATTTACTATTCCCACTCCACCAAGTATAAACTCAAGGAAGGTGCTGGACACAAAACCTATATAATTTACTATTCCAACTCCAAGTATAAACTCAGGGAAGGTGCTGGACACACAAACAATATAATTTACTATTCCCACTCCACCAAGTACAAACTCAGGGAAGGTGCAGGATACTCAAGAAATATAATTTACTATTCCCACTCCACCAAGTACAAACTCAGGGAAGTTGCTGGACACAAAACACATATAATTTACTATTCCAACTCCACCAAGTATAAACTCAGGGAAGGTGCTGGACACTCAAACAGTATCATTTACTATTCCCACTCCAAAAAGTATAAACTCAAGGAAGGTACTGGACACAAAACCCATATAATTTACTATTCCAACTCCACCAAATATGAACTCAGGGAAGGTGCTGGACACTCAAACAATATCATTTACTATTCCCACTCCAAAAAGTATAAACTTAAGGAAGGTGCTGGACACAAAACCCATATAATTTACTATTCCAACTCCACCAAATATGAACTCAGGGAAGGTGCTGGACACTCAAACAATATAATTTACTATTCCCACTCCACCAAGTACAAACTCAGGGAAGGGGATGGATACCAAACCCATATAATTTACTATTCCCACTCCACCAAGTATAAACTCAGGGAAGGTGCTGGACACAAAACACATATAATTTACTATTCCAACTCCACCAAGTATAAACTCAGGGAAGGTGCTGGACACTCAAACAATATAATTTACTATTCCCACTCCACCAAGTACAAACTCAGGGAAGGTGCTGGACAATCAACCTATATAATTTACTATTCCCACTCCACCAAGTATAAACTCAGGGAAGGTGCTGGACACTCAAACAATATAATTTACTATTCCCACTCAACCAAGTACAAACTCAGGGAAGGTGCTGGATATCAAACCCATATAATTTACTATTCCCACTCCACCAAGTATAAACTCAGAGAAGGTGCTGGACACAAAACACATATAATTTACTATTCCCACTCCACCAAGTACAAACTCAGGGAAGGTGCTGGACAATCAACCTATATAATTTAGTATTCCACTCCGACAAGTATAAACTCAGGGAAGGTGCTGGACACTCAAACAATATAATTTACTATTCCCACTCCACCAAGTATTAACTCAGGGAGATACCGGACACAAAACCAATATAATTTACTATTTACTTTAATTTTGTTTTAATATTTTTAAAATTAAAAAAATTAAATTTACAAATACACATTTTTAAAACACTCCCCACCCCATACCCCTAAAAACCAACATCCAGTTCCTAAATTTTATTATACATTTTTAAATTATTTTTAAACAAATTACATTTTTAAAAATTACATTTTTTTTAAATACACATTTTAAAAACACTTTCCACACTATTCCCCTAAAAACACACATCCCGTCCCTAAATGTTATTATACATTTTTTTTAATTTAAAAAAATTTAGTTTAAAAAAAAAATTAAATTATTACAAATTCACATTTTTAAAACACTCCCCACCTTATTCCCCCAAAAACCTACATCCCACTCCTAAATTTTATTAAAAGTTATTTTTTTTATTTAAATTCACTTTTTTAAACACTCCCCACCCTATTCCCCTAAAAACCCACATCCCACTCCTACATTTTATTATAAATGTTGTTAATTTTTGTAAACAATTTAAATGTTTAAATTTTTTTTAAAAAGTGTTTAAAAATACAAATTTTACCAAAACTCCCCACCCTATTCCCCTAAAAATGCACATCCCATTCCTACATTTTAATATACTTTTTTTTAGAAATTTTAAAAATGTAGTTTGAAAAAATAAATAAATAACATTTACACATTCACATTTTTAAAACACTCCCCACCCTATACCCCTAAAAACCCACATCCCACTCCGAAATTTTATTATGCATTTTTTACATTAATTATTATTATTATTTTTTAATTAAAATAAAAATATTACAAATTCACATTTTTAAAACACTCCCCACCCTATTCCCCTAAAAAGCCACATCCCGCTCCTAAATTGTATTATACATTTATTTAACTTATTTTAAATAAAAAAACATATATAAAAGAAATTCTAAATTCACATTTTTAAAACACTCCCCACCCTATTCCCCTAAAAGCCCACATCCCGCTCCTAAATTTTATTATACATTTTTTTCAAATAAATAATTTTTTCAAATTATTTATTAAAAATTGTATAAAAATATATATATATTTTTATAACTTAACTAACATATTTAACAATCTAAAATCCAAATATGGATATTCTTACACTCTATATTTAAATTTCAATATTCTAACATTCTATATTCTAACACTCTATATTTTTACATTCGATATTCTAACACTCTATATTTTTACTTTCGATATTAATTACTTACAAACATAAACAATATTTTACACACTCAATATTAACAACTCGATATTACTACCTTCGATATTTTTTTTTCACTATAAAAATCGATATAACTTACCTCGATATTACTTACCTCGATATTATTGCAGACTTGATATTCCTGACTCGATCTTATGTCCACTCGATAAAAAAAACTCGATATTTAGACTGCATACCCTTAAGTCCCGAACGTCTCTTGGGGGTTATATGTTCAGAGGATTCATTCTTGAGAGAGGTACTCCATGCACAATACATAGATGAAACAAAAGAGTTTGAAAACAAAGACAAGGGAGTGAGAAGTCAGAATCTGTTATACATACAAGTATGTAGTGTTTCCTACTAGGGCCTTACAGCAACAGGCTCTTGATTGGTTTCATTTGCATGTTTAGCAGGACACCCAGGTTATAAGAAAACCATTGCCATACTTAAAATATCTTTTTGGTGGCCATCTATAGGTCAGGGCAATCACCTATACATTCAGCAGTGTCATATCTATGCCCAAAGCAAGAGCTCCCACCAAATACAAGTGGGGCTGTTAACTCTCCTTTCCACACCTCCTACACCATGGGACTCCATTTCTATTGACTTTATTGTTGAGCTTCCACCCACTAAGCAGCGACATACCGTCATATTTATGGTTGTAGACATGTTGTCCAAAATGTCCCATTTTATACAGTAGAAAAGTCTACCTGACTCTAAGGAACTAGCTTCTGTCTTTCTACAGCACGTAGTTAGGATTCATGGCCTTCCATCCGATATTGCATCAGATCGAGACCCTCAATTTGTGTCTACATTCTCGAAGGGTTTGGGTACACTGTTGCAAACAGATTGAGACTTTCTTCCACACATCATGAGCAAACTGAAAGGGTATATCAATGCATTGAACAATACCTGAGGTGTCAACTGCTGCACAATTCTGAAGAATGGCATACCTTTCTTTGGACTGCAGGATTTGCGTATAATAATGGTGAACACTCTTCCATTGGTCTCTCTCCTTTTTTTTGCAATTTTAGTTTTCACCCTCGCTGTGGGCTCTTGACTCCTTCTGTTACCTCTTACACTCCTGCAGCCTTGGAATTTGTGAATCACCTTCTGAGAATACATATACAGGCCCAGGGAATGAAGATAACACCGATCAACATCGGAGACCACCTCCTAATTATGCATCTGAGATAAAGTATGGTTGTCCACAAGAAACATCAATATAAAAGGAAGAAGAAAGTTTAAACCATGCTTTATTGGTCCTTATGTTATCTCCAAAGTGGTGAACCCTGTTGCCATGAAATTTATAGTTACCTGCCTCTTTGAAGATCCATCTGGTTTTTCACATTTCTCTACTAAAGCTTTTAGTTACTGGAACTGTGATCCCTATACAGCCTACCCCTGTATTGGTCGAAGACGAGCCTGAATACAAAGCAGACTATATTATGGACTCCCATAGAGTGCAACGCAGACTGCAGTATCTGATACATGGGAAAGGGTATGGGCTTGAGGAACGGACTTGGGATACCGCTCGTCATGTTCACACCCCTAGGCTTTTGCGGTTGTTCCATAGACGTTATCTAGCTAAACCTAAGCCGATTGGAGGGAATTAGAGGGTGTATACTGTCATGAGCGCCCCGCTCGCTGATGTATGCCAACTGGCGGGGTGGTACCTAATAAAGGAGGAGGTCTGTGAATGGAACACGCTTCTCGTTCCATCACACATTCCCACTGAGCCTTACCACACTCCAGTTTCTGCTGCACTTACCTGTTTTCCTCTTTTTGTACGCTGTCGGGTCGTGGAGACATCTCCGGAACATTCTTGCTGCGAAGGGAGGAGTCTTCTCTTTCGGGTCGCATTCTCCCTTCCGGGGCGTCAGCTGGTCTTGGCGTTTCCCTCGCCGGCTATTCCTTGCACATTATAGATTCTCCTGAACAGGCTCTCAGAACTCCTTCCACTTCTCTAAACCTGTTGGGAGAAAAAGAAGGAGAAGAATTAGTTTAAAGAATCCTCGCCTCCTAACTCACTGTAGGATCAAGGAATAGTATTTCTATAATTTAATTTACTTATCTGATGTCTTGCTTGCCACACAGTGGGGTTTGGAGCCTCTTCTTTGGATTTTTCAGCATCTTCTCTTATGCTGAAAAATAAGAAAGTTGTAATAGGTTATTTTCCTGAATATTAAGGATAGCCTATTCTAATTTTGACCCAGCACCTTTTTGTGTAGCGTTTCTCCTAAATTTATCCTGTCTAGGAAAATATGTTTATTGTTTTTTTCCTAGAAGTATCAGGATAGATGCATTTTTTGGGTCATGTGGATACTATGGTGGCCTCCGTTAAGGTTAGTACTATTCACGCTTTTCATAAATTGAATACCAGGTTCTGCGGCCCTAACGTTAATGCTTAGTGCCTTTTATGCTTATAGACGCAACAGTTCTGAGTTAATACCTGCACATCTATACCTGAAAATGAATAGGAAGAGGGATGTTCATCAGGTATATCATTTCTAATATATGTCACATTATTATTCATACGACTTACCTCTGCATGCATGCATATACTTACCTTATGTTATTTTCCCATAGGATGTATCCGCAGTCAACCCCATAGGAATACCGTGCCATCGTGTTCGACTCCTTCTCCCTTTCCTTGTTTTGTTTTCCCCACTTCGCCACTTTCACCTCTTTGGCTTTGACAGTGTTGGACTGATTTGGTGGGTGAGAGAAGTTGGGATCCGACGTCTATTCATCCCCCTCACCTCTACAGAGAGACCAGGTGAGCTCCACAGGTATACAGTGATTAGCACTACCAATCGGGGCTGCGTTATGTGGTTGTTCCTGTCATACAGTGTCGAGGCTACGCCCTTGCTGAGGGTGGCACCCGCCTTTGGCTCCGTAGGTGCCTGTTCTATGCTTCTGCAGGCATTTTGGTGGAGCCGCAGTGGTGGGATGTCCGCATCCTCTTGTCTGGAAAAAGATTGGGATGCTGACTGCACAAAATGGCTGCAGTAACGGAACCACTTCCTGGTACCTTGGTGTAACACCCCAGGTGCCAGGTTTGGGACAAGGAAAGGGTGATTAGGGGGGGAACAAAATAATCTTTTATAATAAAATGATAAATGGGATGAAAATGTGAAGTAAAATGTGAAAAACTTAAAAACTTTTAGAAATAGTTAAAATAGTGTAAGGTGGGTTACATTGTTGGTATGTAACTTCCTGTTTGCCATGTTGGATAAAAATGGAAAGAAAATAGAATTCAAAATAAAACTACTCATTGTGATGATGAAGGGCACATAAAAAAAAGCCCCATCGTATATTTTCATTCAGGCCGTTGAGGTGTGTCTTCAAAAGGAAACACTCAGCAATGCTCTCTCTCTAAAAGTTGAGATTCGAGATTTACTCGTTCAAGGATGACCCAGCGGCAATCGTTAATGGCGTGTTTCAATCCCATGTCATGTGATCATTTTAGAAGTGGCTTGTCTACATCTTAAGCTACTTTGGCGTTCCCCTATTCTCACTTTCGCTTTTCTACTGGTAATGCCAATGTAGTGTAGATTGCATGGGCAGGTGATCATATATACACCAATTCGAAATTGCAATTTGTTAATTGTCTCAAATCCCATGTAGTATTATCATTGAATGTGAGTGTTTGTGCTGCTTGGGTCAGATGGCAAATGCGGCAAACGCTTTAAAAGCTGCATGGGTGATGGCCTTTTACTGGGAAAGCCGGGACTGGGTTTTGCTGGTGTTGGTTTTCTGCGGTCATGTGTGGACCAGCATGTCTCTGAGACTCTTTTCTCTTTTGTGTGAGAACATGGTTCTAGGAAACTGAAGAGTACCACTATTCACAATGTGCCCATGTTTGTTGATGATCTTGCTTATTTGGGTGTAAAGAATATCTCATCATCTTTGACAGTAGTCATTCCAGCCTGGCTACTTATGACAGATTTGTGGTAGCAACTGACTTCTCTATCATTTTGGTTGTTACATGTGTGTGCACTACAACTGGGGGAAGTGCAGTGTTGTTGCAATACTTTTAATAAAAAAATCTGCAAAGACAATGTCAGTTCGCCTACGTCTCCTTTGTAATAAGAGAAAAAAGCGAAGGGTTTGCTTACTGTCTGGGGAAATGTACAATGAAAGGGCGACCTGTCTCTTTGAGAGGAAACCATGCTTGGTAGAGAAGGATCACCTGCCATGACTAACAAACACTTGCTTAATGTTACAAGCACAAAGGATCATCTGCACCCCTATATATTCCCATGAATATGTAGGGGTGCAGGAATGAAAACAAGGCCCCCACACTTCTCCCACCCTGCAAAGCATCCTTCCCAATCTGGGAGCGATTGGCACTTTTAATCAGACACTCCCCCTTTCTGACTGGTGTTTCTGAAGGTGTGATGGTACCTCCACCCATTTATAACACCACAAAATGTGCTGCGTTGTGGTCAATACTTGTAATTTACCTTTGGAAGGTATATGCAGGGCCAATGGAATTGTGCGTCAGGGATGGTCCCATTTATACAGCAGAGTTGACTATATCATGTGGCATGAAAAGGCAACTAATGCAGCAGAGCGCAGCACATTTTGTGATGGGATTACTTCAATATTTTGTTTGTTTTACTCATGTTAACTGTATGGGCAAAGGTTCCACTCCATTCCAGATTAACACCCAAGCATATCAATAAGCAACTGAAATAATGATATGACCAGTCGACCTTTGTAAAAGGTCTTTCACTGAGCAGCAACAGGTGTTTCTGCGTGTTTAGTAACTTTTGATCTCTTTGCACTAAAACATTTTTTTTGTTAAAATCTGCAGATTATGGAGCAGATAATAGATGATATGGTAAATGCAACACATGCATAATTATGCAGAAAACGGTGCAGCCACAAAATCACACAATTCCACTGGCCCTGCTTTTATAAGTAGAGGATGCTGTTAACATTCTGCGATTGGGCCACGTGGCTTCCAGCTCCCTCATGTGGTGACGCTCTAGTTGTTCTCTGGGCGGGCGCCACGGCGGAACCTGAAGTGCGGCCATTTTAGCGAGCCGCGACTCCCAAGCCCGTCAGACGCTCTCTCCGGCGCTCAGTAGAATAAAAGCAGTATCTACCACCCCTTGGCTCCACAGTGATGATTTGTGGTAGAAGCTGACCTGTATAAATGGCGATGAGGCACGGGATGGTTTAACAGCGTGCAGAATCGACGCTGCACACCCGGTGGCCCTTAAACATTGAGCGCGGCAGAGGGATAGGAGTGCACCCACAGGACGTGGCCCCAGTGGAGAGAGTGTGGTGCATGGGCACAGGCATAAGTCACCAGAGAACCCACTACCCCTGCAACAGCTGGTGAGTGCGCAGTGCCAACCAAGGCACCCAGCAAAGAGCATACAGGGACACAGAGGAGGGCCTAGAGGGCGATGAGAGCAAGTGGCCACTATTGACAGTGGAAGAGGCCGCATAGGAAGAGGAGGAATGCCTCGGTCCACAGCGATACAGTAGAGAAGGACATAGGAGTGAAGTCGAAACGGGGGGGGGGGTGAGCTATACCCCAGAAAGTTCTAGCCGCAGGCCGAGCCTACCGAAGAAAGGGGCAAACCGAAGCCCATCACATGTGTCCCAAACGCAGCCCTGGACTCCCCAAGTACGTCCAGCAGCTAGGAAGGAAGTGCAGTGCCCACGCAAGAAGGCAGATAGGAAGAGAGGCAAGCATCAGGAAGCCCGACAAGCGTTGTCGCGCCACAAAACCAAGTCCAACGCAACGCTGGAAGAATGAGTGCGCAGTCATCCTCTCTCACCAACCTGGTCCCGTTCCTACCCAAGAGAGGCGAACCGACAATGCCATGGGAAAACTGGAAGAGGTATTTTCGGAATTATCTTTCGGCCCTGGAAGAAGAGAGAGAAGGGGCCAGTACTGAGAATGAGAATAGGAGGAGTAGAGATAGGCATAGTGGCGGACTCGGGTTCCCCGTACACGATAGTGCAACGAACAGTGTGGGAAAGAAACTTTCAAAATGAGACGAAGGCGAGCCTAATTTCCCCGGACATACGCCCTGTCACATATACAGGGGAACCTATACTCATGGTAGGGTATGGCCCCCTCACATTCGAATTCAAAGGACGCAAGGCAGACGGCAAGCTGTATGTGGCCACGAAAGGACCGTCGGTATTGGGATGGATGGATCAAGGCGCCTTGGGTATTCAGCTCAACCCAGGAGGAGTCGACAAAGTGTTAATGACGGACACAGAGCATGGATATGAAGAGGATGCGTGGAGAAGAGAATACCCGTAGGTCTTCAAAGGAACTATAGGTCGGATGACCAAGTTCACGCACAAAATATGCTTAAAAGAAGGAGCACGTCCAGTGAGCCACAAGGTCCGCAACATACCGTTCCGAAGCAGGGAAGCGGTACAGGAGGAGTTGGGGTGCCTGGAAAAGAGCGGCATCATAGAGGCCATTGAGAGTGCCAAATGGCTCGCCCCTCTCGTCCTGGCACAGAAGCCCATAGGGAAGGTGCGTCTGTGTGTGGACCTCAGGGAACTGAACAAGAACATATGGGTAGACAAATTCCCTCTACCCAGGATCAATGAAATGCTGTCTAATACTAAGGGAATAAAGTGGTTATCCACAGTGGACCTCTCTTCCGCGTATCATCAAATCGCATTACATCCATCTTGTAGTCACCTAACATTGTTCATAACCCCGTTCAGGTGTTATAAGTTTCTAAGAATGCCGTTTGGCCTAGCGTTGGCAGCCGCAGTATTCAAAAAAACTGATGCATAGACTATTCCAGAAGGTGGAAGGAGTGCAATACTTTGAGGACGACATCCTCGTAATGGGGAAGTCAAAAAGCGACCATGACACAAAGCTACACCCGGTGTTGTCCATAGTGGAGAAAAGTGGGCTCACGGCGGAATGGGTGAAATGCAAATTTGGAGTAAAATCTGTGACATACCTGAGTCACGAGATCAGCGAGAAGGGAATAGAACCTAAGAGAGCAAACATGACAGCCATCCAAGATGCACCAACACCAACGAGGAAGGAGGACATACGCTCGTTTTTTTCAATGGCTGAATTCTACAGCAAGTTAGCTCCGCATTTCGCGTCCAAGACCCATCACCTGAGGCAACTTCTGAAGGAGAAGAACACGTTCAAATGGTCCAGTGAGGAACAAGCGGAGTTTGATGCCCTGAAAAAAGAGATCTGCAATGCAGTACCCCTCAAGGGATTTGACCAAGCAGCCCTATCCATACTGACCACTGACACTAGCGACAAAGGTTTAGGAGCTGTATTGATGCAGAGGTCACAAGAGTGAGAAGTCTCTACGGTCAGCTTTGCCTCAAGGTCGCTAGCACCAAACGAAGAAAAATTCAGCGTAATCGAAAAAGAGATGCTAGCAGTGGTGTGGGCCATGGAGCGGTTCCAACAGTTCTTGTGGGGCTCCAGTTTCCTACTTCGCATGGACCATAAACCACTAGCGAAAGTCCTCACCTCCAGCGGACATGCCCATGCGACGCCCCGCATAGCCAAGATGACTTTGAGATTACTAGACTATGCATATGAAGAAGAATACATTCCAGGAAACAAAAACAGAGTAGCCGATTTCCTAAGCAGAGCAGCGGCTATGGAACGGGCGGAACACCAAGAACCCTCCGGATGGGAAAGCTACATGGTGGCGTTAACACAAGATCATGAAAGCGTGATCAGCGAAAAGGAATGGGAAGAGGCGTACACCCAAGATGAGGCCTTAGAAGCGGTAAAAGGCTACGTGATGCATGGATGGCCGGATAAGAAACACCTTGACAGTCAGATGAAGAAGTTCTGGGAAGTTCAAGAGGAATTGTCGATTGGAGACAACCCAGCATTCCTACTGAGAGGGGACAAGGTAATTTCCCCACAGGTTTTGTTGGAACATCTCCTAACCATCCTCCATGAGGGACACCTCGGCATAATGAAAACAAGGCCAGAGCGAAGCAAGCTTACTGGTGGCCTGCCATGGACAGCCAAATTGAAAGACACGTAAGATCGTGCGAACCATGTGGCAGAGCGGACAAAACGCAGGTCCTGTTGAGGCCACCCCTGGGCAAATTGGCTGTTCCCTCCAGCCCGTGGGAAATGCTATCTGTGGACATTTTAGGACCCATCCTCAATACCAGTGGAGTGCCGAAGTATACCATAGTCTTGGTGGACCGGTATTCCAAATGGCCGGAAGTGGAGGTGCAAGAGACAGTGGACACAGAAGCAGTGCTTTCTTTCTTAACCTCTACCTTTGTGAGGGAAGGGATCCCCAAGGTGATCACTTGTGACAATGGACCGCAGTTTGCGTCCGCGAAATGGGACGCTTTCATGGTCCACAACGGGATTGAAGTCAAACATACCCCCATCTACCACCCAGCGGGGAACGGATTGGCAGAACGATTCAACAGAGTAATGATGGGGTCGGTGCAGGCTGCAATCAGTGCCGGACAAGACTGTGAAAAAGAGCTCCTGAAGATGTTGTGGGCGTACCGCATAACTCCAGCCAGCACGGGGTACAGCCCCTTCCGAATACTGTGAGGGCGAGACCCTTTCACGAAGATAATCTGGCGTGGAAACATCTAATTGTCCAGAGCAAATGGTCCCCTGCAGTGGTGCGACGAAACATCAAAAGAGCACAAGCCTTGTACACAGAACATTACAACAAAAGGCGGAATGTCAAGGACGTGGCCCTGGAAAGGGGCGAGTGGGTGAGAGTAAAGCTGGCAGTGATGAAAAAGAAGGGTGACAGTAAATTCACACCACCACTACAAGTAATAGAGCCATATGCCATATCGGCTCTGCTCAGCGATGGGAAGGTATGGTCGCAGGACAGGATGGCGAGGTGCAGCAAAATCCTAAAGTGGAAAATTCCTGATGAGACAAGTCCTCCAAGTGGAGCGAACGGGGAGGAACAGAGACTCGAAGCGACAGCAGAGTTGGACAGGTCAGGAGATCAACCACGTTGGGAAGGCAATGAAGACCAGCACTACTGTGAGGAAGAAGTCGGAAGGGCCCAGCCCCCAACGCCCAGGGGCCAAGGATGTGACAGACTCAGTCGAGAAACAAGAACGACAACGGTTAAAGAGGAAGGAAGCCCTGTCAAGACCCAAGGCGAAAACACCGGCCGGGTGCCAATGAGAACTAGGTCGGGCAGAGCGGTCAAGACCACCAAGAAATTCGAAGATTTCAGCATGGAGATCAAGTAAGACTGTTCCTTTATTCCCCATTCCCTAGACTCGTGCTCTTGGACTGAGAAGTATCATGTTCAGGATGTATTCCTTGTAAGGGTGTTAAAGGGGGGAGATATGTGGTAACGCTCTAGTTGTTCTCGGGGCGGGCGCCGCGGGCGGAACCGGAAGAGCGGCCATTTTAGCGAGCCGCGACTCCCGAGCCCATTGGACGCTCTCCCCGGCGCTCAGTAGAATAAAAGCAGTATCCACCACCCCTTGGCTCCAGAGTGATGATTTATGGTAGAAGCTGACCTGTATACCTTGGCTGGTCTGAGACCCTAGACAGCGATGTTGTGCCTGCCTGCGTCATCGTTATTGACTGCCTGCGAGATTCCCGTGGAACCCGGTGCCTCCCGCTCCGAATCTCACTGTCACTCTGCAGGTGTGCGCTCCTGCTGCCAGACATGCCTGGGTACCGTTCTATTTGCTCTTCTGTCACTGAAAGAGCTACCAAGGTTGAGGCATTGCTAAAAAGCCAATGTCCCCAGTCAGAGTGGGCCTTTGCTAAGTAAGTACCCTGGCCTGGGCGAACCAAAATTGGTGCCCTTCACGTGTCTTTTTCCCCTCGGCCCGACTCTATCTCACCTCAAAGAGCAATAAATATATGGAGTTACTTGAGAGAGAGGCACCAGCGGCCTGGAGATAGCATTAATTATGAAAAGAAGTGTTCTAGGTAAGATCAGTGCTCCCCTCTGAAATTAGCTGCCCAGCTCGCCCATGCATAAAGCCAGCTTTGCCCCTCAGAAGCCATTCTTCAGCCGCTTGAAATCACTCTGCGTGGAAGGGACACGGACAAGCACTAAAGACCCTCTGAGGAGACGCTTGGAATTTCTCGTGCTGCGTCCAGGGGTCTTAGTTCTGACTTGGATCTGGTAGCTCCTACAACAGAAAACAGGCACTGTAAGGAAAGCCAACAATTTTACCCCAGAGCCAGCTTTGGGGTTCAAAACAATATTTTAAGACCCGGGCCAACTTTAAAGGATTATCGCTGAAAAATGCCCACAAACACACTTCAGAACCCTCCTGTTTTAACCCTAGGTTACAGGATTTTATTCGTCGCCATCGTTATTTATAGTCGTGGTGTTCTCACCAACACATCCTGCACAATTTGGGTCATATCTTTGAATGGTTGCTGCAAAATATTTAAAATTGATTAAGATTTAAATCTTTTTTTTAGAAATGTGAGTGAAAGAATAAATGAATTGTGTGGGAGAAAACCCAACAAATTTCCTTTCAGCAGATTTATATTCCAACAAAATGTAACATCTAATGTAACACTAATTAATTGAAAATTAAACTTCAAATCCAATTTTCGCAAGTGAACGTGACTATTGGAAAAAAGTTCCAAAGCAAAATGGAATGGACATCTCATAACTTTCTAAAGTACACATATCCTCCTAATCTCAACCTTACAAAAACAAAGTTTAATTTAGGTGTTTTATAAAGTGTGGTGTTCACCCCAGTGGAATATCATGGCACTAAGAAACTAACTTAGACATCGGAAGACATTAAAAGGCAATAAAAGAAGAGCTAGAAATTATGTCAAAACAATCATGTTTTTAGACCTTCCTAAATTTACAGAGCTCAGCAATATGACTAAGGTCAGTGATTAAAATGGGCCGGTACTTACTAGTACTGAGTACCGGCACTTCTTAGCTTTCTCCCCCTGAGCACCGGAGCTTATTTTTGGGCAAGGAGAGTACCAGTACTCCCAGAAGCAGCAGGGCTCAGCCCTGAAGTACAGGTACGTATAACGCAAAAACTACTGACTGAAAATGACGCTTTCAGATAGAGCGTGTTTATGTGCGCTGTGAGGCAACGGGTAGTATATTGTGGCGTTGGGTTTGTCCTGCAGTGTTAGGATCCCAATAAGATGCAGTGTTGGCATCCCAACAAGAATACGGGTGTGGCCAGAGCTGCCGATATTGGAAGTGGGGAACCAGGTTCAAATCCCAATGTCGGCTCATCATCCTGTAATTCTGGGCAACTCACTTAACCAACAGTGCTTAAAAAAAGTAAGCTTTAATGCAAATGTTCTGATTGTCATGTAAAGCCTCTGAAGCCCATAGGCCAAATTTGCGCTACATCAAACTGACAAAAATGTATGACATAGAAGCTGATGCTTTCCATGTCTCCAAATGCACGTGAGTACAGAGGTAGTGAGCTGAGGCACAGAACACAGAAACGGACCGCACCCACATGAATAACAAAAAATAAATTGAAGGTCGGCTCAAATGCGGACTTCAATTTTCTTAAATGTATGCGTATGTGCCTATGCCCGCTGTCACATGCCCACATGTAGCGGCAGAGCTGGAAGAGACAAGTTGGCACAACTCTCTCTCACGCCCAATTCCAGAGGCAGAAGGATTAGAATGTGGGTCTCGTGACAGTTTACATATTTAACTCTTGTTGTGCTATACGATGTTTGTTTGAATGGTTCAAAGTTCACCAACCTCTGATCCACCCCCAAAAAAGGTGGCTATTGTTAAATCCCCAGCTCACAGCCACGCCTCCAGACACCCCCCTAACTGCCCACCCCATCGAATTAGCGAGTGTCACTTCTAATTTCCCATTTAAACCACTGATTAAGATGTAACTGTGACGCTAAAACAGAAAAAGCGCGACCCCCAAACATTTCACGGCAGCCTTTAAGAGCAATGAGGAGGAGGTTGTTATTGATCTCGCTGCCTGGTAAAGACTGTACCAGACACATAGATGTAAATAGGATGTGTCCTGTAACAGGCAACCGATGCAAGGAAACAAGTGCTGAAGTTATATGGTCTCTCAAATTCAATTCAAGCATCAATCTAGCAACATAATTTTGAATGAATGGAAGCCTATCAATTAAATACTCAGGGAGACCATGGTACATTGAATTACAATAATTAAGATGCGATGAAACAAAGGCATTGACAATCTTCTTAACCATGTGAGAAAATGGAAACAGATATAAGTTAAGCTTCAAAGAACGTAATTGAATATTAGAGCTGTTTGCCAATGCGTTGACTTGGTGCACCAGCGCGAGTATTGAGTACATTTTTATGCCAACGTTTTTTATGCAGGCGGACAATACTGATTTCACACCGAAGGAGGGTGGCCAGAAAGAGAGGTCCTGGAAAAGCCAGGAAAGAGCTGCACAGGGTATCCCAGTCTTGTTCAGATTCAACATGAGACGATTGGTACTCATCTGTTCTTTAACCTTGGATAGGCAATTGCAGAATGCAGACACAGGCTCAATAACATCTAGGCCTGTGCGGAGTTCCACTATGTGGATCTCCACGAAGTGACAAAAAGACTCCATCAAGCTATGGGGAGTTTCACGAGTGGCGGAGTGCATTACTCAAGCCGTTCACGCTGATGTTTAGCACCAGGTGTTTTTCCGCACTGTAAAATCAATGCAAACGCCCTCATGTGCAGCGCAACAGGGCGCTGCTTCTTTTTGCTGCTCTAGCAGAAGTTCTACTCGAGCGGCAGCTTCCTTAACGCAAATGGAATGTTTCTCAACGCGAGCGGAGGCGAACATCCGCGACCGCCCGCATTGAAAAATCTCACTCAAACTTTATTGCACCTGGTATTTACTAGGTGCTAAAACATTGCATCACTTATAACTGCAATACCTGGGCAAAAGGTGTTGGCACAGAGATCACAATCGAACGGGCCACTTGTAATTCGGCACTATGCCAAGCGACTGGTGGCCACAGAATTTGGTCGCTCCTGGGATTACAAAAATATCAGATGTTTAGTATGACTGCTATATAAAACAAGCATTTGCAATGCAATAGGTCTCGCATTAGGATATTTTGAGCTATTGGTATTGTAAATGGGATTTTTTTAAATTTCTGTGTTGGTTTTGAAAATCGCGAAATTAATAGCTTTGTCATTTACAATGCCAATAGTTATAACTTTCGCACATGTGACACCTATAGCATTTGTAATGCAATGTGTGTTGTATTTACGTGACTTAGATGTATTGCTATTACAAATAACGGCTTTTAATTTTTTAAAATAATTAATACTTAAATAAAAGTTATTGTAATTTAAAATAGCATTAGCTTAAACTTTTGTAAATAACTTGTGAAGATTGTGTTAAGTGTATTTTATTGTGACGAAAATCCAACAGAAGTGAAATATTAACATCTTTTTGTGACATTTGTAATAAAGTTTGAGACATTGAGAGAACATATTTGAACCAGTTGTTGAATGATTGCACAGATGATGCTGTGGTGCCCCTGAGTGGTGGTGCTGAGTGAGGGCGATCGATAGATAGATAAGCGTGAGGGCGATAGATAGATAAGCGTGAGGGCGATAGATAGATAGATAGATAAGAGTGAGGGCGATAGATAGATAGATAGATAGATAAGAGTGAGGGCGATAGATAGATAGATAAGAGTGAGGGCGATAGATAGATAGATAAGAGTGAGGGCGATAGATAGATAGATAGATAAAGAGTGAGGGCGATAGATAGATAGATAGATAGATAGATAAAGAGTGAGGGCGATAGATAGATAGATAAGAGTGAGGGCAATAGATAGATAGATAGATAGATAAGAGTGAGGGCAATAGATAGATAGATAGATAAGAGTGAGGGCGATAGATAGATAGATAGATAGATAGATAGATAGATAAGCGTGAGGGCGATAGATAGATAGATAGATAAGAGTGAGGGCGATAGATAGATAGATAGATAAGAGTGAGGGCGATAGATAGATAGATAAGAGTGAGGGCGATAGATAGATAGATAGATAAGAGTGAGGGCGATAGATAGATAGATAAGAGTGAGGGCGATAGATAGATAGATAGATAGATAGATAGATAGATAGATAGATAGATAGATAGATAGATAGATAGATAGATAGATAAAGAGTGAGAGCGATAGATAGATAGATAGATAAAGAGTGAGGGCGATAGATAGATAGATAGATAAGAGTGAGGGCGATAGATAGATCGATAGATAAGAGTGAGGGCAATAGATAGATAGATAGATAGATAGATAGATAAGAGTGAGGGCGATAGATAGATAGATAGATAGATAGATAGATAGATAGATAGATAGATAGATAGATAGATAGATAGATAGATAGATAAGAGTGAGGGCGATAGATAGATAGATAAGAGTGAGGGCGATAGATAGATAGATAGATAGATAGATAGATAGATAGATAGATAGATAGATAGATAGATAGATAGATAGATAGATAGGAGTGAGGGCGATAGATAGATAGATAAGAGTGAGGGCGATAGATAGATAGATAGATAAGAGTGAGGGCGATAGATAGATAAGAGTGAGGGCGATAGATAGATAGATAGATAAGAGTGAGATAAATAGATAGGTAAGAGTGAGGGCGATAGATAGATAGATAGATAAGAGTGAGGGCGATAGATAGATAAGAGTGAGGGCGATAGATAGATAGATAGATAGATAAGAGTGAGGGCGATAGATAGATAGATAGGTAAGAGTAAGGGCGATAGATAGATAGATAAGAGTGAGGGCGATCGATAGATAGATAGATAGATAAGAGTGAGGGCGATAGATAGATAGATAAGAGTGAGGGCGATAGATAGATAGATAAGAGTGAGGGCGATAGATAGATAGATAGATAAAGAGTGAGGGCGATAGATAGATAGATAGATAGATAGATAAAGAGTGAGGGCGATAGATAGATAGATAAGAGTGAGGGCAATAGATAGATAGATAGATAGATAAGAGTGAGGGCAATAGATAGATAGATAGATAAGAGTGAGGGCGATAGATAGATAGATAGATAGATAGATAGATAGATAAGCGTGAGGGCGATAGATAGATAGATAGATAAGAGTGAGGGCGATAGATAGATAGATAGATAAGAGTGAGGGCGATAGATAGATAGATAAGAGTGAGGGCGATAGATAGATAGATAGATAAGAGTGAGGGCGATAGATAGATAGATAAGAGTGAGGGCGATAGATAGATAGATAGATAGATAGATAGATAGATAGATAGATAGATAGATAGATAGATAGATAGATAGATAGATAAAGAGTGAGAGCGATAGATAGATAGATAGATAAAGAGTGAGGGCGATAGATAGATAGATAGATAAGAGTGAGGGCGATAGATAGATCGATAGATAAGAGTGAGGGCAATAGATAGATAGATAGATAGATAGATAGATAAGAGTGAGGGCGATAGATAGATAGATAGATAGATAGATAGATAGATAGATAGATAGATAGATAGATAGATAGATAGATAGATAGATAAGAGTGAGGGCGATAGATAGATAGATAAGAGTGAGGGCGATAGATAGATAGATAGATAGATAGATAGATAGATAGATAGATAGATAGATAGATAGATAGATAGATAGATAGATAGGAGTGAGGGCGATAGATAGATAGATAAGAGTGAGGGCGATAGATAGATAGATAGATAAGAGTGAGGGCGATAGATAGATAAGAGTGAGGGCGATAGATAGATAGATAGATAAGAGTGAGATAAATAGATAGGTAAGAGTGAGGGCGATAGATAGATAGATAGATAAGAGTGAGGGCGATAGATAGATAAGAGTGAGGGCGATAGATAGATAGATAGATAGATAAGAGTGAGGGCGATAGATAGATAGATAGGTAAGAGTAAGGGCGATAGATAGATAGATAAGAGTGAGGGCGATCGATAGATAGATAGATAAGAGTGAGGGCGATAGATAGATAGATAAGAGTGAGGGCGATCGATAGATAGATAAGAGTGAGGGCGATAGATAGATAGATAAGAGTGAGGGCGATAGATAGATAGATAGATAAGAGTGAGGGCGATAGATAGATAGATAGATAGATAAGAGTGAGGGCGATAGAGTGAGTGAGGGCGATAGAGTGAGTGAGGGCGATAGATAGATAAGAGTGAGGGCGATAGATAGATAAGAGTGAGGGCGATATATAGATAAGAGTGAGGGCGATAGATAGATAAGAGTGAGGGCGATAGATAGATAGATAGATAAGAGTGAGGGCGATAGATAGATAGATAGATAAGAGTGAGGGCGATAGATAGATAGATAAGAGTGAGGGCGATAGAGTGAGTGAGGGCGATAGAGTGAGTGAGGGCGATAGATAGATAAGAGTGAGGGCGATAGATAGATAAGAGTGAGGGCGATAGATAGATAAGAGTGAGGGCGATAGATAAGAGTGAGGGCGATAGATAGATAGATAGATAAGAGTGAGGGCGATAGATAGATAGATAGATAGATAAGAGTGAGGGCGATAGATAGATAGATAAGAGTGAGGGCGATAGAGTGAGTGAGGGCGATAGATAGATAAGAGTGAGGGCGATAGATAGATAAGAGTGAGGGCAATAGATAGATAAGAGTGAGAGCGATAGATAGATAAGAGTGAGGGCGATAGATAGATAAGAGTGAGGGCGATAGATAGATAGATAGATAAGAGTGAGGGCGATAGATAGATAAGAGTGAGGGCGATAGATAGATAAGAGTGAGGGCGATAGATAGATAGATAGATAAGAGTGAGGGCGATAGATAGATAGATAAGAGTGAGGGCGATAGATAGATAGATAGATAGATAAGAGTGAGGGCGATAGATAGATAGATAAGAGTGAGGGCGATAGAGTGAGTGAGGGCAATAGAGTGAGTGAGGGCGATAGATAGATAAGAGTGAGGGCGATAGATAGATAAGAGTGAGGGCGATAGATAGATAGATAGATAGATAAGAGTGAGGGCGATAGATAGATAGATAAGAGTGAGGGCGATAGAGTGAGTGAGGGCGATAGAGTGAGTGAGGGCGATAGATAGATAAGAGTGAGGGCGATAGATAGATAAGAGTGAGGGCGATAGATAGATAAGAGTGAGGGCGATAGATAGATAAGAGTGAGGGCAATAGATAGATAAGAGTGAGAGCGATAGATAGATAAGAGTGAGGGCGATAGATAGATAAGAGTGAGGGCGATAGATAGATAGATAGATAAGAGTGAGGGCGATAGATAGATAAGAGTGAGGGCGATAGATAGATAAGAGTGAGGGCGATAGATAGATAGATAGATAAGAGTGAGGGCGATAGATAGATAGATAAGAGTGAGGGCGATAGATAGATAGATAGATAGATAAGAGTGAGGGCGATAGATAGATAGATAAGAGTGAGGGCGATAGAGTGAGTGAGGGCAATAGAGTGAGTGAGGGCGATAGATAGATAAGAGTGAGGGCGATAGATAGATAAGAGTGAGGGCGATAGATAGATAAGAGTGAGGGCAATAGATAGATAGATAGATAGATAAGAGTGAGGGCGATAGATAGATAGATAGATAAGAGTGAGGGCGATAGATAGATAGATAGATAGATAGATAGATAGATAGATAGATAGATAGATAGATAGATAGATAGATAAGAGTGAGGGCGATAGATAGATAGATAGATAGATAGATAGATAGATAGATAGATAGATAGATAGATAGATAGATAGATAGATAGATAGATAGATAGATAGATAGATAAGAGTGAGGGCGATAGATAGATAGATAAGAGTGAGGGCGATAGATAGATAGATAAGAGTGAGGGCGATAGATAGATAGATAAGAGTGAGGGCGATAGATAGATAGATAAGAGTGAGTGCGATAGATAGATAAGAGTGAGGGCGATAGATAGATAGATAAGAGTGAGGGCGATAGATAGATAAGAGTGAGGGCGATAGATAGATAGATAGATAAGAGTGAGGGCGATAGATAGATAGATAAGAGTGAGGGCGATAGATAGATAGATAAGAGTGAGGGCGATAGATAGATAGATAGATAGATAGATAGATAGATAGATAGATAGATAGATAGATAGATAGATAGATAGATAGATAGATAGATAAGAGTGAGGGCGATAGATAGATAAGAGTGAGGGCGATAGATAGATAGATAAGAGTGAGGGCGATAGATTGATAGATAAGAGTGAGGGCGATAGATAGATAGATAGATAAGAGTGAGGGCGATAGATAGATAGATAAGAGTGAGGGCGATAGATAGATAGATAAGAGTGAGGGCGATAGATAGATAGATAAGAGTGAGGGCGATAGATAGATAGATAAGAGTGAGGGCGATAGATAGGGCGATCGATAGATAGAAAGTGCCTATAAATAAATCAAACACCTAATAAACAACAAGCATTGGAAATGCAATAGGTCTCGCACCATTAGAGTTAGTGCTTTTAGAATTGTTTATGGGGTTTTTTGTAAATGTTTAGCATTTTTGTTTCCTGTAGCCAATGCTAAAGAATTACAAATAAAAAAAGCCATAAACATTTCTTAAAGCTCTAACTGAAATGGTCTGAGACCTATTGCACTGTGTGAGGGTGAGGGGTTGAGGGTGAGTGAGGGTGAGGGTGGGTCAGGGTGAGTGAGGGTGAGGGGTTGAGGGTGAGTGAGGGTGAGTGAGGGTGAGGGGTTGAGTGTGAGTGAGAGTGAGGGTGAGTGAGGGTGAGGGTGAGTGAGGGTGAGGGGTTGAGGTTGAGGGTGAGGTGTTGAGGGTGAGCCAATGGTAACCTTGGACTGTCACAGTTATTCCGGTATGCCTGGTTTCCCTAGATCACTAGCACTCCACACAAGAATGCAGTACCTCTGATGAGCGCGTTTCAGCACTTCTCAGAGTTTGTTTATATGAGAGACAGAAAAATATTTGTTTTTTTACAACCGTAAAGCATGATACTAAAAATTATAAAGAATACAAGTTAAAACAATTTCACAAAAAGTGCATTTGCTTTTATGAGTTCCGGCACTTCCACCTTTGCACTGCACATGTTTGGGAATTGGTATTTTTTACCCCAGAACCCATGACTGTTCATTTCATGGGTATATTATTTTAGCTTTTTGTTATGCTATATGTCTCCTCGTGTATACAATGATGATTAGTACATGACTGACAGATGATGCCTACTTTTGCGTACATGTGTTTTAATTATGGAACTGGAAAACATTAATAAATCTAATGAAATTATATTGTGCTGGTGTCCGTCTTCAGCGAAGGTTGTAACACTGATAGCAAAAAACTACACAACAAAATGAAAAAAAATGTTTCTATGGTGGGTAACCATTCAAAATAATCTGTAAATATATATGTATCGTTTTGTTCTACACAATAACACGTGTTACAGACACACTAGGAGGCATACGATCGAGATATTCACTTTACCTTATGGTAAAAATTGGACTAGCTTTAATTAAAGCACCTGATGATCGAAACGTTGCTGTAAGGCAGGCTTTCCTAAAGAGTCGGTTCCGGCAAGAGCTGCAATGCCCCGCACTGCATGGAGCCACGCCTGGGAATCAACCCTGAGCCGGGGGCCTGACTCGGCGTTACAATAGCAACAAAAGAACACACGCCCGGGGCGGAGTCAGCACTTTAGATCCAGCACAGATTGGCCACTTTGGAGTTTGCGGCGGAACGGAACATTCCTCTCTTGCGAGGTCCTAGAGCCTGTCTACTTTGGCGAACTTTCCAGCTGGAACAGATTTTAAATGGTCCGTACCTACTTTGTTTATAATTTTTGGAACAGTCTGTCCATACTTTGATTCACAATTTTAAATCTGTCCTAGCGAACATCTTCGACTGCACTCGGATAAACGAGGCCTGCGTTCTATCATGCATTAATAGTCAGAAACGTATATATAATATAATATTTTTTTAGAAAGTCTTCAATGTTAGAACGGGTAGCGCTTGTTTTGTATTTCTTTTTAGAGGGGGCAGAGAGAGTGAGGGGGCGGAGCGGGGGTGTGGGAGGAGTGCGGGAACAGACGGGAGGAGAGTAGGAGGAGTAGGGGAGGCACGGCCTAGCGGCCGTGCAATCAAGAAGTGAGGGGGCGGGAGAGTAGGCAAGGCAGGCGGCTGGGGCCATGTGCACGCGCTTTTAAGCTCAATGCGCATTGAGCTTAAAAGTCACGGGCACTGCAAGGAATCGCCACGATTCCTTGCAAGTTAGATAAAGAGTCGATGAGCCCCCATAGTCTCGCTTGCTCGATGCGCATGCGCATCGACAGGCGAGACCTAAAAAGAAAGTTATTCAGAATTGTCCATGTTGTATACTCACAGGCTCTCACTTTGACTCAGACTCCTGACTCCTGTCAAGAAGTGCTGGGCCCGTGAGTACACAACTCACCTCTCTGGAGCAGAGAAAGCAAGAACAGGCTTGACATTTGTAGAATGACCTCACTTGTCTCATGCAGGTCGTATGGACAATTCTGAATAACTTTCTTTTTTTATATAGCAGTCATACTAAACATCTGATATTTCTAAGCACTATTAGTACCGGCTATTTCTATTACCCAATTTATTGGTCCTCAATTTCCCCACCTCGAAAGGATTGTCCGCTGAGTCGGCCTTTCTAGGATTCAAATTGGTGACCAGTAGACGTCATATTTCCCAGCGGTAAACATGTCTTTGAGCCATAGAGCAGGGGTACTGTGGCCGCTTACATGAATATGGAAAGTACACGGATATGTGAATGTATTTACCGTACATCTCTGCTTCACTCGAAGGTTAAGCACAGCAGCAAGCTCACAGAACCACCAGTACTTGAAATGGCAATCTAGAAGTGCAGATACTCACTATTCAAGAGCAGTTGCTCCTACAGAGAAGTAATCTCCCATGAAAAGTATTGCACCAGTAATGAGAAGTGCCGAGACTCTCTGTTTTTCATATTTAAGATGTGCAAGTAGTCACTACTTGGTGTTTTAAATGTGCGTAATTTGCTGTTGTACACTTATGTAACATTTAAGTAAAATTATGTGAAATGATATATAATTATGGGAAATGCCAAACTGGAAATCATAAATCTCTCCATTTCCACAGGATCTGTCCCTGGACCATGGAAACATGCCATGGTAAAGGCACTATTAAAAAACCTAGCCATAACCCAGAGGAATTGGGCAATTATCGCCCTATTTCGCTGCTGCCGGCCATTGCAAAAATACTAGAAAAATATGTGAACCCTCTCCTCTCCAACTTCCTGAAAACCCATGATCTCCTGCATACCACCCAGACTGGGTTCCGTCCTAAGCACGGAAAGGAGACTCCTCTACTTGCTGTGGTGGAGGACTCTGAACAAATTTTAGATCAAAGAGGAGCAGTCGCCACCATCCTCCTCAATCTAAATTCAGCCTTCAACACAGTCAACCTTACCATCTTAGTGGAGAGACTCAGGAGAGTAGGGATCCAAGATGAGGCAATCTCCTGAATACAATCCTACCTAGATAATAGAACTTTTCAGGTTTTCTCAGGGGATGCAAAATCCAGGAGATTAGAGCTCAGCTGTGGAGTTCTGCAGGGATCCTCCTTGAGCCCCACACTATTCAATGTGTATATGCGGTCACTTGCTGACATCATTCTACCTCACAGGATTAAGATCGTTACCTACGTGGATGACACATAGCTGGTCATAACTCTCAATGGGCCTCGCAATTTTCCCTCTGATTTTGAAACATGTTTGGAGAAAGTTGCCTCTTGGATGGAGCACTCCTGTCTCAAACTCAATTGAGGCAAAACAGAACTAATGCTCATAGGCAACTACTCAAGCATGGACTTTAACATGATATGGCCCAAGTGCCTAAGCTCCCCTCCAACACCTAAAACCAAGATAAAGAGTCTGGGTGTCTGGGTAAACAGCTCTCTTAAGTTTGACCACCAAGCGGTGAGGGTGACAGGGGCCTGCTTCGGCACACTTAGACTTCTTCGGAAAGTCCTCCCGCTCCTTCCAATGGCTACAAAAAGAATCCTGATTCAGGCCTTGGTCCTGTCATGATTGGACTATGACAACTCCCCCTACTTAGGGGCTCATCAGATCTACTTTTAAGGAAGCTCCAAGTAGCTCAGAACTGTGCTGCCAGAATCAAAAACCAAATCAGCCAAGCCAGCTTTACAAACTCTACACTGGCTGCCAATCCCAGAAAGAGTTAAATTTATGGCCCTTTGCATCGCTCATAAAATCATGTGGGGAATGGGCCCTGCTATCAACAAATCCCTTATTACACCCTATCGCATCAAGAAGGACTTGCGGTAAGCCACTCTTAATCTGGCAGTCGTTCCAGAAATAAGGAGGACAAGAAGTGGAGGAAGATCCTTTACCTACAATGAGAACCTACAATGTGGAGAAACTTTGGAACACATTACCCCCACACCTCCATTCTGAACCCCATCTTTCTTCCATTTTGTAAACTTTTAAAAACATGGCTATTCCAACAATCAGCACTTTAACCTCATTTGCTTCTGTTCAGTTGCTAGCGCTGGGATACCTAAGGATAGCTACGCGCTCTACAAATGTTTAATAATAATAATATTTGGAGCTGTTTTACTGCAATATTCCTCCTCACATCCTTTTTGAATGGGAGGGTGAATTTTGTGTTTAAAAATAGTGCAAAAAAACAGAAGCACCACAAGCAATAGCCGCTTGTGCTCTGCCATTCGTGTTGCTCCCTTGCATTCTTTTTACCGAATGCTGAATTTGTTGTAAATTTTAACTGTGAATGGTGGGTAATTACATGATTTGGCAAATTCAGGAATTTCGCGTAACATGAATAATTCAAAATTATGCTAGCTACACCTGCATAATGAATGTGCATGTTTACTTGCACATCAATTTCACGGACTGATAGCAGAGGGAGCATACTTATCCCCCCTACTTATTTGTGGTTTAGGATTAGCTCCAGTCCCTAATGTATTAATGTATCTTCCGAACCCCTGACTAAAATTGCCTTGGGGATCTGGTTAGATAATTTTATCATCACACACACACTTTCACAAGCCCCACACACCCGCATGCACATCTATGCACCTCCTAAAAAATTTCTGCCCTCTAGCGGGGCCCGTGGGGGACTGCAGCGGCACCCCCACGAGGAGCAAAGCCCGATGAAGAAGTGCAACACCCACAAGGATGTGTGAGGGCACCAATTCTAAAAGGAGGAATCCCCCCCTTCACTTAGATCCCACCTGTTACACCTGGCAACATTGGCGTGGGTCTCCCTTCCATATTTCGCCGTTGTCTACTCAGTTTTTGCTGGTATTAGATGCTCTGGGCGCTGGGCCGCTTCCATTCAGTGCCACATCGAATGCTCCTTGTGTAAATGTAACTGTGAATTGGTATATCCCTGATTGGCTTATTTGGGTTACCTATTAGTCCCTAGTAGTGTGGCCTTTGTGTGCCCAGGGCTGGTAACCCAAATGCTGCTGGTGGACCTGCAGGGCTGGTTTGTGCCACCCACAGAAGCAGCTTGTAAATTGTACCTCAGACCTGCCACTGCAGTGTCTGGATGCAGTCCAGGACTGACATCTTGGCTGTGAAGTGCCCAGACTTCCCAGCCCCTGAATCTTCCCTTAGCATCATGTCAGTCACCCCTATGGTAGGTGCAATGTATCTGTTAAGCAGGACATGGCTTGATATGTGTAGCATGTTCTGGTAGTGAATTACCCTCCATTTTGTTTTTCACTGCTGCAAGGCTACCTGTTCTCCATAGGTTAGAATGGGCAGTCTGGCTATTACATCTTATGGTCCTAACTGTCCCAGGGAACATGGGAGAAATTCGAGTTTAGTATGCCTGAGCTCAGAATAATAAAATGCATCTTTTAGCAAAGTTGGTTTTAATATTCTGTGTTTGAAAATACCACTTTAGAAAGTAGGTATTTTCTTGCCTAAACCTTCCAGTGTGGTCTGCTGTGGTGTGTATTGGCTGTCTGGGTAATTACATGATTTGGCATATTTGCGTAAATTCTGGAATTTTGCGGAACATGAATAATTCAAAATTATGCTAGCTACACCGGCATAATGAATGTGCATGTTCACTTGCACATCAATTTCACGGACTGATAGCAGAAGGAGCATACTTATCCCCCCTACTTATTTGTGGTTTAGGATTAGCTCCAGTCCCTAATGATTTAATGTATCTTCCGGACCCCGAACTAAAATTGCCTTGGGGATCTGGTTGGATAATTTTATCATCACACACACACACACTTTCACAAGCCCCACACACGCGCATGCACATCTGTGGCACCTCCTAAAAAAGTTCTCCGATAAAGAGCCCTCTAGTTGGGCCCGTGGGGGACTGCAGCGCCACCCCCACGAGGAGCAAAGCCCGATGAAGAAGTGCAACACCCGCAAGGATGTGTGGGGCACCAATTCTAAAAGGAGGAATCCCCCCCCTTCACTTAGATCCCACCTGTTAGACCTGGCAACATTGGCGTGGGTCTCCCTTCCATATTTTGCTGTTGTCTACTCCGTTTTTGCTGGTATTAGATGCTATGGGAGCTGTGCCACTGCCATTCAGTGCCACAGCGCGAATGCTCCCTGTGTAAATGTAACTGTGAATTGGTATATCACTGATTGGCTTATTTGGGTTACCTATTAGTCCCTAGTAGTGTGGCCTATGTGTGCCTAGGGCTGGTAACCCAAATGCTGCTGGTGGACCTGCAGGGCTGGTTTGTGCCACCCACAGAAGCAGCTTGTAAATTGTACCTCAGACCTGCCACTGCAGTGTCTGTGTGCAGTCCAGGACTGACATCTTGGCTGTGAAGTGCCCTGACTTCCCAGCCCCTGAACCTTCCCTTAGCATCATGTCAGTCACCCCTATGGTAGGTGCATTGTATGTGTTAAGCAGGACATGGCTTGATATGTGTAGCATGTCCTGGTAGTGAATTACCCTCCATTTTGTTTTTCACTACTGCAAGGCTACCTGTTCTCCATAGGTTAGAATGGGCAGTCTGGCTATTACATCTTATGGTCCTAACTGTCCCAGGGAACATGGGAGAAATTCGAGTTTAGTATGCCTGAGCTCAGAATAATAAAATACATCTTTTAGCAAAGTTGGTTTTAATATTCTGTGTTTGAAAATACCACTTTAGAAAGTAGGTATTTTCTTGCCTAAACCTTCCAGTGTGGTCTGCTGTTGTGTGTATTGGCTGTCTGGGTTTAGAGGGGCAAGGCAGGCTGAGTCATACCTGGGTTGAATAGAGAGATCTGAATTGAGTACTGGGGAGGAGTATCTCCTTGACCTGAATAGGGCTGTGCCTGGCAAGGTGAATGCTGGCTCCACCTCCTTGTGCGTCTGATGGCACACCCCCTCTTTCTGAAAGGAAGGATGCGGCCCGGTAAACAAAGTGGTCCAGGCCTGAGCAGAACTGGTTCTAGCTGGGTTCAGTGACTAGAGACTTTTGAGAACAAAGACTTTTGGGGTATAAATATCTGTGCCCAATCCCCTGATTTTTGTATTGCTCCTGGATGTCAAGAAGAACCTCTGTCCGTTTCACTGAAGGAATCTGCAGGATAGGACTGTCTTTGTGCTTGTGCGCTATTTCTTGGATTGGCCTGCAGTAGTTCCCCTTGGACTTGGAAGAAGAGGGAAAAGGACTTTTGAGAGACTTTTATTTTGCTAAGCAATCACCCAAGGGATAGAAGAGAGCTAGCCTCCTGCTGGAGTCACAGGCCCATCTGACTCCCCCACCAGCCTCCTGATTCTTCCCAGCGAGGATTTCTATCTGCAGGTCCGGCCCCTGTGAGTTCCAGGGCCTCTAGTTCTACTACAGAGAAGAGAGTGCTGAAATCGTCGCTAAGTCCATTTGCGAGCCGCCGCAGCTGAAGAGCGTAAGAAAAATCATTGCGCTGCTGCCGCCGAGTGCTCGCAAACCAAAGATCATCGCATCGCACGCTTGCGGGCCACAAAGTGCTCGCTAACCCCAAAGATCATCGCATCGCACATTGGGGGCTTTGTCAACGGCTCGCTAACCCCGGATCATCGCATCAAGATCATCGCATCACGACATCGCAGAGCGGATGCCGCGCGTCCGCCATTTTCCTCGCATCGCACCCAGATCGTCGCTCCCTCACAGGCGCCATTTTCTTTCATCGCAACCAGATCACACACGCAACAGGATCAGCACATCATCCTCCCTTGCGGAAAGGATTCAATGCATCGCTGGCCTAGCGTGAAGAAGTCAGTCGCTTTTTCCCGCACGCACCCACAGACCGGCGCATCATCCTCCCTTGCAGCAAGGATTCAACGCATCGCCGGCCCAGCGTGGGAAAAATCATCGCTACAGCTCGTTTGCGACATTTTGCTTGTTTTGCTACGAAATCCAAGTACTTTGTAAGCAAAAGGGTCGCAGAGACCCCTGCTTTTCCCTGAACCCCTATTTGAACACTTTAAACTCTTTTTCCAGCTTTTCAAGAGTACCCTCATTTTTCAGTATTATGGCTTTTTATCGTTTTTGGTCTTGTGTTAAGTCTATATAGAAAGATACTTATTTTTTATAACTACTTGTGCGGTGTCCCTTTGTAGTGTCCTTCAGTGTGTTACTGTGTATGATTATACATGCTTTACACACTGCTTCGGAGATAAGCCCAGCTGCTTGTGCTACATTACCACAGGGTTGAGCAGGGGTTATCAAAGGTGTAGCCCCCTTACTCTGACTTAGGAAGAAGGGTCCCTACTTGGACTGTGGCCAGCCACTGCAAACTAGAGACCCCCCATTTCTAACACCACCGTTATACTATGAAGCTGGACACACTATATCTTGAGCGGAATAGGTTGTAGAGAACAATTCTTTTCTTAGGAACAGCTACCATCCATTATGTTGACATCTTTGAAAAGGGTCAATCACTGTACTGTATCACGTATGACACTCTTTTTTTGTAACTTTTGATCCATTTCAGCTACAAAAGTACTTTATTCTAAATTCTGCAGCTGGTGCAGCAAATGTGTTCTTTATGTATTATATTCTAATTGCATTTATATAGCGCTTACTACCCCTGACGAGGAGTTAAAGCGCCTTTTCGGCGAGTGGCGCGCTACTCCGGAACATATAAAGGATTAGTGGGGAATTAGTATAGTGAAAATATGAAAGTAATTTGAGCGGTGGATATGCTAGTCAGTTGTTTGGCTTGAGAAGGATAGTGTCACCCTTGCAACATCCATAATTATGTGGAAAAGGCCACAGTCACAAAATGCAATAATTCCAGTGACATTGGCTGTGCTGGTGTTGCACACCTAACCGCATGAGGGGGAGGGGGGGAGATATAGGTGATAACGAAGCATGACTTTAACATAGCTCGCGCGCAGTGGTCCAAGCCACCTCTAGGCGCTCGGGCCTTAGTGCTATCTAATGGTTCAGTCGAGGCCCCGTGTTGAGCTGCTGAATGACCGATGCTCTGGCTACCTTCGAGAGCAGGTTTTCATTTTCTTTGGCCTCCAGAGAATAGGGTCCATGTGTCAGGCAGAGGCGCGAGACCGGCGCGCCCGCGCCGCGCACCTGTCAACGTCCGCACATCACACCTGACATCCACACAAACCCCACCGCAATGAAGATGGAAGGGGACACTGGGGGGGAGTGAAGCGCACCCCCTGGAGAAGCCTGGCTGCGTCCCCAGGAGAAGTTAATGAAATGTGCGGAAATATTGCACTGGGCTCAGAGTGATGGACAGCAGCTTGGCCCGCACCGGGACCAAATGTGGAGAGAAGATATTAGAATCTGAGATGAGGAGATGAAGAGTGAGTGGAGAGGGGAGAGATGAGGGAGGGGGTAGCGGGGAGGAGGAGGGAAAGGGGGGCTGGGAGATGAGGGAGGGATGGAAAAGCAGAAGAGGGCCGAGGAGATGGTAGGAGTGGGGATGAAAGGATGGAAGTGGGTGCTGAGGCACTGGAGAGAAGGAGAGAATGCAAGGCCTTTCTAGTAAGGGTAGAGTCACTGGCCCTACTGCGGTGTAGGCACAGGCCTGGGACTCACTGGGCACGCATGGCGATAATCAGGGGAACATTCCTTTCTTTAGAGAGAAAGAAGGCAAGTGCAGATGAAGGAATATACACAGATATATATCAACCGCGTGCCTCGAAGAGACTTCGAGGCACATGCCATTAACGCGGAGAGCGTAGTGCTGTCTTGTTGTGCATTTCATTTCTACTGGCTCATGGTAATCAATGTTATTTCCAGCTAAAGTCGAAATACAATCCAGGCCTAAGCTGGCTTCGCAGGATGCACATGTTCATTTTTTATTCCAAAATGCAGGACGCATCTCTGTGCAACGACGTTTTGGGTGGTTTCGTCTAATGTTTATCTCGGTACCCGAAATCTAACCTTGCCATGTGAAAACGTCAATTCCATTTTTTGGAATAGATAAAATAAATCAAAAGAAGCCAGGGATGTGGCTGCAGTGATGGGTAGGTCGAGCAGAGCTCCGTGACGCGCGGCCTCTGCTATAAACCAGCGCCTGAGGCGTTTACTGAACTGTCATGGAGTAGGCCCGGTCCGGATCCGTGGAGCCGGATCCCGCTTCAAGGCCCAGCCTTTGCAGACCTCCTCTTTGGTAACATGCCGCGGACCTGGGGCTGCATGTCACTTTGGTTTCTTGTGGAGATGTTTTTCTCGCGCCCACGGACCTCCCCCGCCACTGGGATCATAGAGTTTGGCGACGCAGTTGCAGGGGCCTGGGAGGAGGGATGTTGACAAAGCGCGACGCCCACTGTTTGCGGTGGCATCCGGGGTGCGGCTTGATGTCAGTCACCTCAGACTGAGTCTCTGGCCAGAACATGGATCTCCACAGGTGAGTATCACTGCCAGACAGGGTCACTGCTCGGCTGCTCTTGGAGTGACCTTGGCCAGTCTGGCGACCTATTCACCGTACCTTTGTGGGAAAGTTCTTGGGGAGCACCACGGTTTTATGGTGTGTGGAAGACTGCTCCTGGGATGATGCAGGTACCATGCAGGGACGCTCCACAGACACACCAGGTCCGAACTGGACATTTCCCGGCTGGCCGGAGGGTTTGGGGCTGGTTTTGTGGCTGCAGGTCCGCTTTTCTTACAGGGGGCTGGCTGGTTTTGCTGCCGAAAGCAGGAGCTGTGCTTGTTGCCAGGGCTGGTTGCTGTTCCCAGTCCGGCCCTACCATCAGTCAGGCCCTAACAGACCTTCAGGATGTTGTTCTGGAAAGCCCTTGCTCCTGGGGCCACGACTCCCTTCAGCTCAGGAGAGCTGGACAATCATCCCGCTCTCAGTGACACACCTGCTCTGTTTGAAAGTTAAGATGAGCAGTCACTCAGGAACAGGGCATCTTCCTGAGAAAATGGAGGACGGTAGTCTGATTGGAGGAAATGTGGATGTAATCTCCAAACCGACTTCTTTGTAGAACATAGCATATCTGGTGCGCCGGTTAAAGGCTTCAAGAGGGTTTTGGGCACTGGGAGGCCCTATAAGGGGCTGGGTGCGTCCCACAGTACTACAGACACATTTGTATTTCTTTATTTTGTACGTTTCATATAGTGTGAAAAATACCATTGCGTATCTCGAAGTGTTGTACATAAATTCAGAAATGTATACAAAGAATAATGCTTCACGCAACACTGCATGCAGGTTAAACATAAATATAACAAACGTTGCAGCGGTGGTAGAAGGGCAAGCTTCCCGAGAGAGTTTATTAACACCGCGGGCAGCTTCATGACAATTGGAGGACGAAATGGTGATTTAGATGAACATCTGCTTTGAACTTTCTAGTTAAAGTTTGATAGGCCGGAAGAACTTGGAAATTGATCCTCTATGAAACTAGTGGACAGTTTAATAAGAGTTTCTGAAAGCTGGTGGAAGACAGCAGCACCACATTCTGGGGTTTGTAATAAAGAAAGATACGAAATCCTCGAAAAGATATCTTATTCTTAACCTTTTCTTACAGTAGGCTTGTCAGAAGGTTTCGTGTGGCCTGGGGGACATACCAAGGGGAAAGATCTGTAAAGGTTTCACACAACGCACCACAGCATGACAACTTGCTGCGCTGCATGAAAGGGAGACAGCAGGAATGTGCCATGTTTACCAATATATGGTGCCAGTGCTTAGTTTGGGAAAGAAAGAGTGCCGGCGCCCGAAGCTCTGCTGAGAAGCTGGTGTCCGGTCCAGTTAACCCCTTCGCTGCGGCGGCAATTCCGCCGCAGCGCTAGGGGTGGGGGGGCCGAGCGGCGCTCACATGCTCGTGACGGAACCCCTCCGTCACGAGCCTCGGTTGAGCTGTGCTCGTGACGGAGCGGTTCCGTCATGGCCCCGCCCGCTCAATGGAACGTCCAGCGCAGGCGTGGAATTCGCGCCGCGCAGACGCGCCGAGCGGGCCATGACAGAACCGCTCCGTCATGAGCACAGCTCAACCGATGCTCGTGACGGAGCGGTTCCATCACGAGCATGGAAGGAGTTAAACATCAACATGCTGAATATGAAGGCTGGTAGTCTTTAATCCATTACCATATTCCTTTTCTTCACACGTAAAGGTTCCTGCCGTCTTTCTCTTCCTCAATCTTTCTGATCTGTGTGATTTTCCCTCTTTTTCACTCAGTAAATATCTGACGAAGGAAATAAATGCCGGTCCCCAAAAATAAGTTCTGGTGCTCCCCAAGGCAACTCCTAGCTCATATTAAGCATTGTATTTTGCATTCCTGCCTTCTTCCTGAGCTGGTTCACATTCTGCTGCCTAGCACCGATGCAGGGACCCTTGCGCCATGGAGCAAGGGTGCCAGCATTACATGCAGGATTGTTTTCACGAAAGGAAGGGACGTCTTCCTGCACAAAAACAATCCCATGGGGCATTCCCTCCTCCTATGTGTGCTGCAGAATGCAGCACACTCAGAAAGAGGAGACAACAAGGAAAAATAAATGTGTTTCTCCTCGTGGTGCAAACCCCGGGAAGGCATAGCATTTTGACTCATTCTGAGGTTTACCAGTGTTGGTAAATCTGGGAATGCACCAAAATACGTGAGTACATGTAAGGGAACACCCACGCTCCACCCATGGAACGCCTTGCCAGGGCAGAGTAACGCAAGGCAGAGACTTGGGCTGCCTTTAATTACTCCAGATTTACCAAGCAACTCGGGGCCACGCAAGGTGGGCTTGCGTTGCTTGGTAATCTGATTTAGGGATTGTGTTGCCCTCGTGACACCCTGTATGACGCAAGGGCAACACAACCCCTTGGTTAATCTGGTCTCTATTGTGGAGTCCTCTGGATGTGTCCTTTATTGCCAGATACCTGAAGCACCTGTTTTAATGTATTATAAAATATACTGGAAGAAAAGAGAAAATCTGATATCTGATGCCATTTACTGCTATAAACACATTAGCTACCTCTTAATTAAAGAAGATGACCGTCATAATTTCATTCAGCATCAGGCCCTGGAAAGGTCATTGCTTTGCGCATAATGGCTGCTCTGCCCTCCCCCTCACCCAATGAAGTTCTTGTTCTTGGCACCCATTCGGTGTGAGCTGGAGCAGGGAGGGCTGGAAGGAAAGTTCCAGGTAGACCAGCTCAATTGAATGATCCCAGGGACATTGTAGCCTCTATCCCAGATATGTGTTGCACCAATATTTCAAAAGATTGACCAACCAGGAAGACTTTCACAAGGTGTTGCACCAGAATATCATAGAATATCTTGTGACATAAATATCATGTCTAAATATCCTTTACTAAAAATAGTGCCTCGTTGATATGATGTTACTAACAGAAAATCAACACCCAAATTGGGCGATATGTTTCTTAATGATAAAATAAAATATTGATGTCAGATGCTAATTCTGTATATGATATTTTGACGTACAACACTCCCCAAAACCAGGCCAGAGACTCTTCTCTCTCGTGGACTCATTGTAGGTGTCCTTGAACTATCAGGATCCTAGGCATCCTCTATGGAGCACGAGAATTATTCTCTTGGTGGTCTCTGAGGTTCAGAGAGGACAGCCCTAAAATGGTGACTGGGGGAAAATTTACAGAAAAAAGCAACAACAAAAAACCCAAAATACAGGCTTTAAACTAGAGGTCTTAATAGTGGGTTGGGGCGCCCCCAGAGTGTCCGTGCAGCATTCCCAGTGGGCGCAAATGCCTCTTTAAGTACTTGTAAATGAAGAGAACTGTGAACCTGAGCCCTGTGGTGGCAGAGTCAAAGACATAAGAACAACACACTATTTGTTGGACCTGGCTCTCTTTGCAGTGTCACTCCCAAGTGTTTTGCCTTTCTCTCTCCATTATTTTTCTGAACTCATTTTTGTTGACCTTAGGACTCTGTGCACTCTACCCCAGCTAACCAGTGCTAAAGTGCTTGTGCTCACCCCCCAAAATATAGTTACATTGGTTTAAACCTGATTGACATATTCAATTTGGGGATAATCCCTTGTAGAGTGGTATACCATATGTCCAGGGCCTGTAAATGAAATACTACTGGTGGACCTATAGCACATATTGTGCAACCCACTTATGTAGTCCCTTAAAACAAGACCCGGGTCTGTCATTGCAGCCTGAGAGAATTTTAAACTGCCAAAGCGACTTGGCAAAATAACCCCTTGCCAAGCCTTTAAACTCCCCTTTTATTGCATACAAGTTACACCGAAGGAAAGACCTAGGTAGACCATAGGGCAGTGTGACTTGTAACTAAGAGGTTGCACATGTACTTTTAAGTGTTACATTCCCTGGTAGTGAAAAACTAGTACATTCGTTTTTCACTACTGTGAGGCCTATCTGTCCCATACAATAACATTGGGTTGCTATATTACATTTAATAAATGCAAAATTTTGATTGAGGACAGATAAGCATAAAGTTGGATTTTAAATTACAATTTTGAAAATGTCACTTTAAGAAAGTTGGCATTTTCCTGTCCTTAGCCATTAGGTGCCTGTAGCCTCCCCATGGTCACATATCTGGGTGTAACTGACAGACTCTATGAATTCCTCTCAGACAGTCACACAATAGAGGGATTAAATGTGCCTTAATGAACTATCTGCTGGCAGGATGGGGGGTAGAGTTGGGCACAGCACCACTTGCACCGGAGTAGCCTATGCTCTGCCTTCACACAAAGGGCTTGCCACCTCCACGTCGCTCTTAGACAGCTTGGAGCCAGGGCAGGGAAGTCAGGGTATTTGAAGCACTTCAAAGCAAAACCTCCCCTAACTTCAAGTAAGGCACCAAGTATAAAAATTGGGCCCTCTGACCCACTCTTCAGTTCACTTTCTGGACCTGCCCAGGGTCTTTCAGAGACTGCCTGCTGCTGTGGTCTGCTGCTTTCTCCACAAGACTGCTTTGCTGAACCTGGAGGGACTGCTTTGCTACCTGGAGCCTACTTTGAATCCCTAGAGGCCAGCCCTGCGGTTTGAGCTTTTCTTCTTTACCTGAACTCGGGACTACCAGAGTGATTCTAGGACTAGTTTACCAGCCTCCTGTTTTAGCCACAGGGATATAAAAGGCTCCTACCATCTTGAACCTGCACCCGAGTGAGTGAGTCCTGAACCACAATTGGTGCCTCACAAGCCCTGAACCCTTGCTTTTGGTGCTAAAGGTGCCAGATTACGGCTCCATCTTTTGGGCAGGGGGGGATGGCGTCCACCCGGTAAAAACCCAGTAAAATAAGTGGGAGTACGCCGTCCACCCGCGTGGTACCCCGACTCGAGCCTTGCTAAGCCATTGGACGCCAACGGTAAACCACTGTGTGCGCCAGGTCACTTCACGCCCTTGTCAAGAAAACCAGTCAGATGACATTGCAGCTCCTGCACAAGACTGGGGGTAGGTACAGTTTTTATACTTCATTTCCCGCGGAGTGACAGAAATTCATAGCCCCATAGAAATGTACTTCAGCCCTGCCAGGCCTAGCCCTCTAGCAGCAAGGTAGAGTGCTTTGCTGTCTAAAATAAGGTGCCTCGTTCTTCGTAGGCGGTGGGTTTGCCCTGCCTTTGTGGTGGAAATGGGGGAGCACGGAGAGAAGAGGCGAAGACAAGGGAGGGAGGGGGTTCTACAGCAAGAACGGTGGAGTGTGAATAGGAGGGCGGCTTTACAAGCGAGGAGATAGGTTGGGGATTGGACTGGTAAGAAGAAGGCAAGAAGAAGGCAAGAAGAAGCAAGAAGAGGGTGAAGAGAACCTTGACTATAGAGAATGAACGGTAGGATCGGGAGAAGAGAAAGAAGAAAATGGTAGGAGTGAAATGAGTATAAAATGTGAAAGGGTTGGGAAGGTAGGGAAAAGGCGAAGATTAGGAAACAAAAGATAGACGAGGGAGGAGTGCAAAATGCCAGAGAGGAAGAGGAACGAATGAGATGAGGAAAAAAAGCGGAGCAGGATGAGATAGAAGGGAAGGGGAGTGGAAGATTTAGAGGGGAGTGTAGAAAGGCGGCGGAGGGGGGCAGGCATGTAGATCTTGGCACTTGTCCTGATTTACCGCTCAGCTCCAACACCCCACCCCCTTCCGCTGTAAATGGCACGGCGCCCTCCATCACCGGCCCCCGTCACCCGAGCCCTCCATCACCTGTCTGCCAACGCCTGCCGGGCGCAGGGCGATCCATGCCGGTCCGGGCCGGCTTATTAAGATTTCTGAGGCTGTCGGGCGGTGATTTATCCATCTTATGGCAATTAGGGACGGAGGGGCGGGGGGCGGACAGGTGAGGTGGGCGGTGGGCGCCTCAGGCCAGCCAGACGTTAAATACGATGGGTCAGCGACAGCCGCTTATTAATGGCTTCGATTGCTTCGCCATTACAGGCCGGTTAAGGAGCTCCGGGAGTCCGATAGGAGCGCTGCTAGGCGCCCTCATCACGTAAACTGCTCGAGATGTGCGCACGCGGCCGTCAGGGTCGTGCAAGACACACACACACACATATATATGTTGCAAAATGCAATGTGCAAACATGAACGATACAGTACATTTGATAACGACTCCATACTATATGTGATATATATATTTATATATAAATATATATATATATATATATATATATATATATATATATATATATATATATATATATATATATATATATATATATATATATATATATTATGGAGTCATTATCAAATGTAGTGTATCATTTATGTTTGCACATTGCATTTTGAACCATGCACTAGCACTTTATATTCAACAGTCTATTTCATTGCTCATTTTTTCTTGAGGCTGGCCTATTGGTTTTATTGTAATTATGGACCAACTTGGTGGATTCTAGAAAGTTCTAACATGTTTAGCATGGTATATTATATTTTTTATTTTTTTATTTGTATCAAAATAGCTGCTAAATCGCATATGAAATCTCGACAAAAGTAAGGACCTTTAGTTGTGTGAGTTTTTGTAAATACATATGAATTTAAACATGGATTTAAAAAAAATGCGAATTGAACATGATTATGTTTGCGAGCTTTGACATTATATCAATTGAAGAATGCCAATAAGGCAATGGATGAAGTAGACACTTGTCAAAAATCCAGTCCCTCCAAATTTCAAAAGAAAAAATGCTGATAACAATTGTATGTAAAAGTATTTTTTTTCTCACAAACGGCAGGCATGCATCTTACATTGTAAAACGTGAATTTAAAATATAGAAGTGCAGGTAATCTGAACCAGAATAAAAAGAACAATTGATGGACAGAATACAGAACAATGTTGTACATTCACCCCAGTACAGAGATCTGGGCCTAAATCCATCATTTTTTTGCTCACCATGTCATTCCAGTTTGGACCCAGCCATATGCAGATAAGTCTCGATCCTGCGCCCAATGGGAACAGTCCAGCCCGAAATGCAAGGCCAAGTCCACCCTGGACTGGAAACAAGCATCTTTGGACCGGTTTCCGGGGTTTTAGCCCTCATCAGCCAGGATTGCTTGACTCCAGTGGCATGAAGAGCACGGGACCCACGTCTGGGCATACCCATCCCACTGGGGGGGGGGGGGGGGGGGGGGGGGGGGGTAAAATGCAAACAAGCAGAGTACCTGCTTGTTTCTGAGAAGTGCCAGTACTCTCCAATTAAACGTATTATGTCACTCTTAAAAAGTGTCAGTACTCTCCCTCTCAAAATAAAAAGTGCAGTACCGGCCCATTTAAAGCACTAACAGTCGAAAAAGGCGCAAAACGAAACGCGTCCTGTTTATTGTGTGACTCGGTGAATAAATGGAGTCCTTCACCTCTCACACGAGAGGAGTTTTGAGCTGGTCACATATATATATACCGCATTTGGGCGTGCTTTTTCCAAATCAATGTTGTATTATTTAAATGCTAGTCAGTCCATACTACCGCCAACAGTGAGCAAGGGCGTTCATGCCCGAAACGCGTCTGTTCGACGTTTCTTTTTTGTACCCCTGCACCTTATGCTTATGAAATAAAACCAAGAACAACTTGAAGACTGGCTTCGGACCTTGATTTTGTGTCTGCGTACTGGGAAAAGTGCATTGGACGTTTCACTGCACGGTAACCGGTTGGAGGAGTATATATATATGTCTTTGACTGTACCTCTGCAATAAAGAAGCAAATGCCTATCTGGTCCGTGTCCGAGTTTCCTTTGCTGGCTGGCGGGATTGCATTATGCCTAGCAATAGGTCAAATAAAGTGCTTCCAGAGGAATTTCCCTGTGTGGCCTCTTCCTTCTTGTTTCAGAAGGGGTCCGTGTGATATTGTCACGCCGGCCAGAGGTCACATGAGGCCTCCTTCCTCAAGCAGGCTGGAGCCTTACTGGAATCTGCATCTGCAGTCGTCTTTTGTCGCCAAGGTATTGGCACAGCTCCGGCCCGCCTCAGGGAACACGTGAAGTAAGGGCTGCTGCCATGTGCAGATCGTCACTGTCCGAGGAGTCGGTCTTACTTATTTCCAGCTCCCGGCCCGACGGATTCTTGCTCTAGGGGCTGGAACGTAAGCGGGGACTCGAGGAAGTGCTGAGGACACTTACCTGACCGGACTCCTGCCATCGCACACATCACGGCGAGTCCCACACAGCACCAGTCCACTGCAACAAGTATTCCAACACAGGTTCCCCGCAGAACATGGTCCCAAGAAAGATGAACTCTGGGAGTTGTAGTCAGCACTAGGCTGCTACTGATGGGCGATCACGTGACCCGGGGTGAACAGTGCTTGCACCAATTGGAGTGGTGGGACTATTTTAAATGTTTAAATGTTGATGTGACAGCATCCGGACATTAGGGGCATCTGAGGAATGTTATTTAAAGCCGAAATGCATTATGCCTAGCAAAAGGTCCAATAAAGTGCTTCCTGAGGAATGTCCCCGTGTGGCCTCTTCCTTCTTGGTTCAGGAGGGTTCAAGTATATATATACACACACACACACACACTCAATTTAATTGTTTCATTATTTAACTGTACAACGTCAACCACCATTGTAACGGGCAGTAGCGGAGCAAGGATGCCAAGGGCCTCGGTACAAGCAACTAAATCGGCCCCTTTGACTGCTGCTGAAGAATTAAAATACAGCAATTTTCAGGCTTAAATGGGCCCCTCGGGGCACCGACCCCGGTGCCACTGCACCTGCTGAACCAGTGGTAGCTACACCTCTGCTTGTGGCGTCCCGGCCAATCTTGCTTTTGCACCTCTTTCTAAAGATCTGGGAAGCCCATGAAACTCGAGGAAACATCCTTCGATTGTGTGTTGTTTTTTTAGTATTTGTGTGTGTGCAGTTCACAGAGTTGTTCAATTTCTATTTTTAAAATGGCTTGTGTGAGCTAGTGTAGAAGTAAAGTGAGCTGATTCTCGGAAGACCTTTTGGATGGGTCGGTGTGTCCAAGGACTTTTCTTGTTTTTTTCACATGATCCATGGGCTGATTGTGACCAAAGTGGTATTTTCATAATTTTCTATATATGCATCCCAAGCCAGGGAAGTGTAGTTCGATATTGTTCACATAAATGTGTGTTATTATGCTAGTTGTATTTGTGTATGTGCTAACCATCTCCTGTTCACCACTTCAGTTTCGGAATTAGCAAAGCAAAGCAATCAAGGCTAACGCTTGGAGGGTGGTGTGGGGCAGGACGACGCTTGCAACAAACAATGTCCAAATTGTCTATCAATCACTATCAAGCAAACAGGTTTTTCATGGTAAGAATGTAAAACAAGCTAGAATGACAGACAGCAAAGCTACCCTTGCCATCAGTAGCAGATGCTGTGCTACAGAATAGGTGTGTGTCAAATTTGCATAATTCGTTTTGGTGAAATAACACAGAAATTCTGAAAAATTACGTGAAATTACGCATAACTACATGAAATGCAAATCTATAATTTAGTGCTATATTTTAGCGTGAAATGCTTCCTTGTGGCAAATTTTGGTGCATTTTTTGCGGTAAATAATTGCACAGAAAAAACTCAAGTGGGCCAAGCAATAGCCACTCGCGTTTTGGTAGTTCTCACTACTCCCGAGCACTCATGGTAAAATGTTACCACGAACGCCACATAATTATGCAACATTACATAATTTCATTAATTTTGAGTAAGAAGCATAATACAGAATTCCCAAAATTTTGCAAATAAGGCCGGCATGATTTACATTTCGCAAAGGCCAGTCAGAGCACTGCCTTCCCCCATCCACCAATCCCCAACGATAAAGCTCCCAAATCCACAGGTGTTGTAATCACTTGGACCAGCGATTGTATATCTGCTGTGGCCATGCACGACTGCAAGTCATGCAGAGAAGGTGGTGGCTTCACCAAACAAAACACCACCAGAGATCAATCATGCTGTCTAGGACTGAGCGACAGCAAAAGAACCCAGCATGACTGCACAAAGGATGAGGAGAACCGAACTACTTTCAGGTGACTGCAGAGTACGGTTGGAGATCCGATGAAGGTGCACATAAGAGTCGGCCATGGTGAGCTGGATGCATGTGGTAAGGGATGCCAACATAGTATTGATTGCCCGGTTGTGTATGGATTTTGAGTTTGGACAGTGAGAGTAGCCAGAACACATTTTCTCCAAAACTAATTAAGGACGCTTTTTAAATGAGTGTGCTTTTGGGAGATATCTTGTGAAGGTGTGTATTCATCTATGGCTGTGCTGTTGGAGTAATGCGGAAGGAGCAAATGCAGCCTTCAGATTCACAGATACAAATGTCCAAAGCGGCCTTGTAGTTGGGAGGGTGGGGTATTTTTGTTGGTACTTTCCAGGTAGGTGTTTCTAGGGTGTATGTTGGTGTGGTTCAGAAGAGATCTGTTGCTTTAGCAGTGCTTTGCCAAATACAATGCTTTGGCGACATCTAGTGTGCATGAGAGAAAGAGGGTGCGGACAAGTGTGAGCTGTCTGAGGAAGGGGTTTTGAAGGGCAGTTGTGTCTCAGACAGTGGTGTGTGATGATATTGTTGAGCCGAGGCTGATGTTAGATCCAAATAGATCATGGTTACGAGGTATATCAAAACCATAACATCGGCAACAGAAATATCGCAGTGGAATTAATAATAGTAATTCTACATTTACTGTGATGACATTTCAGGAGTCCCTTTTACGATCACAATATACCTGCCGGTCGATACTTCATGTGACTGTGTTCTAACAAACAGCCCTTACAAGCGTGGTTCACTAACTCCATCCGCGTCATTATGCACACTCTTTCCCCTCCGGGACCTTTGTGTGATAGCCGAATGCATTCTGGGAGTTGTATTCCTGCTTTACTTACTTTGAACTATTTAGACTAACACGGTGAAAACAATGGCTTGCAGGAGAAAGGTTCAGGTCTGGAGTAAGTGTCATTGACCTGGGATAAGTTGGTCCCCCTACTCCTGACCTTCATTCACATCCTGCTCAAGGAGAAGGCAGAACTGTGATGTGCAGAGGCCTTCGCACCCAAGAAGGCTATCTGGAGACGAGATGTTTTGGATACTACTCCTCTGCACACCAGGATCAGACATGGCAGTTTCAGTGAAGGGTCACCTGCGAAGAACCAATACTTGTGGATGAAACTGTGATTATTTTCCATGATGTCTGCAAGGTACGGAATCAAAATCCTCTGTTGATTCAAAAACAGTAATTGAGGGGAAAAAAATGAAAATTGGCCCTGCGAAGGATCTCCAAGAGTTTGTTGAATGAGTTAAATAAGGTAGCAACCTTGGATGGGTGACGTTTACTGCAAAGAATGGAAGCATACCTTTTACGGGAATCTGGGAAAAATCCCGATTTTTCTCTTACTTAGACATATATATATATATATATATATATAGGATTTGAGAGTACCAGATCATGCTATTGCTGTTATGACAACTTAATTATGTAATGCATGTATTAGAAGTAGAAGTAAATATCGCAAATGTCGCCCATTTGCTAATATTTCTACATAATATCATCCCACAAAAATTTAAACTCCCGAATATTGACCACCACAATATCACGAAGGTGAGTATATATAGATGAGTACTATTCTTAACTACGCATCTATGATCCTGTATATAGATACTGGGAAAATGCTATTGTAATCAATACTTTGTAGTCAATGTTTTGTAGAACAATATTTAAAACTTGTTATTCTAGTAGTATAGCGTCACTAATGAGTGTAAGTTTTAGGCCATATATCAGCTATATCACCAAAAGCAGAGGGTTGGCAAGCATCATGGGAAGAGCAGTATGGGTACATCCTTTGTAATAGAAAGCGCCTTATTTGTGTGACTGCTTGCCATGAAGGGGCCTGCCTGTCTTGCTTGCTTCTGTAGTTGGGTGGGTGCTTGCATGGGCTGGATAATTGGCTGGTCTGTGTGTCTTTCTGACGCAATGCTTGATGAGTGCCTCCTTGACTCAGTGCTTGCTTGGAATGGCCTAGCTCAAGCACCATAGGCGAGTGCCTCTTTGGCCCGGTTCTTCCTTCGACTAGCCAGGCTCGTGCACAACACAATGGGTGTCTCCATGATTCTGTGATTGGTTGAGCCATGATGACTCACGCACACCTAGATCAGGGCCTCCTTGACTTCGTGCTCGATTAGGGTAGCCAGGTTCATGGAATGATAAACGAGTGCCGCCTTAAAGTTGCCTGCTTCGGCTGGGCCTACTCAGGCACAGTTGCATAAATGCCCCCAGTTCCTTGGTGCTTGCTTGAGCTAGTATGACTGGCACAGCAGGGTGGGCATCTCCCTGACTAAACGCTAACATTGGCTGGCCAGGCTCGTTCCCAGTTGGGTGAATGACTCCCTGGCTCGTGCGAGGCTGCCTTGGCCTTACTCACAGGCACCTGGATAGATTGCTCCTTGGCTCATACCTTGCCTGCCTTGACATTTCTAGTGCACAGCTGGGTGAGTGCCTCCTTCCCTCAGTACTCGTGCATCTTGTCCTTGCTTGAGCACAGCTGAGTGAATGCCACCTTGATCCATTATTTGCCTGTCTCAGTCTGACTCGTGCAGTTCTGAGTGTGTGCCTCACCCACTCAGTGCTTGTTTGGGCTCGTCTGGCTTGCCCCCTTCTTTGTATGTGCCTCCTTGACTCAGTGACGGTGCTTGCTTTGACAGGTCTGGCTTGTACACATCTGGTTAGGTGCCTTAATGACTTGGTGCTTGCTTGGACAGTTCTCACTTGAGCACAGCAGGGCAGATACCTTATTGACTCAGTGCTTGCTTGGGCTGGTCTGGCCCGCGTGCATTTGGCCAGGTGCCTTCTTGACTGGTGCTTGCTTCCGGTGGTCTGGCTCACATTCAGCTGAGTAAGTGCCTACTTGACTCAGGGCTTGGTTGAGCTTCTCTGGCTCATACATAGCTGGGTAGATCCCTGCATGCCTCGATGCCTGCTTGGGCTGGTCTGACTCATGCACAGCTGGGTAGATACTTCCTTGACCTTGACTCAGTGCTTGCTTGGGCTGGTCTGACTCATGCACAGCTGGGTAGATACTTCCTTGACCTTGACTCTGTGCTTGCTTCAGTTGGCCTGGCCTCCGCACATTCGGGTAGATTCCTCCTTGACTGTTCTTGTTTGCGTTGGTCTGGCCTGCTCATAGCTGCGCAGATATTGCCTTGACTCAGTGGTTGCTTGCGTAGGTCTGGCTCGCGCATTGCTTGGTAGGTACCTCCGTGACTCAGTGCTTGCTTGCATTGGTCTTGTCTCTGCACATCTGGGTAAGTACCACAGTGACTCATTGCTTGCTTGCATTGGTCTTGTCTCTGCAGAGCTGGGTAAGTACCTCCGTGACTCGGTGCTTGCTTGCATTGGTCTTGTCTCTGCACAGCTGGTTAGATACCTCCTTGACTCGGTGCTTGCTTGCGTAGGTCTGGCTCGCGCATTGCTTGGTAGGTACCTCCTTGTCTCAGTGCTTGCTTGCATTGGTCTTGTCTCTGCACAGCTGGGTAAGTACCACAGTGACTCAGTGCTTGCTTGCATTGGTCTTGTCTCTGCACAGCTGGGTAGGTACCTCCTTGACTCGGTGCTTGCTTGCGTAGGTCTGGCTTGCGCATTGCTTGGTAAGTACCTCCTTGACTCGATGCTTGCCTGCATGCCTTGGCTCGCGCACAGGCCTTCGCGGCCTCATTGCATATTCGACTCATGCACCTGAGCCGCCCCGATGACAAATAGACATTGAAATCAGACAATTAGCGGCCGGCTCTGCTGACATTTTTAATGTATTAATGTGCGAGAATGGCTAATACATAGGAAACTGCCCTAATAAAGGCGCCGGGCGACCAGGGCAGCTGACACTGGCAGTGACAGACGGCTCCGGAGGGGCCCTGGGACCCTGACTCTGCATTAATTACTGTGAGCTTGACGCTCAATCCTGGCATTAAATATCACTCCTGCCGCCCTGGGGTGCAGGGAGAGGGGTTAATTGACGTCGTCCGTATAAAGGTGTGCGAACCCGCATAGGTCGTTCTGCAAGGTTGGGGCCACAGGGAAGGCCCTTAGAGGGGCCCTCCGGGTCCCCATCGGAGAATGGCTTTGTGATTGGATCCTGTTTTGAAGTAATCCAGGGGTGCCCCTTCCAGTAGCCATCACCAGCTCCAGTTGACAGTGAAAGCAGGGCCTGGCAGGGCGTGTCTGAGCCCTGGTGCTCGTGACCACGGGAGCACAGTGTGCAGGGTGAGCCACCATTGGTGGAACAGTAGCCTGTGTCCACGGTGGCCATAGGTCCCTAGTGCCCCCAGGCAGGGCATTCCAAAGATGCTCGTGAGAGCAACAGATGTCAGGGTTCGTGCCCAGGTGGGCATCTCTTCCCAGTGAGAGCGGCCTATATAGGATGGCCCTCTGGGCATGTTGGCAGTGCATCATGGTCACCGTGCTTAAACTCAGGGGGGGAAACCAACCAATGATGCAGCAGCTGCTTCAGCACCGGGGCCCAGTGGCCTTAGTGGCCCAATGACCTTGGGGGCCCACTGAGCCCTGTTTAATGATGTATTTCACTAGCTGATCAGCAGAAAGAGGGTCCGGTTCCCGCCTTGCAACCAGGTCAATGGCGTCCTTGCATGAACTATGGGGTCGATTATGATGGTGGTAAATCTGCATCCTCCGGGCCGGTGGAAGCCACCGCCGGCCCGGAGGATGCGGATTCACCGACGCGGTCCTTGAAAACACCCACCGCCAGATTATGATGGCGGTGGGATCAGCGGCGGACGGCAGGTCCGTCCGCCGCTGATCCGCAGGGTGTGGACCACAATATGGTGGCGGTGTTTGCAAGACACCGCCAGCCATATTATGATGGGTGTGGAGACATGCTTTTCTGCGGCGGATATTCCGCTGTGGAAAAGCATGTGGACCTTTGCTTCTGTATGTATGCATGTATGTATTGTACACTTGTATAGCGCGAATCTGCCACCCAGAGGGTATCCTCGCGCCCCTTTGCGGGTCCCCAGGATGTTGGGGGGTGGGGGGCGCACATGGGGGGTACCTATGGTACCCCCCTGCATGTGCATACACAAAGCGGCAGGCACCGAGCAGTGCCTGCCGCTTTGTCCAAGCACATGCAAAGCATGCATTTTGAACTAACCGCAATGTTAAATATACAGGATGTGACTGCCAGGGTGGCAGTCACACCCTAATTCCTATGGAGGGAACGCCGCTGCCCCTGCGGACGGGCCCTCCACCTAAACAACACCTATGTCCCGTGCCCTTTCTTTGGCGAAGAAGAGCTGAAACCCAGCATCTTTGTCTATTGAGGGCTTTGTGTCTACGGTCTATCCCCTGGCATTTTCACGGTGGGCTGTAGGCAGGGGGCAGCTTTCAGAGAAGGAAGCGAACTGTGCCCCACACATACCACACGGCCCCATTGTAGTCTTTGCGTCTGCCATGCAGAACTGATTTAAATGATTGTGCAGTATCATTTTGCATTAATAATTTAGCAATTTGCGATTGGGGCTTGAACAAAGAAAGGGGCCTAGGATGAGTGCTAGTTGTTACCCAATCTACGTTCGTCTACAGATCCCCAGTGTGGGTGAAATGACGCTTTGCATTTCTTTTAACAATGTCTGCCATCAAGCCAAGCCGGTCTCTGCAGGGTGCCTGCAGTCTCACAGGCCTCCACCTGCTGTGGTGGGAGCTCCTAGCCTCAGGGACGTAGCTTCCATTGGTGCAGCACATGCTATCAGGGGGTATCAGGATGAACTGGCCTTCTGTGAAGCCAATACCCTCCTACAGCTAGTCAGTGGCTACTGGACTTGTGGGACTCAAGTAAACTGTGTCAATACATCAAGCACCTGTGATCAGATCCCTGACGCCACTAGAACAGTGTCCTGACTCAGGACGGGAGGGCACTTTGGGTGGGGTTTATGGGGCTGGTAAACAACGTTTGACTTCACATCATATGCTGTAACTATATTCTTTCAATCCAAAGATTGGTATCAAGGCTCTAGCCAATGAGAGCAACCTTGTCAACATGGTCTATAAGATGTAATGTTAATTGTGTGTCTTCATGTGAACTGTGTATTTATAGCTCTTGGCGTCTAGGCGCTATAATACCGTTTTGGGGTCAGAGCTCTGGCCCAGAGGGTTGTAGGTACATATGGGTTTCACTGCTTGTCCTAGTTTTAAGTGTGGTATAATTTTCTTATGTGTTTTAAAGTACTTTTCTTTTACAAAAAGTAAAGCACTGACTGGTCATTGATTTTATCAGCTGGTAGTATGGTGTGCACTGTATTCTGAATGTCTAACCCCACCTCATCTCCTTGAGTAAGCCTCAGACTGCTCTATTTTGCTACCTTGAGAGAGTCAGGTGCTGGAGAGGAGTACTTGGTTATCCAGTTTTGGGTCCACTGGTACTTAGGCCCCAGGACACCAGTGGGGAACACTCAAGTTGATGCGATTGGACCCTGAGTGCCCTGGTACCCAGGTAGCAGGGTCTATCAATGGTTGTTTATGTGCAGGAAGGGACACCTTCCTGCACATAAACAATCATTCTTGGCACACATAGAAATAGCAATACCGAGGAGAAATGATTCATTTCTCCTCATTTCGCCATGTTAAGACCAGGTTTTTTTTGCTCTTAATTTTGGTGCGGCCCATATATAGGCCACTCTTGTAAATAAGGGGCAGCATCAAAAAGCAAAGGGTGTTGCGGTGGAACGCCCACCCCAACACCCATTGCCTGCCCCTTTCACGGTAAGTGCTGCATGAAAGGGAGCCTTATTCGCAAGGCGGCGTTAAGCCACGTTAAGTGGCTTAACGCCGCCTTGTAAATAAGCCAAACGGTTTATCACCACAGAACATCATAAAAAGTGAAGTTCCTGTGGCGATAAACTCTTTTTTGGGGGATTTGGCACAGTTTATTAGGCTGCTGACAGTGACAGCTGAAAAGAGGATGAAGGGCATTAACAACTTCAATCAAATTCAAGACAAAGCATAGTTAAAACCAGGTATGGGAAAAATATTTAGAGCTCTAACACTTTTTGCCAGGTTGCACGGGAATGTGATTGTGATATATTTATCATTGCAAGTCAAGAACAACGCTCCAGCCCAATGGTTGACTGAAGATATTTTTCTATTTGGACATTGCACCATATAACGTTTGAGGCGGCAGGTATGTACAGGGGCTGCCGCTCACTGTGGTGAGTGGCTGGGCCCCCATATCAAAACCCCTTGTGATCTGAAGACCCTGTAACATGCTTAGGAGGGCCCCTGGTGCAGCCTTTATTATTGAGATTTCTTTAATGACACCAGGAGAGTTAAATGGGCTAAATGTATTAATAAAGAGGAGCAATTGGCGCAGATGAGGCAGCTGGTGGTAAGTGCAACAGCTACACTTCAAAGTTGTGTTACACAAGAGGAGACTAACTCCAAGGTCCTACAGGTCCATAAGGAATTGTTTAACAAGCTTAAAGGCTTTTTTATTACAAAGGCTAAAAAATCCCAGAAAAATTCTGGCCCTAAGGTGACCGCATGGTATGGAAAATCTTGTAGAGAGGCTTATAGAGCCCTAGCCAGGGCAATTAAATCTAAGAATATGGGAGATATTCAGAAGGGCAAGGGTTGGGTACAAGTTAGCCAAGCAGGAAGCTTAAAGGGCCTGGGATGAGCAATACTGGGATGAGTTATTCAAGGCTAGTAAAGGGAGAAATATGGTCACTTTTGGGCATCTTGTGAAATGGGGCAGGGGCATATCAAGTCAGGCTCCAGTCAACCACTTAGCCCCCGAACAGTGGAGATCTTACTATAAGGCCCAGTTCACTATAGGGGAACAAGATCCAGAACAGTATGTAATGCCCCTAGTCAACTCCTCTTTGCACTTCACTAGGCAAGAGGTAGAATTGGCGTTAAACTCAGTCCCGAGAGGCAGGGCACCTGGGTTGGGTTGGGATTTCAGCTGAGCTGTGCCTGCATGATAACGCGATCTGGGTAACATATATCCAGTTACTTGCGGATACCATTGCCAGTGGTGCCCTCATGCCAGACACTTGGTCAGGAGCAGAAATCCTCCCAATCTTTAAGAAAGGGGACCGCTCCAACCTAGGCAATTATAGGCCCATAAGCCTCATTGACTGTATACAAAAAGTCACAGCTAGGCTGGTATTAAGTCGAATCCAGGCCTGTATAGACAAATTTGATATTCTATCTGCATTGCAGGCGGGGTTTCGCTCACATACCAGCACCATTGACCAGGTTTTTAGGTTTATTTTAATTTATTGGCATGTTGTGATCAGAGGAGGTGGTACCATTTACGTGGCTTTTATAGACCTTAAGTCGGCTTTCGACCTAGTCCCACGTTCCAAAATGTGGCGAGCTTTTGAGGAACAGGGCATGCCATTGGAATTACTGGCTTTTCTAATTACACTACACAATTCCAATTTTGCACAGGTACGGTTGGGACAGCAGGAGAGTATTACTGATAGGTTTCCTATTGCAAAGGGGGTGCGACAGGGGTGCGTTTTAGCACCAGCCCTCTTTTCCCTGTACATCAATAGGGCAGTGCAGTATTTTAAGAATCATCCCACTGACGCTCATATCCTAGCAGGCATGAAGATCCCCTTGCTCTTGTTTGGGGATGATACTCTGATAATCTCTAAGACTCAAAAAGGTCTCCAGAATACCATTGTTAGATTTGAGGAGTTTTGTCAGGACCACAACCTTATAGTTAATGTGGAGAAAACCAAATTTATGATTCTACACAAATATAAGATCATAAATGGTAGAGTATCCATGAATGAATTCACTGTAGAGCAGACTCATGTTTTGTACATATTTAGGCATTACTCTAGGTAGAAAACTCAATTGGAAACCGCACATTGACCAAATGGTCCTGAAACACGCCCAACTGTTTGATGCCCTTAAAAGGAACAACGTCTTTCCCATACTACTACCAACTCCAAAATTAGCGCCTCTGTTTTATACGGGGCAGAATTATGGGGATTTGACAAACTAGCCCCTTTGGCGATAGCCCAAAATAAATTCCTGAGGGGCATAACTGGTCTTCCCCAATCAACTCCTTTGCTGCCCCTCTATTTAGATATGGGTTGTCATCTTATTGAGGATACGGCACGATATAGACCAGTTGCATACTGGAGAAGGCTTTGGATTACACCAGAATTGTCCCTGTACACTCAGGCCCTTCTCGAAGTCAGGGAGGCAGACCGTATGCATATACAGGTTAAAGTCCTATTGAGCGAGATGGGGATGAGCTGACTGTGGGAAAACCCTGTTGATAATGTATTTCCCTCAAAGAAGGAATTCAAGGCGATGTATTGGAGCATGGTCAAAATGAAGCGCTTCTCCTCTTTAACAAGGCCATCACTAACAAGGGAGTTCTTAGAGCTTAAACATGATACAGAGTATGAAGGGTACTGGGATTTTATCACTGTTTTTAATGATAGGAAACATTATCACCAACTAAGAGCGGGTTCACTCCCAATCAATTTGTTTGTTAGTAAATGGCATGCCACGAATCACAGCAAATGCCCCTTTTTGTCCAACTCAGAAGGAATCTCTAGTATATATTTTATTCATTTGCCCCCTTTATAAACTTCCTAGACACAAGTGGCTTAAACCTATTTGTTTGTCTTTGGGCATTAGCTCTGGCAACAAAGCATTCAGGATCTTAAAAACAGAAACTGACTAACCTGTAGTGATTGCATTTGTCAAGTTTCTAAGTTGGATGTGGGTTATACAAGCTAAAAAGATGAGGTTATTTTATTTTGTTTTAAGTGTACTGACTTGGTCAAATTTTACTAACAAGCTGAATCTACTGTTATAGATTTTTGCGGTACAACCGTCAGAAGTTTTTATTAATTTTAAAATATTTTTTTTATCATATATCAAAGCACTTTATCATTGTGGATCTATTCTTCTTGTGACCATTATTTTGATGTATAACTATGTAACTTCCTACAAAAATGAACTGGATAATTATGTTTTAAATGTCAACGTCTTTTATGATTTCTAATTGAAATAAAGACATATTGAATTGAAACGAGATTTCTTATTACTGTTCAGAGTTCTGTTTCCTCTTATTGCCGTTAGAAAATGTTTTAGCTCATGCTAAATGGAGGGTCTGTTAAAATAGAAATCGTTTATGCTTACGTTGTTTTAATTAAGTTAGCATTTGTTGAGCCATTTTCTATTTGGGCGCAATTTTAGGCTGTTCAAAACTGATCTAGTACAATTCCGAGAAATGCTTCCCTTAGAGTTTCATTTCTTCATTCATGTTCTGTTTCAGTAATGAGTGCACTGTTCATATTAGCGCATTTCTTTCACCCTAGATAGAGGCCCTCTCCCGGGCTCCAGATGGAATAACCTTGGATTTTGTTACTTTGTGTAAAGATATGAGTGCTGAAACCACATTTTCTGTATTTCGCTATTTAGCTGCACCTGCTTGGAAAATTCCACTGTGGGAGTGTTTTTGCCCAGTTATAAAATGTACATAATGTATCTCTATGCTTGTTGCTTTCAGTTCGCTTCTTCAGCATTCCTAGCGACTGGGCAGATGGGGCTCCGCTCTGAGTGTATTTGAATAAACAGTTATTGGTTTGTATTCTCTACTATCTGACCGACATTTCATTTTGTACGGCAGGCTGAGAGGTGGTCATTAGTGACCTGGGTGACCCTAAATGGGATACTTCCTTCAGCAGGACTCAGCAAATACCTTCTCTCCTTTACGGGCACAACATGGGGAAGCTGGAGGCTCACCAGTCCAAACAAGCATTCAATGGGAATTGCCAAATGTGACACACAGACCATGACAGAGGTAGAGACCTCCCTCTTGGAGTCATCCCAAATTGCCAACGTGCAGTACCTAGGTATTAAAGAGATGCTGGTGGACGTCAAAAACAGCCTCCACACTATCAATGCCAAAATTGATCTCTTAACCAGCCGCATCAACTGTATAATGGAGAGAGTAGAAAAGCACAACAAAGCCTAGACCAACTAGAGACCTGCAACTCCAACATGGAGACATGCAGACTGTCGGAGAGTAGGATCTGCTTACTATGGTTATGTTTCACTGTTTCTTGACTTTAGCCTGGCTGACGCCCTGCTAACCAGGACTCCAGCCTAGCTGTTTACTCTCTAAAATGATTGCATGTACTTTAGGTACATTCCACATTGGTTACTGGGTTACCCTTGTGAGTCCCTAAAATATGGTAACTTAAGTACCTAGGCCCAGGGCATAGGTACCCCAGAGGCCTACCGGGGGCTGAATCATGTATTAAGCCACCCCTGGGAAGCCTTCCAAAATGGCACCACGGGTCTGCAACTGCAGTCTGGGTAAGGTGGTGCATGCACCCCTTACTAAGATATACATTACCTATATCTACCTTTAATCACTGACACATATAAACCTATAAGTCACTCCTATGGCAGGACCTATCAATCCTGAAGGCAGAGTGCTTGGTGACAGGGTGCCCATGCATGAGCTGAACCCCTCTGCAGCTTTCGGAGCCTATTCTCAGGCTGTTCTGTGATGCAGCCAGACCATATACTCTTAAGTGCATTGTAACCTCGCGGTAAATGCTAACTTTGGAATGGCTGCATGAAAACGTGTTGTGTTTGGTGTCGAACACTTTAGAATCCTACCCCCCTCCCGCCAGTCCTGGTGGCAGGGGTAGAATTCCACCCTTCTAGAGGGAGAGACATGTACACACTGACCTAACTGGTAGTATTTTAAAAGAGCCCTCGCATCACAAAATGGATGCTGCAGACACGGGTTTGACCTCCTGCTGCTGGACGAAACTCCAGCAGGGGAGGCCTGGACAATAGGTTTCCTGTCACAGGAGGTTGTAACCACTTCCCAGACAGGCTTTAGTGTATTGGGGCTGGGGGGGGGTGCATTCAGAGAATGCTTTTCAGACAGTGTGGTGGCACACTTGGTGTTCCTGTGCATATCCCAGTTCAACCCGGTTAAATGGCGCACTCAGCCCCTGCTCTGGCATGAAACTGGACAAAGGGAATGGGTTTAACCACCCCTCTTCCCAGAGTATGTCCAACCCCCTTTCTTAGAATAAGTATGGGACCTCAGGCCTTAGGACTTCAGATTACACCTGGACGAAACTCTGATACATATAGTCAGGAACTTCGACATTCTACATGACTAAAAGACGGAAGAATCTCCCTTGGGGTGAAGGAGTGACTCCGCTGTTCAAACAGGCACCAAAGAAGCATCTTGCCTGTCTACATTTCCAAGCTCCCGCCGGACCCCGAAGTATTTGCGACTCAGGACACAGACTTCCAGACTTCTCAGAGGCTGACACGAGATCCCACCAAAGTTGAGACCCGCAGCCCTCATGAGTGACGTGGGACTGGAACTCCTGGACACAGTGCACATTTGCTAGTGTATCCACTTCCTAAGCTTTCCCGAAGTTGTTCATTGGGCTACTTGTAGTCCAAGCCCCAAGCACCATCTGCACCGAAGATTGTGGGCCTACACTCCATGAGTGTTCCGTGAGCCCGCTTCTAGTATTTCTGCTCAAGGCCCCTTCACGATCCCTGGTCCGTCGACTGGTGGGTCCCCATGAAGGTAACTCTTCCCTGATTACTCCAGACGTGCCCTGACTCCCCACCAAGGGGTGAGTCCATCAGACCTTGCTGGTCTGCACCGAAGCCAATCTCTGCCTTCTGCGTGGGTTGCTGTTACCAAGGCTTGTTGGGTCCAATCCGGAAACCAACACTGCAGCACTCTGCATCCTTCGTGGGACCACTTGAATCCTGCACCTGGTCATCGTCCACATCTCCTGGTCCTTGTGGCTGAAGAGTCAAGCTTCACCTTCTTCACCTGAAATCACCCGACATCGGTGGGCATCCGCTCATCGCCTTCCTGGTCACTGGCAAGTGACTCAGACTCTGTCCCCTCTGCTTTCAGGTTCTTCACATCTCTGATCCACCCTTGGATCCACCCGGACACTTTCCACTTGGTCGCCAGTAGCACTTTGTAGCAGCTCACCATTGAAATCAATGACGAAACCCAACACAAAAAGACACCTATGCACCCAGCTTCCCTGGGTGAGGTAACTCGAGTACTCCAGTGCTCCCGTGGGTGTTGGCTCTAGAACCTCCTAGTTCTAAAGGGGTTGAACTCTTCTAAGTGTTCTTAATCTTTAAATTTCCAACTGCGACTTACCCCATAGAGGTTAATGGTGATTTTCGGCTGTGTTTAGATACTGCACGCGTCCCCCGTGGGTCCCCTGTGTCACTACCTTGGGTGGTTCCTGGTGGCCCCAGCGGTTCTAGAGGCTCTAGGCCTTGTATCTATGTCAGTCGTGGTTCTTATACCACTTTCTTAATATATGGTTTGGTACGCCCATAGGGCTCAACGTATATTGTGCTAATTTACTGTGTGCTTATTAAGTTTACTGAATGTACTTTTGCCTCTATCCTCATAAAGAGACTAGAGGGATGTTTTTAGAATAATTACATATATTTTATATATATACCTGGTGTGGTTCTCCCTTCATTTGGTCATTCATGAGATTATAGACCTGTAAAACAAGATGCTTTACATTCCTTTAAGACTTAGCCTGAAGGCTGCTCTCCACAACTACCACTAAGATAGCTTTCTATCTAGGTTGTCTTTAAACCTACCATCAATAAGGGTTGTTTGGACTGGTGCAAGGTGCCCACTAGAATAGTGGACAGCATATGCCAGGCCAACTTCTCACATGGGTGTGCAGCGTGTGGGATTCCAGCTTGCCTTTGTTTCTCCAGATAATCTCAAGTGATTGATCATTTGAAAACCACTAAGGTACCAAAGGTACATATAATGCAAGCTTAAATACAGTAAGTTCTACTGAACTTAGAGTTGTGTGTTAAGGGCTTAAGCACACTCTTTCTACAACTCAAGAGAGTTTAGTAGGTAAACAACTAGAGTAGGTAGTGCATACACCACACCTCACTAGTTATGCCTTCAGGGCCAGGAACCAGTGGGTCCCTGCCAGATGTCAGTATATTACAGGCATCCAAGTATGACACATTCCCTTTTTCAGAATGAAGGGCTCTGTGTACTATGAGACAACTGAAGACGGGCAAAAATGCCACCACCCAACACCTCAGAGAAGTGTTATTGCTGGATGACCATAGGAAGGCTACAGAGCCTCAAACAGTAGGCAATGGGGTGGAAGCAACAGAGGGAGAAGAGGCCAGTGGTAATAACCACCAGGACCCAGACTCTGATGTTGACCAGGCAGGTGACAAGGACCTAGGCCTGGACCAACCAGCTCCAACTGAAGATGAAGAAGGTCAAGGTGGCCCTGTGTTTGTCGTACCAGGAAGAGTTGGGGGTGTGCCTAGAAGGCCAAGATCTCCTTCAGTGGATTCTAACCATTCTGACACATCTGTAAGGACCTATGTCTCTTTTCATAGGAGGGACACCTCCCAAGAGAATAGAGAGAATAAGCTGACGTTTGAAGAAGCCCAACTGAAAATAAGTAAACAAAGAGTAGCCTTAGAAAGGGAGTCTCTAGAGCTTGAAATAGCAAGAAAAAAGATGGGACTAAAGTCCCATGGTAGCAGCAACTTCCTTACTGGTAGGGATAGATCTCATGACCAAAGAAACTTAAACAAGATTGTCCCTCCCTACCAGAGGAGTGGGGATGACATCCTCAAATGGATAACTGCACTGGAGAGGGCCTGCAAAGCACAGAAGGTCCCCCAGGAGCAGTGGGCCGCAATCATGTGGCTCTCCTTTGCAGACAAAGTAGAGAAAAGCTCCTCACTGTAAGAGAAGAGGATGCTGATGATTACAAAGTCCTGAAGAGTGCTCTAATAGACGTGTTTGGCCTAACCACTGAGCAGTATAGAATACAGTTCAGAGATACCCAAAAGACACAGACTCAGGACTGGGTTGACTTTATTGGTTGTGCTACTAAGGCTCTGGAGGGCTGGCTACTGGGCAGTAAAGTGTGTGATTATACAGGATTATACAATTTGATTATGAGGGAGCAGATCCTTAATAACTGACAGAATCAGCTGTTGCATCAGCACCTGGTAGACTCTGATATGACCTGTCCCCAAGAATTGGGAAAGAAGGCAGACAAATGGGTCAGAACCAGAATGGAGCAGAAGGTACAGAACCAAGGTGGTGACCAGAAGAAGCAAATCCTAATAAGGGTGGGGAGAAGGGTAAAAACCAGAAGTCTTCACAAGGCCCCCAAAAAGCTTCTAACCCTGGGGATTCCCAATCTTCCAAGAAGGAAGGCCAAAAGAAACCATGTTGCAAAATCTGTAAGTAGAACAGCCATTGGACTAGTGATTGCACTAGAAATAAAGACTCAACTCCAGCCACCATTGCCCCTAAGGCAACGGTTCCCCCTAATTCTGCTCAGAGTGGTGGTGCTCAGCAGAAGGGTGTAGTAGGGTTAACCCTGGGTACTGAGATGGACTCTGGCCTTGGATTCTGGAATAATGGACCAGGTACCTTCCACGAAAAGGAGCAGTAGGCAAAAGGCAGTGCCTTCACCCCTGACTCGGAGTGATGATCAATCTCTTGATGAAGATGATTGTGCTCCTGAAGAAGGAACTGTCCCAGAGGAGCTTGAGCCTAATCAAGTTGAAGTCTCGGGGACAGGGGCCCTTCCAGGGTAGATCTGAGTCAGGAGCAGCAGAGCTGCCCTTCTCCTGAACCCCTGAGATAGCAAGCTGCTGCTGAGGCTGCTGGGAATGCTAGTGGCACCCATAAGATTTATTGGGATGATGGACTCCTGTACTCAGAGAGTAAAGACTCCAAGCCTGGTGCAGCCAGGAGGTTGGGATTACCTTTGAAATTCAGGGGCGTCCTATTGACACTAGCCTATGATTTTCCTTTAGCAGGACACCTGGGCCAAAACAAGACTTGGGACAGAATTGTCCCTCACTTTCATTGGCCCCATATGTCTGAAGACACAAAGGAGTTTTTGTTGCTCCTGTGTCACCTGTCAAGACAGTGGTAAGGCAGGTGGCACTACAAAGGCCCCCCTGATACCACTACCTGTGGTGGGAGTTCCCTTTGAGAGAGTGGGGTTTGACATTGTTGGACCAATGGACCCTCAGACAGCATATGGGCACAGGTTTATCATAGTGGTGGTGGACCGTGCCACTAGGTACCCAGAAGCAATTCCCCTTAGGAACACTACAGCACCTGTGGTGGCAAGAGCCCTCTTGGGAGTGTTCTCAAGAGTGGGTATCCTAAGGAGGTAGTATCTGACAGAGATGCAAACTTTTTGTCTAGCTACTTGACTGCAGTGTGGAAGGAGTGTGCAGTGAATTACAAATCCACTACACCATATCACCCACAATGCAATGGTTTAGTTGAAAGATTCAACAAAACCTTAAAGGGTATGATCAAGGGTCTCTCAGAAAAGCTTAGGCGGAGATGGGACATCCTACTACCCTGCCTTTTATTTACAGGGTAGTAGGAATTTCATGGATTTACACTTTATACAGGGAGGTTCCTCAGAAGGGGGTTGGCTACAGCCCTTTTGAACTTCTTTTTGTGCATCCTGTAAGAGGCCCATTGTGTCTGGTGAATGAGGGATGGGAGTTACCTTTCAAACCCCCTAACAGGACATTGTGGACTATGTACTTGGTCTCGCTCCAGGATGGCTGAGTACATGAAAAAGGCAACTAAAAACCTTGAGGCTAGCCAGGAATTATAGAAAACCTGGCATGACCAAAAGGCTGTACTGACTGTTTACCAGCCAGGACAGAAAAACTTCTCACACAGACTACAGCGGGAGAACACCTTCTTTATATGGACAAAATGCTGGAAGAGTGTAAGCTGAAAAATGAGGACCGCAAGGCTCATAGTCGCCAGACTTTTCAATTACAGGGACACAGTATTATGGCTTAAATGAGAGCACAGCAGCACTTAGTACCAAGGCAACAATCTTTCCTTTTATCACAATTTCACACTTGCGGTACAGGCAGCCTGCCATGAATTCCTCCCTGTCAAATGTCTACTCCAGAAAGCAGAGATAACCTGCTCCTTACTGTATCCGGCCAAACTACAGATCCAACATGATGGCAACCCTCACTATGTTACTGACCCTAAAGCAATGATGAAATTCCCCTGACAGCTGTCAAACTCCAGGGCCAGCTCCCAAGCGGAATCCACCTCCCACGACGACAGCCGCCTCAGTAATAATGGATAAGAAGCTCACTGGAGCCGCCCGCACTGACACGACCGCCCATCGGGAGTCCTGCTGTTGACATCAGTGCCATAAGTCCATACACCTCTGGATTTCACAATGGCTCTTGCTGTTACTAACAATCCATGATATGTCCTGTTTCGATAAAGCCCATAAAACATTCATTGCTGTGCCCGCACCATCTTCCACTGGAGATCCTTTCACTGTCTTTCGGCTACCCAGTTGGTCCATAACTGGCCAGTTCGCCTGGGTCTCTGATGCCTCACAAGATGATTCCCAAAGTATTTTGGTAGTGTTGGGGGTTGATTTTGGGAGGAGGGTGGGATAGGATCTTTCACCCTTTTTAGGTCTCGCCTGTCGATGCGCATGCGCATCGAGCAAGCGAGACTATGGGGGCTTATCCACTCTTTGTCCAACTTGCAAGGAATCGTGGCGATTCCTTGCAGTGCCTGTGACTTTTAAGCTCAATGCGCATGCGCATTGAGCTTAAAAGCGCGTGCACATGCCCCCAGCCGCCTGCCTTGCCTACTCTCCCGCCCCCTCACTTCTTGATTGCACGGCCGCTAGGCCGTGCCTCCCCTACTCTCCTCCTCCTACTCTCCTCCCCTCGCCGTCTGTTCCCGCACTCCTCCCACACACCCGCTCCGCCCCCTCCCCTGCCTGCCATGTCTACCAATGGGTTCCATTGAGAGAAAGCCTCCGTCCATTGACCCTGGAAAGCTTCCATGATGGGACCGTTGTAATCTTTTCTTGTATGAGACCCTTGAACGACTTGCATCAGAGGACTTTGTATTCTAGTTTGGATCATCTAATACTTTGTACCACGGAACAATGGAATATCGGAGTCTGTTTCTATGCGCCTCGAACTCGTTTTGGGTTTAAAACGTTTTAGCCCTTTACAGAAAACAGTGGCTGCTTCCCTGCAAGGAGTTGAAAAGCATCTCACTGGCTCCATAGGATAATGTCCTGTATAGACCGCTGAACTCTCTCCAGCAGGAACCGTGGAACACTTTGGCAAGGTGACATTTCGTGCACTTTTAGCATTAGTGGCCGTTGAATACTTTGCAGAGTAACAATGGCCGATTCATTGCTGGGCTCCGGCCGTGAGCAAAGCCAGGGCTCTAACCATGTTAAACGCCTTCCTGGGAAGAGATGATGCTAAAGGCCGCTTATAGCCGGATGTCCTCGCTCCCACCCCCTCCTCCAATAATGTATGTTTGAAGGCTATTGATTCATCCACGCATTCCTAGGGCGACGCATCGGCCTTTTCATGTTCACCGTGGAATGCTAGCGCCACCCACTGGGATGCTCTGGGCATCAACAATTTGTTTGACAGCATGTGACACTCTCCCGGAAGTGCTGCAGGCTGTGCTGAAAATAGTTAGCAAATTAGCAAGGATATAAGGTGCCAGTGGGTCATCCGGCCACTTTGTCTATCAGGAGTCAGCGGGCGGAGCTGAGGCCGAGAGCACAGACCGGACATCCCGAGCCAGCAGCCTCGGTCTGACATGGAGCACTGGGTGCGAGTACTCGCTGCACGCTCCCTTCAAAGTGCTGCTTCTGTGCCTCTTAAAAGCGTTAAAGTGCTTGTTATCATACCGTTTGGCTAAATTACTATGCCAGTGCAGGTGAACTGTACAACCAAGTTTTTCGCGTGTACAATTCATAAAGTGTGGTCTACAAATATAGGTGCAGGAAATCCACGGCTAAATATGGCAATCTAGACAGCGCCGTGAAACGCCTCCTCCAGACACTGATCGCCAAGAACGAACCAGCTGACTTGAGAGAGTGGCGTGGTGTAAAGGTGAACTTTACTACATGATTTCAGAAGCTTGGATCGTTACATCTGCCTCATCTGCATATATAGCGAGCCACCCATAGAAGACACTGCACTGGTGAGAGGGTGCTCCTGGGAGGACGAGTGCTGCCCTGCCAAAGAATAGTGCCAGCACTGCCCTTTCCTAGTGTGGCCGCTCTGCTGAGGTGTGACTCACTGTTTCCTTGAAAGTACAGCAGCGCCGCTGAAAGGTGTCAGTACTGTTCCATTTAAGTATGGCAGTGCTTCCCATTCACATTATGTTCAACTGCAGAACTGCAGAAAAGTGTCAGTCCTGCTTAACTTCGGATCCTCATTTTGAGTGCTGTCGACAAATATCCGTAGTTTGTATGTGGGGTGAAAAGCGCTGGTAATTTTTTTGTCTTGGGCCGCTCCTGGCCCTCTCTGCGCAACAGTCTTTACTCCCCCTCACCCTCACTCACCCTCAACCCCTCACCCTAACTCACCCTCACCCTCACTCACCCTCAACACCTCACTCGCCCTCACCCTCACTCACCCTCAACACCTCACCCTCAACCCCTCACCCTCACCCTCACTCACCCTCACCCTCACTCACCCTCACTCACCCTCACTCTCACTCACCCTCAACCCCTCACCCTCACTCACCCTCACTCACCCTCAACCCCTCACTCACCCTCACCCACCCTCACCCTCACCCTCACTCACCCTCAACCCCTCACCCTCACACAGTGCAATAGGTCTCAGACCATTTCAGTTAGAGCTTTTAGAAATGTTTATGGCTTTTTTTATTTGTAATTCTTTAGCATTGGCTACAGGAAACAAAAATGCTAAACATTTACAAAAAAAACCCATAAACAATTCTAAAAGCACTAACTCTAATGGTGCGAGACCTATTGCATTTCCAATGCTTGTTTAGGGGTTGAAGTGGGAGGGGTGGCTATGTTAGCCTATTTGTTTTTCCCTGTTTGTTTCCTACCTGACCCACATCTGGCGAGAATCAAGCCATCACATTGTCCCTACGGCTTGCATACGGCATTCTGATCGTCCCTAATATGTCACGTATCACTCACCTAGACACGGGATAACCGACAGTAGGTGCCTGACCTGGAACATCTGTAAACAAAACAACCCGTCGAAAACCAGGCTAGTCCACGCATACATCAAGTGACACTGCACACACATCTGCTTCCTTCAGGAACTTCACTTAACCCTGACAACTGGCACCGCCTTCATTCTGGGTGGATTGCTGAGACCCACGCATCCCTGTATTCCTGTTATGCTTGGGGAACTACCATAATTATCCGCAAAGGCTGCTATAGTGCACACGACAGGCACTATGTGATAGGAATGGGCAATATGCACTAGTCACCAGCACTTTGTACGTGCACCGAGTCATCTCAGTCTCAATATATGTACCCAATACGGAGAGTCCATAGTTATTTGCAGAAGTCTGGCATCTAATTGCTCTCATAGGCTCTGGAGCCATTATCTGGGGAAGCAACTTCAAGGTCGGCCTTGATCATACTGCAGATCAATCTAGCACCTCCAGACAACCGCACTCCAATGATATGGTGCAACTCCACACACATATGCGTGACAATTGCCTAACTGGTGTTTGGCGACTGAAACAAGCTGACAGTGAGGAGGGCACCTGCATTACATCCGCCTATTGTAAATGGTCCAGAACGGACTACTGGCTTCTCAGCTGCGATGCCCTCACCTGGGCAATGGATATGGTGCATTTACCTCGTACCTTATCTGACTACACCCCTGTCCTGTTAAAGATGCTTCCCCTGCTGGCCACCCTGCATGCTCTCACCTGGCGTCTAGCATCCAACTCCCTCGGTGGCCTCATTTTCTGAGATGAAGTTCAAACAGAGATCATTGACTACTACGCCACAATGAGAGCTCGTTACTTCCCAGGCGACACTGGAGAGACCTTTAAAGTCATAATTTTTCTGAGTCTGCATCACAAAACAATCAAGCAATGCAAGCGCAACTGACCGCCCTGGAGGGCGAAATCCACATCCATGAACTAGACTTCTGTGACACATAATGTACAGGCCCTAGCTGATATTATGGAGAAACTCTAGGCAACGACGAGGAGGCTCAGATGGAAACCCGCTGCTTCCTCTAGAAAGCGACTGCATGGCACTAGGGCGAGGGCGATCATCCTGGGAAGACACCGGCAGCTATGCTCCAGAGCCTTGGGCCACTGCCTATTTTGTGGGCAACCAGCAGTTTAGCCACACGAAACCCAATGACCTGCTTTAGACCATGACATCATTCTATTCTCAGCTGTACAGCGCCATGGTAATACCTGACGCAGTGGCCCTGGCCGACTTCATCTACACAATACAACTACTGTGGCTTGACCCAGCCCACCGTCTGTACCTAGATGTCTCCTTCACAATAGAGGAGGTAATTCAGGTGATTCAGAGCCTCCCCCGGAGGCAAAGCAGTGGGGCTAGCCAGACTCACCATATCCTTTTACAAGGAATATGCTACAATCCTAGCGCTCCATCTCCTGGTTGTGTATGAGGACTTCCTGACATCAGGTGTGCTACCACCGTTCCTCTGGGATGTAGTCATTGTTGCAATACTAAAACCTGATAAACCCATCAATCCCTGTGACTCCAACCGACCACTGTCAATTATAAATGTTGACAACAAAATATTTGCTAAGCTCCTTCCCAATCAGCTACTTCCCTTACTACCAGACGTTGTTCATCCGGACAAGTCTGGATTTATGTCGGGCCACTCCGCGGCTCATAACCTCCGCAAAATGTTCTCTCTCATGCACACCATAGATCCCCAGCTGGCTGCGGTCACTAACTTGCTGAATGCCACTAAGTCATTAGGGGCCACATGTGCATAGGTTTTTTACGACTACAAACAGCCCGCAATAAGGAATTGGTCCATTTGCGAACGGAAAAAGGCTTTTTCCTATGTACCAAACCCATTTTGCGATTCAGTAACCTATTACCGAATCGCAAAATAGGTTAGCGATTCAGTATTAGTTAGGGACATCATAAGGGAGTTCCTTTCGAAAAGTGACTCACAGTGCTATGTACGAATGTCTTGTGACCGAAATGTGGTCGCAAAACATTAGCATTTTACCACCTACTTCAAGTAAGTGGTAATCCATTTGCAAACGGGAAGGAGTACCCAGGAGACCCCTTTCCCTTTGTGAATGCATGCTAAAACGTTTTTTAAGAGCAGGCAGTGGTCTCACAGACCACTGCTCATTCTTAAAAAAATGAAACTGAAATGTTTCACTTTGGTTTTTGAAACACATCCCATTTTCCATTAAGGAAAACGGGCTGCATTTAAACAAAAATGTTGCTTTATTTAAGATCAAACAAATACATGGTGGTCTGCTGTCCCCAGCAGGTCACCATTCCAGTGTTTTTATAATTTCCAAATAGGTCGTACATTGTGACAAACCTCATGAATATTAATGAGGTAGGTCAATTGCAACCCCATTAGGAATTGTTAAATCCGTCAAAGAAACATTGCTGAATAGGTTTTTGCGATATCCTATTAGCGAATCGCAAACATTTGCTATTAAGAGATTGCAAAATGAAACCTACGTACATGTGGCCCTTGATTCCCTAGAATGGTCATACTTTACTCAATAATTTAATACTTATTTCACCTCCTCCTGCGGCTCGGGCTCAGCTCGAGGTTCTTGTGCTTGGTCCACCTTCTATACACTTCCCTGATGGCGTGCCTCTGCCTCAATGGCACAGCTTCTGCCCCATTCTCAGTTACCCACAGGATTAGGCACGGGTGTCCCTTATCCCCTGTTCTATTTGCTATAGTGATGGAGCCACTAGCAACTAGGCTGTGACACCTCCATGCCCACAGGGGCCGCAACTTTGCCACCAGGAGTATATTAGTGTCAATGTATGTGGGCGACATCACACTATATGTATGAGAACCTCAAAAAATCAGTCCCCCATTATGCGCGAAGTGGTAAGATTCGGTGGGTACTCTGGTATCAATATAAACTGGGCTAAATCCACCCTATTCCTCCTTACCTCAGGTACACAACCATTTTAGTCTGAATACCCCCTGCAGTAGGCCAATGCCCCAGTTCACTATGTAGGAATTTGGCTTAGCTGAGAAACAGACGAACTCTGGAGGGCGAATTATGGGTGGCTATGGCTTGACTTGAGGAGCGAATTCCAGCCTAGTCCCGGCTACCCTTTTCCATGGCGGGAAGGATAACCATTGCTAAAATGATTGTCCTACCCAACTTTCTTTATCTTTTCCTTAACCTCCCACTCACAACATAATTTGTGAAATGAGTGCGCTCAAATTTGATTCCCCCAGCTTGGCAGGCAAACAGCAGCGGATCGCTTGGAAGGTGCTTACCCTGCCCTTCCAAAAAGGAGGCCTGAATGTACCTATACGCATGCTGCCCACAGGCCCAATACATACATTTTTGGCTATGCCCCACTCGGTCCTCCCCCCACCCCCAGATGAGGTGCATCCATGCATTTGCCGGTGGAGTGGCTGGGCTCTGCGACATCTAAAGATTGCATGCCTGTTTGATCTGGACAGTCCCTGTGATATGGTGTTGTTCTCACCCTTCCTTACATCGCAAGAATGTATAAGCGGATCTATACTGTATATCCCCATATTTCCCATACCCCCACCCCCTTCCTATTCATACCTGTGATTGATTACCTTGTTGATGTTCCTTTTCTAAAATGCCAATAAACCATTTAAAAACAGGTGTGTGAGTGAAGACTCGCAGGTGTGAGTCCTTACATTTCACTGTTCCTGATATTTAAAGATTGACAGTGAATTGGCAATATTGTTGCCTTTTGGTTACAATAATAGAAATATGTGCCATGCTAACCAAAACTGAAAGAGTTGTTGTTAGAACCCCACATTGAGAACTTCCCGTATTAGTGCCACAATTGAGCTACATCTGTGCAGTCAGGTACCAGTCCATTGTGATAGAGCTGACAAAAAAGGAATTGAGACAGATTGACGCCTGGTCCGCTCCGCGCATTGCTTTGATCAATGGCTCCAGATACCGTGAACGTGAACAACAAGAAACTACTGAAGGAATTGTTTTAAATTATTTTTTGTAATAACTTTTAGGTAAAGGTGGGTAAGCCACTGAAAGCTCGAGCCAGGTTCAAGGCTGAAGCCTGGCTCTGACTCAGCTGTTGGAATCCCGAGCCATAACGAACTGAGCTTTCACATGGCTTCTCCCTGCAACCTTCTCTCTATCCAATAGGTGGTTTTATGGGCAGAGCTGCCGTCTTTGGACCAAGGAAACCAGGTTCAAGTCTCAGCGCCGGCTCAATATCTTGTGATTCTAGGCAAATTACTTGATCTGTGGGTGCTTTTAAAAATAAATGTGACCTTGTGCAATCCAACTTATGCTTATTATGTAAAATGCTCCAATACCTACGGGTTGAATTCATGCTGTATGAAAATGCACAAAGAGGTAAATACAAAGCATTAACATAGCAAGCATTGGAAAAGCCAATACGTTTCACCTATGAAAGTAGTGTAGAATGCAGCATTGTAGAATGTATTGGCAAAGATTAGAGTGTTGCACAGTAGAGTGCAGTGGCCTAGATTGCAGTGATGCAGTGTAGAGTGACATAGAATGGTGCAGAGTAGAGTATAGTGCTGTAGAGTGCAGTGGCATAGAGTGCAGTGGTGTAGAGACGAGTGCTGGAGAGTGCAGTGGCATAGAGTGGAGTGATAAAGGGCCAGATGTAGGAGCCTTAATACCGGTCGGAAACGGCCAATTTCGGCCGTTTCCGACCGGTATTTGGCTTTTGAGATGTAGGGGGCATTTTATTTACAGAATCGGTATATTTACCGATTCGGTAAATATACAGAATCGGTAAAATACCGAATCGGTAAATATACCGATTCTGTAAATCAAGATGTAGGTGGCACTGTAATCAGTGCCACAGGCCCTTACCGAATCGTTATTTACCATGGAATACTATTCCATGGTAAATAACGAATTCCAGTGTACATGCACATCTGTGCATGTACACCTGTGCCATGTGGCACAGGGCATGTCTGTGTGTCAAATGGCACACAAGCCAGAAACAGGGGTGCAACAGGGTGTCAAAGTGACACCCTGTCACCCTTGCAAAATCGGTAATTTTACCGATTCTGTAATTACAGAATCGGTATTTGCCATTGATTCCTATGGGCTTCAAGGCCCATAGGAATCAATGGCAAATACCGATTCTGTAATTACAGAATCGGTAATTACCGAATCTTACAGATTCGGTATTTTTACCGAATATTTTACCTACATAGCAATTACCGAATAGTGAATACCGAATCTGTAAAATTCGGTATTTACCATTCGGTAAATTGCTATTACCTACATCTAGGCCAAAGAGTTGTAAATTACAGTGGCATAGAATGCATTCGAATATAATGTGGTAGTGCAAATTAGAGTGGCATAAAGTGCAGTGTTACAGAGTAGAGTGTCGGAGAGTGCAGTGGATTCAGAATCAGGTTCTGCCTGGTGTTACTCTGTGAAAGAAGGAAATTGCTGAGGGGCCTCTTCATTCAAGCTGGCATAAAGAACCTGTAAACAGGCACTTATGCAGGACCTCAACCCCGAACACTCACACATGAAGATAAGGGTTGTTAAATATGTACAGTCAGTTTTGCAAAAGCCAATACGTTTCACCTATGAAATTCACACACCCGCGAGAACAAGACTGAAAATCATGCACAGGAATAACACACAGAACAAAGTAATTAGCCTGTGGTTATCGGCCATTTTCGTCCTCTATTCTTATTTATTAATTGTCGATTGGGCTGGTTCTTATTACAATGGTTTTTATAATAATTTATGTATATTTGTTTTAATTGACTATACACTTTATTAATAAATCTGAATCTGAGTGCAGATATGTAGCGTGGAATAGAGTGCAATGGTGTAGTGTGCAGTAGCTGTGAGTACAGTGGTGCAGAGTAGAGTGCAGTGGCATAGAGTGAAGTGGTATGAAGTGCAGTGGTGTAGAGCATAGTGCAGTGGCGTGGAGTGGCCTAGAGTAGAATGGACTGGTGTAGACGGTTGCAGAGAAAAGTGGTGTAGAGTGTATTGGCGTAGAGTGCTGCGGCAAACAATTCAGCAGTGTATAATGCAACATCGTAGAATGCAGTTGCATACATTAGAGTGCAGTGGCGTTGAGTGCAGTGGTGCAGAGTAGAATGCCATAGAATGCATTAGCAAGGACCACAGTAATGCAGAGGACAGTGGTGCAGAGTTCAATGGCAGAGTGCAGTGTTGCAGATTGGAGTGTTGTAGAGCGCAGTGGTGTAGAGTGGCGTAGAGAGCATTGCTGTAGAGTGCACTGGCATAGAGTAGAGTGGCGTAGAGAGCAGTGGCATAGAGTACAGGGTTGCAGAGTAGATTTCAGTGTCATAGAGTGCAGTGACGTAGAGTGCATTTGCAGAGAGTACAGTGGTTTCGAGTAGAGTGATGTAAAATGCAGTTTCATATAGTGGAGTGGTGCAGGGTGGAGTAGCATGGCAGCATAGAGTGCAGTGGCATAGAGTAGACTGTTTCAGAGAAGAGTGAAGTGGCATAGAATGGAGTGATGCAGGGTAGAGTGAAGTGGTGCAGAGTTTAATGGTGTAGAGTGCAGTTGCACAGAGTGCAATAATGCAGAGTAGATTCGAGCGGCTTACAGGGCAATTGGTGTAGAGGGTAGAAGCACAAAGCAGGGTGGTACAGAGTATAGTGTGTTGGCATAGAGTGTATCAGCACAGAGTGCAATGGCATAGAGTAAAATGTTCCAGAGTGAGGTGGAGTGAAGTGACATAGGGTGGAGTTGTGCAGAGTAGAGTGGAGTCACCTACACTGGAATGGAGTATAATGCAGGGGCGAAGAGTGCATGGTTTAGAGTACCGTGGTGTGGAGTGCATTGGCTTAGAGTAGAGTGGTCCAGAGTAGAGAGGCATAAAGGGAAGCGGCGTGGAATGGTGCAGAGTGGAGTAGATGGCAGTGATGCAGAATGCAGTGGTGTGGTGTACAGTGGAGTGGTGTAGAATTTAGTGCAATTGAGTGGTGCAGAATAGAGTGGAGTGCCATAGAGTGGGGTGTGCATGCTGTGGTAACACACTGCCATTAAGGACAACACATTTTCAATTGAAATTACCATCACATTTTCACAGACATACAGTTTTAATAATAAAACTATGCAGCGCAAAAACTATAATGTGTGGAAATGGCACCGCGTACTGTATTTATTTGTTTTGATCATATTAAAGTATTTGGTTCCAACACATTTCAGTTCATTTGAATATTGCTGTGTGATAGAAAAAAAACTTTCCTACCCTCAGTATCCAGCAAGATTGTCACACAATTCCTCTTGCTTTGAAATCAGAGAAAGACAAGTAAACACCAAACTCCCTGGAAGACAGAGCCTGACATTTGGCCTCTGTCTTTGAAGGCACAGCAAATGGGACAAGGTAAGAACAAGATTTGCAGGCCTGTTTACAGAAAGGAGCACTCTTGGAAGACTACAAGGAGAGGTAGGGTGAACTGATGTTACCCCCTGGGAGGGACCAACTCACGTTGGACTTTCTAAAACAATGAAAGCCAGCAAATAGAAAGCTAGAACATGTCAGTTACAAACAATAAAGCCAATAGTAAGCAACAGGCAAAATGCATTTCCAGGAAAGCTTTTTGAATGTCCTCAAGATGTCTACACAGATACCAGTTTAGTGGCTAATTTTTGCACAGTGAAACCGGAAACTGGATAAATTGCAGCTTCTCTGCTTAAATTGTGTGACCGTAGCCAATTATTTTGTTTCACCAAAACTCTTTCTTCTTCATAATTGTGTATGAAAGTAATTTCAAATACGAGTCGAAATCCTATTGTTTGATTTAATAGACTCAAATGTTGCTCGATAATGTTCTCGGCCTTAAACAGGGCAGACATGATAACTGTCTTGCCTCTACGTTCTCTAATGACACTGTCATTAGTGTGGGGATGGGCGCATAAATGGGTGTAAGCTCAAGTTTAAAAACTCACTTTTAATAAGTACTTCTAAGTGCAGGGCTATGATGTGACTTATTAATGTCAAATATATTCTTTCAAGTTTTGAAGAGATTTTACATGTTTTTTTTTTAATGTATTTACATTTTATTTGAAACACAAGAAAAAGCAAATCGAAAACAATACATAACGGAGACCTCTGTTGAGGATATTAAAGCAGGCAAGAACATAATAAGATATTACAGCATATCTTAACAGTGCTACCGAGTGGAGGCAAAATGCATTCACATTTTACAGCCTGCTTCCTGGGTACCGATGAGGCCAAAAAGCCTTACTCATTTCAACCTAGCTTCCCTTAAATTGCACATTTCCCAGGCAGGCAGTGACCACCTGCACCCCAGTCCCATGGGGATCATCACCTGCAATGGCCTCCCCCCGCCAGCTGCAGTGTCCCAGCATACAATGACCAAACCAGCAGCTATACAGAGGCATCATCACTCCCTGCTTCCTTTTCCTTAAGGGTCAGATAGGTTCTGTACAATTGCCAGAAATCTTTTGGGTACAACAATATATCAGGTCTCTCGACCAGCAGGCAATGGTAGGAGTCGGGCCCCGGGACCAGCATATCGCCACCCTGCGTCTCACTTTTAACACCCCCATGTCAACCAATCGTCTAATAGTTTTAGACAAGTGTTTGGAGAACCCCAATAGGGCAAGCTTGGGTTCTGGTGCAATAGGAGTGTCTGTAATATCCCCAATAGTCTTGAAGATCTGGTCCCAGAAGTTGGCGATCCCAGGGCATGTCCAGGCCAAATGGAGAAAGTCTGCCGAACTAGCCCCGCAGCGCTAGCAGTGAGCTGAGTCTCGCAACCCATCCCTGTGCAGTCTCTCAGGGGTGTAATATACTCTGTGAACTTAAAATGGATCAATCTGTGGCGTCCGTTCAGGGAGTCTCACAGCAATATTTCCACATATCATCATCTATGACTATGCCCAGGTCCACCTGCCAAGCCAGCCTGGCTTTTGTGTAGTGGTTTGCAAGGTATCTCTGTGCCTCTTTGTATAGCTTAGATACTTTCTGTGTTGGTGTGTCGGCTTTGATCAGGAATGTGAGAGCTGCCATTACCGGTGGCTTGGCAAGGTCATTACCCAGTGTCCCCTTCAAGGATTGCCTTAACCTATGAAACTGGAATTTGACAAGTGGCATGACGTGCTGTCCCGACGTATCCACCTCCTCCCAGGATTTTACTATACCCTCTAAAAACATATCACCTATCGTCTCGATCTGGACAGTGTGCAGTGCCCGGTTACCCCTCTATCTGTGCATGCCAGAGGCACCATTCCAGTGGCATTATTGGGGAATATAAAATAGCTCCTGCTTGCAGTTTCAGGAGGTGCAGCTATGCATGCACGGTTGTGTTAATAGAGTCTAGGATTCCAGGTCTGTGATCCGGCGGTTTAAACAGGAGCAGCGCCACCGGGGGGGGGGGCGTGGCTCTGCTGGCTGCAAGATGGCCACAGTCTGAGTGGGCTCTGCAGGCCAAGCTTTCTAATCAGCCATTATCCTACTGGCACTCGCACTCTTCCCACACCAAAAAGGATATTTGGTCTTCCTGGGGCAAAGAGAATCGCCCGCCCTAACTCCCGCTCTCCTACCCGCCTTCCCTGCGGAGCTGCGGATCACGTGACCGGCGCTGTGCACACGCTTCGGCCTCCAGAGGACAGCTCCTGCTGTCTCCTGTGCTCCGTGGATTCAGGGCACCTCACTGGGTCTGCTGGTTTGCCCGTCGCTGGTGCTGCTTGTGTGGGGTGAGTGGCGCACACTCCCTCTGTGTGGTCGATGACGGGTTTGGGGAGCCATCAGCTCTGCGGCCGGGTCCGGGGTGTGCCGCAGCCTAGCTCCATTCTCGCATCTCCTCTCCACCTTGCGCGAGTGCCGCGGCACCTAGGCCTGGTTGGGGGAGCGGCGGACCCCCCGTGTTCCCCCGTCGGCATTCTCCCCCCTGGAGGTGCCCTCTCTATCTGCCCTGTCACGCTTTTGCCTGGCACAGCCCTGCTGAGCACCCGTCTCTGCGGCCTTGCAGACGTGCGGCCTGCCGTGTTTGCCCTGCATTAAGGCCGGCCTGGGCGTCTCTGCCACCAGCTCGGCGGCCTGCTCCTGGGGGCACGGTGGGGCAGAACTTCATTGAATCTCCGGCCTTCTGCTGCCCCGGCCGCCACTGACACCTCTGACAAGCTTCACTGGGCCCGGGTACATAGCCCTGGATATGCAGAGGCCTCCCCCTCCCTGAGCCTGCTGTTCTCGCCACATTAGTCTGGCCTGGCATGCATTAGTGGCTTCTGGGCCTGGTGCGCTGATGCCTGATCTCCTTGCTTCTATCCGCACCTCTCCTAAGGAATTGTCTGCAGGGGCACTGCTTTGCTGACACTCCCCAGGCCTCCTGCAGTGGATTTTCACCGCCAGCCTGGTGTTTCACGCCTGATTCACACTTCTACGTCTCTGTCTCTGGAGTGGGACCCTCCCTCCTCCTCTGCTCCCTGGACAGTTGCGCCATCTGCCCAAGCATCACCTCTGGGACTGACCTCTGCTGTTGCCCCATCACCATCTTCATGCTGTTTGTGCCTGAAGCTCTGCACACGGTTTCCTCTACCATCTGCTGGAGACGACTGGGCTAAAGACTCTGTACCAGCTCCCATTCTCCATATCTGGCCGCTGTCTGTCCCCTGCTCTGCTTGTGTGGGAAGCGACTCCTGACTTGCTGCACCTGCGCAGCCTCTGTATCCTGGCCTGGTTCTCCTCCTGGCTCTACGGCATTGGCCGCTGGCTAATAATGGACTCCACTCCTGGTCTGCTCCTCTCCTCCCCCATGCAGTCTGACGCCTGTCTGGAGTGTCCATCGCTATGGGGAAATCCGATCCTAAGCAGCCCAAGATTGCCTTCGAACTCAGAAGGTCCTCATGCCAGGATGGTGTGGGTTCAGACGGCGCCGACTCCGCTGGTACGATGGACCCTCCCCCAAGCCGGGACTATGATCTCAAGGCGATTATGCAAAAAAAACGATGGATTTAAGCCCAGATCTTTGTACTGGGGTGAATGTAAGACATTGTTCTGCATGCTGTCCATCAACTGTGTTTTTTGCAATTTTCACCCCTAGTGGGCTGGGTATGCTCAGACGTGAGTCCCAGGCTCTCCACATCACTGGAGTCAAGCTATCCAGGCTGAAGAAGGCTGATAGCCAGAAACCGGTCCTTGGATGCTTGATTCCGGTCTAGGAAAGACATGGCTTGGTAGTTCAGGCTGGACTGTTCCCATGAGGCACAGGTTCAAGGCTGATTTGCATATAGCCATTGTCTGACCTAGGGTGGTGTGGAGTGCAAAAAAACGATGGATTTAAGCCCAGATCTTTGTACTGGGGTGAATGTAAGACATTGTTCTGCATTCTGTCCATCAACTGTGTTTTTTGTGGCATGTTGCCAGGCATACCATATCTAGTAACTGTGTCAGCCAGGGTCACTTGCTGTACGCAAGCATTGTTTCCTAAAACCAAGACAGACAGGGAGTCACCTTTATGGCCTTCACTGAACATCTCTTCTATACGAATTGATACTTTAAGCAGAATGAAAGCCATTCTTCTGCAAAAAACTGTGCCACTGACCTCGGCCAAAGAGACCTATGATCTGCAAGTCGCAAGGACTTCTGCCGAGATACATGCCCTCTTAACTACAAACTTCCCTATACATGTCTGAGAAATGTTAAGTCGTATCTTAAGCATGTCTAATACGAGCGGTATTGTACATCTATTTAAGAACGTATGTTCCGGACTGTTAGCCCCTTTTCAAGCAGTCCTCGGAATATTTCCAAACTTCGTGCACTCTGTGTTTGACAGACTGCCCCTTCTTTTGGGACTCGTTGTGGGGATTCTAGTTTTGCTCCTTCTGCTACGATATGGCATGCCAAATCTCCAGCGCCACTCTAAGCACCATAGAGAGAGCTCTATTGGAGATGAAGTGTCGTGAGCGCATCATCCACATTTTGGGATTAACTCGTTTACGAGAATTGAATACCACATGGTTTCTGTCATTCAGACCAATCTGGCAAGATTGCATCTTACCTGTTCTACGCTGCCTTCTATGCGGAGAAGAATGAGTGCTAGACATCTGTCTAACATTCCCATCAGTCATGCCAACGGATGTTGATACTTTGCTGGACCCGGTAATGGCCCATGCACAATGTTGTCCCCAAAGGCTGCCAATTCTGATGATGGCATTCATTGAGATCTCACAGACACAAAATGCTGATGCACGAGAGGAAACTACAGGCACACAGGTACTAACCGATTCGAACATTGCTAATGCAACCAATGCCGAAGGCGATGCTTCACATCTATGTGTGGTTAATCTTCTAAATGAGGTAATCCAACTATCACCTACAATGATAGACAACTTTTTTACAGACTTAGAAGATTTCATGATTTCTCCAAGCACTAAAACTGACTTTTGAGCACACAGTGTTCTGAGAGACTTTGAATCTGACCTTCATTTTTCCAAAACAAAGTTCGAACTTTGGGACTATTTTTCCTATGATTACATTTTTTTTTTCAAAATTTGTATTTTTCATTTTTGGCACAAGTAATCTGCTTAAAGTAGAACTATTCATAGAGGAGAAGAATTCTTTGAATACATCCAGAGACAATATTTGACCTTGTCCACAAACAGTTTATGTAATCTGACATGAAATGGTTTCGGCTTTTTTCTTCTGTATTTACGAGCCATTTCATAAATGTATATTTTCATGATTCATTCATTTAGCATTTCAAAATGTGAACATATGCTTAGAATGAAACATTGCTTTAATGCGTACAGCACCAATGCATCTTTTATGTGTACAACCAGTTCAAATACATTTTTATGTATTTCAGGTGGATTTTTCACACTTCATGTGTAGCTATGTTTTAGATATGTGTAACATGTTTATAATTTAGTAACGTTGTACATAAGAAAGTGGAGTTGGTGTTGTGTATCGATTTAGATTCTGAATGCATTTTCAGATTCCTACCCTTATATAGGTACAATTTGCGTTGCCCTTATATAGGCATAGAAATCCAGTCCTTATTTAGGCATAGTCCATGCTACCAAAAAACAGGCATGGCTACCTCCATCTGTTCATCTACGTCACAACGAGTTCTAGGAAAACCAGACTCTTAAGCTATTAGGTACTTCCCTTTGCTTGAATATTGATTTCTCCAAGAAGTCATTTAGTATGCATGAACATCTATTCCTTAGGGGTTCATCCATGACGTTCATATGTCCGACTTTACGTCAAATCTGGCATTCCTATACACCTTCGGTTCGACTACCTACTTGCCTGACGCAGCTCGCTACAGCAAGTGCAGAAGGAAGCCGACTCTCCAGCTGATGCTGACAAGAAGCTGACATCCCCCTGCCGAGAATCCAGCTCCAGTGTTTCTGACTCCGCTTGCGGGGTGTTGGCAAATCGAGTCCCAAGACAGAGATACCAACCTCTTTCATTCTAAGGTATGGAGCTGATTAGAAACTAGAGAAACCTTTGGCAGAACTAATGCTAAGCAGCACTTACTTCTTCCCTGGTACTAGACCTAGGTTAGGTACATTGGGGTAGGCGTATTTTAGAAGCACCATTTGAGCATTTTTAGCCTATGTTATTTATGTATGTATTTTTATATATGTCATAGCAACAGACAATGCTATTACAGTATTATTTTATACTACTGTTCTCCCTGTACACATTATACTTTGCATTGTGTCTAATGATTATAGCAGTTCACCTCTCTTGCATGAGAAAGAAGACTGTTCAATAAACCCTTTTATTGAAAACGCCTGTCTCACTATTTCTCTGCAACTCTGTAGAAACAAAGCATGCACGACTGACTGAGTGAAATAGTTATCTATTGTTTCCACGACTCTGAAGATTTTGTTCCAGTCCTAGGGAAACAAAGTTGTCATGTTTATGCTGTTGTCAGAAACGAATCCCTTCTTGTTTATTCAAGAAAGTTTCTAGTGACCAATGAGCTAGTCATCGCACATAATTAAGTTTAATATACTCGATAGAGACATACTGACATAAGTCCTATGTCAAAACTATAGTATATATTATTCCAATGCACAGAGCCTATTGGGAATATAGGAACTACACTATCAGTCATGACAACGGATGTTGATACTTTGCTGGACCCGGAAACGACCCATGCTCTGTGTTGTACCCAGCGGCTACCAATTCTGCTGACAGAATTCATTAAGATCTCACAGACGCAAAATGCTGATGCTGAGGTACGAGAGGAAACTACAGGCACGCAGGTAACAACTGATTCGAACTTTGCTAATGCGACCAATGCAGAAGGCAATGCTTCACATCAATGTGCGGTTAATCTTCTAAACAAGGTAATCCAACTGTCACCTATATTGATAGACAACTTTTTTACAGACTTAGAAGGTTTCATGTTTTCTCCAAGCAGTAACACTGACTTTTGAGCACACAGTGTCCTGAGAGACTTTGAATTTGACCTTCATTTTTTAAAAACAATGAACCTTTTTCTATGAATAATCTTTTCTTTTCCAAATTTGTATTTTTCATTTTTTGGCACAAGTAATCTGCTTAAAGTAGAACTATTAATAGAGAACAAGAATTCTTTGAACTCTTCCAAGAGATAATATTTGACCTTGTCCACAAACAAACAGTGTTATGTAACCTGACATGAAAAGGTTTTGACCTTTTTTCTTCTGTATTTACGAGCCATTTCATAAATGTATATTTTCATGCTTCATTCATTTAGCATGAGTGATGTTAATATACGCTTATAATGAAACATTGCTTTCATGCGTACAGCACCAATGCATCTTTTATGTGTACAACGAGTTGAAATGCATTTTTATGTATTTCGGGTGGGTTTTTCACACTTCATGTGTAGATATGTTCAAACATGTTTAGTATTTAGTAACGTCGTACATAAGAAAGTGGAGTGGGTGTTGTGTTTGATTATAGATTCCAAATGAATTTCCCGATTCACGCCCTTATATAGGTATAATTCACATTGCCCTTATATAGGCATAGAAATCCAGTCCTTATTTAGGTGTAGCCCATGCTACCCAAATACAGGCATGGCTACTTCCATCCGTTCCTCTACATCACAACGATTTCTTGGAAAACAAGACTCTTAAGCCGTTAGGGACTTCCCCTTGCCTGGATATTGATTTCTACAAGAACTCATTATTATGCATGAACAACTATTCCTTAGGGGTTCATTCATGACGTTCATATGCCTGTCTTTCACGTCAATACTGGCATTCCTAAGCACCTTCATGGTGTAAATATACCTTCACTTGCTATGGCAAAGTACGGTGTGGTTCGGTGTAGTTCGACTACCTACTTGCACGACGCAGCTCGCTACAGCAAGTGCCGAAGGAAGCCAACTCTCCAGCTGACGCACTGACAAGACGCTGACATCCTCCTGCCGAAGATCCAGCTCCATTGTTTCTGACTCCCCTTGTGGGGTGTTGGGAATTCGAGTCCTGTGAAAGAGATACCAACCTCTCTCATTCTAAGGTATGGAGCTGATTAGAACCTAGAGAAACCTTTGGCAATTCTTGGCAGAACTAAAACTTATGCTAAACAGCACCTACTTCTTCCCTGGTACTAGACCTAGGTTAGGTACATTGGGGTAGGCGTAATTTAGAAGCACCAGTTGCCACTCATGGGTATCCACAAATTCACCCCAATCAGGAAGATCCATTTTGGCACTGAAGCTAGGGATATTCCAGGAAAGTATCTTTAACCCCTGTGCTATGGGTACCTTATTACTTTGAGGGTCTAAGGTGGAATCCCCTTTCTCTTGCTGCATGAGCACATCTTCCTCGTCATAAGAAACAATAGTTTCAACAATATCTTCAAGATAAGAGGCGTCTGACCCGTTGGAATTCTCTATTGCTGCCAAGTCATTAGCCAACTCCACCAGATGAGCAGGAACCTCGTCTACCTGCTGCCCTCTGGCTTCTGAAACCTGGTCTAAGGGAGCGGGGTTCCCACTATAAATCCCAGTGAAATAAGTTCTCACCGTGCCCAGCAGTACACAACCTTGATCAATCAATCCCATAGACAATTTCTTAGTCGCCACTTCCCTATTTGATATTGGTGGTTGCTCATGGGCCACAACCCCCTCTCCCAAAATATTGGAACATAGCAGTTGGACCTCAGGAATTACATGGTGACTTCTGGTGGATTGTCAATCAACCTGGTCTAAAACGCTAAATCTATTGCTGATGGGGAAATTAGCTGGTAAGGTGGAGTCATAAGTGCAATGCCCATTAAAGGAACTTTCTACCTGCGCTCTCAAGTCCCTTCTTGCCCAATTTTCCCATAGCCCACTCCTTCCCTCGGCTGATGGCTGAAAAGGAGTTGGGGGATTGAAATAAAGTAACAGGAGGGAGTGTATCCGAGTAGGGGCCCGCATCGGCTTCCAATGACATATATGCTCTACCACCGGCCTGTCCCTAAAATTAATCAGGATACAGCCGCCCTCAATATCTTTTGATCTTTGGCCCACCCAATTGACCCTGCAGGCAAATAGAATTTCACTGTGTACCTGATGTGGAAGTGGCCTATTGGAATTTTATCAGTGGATGCATTTTGTTTTTGAGACCAAAGTACGACTCCTCCCTGCCATGATCCTAGGCAGGGACCCCAGCTAACACAACAACATATGGGGTCAATGCAGGTGCTAAATCTATATTTTGCAAGCTTGGTTTCTTTGCACCCAGGCTCGACGACCTTGTGTGCGGAGCATGGCTTTCAGCTCTATGCCTGGTTACAGATGCTAAACCACCCTCCGCCTCGATCAAAATCACTCTATCCATCTTCCCAGTATTAGTTACCCCCACACATGGCATACTAGCGGATATATTGTTGTTGGAGCCCCAAGGCTCCTGCTACAAGAGGCTTGAGGTAGGTTGGGCAGGACTGGGAGGGATGAGCTAGGGGGGACAGAAGGGATACACAATGCTTTTGCTATAGTTTCAGAAGACCCGTCATCCCGCCCCCTCGGGTTGGCAGTATTAATGTGGTCAGGAGCATATAGTGTCTCACAGTGTAGGAGCATTTCCTCCAATAAAGAGAGTCTTTCCAGAAGAGGAGAGAACGATGTAGCCAATACCTCCTCCATTTTAACCCAAAAAATCCGTTCCAGTCTGGCAATGTTGAACATCACCCAGATTTGGCGCAATCGTGGCCTCAATATGGGACAAGGGGCATGTTTCTGGTGTTATTTGAGCTTCTGTTAGTTCCGTTGTTCTCCTTCATTGGCGGCAGGCAAGCACAGGTGTGGGCGCTTTGCACTAAGGGTCCCTGGGACTTTTAGTCCCGTCAAGTTGCAGACGTGCTGGCTCCCAAATTCGGTAAAATGCGGCTTCAGCGAAGCAGGCAGATATACAGGCATCATGTTCAGCGCTAGCTAAAAAACTGGATGATGTGGCCATTCGAACAAGCAACCTTGAAGAGGAAGTTGGTTCCATGAAGAACGATATTTTGAAGAATACAGAGGGAGTAGAGACTCTTACAAAAGAGAACACAAGCCTTAGAGACGACCTCAAGAGGTTAGAAAATCATGCCCGGAGGAATAATCTAAGGATCTTAAATATCCCAGAGGTGGAAGAGGTTCTAAATCTAAAAGAATTCATGGTAAAATCACTATCGGAGATAGTCTTGAAGGATAGACCGGACATAGACCTGATACAGAAATATAGAGGGTTTCATAGAGACCCCTTTAAGAAGTACCCTCACCTTCTTAAGCCAATGAAGATTCACGTTAATTTGCTCTCCTATGCGGTAAAAGATGTCATCTTGTCATCTGCATTCAAAAATGGTCCCTATGCAATTTGAGATACCCAGTTAACCATTAGATCAGATATATGCCATGCAACCACCCAGACACAGTGGGAGCTGGGTAATAAATGGGTGAGCTTAATAAATTGGGTTAAAGGTAGCACAGTGTGGGGAGCAGTGGGAAAAAACTAAAAATAAGTCTTCATTAGACAGAGTTGATATAACATATATCTTACATGGGCCTGATTGGACGTCGAGAAACCGAAAGATCCTTTGGTACAAGGGGTAATGTTACAGGGAATAATGATAGGTGTGAGCAATGAAATAAAAATCATGACATGGAATGTGAATAGTTTAAGATCAAAGAAAAGACAGAGGATGGTATTGGGACACTTAGAAGCTTCAAGAGCCCAAGTATGTATTATACAGGAAACTCATATTACAGCAGATGAGAGTAGACTCAGTAGAGGGGTGTTTTCTAAATATAATTGGATAGAAAGTTATGTTTCATCCAACCAACCGGACTATACAAAAGGAGTTGCCATAATAGTGAGGAAAGGGTCAGGGATGGAGCTGATGACATCTAGCACCGACGACTCAGGAAGATGGGTGATGGCCACGCTTCGATGTTTAGGTATAGAGTTCATATTTGTTGGTTTCTACTGCCCAAATATAGACAACCCCCAGTATTTAGTGGACCTGCATATGAGGCTGATAGAGAAATCATCCCCCATAGTAATAGGAGGAGACTTCATTACATTACTAGACCCAATGGTGGATAGATCAAAGAGCAGGAGGGGGCACAGGCCCAAGCACCGAAAACAAGACAGGCCCTAAAACACATGCTTTCAGAGTTAAGAATGATGGATGCCTGGAGACATTTAAGGAAGGGTAAAAGGGCTTACACTTTCCATAGTAAGAAGTACCATTCTTTTTCCCGGCTAGGTTACATATTGGTCAAAGAGAATGGGCAGGGAAAATAAAGGACGGTTGTATATCCCCCAGGCATATATCCGACCATAGTATGGTCAGTATTACACTGGGGGGGAATCACTGTAAGGAAACCTGGCAGATGTACCCTGAAGAGAGCAATTCTATTAGATCCAAGAGTCGCTTCCACTTTGAAGGAAAAAATTGTAGAATTTTTCAGCATTAATGCCAATTCAGCACCAATAAGCATTGTCAGGGATACTTACAAGGCCTATATCAGAGGGGTGTTACAAAATCTTGAGGCATATAAGAACAAAGAGGAACTAGTCGAGTTACAACATTTGGAGGAGGAGATAGGGAGGTTGGAAAGGACACTACAGCAAGATACATATTCTGATGATAAGGCAGAAAAAAAACTAGATGAAGCTAGAAGGCCACTTCCGGGGTGGGGGCCAATTCAAGGTGGGTCATTTGCTCTATAATTCTAAGATGGATCTCCAGAAGAACCCAATCTTAATGCAGTTCCACACCAGATGGCAAAGTCCGCCTGTGGGCCACCACACTTAAGACAGATGTGTGGCCTATTTTGGTCAATGGCATGAATCGTAGCCGGTGTCAAGTAGACTCTCCACAAGTACTTAAAATGAAAAAGCTTATCTCTGCTGTTTAAGGAAATCTCTTTGGTTTGCACACAACAAATTGATCAATGTGTGTCCTGTAAGGGGTGCCCAATGCCCCGCTCCAAGCCTCCCGTATCTTGGTTTCTCTGCTTATAATGAAAGACATGCAAGATTTATATAGTTTCGAGATTAGGTGTTCTGCCGGGTTACGCCAGCCCCACACATCCATGAGACCAACCGACTCGCAAATATCTAACAGAACGTTCAATGCGCTGTGTTTAGTGTCTAAAGTCTTGGATGTACTATCGCGCGCCGGATCCAAGAGGAGGTTAAAGTTGCCACCCATACATATATAGTTTGGCTTACAATTGGAGAAGCTGCATGTGAAGCCTCTGGAAAAATTCAGGAATATCGACATTAAGCACATACAAGCTAATGAACGCAATTTTATGTCCCATTAAGTAGCCCTCCACAATAGTAAACCGCCCCTCGCTGTCATTGCAAGCTTCCGTGACTTGAAAGAGTAGCTGTCAATGAATCATGACTGCTGTACCCTGTGCATAAGTGCTGTATCCCACAAAGTAGCGGTTTGGGAGCCAGCTTGCTGGAGAAGTGGTGGAGAGTCTTGGGAAGGTGGGTCTCCTGCAAGAACAAAATGTCGGCCCGTGGCGTTGTAAATAATGGATGACATGTTTACCTTTCTCTGGGTTGTTGAGCCCACGGACATTCCAGGTGATCAATGTTAGATCAGAAAATGGTGCTAGCCTACCCTTTACCGCCATACCAACATAATGAACATGTTTTTACTAGTGCATTGTAAACAAACCATACCATGCTGTAGTGAAAAAATTAGGTTATTGCTATTGCATGCCCAACAAAATTGACATACCCCCCCCCCCCACCCATCCCTACCCGCATCTCGACAGGGAGTGTCAGAGTGAACAATTGTATTCTAATTGTATTCTAACATCAGGCAAATGCTCACATATCCAACACTGGACTAACATTAAATACATTCCCCAAAAGTTAAACCAATAAAAAGTTATACACACCTGGAGGGTGGCAACCCCACACCAGTTTCTCGACCTGCAGGAACAGTGCAGAAGCAGTATTCTCCCCTAAAAATAAAGCATTAACTGACACACAGTGAATAAAGCTGCACATCATATACCAGAGCTACAATATATCACTCATTAGAGAACAAATCAACACTGGCCACTGAACCGCTATGAGAGGGGGATGACCTGGAAAAATCCTTGTTTTTTTAACCACTATTGCTCCCCTTGTAGTCTCTGCAAAATTACTGCACTGTGGAAGGGGTATCAAAAACACAAGATCAGCACTCACTGTCCACACGGAGGCAGGCTGGACACAGCATTTAATATCCCAACCCCAAATTTCTTGGAGTCACCTTCACCCCAGTGTATTTACGCCTGGCCTCCTGAACCATCGCTGTAAAATCCAGGAACAGGGCTAAGGTCAAACCCTCCCAGGAGATTAACCTCCTCTCTCTGGAAAGCCTCAACATGGTGTCTCTGTCGCAGTAATTTAAGAGGTGGTTGATAATGGGTCTAGGTGGACATCCCGGGCTAGGGAGAGGACCAAGCGAGCAGTGTGCCCTCTCTACAAGGAAGGTGGACATGAAGGCTGTCCATGAGCAAGGACTCAACAAATTGGTCCATGCGCCCAGTGTTGGAGGGCTCAGGAAGGCTCAAAATACTGACATTATTGCGCCTATTTATTTATTTCTGGTATTTATAAAGCGTGACACTCATCCCAAGGGATATCACGGCGCTGTAAACAGTAGAGACTGCTGAGGACTGTGCTGGGAGTTAGTTTTTAGGGAAAAGGTGAGTTTTTAGTTTTTTTCAGAATTGAGGGTAGTTTGTGGTGTGTCTGAGTTCTACAGGTAACTCATTCCACCTATTGGCGGCCAGATATGAGAAGGCGCGTCCGCCGGTCCTTGCCTTGTAAATGCGCTTGGGTTTAGCCAGAGCCAGTTGGTTTGATCCTAAATTCCTGTTGGGGGTGTAGAATTCAATTTTCCCTTGGAGGATAGTGGGGCCAGTTTTATTAAGAGCTCTGTGCGCGTGGCAGAGTATTTTGAAAGTAGCCCTCTGGCGCATTGGTAGCCAGTGGAGTTTCCTGAGGCATGTGGATGCTGAGTCTCGCTTGCCTTTATTGCAAACCAGTTTAGCTGCCTGGTTTTGTAGGACCTGTAGTCGGGAGAACAGTTGTTCGTTCATCCCTTCGAACAGGGCATTGCCATAATCCAGGCGGCTGACCAGTAGGGCCTTAGTGACTGTACGTCGGCAGTCCAGAGGTATCCAGGAAAAGATTTTTGCCAGGAGTTTAAGTATTGCGAAGCCTTTGCCCCAAAGTGATCCTATGTGGTCCTTCATGGATAGGGCGTCGTCCATAATGATACCCAGATTTCTGGCATGCCTACTGTGCGCCTCCAAATCCTCATTATTGAGGACTACTTCTTTCAGTATCTTTTCCCTGCAGTCTACACGCTTGGTTGACAGAGCTGCGCCATCCTCCAGGTCGGACACTCTACCTTCTACGGTGTCCAGGAGTTTTTCATGAGTGTCTAACTTGGCGCCCATAGTGTCAAGGCGTTGTTCCAAGATGTTAAAATGGCCATCCAGTGCCCTGAAGCCCGCCCTCATTTCCTGGAGCAGTGTCCCCGTCGCATCAGGAGGCTCACTGGGGCCTGCATCATCTTGTCTGCCCTCCGCCATATCGCTGCCGGTTTCAGAGGTGTGCCCGGTGGGTCTGCCGAACTGTAGCAAACGTTGCTTGGAGTCTTTATGCCCCACTGGCCCCGGAGACTGAATCACGGCGGTCCTCTATTCTTAGGGCACCAGCTATGGTCAGGACAGTTCAAGCTAGAGGAGAGGCCACTACCACACTGGACCAACTAACAGCACCAATTCACTGACCAGCCAGGCAAAGCAGCAGAGCGGCAGTAGCTCACAAGGGCACAGCAGAACACCATATGCCCGAGGCAGTCCCCAGAAGCAGGTGCGGGCCAACATCCAAGAATCCAGACCCAGGACGTATGCTGCAAATCGATGGGAGGCTCAGCAGCACCATGTTCAGTTACCTGGATACACCAGTGTCAGAGTCTCCCACCGCAGCATCAAGCAGTGCCTAGAGGAATCTGCTGCCCCAAGGACCCCCTGACCTCACCTACGCCCCCCCCCCCCACCCTGAGCCCGGCCCAAGCCGTCCATTAGCTGGCTCCTAGGCCTGTCATGATTCCTCTCTTCAGGGGGCATCCAGAGTCAAGCCAGGCCGGTCTCAAACAGTCCACCAGGGCTGAGGATATATTGTGGTGCAGACTGGGGGGGGGGCGCAAGCAAAGCGAGCTCACATCAGGTACTCGGAGCCCATGTGCTCCCCTCCTTGATTGACTGGATCGCCGAATTGTCCTCGCAACTCAATGTGCGGCGCAGTCCAGTCTCGGCCACACCGCACTGACCGCGCCAACATCGGCCTCGATACTCGAAGGCCGCGATCTGTGGCGGTCTCGGGTGCTCGGTAATAGGGTGACCAGATTTTCAAAATTAAAAACTGGGACGGGCACAAACATAGAAAAAAGGACTAAATGTTCTGTCAGGTTTCAGGGATATATATATATATATATATATTTATAAAATTCACGTATATATAAATACATTTTTCAAGAACTCAAACATATATATTTGTGCTCTTTTAAAGAAATGTATTTTTGCATTACCTCCCGTTCTGTAAAGAGCACCATTCTCCAGCTACTGCTGGGTCTGGCCTTGCCCTGTGGCCTCGGCAGCCCTGATTCACACCTCAATAAATCCCGCTGTGCTGCTCAAGTGAGGCGAAGCAGCACAGCAGGAGAGGTAAAGAACTGAACTTCTGCCGCCGTTTCCTAGAGGGCGGGTCGCAATGTGAGCCTGCATAACACTAATTAACTTGCAGGTTCCCCCGACCCTTGCTTAAAAACCGGGACATTTCTTTTAATAACCCAGGCACTACCCAAAAACCCGGACATTTCTCCAAGTTGGAGAAAAGTGTCGGGACACCGGGACACTTCTCCAAAACCCCGGACCGTCCGGTGAAAACCGGGACGTCTGGTCACCCTATCGGTAATCAAAACTTCACCAGGTCGTGCAGGAGCCCTCATGTGACCCAGGCTGTCTCTCAGGTGCGCAAGAGGTAGGATTGGCGGCAGGATGGACGACGTATGTTGGGAGCCTCAATGCTGGACAGTCATCATGGTTGGCAGCTTGGTCACGCCCCCACTGTGGCATAATTTTTTTTATTTTGGGAATTTTATGTTATGCATCTTATGCTAAATTCCCAAAAGAACACAATTATGCCACATTGAAAATAATGTGCCATTTAGCTCTACAGATTTACCGCAAATGAGTCTACCAAAAATACACACAAACAATGGAGCCCACGTAGCTTTTGTTTGCAGTGCGCGTGCTCATTCCCACTAATGGAGAAGTTATGTTGTAGGGGAAGGGAAATCCTTTAACCCCTTGCCTGTGGTTGGAATTCCGCTCCTGTGCGGCACATTCCGATCGCGGGCGTGGTCGTGACGGCTCCCGGCTGTCATCAGCACACGAGCACTGTGTGCCATGACGGACCGGAGCAGTCACCAGCATGCAAAGGGTTAAAGAGAGTCATTTTTTCTCTGGATTTCCCCAGTGCAGGAGAAGCAACATCGTTGTGTGTCAGCCATTGAGGTGGTGGCGTGGTGAGACTTCCTTTCCTCATATCCCCTCTGTGCTTTACAGATCTTCAAACTGTGGAGCGCATCCCCCTGGGGATCCGTGACGGCATTCCTAGGAGGGGTGCAAATGGCTTTTGAAGTACTAGTAAACGAGGAAGGAATGGGAATGCCACTTTTGTGCATTTGGTGTATTTCCAGGCAATCTTGATTTACATACAGCAGTTAAAGGGCATCAAAATAGAGTATGAACTGTGATCCTGAATGCCCTGAGATGGAGGTCATTGGGTGGGGTGGCAGGGTCCTGGATGTGGCTAAAAATAATAATATATTCTGTAACAGGTTTGTTATTTTTTAACCTTCAGGTAATTGCATACAAAATGTGCACATATTAAATAGAAAATAAATGCAAATTATACAAATCAATTTTACTATGAAACCTTGGTTACCTAATGCGAGCAAGACAGATAACTGTGTTTGACCACAAAGCAGGACCACTAGAATTATGCAGCAGGAAAGGACCAAAATTATGCAGCAGGGTTGAATAAATTCTGTTGCAAGAAAAGCCAGATATTACTGCTCAATTTGGCAAATTTGATGATAGTATTTAATTATGTTCTCATTTATACACATGTGATTACTGTCTGGGCAAAGATTTAACTTCACCCAGTTTACCACCGAAATATCCCGACAAAGAATTGAAAGGTGATTAATCACCTTTTACGAAGAGCTGTCTGCCTCCTGCATGCCAACACGTGTGACTACATCTTTAATACCTTTTAATTGTTGTTAAAATCTGCAGATTATGCAGCAGATGACTAAGGAGCAAATGCGGCAAATCCATAATTATGCGGAAAGTGCCGCAGAATTGCATCTTTTCAGTGGTCCTGCCAGAGAAACACAAACCTGACTCCTAGTTGGCGCAGTGGGGAATAAAGTGGCCGCTCCTTCGCTAAGACGGAGGAGTGTCGCCCCATTGCTCAAAATAACGTATTGTTGTTATCATTTTATTTTCCCTCTTGCAGTAAGGGGCGGGGCGGGTGGGGCTGGCCACAGCAAGAGAGGAGTGGTGTACACTCCCTAAGTAAGCATGAACTGTTTGGGTGCTCAGATCAATCACAACGTGGAATTGCAGCGTTGTGATTGGCTCAGGGGAGCCTGTGTGCCTGGGTGCTTCCTGCCAGGGCCGGACTGGCCGATGCGGGCACCGGGCAATCCACCGGTGCGCCACAAGGACGGGGGCAGGTTTTGGGCCCCTAGGGGTTGTGTTTGTTACAGGACCATTTTTCAGCATAGCTGCAAAATCGGCCCTGTAACAAAATCGGCCAAAAACCGGCCCGGGCAAAGAGCTCGGTCACACCCCCAACAGGGGGCGAGCACTTTGCCAGGGCCGGTTTTCGTTCCCAGTCCGGCCCTGCTTCCTGCTGCCTGCCGGGACAGGAAGATGAAGAGGACGGAGGAGAGGCGGCGGCTGGCTGTTAAAGGTAAGTCCTTTTTCTATTATAATCCTCTTCCCACCCCCGCCCCACCACCCCCGTCCGGTAGCAGCCGCTGCAGGGGGAAAAGTGGCATGCGTAAATAATGTTAAACTCCACATCCCTACTGTGTGCATTCTTTATTAATGGCAGTGACATATTTAAGCGTATTTGATTTGTTGTTATTTTAATTGGTTGTAGTCAATGCAGAGATGAAAAAAAGTCCTTATATTACCATTCGATAAGCAATACAGTCTTGAGGGGGAAACAACACTTACAACGCAACTTTTACAATGCACTACCTTTACAACGAAACATTTACAACGCAACATCCATTACAACGCATGCCATTACAACACATCCATTACAACGCATGTCACTACAACGCATACCACTACTACACATGTCATTACAACGCAGTCATTACAACGCATACCATTACAACGCATACCTACACTATCCAACACTTACCCTACTGTTGCACCCACTGGAGTTAGAATAGTAATTTTTACCCCTACACTATACAATACTTCCCCTACTGTTGCACCCCCTGGAGTTAGAATAGTAATTTTACCCCTACACTATCCAACACTTACCCTATTGTTGCATCCCCCTGGAGTTAGAATAGTAATTTTTACCCCTACACTATCCAATACTTTCCATACATGCAATGTAATGGTATGCGCTGTAATGGTACAAGATCGTCCGGAGGGACCGAAACGCCAACCAGATGGGAGGAGGCATCGCCATCATCCACAGGAGCACCATCCGTCTCACGACCAGCACCGACAACTCCCTGACCACCGCCGAACACCTGCATTTCCAGATCCACACCAACCCGAACACCACCCTCAGAGGCACCCTGATCTACCGACCCCCTGGACCACGCACACAATTCAGCGAGGACATCGCCGACTTCGTCAGCCCACATGCCCTCCCCTCCGCTGACTACATCCTCCTGGGAGACCTCAACTTCCATCTGGAGAACAACAACGACCGCAACACCAGCACCCTGCTCGACAACCTCACCAACCTGGGACTCAAGCAACTGGTGTCCACCCCCACCCACCTCGCCGGACACACACTCGACGCTGTCTTCTCATCCAGCAAGGACATCAACTTCAGCCACACCACAGAGCTTCAATGGACGGACCACAGCTGCGTCCACTTCACCTTCAAGAAAACAACGACCCACCACCACCAGCAACAGACCGCCCGCAGAAGCTGGAACAAGATCACAGCAGACCAGCTCGCCACCTCCCTGAGCCAGCACCCTCCTGCCAGCTCAGCGAACCCCAGCCAGGCCGCCGACAACCTCACGAAGTGGATCAGCAACTGCACGGACGAACTCGCCCCACTGAGGACCCCGCCCAGCAGACCCGGCAGCAAGAAAGCCCCATGGTTCACCGACGAACTCAAGAGCTCCAAGAAGAACTGCCGAGCCCTCGAGAAAGTCTGGAGAAGGGAACCGACACCGGACAACAGGACCTCCTTCAAACTTGCCACCCGGAAACACCACCAGCTGATCCGCGCCGCCAAGAAAACAGCATTCAAGGACCGGTTGGACAACAACGCACACAACTGCAAGGAACTCTTCAACATCGTCAAAGAGCTTTCCAACCCCAGCGCAGGAAACAACGACATCACCCCATCGCAAGACCTCTGCAACTCCCTGGCTTCATACTTCCACAACAAGATCGCGGACATACACAACAGCTTCAACAACCAACCAACGCACACCATGACCGAACAACCACCCCCCACCACCACCCTCCACGCCTGGACCCCGATCAGCACCGAAGACACCATCCGCACGATGAACTCCATCCACTCCGGATCACCGACCGACCCCTGCCCTCACCACGTCTTCAACAAAGCCGACGCTGTCATCGCACCCCACCTGCGAGACATCATCAACACATCCCTCGACACCACCATCTTCCCCGAGAGCTGGAAACACGCCGAACTCAGCGCCCTACTCAAGAAACCAACAGCGGACCCCACCGACCTCAAGAATTACCGCCCCATCTCGCTCCTCCCGTTTCCAGCCAAAGTCATCGAGAAGACCGTCAACAAGCAGATGGCCGCTTTCCTCGAGACGAACGGATCCCTCGACCCCTCACAGTCCGGCTTCCGAGCCAACCACAGCACCGAGACCGCCCTCATCGCCGCCACCGACGACATCCGAGCCCTGATGGACAATGGAGAAACAGCGGCCCTCATCCTCCTAGACCTCTCCGCGGCATTCGACACGGTCTGCCACCGCACCCTAGTACGGCGCCTCAGCAACGTCGGAATCCAGGACAAGGCGCTGGAGTGGATCACCTCCTTCCTCGACGGGAGAACACAGAGAGTCCGCCTACCACCGTACAAGTCAGAGGCCACCGAAGTCATCTGCAGCGTCCCCCAAGGATCATCTCTGAGCCCCACCCTCTTCAACGTCTACATGAGCCCCCTCGCGGCCATCGTACGCAAACACAACCTCAGCATAATCTCCTACGCCGACGACACCCAGCTGATCCTCTCCCTGACCAACGACCCCGCCGCCGCCAGAGCCAACCTGCACGAAGGGATGAAAGAGGTAGCCGAGTGGATGACGACCAGCCGCCTGAAACTGAACTCGGACAAGACGGAGGTCCTCATCCTGGGCCCCTCTCCCTCCGCCTGGGACGACTCCTGGTGGCCTCCCGCCCTGGGCACCGCACCCAAACCGACAGACCATGCACGCAACCTGGGCTTCATCCTGGACTCCTCCCTCTCCATGACCAGGCAAGTCAACAACGTCTCCTCGGCATGCTTCAACATCCTACGCATGCTACGGAAGATCTTCTGGTGGATCCCCACCGAGACCAGGAAGACCGTCACCCAGGCCCTCGTCACCAACCGACTGGACTACGGCAACGCCCTCTACGCCGGGACCACCGCCAAGCTCCAGAAGAGACTCCAGCGGATCCAGAACGCCTCAGCCAGACTCATCCTCGACATCCCACGAACCAGCCACATCTCCGGACATCTGCGAGACCTTCACTGGCTCCCCGTCAACAAAAGAATCACCTTCCGCCTCCTCACCCACGCACACAAAGCCCTACACGACCAAGGCCCGAGCTACCTCAACAGCCGAGTCAACTTCTACGCTCCCAAACGCCACCTCCGATCAGCCAACCACGCCCTCGCCGCCGTCCCCCGCATCCGAAGAGCGACTACAGGAGGAAGGTCCTTCTCCCACCTGGCCGCCAAGACCTGGAACTCCCTCCCGACCGACCTGCGCCTGACCCAAGACCACCTCTCCTTCAGGAAGAAGCTGAAGACCTGGCTGTTCGAGCAGTAGCGGCTCCCCCCCCCCCCCCCCAGCGCCTTGAGACCCCACGGGTATGTAGCGCGCTTTATAAGTGTCACTGATTGATTGATTGATTGGTATGCGTTGTAAATGTAGTATGCGTTGTAGTGGAATGCGTTGTAAAGTTAGTTTCAAAGAATTTGTTGTAATGGCATGCGTTGTAATGCAATGCGTTGTAATGGATGTTGCGGTGTAAAAAATGCGTTGTAAAGGTATGCGTTGTAAAAGTATGCGTTGTAACGACATACATCCTTCTTGAGGACTTTACCTGTACCCTCTAGGGCTAGCCAAACTGTGCATCAACAATTGCACCATTATATTGAAGTGGCACACAATGTTAGTTCTCATGATTTAGGCCACGCCCCTAATTGGATTGGGACCAACTTAAATGGGACCAAACACCCCTACTTCTGTGTATAAGAAACCTCGCCCGGATCAGTGTGGCACACTGCCTGGCTGATGAGAGGCTATTGATTTTGGGGTGCATCTTGCTGGCACCTCCCTTGCCTTGTTTTATTCTAACTACATTTCACTGAAGATTCCCTCTAAATGGAATGCTTTGCTTTCCATTTAGAGGGCCACGTGAGTGTAAATAGAGTTTAAGAGCACATTTCAAAGAAACGCAGCTCCTCTTCAAGCAACCCTCTTCTTCAAGCCACTACTGAAATGCCAATGGCTAAATAATGAGTGTTTTTTTGTTCAAGCTTGACCGCTTCTGTTACCGGCGGAAGACGCCAGTGAAAGTAAACTCTTCCGTGAATAGTGAGAAGTACTTTAACCTCACTCTAAAATGCTCCTTTTTGATTGGTGGCTGTGTATTGCTCCCATCAAAAGCATATGGTGAGTGGCTCTCGAGACAGTGCTTTGATATAACATAACATATGCATTTGTAAAGCACAGATTCACCCATATAGCATTAATATAGTATACAAAAAAAGTGATGGCTGGAATGCTTGAACTACCCTCAGCCACGGGTAAGTACCCGGGCTGCATGCCAGTCCATGTCTATTTTGCACACCATGCCTACTCAGTATACACCCAGCCACATGCACACCAGACTTGATCCTGCACGACAGCACAGCCCAGACTGCAAGGCCAGGTCCTCCCCGTACCAGAACACAAGAAATCAAGACTGTTTTTGCCCTGATTGGGGATCCTCAGCCTGATTAAGACTTGCTCTTTCCATGATGCAAACTCTTTATGTGGAATTTGCGTTACCATTTGGTAACATCACACCAGTGCCACAGTACTGCAGTCAAAGCACATGCGTTTTTTGGATGGAATTCCCATCCAGTAAAGTCATGTCTGGGGTTCCAACGTTGGCCCAAGAAAATTGGGTGAAGGAACACTGGTCCTCTCAGAATTAGGCAGAGGGAAATTCCATGCAGAAATTCCTCTACACCTTACTCTTAATCAGAGTCTCAGTGTATAATCTGGGTGCTTTGTCCATAATAGCAATAGCACACTGGGAAGTGAGTTTATTGGCTGTGAAAGAGCTCATGAAAAGGGTTTGAGACCTGATTTGGAAGTTTTCATAAAAATCTACAACAAACTAGATACGATTCTCATATGTATTATTTATGTGTGATTTGATGTACATTGGCTGCAAGGATTATTTGGTGAAGTTGAATATTTTTGAGTCATGTTCGTTTTTCACAAATAGAGTTGGGAAAAATTTGAAACGATTTTGGTGGAAATACGATATTGACTGAGGGTGTCAGATACTAGTTTAACAACTTTCATTTATGAAAATAATATAGCAATTAGTTTGTGGCTTCTATTATTTATTTGTTTTTTATATGGATGGTCGTGATGAGTAACTTAGAAGTGTGAAGTTCATTGTAAAATAAATTTGATAAAGCTGAGGAATGTATAGACCCTGCATACGATTTCAATAATACATGGGTCGTTTCTTCATACTTTACAAACAGTATTAATGGCTCATTGGAAAATATGCATCTGGCAATGGTAGATGGTTTTAGGCCAGAACGTTCTTTGAACACTATTAACAAACACGATACAACTATGTTTTATGCATTTAAAATAAGTGGAATTAAACTCATACCCTTTGTAAGTAATTGTATTAGTGGGTGAAATCGTTTTACAGGGAGTTGAATCTGAGACTATTTATTAGAATTGGGTAAAGATTGACAATATCAGTTGCCAGTCAGCGAATATATGTCATACAACTAATAGAGATGTGAGGTGTGGTTCCTTTCACTTGTCAGAGATTCTTGGTGGGATTTTCAGAGAGAAATGTGGGAGTTTGGGATTAGTGGTTAAATCAATTTGTCAAATTAGAAATGCATCATCTTGAAACATGTGCCCACCTACTGGACACTTTGTGGATCACGATATAAGTAAGCCCTTACTTTTTAGTAGGTGCTCATAATATGTAGATTGGAGCTTAAATAGAATTATACAGCAATGATAGTGCATTGGAAAATGAGCTATGCACTATGCCAGAGGCTTTGGAGATCTGACTTGAGCAAGTGTATAGTGTAAAATTGTATTTTTGTAATAATCAAATAAAACATACTAAGCTTCTGTTTATTGCATTTTTATGCATTTTAGAGAAACCACCTTATAAGGCTCCGCCTTATTGTGGGTTAAAAAAATGTAGGGACTGATGTCTTAACTTGTATTTGAAGTCTTTGGCTCAAAATGGATAGGACATGGTAAAACACTAACCTCTATCGAAGGATAATGTGGCCTAAACGGTTAGAATGATCGACCTCTGAGCTGCAGAACCGGGTTCCAGTCTTGGTAGGGACACTCCACATTCTGTGATTCTTGACAAATAACTTAATCTCCTTGTGCCTAACAAAAATGAATGTGTCTATCTATAACGTAACTGGTGCTCGTGTAAAGGAAAGCGCTCCTATACTTTCGGGTCTGGTTTCTGCTATATAAAAGTCCACAAAAAAGGCTAAATTTGATGTGAGATAAGCACAATAAGTATTGTTTTTAAATGTAAAATAGTTGGGGAACACTAACGTTCTGAAATATGATTATATGAATATTTGGTTTCTTCTATTCTTATACAGCTTTTCTTTATCCACAATTGAGCCAAAACAATAAGAATAGTAAATGCTATTAAAAAAACATCTAAACAGATTCAGATAATTATTTTGTGAAAACAAATTGAGGTAAACATCTTCTAAGTGTATGAGTTAAGAAGAAAAAGTAGTGAATAAATGAAAGAAATTTTAAATAAAATGTTTGTCAAAAGGTTGATACTTGATGCCTGAGAAAGCTATTACCCCCAGGTCCCTCCTGGCCTCGTCCCATTCCTTAAAATATGGAGATGACCATCTCCACGGCAGAAAAAAGAAAAGGAGCTTGCTGGGATACCCTACCTGCTCCCTCCCACTGGGAGTACATAAGCGGTACCAACCCAGCATGCAGCCTGTTCTTTTTTCTGTCTTCCGACAGAGTGGATGGAGGTTTTGCTTACTCTTACCTGTGGAGGCTTCAGGGTCGTCTCGTCGGGCTGCTGGGCTGTCCTCTCCGTCCCTGAAGTCCTCCTCTCTGTAGATCACGTCGTGCTGCTGGGCTTCTCGACGTCCTGCTCCGTGTTCTCCTGGCCTGCCGGGCTTGCCAGGAGCCGCGTTGGATGCCGCCCGGCCCTTTGCGGCTGGGCGCTGATTCTCCCAGTCCTCTTCCGGGTTGCTATGCGCGTCTCCCTGGGGCTTAGCCGGTGGTGGGAGACTCGCTGCTGTGAGTGTTGGCGGTTCCTGGGGTGCTCTGCCAGGCTTTGCTCCTAGGTTTCCGGCCTCCGTGGCTTTTGCTGACCTACTTCGATCCCCCGGCGAATTTCTCCGGACTTTTGCAGATCATGCTTGGTGTGGTAATTGGCATGCTGCTTTGTCCTGCGGTTCAGCGCTTCAGGCGTTTGCTCTGTTGTGTAGTCTGGCATTGCATACGTGTTCCTTACAGTGCCTGCCGCACGCATTTTCTTGATGTGTTGGTGAAGCTTGGACGTGTGGCTGGCTGGCTCTCTGGATTCTGGATGTGCTGTGCCGTGCCACTGTGCTACGATCCCCTCGTGCTGTGGGGCCTTTGCCTTGGCAATTCCCTTGTGTTTGGGGCTGTCTCATTACGGCCTTCCTCCGAGGTGTGGTCTGCTCTGCCTGGTGCTGATGTCCTGGAGGGCGTCTGGGCAGTCTCTTGGAAGGCGGTGGGCTGTTGGGGCGCACCTCCTGCCCTCCTGGTGAGTACCGCGTAGCGGTTCCTGTTTCTTCCTTTTTTTTTCTGTGTCCCCGTGTTTCCTGCTGTCTTTCTTTTGCAGGTTCCTCCTGGGCCTGGTCCTGGGCTCCCTCCCTGAGGCCGGTGTGGTTCTTGCTGTGGCCTCTGTGGGGGGGGGACTTCTCTGCCCGGCGCTGGTGTTCTGGTGGGCGCCTGGCCAGTCTGTTGGGGGTAAGGGGGGTACTGTTGGGGCCCTCTTCCTGCCCCCTGGTGAGTACCATGTATAGTTCGTCCCTGTTTCTTTCCAGTTCACTGTCCTTATGTGCTGTGTGGCGGATAGGTTGTGTATGGGCGGGTTGGCCTTGCTGGACTTGGTTCCGTCTCTTGGCCTTTGTCCGTGACTGTTGCTGGTGGGAGTCGTCCTTTGGGCGTCTCCCTGCCGGTTGTGTGGGGTGTGTGCTGTTTTCCTCAGTTTCCTCCGCTGGTATCCGCATGTCACTTGGTCTCCTGTGCTGCCTTAGCTCTTCTGCTGCTGGGGTTGCTGTTACATGCTTGCTGCCTTGGTTTGCACTCCCCGTGCCTCCTCGGCTGGTTGTGTTCTGTTGGTCGAGGCGGTGGGCTGGGGGTGCGTTCTTCCTGCCTCCTTATAGTCCTTTCTCCTCCTCTGGGGTTTCGACTTTGGAGTGGTCCTGGGGTGTTTCTCCTGTTGTTGGGACCCCTGCTTCGTTCAGGTGGGTCCCCTCCTTTTGGCTCTCTCTGGGGTTCTCCGGCCCGTCTTTCTTGCTGGGGGGGGGGGGGGGTGGTCCCCTGTTGCTCGGGCCCCTCTGCACTGCGGTTGTTCTGCCCCTGGTGGGGTGCGCTAGTGCCCTTGGTGTGGTGTGCATTCCCCCTTTTTTTCTTTGGGGTTGGGCGGTTCTCACTTCCTGCCTGCGCCCTGGTCCTCTGTGTTCCTCGGGCGCCTCTGTTTTCTCCTGTGTGCCGTTGGCATGCCTCTTTGGTTGGCTTGCCCTTGCGGCGTGGATTGTTTTTTTTTCCTTCCTTTTCCCCTTGGCCTGCGTACTGTTTTGGGGGTTCCGGTTGGGCCTTGTCGGGCTCGTGTTCTGGCCTGCTCCGGCTGCTGCGGCTCCCTGTGCTTTCTGGTTCCAGGGTTTTTGCTGTTTTCTTTGCTGTTACCATCTGGCATGTCCCTCTGGTGCTTGTCGCTTGGAGTTGGTCAATTTCCGCTTGTGCTGTGCTCTGCGGCTGTGTTGCCCTGTGGCTTTGGCTTTTGGTCTTCCTGCTGCCTGGCCGTCCCTGGTGGGGTGCCTTCCTGCTGGGCCGTGGCTCGCTTTCTTCGGCCTGCTGCCCTTTGGTTCCTGGCGTTCCTGTGGGTTCGATCCTGCTGCGTGCCTGTCTGGTTCCTGCGGTTTCCGCTGCTGGTCGCTTCTTGCTTCCTCTCGGGTGCCTTGCTTGGGCCCTGCTCGGGGCTTCTGGCGGGTTCCTGTGTCCTCCCCTTGTTTCCTTGTCAGGGGCTGTTGGGCCCTTCCTCGGTCCTGGTGGCGCCTTGTCCTTGTTCGGCTGTTGGCTCCAGGCCGGGTGGTTGAGCTCCTGGTGGGTCCTATTGTTGTAGGATTTGCTTCTCGCCTTCTGCCTTGTGGGGTTTGGTTTCCTGTTGTGGTTTCCTTCTCCCCTCTTGTTTCTCTGGGTGGTGGGTTGTGCTTTGGGGCTTTGCTTCGCTGGCCGCTTTTGCCTCCGGTGGTGGCTAGGTCGTTGGCTCTGCCTTGGATGGGCGCTTGTTCATCATGTGCCAGGCTCCTGTGCCCCACCCTGTTTGCCGGTCCTGGCTGGGCTGTGCCCTTTCCCTGCTGGTGGGTTTTGGGTGTCAGTCTCCCCGGGTGTGTGGCCTCTCTGCAACTTTCCTTTCGCCCCTTGGTTCCTGCCCTTCTGTTGGTTTGACCGGGGTGTGTGCCTGTCTAGGTGCCCGTCTGCCTGCTTGCCTGCCAGCCTGCGTTTTTCGCTGTTGGAAGCTTCTTGCTTTTGCTTGCCCCGTGCTCGGGGTGTCTGCCTTCTGGTGGTGTCCCCCTGAAACGACCGGATTTTCGGACCAGACAGAATCAGCTCACCAAGACACCACTAACCCAGCCGAAACGTAACCACCTCCCTCCTCAGGACCTACTTACAAAAGGCACCTGTGTACCTACCTAAGGATGGGGAATTAGCAATATACAAGCTTGGATCTTTTACAACACCACACTCATACCTTATAGTCTCGCGGCAACATAGGCCCAGACTAGACTACCCTGAGGCAATTCCGATTACTTACCATTACACACTGATCACCATCAGTGCTCACGCAAGCCACAATCCTGTGGGTATACACACTGTATCCTCCCAGTGCTCTCACTATTTCATACACAAGCCACAATCCTGTGGGTATACACATTGACCACAGTCAATGCTCTCAATAACGCCGCTTTCCCAAGAGGCGATCTCATTACACACCGGGTCCCTCCGGTGCTCTCGCAAGCCACAAGCTTGTGGGTATACACATCGACCACGGTCAATGCTCTCATTAACGCCCGCTACACAACGACGATCACTTTCCTATGAATACCTTCAGCTCTCCATGTTGGGAAATCTCTCTATCTACTAGGAGTACAATACTACAATATTATAGATTATGTGACAGATAGACAGGTCAATCTTCCCTCACACAAGAATGGCCAAATTACACTGTGTAAAGGTTATTCCCTATTTCGAGTGCTCCTCTACTCCCTTGCTCAGTTAACATTTACCTGGACGGGAGTCGCATCCGTTCACATAACAGTATCTGACTAGAAGAAAGGTTAACTTTATCATAAGGAAGCAACGATCACACACTAGTTCGCTAAGAACTGGGGTATCTTTATTCATTAATAACATCAACAATATAACAGTACAATATTACACATAGCCTGAAAAGCAAAAGGAAAGGTTAGAAGGTGTGTGCACACTAATAAGAAAGGGTCGACGTCACCTTATGAGTATGAAGTCTGGACTCGGTAGTCATCTGGGTTCCTCTCCCGTCTGTGCCTTGGCTCGTCTTAGGATCACCTCTGCAGTCACGGATACACGTCTGCACTGCTATTCTCTGTCTCCTCCGTTTCCCTCCAAGTCACTGGAACCTTCTTCTTATTCTATGTCTCATCAGCTGCTCTCTCTCTCTCTCTCTCTGTTCTGCACTACTCCTCTCTCCTCTCAATCACGGACTATCTTCACCTTCCAGCTTCAATCTTATAAATCAGTTTCTACCACTCTGGTATTCGTTCTCTCTACTAACTGCTTCACTCTGTATGCTCTGATCTTAATGTCAAAGCTCGCCAGCTGCTCCAACTAAAATAACTTCAATCTTTCTAAGAGAGTATTAGCTTCTCGGTCTTTCTCGGACCTCAAAATGGTGACTGTCTGCCTTAAGATGATTAATTGCAATGATGCTAACGGCTAGCTGCCCCCTACGAACTAACTCACAAAAACTGACTCCTGAACTCCTCGTGCTTTCGCTAATATGGAACCTTGTTCATGCATGGAAAGTTACGGCCAGTAACCTGCCGCCCACCAAATTCTTGTACCACCCCGTACCAAGGACACGTTCTCAGCCGGCCGGCCTGATGTTATGTCTTCGTCACGAAGAAAAATACAGTCTTTCGATAAGGGCCAGCCTGAGCCGGTTCTCTCCAAGCGAACAACACCTCATAACTAAAACATTACATTTGACCTAAAAGCATCTCAAGCTGCCGAGGCAGAAAGAAAGATGGAGTATCTCCCGTTCGAGGCCTACAAGCCCCGAAATGAGCATAACTCCATTAGGAATCTACTAGCACTCTTACAAAAGGACGGATTAATACTAATACTAAGGAATCTATCCCTTAACATAGGTTTATAAGCCCTAGAATGAATAAAAGGGTAGGGGGTTGCATCAAACGCCTTGTAAATAGGCCCGGTCTAAGGTTCTAGTCCTCCTATTAGAATGATAGCAGGCTAAAGTCACCTTCAGTCACCTTCACTCAAGAAAAGGGGCAAAAACTCTGTCAGAACACTTCACCCTTGACTTTAGGCTACTAATCATTCGCTAAATGGAACTAACATCCGTTGAGGAATAGTATGAAACAAAACTAACTGATCTATTTCTAGTACCACATCTACAGGTCTGGAGTAAAGAAGGAATGCACTGAATAAAACAGCAAATAGCCACTAAAATGCAGATAGTAATTAGGATACCCCCTAATATCTGACGTAAAGAATGCAAATCAGGTAACCAGTTAAAGAGCCAATCAAACCAGCCCTGATCAATGTGTTTTCTAACCTCTTTGGTCAAGTCATGAAGTTTGTCGATATGAGCCTGAATGGATCTAGTATGATCTGATAAATTGAAACAACAAAGGCCTTCAAAGTCAGAACAGTCATGTCCATGTTTCAGTAAAAGATAGTCGATGGCAGCCCGGTTCTGCAAAATAGCTCTGCGTTCACCCTGGGCATCCAGTAGCATGTCAGATAGAATTGTAGAAGCATGATTGATAGATTTAACCATCCAACAGGCCATTTTCCCGATGGATTTAGCATTATAGACCGCTAAGGCAGGGACACCTAGAATTGAAAAAGCTAAAATAAGATATTCAGATTCAGAAAATAAATGTAGTGTAGAGTCACAATTGTCATGTAACATTACTGCATCACGAACAACACGGGAATGCATATTAGGATGTGAAGAAAACATTAATAAACTATGTCTGGTAATGGCACAAGGTCCTCCAGAAATATTTGCAGGAATATAAGGCCAAGATGTATTGCCACAAGAGAAAAGCCATCCAGAAGGTAATAGCATTGTACGATAGTGACTAGGGGTAACTACAAGACTTTTACAGGTCATATTGTTCTTAACTGAAATGCATGACTTCGGTGATCTCCGGGAAAATAAAATCCTTTCATGAACTGTGAATGAAGTAGCACCTTTCAATTTTAAACGAATACATTCAGTTATGGCATTTGGATCACAGGTAAGGAAAAAACATAAATCACCTTGCGTGATATTATATGTAATTATTTGAGAATGAATTGGGGGTACTGGATCGGAAAGCACAGTACATAAAGGGCAATACTCGTGCGTAGAGAAATCTCCAAGAATAATATTAGCACGAGCATTTGATATATTGAAAATATGGGCCAGAGTCTCCAACGAAGCAGGGACGGCAACCAAACAGGTCGCTAATATGTCAGTCACCGAACGCATCGGTGTTAAACAGAAATGTGGGGAATTTGTCACACTTCGTGCCAAGGTAGTCCAAAAGTTAGATGATGAATCCAACGCAGCAAAGGAACGCTGTACTCTGATTATCAAATCAACCAAAGTCTGTGGGTTCCCTTCTTTCCCGACATAGCAGGCCAAAAGGAGTCCAACGCTGGCACATCCTCCAACAGCAGTCCAGAGAATGATCTGAAAGAAAATCAAATACATGCATTATTCATTCTCGTAAGTAACATTTGTCAGCCGGGACAGCTTCCCAGCTATCTTTCCCTGGTCTCATGACAAGTACTGTGTTATCATGACCGGTTGCAATAATTTCAGCTTGTTCAGGGGGATTTTTAGGCGATTGAACCCACACTCTTGCTCCTGGATTATCAGTGGAGCCAAAACCTTTTTGTCCTCGAACAGTTAACAAAGTTGGGGCAGTGCCTTTCTGAATCTCACCACTGAAAACAGGCATGATTAGCAACTGAGCAATTCGGTCACTCTTATGAATCGGTAGATCAATTTCACTACTATTCAGCAGGAGTACCTTAATCTCTCCCTGATAATCACGGTCAATGACTCCTCCAAGCACTTGAATGCCTTTTAAGGGCAGGCCCGATATAGGGGCAATCAATCCACAATTTCCAGTAGGTATACAGACACCAATGCCAGTTTCAATGATAACTCGATCTCTGCTTTATACAGTAATATCATTCATGGCATGCAGGTCTAAGCCTGCGGAACCTGGGGTTGCTCTGCATGGAGCCAGGGCTCCAGGGGAAATTTCCCAATACATTACAGTATTTTTAACTGTGTTCGGTTTTGCGTCAACAGCTGAAGGAAATAAACGCATTAATGGAGATTCAGCATTTAAAAAGGGACGATTATTCAAAATCAACAGTGCTTGAAACAAATATTCTCTCCAATTCTTATATTTATTGTCAGTTAATTTACGCAATTGATCTTTTAGCAAACCATTCATTCCCTCTATAAGGCCTGCTGCCTGTGGATAGTACGGTATGTGAAACACCCATTCAATGTTGTTCTCCACACAAAATTCCTGCACCAATTTTCCCTTGAAATGGGATGCATTATTAGATTGAAATTGAAATGGAACACCATAATAGAGCATAATCAATTCCAATGTTTTAATGGTGTTTACTTGGGTAGCTCGTTTACAGGGAAAGGCCACCAAAAGGCCACTGTATGTGTCAATGATGGTGCAAATATATTGGCAATTTTTACTCATAGGGAGTGGACCAATATAATCAATCTGCCAAATTTGAGCGGGTAATTTTCCTCGGTGTAAATGTCCTTTAACAATTTGAGGCACTTTTCGCTGTCTAGAATGTTGACAGATAGGACAATGCAGTATAGTGTCTTTAATCAAATTTGAGGGAATATAAATTCCTCAATCAGCTGCCCACCTGCTAGTGGCTCTTTCTCCAAAATGTCCTGCTTTCTGATGGGCCCATTTCACCAATCCCGCCAAATTAGAATCCTGCATGTCCACCACTGCCTCAGCAATTTTAGATTTCTCATCTGCAATGTTGTGAAAAAATTTGTCAAGAGAGTCTATCGATGTATGAGCATCCACATGAAAGATGGTGACAGTACTTTGTGGGAGTAATTCCCAAATCTCTTGCCATAACTCTTTACCCCAAAGTTCTTTAGAATGCAATTCCCAATTACGAGAATACCAGGTTGGTAACCAAACCGCCAGTCCATTAGCAGTGGACCAGGAATCAGTAAAAATGTGACATGTACCGGGTAATTCCTGTTTCAAAACTTGGTAAACAGCATATAATTCAGCAAATTGACTACTTTTTCCTTCACCAGTTGTACTCAGCAATTTGTGTGTGATAAGATTATAGGACAATGCCTTCCAATGCCTCTTCTCCCCTATGTACCTCGCTGAACCATCCGTAAACCACACATGGTTTCTGTCCTCCGCGGACAGATCATCAAATGGCTTACCCCACTAAACAGGGGATTCCTGTACTAAAGGTACGGAGCAATCACTCCCAGTCTCATTCGATGGTGCCTGCGCCACTTGCTCATGTAACGACGCAACACCTTTCGGTCCCACGCGTGCCCTGTCTTGTGTGTACCATTTCCACTTAATCACACTCGCCTCTTGAGCATGTCCGATTCGATGAGTTTTCGGTGAACTCAAAACCGATTGCATAATAGGAATTTCAGGTCTCAATACCACATCATGCCCCAAAGTCAATTGCTCGGTATCCACCAGAGCCCAATAACATGCAAGTAATTGTTTCTCAAAAAGTGTATAACGCTCACCAGCATCAGGTAACTTTTTTTAGTCCAAAAACCTAATGGTACTTTATTTCTGCCTTGTTTCTGCCACAAACTCCAATTTGCATAAAGACCTTGCACAGACACATTCAGATCCACATCACTGTCACGCACGGGCCACAAATCCAAAGCATACTGAATTGCTTCTTTCGCCAAATCAAACGCATCTTGCTGCGGTTTACTCCATTCAAACACATTCTTTTTACGAGTAACTCTGTATAAAGGGGCCAATATCTGACTCAAATGTGGGATGTGTTGACGCCAAAACCCGAATAAACCAATCAAGTTTTGGGCTTCTTTTCGGTTCCGAGGAACCGCAAAATCAAGAATTTTCTGCTTTACTTGTGGAATCACTTCTCTATTACCTTTATGCCAATTGATGCCTAAGAATTTCACACTTTGTGACGGACCTTGCAACTTGTCGGGATTGATTTCCCAACCTTTTTCACGTAAATGATCAATGACCTGATCCAACTGAGACTGAACTTGATCCTGTGTCTTACTTTGAATCAAAATGTCGTCAATATAATGACACATCTGAATTTGTGGGTTTATGGGTATTTCAGATAAATGTTCCGCCACCAGCCGGTGACAGATCGTAGGACTATGTACATAGCCTTGAGGAAGACTTCTAAACGCCATTCCACGTAAAACTGAACTGTTCCTGACACTCAGGGGAAATTGGGATTGAAAAGAAAGCATTAGCAATATCAATAGATGCATACCATATTCCTGGATGCTTCTGAATTCTCTCAATTAAAGTAATCATGTCTGGTACTGCAACAGTCAAAGGGGGTGTATGTTTATTCAATTCGCGGTAATCAACAGTCATGCGCCAAGAATTATCACTTTTACGCACAGGCCAAATGGGATTATTCCAAGCAGAAGTAACCGGAGTTATAACTCCTGCATTCACTAGATCCTGGATTGTAGAACTAATCTCTTCGTGACCACCTGGGATACGATACTGCTTTTGGGAAACAACTTTTGTAGCCTGAGAAATTTTTATAGGGGGCATTCTCAAACGACCAACTCGTACAGGTCTGGATGATATATAACCTTTACTCCCAAATTGATAACAACCATCATCTAGATGCAATTTCATACCTTTTAAAATATCAATTCCAATTATGTATTCCAAAAGTGGCACAACTAGAACAGAATATTCTTTTCGAGGAATTCTACCTATTTTCATTTCAACTTTTGTTTGCACTGCGGGGGTTTTCTTTCTACCTAAACCAGTAAATGTGATAAATTGTCCTTTAAATTTCTTCGCTTTTCCATGAATTAGAGTGGCCTCCGCTCCTGTATCTACCAATGCTCGGGCCCTTTGTATATTACGATGTCTCCAAAAAATGTCAATATCTACATAGGGTCTATTGTCTTTGTGAGCCCAACAGCGTACTGGAGCTTGACCTATTTCCTAGTCATTCTTATTACGTTCTAACAACCAAGACAAATCAGGGTAAATGCTCTCAAATTTCTTGGACGATATATTGTCTTGTTCATAACCATCCCTATTACGAAATGGATTCTTGTCATCTGCATGGTATTGTGAATTTCGTTCAGAAAATCTATGTCGATCCTCCCTTCTCCTCATCTCGGGGGACTGATCCCTTTCATCTCTATATCTACTTTTAACACAGTCATCTCTCCCCCTTTCTCTTTCCCCCTCTCTCCCCCTCTCTCTTTCACGCCGAGGGGACACATCTCGCTCATTCCATCGTCCATCACGCTGGTCCGAATCATCACGACATCGATCATCCCCACTGTCATCAGAATATTCACAATCACAGTCATTCTTTCGCACACGTCGAGCACCCTCCTTCCGATCCAAACGACGCTTGCGAAACATGTCCCACAAGTGATTATTAGGTTCACCATCAATGTCTTCACTCTTCACACCATCAGCCAGTAAAGCAAGAAACATATCACGTCTAGAGAACTTATAATTCCCAGCAGTACGACCCTCAGGTCTGGACTGTCTCTCAGGTTTAAGCCATTCGCCCAGTTCACCAAGCTGACGTACAGATTCAAGCACCATAGACAATGCATTGCCAGTCTGATTAATCAACAAAGTCATCATAACCTGTTTATAAGCAACAGGGGAAGAACGGATAATGCGATTCCGCACAGAAGATGTCAATAAACCATCCAACAATCTGTCAGACGTACTCAGAAAAATCGCAGTTTTCATCACTTCCTCATTCAGCCTTTGAGCCGCATCGCGCAATGTGTACCATGGCTTGTCATTCAGAGGCCAATCATATTCAGTAGGGTATTTGTGATTACAACCATCAGTCGCTAACTGAAGCAGACTAATTTGACCAGCAACATTATAGTTACGGAAATGATCCTGAACAGTAGAATCAGAACTTAAAGAACAAAATTTTAAGGCATCTCCCGCGTCTAACATGATACCCGCAGCACCCAGTTCATAAAGGCGCACCATCCATGTAAGCAAGGCCTCACCGGGCCGTTGCCGAAAACGTTGCAAAATGTCACTAACTTCCTGTTGCGTAACATCTTCCAAACTATCCAAAGGAATACTATTTGGATTACCAGGAGCTTGCTGTAGTTTTCGTCGGAAAACCGGATGTGCCGAAACCTTAGGACGAGCATCAGAAGAAGCCCGATCCACAGATTTAGAAGGACATTTAGATTGAGAAATGTCATCAGATTGAGAATACCGACCATGGTCGTCGGAACTGTCAAGTTTGTCAAAAGTATTAGATTTACAGTCACGGCCGGTATGAGAATACTCGCGTCTGTCAGACTCCTCAGCTGAGGAGCCAGAATCATTCAAGTCCCAGATATTACCATCCCATTCATCAGGATTCCAATCCAGTCTGGCTTTCCGTGGGTCTGGGGCTTTGGGGGGCCTGGCGTTGGCCCTGTGCTCCCGCGGGACTGTTTTCGGCCTGTGCCCTTTTGCTCTCTTGTTGGTGCTGGGGTGTTCCTTCTCGCTCCCTTGTTGAGTGGTGCGCCTTGGGCTTCTTCGAGCTCCTCTCCTTTGCTTTCGGTTCCGGGGTTTTTCCCGTGTGCTCTGGGGGCCGGGGCTCTGCCTCTGTGGTTTTGCCTTTCCGGACCCGGTTTTGGTGTCCCGTTCGCTTTGCGTTTGGGTCGCTGGTGCTCCTCTTGGCTGGGTTGTGTTGGGCTTTGTGCTGTGGGACCCTTCTTTGCTTAGGGTCCTTCTTGGTCCCTGCTGGGGTCCTTTCTTGGCTGCTCCTTCTCTTGGGCTTTGTCGCGGTCCTGGGTTGGTCTTCGGTCCTTTCCGGGTCCGCTCCCTTCGGTTGGCTATGGCGCTGGGTCCGTTTTGTGGGCTCTGGGCTTCCTCCCTCTGGTTCTCCTTTCTGGGGAGGTCTTGCTATGGTCAGCTGTTGTGCCTTTCCTGGGCCCCTTCCTGGTTGGTGGTTCCTTTTTTGGCTCTCCTTCTGGGTCCTGGTGGTGAGGTGTTGTGTGCCTCCTGGCTGGCTGGCCTGCCTGCTCTGAGGCTGGTTTCTTGAGGTTGGGCTGTGGGCCTTGTTGTTGGCCCTCTGCCTTTGGGGTTTCGCCTTCGGTGGTTCCGTGGTGTCTCCCTTTTTCCTCCTGGGGGTCGGTCCTCCTTTCCGGTTCTGGGGTTTTGGTTTCCCTGGTTCTGTGTAGGCCTTTGTTGTTTTTCTTGGTTGTGCCCTGGTTTTTTGCCGGGTCTGTTTTTGGTTGGGCTTTTTGCTCTCCCTGACCTCTGTTATGGTGGTTGCTGGTTTTTTGTCCAGGTGCCTCCTGCTTTGGGGGTTTGCCCTGGTCTTGGTCATTTCTAGGGCGCCGGGAACTTCTCCCGGTTGTTTGGCTTCGGTGTCTCTGCTGGGGTTGGCCTTTGGTCGGCCCTGCCCTATGGCCTGGTTCCTCTGTGGTTCCTTGTTGCTGCCCTCTTTCAGTTCTGCTGGGGGCTTCCCCTGCTGTGTGGGGGTTGTCCTTCTGCTTTGTTCCTTCCTGGTCCTTCGGCTCCTCCACCCTGTGCGGGCTGTTCTTTCTGCCCTTGTCCTTTGGGCAGGGTTGGCCTGTTGGTCCCTGTTTGTTTGGCGGCTTGGTGGGGCCTGGGTCCGGGGGCTTCGCCCTTGGGGGTTTCTCGCTGGTTGGTTTCCCTTTCCTGGCTCAGTTCTTAGTTGGGGCGCGCGCGCTTCTCCTGGGCTTCCATTGGTCGTGGGGGGGGGGGGGGGCCTTGGTTTTGGCCCCTCTGCTTGCTCCCTTGGGGGCTTGGCTCTGCTTTCATCCCCCACTTCCGGCTTGCCTGGTTGGTGGTTCTTGTTTTCGTGGCAGTCCCCTTCTGGCCTTTGGGGTCTTGGTTCGGGTCTGTGGGGTTCTGTTTTTTGGTCTGGTGCCCTTGTTGTTGGTGGGGTTCCGGAAGGCCGGGTTCTCTGCTTTGGTATTCTCCATATTTTAAGGAATGGGACGAGGTCAGGAGGGACCTGGGGTAATTTCCTATTACTTACCGGTAATCTTCATTACTCCTGGTCCCGTTGACCTCGTCCCATTCCTTACTTCCCTCCCTCCCTCCCTTGCAGCCGTCCTTCCTGTTGTTGGCTTGGTGTTTTCAGGCTGCATGCTGGGATGGTACCGCTTATGTACTTCCAGTGGGAGGGAGCAGGTAGGGTATCCCAGCATGCTCCTTTTCTTTTTTCTGTCGTGGAGATGGTCATCTCCATATTTTAAGGAATGGGACGAGGTCAACGGGACCAGGAGTAATGAAGATTACCTGTAAGTAATAGGACATTAGTTTAAATATAACTCGTTTTAATAAAATTGTGCACAACGAATTTGGAACAAGATAACAATATTACATTTGAAGAATATAAATGTACATTATAGCTATGAGAAGGTATTTTGGGGTTTTATGGATGATTAGAAGAAAGAATAGTGCTTTAAGCAGGGCAACAATAAATGTCAGGTATATAAATTTGTCTGTTAACTAATCTATTTCCTAATTTTCGATTTTGAGGGATTTGTTGTGAATTAATTTGGAATTCGATATGTAGTCAAAATTGAAACTTTTCCTACTATCTCTTTATAACTTTAAAGAAGCGGTAGGAAACTGTGAAACACGTTTTGGCAGTATAAATGTCTTGAGAGATAATTTCAAATCTTTATGAAAATCAGTAAGGAAGAAGAAAAGGAAGATGTATAATGTTTTGTCACAATCGATTTGGTGGACTACAGGACTGAGTTATATATAACTAAAAGAATCTCTCTGTAATAGAAATAACAGAATTTTGAAGACATTGTGAAATAAAAAAAAGAATTGGTATAATATGAGATATATTTCAGGATTGTGATAGAAAATAAAAAGTTTTGGAAATGTTTAACAGGTTGAAAATTAATTGCTGAAGACAAATATGCTGATAAACATAAAAAGGCTGCTCCCCTTTTTGAAACTGAGTAATGCTGTTCACAGGTAACTGACCATATATTAAAAGACGGACACTGCAGGTCACATCTCAATCTCCACTTAATCCATTGTAAACAGAGCTGACAGTGTGTGAGCCTCCATTAAGGATGCTCACCAAACACAGTGGTCCGAATGCTGGAGGGGAGGAATCGAAAAACTGGACTTTTCATGGTTAGACGACATTTTCCTAAGAGCGTTGAGCTCAGCACTATTGTCTTGAACTGATTCCTTCCTTGGACCATCATGCAGTTTGAGTACTCTGTTTTAGTGTGTGTTCAATAGGGCCTGTGACTCCCCTTCTTTGAGATGCAAGAGTGCACTGCAGGGAATTAAAAAGAGTTATTGATGTCAAATGCCAGTACTCTATGCACACATATCCTGGGACTGCCCAGACAGATGGCCACAGCCGTAAAGCTACAGAAGTGAGAGGTACCAAACGAAACACTTGACAGTTTGAAAAGGAACTTCTATCTCATTCTGTTGCCTTTAGTCTCTGGTGGTGGAGTGTCAGACCCTTCCTACTTCTGGGGACTACAGCCACGACTTCCAGGGACTGATTTTCTTTTCACTGGCACCAATCATGAGCTGTCTTAGGCTGAAGGACCCCTGAGGTACAGAAAAAACGAAATTATGATACGGGAAAAACACGGTATTACCAACACGTGTTTTAATAAAACTGTTATCTGACATACAAAGCAAATTTTCTGCAACCAGGAGTCGAAAACAGCTCTGTCCAAGAAAAAGTCTGAACATGCACTGGCAAACTGCAGAACACAGCTTATGAGATCCAACGCTTTAAATAAGCCTAAGTCATATCGAATACATCCACTAAATATATGTAATTCATGGTACTAAGAGCCTTAGCTGCGGCGCTGAGCTAGCCATCAATTTAAAGGTAGCAGAGGACAATAATCTGGATCTCATTCTATTACAATCTTGTCTTGTCTCTGGAAACATACTCAGTTAATGGGGTAGGCTCCTGTTTTCACATTTGTACTATGAACCTTTCATATATGGTGGACTCTTTAGACCTCGCTCTAGCATGATGCAATGCCGTCTCTGGGTTAACAATGGTGAGTTCCTTTCTTACCTGCATAAAGAAGACTTCTGGTTTGTGTTAGCCCTCCTATAGTATTCTCTTGGCCCCAAGACCCTTGAATGGGTCTTGTAGATCTGTGGAGTGGAGAAAGCAGACAGGAGTCTTACTGACCAAACTTTGGACTTTTACATAGGAAGACTTTTCGGATCTGCCAGAGACCTTAGCAAGGTTTTTTTAGGTGGTAGCCTCCTTAAGATGGTTCTGAGAAGTCAAGAAGCATGATAACATAGTACCTACAACTCTTTATTATCCATTAACCTAGTGTAGAAAAATGTCAGAAGTTATACTAATGCTTATAACAACGATTATTGATATGGTGCATTGCAGGGGTAAATACTAAAACGGAAACTATGAAGAAAATACATGATATCTTATTAATATCTTATGGAACGGTCTACAAGAAATCCTGTATTATTTCTGCTAGAGTGAAAAAGGTACTCAGTCCCATATGCCTCTCCTACACTGCTGTGAGCTAAACTCTCGTATTTGTTTCGACTCGAGTCCAAGTCCAATGGCTGAGAAATGTAGCAATTCTCCCCCAGAATGTCCCCCCACCACAGTGATCCTCCCCTCCATCCAAATACAAGTTTTTCTTAATGCAGTGTTACACTGAATAAAAAAAACATGCTCATGAGAAAATCACCTGAGAAATAGACACTCATAAGGCACAACGTTCGCAAGCGCCGAGACACCCAAGGGCATTTGTTTGCGCTTTACAAATTTCAAAAATAAATAAATAAATAAACTGAACTCTGCTTCCCATGCAGCCTATGCATGCCAGTAAGCAAAGCTCTGAGCAATACATGTTTGCTGTACACGCTTAGCAAACTCTTCCCAAACCTACAAGGTTTCATAATAACACAATTATATGACAAACCCCATATTAGGTCACCCTTCCAAAAACAGAGGTGATAAGCCCATAAGTCTCAAACCCCATGTTTAAGTGAAGACCTGCAACATGGAGACCTTGCCCTTTTAGTATAGAGTTGGGGTCGGCTACAAGGGCCCTGCTGTCCTCTACCTGAAACAGCCCAGAAATACCCCACCGGTCGCAATTTAACTAAACAGAAAAGGTTTCAAGGCGGATACAGCTGTACCAATGCATTATAAATCAAAGTAACTTAGAAGTACTTTTCAAAACATAACATCAAGAAAAACATTTTAGTAAGATGTGTGACTTATTTTGATCAGCGTGGGGGTTAAGGAGCACACATTGTTAGAGGAACCATAAACAATTGAAAAGTAAGAGTGTCGGATAGGCCCATTGTAAACCTTCAGAGAGGACTTTGCTTCATTTCAACTGAATGCTTTGTACGTACCCGAGGACAGCCTTCAAAGACACATCCTGAGTTGGTGTCATAATTCTTCAGCCACTGGACACCCTAGACAATGAAAGATGAAAGACATGGTAATCCGTTACTTTTGCTGGTCAAAACTCTCACATTCTATTAAGAATTTGACCTCTGATAACCCTACTACTTCCTTTGTATGGTTTCCAAAATACTCCTTACCCAATCCCGGAGTCTGTTTTTAAACAGGTGGCCCAGAAACTCCGAACTCTCCTGTGGCAGGGGGTGCGCCCTGTATCGCCCTGAATAAACTGCAGATAGGGGTCTAAGAGGGCAGACTGGTAGCCCCAGATATTAAACTCTAATACTGGGCCTCACAACTTATTGTAATAAAAGGCTGGGTCTTCGCAGATAGGGAAGAACCGGCCTATAGAATGGACAGAGACGTGATGCCAAATGGGAATCATGAACCTCTCTTATACGCTAGTTCCCTGCATCAAGACTGCCCATCACATACGGCAATGGTGGCAAAATGCTGGAAAGAAGCAAACAGATATCTGGGCTGGCACACTTGGCTGTCAGGTATGACGCCCCTATGATTCGGGGACTAACTGAAAGAGGTGACCACTCTGGACGGCTTCTCAAGATGGCAAACCATAGTTGTCGAACATTTGGGGAACGTGCGGAGGGACAGGGTGCCCCTCCCTTTCGATGATTTGAGACAGGAATATGACCTGGCACTCTTCCAGAGGTTCCCCTTCATGTGACTTATACATGTCCTAAAAGTATTCATACAACAAGGTAGGGTCCTCCCTGATTCCCCTCATCTAGAAGACAGACTATTAGTGGACCTCATTCCTGACAAAGGGACATCAACAGTATACCCGAAACTAATGAATAACGCAGAAAACCCACTGGCCCCTCTTAGAGGTGCTTGAATGGACGATCCGGACAATATTCATGAGGAACAATGGACAGAAGCATTACAGAGTCCCCGGGACATAGCGATCTGTGCAAGGTTCAGGCTGATCCAGCTTAGAGTCCTACACCATTCATACTACTCCGCACATTGCTACACAAATGGGGAAATATACAGACGCTGCGAAGTACGAGGGGCTGTCAGCAAGAGGTATCATTTGTTCATATCTTATTGGAATGCCCAATGATTGGTTCGTTTTGGAGAGGGGTGATGGCAGTGATATTGAGAGTATTGGGTAAGGAGGTGTCAATGGACGCCAGGTGGCTCCTGTTGATGATCAAGGGAGAAGAGGACTGGCCCCGGCATACCAGATTCTGGTTGGCATTAGCTGCAGCAGTAGCCAAGCGCAACATGGCGCTGCAGTTGAGGATACCCTCGTCCCAACAGTGGCCGAATTGGAGGCCAACCTAGATTGGTGCCATCGAGCAGAAGAAGTATTATACAAAAGCAGGGGATGCATCAAGAAGTGGGAGAAGATATGGTCTACCTGGCAGGCATACAGGGGCAGGTAGGGAGGGCTGGGAGTTCCCCAACAGTACCTCACTCACTGAATCATGAGAAAGGATAAGCTGGGTACAACACACACCCCAGGCACGATGCAGTGACAAAAGAGAGTGTTTCGCACGATTCCTTGCTTGAACCAACTGTGATGTAACAGAATATGAGAATTCAAATTGGTGATGTACATCCAAACCCTTTTAGCCTAGTGATGTATAAAGAACATGTTCAATAAAAAGAATTTAAAAAAAAAACTATTTTTACCTTCCACTGTACCACCTGTGCTCCCCCTAAGAATTCTCACACAAGACTAGCAGGATTGTTGAAACCCCTCCCCACCCTGCAACAGCCTAGGGTCATGATTTTCATGTATTTCATAGTGGAATTCCCTGTTTCATCTGATTACCACACTTAGGGGCTTATTATGCAACCGACCAACATCATGTCAGAATAGAAACTGACCAACTAGTAGTCGTCTCTTCCAACCGACAAATTAGGATGCGACCACCCATCAGGAGGTCGTAAACATCCATTTTTCCATTGAGGCTTGTCCTGGGCTTGGAAAAGGGACACAGCACTAGCTGCATTGATAAAATGGATGTTTTCAAACATCCATGTGTCTGGCACCATGTGGTTCCTGGCACGCAAGGTATGGATATTTTGGGGCACCACAGGTGCCCCCCCAGGCCTCATAGCGCAGACCGTGGAGGGATGGGAGCCCTAAAGTCCCTTTCCAACAGCTTTTCAGTTGGACCGCCATTTAAAGGCTGTCTGAAATCCATATGGTAGTAGCTGAGCAGGCACCGCTCTTATTGTAGGGAACAACATTCAGCTGAATGGTCGGACTGGTTCCTTGAGGCTCTCGAAACACTCAATCAGTTGGTCGCTACACCCTGCATCCAACCAACACGCATCCTAATGCAGTGGTCGGGCTGCTGCAGCAGATGTCGGTTGCGATCTGACCAACATTGTAATGTGCTAGGGCATTACTTCACCATGTTGGAACATTTCATATCCCTCAAGAAATTGCCCAACCCATAAAAAATGCTAAACATAGTTCAGGAACAAAAATATTGACTTCATTGGCTTGGAAAGAACTAATTAAACTAATTAGTATCACTTTGTAAACCTTAAAATTAACATCCACCGAGCTGAACAGATGAAAAGATTAAATCAGACCATTAAACAGCACTTGGGACGTTTCCAGGTAAAGCATCATACAAAACAGAACAAGAGAACAACATTTACAACAATAATTCCTTGAACAGTTCCATGTGCACTTGATGGGCTGATAATACCCAGCAGTAAAAACAAGCATTTGCAATGCAATCGGTCTCGCATTTGTGAAAGTTAGAGCTTATGACAATGTTTTTTTACTTTTGTGCTTTTTGCTTTCAGTGCAGTGATTATATTTGCATAAAGCTTTTGACATTCATATGACTTCACAGCACTGGAGAACCAGGAAATGGGAAATAGGTTACGAAGTAGGAGAGGTGAAAAATAAATGACACCAATGAAACGAGACATGTTGCATTGCAAATGCTTGTTTATTTCAGTGTTTGATTACTGTTAAATGCTTTACAGTTCCTTTGTTTAAGCCTTGCTGTTTGAAGCCACAGCTACCCAGGGCTGAGCTTAAGGTTTTACAAACAAGTCTGATAGGACCCAAGACAGATTTTGTGAGTGTATTACACAGTAAGGCTGCACAGTCATACCATATAACACACCCAAATCCTCACACAGAGCAAATGACCCAACATGTTTACATGTACATATCACTGCACGTAGAACTACAAAATGTAAATATATGTAAACCTGCCATACACTGATCAGCCACTGAGCTGCTTAACTTCCTTGTTGGTTAAAGATGCGCAGCTGTGCTGCTTTCCTAAGACTGCTTTCCTAAGACTCCAGTGACTCCACCCTCCTACACGCCTATCCTCCACCTCTGAGCCGACTCACCTAGCTTAGAAGTAAAACCCTCTTTGAGAAGACAGGCTTAAACCTCATTGAAGAATGCTGATGTTACTCAGCTAACGCCCACTAGAATGTGAAAGGGCTTACAACGTACAAACTGACTTAAACCTCAATACTCTCCGATTAACACAATAAAACACTGCACTCGTCTATAGAACATGTTAAACCAGAAATTGGTGTATCATGAAAAATCTATAATGAATTGTCTTAAGTGCATTCACAATAAACATCAATGTAATGCAATATGCATCTTTTTTCAACTTGATGCTTAAGCTTGATAAAAGTTTACACTCTTGGACTTGTTTCCACAGGACAGTCAACATCCAAGAGAACAAAGCATATATTGAATGCCACACTTACCACCACATGCACCATATACTACCACCCTAAAGTACACATTGGAAGGGGGGCATGCGGGCGTTGCCGATCCATGCCATATTTTCAGAATAAACTAGTTCTATTCCGATAGCTTGTTTTTACATGGCTATCTTAAAAATGTGACATGGATCGATGGACACACTGCATTAGAGTACCTTAAAGATATGCTCAACACAGAACACCACTTCATGGCGGTCATCATATGGTTTACAGTAGAACGTCAAAAATACTCAGCAGGGCACAGGCATTACATATCTCTGGGATTCTTTGTCGCCATCTTCACTTTGTGTTAATTGTTTTCCAACACTGGTGTTTTGTGACATACTGAGGTTGACAATGACACACTTTAAACATTAAGAAATCAGTTGAGTCACAGACCAGAACAACAACAACAAAAAACCACACACAACAAAAAACACAGTAAATATTTAAAACGGCCTAAAACAGGTGGGAGGACAGAAATTGAAAGTATGCCCGATATCAGCACTGTTTGGGCGATAGGTCCTGTGCTCGCTTCCTGACATTATAATATAATGTTAGAGTACTGCACAGTCAGGTACACCTCCCCAGTAACAGGCAGGGGCCCATCCCTACTGTTATTTCAGAAGTCTTAGCTTCTGGGCAATCTCTTGAATTTATGATTGGGTTCACCTTTGTCGAGGCTGAAGAAAACCGGTTTCCGCCGTTTGTAAGAATGCCCACTGGGTTAATCACTCGCTGGAGAGATCTCACAACCTGCCTGTCAGAGTTTATTATCTCAGTGGGTTAGCTCAGCGGGTTAATGTACCTGATGTATGTATTTTGTAGATCAGAAATCTGAATCCAACTCATTGTTCACCCGCCTGAGGTCAGAAAACGGGAATCAGTTTGAGCGGTTAGTGCGTTATGAGCGTGGGGAGGATCTGGCGAGTTAGCCTTACTAGACTGGTGGTTAGTTCTATTTCAGCTACTGTTACATGAAGCGACGCGAGAGGCGCCGAGATTACTCGGGAAATGCCGTTCCTGGCAAAGGCAGTGAGCTCACCTCTCTCTGAATCGAAATGAAGCCTCTCATGTGGAGTATCAAGGTATCCCATGTTATCTGAGACTTTAAACCCTGTTGAAAATACAACTGCATGAACCTTTCCAAAAATATGAACTCCCAGAAACTTGGCAGTGCTGACAAAATCATCCCACAACAGAGAAAGACACACATCCAGATTCTGAATCTGACACGGTCTCTTCTCCGGTGCCTCAAGGTGTCTGGTGCACAAGCAATAAAACAAGTTTCGTATGGGCCAGGTGCGAGGAGGCGCAGAGCTGCTTTGGCTGGAGCGTCTGGTCACTGCGCATGCGCGTTTGAGCCAGTTCCTTTGGGCGGGACTTCCGTCTTCGGAAGTCCCGCGCACGCGCCCACAGAGTGCCTGAGAGCGGGGCTCCCATGCCAGAGGGAGAGCCCGGGCTACAGAAGTCCCGAATGGCGGTAAGTGGGGCTTAGTTCTAGGGGGGAGGGGGGTGCGCTTGTGTGTGTGTGTGTGTGTGTGTATGTGTGCGATGGCGGCGGCGGGGGGTCTTTGTATGTGTGCGTGCATGTGTGTAGGTGCGCTGGTGTGTGTGGGGGGTCTCTATGTGTGCGTGTAGGTGCGCTAGTGTGTGTGTAGGTGCGGCGGCGACGGGGGGGGGGTGTGCCTGTGTATGCGTGTGGCTGTGTATGCGTGTGGCTGTGTATGTGCGCATGCGTGAGTGTGGGTGCGCGTGCACGCAGTCAAATCCAGCACAAGAGAAGCGCGTGGCACCCTCTTGTCCCTCATTCCCCGAGACAGGCAGCTATAAGTCTCCAGCTGGACGCATCCTTCGGATGCAGTACCAGCGAAAACCAGGACTGTCTCAGAGTGTCTCAACTGGCATTGACAGCTATGCAACTGATGCTGAACTGACCTCAGCTACATATGGCTCATGACACATCTGCCCCCTTAGGTCTGGGACTACCATATTCACTGGCTAAGTTCTGTCTAAATATTGGCCAGTGGCCGTCGGTCTCCTTGTAATGGACAAAGGTGAGAACTGAATGGGACCTGACCTGTGATATTATCTGAAAAATATTTCATGAGTTTCTACCATGGATTCATGATTTACATTTGTATAGGCATACAAAGTGATGGTGGGAGAGGAAGAGTTCATAGGCTAGACCATATCAATAATTTTACCACCAACAGAAAATAGATTTTAATAAATCACACAACGTTTGATGTTCACAAGACTTGGAACACTTGGACTAATAAACTTTGTTTCATTTCCAGAGCTCTCAGGTTTCCCATTTCCATGTGACAGTTGCTCATTCAATCCAGTTTTTTCTCATGTCATAGTGGGATTGGCATCCCTGTTGCTCCCATCATAAAATCAGTACTACAAGACCCAGCTTGCAAAGAAACATAATGACTGAATATGTTACGCATGCATGGCACTGGGACATTATAGAGTTCTGAATATTCCACAGACTTCAACTTGAGCCCGTAGAGGAAGGATTGCTTACTGAACTTAAGTCCTGAGATAAAGAGAGGGGTGCTGGATCACTCGACTAACTGAGGTAATACCCTCTTGTGTGTGCCCCTGCCTCGACCTCCCCATTGAAACGTGTAGCATTTTGTCCCCCTCCTCAGCACACACGAAGATCATACATGGATGTATCTTTTGAGACAAGGATTGAGACCCACCCCCAGCATCTGTGGTCAGATGTGCAAGTCATGTGCACCCTTTTTTGAGGATTAAGGCAACTGACAGGTCAACAGTCTGTAAAGAACGGATAGTGTCCTCAGTGATACGATTTCAGTAACAGGACATAAATGTGAACCTGTTGCTTGCTAGGAAGAGTGGCCTACTGGCCTCTCCTGTGTTTTATAAGTGGTGTGCCACTGCCCTGTAACTGTTCCCTTCCTCAGTCCATCAGGGACATGGATGTTGCATGTGTGTACCATTTTGTGTGTAGAGGGTGTGCGTCTGCAGCATGTGTAGCCATGTGGCTAGAGCAACAATGGGATTCATTTTGTATTTGCGAGAGTCTAGTGGCACCCACAATGGATGGTTGGAGGGAAAGAACGTACAACAGAGGTCAATTGCAGGGCTCCCCACAGAACGTTCCAGGGATCCTTTAAAGTGGGTTAAAACTGTGGAGTGGAGGGGAAAGGAGATAGAGAGCCCCTTTGAAGCTAGTGACCCTCCCCTACCCTTTTTCTAGTTTATTGTTTTCTGGAAGGACTACCACCACACAGGTTAACAAGAAGTGAAAGTGGGGCAGCCTATCTTTGCCCTTCTATCCTTTATTTGAGTTTTCCCTACCTGGAGACTCCCAGCTCCACCCAACCTTTATTTATTTATTTATGCGTTTTTATATAGCGCGGACTTTACCCGAAGGTGTCAGAGCGCTTCACTATAGGAACAGAACTGATACATGAGAACATTACAAGTGAAAAAATTACAAAAGCAAACGTTACATTACATGAGGCAAAAGTGACAATCGTGAGCAAACAAAATACAAGAGGTATCAAACGGTGCATTACAGGAGGAAAAATTGACATGTGTGCAGGTTACAAAAGCGTACAAAGTACAAGTAGAGGTATTTAGTAATGGAGGACACTCAAACACAAGAACAAACATTACGTAGGCAATGGTCAGACTTTATTACAAAGACCTTGGCTGGACCAGTCTCAGTGGAATAGTTGAAAAGAGCAGAACTGTTCAGTACTGGTCTCAGAACTGACAGCTGCAATACATAAATGCTGTGTGCATCTTTAGTATAAAGATGGTACAGAATCTTCATGCCATTGTTCCAAAATTTACCTGCCGGATCCTGGGATTCCAGGGTCTCCAAGACAGCAGCAACAAGAAACTTCTTGAAAAGGTTAGGGTATCCACCACCTACTCCCCTTGCAAGTTTCAGCACCAGAAAATTCGAACTCTACTTTGAAATGCCAGGATAGGCTGTCTGGACTCCAGTTTTAGAGAGAGTGAGAGAGAGATAAACAACTGTTCGGGAGAGACATTGTTGGTGTCTTTTCATAAGGGAAATGCTGCTCAGAAGAAAGTGGGGCAGTGAAGGAGTCGAAGCAGGATGAGCTGAAGATGTCTGCTTTGCACCGGGAAGCTTTCAGGTTAAGGTACTGTAAATTGTAAATGTAAATTGATACTTGTATAGCGCACTACTCACCCGCAAGGGTCTCAAGGCGCTTGTACGAATACCGCTGTGGAACCTGTCCTGGCTTTCCCTGTGAGGTGTCCACTAATGGGCACCCCCCAGGGTGGAGGCCAGGCATCCTTAGAATTGTGGGGGCCGTTGTGGAGATTAAGCAAGCTATTGCCCAGAGTTGCAGAGTGGGACTCTATGATTAGGATAGGCACCGAGGTGAGAAATCAGGTCCATGGAATTTTGAGCCCAAGACCCGCCGAGGCGGGGAATTGAACCCTGGTCCCGGGCTAGACCTCTGCATCAGGGTCTTCCGCTCTAACGATTGAGCCACACTTCTCCACTGTGTGACACACTTGCGTACCCACATGGCCAGAGCATAGCTTGGAGCTAAAGGTCTGTTCAATTTTCCCCACAACTTCCAAATGCCTCAAAGGCACAATGCTCTACAACAAACTGGATAGCAAACCATGTTCTTTAAAAGACAATGTGGTGGGCGAGAATTACAGTGACATTGAGGCCACCATCAGGAACTAAGTATTCATCTGCGGTGTGGACCTAGTTGCTTAGGTGGTGGGATAGTGCCTGGATCCAAAGAAGATTTCCAAGCTGCTAGATCTATCCAGGAGCGAGTACCCTGGCCTTCTTGGGTCCCTGCTTCTGATGCTGGTGCTGCCTCTGCTTAACTGATATCTGCATGCCGCCACTGGTTTCAACTCCATATCAGCTAGCTAGCTGGGGCGAGACCGCTACACTCTGGATGACAAATATTGTGCAGTGCACTGCCTTTTTAGTACCCTTATGTGTCCCTCTGGGTTATCAGGAGATTAGATGAAGCTGGTCCTCTTTTGGAAACACACACAATTCCTTGTCAGGATTTCACATCCTTCTCTCATACTTCCAGCAGTTTCCCAACCTCTTCCATACTGCATGCCACAAATGTTTGTCGTCTGGCTATCGTCCTGCTATGCTCGGCCTTTCAACTGTGTTCTTTCTCCTGACAAAAAACACGAGACGTAGCTCTGTTAGCCACTAGCCACATACAAGCCCCGTTCTCTCTCTTCAGGGTGAGATGTTTGCTCCGTCGTTGTCCTGACATCAGCTGGCATACCGTTTTTAAGACACGAGGGCTGCAGGTGTACTCTGCTTTCCCTCTCTCTGAAGCTTTGACCAGAGACGCCATCAGATATAGTAAACCTAGCACAGGTGGAGAAATGTCCCTAGGTTGATTCTCCACCCCAGCCACTACGTAGTTTAACCCGGGAGTCACACGTGCATCTAAAATTTTGCAAAGTGAGTGGGCAATGTAAAGCTTTTCAAATACTGTTAAAATGGGACGTCCCTGGTAAAGGCCATTAAAATGTGTAAACTAATGCTCCTTAGTTTCATCATCCATGAAGGCAAGCGCTTTAGAAAAACACGCCTACCCCATAGATCTTGTGTTGGGATGGACAGGTCCCTCACATCGTGATGGATAGGTACCCCTTCCTTGAGAGCCCAGAACTGTAAAGATGTCTGGATCCCTGGTGCTGATTTCTGTTGTCATAGGTGAACGAAGGTAATGTATGTCTGCCACATGACATAGGCCCATCTCAGGGACTCTGCTCTTGTTTGACAGGGAGGTGTGCCGAAAGTGCTCCTTTTACAGTGGTGGAAGGTCACTGCTTTGCCAGGAGTTAAGTAGCTCGAGCCTGGTGGTGGCAGCATACCACAGAGTGATCAATAGAAGTGAGCAGGGCTTTCTACTTGTGCCACTGGAGTGAAGCCTAAAGGCTCACTCGCGTAAAGATCCATTGCTGGGTGTTTAACTCGCCCTTGTCCTACATAAGGTTAGTATGTAGTGCAGGGCATGTGTGTTATATGTATGTGCCTGGTGTATGTTTGCCTGTGAATGGTACAATACAAGGAAGATGTAGTGTGGAAAGATTCTTGATTCCATTTTGGGAGAACCAGGGCTGACTGGAGGAGCATGAAGAGGTAGAGGAATCCCCTCAAAACAGATTTGCAGAATGCTGCATTCCTGTGAGCTGGGCCGGACACACTGAAGGAAAGGAAAGACAGGGTCTTTAGTATATTTCAAAGGGTGCTTTTTGATTCAGAGAGTGGTCCCTGGAGAGGGGCCTAGGCACATCTGAGGAAAGAGATAGGGCTGATAAGAGAATCATAAAGAGTAGGGCTGAGGCCCTGGGGTAATCTTTCGATATCACAGCGGCGGTTGACATCTTGGTGTAAACCTCTAGTCACTCCATGGCCTGTGTTGTGGGTGTCAGGTCCTTACTCACGTTTTCCGCACGAGCGTCATGCAAATGCTGAAAAGTCCTCAACCTCTCCTGGCCACCTATTGTACCCAACCAAGTCAAAGTACCAATGGTAACCAGTGGAAGAAGAAAAGAAACAAGGAGGAAAACAAAAGGTCCTAAGTCACACCCCACTCTGGGGTAAAACGACTTGTCAGCCAAGAAAGCTCTGTTAAGAGAAAAGGACAGAAAGAAAAGGTAAGTATGTAGACTAATTCTAATTCTATAATCAGTTCTATCTTATGGCTGCACAAGACTTCCCGGGTGATTCCCTTCTTCCATGAATCCCAGTGACAGGTGACAGCAAGAAGGTTTTTTAATCTAGAAGGGAAAAAGTAAAGAGACAATGTATGGGGTTTCAAAGAGCAATGATTAGGAAGGGAAACATTTAAAAATGTACATTACCCACCTAAAGTTGTATAAAGACTGAAGACAAAATATGGTAATCTGTAAAACTCTCTGTGATGACTTGTACTCCACCTTACTTCAGGTAGACCTAACACTATTCCTTGAATTTTCAGGAATCTACTGGACTCGAAATAATACTCAGCAGACCATCATATATGCAGAGCCCATGTCAGATAAGTAAACTAAAGGCAAATTAGAAAAGTCAGCACTACCGCACTGTTACCATAAAAATGAAGAGTATAAGCTGTGTGTCTTTCTTGTTTTCTTTCCCTGTAGGACCAACCTCAGGGAAATGAATCAGGCAATAGATGTGACCAGAACCTGAAGAAATGACAAGTGCAGAGAAGACGGCCACCCGACGAAATGAGGAAAACGCAGACTCCAATACTGCCGAACGCGGATGCTCTGCAAAGGTTGGTGAACCGGAAGAGGTGCTCACTGCCCATAGCTGGTACCCGAAGCATGACCGCTCGGGAACAGGAGCCTTTGACCTCCCCGGCCAGATCCTGAGCATGCATGCTAGCAGTAGCTGGCCATTTTAGTCGTTCGTAGGCATTCTAGCAGCACCAGGTCGGCAGGTGTGACAGTGGGGACTTTGAGTCACTCTTGCTGTGACAGACTGTTTTCTGGAGGATTGCAAGGCACAGGAGAAGGCAGAGCCCCACATAAAGAAGGAATCAGACTCTTACAAAAACTTCAAAGACTCTGAGCCTTTATTACATTTGATATCTGGAAATGGATTATAAGACCAGGAACTTGAGGCCCTCAAAACTGTCAATTAGCCAGTCGGGCTGTGTGGGGAGAAGAAGCTCTGCAAGACTTCTGCCTGTGACCAGGACTGGAGGCTAAGACCTGCCAGTCTCCCAGCAGGGTGAAGAGAAATTACCCAGGGAATTGAAGGTCACCTGCCCTTGAATTCTGGAGCACTAGTGCCTGCCTGCTTGCCAAGACCAGTGTGCCCTGTGAGAAAGAGGAGAGAGCTGGAGGGAGCAAAGTCCAGTGGGAGATCTGGTGATTGGATCTTTAATGCACAATGTGAGAAGACAGCTTCAGCACTGATCGGGTAATAGCCTGTATGCAGAAGGTGTATGCCAGGTAGGGCCTAAGCATGGGCGGAAAATCCGTTACGCTCGCGGATTTTGCGGATTTTCGGGAAATCCGCAATCCGCGAGATTTGCGGATTTCCCGCAAAATCCGCAAATTCGCACGCAGCGGATTTTTTTGGCGGCGCGCGGCGTTGGTGATACAATTTTTGCGGCGCGCGGCGTTTATCATCGTTTGCCGAGTTGTTTTTTTCGATAGTTTGCGAGTGCTGCGCCATTTTGGATCTTGCTGTGTGATCCCGCGGGAATTGGCGAGCGCGATTACGTCATCGCGGCTTGCCAGCAATAGTTTGTCAACGCGAGTACGGCGAGATCACGTCTCGCGGTACTTCGCAATTGCGAGATTTGAGATGCGGCGAGCGAAAATATAAATTTGCAATTCTGCACAAGAAATCCACCAGCAAGCAGCATAAACCTTCTAGAAATGATGATTTTTATCTGAATAACTCCTTAGTTTGACATTTGCCTGCACTTTTTTAGCGAGGAGTCCATTTTGGGGAGGGGGGCAGGGGGGTGGGAGGAAGGAAGTGCTCCACAGTCTTCAACTTCCTGTTCCTGTTCAGCAGGCTCCTCCCAGTGCTTTGTCCATCTCCTGGTCACTTTTCATTTGGGTCTGGAGCTGGAAGGATTACTTTTTGTGGATGCTGCTGGATATTTGGATTTGAGGCCTTTTTGACTTTCTTTGGATCACTGTTGGATTAGAAATTTTACAAGTAAGTTTGTTTGGGGCAATACCGTTGCTGCAATTAAAATTTTGGAATTTTCGATTTTTGGGCTGTTTTGGGGCCTTTTGCCCAGGGGTACTCAGTGGTGGGTGGACTGAGTCTTTCTGTGGGGTGTCTTGAATTTAAACATCATGGAGGGGCTGGATGGCTTGGGATTGTGCTTATTTTTCAGTGATTTTCGTTTTTTTGGGCTGTACTTGTGGCCTTTTCACCAGGGGTAGTGAGTGTTGCATGGGCCTAGTCTTTCTGTGGGGTGTCTTGAATTTAAACATCATGGAGGGCATGGATGGAATGGGATTGTGCTGATTTTTCTGTGTTTTTCGATTTTTGACCTGTTGTTGGGGCCTTGACCAGGGGTAGTGAGTGGTGCATGGGCCTAGTCTTTCTGTGAGCTGTCTTGAACTTTAACATCATGGAGGGCATGGATGGAATGGGATTGTGCTGATTTTGCAGTGTTTTTCGATTTTTGGGGGTGTTCATGGGGAGGGACATGCCATGTGGCTGGTGCCATTTTGAGTGCAGCTACAGGCACTGGCCATGTGCTGGCAGGCAAGTGGCCATTTTGAATGCAGGCTTTGTTGTTAGGCCTCCAACCATTTTGCCTACCTTTCAACCTTTATTTATGCCCAGGGGTAGTGAGTCTTGCATGGGCCTAGTCTTTCTGTGGGTTGTCTTGAATTTAAACATCATGGAGGCCATGGATGGAATGGGATTGTGCTGATTTTGCAGTGTTTTTCGATTTTTGGGGGTGTTCATGGGGAGGGACATGCCATGTGGCTGGTGGCCATTTTGAGTGCAGCTACAGGCACTGGCCATGTGCTGGCAGGCAAGTGGCCATTTTGAATGCAGGCTTTGTTGTTAGGCCTCCAACCATTTTGCCTACTTTTCAACCTTTATTTATGCCCAGGGGTAGTGATTCTTGCATGGGCCTAGTCTTTCTGTGGGTTGTCTTGAATTTAAACATCATGGAGGCCATGGATTGAATGGGATTGTGCAGATTTTTCAGTGATTTTCGTTTTTTGGGCCTGTACTTGTGGCCTTTTCACCAGGGGTATTTGAGTCTAGCATGGGCCTAGTCTTTCTGTGGGCTGTCTTGAACTTAAACATCATGGAGGGCATGGATGGAATGGGATTGTGCTGATTTTTCTGTGTTTTTCGATTTTTGACCTGTTGTTGGGGCCTTGACCAGGGGTAGTGAGTGGTGCATGGGCCTAGTCTTTCTGTGGGGTGTCTTGAATTTAAACATCATGGAGGGCATGGATGGAATGGGATTGTGCTGATTTTGCAGTGTTTTTCGATTTTTGGGGGTGTTCATGGGGACAGGCCATGTGGGTGGGGGCCATTTTGAGTGCTGGTACAGGCAGGCCCTGGCCATGTGCTAGGAGGCAAGTGGCCATTTTGAATGCAGGCTTTGTTGTTAGGCCTCCAACCATTTTGCCTCCTTTTCAACCTTTATTTATGCCCAGGGGTAGTGAGTCTTGCATGGGCCTAGTCTTTCTGTGGGTTGTCTTGAATTTAAACATCATGGAGGGCATGGATGGAATGGGATTGTGCAGATTTTTCAGTGTTTTTCGATTTTTGGGGGTGTTCATGGGGAGGGACATGCCATGTGGCTGGTGGCCATTTTGAGTGCAGCTACAGGCACTGGCCATGTGCTGGCACTGGCAGGCAAGTGGCCATTTTGAATGCAGGCTTTGTTGTTAGGCCTCCAACCATTTTGCCTACTTTTCAACCTTTATTTATGCCCAGGGGTAGTGAGTCTTGCATGGGCCTAGTCTTTCTGTGGGTTGTCTTGAATTTAAACAACATGGAGGGCATGGATGGAATGGGATTGTGCAGATAGATTTTTCAGTGTTTTTCGATTTTTGGGGGTGTTCATGGGGAGGGACATGCCATGTGGCTGGTGGCCATTTTGAGTGCAGCTACAGGCACTGGCCATGTGCTGGCACTGGCAGGCAAGTGGCCATTTTGAATGCAGGCTTTGTTGTTAGGCCTCCAACCATTTTGCCTACTTTTCAACCTTTATTTATGCCCAGGGGTAGTGAGTCTTGCATGGGCCTAGTCTTTCTGTGGGTTGTCTTGAATTTAAACATTATGGAGGGCATGGATGGATTGGGATTGTGCTGATTTTGCAGTGTTTTTCGATTTTTTTGTGCTCTATAACTGAACTGATGTTCCTCTGTCTTCCATTTTTTTTAGGTGCACAAGACTCAAGAGAACCACCAGTGCCAGGAAGAAGTCCTGCAGCGGTGTGTGTGTGCAGCATAACGTCACGCGACGTCACGTCTGGCCTCAGACAACTCTACAATTCGTGCAACTGCGGCCTGCTGTCTGACCTGCTCTGAAGAAGATGGCCCCGCCCCCAAAGAAAGTTCTCCGTAGCTCCTCTAGCAAGAAAGTTGCTAGTAAGGAGCAGAAGAAGCAAGTTACCAAGGAGGCTGGTGTGCCACCCGCCACGTTTTTTGGGAGCAAAAAAAAAAGTACGCCTGCAGCAGCAGGATCTGCTGGGGACCAAGCTGGGAGCAGCACCCCTGCTCCATTGGGTTCAGTGCCTCCACCACCACGCCAACTTAAGTCAAAGCCCTTGAGTGCTTCAGAGGCAGTCAGTGTACTTCTCCAATCACCATCGACCAGTGATGTTGGCTCATCGCAAGAAAGTAGCAGCAATGTCCCTGAATCAACACAGGTTGTTGTAACTCATCTGACAAGTGTTGAACAACCACAGCCGCAACAACAACACCATGTGCAAGTACACGCCCAAGTACATGTGGAAGGAGAGGCAGCAAAAGGAGATGCGCAAGCAAAGGTGCATGGAGGTTCACAAGTGCCCACAATAGTTGTTCCTCCCGAAGTAGGGGCACATCAGGAAATCGACAATGAAGCCGAGGTATCATTGGAAGCCACTCCTCCTGATGATCATTCATTGTCTTCCACATCCCTAGCAAGGAAAAGATCAAGGGGGGTGTCTACATCTTCTTCAAGCCCACCTCGTTCTGATGCAAGTGATCTGTCTTGGGAACCACAACTGCGGTCTGACAGTGAGGCACACCATGATCTGACACCGGTACCTAAGCGTAAAAGGAAGGTCGTCCAAAAACTCAAACCTATGGAGTGTGATGAGGCTCAACAAGAAGTGACAGATACTGCTGGTGATGAAGCCTCTCACGATGACGACGAGCCAGTCATCACAAAGGTCACTGCAGCCCCACCGGGCATGCAGCAAAGAGACATTTTGACCCTATCCCGAGAAGCTGCTGAGCGTGATGATGATGTCGGCGAGGAGGCAATGGAAATGGAATCATTAGATTTGGAGTTAAGTAGTACACCAAAACCTACCGCTTCCATATTTCTTCGCAAGAAGGTACCCACCTCATCCTCGACCTCAATTCGTGGTGGTGAAAGTGCAAAACGTACTGAAGTTCGGCAATCCACATCCTCCACTTCATCTGGCATTAGCAGCAGGACCACCACCACCAGTATCGCCGCCTCCTCCGGCCCCCGAAGACATTTCAAGTCTCCAGTTTGGGACTTCTTTAGTGTTTGCCCAAAAAAGGAAAACGTAGCCATTTGTAGCCTTTGTAAGCTTCGATTTAGTCGTGGTAAGCTTGGTTCTAACTATGGTACCGGAGGCCAGAGAGGTCATCTTGAGAGAGCGCACCCTGTCCAATGGTTTCCGCACCTAGAGGTGGTCAAGAAAGCCGGAATTGCACGTAATGAAAACGTTGATTTTTCATCTGCTGATGACGAGGAGGTAGAAGACGATTCAAACACTTCACTTACACCCAGTTCCCATGTCAGCAGCACACCCCATGGGAGCCACACTAAGAGTGTGGGAGAGAGTGAGACATCAATGCGGAAAAGTTCATCAGCGAGCGTAACTGGGTCGAAGAGATCATCATCATATCGTAAATCCTTGGTCCAGGGCAACATTAAAAAGATGTTGTTTACAGAAGCGCAATATGAACGCAACCAATGACCCGTCTGTATAACACTAAGCTGGCTAAAATGCTAGCTCTGGACCTTCTCCCTTTTTCTTTTGTAGAAGGGGTTGGTTTTCTAGAATTAGTGACAGCGCTCTGCCCTAAATGGAAGGTTCCTAGCCGGTTCTATTTTGCCCGAGTTGCGGTTCCAGCACTACATGAAGATGTTCTGAAGGTGATTGGGGCAGCTTTGCAGAAGAGTGCTGTTCACACTATACATCTGACAACAGACATGTGGACCAGTGGCGCAGGCGCTGATTACATGTGCATCACTGCACACTGGGTCTCTTTTTCAGGGGCTAAAGCAAAGCTAAACGCAGGTGTTGACACGAACATTGTTTTTAAAGGTGCTCGGAAACATGCAACACTAGCCATGTTTGGTTTGGAGAAACGTCACACGGCAGAAAACATTTTGGATGTCTTTAACACAAAGGTCCTTAACTGGCTGTCCCCACTAAAACGCAAGGTTGGTTATGTTTCCACGGACAATGGCGCCAATATAGTTAAGGCCATGAGGGACGGTTACTATTTCAGAGTGCCGTGTTTGGCGCACTGTATAAACCTGGTTGTCCAAAAATTCTTGGGTAATAAAGGCAGTGCAGCGTACAGTGTATTGGACACCTGCCGAAAAATGTGCAAGCATTTCAGCCATTCTTTTAAGGCCCGGAAGCAGCTGAGGAGCCTGCTATATCAACATCAAATGCCAGTGAAAGCACTCATCCAGGAGGTGGTAACACGTTGGAACTCAACCTTCTACATGCTTGAGCGTCTGTATGAGCAGTATACGGAACTCGATCAATATTTCCTTAAAGAGGGTGCAGAGGAGCTGAGGATGGGTGGGCCGCAATGGAACATAGTTGAAAGCCTGACACGCATGCTTCGTCCTTTTGAGTTCTTCACGCGTGCAGTCAGCAAGGAGGACTCTAATTTGGGAAAAGCTATCCCATTGTTGTACATGCTGGAGGACCAACTGAAGGAGGTGTGTTCTGTGTTTGGAAAAGATAAAAACCAAGACTCTTTGCTTCTGGCTGAGCAATTATTAGAGCTCCTACAAGGTGATGAACGTCTTAAAAAGATCCACTCAGAACAGCATTACATTTGTGCTACTATTCTGGATTCACGCTACAAAAAGGCGCTGGCAGGCCAAGCATTCTTTCCTTTTGATGATGAACATGTTCCAAAGTACAAACGTTGGCTAGCCTTGTCAGCCAAGATGTTTGAAACAGAACGGCTGGAAATTGAAGGAAATGGCAGTACATCAGCAGGCCATCCCCAGTCAAAACAATCCACTTCTGCACCTGTGGCTGTGGCACAAGTGACCTCTCAGCCGTTAAAGACACCGGCAACCGGATCATCTGCACGAAAGACAACAGAAACATTGGAGGCTGAAGAGGATTGGCTAGCTCTGCGTGGGTTTGGTTCTCAAAAGGTCAGAGGCACAGCAAGAGCTAAGGAAAGTGGAGGAACCTTGGATGAGGACCTTGAGTCGATGGTGAAGGACTATCTGAATGACTCAACAGAGGTCTATGTTAATTCTGACCCATTGGCGTATTGGCATGGGAAAAAAGAATTGTGGCCACAGCTCACCAACCTGGCTTTAAACTACTTGTCTTGCCCACTCGCAAGCGTGTCTTCTGAACGGGTTTTCAGTGCGGCTGGTGGGATTGTAACTCCCAAACGGAGCCGCCTCTCGCCCAAAAATGTGGAGAGGTTAACAATGATCAAGATGAATCAGCACCTCATACCACCAGATTTCAGAGTACGAGAGAGCGTGCCGGATGAAGAGGAGGTGGCCAGCAACATAGATGAGGGAATTTCTACTCTGTCAGGTGACACTGAGCTCACCCTGCCTGAATTCGCAGAGTATGATGACGAAGCCTTATTCTTATTCCTGGACCGTGATACCGACTTCGAGCCCTGAAAATGAGACAACGAATCAATAACTTTCTTTTTCATCCTTATTCACTTTTATTCCTGTGTGTCTGTCTTTCTTTGTTGTGCACAGTTAATATAATTCAAACTTTAATCAGATAATCACAAAAACAAGCCCATCAGCAGAACTGTCTTCACTTGTTTGCTAATTGATTTGAAGGTGCCGCAGTCTGCATTCCTCAGGTTCACAAGTTCAGAAGAACATGCTCCTCTATCCTCCTCCTCCAGACTCCTATTTCCATCAAAGCAGAGGGCTGGTTTACGCCCAATGAAGAAAGACTCAGCACTTGTGGGGGTGTTGTTCTACCTCTTTGCAGGTGAGTTGACGGGTCTGGGGCCATTGCTGGGAAGCACTAAAAGTGGTTTGGACCAAATCCGAGGCGGAAAATTTTTTGTGTTTTTGATGACTTGCTTGCCTTTGAGGTGCTCTTAGGGGGGGTTCCGTCTGTTTGTGGGTGAGTTTCGTGGTCTGGGAGCATTGCTGGGACACTCTAATCTTGATTGCATTTGCTTTTCAGGAAATCCGTCGTGCCAACCCCGACTTATGGCCTAGCTACGCAGCGCGTTTGGACCGAAGGCCCAGAAATATTGCAAGTATGAGATTTTGCTTTTGGCCTGTTTGGGGGTGTTATGCTTCTTGGCGGGTGGGTTGCCGGGTCTTGGGGCATTCCTGGGAAGGTCTAATACCGGGTAGAAGTGGTTGGGACAAAATCCAGGCCGATTTTTTTTTTGGGCTATTTCTGACATTTTGCTCTATGTAGCGTTTTCGGGGGCCTGTTTGGGGGGCTTCCTGGTGTTTGTGGGTGAGTTTCGTGGTCTGGGAGCACTGCTGGGACACTCTAATCTTGATTGCATTTGCTTTTCAGGAAATCCGTCGTGCCAACCCCGACTTATGGCCTAGCTACGCAGCGCGTTTGGACCGAAGGCCCAGAAATATTGCAAGTATGAGATTTTGCTTTTGGCCTGTTTGGGGGTGTTATGCTTCTTGGCGGGTGGGTTGCCGGGTCTTGGGGCATTCCTGGGAAGGTCTAATACCGGGTAGAAGTGGTTGGGACAAAATCCAGGCCGATTTTTTTTTGGGCTATTTCTGACATTTTGCTCTATGTAGCGTTTTCGGGGGCCTGTTTGGGGGGCTTCCTGGTGTTTGTGGGTGAGTTTCATGGTCTGGGAGCACTGCTGGCTATATATACTTTACTTTGCAAGAGGTTTGAAGCAAATCCATGGTGGCAGAGGGGACTTAGGGCCTAGCTGCAGAGCGCGCGCGGAGTGATTTGGGAAATTTGTGAAAAATTGACTAAGTCCCCATTTTTGTACTTTTGCTCTTTGGCTGTTTGGGGGTCTTCTACTCGTTTTCTCCTGGGTTGACGGCTCTGGGGCCATTGCTGGGAAGCTCTAATACTGGATAAAAGTGTTTTGGACCAAATCCCAGGCGGAATTTTTTTTGTGTTTTTGATGACTTGCTTGCCTTTGAGGTGCTCTTAGGGGGGGTTCCGTCTCTTTGTGGGTGAGTTTCGTGGTCTGGGAGCATTGGTGGGACACTCTAATCTTGATTGCATTTGCTTTTCAGGAAATCCGTCGTGCCAACCCCGACTTATGGCCTAGCTACGCAGCGCGTTTGGACCGAAGGCCCAGAAATATTGCAAGTATGAGATTTTGCTTTTGGCCTGTTTGGGGGTGTTATGCTTCTTGGCGGGTGTGTTGCCGGGTCTTGGGGCATTCCTGGGAAGGTCTAATACCGGGTAGAAGTGGTTGGGACAAAATCCAGGCCGATTTTTTTTTGGGCTATTTCTGACATTTTGCTCTATGTAGCGTTTTCGGGGGCCTGTTTGGGGGGCTTCCTGGTGTTTGTGGGTGAGTTTCGTGGTCTGGGAGCACTGCTGGGACACTCTAATCTTGATTGCATTTGCTTTTCAGGAAATCCGTCGTGCCAACCCCGACTTATGGCCTAGCTACGCAGCGCGTTTGGACCGAAGGCCCAGAAATATTGCAAGTATGAGATTTTGCTTTTGGCCTGTTTGGGGGTGTTATGCTTCTTGGCGGGTGGGTTGCCGGGTCTTGGGGCATTCCTGGGAAGGTCTAATACCGGGTAGAAGTGGTTGGGACAAAATCCAGGCGATTTTTTTTTTGGCTATTTCTGACATTTTGCTCTATGTAGCGTTTTCGGGGGCCTGTTTGGGGGGCTTCCTGGTGTTTGTGGGTGAGTTTCGTGGTCTGGGAGCACTGCTGGGACACTCTAATCTTGATTGCATTTGCTTTTAAGGAAATCCGTCGTGCCAACCCCGACTTATGGCCTAGCTACGCAGCGCGTTTGGACCGAAGGCCCAGAAATATTGCAAGTATGAGATTTTGCTTTTGGCCTGTTTGGGGGTGTTATGCTTCTTGGCGGGTGGGTTGCCGGGTCTTGGGGCATTCCTGGGAAGGTCTAATACCGGGTAGAAGTGGTTGGGACAAAATCCAGGCCGATTTTTTTTTTGGCTATTTCTGACATTTTGCTCTATGTAGCGTTTTCGGGGGCCTGTTTGGGGGGCTTCCTGGTGTTTGTGGGTGAGTTTCGTGGTCTGGGAGCACTGCTGGCTATATATACTTTACTTTGCAAGAGGTTTGAAGCAAATCCATGGTGGCAGAGGGGACTTAGGGCCTAGCTGCAGAGCGCGCGCGGAGTGATTTGGGAAATTTGTGAAAAATTGACTGTGCCCATTTTTGTACTTTTGCTCTTTGGCTGTTTGGGGGTCTTCTACTCGTTTTCTCCTGGGTTGACGGCTCTGGGGCCATTGCTGGGAAGCTCTAATACCGGATAAAAGTGTTTTGGACCAAATCCCAGGCGGAATTTTTTTTGTGTTTTTGATGACTTGCTTGCCTTTGAGGTGCTCTTAGGGGGGGTTCCGTCTCTTTGTGGGTGAGTTTCGTGGTCTGGGAGCATTGCTGGGACACTCTAATCTTGATTGCATTTGCTTTTCAGGAAATCCGTCGTGCCAACCCCGACTTATGGCCTAGCTACGCAGCGCGTTTGGACCGAAGGCCCAGAAATATTGCAAGTATGAGATTTTGCTTTTGGCCTGTTTGGGGGTGTTATGCTTCTTGACGGGTGGGTTGCCGGGTCTTGGGGCATTCCTGGGAAGGTCTAATACCGGGTAGAAGTGGTTGGGACAAAATCTGCGCGGAAAAGCCTTTAGTTTTGGCACTTTTTGTAACTTAGGGTTCGTTAGGGTTAGCCCTAGCAGCAGGATTGCATGTGTTTCGGGGTGTTCTAGATTTTTCCAACTGAGTTCTGGGGTCTTAGAGCACTCGTGAGAATGTGTAATTTTGGTTGCAAGTCATTTGAAGAAAATCCATGGTGGGAAAGGGGGGATTTGGCATAGTTAAAGAAAGCCTTTGCCACTATTCTTAACTTAGGGTTCGTTAGGGTTAGCAGTATTTCTATTGCATGTGTTTGAGTGGGGGGGATTTCGAGTCTTGGAGCGATGCTGGCTATGGCTACTTTTGCTTGGTTGCTTGCAAGTGGTTTGAATGCAATCCACGGTGGGTAATGGGTAATTAGGAAGGGGGTACTTCGGCCTACTTTTACTTTCAAAGTAAGTTTTGTCACCAGTTTTCTGCTAGGCCTCGTTTTTTGAGATTTGATTGGGGGTCTTCTACATTTTTGCGACTGGCTTTAGTAAGGGTCTGGGTGGGAGCACTGCTAGGAAGATCTAATTTTGTTCTAAAACACAGTTTACAGTACACCTAGCTTGAGGGGCAAGATCCGCTACATCAATTTGCCCATACTTATTTATCCTTCAAAAGGTGACTTAGAGTACGCACTTTCAAAAATATTGTACTGTTAACTAGGAAAGTCAAATTGTGACTTTTTGCACTCCACAGCCTACATACCTTATATTTATTTATCAGTGGTGTTGTAATATTATATCACTTCCTGTTTTTCGTTGAATAATTACAGGCCGGGTTTCAGTCTCTGCAATGGGGAAAAAAGGATGGAGTCAGGCTTCACAGTAGCGAGCCACAATTCAGCATCAGGCAGGCAGTGGACAGGGTGTCTTCTGGTGACCAACACCGATGGACGAAGCGTCGGCTGCAATGGAGGAGTGCCGCTAATAGGAGGATTTTTTTTCTGCAGGCAACTTACTTACCACTTCCAACAGGACCACTACAACCACATAGATACAGTATCCCTTGCCTTTTTCTCTGACTGTGACTGCATTTCTTGGCTCTCTCTCGGCTTCTAAATTGATCCCTTAACACATCACTTAGTCCACTCCACTATCACATCTGCACCACACATAGTCATTTGTAAGTGCTCCTACGTAATTCGCAAGTCGCAGCACGCCCCAGGCCGTAGAGGACTGGGATGGCCCCAATGATGAAGCATGTCACCAAGGGGCAACCCTGGTGAGTGAGGGGACACCTAGAAAAAAAGCAATTTCTCCTTTTCTATCTACTATACCTTCTGTCAGGTTACGCAGCCCCTAAGCGCCTACCGTACTATGAAACTACATTTCCCATGAGTAGGCGGGAGACTTGCAGGAAGTTTATCTGGGGAACAGACGTGCTTCCTGTTGCGCGTTATTCTGGTTTCTGTTCTGCACCGGCATGAGAGCGGACGCTCTGCATGCTTTTCTATCGTGTCTCCTGTGGACTATCACCTTCCCCCCCCCCCCTGAGGCTCAGTGGGGAGCGCTTCCGTGTTCTGTCCTTGGCGGTAGACGGACTTCACGCGTCTTCAGGTAAAGCCGCTCTAAACTCTTCGGCCGCCCGTGCGGTCAGCTGATTACTGCCTGAACGGATTGTTAAGGGAGGTTCTGTGACTGTTTTCTAACAGAATTCTACCTTTGCTGAATTCCTGTTTGGTTGAATTGTGTGTGGCGGAGCACAGTGGCGGTCTATACCACGTGTTAGCGTTCACATCGGGGATTGTTTTTGTACTATTAAAACGGAGCGCGGTAGTAAGGACAACTACGCGTCTCCGTTGTATAACTGTGTATTTCAAAGGACCTCCATAACTGGGCATGTAGTGAGGTAACTACAGGCTACCCCAGTTCTCTTTGTGTAGTGCACCGTGGGGTGTGTTGTTGGCAGAATTCAGTGGTGGTCGCAACTACGTTTTTCTGTTTGACCTTCACCAAAGATTCTCTACTGGGTCATTACTTAGAGAGCGCAGTGTTGTAGTTCTTGCTTCCTACACACTACCGTTTCCCTCTTCCTTTTTGTTGGACCATACATCTTTGCTTTGACTATTTGGAACCCCCTTTGTACATTGAGTCCTCTACCATGTTTGTGGTATGTTGTGAGTAGTGGGTTTGATGTCTTAGTATAACGCGAGTGTGTTTGGTGCGACAGGAGTGTGTTCGTTAACTATATGTTTATGTGTTTCTTAGGCCTTCCTCACAGATTGTGGCAGAAGGGCTATAGTATTTCCTATCCAAGGTCATGTTTTCTTGGTGCTCAGGTACTTGTCTACTTCCTTGGTTATTTAGTGAGACTATATGAGAGTAGCCTTGTATGTTAGGACAGCACTTCACTGATGCCTGTCTTGTCTTCTGTTACAGGTATCCTTTCCCTGCTGACCCTACCTTTACCCATCCCACATTTTTTATTTCAGTTTGTTATTTTTCTCCCCCGCCTAATGGCTCGAACACCCTGTGTTTACACTTCTGGGTGTTGGTGACATTTGGAGGTGGAACCATATTTGCATCGACTGGATCACGGGGAGTAAACCTGACACCTTCCAGACCAACCCCATTGAGTGTTGTTGTGAATGGATTTATAGTGACCAGCAAGGCTCTCGGGTATCTGGCTACAGAGACCTTATGTTGAATATCGTTATCAATAATTCCACACAGGCCCTGTACTGGCGCATTCTTTCTTTCCACAGTTGTCGAATGTACTACTTACTTTTCACTGACATGCATGCAGTAGTGCATGCACTTTCAAAGATTGATGGATAGGTTTGTACCCAAAGATTTGTTTATGTTCACAATTGTTTGTCTATGCTGTGCTATTTTTTCTTGTCTCCCAAAACCTTTCCCAAAAACCCCCGTACCCATCCATTTTTCAAACCCTAACCCTCTTCCCCCGGGCTGTGTGGTTTTGATTGATGTGTGACTAAATTATTATTACAGCAATAAATCCACACACTTGCTGGGGAGGATAAGGTGATAGCAACAGGCTGGTGAAGAAATCCGAGGATATATTCTTACTCTGCTTGACAAAGAACCATTGCTAATGTGAAAGAACTTCAACCGAATTAGTAGTTATACTTTACCATTTGTTAGGCTACAATGTGGCACTGCTCTACTGTACTTCTGTCACCTGCTATATTCTCAGTTGTACCGTTGAATTGCTCAGGAGGACAAACCAGATTTCATTTACTTTTTTTTCATAGGCATGCAACTGCCACTGTGTCACACCACTAGTACCACCGCTATGAGGAAATTTTATCCGACCAAGATTGCCAACCTTATTCGGTGTTTCCCGTGGAGCCAGCCCTGGGTCTAGCCCTACTTTCAAACACAAATTACAGGTAAGATAAGCGTTTGGTGGTTTGGGGGTATAATGGAGTATTAGTACGAGAGACGAGAGACTGAAGGTAGTACTACTAAAGTCCTAGGACTCTTGGATTCACTTCACTTAGTCTGTGAGAGGCACTTAGTGTTGAAAACATTTGGGCATTTACACTTAAAGGAAGAAAATGGAACTAAACTTTCAGGAAAACAGTCAACGTTAAACCCCCACCCACCAGGCAAGCAGTAAAAAACAGGTATGCTCAGATAAAGTTTGAAAAAGTATATTTATATCCCTAACAAAATAATCTCCCGCAAGACCCTCCCTAACCCCAACGATTGTCCTTCAAAAGTCCCCAAAAACCCAACTCCCAATTCCCACCCCCCAAAAGTCTCTAAAAAAGGGGCAAGGGACACTATGGGTGGATGCTGTTAACTTTTTGGGCCAGGGCATCATGCTCCTCGCGGAGCAAGGCGAGCTCCTGATGAAGGCGGGACACCATCAGGGTAGTGCGGCGCAGGCGTGCCTTCACTGCCTTGCAGGTGCAATGCCTGTGAGAGGCAGCTGTTGGCCTTGCTGCTCGGCGGTGGCGTTTGCCTTTGGCAGCCCGGCTCAGTCTGGGTGGACCACTGTGCTGGGTGGCAGCCCGTGGGGCCACGGAGGCCGATGCAGACGACGTTGTTGTTGTTGTCGACTGCACACTTTCCTCGTCCTCCAGGGCCACCAGCCGCCGATATTCCGCAACAGTGGCCTCGATCCTCCGTTGCCGGGCCGCTCTAGCCAGCTCCTTCCTCCTTGTTCGTTTGGAAGGAGCATCTATATGAAGAAAGAAAGACATAGTCTGTAACCAATGCTCTTTAAGATTAACTCAATCATTCAGCAGAAATTTGTGTTGCAGTACAACTAGCAACTTGCAAGCGCATTACATAACTATTGAGGCCAGTATCTATCTAACCTCACACTTCTTCATCCTTGCTCTAACATTAGTGGGAGTTTAAGGAACAAATTCTACGAGCACTGTGGACTTCCATTGGAGTCGACTATGAAAGTACACCAGTCTTATTCTTCTTCTTATCTCTTGTTTTGGAAAATTGGTACGTTATTTTCTGCAAGCCGGCATAATGCCAGCGCAGTAAACTTGCACCCGAGAAAAAGAGACGCACGCCATGAGGAGTGACCTAGACTTGCGTTGCGTTACTGTACCCGTCCAGTACATGCAGGTGGTGAAGCTCTTACTTTTCTATTACGGGTGGCACTGAGAATACTCTGTTACAACTCAAGGGCTACTGCTTAATTAATTTAACTTTCACCCTACAGTGGAAATGAGTACTAGAAATGGAAAATTGAAGAAGATAAATAATCTGATTATCTATCACTTCACATGGGATGTTTTTGCTTATATATGGGATGACTTTAGGTGCTTTGCTTTTTATTGAGTGACCAGTGATACATCCACACATGAATGACTGAGTACTACTAAACTTATTAAGAGAGGTAGGGAGTGGCCACCATAATAACCGGATCTATGCAGTGCTTGCAATACAAACTACTGCTACTATTTATGGTAGTATTTGGACAAAATTAAAAGTTCTTTTCCTTGCCTTTCCTACACTGGAACGGACGTGCGGGTGCAGTGTTACATGCTCTTCAAAGTTACACTTAGTTCATCCACTGACCGTCTACTCTCTCTAGATCATGGGTACTCACAAACTTTCTCTCAGGGGCTACATTTACAGTGTAGTTTGGGGCCGAGGGCCGCACTGGTGGGGGCGGAGTCAGAGGGGGCGGGGCTAAAGCAAAACGATAACTTGTGACCATGAGGTTGCACACAGGTCCCTGCAGCAGATGCCCTCATCCACTGAGCCACCAGACCCAGCATTTACATACATCTCTCTCCCTCCTGCTCTCCCTCCTGCCCTCCCTCCATCTCTCTCTCCCTCCTGCCCTCCCTCTCCCTCCCCCTCTGTCATCTCACTGTGTGTGTGTCTATCTGTGTCAGCCTTCAGCCCGGGTTGAGACCGCTTCCTCAACGCGCACACACAGACAACAACACCAAAGTACTTAACAGGTCTTTAAAAGACCATTAACATATTATTGAGGCTTTGTTTGTTGTAGCGCCCCTGCTTCTCCACCCTGACAATCACTGCTTGCCCGGCCCCACAGAGCAGAGGCTTTGTTCTATTTCACCTCTTTGTGGCCTTGCATCTCCACTCTGCTCTGTGGGGGCCGGGGGAGCAGTGATTGTCAGAGTGGAGATGCAGGGGCGCTAACAGGTGAAATACAAAAAAGCCTCTGCTCTGTGGGGGCCGGGGGAGCAGTGATTGTCTGCAAGGTCTGCGCACCGCCAAGGAAGGCTTGCCGGGCCACCACCGGCCCGCGGGCCGTACTATGAGTACCCCTGCTCTAGATACACATATGCTATCTAAGAGTCAGATAGTAGCATGATCCAGGTATATGGACACATACAGTTTCTGTGTCACCCACCCAGGCTGTTGTCCTTCCACCCATCATTGCTTCATCATTCACCCAGCCATGCATCTCATATTCTTGCCTTCCCAGCTAGTCTTCAATCTCAATAAGTAAGGAATATATAAGAGCTTACCTCTGGCCGCCACCACCACCGTCTCAACTCTCACAGCCGCCGCCTCCTCCCCTGAAGAATCGCCCTCCGCCTCCGTGTCGAGCACCACCACCTCCACACTGGCCCCGCCACCAGATGTTCCACCTACAAAGTACATTTAAGAATGTTAGAATAAAGCACTCACTAGTCTTTGGTCTAGGAATGAAGACATGTGAAAACAATGTAATTTGTGACTGTCTACGTTAAAGTTAAAAAAAATGTCCCTTTTTCCAGGGAAGGTTGTCTTGCTGCACTTTTTGGCACAACTGATGAAGGCTGTTTTTTTAACACGCACCATTTTTCTCCACACAGACAGAAGATGGACTTCTAACAACAAGATCAAGTTGAAACCAGGTGAGAGCTCGGCTCGACCACAAGAAATGTCTTCAATTAATCGTCAGCACTAACCACTTTTCCATTATCAGTTAAACGTTTAGTTTTATTATGACTTCATTTTAATAAATGTGTTTACTTTTAATAAAGCTTTTAAACTTAAATACAATCTGTGTTTTTTGGTCCAGACTAGAGTGACTGAGCGAAAGGTTTTGCAATTTTTGCAAGCATGAGTCCAGATAGAACACTTCAAAAGACATTATGGACAATCCCAGAGGACTGCACTAAGTTGATAGAGCTATTGCTGACTAGAATCATGGGAGTTTCGCCAACCGTGCAATCTTAGTTAGCTACACAGACAGACTAATAAGAATAATCTAGTAATACCACAGGGAGTCATAGTAGAGGCAGGATAAGAATTTAGATACAGTCTACAAGAAGAGCAAAGACAATTTTGAAAAAAGTCAAATGAGGAACGCTAGGAAAAATAGGTACTAGTCTAAAATGAAAACTTACTGGGGCCAGCAGAGGAGCCCTCGCCTGCCCGATCCTGGCCCTGTTGAACAGCATCCGCCGCCTGCTGCTCCTGTGTCCTCCTCTCGCCCCTGGGGGGAGCTGACGTACAACATGAAAGAAAGAACAGAAAACATGGATGATTGTTGCTTGTCAATGTCAACCAAATCAAACATTTCAAAAGAACAATAACAAAATATTTCCGCGAAATTATATTGATTATGGTTACTTTTCATTTATTTGCGGACCTGTGACTTCGAAAGTCACGTAACTCACTAAACAAAGTACTGAAACGTTCACCTAGGACTGGCAGGCAGCAGTCCGCAGGCAAGACGCAAAGTGACAGACAAACTCCATTGTGATTTCAGTCAGATCAGTGACAACACTAACAGTTGCCTGCTACATTACCAGTCATTTAAATAGTCAAACTATCAATCCACCGCCACTATTTTTCTTATTGTCAGGGGTACAAAGGAAGGGGCAGATTTAAGCCCTTGCGGCTCTTTTGCGCCGTTCTTGCGTGACTTTTGTGACGCAGCAGCTAAACAAAAAAGGGCGCCATGGTGCGGCGTATAATATTATAACAACGTGACGCATTTGGGAGATGCATCCCGTTATAAAGCCCTGCGCCATCAGGGGGCATTCCGGCGCAAGGGAGGGCATTCCTGCGCTGGAACACATCCTAATAGTGGCTGAGGGAAATCTACAAAATATCAATCAGTCACCTTTAGGACAATGATGCGTCACACAAACCCTGCACCTGCTTGAAGCAGACGTACGGCTTGACCCAGCATTGGGGAGATAGGGTACCCCAGAGCATTGATGGAGCTGCGCCATCGTTGCGACGCAACTCCAGCAGTAAAGCTTCGGTGACGTTTTGGGCCCATGGTGCGCCGCATTGCAAATACGGCGCACCATGTTTGGTGGTGGTAGCGGGCCGCACAATTAATGGCGCATCCCTGCTACTTTGCAGGAATGCGACGGTAATTGCAATTCTGCCCCTTAGGGGCATACTTACTTACGCGTTCTGGCGCATCTCCAGAGATGCGCCAGATCAAATGCGTCACGCAAAACTACCCTTGCGACACGGCAGATGTGCCTCATTTACAATGCGGCGCGCCCTGGCGCAAGGGTAGGCACTTGCGTGACGCATCTCGTCACGTAAGAGCGGCGCATCGCTGGAGTCACGTCGCCAACGCAATGCAACTCCAGTAATGCTCAGGGCCACCCAATACTTAACATGCTGTGTCAGTCCTTTCGCCTGCTTCGAGCAGACATAAGGAATTGAATTGACGTAGCAGCGTCGCAGAAGTGCCTGCGTTAAATCTTGTAGATTTCACGCAGGCAATTTTGCGAGGCGCACAGCCGCTGGACCGCCCACCCTGCGTACTAGGAACGCACCCATTGTGGTGCAGGCCCATGGCTTTATAACGTGACGCATCTCCCTAGATGCGTCATGCTGTAAATGACTCGCAGGGATGCGGCACGTTTACGCCGCTGTTGCGTCACGCAAGGCAACGTAAACGTGGCGCAAGGGGCTTGTAAATGTAATCTGCCGTCTAGTGTCTAGCATTACGCAGTTCTGTAAAGTACACTCATACATAATAGTTACTCAGGCCAATGAGACCACGAAATAGAAAACAAATAAGCATAGTAGCAACGCCACTGAGAAGGAGAGCAGTGCACCTGAAATGCACAGAAGATTTTGAAATATAATTTAACTACAATGTAATCGTCATCAGCGGCATTATTGGCTTGCTCCATGTAAAAAACAAATATTTGCAATACAACAACACAGAGCAGGAGAAAACATCATAGTAGTAAGTGATTAAATGGCTACTACTACTCACCAAGCCCGGGGATCTCCAAGCCGAGCTGGTCCAGCAGGTCGCGCTCGCGGTCCAGGAGGTCCGTCCAGCGATGGGTGACCTGGCTGTAGGTGCGCTGGACCCCGTAGAGGTGGGATATGGCCCAGCACACCTTCTCCCACCGCTTCCGGCGCTCCCGCATGTTGTAGCCGCCGGCCGCGATCCTGCCGCCTCCCGCGATGGTCCTGGGCAGGCGGCGCTGGACGAAGTAGACCAGCGCGCCCACTTCCTCCGGGCTGAATATCTCCCGTCGCGTCACCTGCTCCCCCCTCAATCTCCCGCATGCTGTCCTGCCACTGGGTCCAGCACTACTCCCCGCCGCCGCTGCGGCCCTCAAGTGCCTGGGCAGCTTCACGGCGCCTGTCTTGACCATGGTCTGGGCAGGTAAGGTAGGAAGAAGTAGAAAATTAAGAAAGAATAGGATAGGGAAGAAGAAAAGAAAAGAGTTTAAAAAGTAGTTTAAAAGTAAAGAAAAATAGCAGAAAAGACAAAAATATACAGCTAGGAAAAGAGAGGGATAGATAAGAAGCAAAATCGTAAAAAAAAAACTGAAAACAAGCAAAGGATGGCAAAGATACCAAGAGGATTAAACACCATGCCCAGACACAGGAAATGAATGAAAAACAAGATGGCCGGCGCCCGTTCACGAGCGCGAAAGTAAGTTCGCGCGAGATTTTCCTCGCGATCTCGTGCGAACCTCTAGATTTCCCGCGCGATCTCGTGCGAACCTCTACTCGCAATGCGCTTACTGCGCGAGATTATACATAGCGGGCGGAAACGGAAATACGTCACGCAAACAAAATGGCCGCGCCCGTACTCGACCTTGGGGTAAATTCGCGTGTTGCGCTGCAAGCGGCTCGCGAATACTGCAAAAAAACTCGCGAAACAACAAGCCGCAAAAAAATAAAATGCTCATTCGCACGAATTGGCGGCTTCCGCGGTCGGTTTCGCACGACGCCGCGCCCCGCGAATAGCGCGAAAAAAACCGAAAAACGATTTCAGCAAAAGCAAAAGCAATGAGCAGGTGCAAAAGGTCAACCTCATGATTTGTAACGATTCTTTGTAGTGCTTCCTGAGGGGGCCCTCCAGAATTCGGTTGCCTGCTTGCAACTATTGTGTGACCCTGCTCTGACCTTAACTGTATGCCACAAAGGTCCTGATTTACAGCTAAAGGAGCAGACAAGCAGGTGCCAGGCTGGAACTTTAAATTCTTTCAGTGACACATTAATTAGCCCCTAATTCATTATTGTCAGTTGGGGCAGGGCAGGTGTTGTTAATAAACTAACCCCAAATTAATTCATGTCAGTTCAAGCAGGGCAGGTGGGCTTGCTTTTCCCCCCCATCTTCTACAGTGATGATGAACCAGAGGGTGGCATTGATGTAACAGAGGGTGGCATGGGTCAAAGAGAGGGTGCCAGTGGTAAAACAGAGGGTGCTGGGAGCCTGTGATGATGAACCAGACGTAGAAACAACATAGTCGCGACCGTTGCGAGCCGACAAGTAAGTTCGCAATTGCGAACTAGTACCAAATACTCGCGAACTGGCAGAAACAATTGCGAACACACAAAAAAAAAATCCGCAAATTCGCGGGAATTCGCGGATTTTGCGGATTGCGAGTTCGCAAATCCGCAAAATTCGCGAACGCGAGATCCGCAAAATTCGCCCATGCCATGAAGATTACTGCTGTGCCGATCGGGCATAGCCTGTGTGTAGAGTAAAAATGGTGATCCCTTATGCCAGGTGAGTCCACCAAGCAAAAATGCAAGGAGTGTAGTCTGGTCGAGGCCATCATTGACAGGAAGAGACTGCAGTGGTAACCCGAGCCCCAATTGAGGACCTGCACCATGAGCATCAAATTCCCCTCCCTCACATTGACCTGTAAGGAGGACCCAAGGAAACTTACTGGCATCAGAGGAGCGACAAGAACACCTAGACGCTGTCCTCACATGACCGAGTGTGAGGAACTCGAGTACACCCAACCACTGCCCCTGCAGGGCCACATGTGCTATACTGACCAAAATAAAGCTGCTGCAGATTCAGCACTGGTCAGGGGGCGCTCTCTGAGACTTCGGTCATGCAGGTCCTGCTGGGGCTGGTAAGACTGATTAATGGCAAGAAGGCCCTATTAGAACTTGCCTGCCATATAGCGCTTTGGCACTGGAACCCTTTAGAATTTAATGAGAGTCTGAGTGGGACTTCTGAGACACAGACAATTAGTGGGACTTCACATCAATGTCGCCTATAGTGAATGGGGAATAACTGCTATTTAGAGGGGGTTGGAACTCAGGAACCCCCTATGGAAACACTAGATCCCTGACCTCTGGGGACTAGGTATTGTTTGTGCATGCCGTATTTTACTTTGTGTTGGTATACAACTACTCCATCTTTCATAAAAGCAAGTTTTTCACTGGGCAATCACTTATTGCTTTGTAGTAGAGGACAAAGCAGGGACACAGGTAATATGGTTCTTGGAGTTAATATAAATACTCTATTTATTGGAGAACCAAACAATCAAAACGGAAACAAAATAAGAATAAGCCCTGATTAGTCTCTCGTGTCAGCAGATGGGTGTTGAGGGATCTCCTTTTTGTCTACAGTAAACTTCACTCCTCGCACATCACTGAGGAAATAAATTTAAAAAGAAAGGATTTGAAACAACTAATTGGAATGGGCTATTCCATGATGGCATGCTTCACCTTTGTGCCACCGTCACCAAGTAGGGAATGCACAGCAGGGGAATTGAGGTGAAGGGTTGAGCAGGCCACCCAGACCTCTCGTGCCTTTTCTTGTATTCCAGCTGACACTAGTGTGCTCTCTATTTTGTAGTGCCCCACCAGCCCGACCAAAAGCACCATCTTTGTTGCGGTACTTGCCTTGAACCTCGAACTGTCTTGAGGGTCATAGTGGTTTGGAGATAAAGCGCTGGTGTCACTCCTCCGTTCACTGGTCCTGTAGCTGACACCGCAGATCATCTTCTCCTTTGGGTCATCTTCTTTGGCCTTCTCGGGTCACTCTGATGTTTCCTCAGCTGAGTGCCCGGTGCAGGCTGGAGCTCCCATAAGGAACGCCTCCATTTTCGTGGCCGCCTTCTCTGTTCTCGCGTCTTCTTCCCATCCGGCATCTGGTGCGAATTTGTCTTTGCACCCTTCCTGTCGCACGCACCACACCTCCTTCTCGTACTCCTTAATGTTAAAAAAGGGGGCATGGCCAACTACAACATGCCCTGTCCTCCAGAAAGACTGGAGTGCTTTCCCCTGTCACGGCTTGTGTTGGACCAAAAGCCATGCTGGAGTCCCCTTCTTCCTAATGTATTTTGAGTTGTGAGCTTTTGGTCAACCCTCTGTGTCTACCTCCCCACAAGAAGCCTTAGGCTGCTCCACCCTCGCTACCACTGAGAGTAAAGTGCTGAATTGGTTCTTGCCCAGTAGTTCAGGATCCATACTAGGTCAGGCCCCAGGACATCAGGAGAAAAAGGCCTCAACCCCCATGGTTGGGCCCAGTAGTTCCCCCCTGCCCCATGGTCCTCCACATGGGGTTCTAACATCTTGTCTACTGAGTCTCATACAATGAGCCAACTGAAGATACTCTGCAGCACCAGACTGGCCAAGCCTCCTCCCTACAAGTTCCTTTACTATATCTAATTGGCCAGCATGCTACCATTCATGAGTTCTCTTTCCTAAAGCTCACAGGGGAGGTCACCTCAGTACAAAAGACACAGCAGGCTGTTTGCCTGTACCCAAGATGCTAAACAGAGCATTTAAATGCAACTGCAAGCACTCATCTGAACAGCCTCTCTGCCTCTCTTCACTTTTGAAGAGAAGCCCTCGCAGTGAGAACCAAATTAGTGAATTCTCGATGTGCAAAGTCAGAGCACCAACAGGAACTGTGTGAAAGAATGCAGATTTCCCTACATTTGGAATGAACAAACAAACCTTTTAAATGTTTTACAGATAATATTTTTTATATTGCAGGAGCAATCTCAACATGACCAGTATGGTGGGCAGCATCAGTTAGTTTATAGACATATGTATGTGTAGAGCAATGGGTAACCAGAGCATATAATTGCACTGTACTAAGCAGCTCACAGTGGTCAGATTTAATGGTACATGTACTTATAATCTGAGGCAGGAGGAACTGTATTTATTCACCCAAAAACATACATTTTATTGGTCAAGTGCTGAAGCCAGGATTAGAAACCAGGCGCCAAAGTTCTGTGATCAACAATTTAGCCGGTAGAGTAGACCACATCTCAAAATGTTCCTACTTAGATTCCCTCTGAAGTCCCCAAATCATCCTTTATTTGCCCTCTCTCTTCTGCCTTCCATTCTTTTCTTTTTCTCCCTCTTGCCAGTCTTTTCTTTCCTCTTAACCACCCCCTTCTTTCCTTCCCTTCTCTTATTCTATGTTCTTCTTGGAATTTCTTCTCCCTCCTTCCCCTTTCAGTCTCCTCACATCTCCTACTCTTGCCCACTGTGTTGTCCTCCCACTCATTCCTTTTCTCGTTCCCTTTTATTTTCTTCCTACCATCATTTCTTTATCTGCCCTCGTAGTCTCTCCATCCTCATTCGCCCTCTCTACTCCTTTTCTTGTTTCTCTACATCCATTCTGCCCTCTTTGCATCTATCTTCTTCCTCCCATGTTTTCTCGTCTCCCTTTTTTCTTTCATTTCTATCTCTATTGCTTCTCATTCGCAATGTCATTCTCCAGTCAGTTCCCTTGTTCATTCTCTTCATTTTCTCTCCTTCTCTCTCTCTCCTTTCTTTCAATAATTCTGTTATTTCCATTTTAATCTTTGACTCATTCCTTTTCTCTCTCTGTTTTCTAACGTTTCAGTTAATTTTCCCAATCCTAGTCACTCTTCTTCATTTACTCTGTTTCCATTGCCCCTTCCCTTTTTCTTCCCTTTCTTATATCCTTCCTCCCCTTTCTCTTCTCTCTTTTTCAGTTTTGTTCCTGCTTCCATCACTTCTCATCCCTATAATTCTCCTTCCAGTGCTTCTTATCATTGTTTCAAATTCTCTTTCATCCTTACTCGCTCTGTTCTTTTCTTCGTTGTACTGATCCTTGTGGTTCAGATAGGGGAACATCAGTCAGGTCTACCCATCCCTTCGTCTCTTCCTTAGTCTGAAAAATGCGATCATGTATGTCTATTTCCTTACTTTCAGAAGGGAGGAGTAGTAACGTGGCTAGGTTCAGGGTGGCACATCTTTTGATTGTGACGTGTGGAGCAAAGAGGGTCAGCTCTTAACCAGTCAGACGTGCGCTGGTGATGTGGGGTTACTTTGTCTTGTTCAAAAGTGTATTCACAGCATGAGGTACCATGACTGTGAGATCGGAATCAAGGACGTGTCCTGCCGATTGTCTGATAGAGACGGCCACGGCTGCGACAGCTCTTAGACAGCTCGGGAGGGCTCTTGCGACGTTGTCAAGTAAAGCAGAAAAATAGGCCCACAGCCTCTGCCTACTTACAAAGGCTTGTGTTAAGACAGAAAGCCTGCAATCAGTCATCTCACGTGTACATACAGCACGAACGGCTAAGCATAGTCTGGCGTACCAAGCACAGGCACAGAGCAAAGTGCAACCTTTAATTGTCCAAAAGCTGGTTGACATTCAGGTGTTCAGGGCAAGGGTTTACGCACATCTTTAGTGGTTAGCTGCAGTAGCAACTTTGTTAGTAAGCAAATGTTAGGTCCGACAATACGAAGTAATGCCAATGAAAGCTCACACATCCCTCTGAGTCTTAGGGGTGGGCATTTTAACAATAGCACTAATGCGTTCAGGTGTTAGTCTCCTTCCCTCCTTCTACAGCAGGTGACCTAGGTAGGTGACCTCCTGTCAACAATATTGGAATTTTGAAAGGAACACCTTATGTCAGTGATGTGCCAAATGTAGCAATAATTTAACTGTTGCAACTTTGCAACCTTCTTCAGTGTCGGAAGCAATCAAGAGATAGTTTACGTTCTGCAGTAATACATTACCTGGGGGAAGTGTAAGGGAATCCAATTGGCCTTTTAAAGCTTGACTATATGTACTAGGACTTTCAGTATAGCCCTGAGGAGCAGGACAGAATCGAAAGCTTCTGCCTGCTATGGCAATTCAAAATAGATAGGACACAAAGAAGGGGTAGAACGGACTGTTATGTAACCAGGTCCAGCATACATGTCCGGATTAACAATAGAACAAAACCAGTATGCAGTTCCTAACAGTGGGTGCAGGGTTTTTTTAAAAGTGTTTGATGCAAATGCTCAAGGGGATCCGCAGAGTCAAAATGGTATGGAGAGGGCACCTCTCCTTCGGAAAGAGACCCTCACACACCCAGCCAGCTAGGTGTCTTGCTTCATCATCGGGTCTGCTCCTTATCGGGTCGGCGGTGCAATACCCGATCAGGCACCCATGATGGGGCCTACTTGGCGGAGATCTTTTTTCCTTTATGCTGGTGGGTGAGGTGCGTTTGAGGGCCCTAGGACAGTGTAGGTGTGAGTGAAGTGTGAGTGAGGTTTAGTAAAATAGGGCAGGAGGTCCACTCAGAACAATTTTAATGACTGTGGCCCCCATCCTAGTTAAAAATACAACAAGACTCGTATCTTCACTCTAAGGATGTGGAGTCTACGTGCTTGTGAAATGGGGTCAACATGTTTCTCGCCTTTCAACCTATTGGATGGCGATTCGTCAGGACCAGAAGGATCTACCTACACTTTTTGGTAGTGGTCAAATTGGCGTTCCAATACTCAAGGATGTTGGGGTATGGGAGAGCGGGGAGGCAGTAGCAACGGAAGCATCCAGTACTAAATTTATCAGAGGCTGTGAAGTAGGTGAGAGAGCTGGGGAAAGAGATGCCGAAGCAACAGGCGTAGCAGGAAGACTGGCAGTCATAGTAGCCGCAGGGAGAGAAGCCATAAGAGAGATTGGAGAGGCAATGACCGAAGCAGCCCGGTCGCTAGCAGAAGAAGCAGGAGCCGCAGAGACAGGAGGAACAGATGACTGGGGCTGCGTGATAGCAGGATGTATTCTCTGTGGGGCGTATGGAGGTGGAGGTCGGGTCTCCAATAGTTCCTCCATGAACTGGTCATCTTCCTCCCTTGAAATATTACTTATCGCATTGTAATCAAAACTTCCTATCTGCGCACTCTATCCCTTTCTCTATTTTTTGTCTATCATACGCTATAGCTTTCTGAGTTACTGTCTGTGTCCTCCCTTTCCAAGCCTCTTTTTCTGCCTTCAACAGCCTCCTTTTAGTCTCTTTCTGTCAAGTTTGGAGTGAATCAAACATCAACTGCCTACTTCTTTTGACAAATAACTTATCCTTCAAAAAATAACATTTTTGGACATCAAAGGTGCCGGTCATCGGCTACTGCAACTTGGCATTGTCCTTCGTATATTTGTGCCATAATGTATTAAACATAATAAGGTGAATACCATGCTTTACATACATTTCAAAGTTTGGCGTGCCTTCCAGAGGCGCAGGCTAACTCTCTTCCAATCGAGCATCAGTAGAACAACAACAACACAACTTGCTCAGACAAGGTATTCTCTCCCACAGACGCACGTTCACTATATATACCAAACAAATATTTTGCAAAGGCCTTCCCCAAAATTGGGCCACAGACCTCATCAAATACAATTCTCAAATGGTACCATACTCAAGAGCGCAAACAAAATCAAGCGCTTGTCCAAAAACGATCCGCAGACCGTATCCAATTTAAGCTAATGTGGTACAACAATCACAAGGAACAAAGGCGAACTCACCTGGTGCACACAGGTCAAACAAATGTTTTCTCCACTGCTGACTCTTCAGACCGAATGGTCAGATCCAAGGGTTTCGCCTTACAGGATCCCAGTCAGGATAAGCACTGGATGAGGCACTGCCCAATCAGACAGGCGGGGCAGCTGCGAGTACTAGGCTCTACCGTGCAGGGATCCCCAAACTGCCCATCCGACCCGACGTGGCCCCGTCCTCCCCACCCGCCCGCGAGCGAGGATGGGTCACACCGGATGGAGTTCCTATTCGGGCACCAAATGAAGGAAGTGACCCGATCAGGGTCAGCCAGGTCACTCGCGACCACCTCTCTGCCTTCCTTACAAATAAAGAGTCGGTCATACAGTAGAGAATACAAACCAAGTCATTTATTAGTATTGCTCTTGAGCTGAGTTCAGTCTGGCTAGCCTCCTAAGATGTTTCCAAGGGGACTGACCCTCACCAACATTACATTTAGATGTTATACAGTCCCAATGCCCAGCAAGACCCTCCCAAAACTGGAAATTTCCAATTGGAGCAGGTAAACATAAGATGAGTTTCACTCCTGGGATCGGGTACATGTTATCTCAGCCTCAAGGTTACTCTGCCCGTGTCCACTGTGAATAGTTAGCCTGGCATATGATGTTCACTAGTTCTAGTAGGCACCTTGCACCAGTCTAATCGACCCTTATTGATGGCGGTTGTAAAGTCAACTTTATAGAAAGCTATCCTAGTGGTAGCATGGACGAGCACTCATCAGGCTAAGACTTCAGAGAGCGTATTAAGCAAGTTGTTTTACCAATTATAATCCCTTGAGTACCAAATGAAAGGACACCAGACAAGGTATATATCAAATATATGTGTATTTATTCTAAACACAACCCCTCTGCACTCTTTATGAGGTCAGAGGTATAAAGTACAATACAAGTTACTCAATTAGCATATGATAAGTTGCACAGTATACGTTTTGCCCTAGGGGCCTCACAAACCCTATATTAAAATAGTTGTATAAGAACCACGTGAGAGTTAGAAAGCAGGCCTAGGGCCTGTGGAATCGCGGGGGCTACTCTAAACAACCGAAGGTTAGGAAGTAGGAGGTCCACGGGAGACGCGTGCAGTGTGTAAACGCAGCTGCGGGTTACTACTGACTTTCTATGGGAAACAGACAAGTTACAAATTTACAATTCAAGAACACTTCCGGTTGGACTACGATGGAACCCTTTTAAACTAGGACCCTTTGAGAGTCAAGAGCCACCGGAGCACCGGTGTACTCGTGTTAACTCACCCAGGGAAGCCGGATGCATAGGTGTCTTTTCGTGTTGGGTTTCGTCGTCGTTTTCAATGGAAAGCTGCAAAGAAGCGCTGCAGGCGATCGGAGGAAAAGTGTCCGGGTGGATCCAAGGATGGATCGGAGATCTGTAGAACCTGAAAGCAGAAGGGACAGAGTCTGGGTCACTTGCCAGTGACCAGGGCGGCGATAGGAAGATGCCACCAGATGGCGGGTGACTTCAGGTGAAGATGTGAAGTTTGTCTCTTCAGCCACGAGGACCAGGAGGTGTCGACGATGACCAGGAGCTGGATTCGAGCTGCACAAAAAAGCATCTAATTGACTGAGGTGTCGATATCCTGAATGGACCCAACAAGCCTTGGCAAACGCAACCCACACAGGTTGTCGAGATTGGCTTTGGTAAAGACCAGCAAGGTCTGAGGAACTTTTCCTTTGTAGGAAAGGTGGAGCAAGTCTGGAGCAACCAGGAAAGTAAGTTAGATTCAAAAGAAAGTCTTTGGGGGGCTCACTAGCCAATTGACTAGGAACCGTGAAGATGCAATGAGCTGAAATGCAAGAGGGGGCCCACGGGTCACTCGTGGAGTGGGGGCCTCTGCGCTTCAGTGCAATTAGTGTTCGGGTCTGGGGCTTCAAGCACCCCCATGCATGAATTCAAGTTACCTCGAGAAGTGAGTGCAGCTTTCAAAATGCAGGATGTCCAGGAGTTCCAGTCTCACATTTCTCGTGCCAACCACGGGTCTCAGCTTTGCTGTGAGCGAAGGTCGGGGTCAGAGATGTGTGGAAGTCCATGTCCTGTGTCACGGTTCTTTGGGATCCGGCAGGAGCCTTGAAAATGCAGACCAGCAAAGTTGCTGTTGGTGCCTGTTTGAACAGGGTGGTCACCCCTTGACCACAAGGGAGATGTCTTCCACTTTCCAGTCGAAATGGAATGTCGAAAGTCCAGGATATATGTTTCAAAGTTTCGTCCGGGGTAATCTAAAGTCCTAGTGACTGGGTTCCTATACTTATACTAAGTTTAGGGGCTGGATTACCCTTAAGGTCCCTCCTATGGGTGGACCTGGAAAGGGGGTGGTTACACCCCTTTCCCTTTATCCAGTTTCATTCCAGAGCTGGGGCAGAGTGCCCCAGCAACCGTTTGAACTTGGAAATGCATGGAGCACCTAGTGTGTCCCAGGCAGTGTCTGGAAAGCATTCACTGAATGCAACCTTCCCTGCCCCAATACACAAAAGCCTTTCCGGGGGGGTGCCAGCACCTCCTTGGACAGGAAACCTAGTGTCCAGGCCTCCCCTGCTGGAGTTTCATCCAGCAACAGGAGGTCAGACTCGTGTCTGTGGCAGCAGCATCAATTTTGTGACGCTGAGATTCTGTTTAACTTTAACCGGGTAAACCAGTAAGTACATGTCTTCTCCCTCTAGAAGGGTGGAATGCTACCCCCGCCACCAGGACTTGCGGGAGGGGGGTAGAATTCCAAAGTGTTTGACACCTTACATGACATGTTTTGATAAAGCCAAACCAAAGTTCGCATTAACTGCGAGGAGTATAATGCACTTCAGAGTATATGGTATGGCTATATCTTAGAACAGCTATAAGGAGATGGTTCCGAAAGCTGCATAGGGGCTCAGCTCATGCTAGGGCACCCTCTCACATAAAACCAAGCACTCTGCCTCCAGGATTGTTAAAGCCTGCCATACGAGTGACTTATAGGTGTATATGTGTCTATGTGTATATATAGATATAGGTATACGATATTTAAATAAGGGGTGATTACACCACCTTACCCAGGCTGTGTGAACAGACCTGTGGTGTCAGTTTGGAAAGCAAATCAGGGGTGGCACAATACATGTTGCAGCCCCTGGTAGGCCTAGGGTGCACCTATGCCCTGGGTACCTATGGTACACTCTACAGGGGCTCAAAAGGGTGACCCAGTAACCAATCTGGTATGTACCTAAAGTACATGGTATCAATTTAGAGAGAGAACAGCTGGTCTGTGGGCCTGCTTAGCAGGTCCACAGCCACACTAGAGTTGAAAAACCAGAAAATCACAGCAAAATGTGGGGGTAACCATAGAAAGCAGACCCTACTCTCCTACACAACCCCCCCCCCCCTCCCAACCGCAGGGACATTAAACTAACCTTGACCAGTTTGGTCTTCATGTTCTGTGGAAATATCTGGAGAGTCCGTCTGCATTGGCATGGTTGCTCCCAGGTCTATGTTCCACTGTAAACTCCATCCACTTTAGGGAAATGGACCACCTGAGCAATTTGAGATTTTCACCCTTCATCTATTTTACCCACAAGAGGGGCTTATGGTCTGTCTGAACTTTGAAGTGAGTACCAAACAAGTATGACCTCAGCTTCTTCAGGGCCCAAACCACAGCAAAGGCCTCCCTCTCAATAGCTGACCAACGTTTCCCTCTAGGGGTCAGCCTTCTGCTAATAAAAGCTACTGGGTGGTCTTGACCATCTGTATTCAATTGTGATAGCACAGCCCCTACCCCCAACTCAGAAGCATCTGTTTGAACAATGAATTCTTTGGAGTTGTATGGACTTTGCAGAATTGGTGCAGTGCACATGGCCTGCTTCAGGTCATCAAATGCCTTTTGACAGCTGACTGTCCACTGAACTTTCTTAGGCATTTTCTTGAAAGTTAGGTCAATAAGGGCTGTCAGTATGGAACCATACCCCTTGACAAATTTCCTGTAATACCCAGTCAGGCCCAAGAAAGCTTTGACCTGAGTCTGGGTGGTTGGAGCAGTCCAGTCCATTATGTTCTGGATCTTTCTCTGCAATAGTTGAACATGGCCTCCACCTACAAGGTGGCCCAGGTATACAACCTGACTCTGCCCTATCTGGCACTTGGTAGCCTTGATAGTTAGGCCTGCCTTTTGCAGGGCCTTCAAAACATTTTTCAGGTGGATCAGGTGATCTTTCCAGGTGGAGCTAAAGACAGCAATATCATCTAGATAAGCTGCACAGTAGTCACCCAGGCCTGAGAGAACTTGGTTCACCAACCTTTGAAATGTGGCCGGTGCATTTTTTTAGACCAAAAGCCATTACCACAAATTGATAATGTCCACCAGGGGTTGAAAATGTTGTCTTTGGGTTTGCATCATCAGCTAGTCTGATCTGACAGTAGCCAGCTGTCAGGTCAAATGTACTCAAAAACTTGATAGATGCCAATCTGTCTATGAGGTCATCTGCCCTGGGTATTGGATGGGCATCTGTCCTAGTGACAGCATTGAGACCTCTGTAGTCCACGCAAAACCTCATCTCTCTCTTACCATCTTGGGTGTGAGGTTTAGGCACAAGGTCTGCTGGACTTGCGAAGGGCTCTCTGAGGGTTCAATGACTCCCAACTCCAACATCTTTTGGACCTCTGCCCTGATACAGTCCCTGACATGATCAGGTTGCCTGTAAATCTTACTTTTAACAGGCAGACTGTCCCCAGTGTCTACTTCATGAGTGCACCAGGTAGTCTGACTTGGAGTCAGAGAAAACATATATCTGTAGGCCTGCAGAACGTGTCTGCAGTCCTGTTGCTGTTGGTCAGTGAGGCTGCCTGCCAAGGCTACACCATCAACTGAACCATCATCAGGGTTCTGAGAGAGCAGGTCTGGGAGAGGATCATTCTCTTCCTCCTGTCCATCATTAGTAGCCATGAGCAAGCCCATGTCTGCCGTGTCAACATATGGTTTCAGTCTGTTGACATGGAGCACCCTGTGGGGGCTCCTGGGAGTTCCAAGATCAACCATATAGGTTACCTCTCCCTTCTGTTCAACAATGGTGTGGGGTCCACTCCACTTGTCCTGGAGAGCTGCTGGGGCCACAGGCTCCAACACCCACACTTTCTGTCCTGGCTGGTAAACAGTCAGCACAGCCTTTTGGTCATGCCAGGTCTTTTGCAATTCCTGACTTGCCTCAAGGTTTTTGGATGCCTTTTTCGTGTACTCTGCCATCCGGGAGCGAAGACCAAGTACATAGTCCACAATGTCTTGTTTGGGAAGTTTGAGAGGTAACTCCCATCCTTCCTTCACCAGACAAAGGGGTCCTCTTACAGGATGTCCAAACAAAAGTTCAAAAGGGCTGTAGCCGACCCCCTTCTGTGGGACCTCTCTGTAAGCAAACAAAAGGCAGGGCAGCAGGATGTCCCATCTCCGCCTGAGCTTTTCAGGGAGACCCTTAATCATGCCCTTTAAGGTCTTGTTGAATCTTTCAACTAGACCATTGCATTGTGGGTGATAGGGTGTGGTGAACTTATAGTTCACTCCACACTCCTTCCACATTGCAGTCAGGTATCCAGACATGAAGTTTGCACCTCTGTCTGAGACAACCTCCTTAGTGAAACCCACTCTTGAGAAAACTCACAGGAAGGCTCTTGCCACAACAGGTGCTGTTGTGGTCCTAATGGGAATAGCTTCTGGGTATCGGGTGGCATGATCTACTACCACCAGAATAAACCTGTGCCCAGAGGCTGGTTGGGGATCCATTGGTCCAACAATGTCAATCCCTACATGTTCAAAGGGAACCCCCACAACAGGTAGTGGTATAAGGGGGGCATTTGTGGTGCCACCTGATTTGCCACTGGCTTGGCAGGTGACAGAGCAGCGAGAAAACTCCTTGGTATCTTCTGACATGTGAGGCCAGTGAAAGTGAGGGACAAGCCTGTCCCAAGTCTTGTTCTGGCCAAGTTGTACTGCAAGGGGAATATCATGGACTAGTGTTAAAAGGAAGCCCCTGAAGGCCAAAGGTATGACCAACCTCCTGGAAGCTCCAGGCTTGGGGTCTCTAGCCTCTGAATACAGGAGCCCTTAATCCAAGTAAACCTTATGGGTTCCACTAGCATTCCCTGCAGCCTCATCAGCAGCTTGCTGTCTGAGGGGTTCAAGAGAAGGGCAGTCGAACTGTGCCTGCCTCAGATCTGCCCTGGATGGTCCCCCTGTCCCAAGAAACTCAACCTGATCAGGTTCCAGCTCTTCTAGGACAGTTGCTTCTTGGGTCTCACAATCAGCTTTCTCAGAAGGCTGATACTCTTCCTGAGGCAGGGGGAAGGCACAGCCTTAACCCTACTGCTCCTTTCCTGGAAGGCAACTGGTCCATTATTCCAGTATCCAGTGCCTGTTCAGTGTTGCAATTTTTTGACCCGTGAAATAGTCACTACACGTACAAGTGCTGAGATGCCTAGCATTACTGCATGTGTCCTATACTCCACTTCAGACCAGGCTGAAGTCTCTAGGTCATTGCCAAGCAAATATTCTACAGGGAGGTCTGAGCTAACAACAACCTTCTTGAGGCCAGTTACACCTCCCCAGGAGAAATTAACATTTGCCATACTGTGTGTGGTTATGACATTATTAGCATTGGTCACTAGGTAATTTTCACCTAGTATGATCTGTTCAGGGTCCACAAAGCTGGGTGTCACCATTGTGACACTAGCGCAGGTGTCCCTGTAGGCCTGAGCCACTTTATCATTAATCAAAGGAGTTTGTCTGTACTTGCCCAAGTTATTGGGACTCACAGTAGAGGACATGGCTATGTCCCCATCACAGATCAACACAGCTTGGGTTGGTATCCTGACTAGGCCAGAATCCATCTCAGTTCCCAGGGTTAACCCTACTACACCTTTCTGTTGAGAACCACCACTTGGAGCTGAACTAGGGGGAACAGTTACTTTAGGGGCAATGGTGGCTGGAGCTGTCTCCTTCTTGTTACAATCACTGGTCCAATGAGTATTACTCTTATATACTTTGCACCGGGGTTTCTTTTGGCCTTCTTCCTTCTTAGATTGCTAGGAACCCCCACCATTAGAAGCTTTTTGGGGACCTTGAGAAGACTTCTGGTCTTTTGTTTTCTCCCCACCCTTTTGGTCTTGCTTCTTTGGCTCACCACCTTGGTTCTGTACCTTCTGCTTCACCCTGGTTCTGACCCATTTGTCTGCCTTCTTATCCAATTCTTGGGGAGAGGTCAAATCAGAGTCAACCAGGTGTTGATGCAATAGCTGGTTCTGATAGTTATTTATAATGTATTCTCTCATTATAAGGTTATACAATCCTGTATAGTCACTTACTTTACTGCCCAGTAACCAACCTTCCAGAGCCTTAGCAGCACAATCTACAACATCTGTCCAGTCCTGAGTCTGTGTCTTCTGGGTATCTCTGAACAGCAACCTGTACTGTTCAGTGGTTAGGCCAAACCCATCTATCAGAGCACTCTTCATGACAGTGTAGTTGTCAGCATCCTCTTCTTTAATGGTGAGGAGCTTGTCTCTTGCTTTGTCTGCAAAGGAGAGCCACAATATTGCTGCCCACTGACTTTGGGGTACCTGCTGTACTTTGCAGGCCCTCTCCAAAGCAGTTATCCACTTGTGGATGTCATCCCCAATCTGATAGGGAGGGACAATCTTGTTCAGGTTTCTATGGCCATGAGACCTTTCCCTACCACTAGGGATATTGCTGCCACCAGTGGGCTCTAGCCCACACAATTTCTTCTCTCTTTCAAGAGCTAGGGTCTCTTTGGCCAGGGCAACTCCTTGCCTCCTGATCCTAAGCTTGACTTCTTTCATTCTAGCTTTGTGCTCTCTTCTCTAAGGGGAAGTCATTCTCCTTTGAGGAGAGGCAGATGGCCCTACTGATGAGCCAGAATGTCCATATTCATCTGCTAGAGATCTGTTTCTTCTGTGCACATCATTAGGCCTAAATGGAGGGATAGAGGGAGGCCTTCCTAGGCCCTCTCCACCCTCAGGTTGTCCTGTGTCTCCCAGGTTAGGTTCATCAACCTCATCCTGGTCTGCATCCTCATCATCAGCATCATTATCCTGGGTGGGATTACCACTAGGATCTTCTTCTGATGAGGGATGGCCCTCTCCCTGCTAATATGTGCCTCTGGGTCTGATGATTTTTCCAAGTCATCTGCCACTAAAAGATTTACTAGGTGCTGGGTGGTTGGACTCTGTCCTTGTCTTAACTTTCTGACAACACACAAGCTTCTCAAATCTTGAAAAGTGAAACTGTCATACTTAGCTGTCTGCACATGGCTGACATCTGGCAGAGAGGCACTACCTCCTGCTCTTAAATACATGACTAGTGTGGTGTGGTGTGTGCACCTACCTACACCACTTGTTTTCTTACTAGAACCTCTCTAGGAGTTGTAGTCAGGGTGTGCTAAGCCCTTACCACCTACAACTTCTAAGTTCAGTAGAACTTATGTATATAAGACTTGATTCATATGTACCTACGGGTACCTTGATGTGATCTTTCAAATGATATTCTCAAGATTATTTGGTAAAACAATGCAAGCTCTTATCCCAGCCGCTGCACACCAATGTGAGAAGTTAACCTGGCATATGATGTCCACTAGTTCTAGTGGGCACCTTGCACCAGTCTAATCGACCCTTATTGATGGTGGTTGTAAAGTCAACCTTATAGAAAGCTATCCTAGTGGTAGCATGGCCCAGCAGTCATAAGGCTAAGACTTCAGAGAGCTTATTAAGCAAGTGGTTTTACCAATTATAATCCCTTGAGTACCAAATAAAAGGACACCACACAAGGTATATATCAAATATATATGTATTTATTCTAAATACAACCCCTCTGCACTCTTTATGAGGTCAAGTGCAATATAAGTTACTCAATTAGCATACGATAAGTTGCACAGTATACGTTTTGTCTTAGGGCCCTCAAAAACCATATACTAAAATAGTGGTATAAGAACCACGTGAGAGTTAGAAAGCAGGCCTGGGGCCTGTGGAATCGCTGGGGATACTCTAAACAACCAAAGGTTAGGTAGTAGGAGGTCCACGGGAGACGCGTGCAGTGTGTAAGCGCAGCTGCGGGTTACTACTGACTTTCTATGGGAAACAAACAAGTTACAAATTTACAATTCAAGAACACTTCCGGTTGGACTACGATGGAACCCTTTTAAACTAGGACCCTTTGAGAGTCAAGAGCCACCGGAGCACCGGTGTACTCGTGTTAACTCACCCAGGGAAGCCGGATGCATAGGTGTCTTTTCGTGTTGGGTTTCGTCGTCGTTTTCAATGGAAAGCTGCAAAGAAGCGCTGCAGGCGATCGGAAGAAAAGTGTCCGGGTGGATCCAAGGATGGATCGGAGATCTGTAGAACCTGAAAGCAGAAGGGACAGAGTCTGGGTCACTTGCCAGTGACCAGGGCGGCGATAGGAAGATGCCACCAGATGGCGGGTGATTTCAGGTGAAGATGTGAAGTTTGTCTCTTCAGCCACGAGGACCAGGAGGTGTCGACGATGACCAGGAGCTGGATTCGAGCTGCACAAAAAAGGATCTAATTGACTGAGGTGTCGATATCCTGAATGGACCCAACAAGCCTTGGCAAACGCAACCCATACAGGTTGTCGAGATTGGCTTTGGTAAAGACCAGCAAGGTCTGAGGAACTTTTCCTTTGTAGGAAAGGTGGAGCAAGTCTGGAGCAACCAGGAAAGTAAGTTAGATTCAAAAGAAAGTCTTTGGGGGGCTCACTAGCCAATTGACTAGGAACAGTGAAGATGCAATGAGCTGAAATGCAAGAGGGGGGCCCACGGGTCACTCGTGGAGTGGGGGCCTCTGCGCTTCAGTGCAATTAGTGTTCGGGTCTGGGGCTTCAAGCACCCCCATGCATGAATTCAAGTTACCTCGAGAAGTGAGTGCAGCTTTCAAAATGCAGGATGTCCAGGAGTTCCGCGAGTTACCATTGACTTTCTATGGGAAACAAACAAGTTACAAATTTACAATTTAAGGACACTTCCGGATGGACTACGATGGAACCCTTTTGAAATAGAACACTTCGAGAGTCAAGACCCACGGGAGCACCGGAGTACTCGTGTTACCTCACCCAGGGAAGCCGGGTGCATAGGTGTCTTTTTGTGTCAGGTTTGGTTGTCGTTTTCAATGGAGAGCTGCAAAGAAGTGCTGCAGGCGACCGGAGGAAAAGTGTCCGGATGGATCCAAGGCTGGATCAAAGATCTGTAGAACCTGAAAGCAGAAGAGACAGAGTCTGGGTCACTTGCCAGTGACCAGGGCGGTGATAGGAAGATGCCACCAGATGTCGGGGGATTTCAGGTGAAGATGTGAAGTTTGTCTCTTCAGCCACAAGGACCAGGAGGCGTCGACGACAACCAGGAGCTGGATTCAAGCTATCCCACAAAGGATCTAGTTGACTACGGAGTCAGTATCCGGACTGGACCCAACTAGCCTTGGCAAACGCAACCCATGTAGGATGTCGAGATTGGCTTCGGTGCAGACCAGCAAGGCCCGAGGAACTTCTCCTTTGTAGGGAAGTTAGAGCAAGCCTGCAGCAACCAGGAAAGCAAGTTAGATTCAAAAGACAGTCTTTGGGGGCTCAATAGCAAATGGACTAGGAACCACAAAGACGCGTCAAAGTGAAATGCAAGAGCGGGGCCCACGGGTCACTCGTGGAGTGGGGGCCTCTGAGCTTCATTGAAAATGGTACTCAGATCTGGGGCTTCAAGCACCCTAATGCACGACTTTGAGGTACCTCATGAAGTGAGTGCAGCTTACAAAATGCAGGATATTCAGGAGTTCCGGACCCACGTCTCTCGTGTCCACCACGGGTCTCAGCTTTGCTGTGAGCGAAGGTCGGAGTCAGAGATGTCTGGAAGTTTATATCCTGTGTCACAGATTCTTTGGGATCCGGCGGGAGCCTCAAAAATGTAGACTGGGAGAGTTGCTGTTGTTGCCTGTTTGAACAGGGTGGTCACTCCTTGACCACAAGGGAGATGTCTTCATTCTTCCAGTCAAAATGGAATGTCGAAGGTCCAGGATATATGTTTCAAAATGTTGTCCAGGGTAATCTAAAGTCCTAGTGACTGGGTTCCTTTACTTATACTAAGTTTAGGGGCCGGACTACCCTTAATGTCCCTCCTATGGGTGTCTGGGAAGGGGGTGGTTATACCCCTTTCCCTTTGTCCAGTTTCGTGCCAGAGCTGGGGCAGAGTGCCCCAGCAACCGGCTTGAACTGGGAAATGCATGGAACACCTAGTGTGCCCCAGGCATTGTCTGGAAAACATTCACTGAATGCAGCCCTCCCTGCCCCAATACACAAAAGCCTGTCTGGGGAGGTGCCTGCACCTCCTTGGACAGGAAACCTATTGTCCAGGCCTCTCCTGCCGGAGTTTAGTCCAGTAACAGGAGGTCAGACTCGTGTCTGTGGCAGCAGCATCCATTTTGTGATGCTGAGGCTCTGTTTAACTTTAACCGGGTAAACCAGTAAATACATGTCTTCTCCCTCTAGAAGGGTGGAATGCTACCCCCGCCGCAAGGACTGGCGGGGGGGGGAGTATTCCAAAGTGTTTGACACCTTACACAACATGTTTTGATAAAGCCAAACCAAAGTTAGCATTTCCCGTGAGGATTATAATGCACTTAAGAGTATATGGTATGGCTATATAATAGAACAGCTATAAGGATATGGTTCCGAAAGCTACAGAGGGTCTCAGCTCATGCTAGGGCACCCTCTCACATAAAACCAAGCACTCTGCCTCCAGAATTGTTAAGGCCTGCCATAGGAGTGACTTATATGTGTATATGTGTCTATATGTATATATATAGGTATACTATAAGTAAAGGGTGATTACACCACCTTACCCAGGCTGTGTGAACAGACCTGTGGTGTCAGTTTGGAAAGCAAACCAGGGGTGGCACAATATATACTGCAGCCCCTGGTAGGCTTAGGGTGCACCTATGCCCTGGGTACCTATGGTACACTATACAGGGGCTCACAGGGGTGACCCAGTAACCAATCTGTATGTACCTGAAGTACATGGTATCAATTTAGAGAGAGAACAGCTGGGCTGTGGGCCTGATTAGCAGGTCCACAGCCACACTAAAGTAAAAAAAAACTGAGAATCACAGCAAAAAGTGGGGGTAACCATAGGAAGCAGACCCTCCTCTCCAACACCCACCACTGTAAGCACGAGAACAGGTATATCTAACAAGGAAGGTATGCAAAGGCACATTCATGTATTCATTGAAACAACGAGGCTTAGCCTTGGAGAAATACAAAAAAAACATTGTAGCTGCTTTCTAATGAGGCAGACAAAATGAGATAGAAGTCAGTTTCGATCATCACACAAAATGGCGGCTAAATGCAAAATGGTGCAGCAAATGCTAACTTAAGCATAATGCTAATAGGAGGAGTCGATTAGAAGTATTTTTCTAGTCCATCACCCGGGTCCCAGTGCTGGCTCAGGAACAGCAGGTGCGGACACGTGAGGCTTCCCAGTGATGAGTGTTTTTTGTTTGGGGCGTTCCCGGATCGTCCTTGTCTGTTGCGGGCCCTCTACTTTCTGTGGGGGTTCGGCATTGTCTTCATCTTCAGGCCTGGCTCTGATATATTTGAGCCTGCTGGTTCTGGGTTGCTTCCGGGAGGCGGTGGCATTGCTTCAGGGCTCACAACGCCCGGCTTCTCTTCTCTTATTTTCGCTATTGGGGGTCTTTTGCTCAATGGTGTTTTTTTCTGTGGAGTTGGCTTCTATTTCTGTGGCCCTGCGAGGGGTTTTAGCTTTCCTTTCTAGTGGTTTTGCCTAGGTCCTGGCCCCTTCTCTTCTTCTGGCTCGGTTGGAGGCCTTGCAGGCGTTCCGCCGTCCTCTGTTGGGAGAGTCCTTGTGGCCTAGTGGTTGATGCCTCAGCCTCTTACTCTTTAGGCTCTGTGTTCAATTCCCAAAAGTTCTGGGTATTTACATACTCTACGGGCCAGGTTGGTGCTTGAATGGGAGACCGCCTGGCAGTGCTGGGTGCTGCGGGTTGCTTCAGGGTTGTTTCCTGTAGTGTACTAGGGATTTTTGGCTTACATCATCCTGTGATATTCTATAGGGGTTGCGATCCCTCCTGGGGGGTCTGTTTGCGCCCCAGGGGTCTGTGGCCTTCTGGTTCCTCACCACGATAGTAGTGTTTTGGTGGCCTTCGTTTCTGCTGGTCGGCTTGAGGAGCTGGGTTCTTTTCTGCGCTCTCCTCCATTCTTGCTGGTCCTACCGGACCGTATTGTGCTGCATCCGGATCCTGGTGTTCTGCCTACGGTCTCCTTGGTTGTCATCCGGTCCCGGTAGGTTGTGTTTCCTCCTTTCCCTCCGGTCGTTGGGTGTGGGATGGATTCTGCTCTCTCGCTGTTGGTTGTCCGTCGAGGTAGGGAGACAAAATATCGAAATTTAAATATCGATGTACAATAATATCGATGTTTTAATTTCGATGGTATAGAATATCGATGTCCAAAATATCGACAGACAGAATATCGTTTTTATGGTATGTATGTTACAAATATCGAAATTTACTAATATCGAAATTATGTTCATTGTTATTTATTTTATTATGTTGTTTATATGTTTGTTAAATATGTTATTAAATGTATGTTTGAAAATTTGTAATTTAGTTTACATTTTGCGTTTTAGTATCAGAGCGGGTTGTGGGTTTATAGGGGAATAGGGTGGGAAGTAATTTAATAATAATTAATTAATTTATATATTTATTTAAATATTTTTAAATAATAATTAATTGGTAATTAATTAATATTAATTAGTTAATTAAATTAATTAGAGTTAATGTGCTAATATATTTAATTTTTTGTTATTGTTAATTAATAATTAATTGGTAATTAATTAATATTAATTAGTTAATTACATTAATTCGAGTTATTGTGCAAATATATTGATTTTTTTGTTATTCGTAATTAATAATTAATTGATAATTAATTAATATTAATTAGTTAATCACAATAATTAGGGTTAATGTGCTAATATATTTAATTTTTTGTTATTGTTAATTAATAATTAATTGTTAATTAATAATATTAAGTGATTAAATGATATGAATATTTTATGTGTAGTGGGTTGTGTGTTTATAGGGTAATAGGGTGTCATATAATTAAAAGTAATTAATTAAAGAGATTGTATTTCTTTATTGGTATTTATTGTTAATTAATTGGTAATTAATAGGTGTTAATTAGTTCAATTAAAATTACATCAATTTAATAATATTAATTGCTATTAATTGATTAATTGATAATTATATTAATTGTATTTTTTTGTATGTGTACTGTGTTGTGTGTTAAAGGGGGAGTAGTGTGTGAAGTAATTTTTACCCCCATGCTATCCAATGCTTTCCTTAATGTTGAACCCTCTGGAGTGGGAATTGTAATTTTTACCCCTACGCTATCCAACACTTTCCCTACTGTTGTACCCTCTGGAGTGGGAATAGTAATTTTTTACCCTTACGCTATCCAACATTTTCCCTACTGTTGCACCCTCTGGAGTAGGAAAAGTAATTTTTACCCCTACCCTATCCAACGCTTTCCCTACTGTTGCACCCTCTGGAGTAGGAATAGTAATTTTTACCCTTACGTTATCCAACGCTTTCCCTACCGTTGCACCCGCTGGAGTGGGAATAGTAATTTAAACCCCTACGCTATCCAACGCTTTCCCTACTGTTGTACCCTCTGGAGTGGGAATAGTAATTTTAACCCCTATACTATCCAACGTTTTCCCTACTGTTGCACCCTCTGGAGTGGGAATAGTAATTTTTACCCCTATGCTATCCAACGCTTTCCATACTGTTGCACCCTCTGGAGTGGGAATAGTAATTTAAACCCCTACGCTATCCAACGCTTTCCCTACTGTTGCACCCTCTGGAGTGGGAATAGTAATTTTAACCACTACGCTATCCAAAGTTTTCCCTACTGTTGCACCCTCTGGAGTGGGAATAGTAATTTTTACCCCTACGCTATCCAACGCTTTCCCTACTGTTGCACCCTCTGGAGTGGGAATAGTAATTTAAACCCCTACGCTATCCAACGCTTTCCCTACTGTTGCACCCTTTGTAGTGGGAATAGTAATTTAAACCCCTACGCTATCCAACGCTTTCCCTACTGTTGCACCCTCTGGAGTGGGAATAGTAATTTTAACCCCTACGCTATCCAACGCTTTCCCTACTGTTGCACCCTCTGGAGTGGGAATAGTAATTTAAACCCCTACGCTATCCAACGCTTTCCCTACTGTTGCACCCTCTGGAGGGGGAATAGTTATTTTAACCCCTACGCTATCCAATGCTTTCCCTACTGTTGCTCCCTTTGGAGTGGGAATAGTAATTTAAACCCCTACGCTATCCAACGCTTTTCCTACTGTTGCAATATGTGGAGTAAGTATATATATTAATTTATATGTAGACTTTTAATTTATTTTAAATGTATATGTATTACTTATTATTGTTTAAATATGTTTTAATGTTTTTATTTAATATTTGTAAAATTATATGTATTTTTAAATTATTTTTACATTATTATTAATACATTTAAAAAAACGATATTTTTAATTTCGATATTTTTGTACTACGATATTTTTTTCCCGATATTTTTGTACTTAGCTTTATAAAGATATAAGTCCGATATTTTTGATTTCGATATTTTTGTGTCGATATTGTTGTATGTAGATATTTTGTCTGTCGATATTATGTCAGACATTCGTCCGTCGAGCGATGTTGATGTATTTGGAACGGCCTGCATCTTTGTGCTGCTGTGTTCCTGTTGGTCACTGTTGGTTCTGTCCGGTTCCGGCTATGAACCTTCTCTCCCCACCTGGGTGGTTGGATTTGGCTGTCTTTCTGTCTGGCAGAGGTTGCCCTGGGTTCTGGGGTGTCTGCCTGGGTGCTGGGTTGGTCTACCAGGGGTCTGTCTGTCTCCTGGGCCTCGTTCTCAGAGTTCTCTACTGCGGTTCTCTATGGGCCGCTTCCTGGTCCTCCCCGCTCGTGTTCTTGGTTCCCTACTGGGTGGTGTGGAGCCTTCTGCAGGGGGCTTTGCTGTAGCGGTTCTTGGGGATGGCTCTGCCGGCTTTTGTTTGTTGCAACTTCTGCGCTTCTTCTTGGATGTTGTCCAACCATTTTGGTTGTTTTGAGGGTATAGAAATTTTCAGGTAGCCAATATGACCCCCACTCGCACCCGATCCATGTACTCATGTTCCTTGTATGTCATGTAATTCCTTTTCCGTGCATGCTAGAAAGACGCATATGCATTTGCGTCCAACGTTAACATGTCAGTAATATAGTTCCCCAAGAAAATCCCGTTAATTAGGCTTCTAGGCCTATGGTGCCAACGTCTTTACATGGTACACTTTTGAATCTCGCACACTTTTTCTCCATGTTTCCTGGCTCCGTCGAGCTAGGCCCTTAATTGAGGCTCCGAGTCTTTTCTGTCTCTGAAAGCTACAGTTTAGGTATGCATCCCTGACCTCTGCCTTACTTCCTGCCCAGCGAAGCGGTGCCCGGCTCAGCCTGGCCTGCCTGCCAAAATAGTATTTTGCCTACAAGTTATCTGCTCAGCCTCCTCGAAAAACACATTCCAGTCTAGTGAAATAGGTAAACATATTCCCGGCTGCAGAGCAAAGGGCCCGGCCTTCCTGTCCTCCTTGCAAGTGATTTACAGAACCTGTTACCATGGTAGGCCCATGGCCCCGCGCATTGCACCAAGACACGTAACCACGCACTAGCATTCAGTATTGAACGGCCTCTGTCCGAGAGACCTTTTACTTCAGACACTACACCCTCCAAACATGAGATACCAGATATGCTATAGGTACAGGTCGTTCTGACATCCCAGACACCAGTCTCCTCTACTAGTGCTAAAGTCAAAGCCCCCAGTTCTCCCCAGTTACATGCCATACTCAGTTGCGCGCGCATCTAGGCCAAAAGTTTCTGCTGACCCTGCAAACTTTCTCTAAGCATCCACCCACTTGTGATGTTTCTTGTGACGTTTCTCTGACATGTCAAGTGCACGCCCACGTGTATGCCTTCTTACACGCCTCCTGTTACGCACATGTGTTCTTATCTCTCTCTTTTCACCTGTTACGCCTACTGTATTCAATTCAATTATACTGTTTTACTATATATAATGTGTGATGTTAATTAAACGTTGAATATCCCTTCCTGAACCTTAGTGGTGATGGAACATGAACTGTTCCTCAAGGATCATAATTAAAGCCCGTATGACTCAGATACCACGGACTCTGCCTCTCATTTGATTGAGCTATCCTTATTGATATTTAATGTATGGAAAAATAGTCCAGTAATTTTATTTACCACATATTCTGGCGCCCGAACAGGGACCCCCCCTTCCCCACTCGCCGGCGATGTAACGCAGGCCTTGACCCCTTCTACAGCCGTGAGGGATCCAGTGCACACCTGCGGGTTTTCCTGCTATCTCCCTCAGGCCCACGGAGGAGACGGAGACTGCGGTCCGGCATGCAGACGAGGCGGTGAGGAATGCGGAGGATCCCAACCAGAGCCCCAAGTCGAGAGAGCAAGGTCCGAGGTATCCGGAGGCCCACCTGTTCCGAAGCGCATGCGTAGTAACAGCCAGACGCCGTAGCAGTCCAGTCCAGTCCAGTCCAGTTTCCGAGGCCTTCAGTTTCTGCTTCCCGGTGAGTACCGTTGTTGGGAACGCATCTAGACGGGTTCATTAATTTGTGCCCGGTCAAGACAGGTCTGGGTACACAGACCTGGTCCAGACGTGTTCACTTAGGTGAATACGGTAATGACGTGTCTCTTAATGGGACCGGTATTGTCTGTACTGTTTTAGCAGTGCATCTAGTAATCCAGTATTCTAGTATTGTTTCTCGAAATTTTCCAGAATTTGTGTTTTCTATGTACCAGGTAATATCAGTCTGACATGTTTCAATGTGTTTAATGTCGTGGTATGAATGATTGTTTGCTACTCATTACTGTGTTTATTGTGTTCACGTTCAAGTCAGTTCAAAAATGCCGCTGTTCTCGAAATTACGTCAGATAGGAACTAGGAAAGGGATACTCGAAGAAGCAGTTCCCGTCCCGCCTAGGGACACTCCCGGACATTTTATGTACCACAAGCACGGCTTAGATGCCATACTGTATCTAGATTTGTGGGTGGATTATACTAAAGATCTGGAAGAGAAGTATAGATGGCCTGTCTCAGGGACATGGGATGCTGATTGCATCATGAGAGTAGAAGAAGCATTATGGAAGAAGAAAGCCAGACAATCCCAGAAAGATGCCATAGAATTGTGGCGTAAAGAAGCGCATAGAAGAACAGAGAAAGAAATCAGGAAAGCAGAGAAAAGTAGAGAAGAATCTGAAAAAGCTAAAGAAAAGGAGTTACTAGAAGAAGGAGAACGAGTCAGAATAGAACAATTAGACCGACAAAGAAATGCCCTTATTACAGGCATGTATCCTGTTCTTGCCGAGGGCCTGCCCAAGGCGACCCCGGAAGTACCCCGTAACTTGCCACCACCATTGGTCCCGACTAAACTCCGTCACAAACAGACCACAGCGGACATTTTCCTTTCTTCCTATTTAGATGATGTAGCTCCAGCATATACCAATGTACGCGTACCACCTGCTAATAATGTACAGCAGCCTATTCAGTCTATACAAGACACGTTACCACCACTCCCTGAAGACTCGACTCCCCCACCCGTTGTCATTTCCCATCCTGTCACAACTGTCCCTGTCACTACTACTGCTACTGTCTCTCCTGCTGTCGGTCCTAACAATCCTTTTGCTACACTTACAACCCAGAGTCTGCCTACATTACCTGCACCTACTTTTCAAGCTATGACACCAGTAGTATCAACACATCTAGTTGATGGTTACGCTTCCGCTTCAGGGGGCGCCGTAGGAGGTCGCCCTGTCACCCCGCCTCAAGTAAAATGAATGACGCTTAGAGAAGCAGCATTACAACGTACACCCAGAGCTGCGACATTCGCAACCCTTAGACAGTACATTACAGATTGTAGATATGATCCAGTACCAGGCGAAGACGATATGATGTTATATTCATTATGTTTACGACGTGTTACAAACTATTTGGTTCTTTTACCAGAAATGATTGACCATTTAGACAATATATATCATTTTATTAGAACAGGGGAGAGATCAGAAAGTATTCAGGAGGCCATGGAACACCACAAGGTTGAGACACAAAGAATGATCTTACAGTTTTTGATAAATTGTTTGATAAGGGAACGAGATCGGCCAAGTACGAGCAAAGAAGAGATGGACGCCCTGATAAATTGGAGTAACAATATAGCTGATGGTAAACATAATAAACAAAGTTGTATAGAATCCATGTACAGAAAGATCCGTAAAGAAATTGTACTAATACACGAAAAAGAAAAAGCAGCTAGGGAAGACGAGAAAGAGAATGAAACAGAGGATGACGATATAGATGATGCACATGAAGACCCAGATAGAATAGCGTACGTAGGTAGAGCAAGACCTTTCGACAGACCCATTCGTCTAGAAAACAAGAAACGTTTCCTTTCTCCCATACCAGAACAATGTTCTCTTGAACATGTATTCCAAGCCACTGATAGAATACTGAAAGAAAGAATAGGTTACAGTGAACTTAGTACCATGCGTGATCAGGAACTAGCACGGTCGGCAGTACAATAGGCTGGAAATACTAGTATATATAAAGACGATTCAGTAGCGCAAACATTTTTGAGTCTTTCCCCAGATGAACAGCGATTAGCTGGTATGTACATGATCCAGCATCTCATTACACTATATGAAAGTCAGCATTCTGATCCAGGTCCCCTATATAATATACTGGAAGAATTACTCCTAAAAAGATGGAGAGGCCTAGGTACCGATTTAATTAATACCATTCTAGAACAACGCCACAAATACAGAACTTTCCTGACTCCACATTTCGTTCCTGTTCCACCCCCAGTAAGACAACCATTTTACATAGACAGACAGAATCCCTTACGAGAAGTTCATCCCGTCCAGACCCCAGGGGGTGCGCTCCAGCGAGTATTCGTATACACTCCCTTGACTAAAATGGAATTATTGGAAATGAAGAAATTAGTGCCCTGTCATGATAAAGATCCAGCAGGATTCCACCGTGAATTAAAAGACATGTTACTCATGGGGGATTATACGTATCCCGACATTCTTAAAATGTTAAAGGTATTGTTGCCTGCCGGCATTTACGAAAAACTTAAAGAGAAAGAATGGGAGGTGGGAGATAAAAAGATTATTTGGACTGAATTAGAAGACGAAGAAAATAGGCGAATCCCAGGTACAGGTCTTGGGGACAAAGCCAAAGCATTACCAGGATTATTAGTACAAGTCTTGCCTAGGTTTTTGACAGTTAAAAAGGAAGACTGGGATGCAATCTCAGCCTGCAAACAGAAACAAGACGAAGGCACTAGTGATTTTTATTCTAGATTCGAGAAATGTTTCATTATTAATAGCGGCCTGAAAACAAGTAGTGAATCATATCCACATCTCTTTGTGACCAAACTAGTCGAGAATTCCTTACCACAGGTTAAAAACAGAGTACTGAAAGTCGAAAGTACATGGCAAGCTAATACTCCGTCCCAAATGTTACAAATGTTACAGTACCACCAGAACCGGATTAGAGAGGAACACGAACATGAACAGAGACGTATGAAAGATACGAAAATGAAAGTACTAGTTGCCCAGTCTGTCCCCGCAGATGGTCAGAAGAGGGGTACGGCACAGACTAGTCATCCTGCAGCTCCTGTTAAAGGGAATTGTAACTACTGTAAACAGCCAGGTCACTATATAAACGAATGTCCGGTTCTGAAATACAATATTGCTACAGGCAGGACGAAAGAAAGACCGCGTCCACCACCTAGACCAGAAAATGTTCCACAGAATATTCCACAGAATATGCAACCTCCCCAGAATGCACAACAACAGACAGTAGCTGTACCCCGGCCCCAACCCATTGCTGCCACGCAACATGTCACACAGCAAATGTACCAGTATGCACAGTCAGATTACCCCGATTATCAGCAGTATACATGAAACAGCCTAGAGAGGGAGGTTGGCTTGCCCCTTATCGAGGTTCCTGTAGATCAAGATGGTCCCTATGTACATAGTCAGGTATTAGGGAAAGACAGAAAATTTTTGATTGACACAGGGGCGAGCAGAACTACCATCAGTCACGACGAGGTTCCAGGGGCACCCCTCTCAGGCTCACAGAATGTTTCCCTTGGATTTTCAGGAAAGCCTATTGTTAACGAAGTGTCAAAGCCAGTTCCCCTTGCAGTTGGTCCATCGACTCGTACTACAGATTTGTTACTTACGAAATCATGTCCTGAAAACTTGCTTGGTATTAAAACGTTGAAAGCACTAGGAGCAGTGATATGTTGTTCTCCGGAAGGAGTGAGATTGTTTTTACGTGACTTTAAAGGTCATTATGTGTTGAGAGATTTTGATCCAAGATTGCAGAATGTACCACAGCATTTATGGGCGCAAGGTCCAACTGATGTAGGTTGTATGCACATTACACCCTATCGTGTCACACTCAAGCAAGGTGTTGTACTGCCCCGAATCCGACAATACAAATTGCCCCCTGAGGCTGTAGCGGCCTTACTGAAAATTATTGACGAGCTCATTGCACAAGGAGTAGTTGTAGAAACTGACTCCAATGTATGTAATTCTCCAATCATTCCGATTCTTAAACGAACTGACCCAAATGCACCTCCAGTCTACAGACTGGTGATCGACCTTCGAGAACTGAATAAATGCATAATACCACAGTACCCAGTGGTCCCAGATATTTCTTCCCTATTGACTGCCATTGATTCCGAAGCTGCGTTTTTTACCGAAATAGATCTCAAAAACGCCTTCTTTAGTGTCCCCATTCATCCAGAAAGCCAGTATCTTTTCGGATTCTGTTTAAATGGCCGAAGCTTCAAATTTGCTCGTGCACCTCAAGGGTTCACGGAAAGTCCTAGTATTTACAGCCAAGCACTGAAACGACAACTAGACAGTATTCACATGCCTACTGATACTGCACTGCTGCAATACGTTGATGACAGCACGGACCGAACGTGACTGCGAACGCGCATCACTGACAGTCTTGTATTTTCTGGCCGAAAAGGGGCATAAAGTGTCCCCTTCGAAGCTACAATTCTGTGCCCAGCAAGTGGTATACCTTGGACACTTGCTGTCCAAGAGGGGTAGACAGTTGACACCAGATCGTATCCAGTTAATTGCACATCTGCCACAACCCAAGACACAAAAGGAAGTACGGGCCTTCATTGGCCTCACTTCTTACTGCAGACAATGGATTCCCCAGTACGCATATCTAGCCAAGCCACTCATACAGTTGACAACACAGGAGGCAGCGACTTCGACTGTCCTCCCTTGGACTCAGGAACATACACAAGCTTTTAATGACTTGAAGAAAGCTTTATGTCAAGCACCAGTTTTAGCGACACCATGTTACAGCAAACCTTTTACACTTTTTGCCACAGAACGCGATGGCACAGCATTATCTGTTCTCACACAAGATCGAGCAGGACACCATAAGCCTTGTGCTTATTTTTCTAGTACATTGGATCCAGTAGCCCAGGCCTTGCCTGCGTGCTTGAAATCAGTTGCAGCAACAGCTCTAGCTATCAGACAAAGCGATTCAATAGTGTTAGGACATCCATTGACAATACAGGTTCCACACTCAGTGGAAGTTCTCCTAAACCGAACCCAGACTCAACACTTGACCATAGCCCGACTGACAGGATATGAACTGACACTGTTTCAGCCACACATAGAAATCAGACGTTGCAACATACTCAACCCTGCCACATTGTTACCCTCCATTACAACTGATCCAGCACCACATGACTGTGTAGAAGTCATTGATACCGTGACAAAGCCCCGACAAGACTTGACCGACATTGCATTAACCGACCCAGACCTGACACTTTATGTGGATGGTTCATGTATGAGAACAAGCACAGGAGAGTTAGTAGCCGCATATGCAGTGACCACTGAAACTGAAGTCATAGAAACACATCGTATTGACACATTATCTGCTCAAGCAGCAGAGCTCATCGCTCTGACCCAAGCCTGTATACTAGCCAAGAACAAGAAAGTAAACATATACACAGATTCACAGTATGCATTCGGAGTCGTTCACGACTTCGGTGTTCTTTGGGAAGAAAGAGGTTTTTTAACTTCTCACGGTGCCAAGATACAACATGGTCCCCTCATTCAAGCCCTGTTGGAAGCAATACATTTGCCTACAGCCATAGCCATCATGAAGTGCAAAGCACATACTAAAGTCACCAACACTATTTCCCAGGGTAACGACCTGGCAGATCGAACAGCCAAACTCACAGCTCAGACTCAGACAGACATTCCGTCTGATCCGACAAAGACTGACGTCACTTCACTGACACATTGCATGACAGTTAAGGATCCCACACTAGAAGTACTCGACATACAGACACATGCAACCCCAGACGAAATCAAGAAATGGATTGAACAAGGAGGGATCCAGACAGATCAGGGATGGATGACGAAGGGAAGAGCCACATGGTTCCTCCCCGACTCTATGGTTCAAGTTATCATTAACACAGCACATAGTCCAGCACACTTAGGAGAGACAGCCATGTTAGACAGTTTACAGAATCTTTGGTTCAACAAGCATTTACGTGCAGCAGCGAAACAGAAAGTGCGTACCTGCATGATCTGTTGTCAGTTCAATCCAGGCAAAGGTATCCCCGTGGAACAAGGTGGATTTCATCCTCCTGATCATCCTTTTGAAGTCCTCCAGATGGATTATATCCAGATGGACAGATGCCGAGGATTCAAGTATGTCCTCGTAGTTGTATGTGCCCTTTCCCGATGGACAGAAGCATATCCAGTCCCAGATTACACTGCTGTAACCACTGCCAAACAACTGGTCCGTGAATTTTTCCCGCGATACGGCTTGCCCCGTGTCGTGTATTCTGATAATGGTCAGCCATTCTCGTCCGAGCTCATGAAACAGGTATCACTCCTGTTAGGTTACCAGTGGAAATTCCACTGTGTACGACACCCTGAAGCCGCTGGTCTCGTTGAGAGACATAATCAAACCCTGAAAACACGATTAGCGAAGGTCTGTGCAGAAAAAGGTGTAGATTGGATAGTAGCCTTGCCAGTTGCCCTCTTTTACATGCGAATGGTAGCCCATTCTAGAACTGGATTGTCCCCGTATGAAATAGTTTTTGGACGTCCCCCAAACATGTGGGGTACGCCTATGCCCCGAAGAATCACTGATGTTGACAGTACTATGCTGACAGATTACCTAGCTTCCTTGATGTCCGCACTACTATCTTGTCGTTCACAGGTCGCGGCTGCCTTCCCGGACAACACCCAAGTAAAACCGCATGAAATCGTCCCAGGGGATCACGTCTACGTCCGAAATTTTGACCGATCGAGCCCTCTGGAGCCGAGGTGGAAGCAGCCAAAGTTGGTGTTGATGACCACGAGGACCGCAGTGAAACTGGAAGGACGTAAAGGCTGGTTGCATTCCAGCCATATTAAGCGCTTTCATGGATTGTGTCCAGAGACTGTAATCAAGGACTGCCCCCTTTCAGACACTGACTCTAAACTCCCCCTGTTAGAGAAAACTCCACAGCAGGAATACCGAGCCAAGTTGAGGTCTAGTAAGTCAGACAGCGTTTAATTGTTTAAGTCCCCCTCGGGTGAAGCGGTTAGACAGGTTTCTGACATGTATAAGATAGACCCAAGTAGTCAGAGAGATAGGCGAATTGAAAAGAGAGAAAAATATTGCAAAAATCTGCATAGCCGATGCGTTATTACATTACTTTTTATGCTTCTTCTGAGTCTTACGATCATATGCATAAGTTTAATGCTACATGTTTTCTTTCCTCTTGATTCTCGTGTACATACTTCCTCTAATGACACTGTAGAGCACACTTTCAGCGACCTGCCCCCCCACGAACTGTCCTATTGATTAGCAATGCGCAACAATACATTCATTCGTATGTTATATCATTCTCACCAGACCAGCAATGCCACCAATTGCTGGGTATGTGGCCGACTCCCTCCCTATCAGAAATACAAGGGAGCTCTGCCCCTCTTCCCTTATCCGTTTACACATAATGGTTCGTGTGGTGCATGGTTTACTTTAATGTCCTCCCTAGATAGTAAGTCCACAGTTTCCCAAGGCAATTGGATTTGGGGGAACCTGAATACAGTTATGAATAAAATATGTTTCCCAGACAAGGAAGGTCTTCCCCAAAGGACAGGGACCGATCTAGAAAATGAAGTATATGGATTAGGTAATTTTACACTTAACCTCATGATTCTGAATGTGCAGTCTGAGACTAATTCGGACTTGCCGTTTATTACAGTTTTGCCAGTGAAAGGCGAATTATGCGTCAGAAAGAATGGTTCAGTACATCTAGGACACAGTGATTGTAATACTGTGGTCGAATTCAGTGATAAAGGAAAGTCTACTTTCAAAGCCTCCCGCCATTCTTATTTTATATGTGGTCAGACAGCTTATGTATGTCTGCCATTGGATTGGGATGGAACGTGTTATATTGCGTTCCTATTGCCACCTGTTTTCCTAGTCCCGCCTGATTATCATCGAAATCCACATCTTGTGCATGTAAGACATAGAAGGGAGATCAAGACCCCGATTGTCGACCAGACTGAAACAACATGGGAGCAATATACAGATTTCAATAAAGGGTTCTTTTTCTTTGTAGATCCAGTCCAGAATAGTAAATTGATACGCAAATTAACCAGAACTTTTGAAGCAGTAGTGAATGAGACTACTTCTGCTTTAGGTAACCTGACCGAAGAGCAGTCTGCTATGAGACTTGTTGGTCTTCAAAATCGCCTTGTCCTTGACGTCATCCTGGCCGATAGGGGCGGGGCTTGTAGAGTCATCGGATCTAGTTGTTGCGTGTTTATTCCTAATAACGCGCCATCCGTGTATAAGGCCATAACACGGCTCCATGAAATTGCTCACCTGATACACCAGAATCCAGGCATTTGGACTTGGTCCGGTTGGCTCTGGAGTGTGATTTCCGCCTGGGGATGGAAATTGTTGTCATTCCTAGGAATAATACTGCTCATAGTATTCAGTTGTTGTCTCTGTCTGCAATGTGGGCCAGCGATTTGCAGCTTGTGCGCCACAGCTTGTATTCCCCGTCCAAGTACACGTTCCCGTTCCCGAATAAAGAAAGAAGAACAAATGATGCTATATGAACAGATAGATGGTCTCATGAACATAGATATATCCTAAAGGGTGTCGTAGGGGCCAAGGAGGGAATGAGGTGATAGAAATTTTCAGGTAGCCAATATGACCCCCACTCGCACCCGATCCATGTACTCATGTTCCTTGTATGTCATGTGATTCCTTTTCCGTGCATGCTAGAAAGACACATATGCATTTGCGTCCAACGTTAACATGTCAGTAATATAGTTCCCCAAGAAAATCCCGTTAATTAGGCTTCTAGGCCTATGGTGCCAACGTCTTTACATGGTACACTTTTGAATCTCGCACACGTTTTCTCCATGTTTCCTGGCTCCGTCGAGCTAGGCCCTTAATTGAGGCTCCGAGTCTTTTCTGTCTCTGAAAGCTACAGTTTAGGTATGCATCCCTGACCTCTGCCTTACTTCCTGCCCAGCGAAGCGGTGCCCGGCTCAGCCTGGCCTGCCTGCCAAAATAGTATTTTGCCTACAAGTTATCTGCTCAGCCTCCTCGAAAAACACATTCCAGTCTAGTGAAATAGGTAAACATATTCCCGGCTGCAGAGCAAAGGGCCCGGCCTTCCTGTCCTCCTTGCAAGTGATTTACAGAACCCGTTACCATGGTAGGCCCATGGCCCCGCGCATTGCACCAAGACACGTATGCACGCACTAGCATTCAGTATTGAACGGCCTCTGTCCGAGAGACCTTTTACTTCAGACACTACACCCTCCAAACATGAGATACCAGATATGCTATAGGTACAGGTCGTTCTGACATCCCAGACACCAGTCTCCTCTACTAGTGCTAAAGTCAAAGCCCCCAGTTCTCCCCAGTTACACGCCATACTCAGTTGCGCGCGCATCTAGGCCAAAAGTTTCTGCTGATCCTGCAAACTTTCTCTAAGCATCCACCCACTTGTGACGTTTCTTGTGACGTTTCTCTGACATGTCAAGTGCACGCCCACGTGTACGCCTTCTTACACGCCTCCTGTTACGCACATGTGTTCTTATCTCTCTCTTTTCACCTGTTACGCCTACTGTATTCAATTCAATTATACTGTTTTACTATATATAATGTGTGATGTTAATTAAACGTTGAATATCCCTTCCTGAACCTTAGTGGTGATGGAACATGATGTCCTGTTCCTCGAGGATCATAATTAAAGCCCGTATGACTCAGATACCACGGACTCTGCCTCTCATTTGATTGAGCTATCCTTATTGATATTTAATGTATGGAAAAATAGTCCGGTAATTTTATTTACCACAGTTTTTTAGATTCAACAGGCTGTTTTGCCTTCTCCCGTTGTCTGTGGTTTCTTGGGAGTGTCCATGAAGCCGCTGGGCTTCGGTATGTGCTCACTGAGTAACTCTGGTGTTGAGAAAGTCTTACGAGGAGGTAATGCCCTGGTTACTTACTGGTAATGTTCATTACTCCGAGTATTGTCTTCCTCGCAACATGAGTTCCCATCCTTCCCTTCCTGTTTAGCTAACAGCTTCATGTGGTTCTTGGGGCTTGGTAGTTCTACTGAAAGTGGGGTGGGTCGACCCACGCCTTATACTGGGGCAGGGGTAACGGTGGTCGGCCATGTTAGGAAGGGATGGGAGGCATGGTATGCTAATTTGCTTTGGAGGGTTCTGGTGTGGAGCTAAAGCTCACTATTTAACTCATGTGGCGAGGAAGACGTTACTCTGAGTAATAAAGATTACCGGTAAGTAACCGGGCATTTTCTCTTTTCTCCCCCTTGGGTCAGTCTTTCTTTCCTTCTCTCTCTTTAACTCATCCTTCTTATCCCTGCCCTTTCTTATTCCCTCTTCTTGTCTCCTTGGGTTACTTTTCTTCTTCTCTCCACGTCTCCGCCTCTCTAGCTTTCCCTCTACCCCTTTTATCCCTCCTCCCAGGCTTCCCTCCTCTTCCTCTCTCTTTCAGCCTTCCATTCACTCTTTCTCTAGTCCTCTAATTTTCTTCCCCTCTCCGCTTTACTTTCTGGCTCCCATTCCCTCTGCATCCTCTGTTCCCTCCCTCCCCATCATTTCACTTGTTCCTATCGCGCCTCTCTCACGCATTCACTTCCTGCACTTCTCCTTTGTCTTCCCATCTCTTCTATCTTTGTTTCTTGTTTATATTCCACCTCCCCACCTCTCCTCTTCTTCTCTTCCCTGCTCTTTGCCCCCCCCCTTTCAGCTCTCAAGCTCTCACCCCCCCCCCCCCCCCAATTTCCACTCGGGGAACCTTTTATTCATTCTCCTCGCATCTCTATTCTCTTGTCCCACCTCTTCCGCTCCTCTTTTCCCCATCTCAATCTCGTTCTGCCCCCCTCCAGGTCTCTCCCTTCCCTCCCCTCTTTAGCCTTGGCCTCTTTTCGCACACCTAGTTTTTCTACTCCATCTCGCCTTTGACATCTCGATCTACCTTCCCACCATCTCAAACTCACACCTTCCATTTCTTTCCGCCCTTCCCCTTTCTAGCTCCTTCGCATCTCACCCTTCTCTCCCCTTCTTGTCTCTTCACTTCCCCCCTCCCCCAATCTCTCTTTCCCTCACCTCTACATCCTCCAGACCTCCCCCGTTCGCGTCCCCTCACTCTTTTTCCCTCTCTTCCTCACGTCTCAATCGCAGCTCCCTCAACTTCCTTTTCAGCTTCACACCCCCCTTTTCCCCCTCCCCTCCGCGCCGCACATCTCTCCCCCTCGCAGTTTGTTCTTCATTTAAATGCCCGCAGTTGTCTCTGGTCCCTCTTCGCTGTGGGTTTTGTCAGCTGTCTGTCACATCAGCCGCCCCACCTCCTTCGCCTGAGCCTGCTCCCCTACAGGATGCTCAGGCTGTCCGCAGAAATCTCGCTTTTCCGGCATCTACCAGAGACTCACCATGGGGGGTGCACTTCTGGGAGTGAAGCCGTCCCCCCTACTGTTCCCCACATGGGCGACGTGCGAGAATAGACACGTGGGTCGGCATTCCATCGCTCATCGCTCCCGAAACATTAGAAAGACATATCTGAGATCTCTGATACGGTAGCATGTAGTTCCCAGTCTCCAGAGCATGTACCATCTCACTTGCTGCAACATTCACATTGTTGTAACACTTATCTGCTGTTAATTTTTTTAGTTTGACACAGTCTTCCTCCGTGTTTTCTAAAGTGCAAAGTTTAAATTCTACATAAGAGCAGGTCCCCTGGAAATATGCGGCAGAGATCAGCAAATTATGGTGCAGGAAAAGGCAAATAATGCGGCATATTCTGTAAAAGTATTAAATTCATTATTTCGGCATTTTTGAACTTGGTAACCCTGTCTGAGCATTGGCTGCACCTCATTAGTACAATGTTAATGCCCAAATAAAGCAGTAAGAAATTAAAAAGGTGATCAGTCCAGCTTTGCAAAGGGCCTTTTAGTGTGAGGCACTATGTGGTGCTACATTATTAGTACGTTTTGAACCGTTAGATTTAGAATCAACATTGTATTTGTTAACATCTGCAAATTATGCGGCATATGATGAATTATGTGGCAAATGCGACAGATCTATCATGCGAAAGTCGCCGTACAATTGCATTCTTCCAGTGGCCCTGCATTGGAGGAAGATACGTTGGTACCCACCCGCACACAGTGGGACCGATTGACAAAAACATTGTGCAATCCCACGTGTGTGCTACTTCACAGGGGCGCATGTTTCTGAGAATTCTGGATTTTCGAATCTTCTACAAACACGACTGAAAGATGATACAGCTGCAGGGGTTTCACTAGTTCATCAAGAAAATACTTAAAACCCCTATTTGTATAAGGCTTTTTGCCTGCGCAGTAATACACAGCATGGACGTCCATTCACCAAAAGCCTGGGGTAATGGAAGTGACTTCACATGCCCTTTGACCTTCACTTTCACTCACACAGACACATGCTTACACATACACACTCGTAGACATATACACGTATTCACACATACACACACTCACACACAATCAGCCTACACATACACACTCTTACATTAACAGACTTAAAACTGCAAGCACCCACGCAACATACATACATTTAAAATAATGTTTTTTACTTACCTCAGCTGTCAGGGAAACTCATGTTCCAGCTATGTGTACTCCATTGTTTATTAAACCAACAGTGAATAAAGTAATATTATTCTCTATTGGCATAATATAAAATTGACAAAAAACAAGGAGTGAAGCCCCCCACCAACGTCCATAAGGACGAGCTGCTTCTGTTCCTGGCACTGATTTTGCCACTGCTGCCGCTAGGGGTCACTAAGGCAGTGCCGGGGTCACAAGGGGCATGCTAGGGGTCGCAGTAGTGACCCTTGGCGACCCCTAAATGGTGTTCATGGTACATAGTGTAAATTAACGGTGACAAGCTGACTACACATGGATGCAATTGAATAGTTTTCTGTTCTCTCCACAGGGAAAATATTTTCCACATATAGGATCCCTCCCCCTACATCTCTACTAGATTTTGTGGTGGTCCAGCTTTATTTCCAACCTGTAAAGAAACACGATACCGGTCCAGAAGAAATATCCAGCCAGTTCCAGGTTGGAATGGGCTAGAAACAAGTTTGTTAGTACCACAAACTCATAAACTTGTGAGTGTGGCAAAGCTTTCTAACCATCCCCCTCTCTGTGCCCTGATGTATGGTTCATCGGTGCGTAATGTTACTTCGTTGTGGAGTGAATCTCAACCTGGTTGATCACCCATGACACAAGTCGTTCCTGAAACTTAAACTCACAAGTGACTTTGAAAACGGGCTCATGTTTTGCAAGACTAGAAAGGCTTATTTTTATTTTTATTTGTATGTATGTGTGGTAGACCCACAAAGAGGGACGATTGACCACTTTAAACATTTGTTATGCACTCGCACCGTAGGCTTATTGTCACACGCTGATCCAGGTTGCATGGATTTTTGAAGGCCCAGCGACAATATGTTGTAATTTGGGCATTCCTTTTCAGAAGCAACATTGGCATTTTTAGGCCAGTTGTTGCATTCTGGTGCCCCCACTTGGCAATTTGAGTTGCCGCCACAAAGCAGCTGCCTTCAGTGGCCTTAATGTAGCACTGACCCTGCACCTGCTTATGGCGTAAATCTGTAATATGTCTCAAAAAATGTTTGTGGTGGTAACGCGCTCTTAGATTTTTAGGTCTCGCCTGTCGATGCGCATGCGCATCGAGCAAGCGATACTATGGGGGCTTATCCACTCTTTGTCCAACTTGCAAGGAATCGTGGCGATTCCTTGCAGTGCCCGTGACTTTTAAGCTCAATGCGCATGCGCATTGAGCTTAAAAGCGCGTGCACATCAGTTCCCTCATCCGCACGTCGCATTTCTCCTCCCCCCTCGCCCCCTCCCCTGCCCGCCGTGTCGCATTTCTCCTCCCCCCTCCCCTTATCTGTCTTCCCTTCGTCTGTTCCCTCTCCCCGCTCCGCCCCCTCCCCTGCCCGCCGTGTCGCATTTCTCCTCCCCCCTCCCCTTATCTGGCCTTCCCTCCGTCTGTTCCCTCTCCCCGCTCCGCCCCTCCCCTGCCCGCCGCGTCGCATTTTTTTAAAAATTTTCAATGACTTTTTCAAACCACTGAATTGTGCCAGGAATATCATAATCTTTTTATTAACAGCTGTACGTTTTTGCAATTATCTAAAAATGTCAAGTTGCTATTTTGATGTGCACTCGTTGGCAATGGCTAATCACAATTATGTGTGCTCACTATTTACAATTCTTAACTATTTCCAAAGCACAGTGGTTTGCAGACACGTCCTTGTTTCCTAAATTCAGCCCCTCACAGTAATTTCTCCAAACTCCCTACTCTCCGGCGACATCATGCAGACAAACCAGTGTTCACGCTTCCGGCGTAGGGATTCCCTTCAAGTAAACAACTGCTCCACCTCTGCCGGCTGTCCTCCTTCGGTTGAACTCTGGCAAGACATGCGGTAAGAGACTCCGACCATTCTTTTTGGCAATTATATCGAGCACTGGTGTGTTTCGAATTTAATGTTGTCCCAAACGCTTGTCACATTTAGCGTGATTCCTTTTTTCAGGCAGCCTCGAGCTTTTTTAATTGTTTTTTCAAGCCGTTAGACTCGGCGGGAGCTCGCTGTATCAGATTAACATAGGCCTCTGCAGCTAACAGCTATGTTGATTATTGTGACCGGTTCTTGCAACCTGCACCCCTGAGGCATTTTGACATTTGATTTTGGTCTGTACTTTTTACCTACGGGATTCCTGCACAAACAAGGACACTGCCCACCGAAGGTCTGCTGCCATTTAATTAATTCCGCTTAACACGGACCTGTTCTTAGACACATTTTCGATAATGGTTAGAGGCCACAACACATATATACGGATTTTTCTTTCCTCTAATACAATGTACATTTAAGGTGGCCTTCTCAACCCACTAGGTCATCCTCTGTTTTACTTGAATTTAATCTTATTGTGTATATCTCGGTATTTGCGAGTGTCTGACAACGTTGGTTCATACCAGGGTTTTAGCTGTGTCGGTCAGGGGGTTTGCTGCAGAGGCAGTCTTCTGAGGAACTGCCTCAGTTGTGTGATCCTGGGCAACTCGCTCTGTATCACTGCGTTCAGATCGGCATTCATCAAAGTGAAGCAAACCAAAGCCAGTGCCTACCATTGTGTGAAAATAGGACAGTGTGTAATCTTATTTCAAGCAAAAGTCATACATCTCAGGATGCGCTCACAATCCCTAAGTTATCACAAATTCAACACCCTGCAAGTGGAATGTGTTAATTTGTGTGCGTGTGAATTCGAGATCCTACATTTTTTAATTAAATAGTGGAAAGTATGAGGTCCTAGAACAATGCCCTCGAGGGACCCCTCTGCCACACCCTGAAAACGCCCATTATTATATGTGCACACATGTTGGTTCTATGAGAGCAGTTACTTCACAGCCTTAAGGCCACACTCCATGTGACATCCCTTTTATGCACCATATGAACATGACCTGCACTTGCTTAATTCTTAGATGTTTGTATTTAGCCCCTATGCAGAGGGTTGAGGCGATGAGGAAGGTCACGTGCCCAGTAGATGTCCCAAGATCGTGAAGACAGGTTGTCTTTTATTCTGAACCCTCTCAGATGTATGCATGACCTTAACATATGCATGTTCTTTCATATGCCTGGCCCTAAGATGTCCTCAGACATGCCTGACCATAACATACTGTGAACAGAATATGAATGTACTTACATATTTTCTCAGAGATGTCAGATGCTCTTGGGTGGTGTGCCTGCATGTACGCAAGAGCGTGTGTTGCACTGGTGTTGCCAATAGGTCTCGCAGTAGGAAAGTTGGAGCTATTGTTTTTGTAAATGACAAAGCCCTTTATGTTTTTAAAATTAAAACAAAAATAAAAGGCATTGCTATTTGCAATTGTAATAGCTCCAACTTTCCTACTGCGAGACCTATTGGCAACCCTTCACCCTCAACCTCTCACTCACCCTCACTCACCCTCAACACCTCAGCCTCACCCTCACTCACCCTCACCCTCACTCACCCTCAACCCCTCACACTCACTCACCCTCACCCTCACTCACCCTTAACTCCTCACCCTCACTCACCCTCACTCACCCTCACCCTCACCCTCACTCACCCTCACCCACACTCACCCTCCCTCAACCCCTCACCCTCACTCACCCTCAACCCCTCACCCACACCCTCAAACCTTCACCCTCAAACCTTCACCCTCAACCCCTCACTCACCCTCACTCTCACTCACCCTCACTCAGCCTCAACTACTCTCACTCACCCTCAACCCCTCACCCTAACTCACCCTCACCCTCACTCACCCTCAACACCTCACTCACCCTCACCCTCACTCACCCTCAACACCTCACCCTCAACCTCAACCCCTCACCCTCACTCACCTTCACCCTCACTCACCCTCACTCTCACTCACCCTCAACCCCTCACTCACCCTCACTCACCCTCAACCCCTCACCCTCACTCACCCTCACCCACCCTCACCCTCACCCTCACTCACCCTCAACCCCTCACCCTCACACAGTGCAATAGATCTCAGACCATTTCAGTTAGAGCTTTAAGAAATGTTTATGGCTTTTTTTTATTTGTAATTCTTTAGCATTGGCTACAGGAAACAAAAATGCTAAACATTTACAAAAAAAAAAACCCATAAACAATTCTAAAAGCACTAACTCTAATGGTGCGAGACCTATTGCATTTCCAATGCTTGTTTTTGTTTCGGATTTGTTTTTTTGTCACAAATGTCGTTGGTGCATCGGTAGGTATCCTGCTGAGCAGTCAGGGTAGATTTATCAATACTATGACATGTGTTTCCTGTAACACAGGGTCCACTCCTTCCTTGCACTCCTTTAATCTTTCATTCAATTATTACTAAGTGTTTTCAATGTTGTTTGCAAATTTTATTTTCATTTCCAAACATTTCATTTTAGCGAGTTTTTCATTCTTTATATTTCTTTCATCATTATTTTGTGTTTCATTTCACAAAAGTATTTAGTCCCAATGCATTTCAAGCATAAAGCTCTTCCTCAGGGGATTTCCTTTATCTGGTCTCGGATCTTCATGGACACCATGGCCGCTCGTGTGGCCGTTCCCCCCGCCTCAAGGCCCCCGCGCCGCCGCCATGCCCCGGGACCGTGCCCGCCGCCTCTCTGCTGAGCAGACTAAATACTTTTGTGAAATGAAACACAAAATAATGATGAAAGAAATATAAAGAATGAAAAACTCGCTAAAATGAAATGTTTGGAAATGAAAATAAAATTAGCAAACAACATTGGAAACACTGAGTAATAATTGAATGAAAGATTAAAGGAGTGCAAGGAAGTAGTGGACCCTGTGTTATAGGAAACACATGTCATAGTAAATCTGTAATATGCCATTGTCACTGCCTGAGCTGCAGTGCAGACAGGAAAAGAAAAGAGGTAATCTTTTTCGTAGCACTAATGAGCAATGTCCATGGTGCACAGCACTGCAGCTTGACTGCAGATCACCTCCTAGGATACGTTAATCGTACCTTCTTGACGTCACTTGCCATGCTATTCCCAAGTCCTCTTTTGTTCTCTCTGTAGCAACTGGTTGGTGTGGCTTTTGGAACTCTTCATGGTGAGCTTTTTAAGGAGTACTGCTTCTCTTCTTCAGTGCTGAGCAAGAGACGGGCATTGGGTTATTCCACGCACAAATCTCTTCCAGGGGGCTCCTTCTTGGGCGCCCTCGGAAATGGTTAAAAATGGAGACCCTTAAATTTCGTGTCCCATAGGTAGATATGTAAGAGATTCAATTGTCTCTAGGAATTCTGATGGAAGTCTAAGGGGCCTATTAGGATGACGGGTGGACTTTGTCCGCCCGTCATCCTAGCGGGGATTGGGACCGCCCGCCATAATGGCAGGGGTCCCTGGGGGGGCATTAGGATGTGCCTGCGACAGTGACGGGCACATCCTGCATGTTAAGCATTGTGGCGGGCGGTGCTCTCAGCACCGCCCACCACAATGCTTAAAAAGCACTTTTGCATTTGCATAATCAAAGCGGCAGGCACCGCGCAGTGCCTGCCGCTTTGATTATGCAAATGCAGGGGGGTACCCGTGTGCACCCCCTACTCTCCTTCACTCTGGGGGCCCACAGGGCCCCCCGAGAGAGAAGTAAGTGTAGCAGCCATTTTATTTAATGTTAGACTATTCTATGTGCATCATAGGTCCTATCCCAGACGTTTTAAGTGCTAGGCACTTTTTGGTTTTCACTGTTGGCCCACCACCTTGCTGTTCTGTCATTCCACCTGCTAAGTTATGTTACTTTATTTTTAAAGCACAGTGTATGTCAAACGGTGATTATTGCCACTGAATGACATAATATAACGTGTATTTGTAAAGCGCACATTCACCCAAGGGTATCTTGGCGATGAATAACAGACGTTTATTTTTACCCAACTCAATTAATAAAAATTGATAGCCTGAGATTTAAACTACCTAACTCACACAGAACTGGTTGATTGAAGTTAGAACTGCTGCTGTCTGCAAGGGTTAGAATGAGCACACAAAGGCTTTAAGATACCTACGACAGAGGTCAGGGCGGTCCAAGACCCTTCCATGCAAAAGATCATTCTATGTAGCTACAGCAGAACATTTTATGCCCCCAGTCCTGACTTTCTTTTTATTTTCGGAGCCCCTATCTGAAATCACTGTGCTGATCATAGGGTTTCCCAGGGGTATGTTATGTTCTGTTAGATTTGGGGGTCTCTGGTTGGCACAGGTAGGTACTTGTGACAAACAGGGACCCTCTCCTCTAGTCAGGGAAAGGGGGATTACACACCTAAAAGAACCCCTGCTCACCCTCTAGGTTGCTTGGCACGAGCAGTCAAGGCTTATTTCAGAGGCGTTGTAAGTTAAGCAGTTGTGACCACATACAGTAACCCAGTGACAACACTACAAATGGACACCACACAGGTTTTATATTAAAAATATGTAGACTTTATATAGAGTTACCACAAGATCATAAACAACAAAAATACACACTATGATTACTTTAAGATGGTAGATTAAGCTTAGTTCAGTTCAGTTCTTAGATGCGACACTCTGCGTCAATTACCTTAAGTTGCGTTGCGCTTCCACGACAAGCAATGTCGCAGCGATGGGAAATGTGGCAAGAATCAGGTGCAAAGAAATAAAGACGGGAAGATCTTCCAGATGCAGCACGCTTCTTGGGGATGCGAGAAGTTCTCGGTCTGATGTGTGGACTACAGCGGCGACATCCAAGATGCGACAGCAGCAGCTCCATAGGCGACGCTCTTCTCCCACGATGCGTGAAGCTTCCGCTCGATGCGACAACTACAGCGGCGACATCCAAGATGCGACGGCAGCAGCTCCGATGGCGGCACGCTTCTCTGGGATGCGAGGTGCTCTTGGTCGATGCGGTGCAATGCGACAGTTCCAGCGGCGACACCCTCCTTCTCCGGAGTTGCGACGGCAGGCACAGCGACACGCTCCAACCTCGTTGCGAGTTTCTTCTCCTGATGCAGTGCAGTGCAACAACCACAGCGGCGACACCCTCCTTCTTCGAAGTTGCGACGGTAGCAGCAGCGACGGCAACACGCTTCCTCTTCATTGAGGCACGCTTCTCTCTGATGCGGTGCAGTGCGACAGTGCCAGTGGCCCACCCTCCTTTCTCCGGAGTTGCGACGGCAGGCATAGCGACGGCAACACGCTTCTTCTCATTGAGGCGTGCTTCCAGCTCCTTGCGACACGCAGTTCCTCAGAAGGCCCAAAACAGAAGCAGGCACTTCCAAAAGAACTCTGGGGAGCTGGGGGGTGAAGTCTGTTGTCCCAGAGACTTCAGCAGGAGGCAAGCTCTTTTCCAAGCCCTTGGAGATCCTTCACAAGTTGAAAGCAAAGTACACAAAGTTCCTTTCTCCTTCCTTTGGCAGTAAGGAAACCACTGCAGGCCAATCCCCCAAGCAGCACTTCAGCTTGGGAATAGTCTCTCCTCAGTTTCTTCAGGTTCCTCTCCTCAGTAAAGGTTTCTTCTTGTAGTCCAAAGTGATCTAATCTCATGGAAGCAGGGTCCCAATATTTATATCCAGAAATCCTTTGTTCTCTGAGGGGAGAGGGGCCTTTGCCCAGTCCAAACCAGTTCTGAAGCACTATGTTTACCAGACTTCTTCTTTCCTTTCACAGTGCAGGGCATGCACATCAGGCGCCCCAAAGGAGGTGGAGCCAGCATTGTGGAAGGCAAGAACAGTCCTGGAGCACTCTGTTGACAGGTCTCCTTCTCTTCTTCCAGTGTGCAGGGCAGAGACATCAGCCGCTCCCCAGGGGGTGGAGCCAGCATTGTGGAAGGCAGGCACAGCCCTATTCAAGGTTCAGGTGCACTCCTCCCTCCCATCAAGATGCAGATCTCTCTATTCACCACTGGGTGACTCAGCCTGTCTCCTGGAATTCCCCAGCCCTGTTACTCACAGAAACCAGACATAGGTATACACAAACTAGCATAGGCAGGTTTGAATGGTTAGACAAGCAAATACCTACTTTCTAGAAGTGGTATTTGCAAACACAGAATATTAAAATAAACTTTACTAAAAGATGTATTTTATTACTTTGAGTTCAGGCATACTAAACTCGAATTTCTACCATGTTCTCTGAGTCTGTTAGGATTATAAAATGTAACAATTCTAACAGCCTATTCTGGCCTATGGAGAACAGGTAGCCTTGCAATAGTGAAAAACGAAAATGGCTGTAATTCACTATTAAGACATGCCACACACATCAGGGCTTGTCCTACCTTATACTTACAATGCACCCTGCCCTTGGGCCAACCATAGGGGTGACTGATATGAAGGGAAGGGAAGGTTTAGGGACTGGGAAGTGGGTGCACTTTCCCATTCAACATGACAGTATCAGACTGCACGCAGGCTCTGCAATGGCAAACCTTAGACACATTTTACAAGGCTGCTTCTGTGGGTGGCACACCCAGTGCTGCAGGCCCACCAGCAGCATTTGGATTACACGCCCTGGCACACTCAGTGCACTAAACTAGGATCTGACAAGTAAACCAAAAAAGCCAAACATGCAATCACTAATCCATACATCAATTTACAATAGGGAACACTTGCACTGTGGCACAGAATAGCGGTGGCACAGTGCCCAAAGCATCTAACGCCAGCATAAACACATGAGGCAACAGCAAAAATGGAAGGGAGACCCACGCCAATGGTGCCAGGTCTAACATGTTCTGTTACTTATGTTATGATATTTGGGATTTCTAAAGCACAACTTTCCGCACCAATTTGGTATCATGGTGTATATTGAAAGATTACCAGAGTACGACGTCAAGCTCTAATGGCTTTACGTAATTCTAGATGATTTAAAGGAAGTGGGATTTAGTGGAAGCTACTTCAAGACAGCAATGGTTCTGTGGTATTCCAACACAAATATTATATAAAAATATCATGGGTCACAAATATCATCTAAAAATGTATTGTGATGTCAAACATACTATGGGACTGAATATAAAAAGTGAGAATATTGGGCCTTTTTAAAAGGGAAAACTTGCACTTTTGTGAAAGTTTACTCTTTTTCAGTATTCAAAAACAAATAAAAGGATAGAACAGGCCTATCTTTTTATGCATAGAGTTATCCAACCCGAATGTAGAGACTCCGCAGTTGTAAAGTTACTATTAAATTGTTTGTTTGTGAATACTGAAAAAGAGTAAGCTCCCACAAAAGTGTAAATTTACCTTTGTGAATTGGGCCTATTGGGTTTTTTGTAATTTATAGTGTTTTCCAAACTATAGTTGTATACAATATTGTTTTCCTTAATATAGATGTGTAAAATATTGTTTTTTAATTTGTTTGTAAATATTAGTTATTTTATTATTATGTTATTAGTATTGTAGCAATATCTGTTTTAATCTTTTTTTATAGTTTGTAAGTTTTATTTTTTTTTAAATGTAATTAGAAATTCTTAATTTATTAGCAAATTATTGGGTTTTTATAGGATTAGAGTGGGAATTTTTTTGTTAATCTAGATTATTCTTTGTAATTTGTAATTCATTTTTTATATAATTTAAGATTTCATTGATCATGTAAATTAATTGGCGAATTGCCATTTAAAATGTTTGTTGATTTTTTAATGTTAATGGGTTCATCAGTGTAGTTAGTAAATTGTGTTAATTACTTGTACATGTTTTTTTATTTGAAATAATTAATTTGATAATAATATTTCATTTTTAAAAATACTTTTTATTAATACTTTAAAAAGCATGTCTGTGTTTGTTTTTTAAGGGTAGCAGGGAGGAAAGTGTTTTAATATAAAATATCTGTATACATTTTTTAAATCTTACTTTTTCATTTGTAATGTAATATTTACATTTTTTTAAAATATAATTGTATTTGTCATATATTTAATTAATATATGAATTCTTTTAAATAGCTTTTCTGTTTTTGGTCTATTATTAAATGTTTTATTTAAGGAATTTAGGAGTGGGAATAATAAATCTGACCCCTCCAAAGTCCAGCACTCCCCTCTACTGTTGCTTTGATTGGAGTCAGCATAGTATATATAATCCTTCCAAAGTCCAACAGTTTCAAATTTCACAACCAGCAACTCCAGCCAAACTATGAGCAGAAATGTATATTTTATGAGTCCTTTGGTTAAATACATCAGGAGAGCGTTTAACTGAACCTGCACTGCAGGACATACATCCTGGTGCTCCTCAGATTGTAAAATGTCCCATCTCCCTTAAAGCTGGGACCACGCTGGATTCAGCTTTGCCTGCTTTTTTCCTGCCTGTTGGCTGAAGAACCAAATGGAGAAGCAGAAAGTGCCCTGAGTGTAATGGTGTGAGTAAGAAACAAGTGCCCAGATGACAGATCATTTTTGACTAGTGCTATTTAATTTCCTTGATGGTAAGATAAGGAATGCTTGGGCAAACATCTTTTACCAGGGTATTGTGAAAGCAGGCTTTTGGAGTTGATAATGTGTGCTACGAATGTTTGTGCAGGTTTGTTTTATGATAGTTTGTTGTGGTGCTGACATACTCTGTTGTTATTTGTGCTGCGCCATTGGAATGTGATGTGTTGTACAGGGGTTGTTGAGTTGAGTTCTGTTTTGACAGTTTTTTGTGCCCTATTAAGTTTTAATTGTGTTATGTTGCTTGATCTACGTTATTGATTTGTGTTCTGTTGTATTCTTTAGATAATGTCAGTGAAAGCTTCTGCATTTCCAGGCACAAGCAGGCAAAGCTTATAAACTTCCTGTAAGAAATAAGTATTTCCAACTGCCTAATTTGACATTTTATGTGATACGGTCCTGGGACATTCTCTTCTGATCAATCCTCGAAAAGGCACAAGTGACAGTGGAGGAAAAAAAAAACCAGACCAGGAGGCCCTTAACAGTAACAAAAACATCGACAGCCCTGAGTATTGAAATTTCCTAGAGGACTGCTTATCCCAGTGCTTGCTTTAGCATTGTTGGTGCCAGGTGCAACAACTTTTGTTGACACCCCATCACCCACAACGACCTGCTTCTTCACTGATTCCCTCACTACCACCCTTCAATAGTGTCATCAACTCTCCATAGCACCTCTCTTACCCCTCAAATGTATTTCATTTGTTTTATAGAGTTACTCATACCAGTGGTGGGTGTCACAGCCCTGTACATCATATACACATTATATAATGATAATGAACATACGTGTGTAAATCAGTGTATAGGAAATGTTACATAAGACAAAGGGGACTACAAGGTGTTGGAATCACGCCATCCATACTCGTTGGCAGTATATTTCAAGAGTACTTCATATAGAGAAGCACAAACTCTAGATTTAAAATGCACTACAGTGGTTGGCGTTGGCTTTACTAATAGGAATGTACTTCTCCCCAAACACTTTTTAGCAGCATTAAAACCCCTTCGCTGCGGGGGTAATTCTCCCGCTGTGCTGGGGAGGAGGGGGGCGCGCACAGCGCCCGCATGCTCATGACAAGCTGAGCTCATCATGAGCTACAGTGCTCCTGAGCTCATGACGAGCTCAGCTCGTCACAGGTGCATTGGCTCCCATGGAACGCTCAGCACAGCAGGGGAATTCTCCCTGCACCTGAGCGTTCCACGGCCCATGACGAGCTGAGCTCGTCATGAGCACCAGAGCACAGTGCCTCATGACGAGCTCAGCTCGTCATGAGCATGGAAAAGGTTAAGACAATTAAAGGCTAAGAAAAAAACACAATGTACTAGCCTATACCTTGCACTGTGTATGAAGCTCTTTGATGCCAGTTCATAGCTCTGTGTAATGTTAGGACTGTGACTAATAAACAGTAAGTAACAAAAGGATCTCCTTGACTACAGCAGTAACGCACTGAGGTATCTAGTTAAAATACAATTCTTTGATCTGCATGGTACATGCTCTTTACAGCAGGCGTGCTAACCATCTGCATTACTTTATTTTGAATCAAATCTGACACCTGACAAAACTTCATCTCTCTCCAGCAGATACATTAATCACCAGAGTTATCTTGACGTTTTTACTGTTGCCTGAATATTGCTGGAGACACAAGTAACTCTGCAGTAGGTGCTTTTAAATAAATATGGTATTTCAAAACACCCCCCTGATCTGGGCGCCACATGTGGTGACACCAGCTGCACCACCCTAATGTTGGCCCTGGCTTATCAGAACCATCAAAAGAACATCTATGTCCGCACAGGGAACCATGTGAAGCTCTGCCCGGCAGCCCCCACCTGCCACGAGAACATCCATTACGACGAGGTGTTTACACCGCACTACCATTACAACGCTGGTTTTACAACGAAACTCGTTACCGCTGGAGAGCGCTCTAGTCTAAGGAATAGTAGATTTACTATTCCAACACCTTCCCTACTGTACGTAGGCTGGTGTTGGAATAGTAAATTTTACTATTCCTAAGTCCAGCACCCTACAGCGCAAGTTGTGGTAACAACTTGCGTTGTAAAACCAGCGTTGTAATGGTAGTGCGGTGCAAACACTGCGTTGTATTGGCATACAGCCCCTGCCACTGGACCAAGGACAGTACCCGGATGATGATCTCCCTCCTGGGGGGAAGGGGGTGTTAGAGTGTCACTCTGTAGATACTGTGGTCTCCTTAGATCCTATCTGGGCACTTATTCAGGTCGCTTAGGTTGTCTCAGATGCCTCTTAAATTGCCGGAACCCTTTGAATAAATTTTTTTTATTGCGACCAGTGGTTCCTGAGATATACAGCTTTGAGGTTTCCAATAGACTTTGCAGTTTCCATCAAATTTGCTTGGACCTCCAGACCTTTGAGGCACTAACACACCTTGTAACCAACCCGGTCAATTCAGTTCTACTGCTTCTGAAGTCAATCTGTTATTGAATCTGTCACCTCTGAGCTGAAGGACGTTCCTAGGTGCTGGTGAACCCTAGACAAGCAGTGCCCGAAGACAGCTTGAGAGAAAGCACAAACCTCTATCCTTTTACACCTTACTATCTGGATATCGATACATCTTTTTTTTCCTGGTGTACAGCAGCAGGAGTCTTAGCCCGCTGAGCTACCTTGACTTAGAGCATGCCTATAAGATTGTGACATTATCTTTGGTATTTGTAAAGCACACAACTGATCCCCAGAGGGATATCCCAGCACTAGTCTGAGTCATTCACTGATTCCTATTTAATATGACTAAAGTGGATATAGCCATGTATTAAATTATTTTCTAAAAGTTAGTCAATCTGGCACTGTACGTAGATCCTGAGGGAGCTTATTCCAGGGGGTGGCGGTTAAGAAGTTAAAAGAGCGTCCAGCCATCCGGGATTATGCAGCCTGCACTAACTGGAATTTGTAAACAAGAACATAGCAGTAAATCAGAAGTTCTTGCCTTTTACAGAGCTAAAATAAAAAAAATCCATGGAGTTACATGAAGGTGCATTTTGTCCCCTTTTTAAAAGCACTGTTCAAATTTTGGCTCATTGCTTCTCGCCCATTAGTGTTCTGCACTTCCGGGGTTTGCCATTTGTACTTAGGGGTCCATTAGGATGGCGGGCGGAAAAAGTCCGCCCGCCACCCTAACGGAGATCGGACCGCCCTAATAAAGGGCGGGGGTCCCGACATTGGCATTAGGATGCGCCCGCCACAGTGGCGGGCGCATTCCTCAAATTAACATTGTGGTGGGCGGCGCTCACTGCACCGCCAGCCACAATGTGAAAAACAAATGCACGCATTTGCATATTCGAAGCGGCAGGCACCACGCGGTGCCTGCCGCTGCGATTATGCAAATGCAGGGGGGTACCACAGGTACCCCCCGTCTGCCACCCCCCTTTGGCCATCACTCTGGGGGCACACAGGGGCCCCCCAGAGTGAACACCGCATGCCTTTCCATGGCGGCATTGCCACCACGGAAAGGCATTGAAAAATGCCTATTCTAATATGGCTGGCGGAGTCTGATAGACACTGCCACCATGTTATCCTTTTTCCGGCCCGGCCGCAAGGCGACCGGGGCGGAAAACAGGCGGGCGGTGTTTCCCACCGCTGCGGTCCCCTCCGCCATCGTAATATGGCGGGGGGGGAATGCAGGGAAGGATGTCGGGCGGATTGCCTCCGCCAGGGTGGCGGTGGCCACCGCTACCCTGGCGGAGGCAATCTGCCCGACATCCTAATGGGCCCCTTAGTATTAACTCCAAAATGTTACACAATACTGTTTACGTTTATTTTTTAACATAGGAAATACCTCTGCCTAACCATTCGTCTTCAATCTTTGTGCACACTTTTGCATTATAAAAATGATTTTCAACATTGGTCCACATGGGCCAGATCCTTGCCAGATTTACGGGATATCCGCAATAGTTACATTCCCTACATTTAATATAAATGTGAGTAGTTGTCCAGAAAATATGGTGTGGGATCCAGACCTTGTAAGCGAACGGTGGGTATCCATTTGTTGTGTTATGGTACTGACAGGAAAAAAGGGGGATGATGGGGGGCCCTGGGCCCTTTATTAGGTTTGTCCATCAAGACGGTATGATTAAAAGCAGAGTGACAATAGCATGTAAGGAATTACTATTCACCATGAATGATATCTGGTCAACATGTTTCAGCCCTTCCGGGCTTTCGTCAGGACCTATGATGCACTACTGCAACACTTACCACGTGCTGTGATTAATAATTTACAGACATTGTTCAGTTGTATGTCTGAATTAGTGTACCTTCTCCCAAATGTTAGGGAGGAAGAGCCTCACCTCACCTGGCACTCGCTCAGGATAAAGGAGGCCACGCACTCTCCGTCGTTGCCTCGGTTTTGAAGCTGAGCCGAGGGGGAGGTGGTGGTTACATGCTATTGTCACTCTGCTTTTAATCATACCGTCTTGATGGACAAACCTAATAAAGTTTCTTAAAGACATCAAGACAGGTATTTTTAATCACTTAGATTGATTTTCCTCTTTTTCTTCTTTTTTCACAATTTTTGAGCACTGCAACTTGCCCCTTCAGCCTCTATATTCTCATCTCCTTCGGTTGAGGGTTCAACCAGTGGGTCCAAGATCAGCTAGCCTCAGGTTCTTCCTGAGGAGAAGCGTATTGGACACCAGCTTCCAACGTGAAAACCCAGATGACGAAGTTCCACTATTGAGTGGGCTGATGGGTACATCTTCTTCTTGTTTATTCTGAACCTCACTTCTTACTTTCCTCTCTCCTGTGTCTATTTCGTCAATAACCTCTTGGTATTTATATTTCTTTGGGATACTATACAGGTTCCAATCAGCAATTTAGTTAATTTAGACCCTTGGTATCTTTCGTGTTATGGTACTGCCCAATGCTCCCCGGCTGTCCCAGGCCCTGGCTGACGCACATGCAATAAGGCTCAGTAATAGAGAGAGAAGAAAGGCTTACAGCACAGGCAGGCGCTGGTCCGCCAATATCAATACCAATGCCCAGATTTATTTTTCATTTTTGCTCATGTAAGGCTCAGTGGCACTTCATGACGCAAAGTGACTCTAACGGCAATGCCAATCAACTTTCATAAACAAAAGGATTTTTTGTATTATAAAGTTGACATGAGCACTGCCCCAATTGCCTTTTCGTTGTTGATCGAAATAAAGTAGGAGTATCTGGAAACACAGCGCAAACACTCATGGATTTCACACAAAGCCAAATCTACTACAGTAGCATGAGCTGGCTTTGCATTGACACCTAGCACCAAATTAAACCCCGCACAAACAATGGGCAAGTGGAATATCATGTTATATTTTCACAGGAACATGTAATATCTGTGACACAATGGACATTTTTCAGGGCTTAACCATGCATGGTTGCCTGCGCACAGAATTTTGTATTGGAACGTATTCCTCGAGTACAAATCTCACGCAAGATGCCAATCTCTCCTATTTACACCATGGCACAATCCGTAGTGTTACACTAAAATGACATTTTTTCCCCACGAATACTGCTGATTACATCATTGGCACGCATTTCTGTGTAAAAATTGTGCTTTTCAATTTTTTTCTTTTCGTCAACACAGCAATGTAGAATTTAGTAAAACCTTCCTTCGATGTTTCATCTTAAGTTATTGCTGAAACTACCTTCAGATTTAGTGGGAGCATCGCAGAGTGGTATCTAGTGATTATGGAAGCCTGGAGCTTTCAAAACATGCTCCCGAGGGCTGATTGGACCCCTCTTGTATTGAAAAACGTTAGACAAACCGCAGAAATATTACATGAAATCAGGTTGAAGGGAAACAGGCTTCACAAAGTCTGATTGTGTAGTGACTAGCTTACATGAAGATAGGGATAGGGACAAGTCCGCGTGCTGGTGGCAATGAGCTCACATGCTCACCATGGAATGTAACGCAAGCGAGGCAAATGGGTCACTGAGCCGTACTTCGACGGGACCAAGCATCAATAATTGGAGTACAGTGGGCCCTTCAGAGCCCTGGGGCTGGTGCTACTTCACTCGCTGCACAATTGATCACCATACCCTGGCTGGTAGTGACAGGTTCACACGTTGGTAGTGACAAAGCCCAAATGTTGGTAGTGGCACACTGAAATTCTGGTAGTGAACTACAAATTATCAGTGCAAGGCTCACCTGTTGATGGTGGTATGCTCAAATGTTGCTAACAACATGCTCACCGACTCAGGTCTTGGTTGTGAAAGGCTCATACGCTGATAGCGACAGATTCACAGGTTAGCAGCAACAAAACTGGTGTGAGTGATGGCCCGCTCAGGTGCTGGTGATAACAGGCTCACGTGTTGAAAGTGTTGGGCCATGGGCTTCTTGCGACATTCTCTTACCATGATAGTGACTAGTTAATGGGTAAGTAACAACCACGGCTCGAGTCGGGGTACCACGCGGGTGGACGGTGTCACCCTATTTATTTTTTCAGGAGCTTGATAACTGGAGCAAATGGAGCCCCACATTCACTCGTTGACCTCATTTCGTGACGTCACTTCCTGTCGTGACGTCAGCGTCCCCCACTTCTTTTTTTAGGACTTGTGCCCTGGTGGTAACAACAGACTTGTGTCAGTAGCTAAACGCTCTCAAGTTGATAGTGTAACACCCTGTCCCTCAACTACAATCTGCAGGCGTAGACACTCACTATTTCTGAGTAACTGTTTGCCAAAACTACATGTCTGAACTCCCCCACTAGCAGTATTGCACACCTGTTGAGGAGTGACAGTACTCTCACATTCAAATTGAAGAAGTGCGGGCACTTAATACCTGACAGGAATAGCCTATTTAAGCACTTGGTGGCCTCAAGTCCTAGTGGCGAAATGTAGTGACAAGGTCCAGTTTAGTAGCAATAGACTCGTGTCAGGCAGTGACAGGTGTAAGTGGCGACAGCACGCGCACCCTGACTTCGGCCCTTGTCTTGTAATCCATCAGTGCGGCCCAGACCGAGGCCCTGGTGCTCGCGCCCGCCTGCTTTCCCGCTCTCATCATGTTGGCTGCCATGTTTCATTTGTGGCGGGCGTCTGACACGGACTGTGCGCCGGACACGGGTGACATCCGCAGTGACAGCTGGTGTGCTGCCTCCAGCATCGTTGCAGAGACCGGGGAACTTCGGTTCATTTTAGTCGCAGAGAGAGAGAGTTATCTTTACCCTATCTTTGACATGAGTTCAGCAGAGGTCATTCTAGCCCCTGCAGGAGGCGCTTGTCTCTCAGCCAACTTGTCTAGCTGCTGAATGCGGTAAGTGTCTTTTACCCTACTTTGATATTATGTACATTTTTAATTGTAGGTTAAATGTTTATCTGTGAAGAAATTAAATCAATGTATTAAATACTATTTATGACTGTTTGAGATCATTTCTCTTTTCTAGACCCCTAGGTTTCTTTGTTGTTTCTATACTGTTTAAGGGGGTGCTAACCTAGGCTAGGTCTTTAAAATTCCCTCAGACCCTTTCTCCATCGGTATGTTTTCTTATGGAGCATGTAGAGCCAGAGCATCAATTGAAGGTGTCCATTCAGTACTGTTGCAAAGACTCACAGGTGACCAAGTACAATACAGTTACCATGTCTGGACTGGGAGAAATCATTAGTTTCAGCTCATAACGTAAGAATGTAAAGGACTATGGAGCCCCTGATGATGCGCACAGAGGGGTGTTACTTTGGAGATTCTGATGGAAATAATTTGAGTTCACACTGTCTGAGGTTACCATGTTCCTTTGGACTTTTAGAGGTGTATGTCTCTATGCTTCTCCCTTTGATTCTTGCAGCGTGTAGCTTAGGCTAACACTCATTTCGCTGTCCCAAGAAGACTTGTGACTGAGCTACTGAAATGCTGACACCTTCCTGTACTTTCCCACATTTCCTTTTTTTCTGCATTTAACTGAGTTTTTAGATACTTTCAGAGTATTAAACCATCCTCTTTAGTGTAGACTTAATATAGATGATTTCATGTTTATATTGTTTAAAAACATGGAAATATATTCCTAACTCGGCATCAACATTCCCCCTTGTCAGGCGCATTGCACTATTTTTATATAACCAAATGAACTTATGGAAAGTAAAGAACCCCCTCCCCCCCCTAACTCCCCCCACCCTCTTCCCCCTCCTAGTCTTCCCCTAGGTATCTGCTCACTTCGGGTTCAAGAAAGATTTAGGTAACTTCTGCTGTTGTTGCTTCACTGGGGGTGGGTCTGGACTGGGGAATTCCCCTCAGCCTCAACACTCTAAGGTATTGGGGACATGTGAACTCAGTGAATTCTTGTGATAGAAGGGCAAAAAAAGATCCCCATATGTCCCAAAATGTATCATCCCCTGGGCTTAGTGCTGAGGACAGGCGTTCCATGCCCAGTAGGCCCCAGATCCTGTGCAGCTAGTCTGACCTGTGTGGTAGTCTATCAGTGCCCTAGCACGCTAGAATTACTTGATGTTTCGCTTGGCGTGCTAATGTAATGTGCCTACCTCATTGGGATCGAAATGGGTACGTGAGTGGATTCGGAAGTCCCAGCACCGTGTATGAGGGAAATCTGGTGCACCTGTATGGAGAAGTAAGTGTCAATGTCTTTAAGTCCCCTTTCCTAGAATCGTGCAAACTTCGTACAATCCCACAGTATATGTGTGTTAGTGTGCCACTTCCTGTGAGACATCTCCAGCATTTACCGTCCCTTGAAGGATTAATTTGATAGAGGTGGGCTGGAGTCAAGTACCAGTATGTGGCTATTTTCACCGCTGTTTCTGCAATTGCTGTTTTAGGTGTTGTATGCCATGCTCTGTGGTAAATATCCCCCCACTCCTTCGGGGTTAGTTCCCTGCCCAGCTCTCGCTCCCATCTCCGTTGAGATGCAGACTTCCCCCCTGGCATTTTGTAAAGGTCTGACACTAAACGTTTGTCCGAGGTCCTACTAAGGAGCCACTTCTCATATGTAGTGAGATGTTTTTTATGCACTGCTTCTCTAGTCCCACTGCCTAGAGCTCATTGCCTGACTTGGGCATATTGGACTCTGTCAATTTCCGGAAGTAACCCTTCCCTCCTCAGGGAGCTAAACGGGATGGGCCTGTTTACATCGAAAATATGTCCTATAGATCTACACCCCTCTTGTTGCCAGGCCCTGAATTCCTGTGGCTACATCCACGGTGTAAAAGTTAAGTTCCCCACGATAGGAGCCAGTGGAAACGGCTGCATCGTTAGCCCCTTCAAAAACCCCACTGAGTCCCAAACCCTGAGCGTAGGAGCCGCCACTGCCTAGGAATATGAGCTAGGCGCACAGCTCATTTTATCCAAAAAGGGGATTTTCCACAAAGAGGTACCTCCCAGAGCCCTGTCCATAAACAGACAAGTCTTCTATGATTCTGAGAAACAAAGATGGGCGCGACACTGCTGGTCTCTCCACCGGATCGCCCCTCTGCATCCTGGTATTTGTGGTGCGAGTAGCACAAAGAACCGGAAAGTTCAAAGTATATCACCTTGGTTGGTGCAAGTCTGTTCTAGAAAGTTCAATCATCTCTAGACCCGAGACATGGCCCGGGTTTCGGGATTTATATCCCTCATCAGTAGAGAAAGTTCAGGGGTGGTGAAGAAAGCCGCCGTAGAACCGTCAAGGGCTTCGTTTCCATGCTCGGCTCGCAGGTGCTTCTCCAAAAACCTCATCATCTTTGGGGGCTCGCAAAAGCCCTTAAGTAGAAACAAAGATGGGCATGACACTGCTGGCCTCTCCACCGGATCGCCCCTCTGCATCCTGGTATTTGTAGTGCGAGTAGCACAAAGAACCATAAAGTTAAAAGTATATCACCTTGGTTGGTGCAAGTCAGTTCTACAAAGTTCAATCATCTCTAGACCCGAGACATGGCCCGGGTTTCAGGATTTATATCCCTCATCAGTAGAGAAAGTTCAGGGGTGGTGAAGAAAGCCGCCATAGAACCGTCAAGGGCTTCGTTGCCTGCTCGGCACGCAGGTGCGTCTCCAAAAAGCTCGTAAGCTTTGGGGGCTCCCAAAAGCCCTTAAGAAGAAACAAAGATGGGCGCGACACTGCTGGCCTCTCCACCGGATCGCCCCTCTGCATCCTGGTATTTGTAGTGCGAGTAGCACAAGGAACCGGAAAGTTCAAAATATATCACCTTGGTTGGTGCATGTCTGTTCTAGAAAGTTCAATCATCTCTAGACCCGAGACATGGCCCGGGTTTTGGGATTTATATCCCTCATCAGTAGAGAAAGTTCAGGGGTGGTGAAGAAAGCCGCCGTAGAACCGTCAAGGGCTTCGTTACCTGCTCGGCACGCAGGTGCATCTCCAAAAAGCTCGTCAGCTTTGGGGGCTCGCAAAAGCCCTTAAGTAGAAACAAAGATGGACGCGACACTGCTGGCCTCTCCCCCGGATCGCCCCTCTGCATCCTGGTATTTGTAGTGCGAGTAGCACAAAGAACCGGAAAGTTCAAAGTATATCAGCTTGGTTGGTGCAAGTCTGTTCTAGAAAGCTCAATCATCTCTAGACCCGAGACATGGCCCGGGTTTCGGGATTTATATCCCTCATCAGTAGAGAAAGTTCAGGGGTGGTGAAGAAAGCCACTGTAGAACCGTCAAGGGCTTCGTTGCCTGCTCGGCATGCAGGTGCGTCTCCAAAAAGCTAGTCAGCTTTGGGGGCTCGCAAAAGCCCTTAAGTAGAAACAAAGATGGGCGCGACACTGCTGGCCTCTCCACCGGATCGCCCCTCTGCATCCTGGTATTTGTAGTGCGAGTAGCACAAAGAACCGAAAAGTTCAAAGTATATCACCTTGGCAACACCTTGGTGGCCTTCTCTTCCACCCCTATTGACTTTCTCTATTGATGAGTGAAGATATCCCGAAACCCGGGCCATGTCCCGGGTCTAGAGATCGGGGGAATAACAAGTACCTACTTGCACCTACATAGGTGAACCACTTACGAACTTTCAGTAATTCTTCGAATTTCAAGCACTTCGCATACCAGAGTGCTTAGGGGCGACCCGGAGGAGGGGCTAGCGGTGTGCAGTCCATTGCTGTTTTTTCTACATAAGGTCTCCCATGAGCCTCCCAAGCTGACGAACTTCTGGACGACGCACCTGCGTGCTGGCCAACAAGGCCCGTGACGGTTACGAGGCGGCCTTCTCTTCCACCCCTATTGACTTTCTCTACTGATGAGGGAAGATATCCCGAAACCCGGGCCATGTCCCGGGTCTAGAGATAGCGGGAATAACAAGTACCTACTTGCACCTACATAGGGGAACCACTTACGAACTTTCAGTAATTCTTCGAATTTCAAGCACTTTGCATACCAGAGTGCTTAGGGGCGACCCGGAGGAGGGGCTAGCGGTGTGCGGTCCATTGCTGTTTTTTCGACATAAGGGCTCCCATGAGCCTCCCAAGCTGACAAGCTTCTGGACGACGCGCCTGCGTGCTGGGCAACAAGGCCCGTGACGATTACGAGGCGGCCTTCTCTTCCATCCCTATTGACTTTCTAAACTGATGACGGAAGATATCCCAAAACCCGGGCCATGTCCCGGGTCTAGAGATTGGGGGAATAACAAGTAACTACTTGCACCTACATAGGTGAACCACTTACGAACTTTCAGTAATTCTTTGAACTTCAAGCACTTCGCATACCAGAGTGCTTAGGGGTGACCTGGAGGAGGGGCTAGCGGTGTGCGGTCCATTGCTGTTTTTTCTACATAAGGGCTCCCTTGAGCCTCCCAAGCTGACGAGCTTCTGGACGACGCACCTGCGTGCTGGGCAACAAGGCCAGTGACGGTTACGAGGCGGCCTTCTCTTCCACCCCTATTGACTTTCTCTACTGATGAGGGAAGATATCCCGAAACCCGGGCCATGTCCCGGGTCTAGAGCTCGGGGGAATAACAAGTACCTTCTTACACCTACATAGGTGAACCACTTACGAACTTTCAGTAATTCTTTGAACTTCAAGCACTTCGCATACCAGAGTGCTTAGGGGCGACCCGGAGGTGGGGCTAGCGGTGTGCGGTCCATTGCTGTTTTTTCTACATAAGGGCTCCCATAAGCCTCCCAAGCTGACGAGCTTCTGGACGACACACCTGCGTGCTGGGCAACAAGGCCCGTGACGTTTACGAGGCGGCCTTCTCTTCCACCCCTATTGACTTTCTCTACTGATGAGGGAAGATATCCCGAAACCCGGGCCATGTCCCGGGTCTAGAGATAGCGGGAATAACAAGTACCTACTTGCACCTCCTTGGGGAACCACTTACGAACTTTCAGTAATTCTTCGAATTTCAAGCACTTTGCATACCAGAGTGCTTAGGGGCGACCCGGAGGAGGGGCTAGCGGTGTGCGGTCCATTGCTGTTTTTACTTCTACGATTCTGGTCTAGACCATTCGACCAGGAATCGAAGCTGCGCTGCTTGAAAGTAAGTGATTATGGATGGAATCCCTAGGCCTCCCGCCATAGGGTCCCTGATAGCAAGCTCCCTTCGCATTCAGGGCTTTTTATACACCCACACGAAGGAGGTGAACACCCTCTGAAGCTCCTGCAACATCCCTGATGGAAGCCAGAGTTGCAAAGTCAAAAACACATATATTATTTTTGGGAGAGAGGTCATTTTCAGTGCCACAATTTTTCCCCAGCCACGAGAGCGCGTAGGGGTGCCATTGGACAAAGTCTGCTTGAATTCGACTTACTAAACTGGTATAATTAAGTTTTGTGGTTCCTATTATGGTTGGGGCTAAGCGGATCCCTAAATATGTAATGTCTGGTCGCCATGCAATGGAGAACGCATGTGAGGGATATTCCTGAGTCTCTGGGGTAACCGTTAAGCTTAGTGCCTGAGATTTGGAGATATTAATGCGAAGGCCTGATACCTCGCTGAACTGTTCGACTTCTGCTAGAAGTGGGGGCAGTGTCATCCTCGGGTCAAGCAGCAAAGCATTGCCATCATCTGCTTATAGGGTAATGCTGTGATCTTCCACCCTGAAGTGCACACCTCTCACCGCTGGATTATCACGGACGTGCAGAGCGAATGGCTCCATAAACAAGGCGAATAGCAACAGGGAGAGGGGGCATCCCTGCCTTGTACGTCTCCTGATGGGGAAGGTGTTTGATGACCTGCCATTAACCCTGACCGAAGCTGTAGATAGCTCTTAGCCACTCAACACCTATGAACAGAACCTGTAGCCGAACCCAAAGTGCTTGAGCACTGCCGTAAGGTCCGGCCAGTACACCCTGTCTAATGCTTTCTCAGCATTGATAGCTAATAACATCCACTCCTACTTGGTGCTTGTGGCCTTGTCAATCAAATGGAGGATGTGTTTGGTGTTATCTGCGTATTGTCTGTTGGGGACAAAGCCTGACTGGTCCAGTTCGATTAAGCCTAGCATGAGAGGTGCGAGGCACAACGCTAGAATCCCTGTGAGCAACTTAGCGTCTAATTTTAACAGTGAGATGGGCCTATAGGACCTGCATTCCGTTTTACCCTTCCCTGGTTTTGGTATAACTGTGATGGAGGCCTGTAGCTTGGGAGGTGGGAGAGTAGCAGTGCTCACTACAGCCTTAAAAACTTTGGTCAGGAGAGGGGCTAGAACTGAGCAGTATGTTTTATAAAACAATGCAGAAAACTCATCTGGGCCCGTGGACTCATTGAATATAGATGATTTTAGACTTCACCCATGTTATTGGAGGGGAAGTTTTCTACATGTCTCTGGAGAGCACGCTTCCCCTGCCTTATGCTGATCTCCAGGCAAGTCACTAAAAAGTTACTGTATGCTTTCTAGATCCCTACCTCAGTGATCATGCCATGATGAATGTCCAATGAGGGTCTCCCTATTTACATGGGTTGAGACCCCTAGAGCTTAGCTCTGAGGTAAAGAGGGGCATGCATTTTGAGCATCCCTATTTCACAGGGAGTAGCTACTACCCTCTCTACTCAGGCTGTGGTAGACTGGCAGTGGTGGCCTCAATAAATCTATAGTTAGGTATCCCTGTATTCTAAGAAGGGTGTGTTACTGCCACCCTCCTGATCAGGTCTATGCAGTTTCACTTGCCTGTGATCCTGTTGCCTTTGTCTAACTTGGATATGTGTTTGCGAGCGAGTAGGTTTACTGGGGGAGGATGGTGAGTTGAGCCATTGTGTGTAATGTGAGCTGCTATGCTGGACTTTCCAGCTCCCCTGGGCCCCTCACTATTCCCTGGAGAAAACTGGTGGACTGGGCATTGACACTCGCTCTTCTCTGGGTTTAGCTACACTTACTCTGCTAGGGGGGCCCTCCCGCATTTCTGTTGTGTGATAGTCAGGTACCCTGGCTCTGGAGTTAATTAAAATTCCTCTATTGGGAATTGCCTGGGCTGGCACTAGGAGCCTGTCTGGGGAAAGACAGTAAGTCATCCTTTGCATGCTTTGAACACATGGTGTACATGCCATAAATGTACTTCACAATTGGGGGGGAGGGGGTATGGGGGGCAACCAGCATTCAAACTTAGCAGACCCTCAAACTGGATCAGCCTATCAATCATAGGTGATAAAAGTCTAGCCTTAGTGGTCAGTTTTTGTTCCAAACAGTCTAACAAGGAGACCCACACAGGGTCCATCCTAGGAAGCCAGCCAGGGCCCGTGGTATGAAGGCAGGATAAGAAAATTGCCCACCAAATCTGGAACTTCAGGAAGTTTTCCCTATGACTGATGGATTATGCTGCAAAGGATTTTGCCAGTTTGGCGAGAAACAAGGACTTCGGTCAGCATTGGTTGGAGGACTAGCTGTTCATATGAGACTTGTGGAGCGGTCATTTGGGAACACAAGGAAATTGCAGACAGCTGCTCGAGATAAGGAAGCTTGCAGCACATCAACGAAGGCAGAGGGAGGCAGGGAAGCTTGATCCCAGTCCTTGAAGGTGAGATCACTTTGCCCAGATCACTCCCCTGTGCTATGGGATCCTGTGTGGTACTTTCAGTTACAATCTGTAGCTGTCAAAGAGTGTCCTGTGGTACAAGCCCCCGCCTTCCCTGTGTGTATCACGTTATACTGGCACTCTAGCCAGCCACTACCCTCCTACAGCCAGCCAGTGCCTACTGGACAAGTGGGACTCCAGTAAACTGCGCCAAGACATCACGCACATGTGATCAGATCCCTGACCCCACTAGAGCCGTGTCCTGACTCGGGACAGGAGGACACTTCTGTTCATTTGGGTGGCAGGTAAAGGGCTGATCAAGAACATTTGACTTCACATCAAATGCTGAAACTATATAATTTATATACAAGGATTGGTATCATGGTTCTAGCCAATGACAGCAACCCTGTGCAACATGGTCTGTAATATGTATTGCTAATTGTGTGTCTCCATGTTAACTGTGTTTGTTTTATAGGGCTTAGCGTCTAGGCGCTATAATATTGTTTGAGGTCAAACTCTGGCCCGGAGTGTTGTAGAGACATCTGGTGTTTACTGTTTATCCTAGTTTTATGTGTAGTATAATTCTCTTGTGTGTATTAAAGTACTTTTATTTTTTTAAAGTAAATCACTAATTGGACATTGATTTTACCTGCTGGTAGTACGGTGTGCACTGTATTCTGAATGTCTAACCCCACCTCCTTGAGTAAGCCTTGGACTACGCTGTCTCGCTGCCCTGAGAGAGTCAAGTGCTGGAGAGGAGTACCCAGTGTTGCGTCCACCAGTACTGAGGCCCCAGGACACCAGCGGGGGACATTCCAGTTGATGTGAATGGAGCACAGTAACCCAAGTGCCCTGGTGCCCAGGAAGCTGGGTCTAACATTGGTAGGAAGTGGTGTTGGAACACTACACTTAAGGCTCAGTGGACACTGAAGCCAGTTGATAAGTCCAGCAGATACTCATAAGCTATATGTAAAATGTCAGATAACATTGGAGAGGAACGTGAACTGCAGAACCTGACTATAGAGGAATTAAAGCATATGTGTGCTGAAAGGGGGAGGAAGGTCCCATGGTCTGAAAACAGGGAACAGTTGTTATAAATAAAAAATGTTTGAGGAAGAGGTCACTGTAATGCAGGAGGTGGAGGGCACTGTTGTCACAAGCCTGCCAAGTCTGTCAGTTCAGGCTTCACCTACACCTGCCCCTAGGGTTTCCCCTAGACCTGCCCCTAGACTTTCATCTTCCTCTATCTCTAGATCTAACTTTTCCCCTGCCCCAGGATTTGCCTCCTTAGAAGGGATTGACCTAGCAGAGACCCTGAAAGTCCAGCTGAAACTCCAGGAAACTAATGATTTAGCAGAGGAAAAAGCAAGAGATTTTGAGAGGGAGAAATGAAATGAAATGAAATGAAATGAAATGAAAAAGAAATTTCTAAAGCGCACTGCGGCCAAGCGGCTTCCTGGCGCTGAGGAACACAACAGATTCTACAGAGGGTCCCATGAGAGGTTAGTCGGGGAAAGCCTGAAGAAAAAGAAAAGTTTTAAGGGCTTTGCGGAAGTGGGAAAAAATGGGGATAGAACGGATGGAGAGAGGGAGATTGTTCCAGATCTGGGGGGCCAGGACAGAGAATCGGGTGCCCCCGGTTCGGGTTTTGCGGAAGCGGGGGACATGAAGAAGAGAAAGAGAAGAAGAACGGAGAGAGCGGCTGGGAGCATGGGGGGAGATAAGAGAGTTAATGAAAAGCGGGGCAGAACGAGCGTGCGCTCGGAAAGCAAGGCATGCTAATTTAAACCGGGACCTGAAAAGAACCGGGAGCCAATGAAGGGATTTGAGGGCTGGGGTGATGTGGGAGAATTTGGGAAGACAAAGGATAAGACGGGCCGCCTGGTTTTGGATGGCCTGGAGACGGCGAATTTCGTAGGCAGGGATGCCTACGTACAGGCCGTTGCCATAATCCAGGCGGGATGTAATAAGGGCCGTGATGATGGTTTTGAGGGCATCAACAGAAAAAAAAACGGGAAATCTTGCGAATGAGGCGGAGAGAAGAAAAACAAGAAGACACAACGGAACTGATTTGGGCGTGGATGGATAGATCATTACTGATCTTGATGCCCAAAGTCTGGACTGAGGGGACAGGAGAGGGGGGGGGACCAAAGGAAAGGGGCCAATGAGCAGAGGACCAGGGATTAGATGAACCACCGGTAAGGACAAGCTCTGTTTTATCGGGATTTAGCTTCAAATGATTGAAGCTCATCCACTGGGAAATGAAAAGAAGAGTAGAACAGAACTTAGGAAGAGAGTCAGCTGGGGAAGAAAGATCGAAGACGAGCTGGAGGTCATCAGCGTAATTATACACAGAGACCCCCAGCTCGAGAAGAGAGGAGATGAGGGGACGGATGTAAAGATTGAAGAGGAGAGGGGAAAGGGAAGAACCTTGAGGGACCCCACAAGTGACCGGGAGTGGGGGAGCAGAAAAATCAGAAAGGTGGACTGCCTGTGACCTGCCTTGGAGGAAGGACGCGATCCAGGAGAAGGCGGTGCCTTGGATGCCCGCTGCGCTGACACGGTCGAGAAGGATGGCATGGTCGACAGTATCAAACGCAGCGGACAAGTCCAAAAGGACCAAGGCCTGGGGGAGGTTGCTGTCGGCCTTGCCCTTAAGTTCATCGAGGACCGCGAGGACCACTCCCTCAGTGGAGTGGCCAGGACGAAAACCCGCCTGGTGGGAGGCCAGAAGATGATTCTCCTCAATGTAGGCGGAAAGGCAGGATGTTACGTAGCTTTCAAGAATCTTCCCTAGGTAGGGGAGAAGGGAAATCGGCCTGAAGTTAGATGGAAGGGAGGGATCGAGGCCAGCCTTTTTCAAAATAGGAAAAACAATAACAGAGAAGGCAAGGATGGCCCGCCAGGCAGAAGAGGAGCAGTGATGGGTCAAACAGGAAGAGTGGGCTTGGAAGGAGAAGGAGAGGGAGAGGCAGGTAAAAGAGAAAGATAGGGAATTGGAGAAAGAGAGGATAGCCCTGGAAAAAGAGAAGCTCAAGTTAGCAGTGGATTGAGTGCTTAGCTCTCTGGATGGTGAGTCCGCTTCAAAGTCCCAGGGCAAGGAAAACATCACCAAGATACTAAAGGAGTCGATACTCATTTATGTCCCAGGCACTAATATTCAGGGCTGGATGCGTGCTTTTGATATCGCATGTATGGCTCAAAGTCTGAATGGTCAGTCCAGAGCAGCAACATTACTGAGTCGCCTCCCATGGGAAGGGACTGAAGTCGTTGAAAGGATGCCTGAGAAAGACAGTCTGGCATATGAGTTCATGAAGGATGCCTTGATTAGGCAGTTTAGGTTGAAACTAGCTCAGCACTTGCTACGGCTCCATGAGAGCAAGAAGGTGGATGGAGTTCCTTTTGAGAAATGGGTCCATGACATAGTGAGAGACTGGAATGTGTGGGTGAGCAGGATGGAAGCAAAGGATTACCAGTCCCTACATCAGGCGATGATAGCAGCAAGTCTCTGAGAGGAGTACTCTAAACAACTCAGATAGTAATTGTCATACCTTGCTGAGAGGGATCCCAAATAACTTGCAATGTTGGAAGATAAGTGGCTTGCCAACAGAGTGAACAAGGGGCAGGAACAACAAAGTTCCAAACCCAAGGGGGAGAAGAACTTCCAGCAGCCTGGCCCTACACCAGAGGGCAAGGGCCAGTACAGTTCCCCAGGCTCTCAGCCAGTACAGGAGTATAAAGGGAATGGGGCCTCTAGTCATCACCAGAACGGGAAAAGGGTGAAGAATCCCTCCTCTCCCAAGGTGGTTAAATGCTATGTGTCACTGAGAGGTACGCTTAAAGCAGGACTCCCCAGTGAAAGACACGGTGCCAATGGCACCTGTGATAGCAAGTGTGCGGCTTTCAGTGGGGGCTGACCTGAAGGGAGGCTTGTATGAGTTTAACTTAGGCACCAGGGACCTCTGGAAACTTGACCCAGAAGCCTTTAAGCATATTCACCCTAACTCAAGGGGATATATGAGCGTAACAAGTATCAATAGAAAGAAGGTTCATACCATAAGGATACTGGTGCCCACAGGACTATGGTTGAATGGAAATATCTCAAACCCAAGGAGATCATCCCTGGTTCCTAGTGTTATGGACTCGTAGCTAGCAGTGATGACGTGGAGTAACATGTTGCCAGAGTGGAGGTAGAGGTGAATGGGAAGAAGGCTAAGGTAAAAATGGGGGTGTAGGAGAAACAGGGCACTGGGGGCTCTCTGTGGAATGATCTGGTTGAACCAGGGTTAGTACCAGGCCCTGAGGCCTATATGGCTTAGATTTCATTAGATGTGCTTACTAGGGCACAGACTGTTAAACCGCTTCCTAGTGAAGCGGGGACCACTCTAGCGAAAGAGAGACTATAGGAGAGTAATTTATGTTTGAAATGGGGGTAGCTAGTTGGCAGATGTAGGTAGCTTTGTCCAAGTAGAGACCCTTATTCCTAGTCAGGGTAAGGGAAATACACTTCTAAAATAACCCCTGCTCATCCCCTTGGTAGTTTGGCACGAGCAGCCAGGCTTATCTCAGAGGAAGTGTGTGAAGCATTTGTGAACAGTAATACAGTGAAAACACTACAAATGGACACCACACCAGTTTAGAAAAATAAGTATTCTTTATCTAAACCAAAACAAGACCAAAAAACAAAAAATCCACAATACAGTAATAAAAATAGTTCAGTTCAAAGCAGATTGCAGATGCAACCCTTTTCATACAAAGTACCTTAAATGCGTCACGCACACAAGCAAAAAGGGTCACAGGGAAGGTGATGCGTTGGTTCTTTATACTCAGGGAAGGTGATGCATCGGGTCCTTGCTCCGGGGGAGGTGAGGCATCGGTTCCTTACTGCTGCTCAGGGGAGGTGATGCGTTGGTTCCTAATCGGAGAGGAGATGATGCGTCGGTTCCTTACTGCTGCGTGGGGAGGTGATGTGTTGCTTTCTTACTGTGTCCCCCAATGATGTGACACACTTGGCAACTCGATGCGATGATCTGGGACGATGCGTGGGTTCTTGCAGCCCCAGGGCAAGCCTTGCATTGGAATAAGAGCGGTCATCACGGACTTCAGAGATCCGTGCACTCGATGTGGCGGGCAGCGATTTCTCGAGCAGCGGGCAGGCGCAGGGACGATTTTCTCCGGCGATGCGTCTGAAACAGGTGCGGATGCGTCGCACTTATTGAAGTTGTGTTACTTTTCCAGCTCCCAGTGGCAAACAGCCTCCAGAGGTCCAAAACAACAGCAGGCACCTCTGAGCAGGTCAGAACTCGCAGCAAGGAAGTTCAGGGGAGCGGGTGGTGAAGTTTTTGTGTCCATAAGACTTCAGAACAGGAGGCAAGCTCAATTTAAAGCCCTTGGAGATCTTTCTCAAGCAGGGGACACAGCAGACAGAAATGTCCTTTCTTCTTTCCTTGGCAGCAAGTAGCCACTACAGGCCGACCTCAGACAGCAAACAGCACAGGGGCAGCATTTCTCTTCAGCTTCTCTGGCTCTCTCCTTGGCAAAGGTTCATCTCGATTCACAGAAGTGATCTAAAAGTCTGGGGTCTAGACCCCTCTTTTTCTACTACAAAATCCTTTGTTCTCTGTGGCAAAGAGGCTCTGCGCTCAGTCAAACCAGTTCTGTCCTCTCTGGTGCAGCTTCCTGGTAGGAGGTGGAGAAAGCATTGTGGAAGGCAGACCAGGCCCATTCAGGTGAAAAGAAATCTCCTCCCCTACTTTAAATTCCACCCAGGTCTATTCAGCCCAGCCCTGACTCATCCAGACTCTCTGGAGCCACTGCACCTCCCCACCCCCTGTCACTTCAAAGCCAGACAGTCAATACATATCCTAGCAGAGGCACACTGTATTGGCTAAGCAAGAAAAGACCTACTTTCTAAAAGTGGTATTTTCAAACATAGAATGTAAAAATCACCCTCACTAAAAGATGCATTTTAACATTCAAGCATATCAAACTTTATTTTCCCATCTTTGTCCCAAGGTAGTTATGCTTATTAGAGGTTATAAGCTAACTCCCATTCTATCCTATGGGAACAGATAGTCTTACAATCATGAAAAACGAAATTGGCAGTATTTCACTATCAGGACATGCCACACACATCAGGGCATGTCCTACATTTCACATACACAGCACCGTGCCCACAGGGGTGCCTTGGGCCTAGGTTAGGGGTGACTAACATGTAAGAAAGGGACGAGTTAGGGCCCGGCAAGTGAGTGCACTTGTCAAGTCGACATGGCAGTACTAGACTGCACACAGGCACTGCAATGGCAGGCCTGAGTTACATTTACAGGCACAATCAGTACTGCAAGCCCACTAGCAACATTTGATTTACTCACACAGTGCACTGTACTAGGGACTGACTGGTAAATCAAACAGCCAATCATGGAATCACCAATCCATAACAATAATTTACATAGGGAGCACTTGTACTTTGGCACTGAACAGCAGTGGCAAATTGCCCAAAGCATCTAGAACAGCAAAACGAAATCCAACACACAGCAAAATACAGGAGGCAAAGGCAAAAAATGAAGGGGAAATGTATGCCAATAGTGCCAGTTCTAACAGTCCAGAACGAGAACCAAGGGCCGATTCTGAGAAGGCACCTGTCCTGGTGTCTGCACCTCCTGCTCCAGGTGGAGAGGGGGTGAACATCCAGAGGTGGATAAGGTGTTGGAGTCTGCGTCTCTGCCAGAGCTGCAGCAGCTGCTTGTGGCAAGGGGACAAGTCTTTTGAGGAGTTTTATATGGCACAGGCTGAGTGTCCTAAACTTGGCCTGTAGAAGACTGCTTATGAGCAGGTCTCTACTGGAGTAGTCAGAAGGCACAAGGTGGCTTGGGAAGATGGACTCATTTACAGTGAGCCCACTGACCCAGAGCCAGCAGAAGATCGGAGGCTTCTCAGGCGCACAGGAATTTCCTGTTGCAGCTAGCCCATGAAGTACCCTTAGCTGGTCACTTGGGCATCAAAAAGACAAAGGACAGGTTAGCACCTCTGTTTTACTGGCCAGGAGTTGGTCAGGATGTGGAGAAGTTTAGCTGTACCTATCTGGCTTTTCAGGCCAGCTGTTATGGGGGTACCTTTTGAAAGGGTGGCTATTGATATAGTTGGTCCGTCTGACCCTCCATCATCCTCAGGCAACAAATACATTCTTGTGGTGGATTATGCCACCAGGTACCCTGAGGTGGTGGCTTTGAGGAGCACTACTGCCTAGGTGGTAGCTAGCGGTACAAAAGGAGGTGGTAGCTAGGGCTCTTTTCCAAGGTTGTATTTCCGCAGACTGTGATTATCGATAGAGGAACCAACTTCATCTTGTCTTAAATGAAGGTCATGTGGGAAGAGATAGGTGTGACTTACCACTTCTCCACCGCTTACCACCCCATGACCATTGGTTTGGTGGAATGCTTCAATAAGACCTTAAAGAGTATGATGGGGACTCTGTCTGATACCCTCAAGAGAAAGTGGGAGCTCCTCTTGCCAAGCCTGTTGTTTGATTACAGGGAGAAACTGCAGAAAGGAGTAGGGTTCAGTCTGTTTTAACTTCTTTTTGAGCATCCTATCTGAGGTCCTTTAACCTTGGTTATGGAGGGCAACCCTAAGTCCCCTGCCCATGATTCGGCGGACTTTGTCCTGGGCCCCTGGAGACTGATGGCCCAGCTCATGAGGAAAGCAAAGAACAATCTTCAACCTAGCCAGAAGCTGATAAAGGAGTGGTATGGCCAAAAGGCTATGCTGACTGGGTATCAGGAGGAACAGGAAGTGTGGGTCCAGAGGCCGATTAGTCCCCGTGCTCTGGAGAACAAGTGGAGTGGCCCCTACAAAGTTGTTAGGAAGATTTCTGATGTCAACTATTTACTTGCCACAGGTGCTGCATGGAAGCCCCAAAGAACATTTCATCTTCATCGGCTGAAGCCGTGTCTTTGCAGGGATTGCACGGTTTATTTACTACAATGGCGAGGGAGTTAAGCTCACCTCCAATCTGACAACCTGAACAGCAGGTGGAGCGTGAAGAGCTTCTGGGGAGATTTTCCCATCTCTTTTCACTTACCCCAGGGCTGATGCCTGTCTATGTTCATGACATAGACACAGGGGACACCCTGACTGTTAAGAGCAGGGAGTACAGAATGTCAGACCGGGTCCAAGAGGGCATCTAGACTGAAGAGTCCAAGATGCTGGATCTGGGTGTTGTTTAACCCTGCCATAGTCCCTGGGCCAGCAGAGTAGTGTTAGTACCTAAACAAGTGTCAGCTGACCGGCACTTCTGTGTGAACTATTGCAGTCCAAATACTGTGAAAAAAACTGATGCCCATCCTATTCCCTGAGCTGGTGGATTGGTTGGATGTTGCAAAGTATGTCAGTGCTTTTGATCTAACCAGCGGTTTCTGGCAGATTGCCTTAACCCTTGATGCCATGAAGAAAACAGCATTTTCAACCCAAGGGGGCTTTACCAATTCAAATGTATGCCTTTTCGATTTTAGAATTCTCTGCTATTATCCAGTGCCTAGTCAACCATGTGTTGTCAGACCTCCTTGGCGGACCATATAGAACAAGTGGAGTAGGTGTTGGTAAGGATGCAGTGGGCCAATCTGACCATCAAGGTAACCAAGTGTCAAGTTGGGTAGTCCTCTGTTGTTTATCTTGGGCATCAGGTGGGCAATGGAAGGTTTGCCCCCTGGAGGCTAAAGTCCAAGCATGCTGGACTCAGAGATTCGCAATACCCTTGTAGGAGAGTAGGATCTGCCCCCATTTTTTGCTGATGTATCACTGTTTTGACTTAGACTGACTGGGATCCTGCTATCCAGGACCCCAGTCTATCTGCTTTCTCCTCTAAATTGATTGCATGTACTTTAGGTACATTCCAGAATGGATACTGGGGTACCCTTATCAGTCCCTAGTATGTGGTACATCATGTACCCAGGGCATAGGTACCCCAGAGGCCTTCCAGGGGTTGAAGCATGTATTGTGCCACCCCTGAGAGACCATTCAAAATGGCACCACATATCTGCTACTGCAGCCTGTGTAAGGTGGTGCATGCACCCTTTACTTAGATATAGGTTACCTATATCTATTCTAAATCACTGCACATATAAACCTATCAGTCACCCCCTAAGGCAGGCCTTTTCAACCCTGAAGGCAGGGTGCTGGGTTTTGTGTGAGAGGCTGCCCCTGCATGAGCAGAGCCCCTCTGCAGCCTTCGGAGCCTTTTCTCCGGGGCTGTCTATGATGCAGCCAACCATATATATTATGTCAATTATAACCTTGTGCTAAATGCTAACTTTAAAACGGCTGCTTAGAAACAGTTGTGTTTGGTGTCAAACACCTTGGAATCATACCTCCACACCAGTAACTGGTGTGGGAGGTATGATTCCTCCCTTCTAGAACCATTACTGTGGGTCACCGGTCTACCCGGTACCAGCTTTCTCGACCTGGGCAGCACAAAATGGATGCTGCCAGCCACAAACACAAGTCTCTCCTCCTGCTGATGAGCTGAGCTCGAGCAGAGGAAGGCCTGACAATAGGTTTCCTGTCACAGGGAGGGGTGACCACCTCCCAGACAGGCTTTAGTGTATTGGGGCTGGCTGGGTGCACTCTGAGAGTGCCAGAAAGTCTGCACTGGGGGCACATTTGGTGTCCCCGTGCATAGTCCAGCTCAAACCAGTTACAGGAGCCATTTGCTCCTGCTCTGGTGCGGAACTTGACAAAGGACATGGGTGTAGCCACCCCTCTGTCCTTTCCCTTCCCTAGGAGGGTCCCCAGAGTTAGTCCAGCCCCTTCTCTGAATATAAAGTGGGAAACCTGACTACAGGACTTTGGATTTTACCTGGACTAAATTCTGCAAGCAGAAACTAAGTACGTCAAGGGTCTACACTTCGCTAGACAACAGAAGAATCTCCCTTGGAGTAAAGAAGTTACTCCCCTGCAGCAGAAGGCACCGTAACGCATCTGACCGGTTTGCATTGCCCGAGCTCCTGAGGACTCTGAAGATTTCTGCAACACAGGAGGTGGGTTACCAAGCGTCTCTGAGGTAGATCTGCTCTTTCAGCAATCCTGAGACCAGTATCCCTTGTGGTGACCATGCAACCAGAACCCCTGTGCACTGTGTACTTTTGAAGCTGCATATGATTTTTGGCAATCCCTGAAGCTGTGCATTGGACTACGTGTACTCCTGGCCCCGAGGAGTATTTCCACTGAGGATTTACGGCCTCCACTCCACAAGAGCTCTGTGGGCTGGTGCTTTGTGACTCAGCTCAAGGTCCTTTTGCGGTCTGTGGGTCCTAGCGAGGGTAACTTTGATTTCCTGTGTGCTTTCCTGGTTGCTCCAGACATGCCCTGATTCCCCATAGCTTAGGGAGTCTCCTGGACCTTGCTGATCCTCACCGTAACTTGTTTACTCTGCCCACGTGGGTTGCATTTGCCAAGACTTGTTGGTGTTCAATCCAGACACTGACCCCTCAGCACTCGACATCCATCGTGGGACAGCTCACCTCCGGACTTTTGTCATAGTCGGCGTCTCCTGCTCCCCGTGGCTGCAGAGTCAAGCATTCTATGTTTGCACCTGAAGCACCTGACATCGGTGGGCATTCGTCGACCGAGCCCCTGGTCACCCTGAAGTGACCCAGACTCTGTCCCCTCTGCTTTCAGGTTTTTCTCACATCGGATCCAGGCTTGGATTCCACCGGACACTTTTCATCTTCCCAGCAGTTGCACTTCTTTGCATCATGCCATTGAAAACAACGAGGGTTTCCGACACCACTTAACCCCTATGCACCCGGCTCCTCTAGGATAGGAAACACGGGTACCTCGGTACTCACAAGGGTGCTGGCCTTAGAACCTTCTATGTTCCAAAGGGTTTGCTTGAAGTCCTCTCCGAAGTGTCCTTAAACTGTAATTTTTCAACCGCGACTTTCCCATAGAGTTGAACGGAACACGTGTCTTTGTTCTCACACTGCACCCGTCCTCTGTGGGCTCCCTGTGTCACTCCTTTGGGTGGTTCCTTGGGGTCCCAGTGATTCTGTGTGCTCTAGGCACTGTGTCTAGTGAAATCGTTGTTGTTATACCATTTTTTTAGTATATGGTTCAGTCTTTCCCTGGAACCCGCTGTGTATTGTGCTATTTACTGTTGTTTTATTGATTAAATATTGCGTGCGTTTAGCTCTAATCTCGTTTAGAGGTTAGTAGACAGTGTTTAGTAATAAATACATATTTTTTATATAACACTTGTGTGGTTCTCCTTTTCATTTGATTATTCAGGAGGTTCTGATCTGGTAAAACAAGATGCTTTACATTCATTCAAGACTTAGCCTGAAGGCTGCTCTCCAATGGTAATACTAGGATAGCGTTCATAAAGGTAATCTTTAACCTTATCATCGTAAGGGTTATTTGGACTGGTACAGGGTGCCCACTTTAACTAGTGGACAGCATATACCAGGCCAACTTCTCACAACCATGACCAAGGTAAGGGCCTTGATGGGCCTTACAGGTTACTATCAGAACTTTGTAGCAAACTATGGGACAATAGTTGCTCCATTAACAGCCATGACCTCTAAGAAGCAGCCCAGGAAGGTGAACTGAACCAAAGAGTGCCAGATGGCATTTGATGAATTGAAGACAGCACTGTGCAATGCATTTTTGTTGAAGGCCCCTGATTACAGTCAAACCTTCATTGTGCAGAGAGATGCTTCAGACAAAGGAGTTTGGGCAGTTCTTGCCCAGCTCAACGGGAAGGGAAGGGAGCATTTGGTGGCCTTCATTAGTCTCCGACTATTACTCATCAATCAGAACTGGCCTGCTGTTAGATCTGGGGGTCTCTAGTTGGCGGAGGTAGGTACCAATGTCCAAATAGGGACCCTTGCTTCTAGTCAGGGTAAGAGAGATTCTCTCTTTGGATAACCCCTGCTCACCCCCTTGGTAGCTTGGCACGAGCAGACAGGCTTATCAAAGGCAATGTGTAAAGTATTTGTACCAACACTCACAGTAACACAGTGAAAACCCCACAAATGGACTACGCACCAGTTTAGAAAAAGAAAGTATTTTTATCTATACTACACAAGACAAAAACGACAAAAATCCAACATACACTGTTCCAAAATAAGACTTTGAAAAGAGTTCAAGGGTTTGCACCAAAATGATCCACAGAGGCGTCATGTGTTGCCCAAAGTACCTGTATCTGTAGTAAGAGTTCCAAAAAACATCTCCAGCGCCGAAAAACAAAGAGGTGCGGCACTCCTGAGACCTTGGGAGGTGAGGTGGCGCCAAGTCCGTGCTGTAGGGGGAGAGCGGCATTGATTCTTTGTGCTGGGTCCGATGTGCAGGTTATGCACAGGTATGATGTGTAGATCATCGGGATGCGACGGCGTCAATGAGCGGTGTCGGCTTTGGTGTCGATGCGACATCGGTGAGCTTCTTGCGTCACCCTCGGTATTTATCGGTGCCGCGATAACGGGAGGCCAGCCTCTAGCAAGGACCCGGAGTCGATGAGAGGCGCTGGCATCAATCACGGCCGATCACTGCCGGCGTCGGCGGACGTCGTAGGGCATCGGAGCTGAGGAGCGGGGCAGGCGCTGAGCCATTGACTTCTCGAGCAGCTCCCAGCCTCGGTGCAGGTCACCGCGTCACAGCAGCGGCTGCGACGTCCTCGGAAATAAAGTTCTTTGGCTGCTTTTCTCTTGGTCAGCTCCCAAACAACCTCCATAGGCCCCACAACTGGATCAAGCACTCTAGGCAGGTCGGAACTCACACAGCAGAGTTCTGAGGGAAGCTGGGGGTATAGTCCTTTTGTGCCTGGGCCTTCAAAACAGGAGGCCAGCTCTTCTCAGGCCCTTGGATATCTCTTCAAGCATGGGACACAGCAACAGCAAACGTCCTTCCCCTCTCCTTGACAGAATAGCAACTACAGGTCAGCCCACAAACACAAAGCAGGGCAGTCCTTCTTCTTCAGTCTTCAAACTTTTCTTTTTGGCAGAGATTTCTTCTTGATTCCAGGATGATATAAAGTCTTGGGGTCTGGGCCCCAGTATGTATACCAATATTCTCTTTGTTCTCTGAAGGCAGAGAGGCCTTTGCCTAGTCCAAACCAGTCCTGGTCAGTCCTGGAGCCCTCTGTTTACATGACTCCTTCTTTCCTTTCACAGTGCAGGGCAGAGACATCAGACGCACCACAGGAGGTGGAGCCAGCATTGTGGAGGGAAGGCACAGCCCTATTCAGGTCCCTCGTGCAACTCCTCCCACCCATCTACATGTAGAACTCTCTATTCAGCACATTGCTGACTCACCCTGTCTCGTGGAATCCCCCAGCCCCTGTCACTCAAACTCCTGACAAGGAATACACAACCTAGCTGAGGCAGGTTTGGATAGTTAGGCAAGAAAATACCTACTTTCTAAAAGTGGTATTTTCAAACACAGAATGTTAAAACCAACTTCACTAAAAGATGTATTTTATCATTCTGAGTTCAGGCATGCTAAACTCGAATTTCTACCTAGTTCCCTGAGTCAGTTAGGATTATAAGATGGTATAATCAAACTGCCCATTCTGGCCTATGGGGAACAGGTAGCCTTGCAAAGGTGAAAAACTAAAATGGCTGTAATTCACTATCAGGACATGCCACATACATCAGGGAATGTCCTACCTTTTACCTAAAATGCACCGTGCCCTTGGGCCTACCATAGGGGTGACTAATATGCAGAAAAGGGAAGGTTTAGGGACTGGCAAGTGGGTGCACTTGCCCAGTCAACATGGCAGTTAGCAACTGCACACAGGCACTGCGGTGGCAGGCCTGAGACACCATTTTAGGACTACTCATGTGGGTGGCACAATCAGTGCTGCAGGCCCACTAGTAGCATTTGAATCACCATCCCTGGCACACTTAGTGCACTTTACTAGGGACCTACTGGTAAAATAAATATGCCAATCATGGATAACCAATCACAATAACAATTTATACAGAGAGCATATGCACTTTAGCACTGATCAGCAGTGGTAAAGTGCCCAGAGTTCTATTGCCAACAACCACAGGTCAGAAAAAATAAAGGAGGAAGAAGCAAAAAGTTTGGGGATAACCCTGAAAAAAAGGGCCATTTCCAACACAACCCCCTTCCAGCCTAAAGCCAGGGTAGACCAAACGATACCTCAATGGGATTCCCTGCTTAGGGCAATAGAACACAGAAACTGGCCCAAAGAGCAGGGAAATCTTCCTGTTCTACGCCTTCCTGAACCAGTTGGATCCCTCTATCCATACTCTTAGGGCCCACTAGGCAAAACCATGAGGGACCCTTCTCCTCACCTGGGGACCCCATCTGTGTAGTGCCTAGACTTACTTTGCTCACAGATGGGTCCACACTGGTAGACAGTACCCAGATGGCCAACACAGAGGTGTGGCCCAGTCCATCCCCAGGATGTGACTTCTGCCCCCCTCCCTGGGGCAACTGTCCACCAGGACAACCAGCCACAGTGGCCGCTGACATCGGCCAGTGATGAGAGCCAGGCCTCATGCCTGTCAGGCCTCTCTAACCTCTGTGGCGTCAGAGAGTGGGGGGCAGTAGCCCCAGGTGCCTGGCTCCTTTCCTTCACTCTCCCTCCTGCCAAGTCAGGTAGGGCATCCTGACACTGGCCCGCTAGCCCAGGGTCTGTATCCTCAGGCTAACCAGAGGTCATGGGCGAGGCTTTCCACTCCCTACCCCACCTTCTGGGTTCCCGCACTCTCCTCCCAGGAGAGGCACCCTCAGAACACAACTGTCCTACCAGTTCATGACCTTTCTCCAGCAACTGGTCTCCCAACCTAGGGTCTAAACCCTCGGGTTGCACCGGGGTCAGAGGCGAGGACTCACTCTCTCTGCACCCCCTTCCAGAGGGCTGCACCCCCCCAACTGGAGAGGTACCCCTGGAAGCCAAACCGGTCAGGACCCTGGTTACAGATGTCTTTACCTTCAGATCAGGCAGATCCTGAACCTGGCCTCCCAACTCAGGAACTAACCTGTGCGGTTGAACACCTGCCTGGCATGCTAGGCTGGTGACACATGACTCATGTGTCTTGTGACAGTCCGTCTGGCGCAGCTCTACCGACCCCTGTCCACCGGACAGTGCGCGAAGATCCCCCAGGACAGAACTGGTGTCACCATGGTCACTTCTGGGAGACTCAGCCCTTCTGGCTAGTCCCTGACCCACTGGTTCTCCCACTGGGGAACACATCCCCCTCTCATCCCTCAGTCTGGACTTCTGCACCCTCCCAACTGGAGCGGTGCCGCCAGACACCAGAACTACTGGAGCTCTGGTTCCAGATGCTCCTGGTTCTCCTGACATGAGGAGGTCCCCCTCAAATGCCCTGCAAGTATAGCCTAGTTACCCCAACCTGATGTTCCCTTAAGGAACCCTCCAGGCCCTGAGACTGGGTTTTGGCCACCTTGGGACCCACAGTCCCAAGCTCACTACTGCTCCACTGAGGCAGGACTTGAGCCCCTACACTCCTCCCACTACACTGGGACCTAACTGGGCTACACAGACCCTCTTCCACCTCATAGGTCTGGAAGATATCTGCGCCACTCCTTTTGGGATCACTCCCCAATGCCTCTTCAGACTCTCTGGAATCCACCAATCCACTGGTCTGCCTCCTGCGCAAATTCCCTGGACTCAGAGAACTCACACTCCACCGGGTGTTGGCATAGCTCTGGAAAACAGGGACTTAAAATATGCTCTCCAACAAATGCATCACACATCTCCCTACAAGGGTTAACCAAACCATCGTTCACCTCACCATCCAGTGCCTTGTACACATACCCCACACCACTCTCCTGAAACTGGCAAAACAGTATCTGACTGTCTCTGTCACACAACCCACACTCTTCTGGGCAGTCTTCACACTCACATACCAAGGTTTCTACCATGGGGGAACCCCTCTCCCTGCACCTCTCATCTAGAGTCAGTAGAGTGTCCCTCTCACCACTAGGAATATGGTCCCCTGTGTCAGTACCCCAATGTACTTCAGGGACACTGCACTCCACTGGAGCTACCTCATAAACCTGAACACCCTGGTGTACGCCAACCCCCTCCCTCAAGTCAGGTGCCACATCTCTGGGTTTTTGTACCTTTCTCTCAGCACAAGATACCATAATCATGCTGCCACCATCTGAGCTGGACTCCACCCCCAACTCAACAAAACTAACTTCCTGGGCTGAGACACTTATGGCCTCAAGCATCTCAAGCTCCAAATCAAGCTCCCTCATTCTCAATGCATCGGCCAAGGTCAATTTCAATTCTTCCGATGCATACATCTTCTTGCTCTCCTCTGCCTTGTTCTGGATTTCTATTTCCATCAGCTTTGTCTCAAGCCTAATGACTTCTAATTCATGATCTCTAACCCTTTGGTTTTCCTCCAACTCCTCTGGGGAAAAACGTCTAGTGGAATGGTTGCTGCCAGCCCTGGAAGCTGCTCTGGACACAGGCAGATCCTTTGACCTGAAACCATTCCCTTGGTCATCCTCATCCACCTCTGCATTATCTGTCTCTCCAGCATCTTTGGCCTCCGACCAGGCCCTTAAGCCCTTCCGTAGCTCCTCCTTCCTGGAGCTGCTCTCCATGGGACATCCAAAGCTCCTGCAGAACTGCTTGAGTTAACCTACTTTGTAATCGCTTTACATTTCAATATCAAACTCCAGTTCTGCAACATCAATTGCTGGTTTACCCTTCTGAGACATGATGGGTCGATGACTCGAGGATCAGATCAAAAATAGAACCAAAACAAAACACAGTATGTGGTTGCGTAGTGGTCTACACTAGACTAGTGATGTACACCAGTTACTGTGGGTCAAGTACAAATACAAGTTGTCTGTTAGTAATGGGGGGTGATTTTAATTTGCTATTAGATCCTACTAGAGAAAGCACTTACTCCTTTCCAGATGTTAAGCATCGCTTGCGTCTAGTCATGCATGACATCTGTAAATGGTTCTCATTGGTGGATATTGAACGCACACATCACCCAGCCCGCACAGCTTATACGCACTAATCTGGGTTCCACAACACTTGGACTAGGATAGACTATTGGTTAATTTCGCCGGGAGTCGCTGGTTGGTTCCGTGGCTTAGATACGATGCCACGTACATTTTTAGATCACTCTCCGGTCATACTTCGCATTAACATTCCTCAGCCTGGACGATATGAAAGGCAATGGCGTTTTCCTGGTAGGGCACTGCAAGATCCTGTGCTTCTTGGGAAGTTGAGAGAATCCATTGAGGCCTATTTTGAGATTAACACTGGGTCAGTGGATACCTGGGCGGTCCTTTTGGAAGGTTTGAAGGCCTATATCAGGGGTTTTGCATTGCTAAGAATGCGGGGGTCCTGAGGGATCTACGATCCACTTTGAGCCGTCTGGAATCCAACATATCCGCTCTGGATGTGAAGTTGCTGGACCATCTGTCGGAGGCTGGTGAGGCTCGTTGTTTGGCTTTAATGATGGAGTTTAGGGAGGCCGCGGAACGCAAACTCTTATTTCTCAGCAAGCAGCATGTGGCCAGGCGGTATGGTGAAGGTGAATGACCTGGCAAGATATTGGCGCATACACTTTGCCCCCCACATAGTAATGCCTATATTACAGAAATCAAGGGTCCAGACGATCATTTGATGAACTCTACTCCGGAGATATGCAACACTTTTCTGTCACATTTTAAAGCTCTATACACCACTAGGCTCTCCGGGGACCTTCGTGAACAGGGTGAATATATAGGCACGATCTCCCCACCTTTCCATCTGTCCCGCGGCACCCGACAGGGTTGCCCCTGTCCCCATTGCTTTTCATTGGAATCACAGGTGGATAGGTGGTTGCGGCTACCTTTATCCATAGCTGGCAGAGTGGCCATTATAAAAATGGTAGTCCTTCCGAGATTTTTGTATCTTTTTAATAACATTCCCCTTCCTCTTACCAGTCCTTTTATTTAAACTGCGCCTACTTCTTTTGCGCTTGGTATGGGGTAGAAAAAATCTGCGGGTGATTTGGAGGGTTTTAACACTGCCACCGGAGCGATGCGGACTGGGAATCCCAGATATGTATTTATACTATTTGACTGCACAGTGTTGTTACACCTATGCTTGGTCCCACCCAGACGCCAGAATCCCTTATTTGAAGCCAGAGGCATACCTGGTACTGCCGCAGAAATTGTCTACAGTATTACCTATAGGGGTCCCGAGGGACCCACTAGATATTCAAACTGTTTGTACCACTAGTTGGGCGAGGGACAAGTTGCGTAGGCTATTAGGAATCAACCTATTATACTCTCTGCAATGCCCACTCCCGAATCCCACATTGCATCCCATCACCAGTGAGGTTTTGGTGCAACGCACGCTGGCAAAGTTTCAGATTTCTCTAATTGGGGGCCTTTTTCCCAACAATCATGTTTTCTCGGTGTCTGAGGAGGCCCGGTTTCAGGACTGCTCCTTTATGGATGTCTTGGTGTTGCGTTGCATGCTTTCCATGTTGCGGGCTACCTTCCCCACATTTCCGATTTCTCCTACACCATTCACTCCACTATCGGTAATAATTGAAAGTCCAACGGGTGCACATTTGGTCTCCAAAATGTATAAGCAGTGCATTATGGATCTTTCCTTCTCTGACGTTAGGGTCAGTACGGCATGGGAGCGCGATCTGGGCCGTCCTATAACTGATGATCAATGGGAGCAGTATTGCAGGGTCACGAAAGAGGTGTCACTGAACAGTCGGCACAAGCTGTTGCATTTCAAATTTCTTCGCATGATGTACGATACCCCGGCTTGGTCACACAAGATAGACCCCTCTAGACCTCACATTTGTCGGAAATGTTATGCTACACACGCTGACTTCGCTCACCTTTCCTGGACCTGCCCCAAATTACAGCACTATTGGGTACGGGTGCACGACACGCTGGGAGATATACTTGCTATGACACTTGTTCGCATTCCTGAAATTGCGTGTTGGGATATATGATTAACTTCCCCAAAAAAGTCAGAAAGCTCGATGCACTGGGATTCCTACTGGCCAAACGGGAGGTGGCATTGCTCTGGGGTAACTGCAGGAAAGCCCCTACTTCCCATGCGTGGCTTCACAGTTTGGCGTACTGTAATGTGAACTGCGAGGAGTATGCTACTCTCGTGCCCAGCTCCTCCCGCCAGGTGGACATTTGGGGTCCATATAGAGCGTACATTACCCGTAGGCATGGCGAAGCAGATACACAAGTTGCCAGTGGCATTGTTCCAGAAGGAGTAGGCTAGGAATGCCGTTAAAATATTTGTATTCATTAGACATGATTTTACTAATGTGCTACCTAAATGGGTCGCTGTGGATTGAGACTTAAATTGGGAGGGGGCGGCGGGTTGGGTCCGGGAAATGAGAACGTTCATGACGGATCGTAGACATAGTGGCTTAACCTGACTATTTTTCCCACTTGTTTCTGTGGCCTGGGGTGATACCAGGTAATGTTTTTCGTCACCTCATATGTGTGAAGGCTTCTTACCATTGTACCAAATTGTGCATTGTTTATTGACATATATATGTGTAAAACTGAAAATAAAGCTGTAAAAAACGAAGTACAAATGCAAGTTCAAATCCCCGCGCTGCCACCAATGTTAGATCTGGGGGTCTCTAGTTGGCAGCGGTAGGTACCAATGTCCAAATAGGGACTCTTGCTTTTAGTCAGGGTAAGGGGGATACACTCTTTGGATAACCACTGCTCACCCCCTTGGTAGCTTGGCACGAGCAGACAGGCCTATCAAAGGCAATGTGTAAAGTATTTGTGCCAACACTGAAAGTAACACAGTGAAAACACCACAAATGGACCCCACATCAGTTTTAAAAAATTAAATATTTTAATCTAGACTACACAAGACCAAAACAACAAAAATCCAACATACACTGTTCCAAAATAAGACTTTAAAAAGAGTTCAAGGGTTTGCACCAAAATAATCCACGGAGGCGTCATGTGTTGCCCAAAGTGCCTGTATCTGTAGTAATAGTTCCAAAAAACAGCTGCAGCATCAAAAAACAAAGAGGTGCGGCACTCTTGAGACCTTGGGGAAGCGAGGCGGCGTCGAGGGGAAGAGGGGTGTTGAGTCTTTGTGCTGGGTCCGATGCGCAGGTGATGCACAGGTACGATGTGTAGATCCACTGGATGCGACGGAGTCAATGAGCGGCGTCGATGCGACGTCGGTGAGCTTCTTGCGTCACCCTTGGCGGTTATCGGCGCAGCTGTAACAGGAGGCCCGCCTACAGCAAGGACCCGGAGTCGATGTGAGGCTCTGGCGTTGATCACGGACGATCACTGCCGGCAACTAATCAACAGTGGTAAAGTGCCCAGAGTCCTATTGCCAACAACCACAAGTCAGAAAAAATAAAGGAGGAAGAAGCAAAACGTTTGGGGATAACCCTGCAAAAAGGGCCATTTCCAACACCTGCTGATGAAAAAGAATGCTTTGCCATATTGTGGGCCCCTCAAAGAGTCACGCTTTACTTGTTTGGCGCAAGGTCTGTGGTACAGCCAGATCACCAGCCCCTCAAGTGGTTCATGGCAATGAAGGGGGAAACCCAAAGTTGCTCAGGTGTTCCATATCTCTGCAGGGTCTAGATTTCACTGTGGAAAATAATGCAGGCTTACAGCACGGTAATGCAGATTGCCTTTCCTGCCTGGTTACCCAATCAGATGATCGGTCTTTCCCACCTGGGAGAAAGTATGAGCCATTCTGATCTGGGGGGCATATGTTGGACAGGAAGTCTTCTGCATATCTCTGGAGAACGTGCTTCCCCTACCTTAGGCTGATCTCCAGGCAAGTCACTTAAAAGTTTCTGTGTGGGCTCTAGATCCCTACCTCAGTGAGCATGAAAATCATGCATGTCCACTGAGGGTTTTCAAGTTTACATGGACTGAGACCCTAGAGCTGGGCTCTGAGGTCGAGGGGAGCATGCCTAGTGCACCCTGATTTCACAGAGGGTGACTACTGCCCTCTCTACCCAAGCTGTGGTAGACTGATAGTGGTGGCAGCAATAAATATATAGTCAGGTATCCCTGTATTCTAAGAAGGGTAGGTTACTAGCCACCCTCTTGATCAAGTCTGTGCAGTCTCCCTTGCCTGTGGTCCGGTTGCCTTTGTATACCTGGAATGTGTGTTTGAGTCAGGATGGTGAGCTGAGCCATTGTGAGCTGCTCTGCTGACATTCCAGCTCCCCTTGGCCCCTCCCTATTTCTTGAAGAAGCCTGCTGGCTGGGGGTAGACTCTCGCTCTTATCTGTGTTTAGCTGCACTAACTCTGCTAGGAGCGACCCTTCGTCTTTATGTTGGGTGATGGCCAGGGCCCCCTACTCTGGAATTAATTAAAATTCCTCTCTTGGGAATAGCAGGACTGGCACTAAGCGCTTGTCCGGGGAAAGACAGTAAGTCACCCTTTGCATGTTTTGGACATGCAGTGAACATGACACAATGAGTGCCTCATGATTGGAGGGGCACCCAGGATTCAAAAGTAGCAGACCCTCTGATTGGATCAGCCTATCAATAAGAGGTGGTAATAGTCTGACTAACGGTCAGTTTTTGTTCAAGACTGGTCTACTTATGAAGGAGATCCACACATTGTGTGTCCAAGAAGCCAGCCACGACCCGTGGTGTGACGGCAAGATTAGAAACGTGCTCACTACGTCTGAAACTTAAAGAAGTTTTCTCTATGACTGATGGATTATTCTGCAAAGGAATTCGCCAGTTTGATGAAAAAGCAAAGGCATCGGTCAGCATCAGTCAGCGGACTTGCTGTTCATGTGAGACTTGTGGAGCGGCCGCTTGGGAACACCAGGAAACTGCAGACAGCTGCTCAAGATAAAGAAGCTTGCAGCACATCAACGGAAGCAGAGGGCGATGGGGATGCTTGATCCCAGTCCTTGAACATGAGATCACTATGCCCGGACCCCACTCCTGTGCTGTGGGAGCCTGTGTGGTACTTCCAGTTACAGCCTGTAGCTGGTGAAGAGTGTCCGGTGGTACAGGCCCCACCTACCTTTTTGTGACATCATAGGATATTGGGTTATTCTGGTAATGTGGCCAGCCACTACCCTCCTATAGCTAGCCAGTCGCTACTGGACTAGTGGAACTCCAGTGAACTGTGCCTAGATATCAAGTACGTATGATCAGATCTCTGATGTCACTAGACCTGTGTCCTCGCTTATGTTTCTTTGTGTGGCAGGTTAAGGGCTGATCAAGAACGTCTGATTTCACATCAAATTCTGGAACTATATAATTTCAATACAGGATTGGTATCATGGCTCTAGCAAATGAAAGCAACTCTGTGAAACATGGTCTGTAATATGCAATGCTAGTTGTGTATCTACTTGTTAACTGTGTTTGTTTTATAGTGCTTAGCGTCTAGGTGCTATAACACTGTTTAAGGTCAGAACTATGGCTCAGAGGGTTGTAGAGAAATCTGGTTTTCACTGTTTATCCTAGTTTTATGTGTAGTATAATACTCTTGTGTGAATTGAAGTACTTTTCTTTTTTAAAGGTACAGCACTCTCTGGACATTGATTTTATCAGCTGGTAGTACAGAATGCACTGTATTCTGAATGTCTACCCCCTCACCTCCTTAAGTAAGCCTTGGACTACTCTGCCTCGCTACCCTGAGAGAGTCAAGTGCTGGAGAGGAGTATTTTGTTATCCAGTTTTGGGTCCACCAGTACTGAGGCCCCAGGACACCAGCGGAGAACACTCCAGTTGATGCGATTGGAGCACAGTAACCCCTGAGTGCCCTGGTTCTCAGGAAGCCGGGTTTAACACATGTATAGAAGAGGGAACCAGAAACTCTTCTCTGAGCATCAAATTCTGTTATTGATCTTTTGTATTGCATTTTGTATTTGGTCAAAAAAGGAAGCTGAGCTCAACCATGCAGTTGTGAGAGATTGACTCGATTGTGACCATGGATTGAAAATTCCATGGCTAAAGTATATTAGAGATAGATTTGATTTTGTAAACTTAACCCCTTCCACGCTCATGACGAGCTGGGCTCGTCATGGCGTAGCCTCCTCGCACGCTGATGACGAGCCCAGCTCGTCACGTAAAGTGCGGTTTGAAAAAACTCAGCACAGGAGCGGAATTGGTGCAGCCGCGATGGTGTTAAAATGATATACAATGACTGTTTTCTGTTGGAAGCGAGTGCGTCACAAGCTTACCCATTGTTTTAACAACACAAACCAATTATATTGTACTCAAGAACGGTTGCAATGCTATTTACAAACTGTATAAGACCCTTCGGGATGTTGTTGAGACACGTTGCTTAACTGATGTAACTGTATACGATATGTGACGTACAAGTGAGATGTTAATATCATGCCTTTTCCTTACATGGATACTTGATGTGAAAAATCAGTAAAAAGATATTTTTTAAAAAAAGTATATTAGAGATACCACTTTGGCTCTGAGCTGCACACACTTGTTTGAGAACCTGGAAAGTATCACCAAGAAAGATAAAAGCTGGACCTATGAATGTTTTTCTTCACACAGACAAGCCTCTAGGGTGGCTGTGGAAGTGGTGAAGTCATCTGTAAGAGATTATTGTTTGGTTCAGAAGACAGCCAGGATTGCCCCATACCTATTATTTCTGCATAACGTGTACAAACCCAACTTACTGACTCGCTTTAGGTTAGAAACGATACGCTGGATGTTGTGTTTTATTTAAGGGAAATACTCCTTAAACGATATTTGTATTTTGCCCATGGGACGAGCAATCAAACCAGACCTTATTGCACATTGTTTTCTTTTGCAAGTTCTATCTTCCTTCACCAGGAAATGTATATTGCCTCTTACAGCAGCTAAATGACCAAGACACCTGTTATTTAGTTGGCCATTTTTCAAGGGGTATTTTAAGTGTGAGAAAGGCAATGTTATTCTAACCAACGAATGCTCAATTCTACTTATATCTTATGTCCTGGCTTTTGTGACTGTATTGTTTTATATCATTTCACGGTTTTAGAATAGGTCTTTTTTAATGTTTTTGTGCCTGGTATGAATCCAATTTTTATTGCTGTATTTAAAAAAAAAAATTATTTGACTGTTTTATATCAATCTGTGAGTGTTTTAAATCATGTACGTCTTTTATGATCATCTAGGAAATGATCAAATAAAGATTATATGATTGATTAATTAGAAATCCATCATATATAAAACTTTATAAATAAATATCTAAGTCACAATATGAAGTACGTACATTTCACCCTGACTGTGGAGTACCCCGTGGTCTGACTGTTACCCGAGCTCTCATACCTTACCAATGATGTGAGATGAATTATTTTTACTATAACTGTGACAAACGTCATACTCTACTTGTTACATGAGGTCTGTACCTAGTAATATAAGTGCTGAGTAAGGTATACACATCTTTCTTTACACCTCATACCCTGCCTGTAATACCAAGCAAGTTCCTCATGCCCAAACCGCAGTGTGAGGTAAGTATACCTTCCTCTAGCTGGAGTGAGTCTCAAATCATCCCATACAATGACACATTAACCCCTTCAATGCTGATGACGAGCTCGTCATCACCCACGGGTGGCGTGTGCATGTAACGCGGAAAAGTGAAAAAAGCTGCGCAGCGCAAAAATCGCCGCAGCAGCGATGCGGTTAAGTACCTCATACCATACTTGAACCTCTAAGCCATTCACGCATGCCTAATTCCATGTCTGTGATATCAAGTAAGCCCTGAGACCATATCAACAGTCTGAGGTAAGTACACCATGCCGAAGGTGCGCCAAGTACAATGCTTTACCTGTGACACAAGGTCACAGGTAAAGCAACCTCATAACCAGGGCCACTGGAATTATGCGAGTGTGCTGCGATTCTCGCATAAGTATAGATTTGCAGCATTTGTCACATTATCCATCATGTGCTGTATAATCTGCTGATTTTAACAAAGTTACTAAAAATGCAGCAACACATATTGCGTGCAGTGTAAGGCCATTTATAATGCCGGACTGGTCACCTTTCTGTTGCTTATTGCTATATTTGGGTATTAAACCAGGACTAATGATGTGCAAGCAATGACCATACACTGTTAGCAAGTTTAAAAATGTAGAAATAATGAAGTGAAACTATAACAAAATGTGCTGCATAATTTTGCTTTTCTCGCCGCATAATTTGCTCAACACTGCAGCATAATTGTTCCTCTCTTGACGCATAATTCCAGTGGCCCTGCTCATACCGTACCGTAGGTGCACCAAGTGAAATGCTTTACCTGTGACACAAGGTAGGAGTACCTCATACCATAGTTAAGGAGTGCGGCAGGTGCACCTGAACAAAGTCGTGGGAATCTCATAATCTGCTAAATCTACGTTAGTCGATGGAGTTCTTGTGTCCATCATGCGGGTCACGGTGTACAGAAATAAAGAGTGAGACCTACCAAATACGGGTGACTGCGCAGGGAGAAAGCACCTGCAGAAGGGGGGGGGGTGCAAAAGCAATCTGGGGGTAATTGAAGTAAGGTGAGGTTAATTTCAGGTGTGAGAAAGCTACATTGAAGCCGTTTTATGGGGTTAAAATCAGTAGTCTCTCGCCTGAATAGGGTCCGTGGGTATGTATGGATGTGCCAAGTCAGTAGGCCGGCCTACTGCGGAGCGGGCGCAACGGGCACCGCCCGAAGATCTTTCGGGAAGACGAGCATCCGTGACGCAGGCCCCCTCGGCGCCCACGTGCCCGTTCCCGGGATCCTTTTTAGCGCCTCTCCTGCCAGGGCCTTTGACAAGGTTGGGCGTCCAGGACGGCGCTGACGGACGGGCTCAGCGCGCTCCCCGCGCGCCCGTGGAAAGAAATCAATAATTCTGACCTTTAACTGGCTGCGGCGCTTCCATGCGCAACGTGTTCGCCTCAAAGTGAGAGAGAGAAAAAAAATTAGCCGGCCTGATTAATTTGGATCTCCTTGACAAGGCGGCCGTCGAGGACCCAAGAAAAATGGCGCAGGGGCTGCGAATTATCCGTGCTCGTTGGGCTGGCTCCAACCACCCCCAGGGGCCCGCGCAGATACATATTCCAGAGTCATAGCCTGGCCGGCTGAATATGCGCTGGTTTGGGAGCGAGGGAGCTTCTGTCTCCTAAGCCTCCGCGGCTAGCTGCCTCATGGTAGGTAACTCGAGCAGTCCGAGAGCCCATGGGAGCCCTCGCGCTGCCTCCCTGTCCATCATGCATGTATTTATTTATTTATTTTTGAAGTTTTATATAGCGCGGACCACGCGTCTCTCCGTCGTTCTTCCACTATCCGTCCCTCATCCCTCCCACCCTCTCTGCTGCTGCTCTCCACCTGTCTGACAGCTCATAAACCTGTCGTCTGATTGGCTGTCAGGTACCTGTCCTTCGATAGCGCCGCAATCAGCAGGAAATGCCAACTGCATGCATCTATGACAAGCCCGAAAACAAGGGGCTCGGGGAGGCGGGGGGCCTCGCGTATCCCAGCCCCTTGCGCCGACCCCCATGTGCCAATCATCCCGTGCTTTCCCAGAGGTTGGCAGACACCGACTGGCCCTGCCGCAGCCATCTCCCTGCGCTGCCGGGGGTCTCCCTGGCACTGTACAGGAGAGACTGTCGTGCGCAGTCTATAGGGAGACTCTGAAGTTCTGTTAGAAAATAGCAGTTGACGCAAGGGACAAAAGAAACAACAGCAAAGGGGAAAATAAAATGAAAAAATACAGACTTCCCAAAAAATCTTCTCAAAATATAGACTGCCAAAATATCGACTTTACATTAATCACTTTCAGTAAAAATGTTGCCTTACATCTAAGCCTACTATGAAACATTTTCCTTCAAATGTGCAATAAGTGGAATTACAATAGCAAATTGGCTTGGATGACAACGGGGAGGGGGGGGGGACGTGGCTTTATTTAAGAAGCTAATTCGCAGTTTTTATTACAATATTTATGTAATGCGAAATGTTAAAAAACATTTTCGGGTGGTACCAAGTAAACTCCACAGGGGTCGGCCTATGGGGTAATCAGGCAGTTCCCGATGGGCTGGTCTGACAGGTCATTGTGAAAGCCAGTTTTTTGGCTGTTTGTGGGCCTGTTTTATGTGCTTGTGGGCCAGTTTTAACAGTTGATTTCCCTATTATTCAATGTGCAAAAACAAGACCCTCTGCAAGTAATCAGGACTCCAAGGGCAGGGAAAATGTACTATATGCAAAACACCCTATGGCAGTCTATATTTCACTTTACATCTAGTGCTATGTATACATGACTAGAAAGCCAAGCAGCACAACATTTAAACAAGCATTTGCAATGCAATATGTCTCCCATTAGGAAAGTTTGAGCTATTGGTATTGTAAATGACACATTTTTTATTTATGTTTTGTTTTTGAAAATAGTTAAATTAATATCTTTGTCATTTACAATGCCAATAGTTATACCTTTAGCAAATGTGACACCTATAGCATTTGAAATGCAATATGTGTTGTATTTACGTGACTTACATGTATTGATATTGCAAATAACAATGGCTTTTAATTTTTTTCCAATAATTAATACTTAAATAAAAGTTATTGTAATTTATAATGGCTACAGCTTAAAGTTTTGTAAATAACTTTTGTGAAGATTATGTTCAGTGTATTTTATTGTGATGAAAATCCAAGAACAGAAGTGAAATATTAACATCTTTTTGTTACATTTATAATAAAGCTTGAAACATTGAGAGAACATATTTGAACCAGGTGTTGTTGAATGGTTGCACAGATTGATGCTGTGGTGGCGCTGAATGCTGTTGTGATGGCGAACGAGTGATGCTGTGGCGTTCAGTGGTGCTGTGGTAGTAGATAGTGATGTTGTGGTGCCCCTGAGTGATGCTGTGGTGGTGCGGAGTGATGCTGTATGATATGCTATGTTTTGTTTTGCTATCCTATGTTTTGTTTTATTATGCTATGCTATGTTTTGCTATCCTATGCTTTGATTTGTTATGCTATGCTATGCTATGGAGAAGTGTGGCTCACTGGTTAGAGGAGGCAGACCTGGAAGCAGAGGTCAGCCCGGGACCAGGGTTCAATTCCCGGCTCGGTGGGGTCTTGAGTCCTAAAATGTCCATGGACTCGACAATTCTCGCTCCGGTGCCTACTTGATTCACAGGTTCACACTCTGCGACTCTGGGCAATAGCTTGCTTAATCTCCACAACGGCCCCTCGCAGCGGGATGCCTGGCTTTCACCTTGCGGATACCCTGCCAGGGTTATCTCACAAGGGAATACCAGGACGGGTTCCCTAAGCAAGCGCTTAGAGGCCGGTTGGTGATTTGCGCTATATAAATACCTGTACATTTACATTTTGCTATGCTATGCTTTGTTATGCTATGCTATGTTTTGTTATGCTATGCTATGTTTTGTTGTGTTTGGTATGCTATGTTTTGCTATGCTATTATATGTTTTGTTTTGCTATGCTATGTTTTGTTGTGTTTTGTTAAGCTATGCTATGTTTTGTTATGTTTTGCTATGTTTTGTTTTGCTATGTTTTGTTATATTATGCTATGTTTTGTTATGCTATGCTATGTTTTGTTTTGTTTTGTTATGTTATGCTATGTTTTGTTGTGTTTTATTATGCTATGCTTTGTTTTGCTATGCTATGTTTTGTTATGCTATGTTTTGTTATGCTATGCTATGCTATGTTTTGTTATACTATGTTATGTTTTGTTGTGTTTTATTATGCTATGCTTTGTTTTGCTATGTCATGTTATGTTATGCTATGCTATGTTTTGTTGTGTTTGGTATGCTATGTTTTGCTATGCTATTATATGTTTTGTTATGCTATGCTATTTTTTGTTGTGTTTTGTTATGCTATGCTGTGCTTTGCTGTGTTTTGCTATGCTATGTTTTGTTTTGTTATGCTTTGTTATGCTATGCTATGCTATGTTTTGTTATACTATGTTATGTTTTGTTGTGTTTTATTATGCTATGCTTTGTTTTGCTATGTCATGTTATGTTATGCTATGCTATGTTTTGTTGTGTTTGGTATGCTATGTTTTGCTATGCTATTATATGTTTTGTTTTGCTATGCTATGTTTTGTTGTGTTTTGTTAAGCTATGCTATGTTTTGTTATGTTTTGCTATGTTTTGTTTTGCTATGTTTTGTTATATTATGCTATGTTTTGTTATGCTATGCTTTGTTTTGTTTTGTTATGTTATGCTATGTTTTGTTGTGTTTTATTATGCTATGCTTTGTTTTGCTATGCTATGTTTTGTTATGCTATGTTTTGTTATGCTATGCTATGCTATGTTTTGTTATACTATGTTATGTTTTGTTGTGTTTTATTATGCTATGCTTTGTTTTGCTATGTCATGTTATGTTATGCTATGCTATGTTTTGTTGTGTTTGGTATGCTATGTTTTGCTATGCTATTATATGTTTTGTTATGCTATGCTATTTTTTGTTGTGTTTTGTTATGCTATGCTATGCTTTGCTGTGTTTTGCTATGCTATGTTTTGTTTTGTTATGCTATGTTTTGTTTTGCTATCCTATGCTTTGTCTTGGTATGCTATGCTATGTTTTGTTGTGCTATGCTAGTGAGGGCGTGTGAGTGTGTGTGAGGGTGAGTAAGGGCGAGGGGGTGTGAGGGTGAGGGGGTGGGTGTGTGAGGGGGTGTGTGAGGGTGAGGGTGTGTGAGGTTGAGGGTGAGGGTGTGTGAGGGTGAGAGCGTGTGTGAGGGTGAGAGGTTGTGAGGGTGAGAGGGTGTGTGAGGGTGAGAGGGTGTGTGAGGGTGAGAGGGTGAGTGAGGGTGTGTTTATACAAAGGAAGGCTCGTTTTTACACAGTGATACATACATCCACCCACCTTAAACCTAAAAGGACTACCCTGCCAATGATTCTACACACCACCTGTACCTCTCAAGAAGGCTATTGTGTGCCCTTACAGTACCCCCTTTAGTACCCATGCTTCCTGGTCTGCGAGGTCACCCAATTGATACTTCCTAAGTCTTCCACTTGAAGCAAATGTTCAAAAGGTGAGCTGCCCCAAACCAGTTCTTCAGGGCGCAACTGTGAAGAGATGAAGAAAATCATGGAAGCAGGTGTGTCAATTCCTCTGTGCAGCTCATCGCAATTATTACCCTTTCACTGACCTTCCAAAGCACATAAAGACTGGCTCATGCCATTTCAATATTGGTTTTGCTAGTTGTGGGCCATGAGCCCCATATTACTTCTCAGTTTAAAATTCTTTTTGTGCATTTTATATAACAAAAATAGCAAGACATAACGTGCTCTCCCACCCCACCCCACCAGCATGGGCATCTGTCCCTTCTGTCTGAGGGGGTGAGAGGCTGAGTGAGGGCCTCCGTCGGATGTCACTCCACAAGAAGGCCCTTGAGATGGAAGCCTCTGGAGACGTTCCTTTGGCCAGTCTCTTTCATGCATCGGGAACCACGTCTCAAAGAGGAACCCTAACAAAGAGGGTGGGGGCTCGTTGTCTCCCAAGCAAGGTGGCAGCAGTTTCAGCCTTTAATTCTAGTCCTAAGTTTAGCACCAGGGACTGGTAACGGGCTGTCCTATTCCTGGAACGTGGTTGCTCAACTGCTGCTTCAGAGCTCTTAATGTCCAAAAAAGTGCAAAGTACTGGATCCAGAAGCCTGAACTGCTTGGCACTGGGGCCCAGGCACAACGGCAGATCCCATTCAGAGGGTGTGCCACCTTCAGAACCCTTGGGGCCAACAAACCAAGCAGGAATTGTTTTCAAGCTCACATATTCAGGTTTTATACGCTGAGAGGGAACATCTGATAGTCTCTAATGAGGATTAAAAAGGCCAATGCCAGACTTGCCAACTCTAGGCAGAAAGTTACTAGGCATTACAGGGCTTGCCTTGCACAGGGCACTAAAACAGGCCTTCTCCAGGTGTGGTTGCTGGTCAGATCTCTGGTCAGATGTATATCATAGTGCAGAACCCAGATAAGGATAAAACTGCTACAAGATCTCTGCAAAGTAGCTGCCCTGGACTGCTCCAAGGATAGGGAGGCCAGCGGCCTCAGACCTAATGCAGAGAACCTCCATCCTATGCAGGGCATATGGAATCATGGGGTTCTGCAACTGGGGCGTGTGGATTTGCTGTGTTTACCACATAATGCATCCTCTATTGCATATCTTCAGATTTTAACAAAACTCAAATGGATCAAATGAGAGGAAAATGGTTCCGACACGTGTTCCCGCACAGTGGATGGCCCCATGCAAAGGTTGACTGATCATCTTTCATTTGCCTATCGACGTGTTTTGTTGTTAAACTGGTACTAAAGAGGCGAAGTCTTTGCCCAGTGTTACCATGTGTAAAAATTGACAAAGTAGAACTATCACAAAATAAACTGCATTGCGCTGCATAATTTGCCAAGCTGGATAATTTAGTTAACTCTGGCACATATTTCCAGTGCCCCTGATCCCGTGTTACCTCCAGTGTGTACTCGTACAGTGCACAGTTCAAGCAGAACATGGGCTGTACACATGCCCAACCTTACACAAAAACTCAGCGCACAAGTGCACACTCAGGGTGAACTGAGGTTCTTCCTGTTATGGGGGAATGTACAGATTTAGAGACAGGACCTGGGGGTCTCTCTTAGTATGTTGAGGACATCCTCTGCTTTAGGTTACGTTAGTCCTGGGGTGCAGTTGAGTTCAACAGAGTCTATAGTGTCACTGGGGATCTACAGATGACCGCCACCTCAGTGCACTAGAATGAACAGACTAAGGAGAGAGCAGGAAAATCATGAAAGCGCACACCATGCCCGGGCCCTCCAACTCACAACGGACGCACACGTTTTTGCACCCACACACCGGTGTTATAATGCAATTAAAAATGTGCATGCACATGTACATTGGTGCATAGAAGTACAATCACAAACATGCAGGCTGATGCCCACTGGTGCACATGCAAACTATCAGTCATACGCTCCACGTATGGGTGTGAACACAGTGCAGCTCGGTGAGGTCATGTTATGGGTGACATCTTTCATCAGTCCTGGCTTCTTACATAGCTCAGATGCCAACAGGTCTAAGGGGCCATAGAAGTGGTCCATACATTCCATTCCATTACTCAGGCATGGCTGCATGTGGAATGATTCTGCACGGGGGGTTTTGGCAGCACGGTTGGGTGTTGGACACTTGCTTCTTCATGGTTGGCTTGTGGTAGGATGTGCTGACAGACCTGGTTATATCTTTATTATCCCAAAAATGCTGGTTTGAGGCATTGTTAGGTGGGGAGCGGTTCTGGCTGGATGTGGATTGATTCCTTATAGAAGGTTGTTTGGGGCATGGGTGGAAGATTAAAGGTTTCATAGATGGTGGTTTTGGGGTAGGATCAGGGGGCTGAATGGGGAAGATTCATCACTGGGCGGGGGTGAAGGCCGAGCTGTTTGCAGTGAATTCAGAGAGGGGGGCTCGAGCACAGATGTTTGGCAGCAGCTCGTCCATAAATGTTTGGGGGGCCCGGCTGAATCAACGCATCATATACTCAGTGACTGGATTATTGCGTTGCTCCAATTTCTGTAAAGCGCTCTGATACCTTCGGGTATGGCTAGCGCTATATAAAAACGATACAAATATAACAGTGATTACATGCATGGGAAAGGTAGGTGGAAGACTGCTTGGGTGACTGACACGTGTGTGTGTGTGTGTCTGGGGGTGATTTAATTAGGAGTGGCACTTTACCTGGGGGTGATTTGAGGGCTGCACAATTGCTGTTTAAGTAATTCCTCAACTGGCAGTACTATGAGTGTGGTCAAAGTTGAGTGCCAAACCATTCCAAACTGCTGGGGGATGATGAGTGAACTCGTTCACGGTGTTTGTAGGGGGTCACTCTTGGACGTATACTGAGAGTGCTGTGGAACCGTCCTGGGTCGATGCCAAACAGGTCTATACAGGCTAGGGGCCCTGTCAGTGGTGTCACAAGATATTTTTTTAAGAGGCAGACAAATAGGCCCCAGATAAAAGCTGTGGGGACACATATAAAAGACAATCACAAAACGTGTGCATATGTGTAAAAAATACACACTCCAACCATGGCCGGACATTCCTTTTATTCTATCGGTCATTCCCCTGGTAGGTTGGAGCCCTTGGAGGTAGTTCTGAAAGCTCTTTTGAAAGCTCTGGGGTACTCCTGGTACCCCTGTCACTTTCTGTAGCTGCCTGAGGTTGATTGCAGCAGTCATGGGGTAAATTAAATGAGGAAGAGGAGGAGGGAGGGAAGGGAACAGTAGTAGCAAAGTGATCAGGGAGGGAGAAGAGAAAGAGGAGAGAAAAAGAGAATGGATGGATGAAAGGAAGAAGAAAGACTGCAAGGAGATGAGGGGATCAGGGCCAGTTTGAGCATTTTTGCCAGGGCTCTTTTGATTCCGCAGTCCGACCGACATTAGCGCATACAAAGTCATTGAAACATTTCAAGCAGACTGAATTAAACATTGCTCATGTGTGTGGCGGGGTAGTGGTCTTCAGAGTGTCTCAATCACTCCAGTTTTCCTCTTCACTCTTCATTCTTCTGCAGCCTCTCACAGCTAGACACGTCATTTTTCTCCTGGTATCTTTTGAAACCCTCCATCTGCATATTTCACACCTCATCTCTTTACTCTTCAGAACCTTCTTTTTTACTCTTTCCTGCACGTACTTCCTCCCTTCTCCCCTCACGTTCCACTACACACAACGCACCAGCTGACATGTAAGCACTGCCTTTTCTTTGTCTATCATCCAGGCAGTGCTTAGACAGATGTGTACCTTCCTCACACACCTTTGTATTGAATCATATTTGCAATTGGCACACCTGAGCAGAGAGGCCAAGAATTGGATGAGCATGTATTCAGAACCCCTTTATGACCTACTGACAGGTTCTGTAATTGATTCACTCTGCTTTTGGCATGAACTCCACAGATCTCAATCGTTGTCCATTATAAACACCTACCCACACCCTGAACTCACACAAACATACAGAAGTGACTCTTTTCACAATACATGAATAATGTGTTGCATGAAAGAAACTACAGAAACACAGCATCCTGGAAAAAACCTTACTCTTAGGGAATTCAAGAGTAAGTGTGTCATTCGCCTTACTGCAAGAAAGGAAATGGGCCCACTGGCTGCTGTTTGAATGATAAAATACAGAAATAATCAGGGTTCAGTGCACCCCCCAGGCCTCTGGGTCCCCGTGACTCTGCACCAATGAAAGCTACGTCCCAGGATGTCATGCATGGGGATGCTGGGGGCATGGTTGATGTAGCGGAAGGGTACAGTCAGAGGTCGTCAGTTTCATACCTGGTAGGGCTGTGGCCCAGTTGAACTGCAAGCCACCGCTACGCATCTGGCGAAGCAGGTGGTAGGTGGAAGGGAGGGTGCAGGGGACGGTGTACAGCAAGCGGTTCCATGAATGCCATCGAGTGAGTCGCCTTCGTATTCTCAGCACGGTCAGCCGAGTGGGAGCACGGGGGCCTTGATTGGCCTATTTGTATTTCAGGCTGAAGGCTCACGATCCGGCTGCGGATGGAAAAGGCAAATTTGACATTTTTAAATCCAAATACTTAAAAAAAATCAATGTGGCCGTGAGAGGCGGCGGCAGCAGTCGATGCTGTGATTCCGGGGTTAGCCAGGCCTGGGGGGAGCTGTAAATCAAGGGACCTGATAGCCAGCCGGGCCACCGAGGAGGAGCCCGCTTGTGCGCCTTCAATCCCACAAGCCAACAAAATAAATTAAAGGGATTGTGAATTTTCTCATCGCCACCGAGGATGGCAGAGCCTTTCTTTCTTGGATCTGTGGGCGCTGGGTTTGTGACCAGGGTTGTCACAGGTTTTAATCAGGGCCACCGCAATTATGTGGCAGGGGAGAACCAATTTATGCGGCAGGGTTGACTTTTATATATCATTTATTGGTCCATGTTTATTCAACACAAGTCCAGAAATAACAACCGGTGGCAGGTTATCTCCTCCTCTAGCCCCGTACAAATGCCAAACTCCGGTGCTCAAGATTCCAATTACCTCATCACATTCCATACATGCACAAAACAATATTGACTAAATCATGTGGCATGAAAAGCCAATCTATGTGGCCTAATGCAGCACTTTTTAGATAGAATTACTTTATTATTTTGGATTTTTTTTACACATATTAATAGGGCCTTGGCAAATATTTCACTTCGTTAATACTAGTTTAACAATCAAATACAGAAATTAGCAATGAGAAAGATGACGAGTTAGCCTTTGCAAAGGGCCTTCCACTTACTACCGCTAATTAGGCATTGGAGCACTTTTCGCAAGTAGCACGCTACTTTTGAACCCAAAGTGGATTAGTTGTGATTAGTATAGGGAAATCTAAGTTTTTAATTAACATGTTTTAAGTAACTTTTGATCGTATGAGCTAGAAACAATATTTTCTTTGTTAAAATCAGCATATTATGCAGCAGATGATGGATTATGTAATAAATGCGACAACCCCACAATTCGGCAAAAAAAGGCCCCACCCACAGAATTACATAATTCCAGTGTGCCTGGTTTTATTGAGGGCCGGCCTGATACACTGATACACTCCAACACCCTAGCACACCTCCCTGTCCTGCCCCATGCATCTCCAGTACCCTCAACCTGCTCCATCATCAAATGTCACCTCTCTCAAACACTAATGAATTTTATTTTGTGCAGTAATGGAAAATTTCCCACTTTGAGGAGGAAGTGTTATATTAGCAAGAGATTCTTCCAGTGGAATTTTCTCCGCCCTAGGATTGGCCCCCTGTTGGAAGGCGGTGACCCCAGGGGTCAAGAGGTCTCTCCTAACCGCCTGGAACCTCCTCTCCCACAACTACTGCAGAGTCTTATCGAGGGGGAGTCCTCGCCGGGGAGGACTGATCGTACCCACTGTCGACACACCACACTTATGAACGGACACCACACCGTGATTCTTTATCAGAAAAGACTTTATCAAGATATAAGGTAGGGAGCATTACACAGCGATCGAGGGATCGCGAAAGTCTCGTAACGAGGGCTCGGGGAAGCGGGACAGTCTTAGGAGGCCAGCTGGTACACCACGCACCCAGCGCACCGTTCTCAATCCTCGAACTGGGAGGTACGGGGGCTGGCGATGGGACTTGCCATCCTACTCACTTCTGTTCAAGATGATCGTGAGGGTAGCGTCGATGGTCCAGCCGGACCAGAGAGATCGTCAAGCCGCGACGAGGTCAGCAGGGCTTGGTCAGGAGTACTCCGTCGTACTCGTAAGCAGGTGGAGCCGCGACAGCGTCAGCCGGGCTCCGGTGGTTCAGGTCTTGTGCTTCAAGAGGGGGCCGCGACAGCGTCAGCAGGGCTCCGGTGGTTCAGGTCTTGTGCTTCAAGAGGGGGCCTCGACAGCGTCAGCAGGGCTCCGGTGGTTCAGGTCTTGTGCTTCAAGAGGGGGCCGCGACAGCGTCAGCAGGGCTGCGGTGGTTCAGGTCTTGTGCTTCAAGAGGGGGCCGCGACAGCGTCAGCAGGGCTCCGGTGGTTCAGGTCTTGTGCTTCAAGAGGGGGCAGCGACAGCGTCAGCAGGGATCCGGTGGTTCAGGTCATGCAGATTTGAGAATGAGCCGCGACGACGTCAGCAGGGCTCAGTGGGTCAGAGTCTGTTCTCCTCAAGGTCAGCCGCGATCAGATCAGCAGGGCTTTCTTGTCCAAGATACAACTGCCGACTGGAGGGAAGGCAGGCTGTCTTATAGTCCTGGAGCTCTTTGATGTCCGGACCCTCATAGGCAGGAGGCCGGAGGTCCGAGGGCCAGGCGCCTGATTGTCTGGGCGGTTGGTTCTTTGATGCTTTGGACCATGCGTCCAGGGAATCCCAGACGCCCATCAGGACCTGGAGCCAGCTCACTAGGAGGCCCAAGGTGCGATCGAAACCAGCCCTCAGGGATAGTTCCGAGGTGTGAGGGGAACCAGTTCCTCGGGAGAGGCCGGAGCTGTGATGGAAGTCTTGGTTTCGGGTACTTGGTGAGTCGTTCACCCCCCGGGTGGAGCTGGGCGCGCCGGACGCCCAGGCTTAGCTGTAGCCAGGAGAGGCCAGGAGCTGCCGAAAGGAAAGAAGGCGGCCGGCCAGCCGGGGTGGCCAAACATGGAGTCTGATGGTCAGGTGCACGGGTGCAGGCACGCGGTCTGTAGATCATCTCAGGTCCGGAGTAAGAGTGTCCTGTACAGTTCTGAGGGGGCCCCGGACGGGGTGTCCATAGAGCAGCTTTGTCCGATTTGGCACTTACTAGCATTAATGGTGAGCCCGGCTCGACGCAGGGCGTCCAACACCTCCCAAAGGTGGTGCAGGTGCTCGGGCCAGTGAGCACTGAACACCGCAATGTCGTCTAGTTAGGCCGCACTGAAACCTTCCAACCCGGCCAGGACCTGGTTGACCAGTCGCTGGAAGGTGGCGGGGTACCCCAAGGATTTCTGGGGTACCTCCCGGTAGGCGAACAGGAGACAGGGTAGGAGGACGTCCCACTTGCGTCGCAAGGGTTCCTCGAGACCCATGATCATCCCTTTCAGGGTGCGGTTGAACCGCTCAACCAGGCCGTTGCCCTGGGGATGGTAGGGGGTGGTAAACTGGTATGACACCCCACACTGTTGCCAGAGGGACTTCATGTACCCGGATATAAAGTTCATGCCTGGGTCGCTTACCACTTCTCGGGGGAATCCCACCCGTGAGAATATCCCCATGAGGGCCCGGCCCACGACCGGGGCCATCACGGTCCGGAGGGGGATGGCTTCGGGGTATCGGGTGGCGTGATCGACCAGAACCAGAATGAACCGGTGGCCTAAGGAGGTCCGGGGGTCCAGAGGTCCGACGATGTCGATCCCCACCCTCTCAAAGGGGGTACTGACAACTGGAAAGGGCTGGAGGGGAGCCTTGCGCTTGCCTCCGCTTTTGCCGCTAGCCTGACACGTGGGGCAGGACTTGCAGTGATGTTCCACATCAGCCCGCATGTGGGGCCAGTAGAAATGGGTCACTAGTCGTTGGAAGGTCTTATCTTGGCCCAGATGTCCTGCCAGGGGCACATCGTGGGCCAGGTTGAGGAGGAGTCAGCGGAAATGTAGGGGTACCACCAGCACACGGGCTGACCCTAGTTCTGCGGTCTTCTGTTCACTGTACAGTAGGCCGTTTTCCCAGTAAAGGTAATGGGAGCCGGACTCGTCTCCAGCGGCCTGGGCTGCGGCCTGTCGGCGGAGCCCCTCTAGGGCAGGGCAGGAGGTCTGCTCTTGGCAGAACTCCTCTTGGGACGGTCCTCCCTCTTGGCCCACTGGGCCAACTCGGGGAGATCTGCTAGGGTCGGGACTGGTTCGACAGCGGGTCCGTGGGGACCTTCATCGGATGCGTTCTCTTCAAGGGAGGGCTGGTCGAGGACCGTGGGGTGCTCGCCGCCCTCGGGGACATCAGGGGCTGAACTGGGGAACTCAGGCTCTTCGTTCCCGGGGTTGGACATTCTGGCGGTCATGGCCCGGGTGCTCACACAGGCCCATTGGGGCAGTCCTAACATTGCTAAATGGGTCCTTCTCTCTACCTCTTTCCACTGGGAACTCTCTAAGTCATTCCCCAGGAGGCAGTCTACAGGCATGTCCGTGCGGACCGCGACCTGCAGATCGCCCAAGACCCCCTCCCACTCGAACGGGACCTGGGCTATCCTGCAGGTGCGGACGGAATTATCGGCTGCTATCACCCGACAGGAGGTGTGGGGGATGATCATGGACTCAGGAACTAGCGCGTACCTAACAGACGTGATGCTGGCTCCTGTGTCCCGAAGGGCTCCTATGCTGCACCCGTTAACCTTTACTGTCTGGCGGTACTTTTCGGTGTTGTCGGGCAGATAATCTCCGGGGATCATCTCACTATTCCCCAGGGAGGCTAGGACCATGGCTGCGGGTTCCCACTCCCCCTGTTCTTCTATTTCTTCCTCTTCTAAGGCTACTGACGATATCTGTCTAGTGGAGGGCCCAGTGGGAGTGGATTTCGGGGTCAGGAGACATCGGGGGTCACCGGCATAGTGCCCGGGTTGCTGACACTTGAAGCACGTGGAGTTGGGACGGAGCCCCGGGGGTCCTGCACTCGGGACGGCTCTCGTAGCGGGAGGAGAGCGTGGGGTCTGGTTTCTGGGAGGACTGCGCTGGGGCACTGACTGGGAACCTTGTTGCTTGCCCCGACCTCCCCCACCCCGCTGGCGTGAAGATCCTTGGTCGATCCGCTGAGTGTCTCCCCCGGGCCCCTTCGGGACTCGGATGGCCACCCATCGATCGGCTTCCACAGCCAGTTTCCGTGGGTTGGCGAGCTTGCTGTCTAGGAGATGCTGTCTTAGTTCCGCAAAGCAATTGGCGGACAAGTGCTCGTAAGCCACTAAGTCAACTAGGCCTTCGAAGGTGGTCACATTGCTGCCCTTGATCCACCCGTCTAGGGCCCGGGTGTAGTAGTTCACATAGTCTACCCAGGTGGTGCCAGGAATCTTTTTGCACTCCCTAAACCGCTGGCGGTACATTTCCGGTGTGAGGCCGTAGCGGAATAGGAGGGCGTCTTTCATGTGGGGGTAGGCGTTCATGTGTGCCGTCGGTAGGTCCAGCAGGGTGTCTCTCCCCTCGCTGAGGAAGCGGCTCCACAGGCCGGCCCCCCAATCCTTCTCGGGGACCCGGTGAGCGGACATGGCCACCTTGTAGGCTTTGAACCACTGCTGGATGTCGTCCCCTTTGTAAAATTCCTTTACAACGTCCTTGGGGATATGCACCTTCGTTTCTTTGGGGACCACCTGCTCCCCAATGCCCGGTGATCCGGTTGCGTCTTTTCTTGCTTTTAATTCGAGCTGTTTGAGGCTGCGCTCGTGCTCGAGCTGAAGTTTCCGTCCTTCATGCTCCCTCTGGAGCTTCTTCTCCTCTAGTTCTCCTTGGAGCCGCAACTGCTCCACCGCCAACTTCTTTTCTGCGAGTTTGAGTTCGCCCTCCAATTTGAGGCGTGCCAGTTCGAGCTCATGGCTTCGGTCACGTTCTCGATCGGCCATCTCCTCCGATGACCGCTCTCTCCCGGTTGCTGGGCTCCGGGACGGTTGTTGGACTCTCTCACCGGTCGGTGTACCGGGTTCGGTCTGTGATCTTCCTCCCTCGTCTTCGATCGGGGGAAGAGGTGCTCCGGACTCGACCCAAGCGGTAAGCGCTTTCTGGAAATCATCCTTGGTGCTTAGTCCGGTACTCGGGATACTCAGTTCTTTGCAGAACTGTTTCAGCTCTCTATGGGTGTAGTCTTCCAGGAGGTCCTTGTCGAAGGTTGTCTTTACACTAGATTCTGTAGCCGTCATTGTTGCTCTTCTTTTCTTGTGCTTTTGCTGCGTGTGGGTTCAGGTAGTGTGTCAGTGGTACGATCTTTTTAGACGTAGGTTCGTATCTCGTCGCTGCCACCAATGTTGGAGGGCGGTGACCCCAGGGGTCAAGAGGTCTCTCCTAACCGCCTGGAACCTCCTCTCCCACAACTACTGCCGAGTCTTATCGAGGGGGAGTCCTCGCCGGGGAGGACTGATCGTACCCACTGTCGACACAACACACTTATGAACGGACACCACACCGTGATTCTTTATCAGAAAAGACTTTATCAAGATATAAAGTAGGGAGAATTACACAGCGATCGAGGGATCGCGAAAGTCTCGTAATGAGGGCTCAGGAAGCGGGACAGTCTTAGGAGGCCAGCTGGTACACCACGTACCCAGCGCACAGTTCTCAATCCTCGAACTGGGGGGTACGGGGGCTGGCGATGGGACTTGCCGTCCTACTCACTTCTGTTCAAGATGATCGTGAGGGTAGCGTTGATGGTCCAGCCGGACCAGAGAGTTCGTCAAGCCGCGACGAGGTCAGCAGGGCTTAGTCAGGAGTACTCCGTCGTACTCGTAAGCAGGTGTAACCGCGACAGCGTCAGCAGGGCTCCGATGGTTTAGGTCTTGTGGTTCAAGAGGGGGCCGCGACAGCGTCAGCAGGGCTCCGGTGGTTCAGGTCTTGTGCTTTAAGAGGGGGCCGCGACAGCGTCAGCAGGGCTCTGGTGGTTCAGGTCTTGTGCTTCAAGAGGGGGCCGCGACAGCGTCAGCAGGGCTCCGGTGGTTCAGGTCTTGTGCTTCAAGAGGGGGCCGCGACAGCGTCAGCAGGGATCCGGTGGTTCAGGTCTTGCAGATTTGAGAATGAGTCGCGACGACGTCAGCAGGGCTCAGTGGGTCAGAGTCTGTTCTCCTCAAGGTCAGCCGCGATCAGATCAGCAGGGCTTTCTTGTCCAAGATACAACTGCCGACTGGAGGGAAGGCAGGCTGTCTTACAGTCCTGGAGCTCTTTGATGTCCGGACCCTCATAGGCAGGAGGCCGGAGGTCCGAGGGCCAGGCGCCTGATTGTCTGGGCGGTTGGTTCTTTGATGCTTTGGACCATGCGTCCAGGGAATCCCAGACGCCCATCAGGACCTGGAGCCAGCTCACTAGGAGGCCCAAGGTGCGATCGAAACCAGCCCTCAGGGATAGTTCCGAGGTGTGAGGGGAACCAGTTCCTCGGGAGGGGGCCGGAGGTGTGATGGAAGTCTTGGTTTCGGGTACTTGGTGAGTCGTTCACCCCCCGGGTGGAGCTGGGCGCACCGGACGCCCAGGCTTAGCTGTAGCCAGGAGAGGCCAGGAGCTGCCGAAAGGAAAGAAGGCGGCCGGCCAGCCGGGGTGGCCAAACATGGAGTCTGATGGTCACGTGCACGGGTGCAGGCACGCGGTCTGGAGATCGTCTCAGGTCCGGAGTAAGAGTGTCCTGTACAGTTCTGGGTGGACGGGAATCAGTTCCACCCATAGTTCTGGAGCGGCGGAGATCCGCGAGGACCACGCCACGAGGCCGGGTCCAACACCCCCCATTATGAGATGGTCAGTACTTGGGGCTGATAATACCATGGCCGTAGTTTATTTTATTTTATTTAATGCGATTTTATATAGCGCAAACTTTACCCAAAGGTATCAGAGCGCCTTACATAAGAACCAGTTGCAAAACAAAAGCACTTAGGATTACATGCGTTACATAAAAGATACAAACAGAAATAATTGCAAATGTACAAGATGTAAAGTCACACAAGGAAGAGATATAAACAGAAAGAAAAATTGCAAATGTACAGATAGTAAAGTCACTCAAGGAAGAGATACAAATGGAAATACTCTAAGAGTCACATAGGAATGGTAGAGAGTACAAAGGTCTACTGCATATACTAGTGATTAGAGTTATCTCTTTATACATAGGGAAGGGATACAAATGGATATACTCTAAGAGTCACATAGGAATGGTAGTGAGTACAATGGTCTACAGCATATACTAGTGATTAGAGTTATCTCTATATACATATAAATATATACAAATAGTAGAATTGGGTGGGAGTAGGGAGGGTGGGAGGGATACTGGGGTATGGAAAAAAGGCAAATCAGAAACATCTGAGGATCATCAAGGGGGAACGAGGAAGAAGGGTAAAGGCCGAGGAAACGGACAAGATGGTGGGCCAGGGTCAGGAGAAGGAAGCGGCTGAGAGAAGCAGCAAAATGGCGGCCATAGAGGAGCAGTGCAGAGGGGGGCAGCCACTGGAGCAAGGAGGGAAAGGGATTGGTGGACCACCGAACCCAAAACTAGTCGATTAGATGGGCAAAACTCTCAGGGGCCACTGGGCAGCAGAGTCGCTGAGGATGTTCAAAGGCACAGTCTCTGGGTCGCAAGGGCAGCCGTGCCCCCCAGGCTGCACGCAGCACGCCAAATGTCTATGAAAGTCTGCGAGGGTGTCAGAGACGCAGTCCAGGAAGGCGCGCACCCCCAGGTTAAGACAGCAGTAGTGTTGAGATTCTCCCCGAAACTGCACCCCTGTACCTTGCAATACGGAAAGGACACAGCAGCGGAGTGGCTGTAAGATGAAGCGTCCTCATATCGCCTCTTAGTTATTTGGCATCCCTATGCTGAGGGCGAGACGGCTGGAAGTGAAAGTAGTGAAGGGTGAGCGCTGCAATGCAGGGCCCACCAGTTGATGCAAAGGTTCAGCAGTGCGCAGATCGATCCGGCAAAATCAGTGGTACTGGTGGTCTGTAGTCGCCGCTATCTTGGAACCAGGAAGGCTACGAGTTAGCGCCATGTGGTGAGTTCCGCAGAGGAGAACAGGGGTACGCATTGTTACTCGCGCTGGTGCCCCCGGATCCGACCATACACTGCCAGATTCCAGGAGTTCGCCAGGCGAACAGCGGGAGTCAGCGGCCCAATGTCGCAAGGGCGCCGCCATCTTTGAGTCAGGCGAACGACCGCAAGGTGTCCCTGCCAGGTAAGCCTCTCGCTGAAGAGCAGGGAGCTCTTCTCTACACATTGCGCTGGAAACCGGCTCACCTTGAGTGCGAGAGTCGGCAAGGAGAAACCCAGGTACCGGGAGCGCCGTCCTCACCAGATCCAATGCTCGGGTCGATCGGCAGCCGCAATTTTAGCCCGCGGTCTGAGAGCCTCACGGGGACACTCCCACCGATGGAAGAGCAGGTAAGCTCCACCAGACTGTGCGTTACTGATTCAAGCCAATATCTGCACTCAAATTCCCAACTATCACACGTTTTTGGGTCCTTATGTTGACCATTTGCACCACATAATACGTTTGTGGCAGGGTACCCTGTCCTCCCAAACTCTACATCAGGTGGTGACATTCACAATTTAACAACTTTACTACCTCTTTGTCACATTTTTTTCACAACTGAATGAGTTGAGTGTGGGTGCTTTCTTGATGAAGAGTGAGGGAAATCCATCGTTTTGGAATCTCTCCGGAAAAAGACAATTGCAATTTTTGCCTGGACTATAACACACGAACACATTTTGCTTCTGGAGGAGTGAGCAACCCTAGAGATCTTTCGTTTTTTTAGACAGACCGCTTTATATGTGATGCAAGTGAGCTTGAAAGAGCATCTTGCTTCAATGAGGAGCCATCAGAGATAAGTTAGTCCTGGGGTGAAGTGGTTTTTACTGCAGGTGCCTGCCACATGATATGCAGGTGTATGCTAATTGCTTTAGGGGTGAAAGGCTGAAAGCCTGACTTCGGGGAGGCCAGGCAAGAGAGCATCACCATAGTTGATTCTCTTAACACTAGGGCTACCACAACATTTTTAAAGTCTTACTTATAAATGCAAGTTTTTACTTTTTTAGGGATAGACAAGGCAAGATTTTTTAAAAATGTTTTTACGATTTGAAACTTCACTTGTTTAAACATTAAATCTTTTAAAATTGACCTTTTAAATGATTTGTATGTTGATGTGTTAGAGCTCACACTGGTATTGTTCTGCCAATTGGTTCCGAGTTATCGCGCTAGTGTTGGAACCTCTGACATTTGTAATACGAGATTCTCTGCAGTAAAGTCTTTTAACCCACTGACGTACCTCACTTGCATTATAACTATAAGGGAAATCGCTTTGAATTGAAACTGTGCAGTGCGTTTATTATTCTCTTGAACAGTCTTAGAGTAGACTCTTACCTACAGGATACAAAAATACATATTTGTTATGCTATCTCATACGTTTTAAAATCTATGACGTGCAGTTTAGATGCACAATTCTGCAATGGGTTTATTACTTCCATGTGGTATTTCATTGGCATTTTAACCTGTTAGTAATTTTAATCTGTTTCAGCTAATGAAACAATTTTTTGTTAAAATTTGCAAATTACTCAGCAGATGATGGATTATGTAGCAAGTGTGTGTGTTATGACCAGATTCTCAGACCAGATAGAACCAGCTCACCAGAGCACCACCAACCTGGCCAAAACGTAACCACCTCCCTCCTCAGGACCCATCTATCCAGGTACCTGGGTACCTACCTGAGGATGGGGAACTCGCAATATACAAGCTCATATCATTAGAAACACCACTAAATCTATAGGGATTACTAGGAATACTCACTGATTACTAAGGACGTCCATGCCCTACACCACACTCATACCTCGTAGTCTCGCGACCACATGGGTCCAGACTAATCTACCCTGGGGCAGTTCTGATTATTTACCATTACACACTGACTACAGTCAATGCTCGCTCGGCACCTTTGCAATCCTGCGTGCCTACACACTGGGCTGCAGCCCTAGTGCTCTCTTTCTCACAGCCCGGTCCACAATCCGGCGGACCTAAGCACTGGTGTCCTCCCCAGTGTTCTCTAACTCACAGCCCGGTCCACAATCCGGCGGACCTACACATCAGGCTTCCACCTGATGCTCTCTTTAACGCTGCTTACCAACAACGATCACTTTCCTATGAATACCTTCAGCTCTCTCTCTCTCTATGTTGGGAAGTTTCTCTCACTATTCACTACTACAATAATATTATGGAATGGCCGAATTACTTAGTGTCTATCTATTTTCTTAGCTCAAGGGCTCCTCTCTCTCCCTAATTATTCAGTGGCTACTTACCTGATCAGGGGCAGCATCTGTTCTGGCTGTAACACCTGACTAGAAGGAAAGGTTACCTGTGCTTTAAGAACAAGAGACACACACTGTATGCAAGAGTTATTCCCTGATTTAAACGCTCTCTATCATAAGAACAACACATGCACACTGGTTCACTAAGAACTGGGGTATCTTTATTACAATAACAATAGAATGGGAATAGACACATACACAGATCTGCGGGGTCTCTGTAACTAACAGGAACTGTAACACACCGCTGAAAGAAAAGGGATTAGACATACAGTATAAGGACAAGGTTAATGTTTGGAAATACAGAAAGATATCACCTGAGGGGTATGAGGTCTTGCTATAGCTGTCATCTGGGCTTCTCTCTCGTCTGTGCCTTAGCTCGTCTTAGATCCTCTCCTGCACTCTTGGACACACATCTGCGCTGATCACTCTGCACTGGATTCCTCTCCCCCACGATCTCTCTCCACCTTCCAACTTCAGTCTAATGGTTTCTGCTGCTCTGATAATCGTTCGCTCCACTAGCTTCTTCACTCTATCTGATTGTCTCCATGCCAATGTCCAATTCACTCCAGCTGCTCCCACAGATTAATCCACTATATAACTTCAGTCTCTTCTAAAAGACATTACTTCAGATTCCAGCTATTCACAACTCCTCCTGATAAGTAACTGCTTCTGACTGCTTCCTTCAGTTCCAGCTCACTGTCTGTCTGTCTGTCTTCTCTCTGTTCCAAGCATCTTCTGTCTCTTCTCCTCCTGCAACTCCACTCCTCTCCTCTGCTCCAATTCAACATAAACTCTTTCTGATTCTCCACTCCTTCTGCAACTCCACTCCTCTCCTCTGCTTCAATCCACCTCAACTGCTTCCAGCTCAAACTCTTTCCAGCTCGAACTCTCTCCGCTCCTCCAACTCAACTGCTTCTGCAACTCCAGCTCAACTCACTGCAACTCCAGCTCAACTCTTTCTAGCTCGAACTCTTTCTGCAACTCCAGCTCAACTGCTTCTGCAACTCCAGCTCAACTCACTGCAACTCCAGCTCAACTCTTTCTAGCTCGAACTCTTTCTGCAACTCCAGCTCAACTAACTAACTCCGCCTCTGCCCTTCACTAATATGGAATGCACTTCCCTCTTGGAAATTTCCAACAGAGGGATGCCTCCCACCGAATTCCAGTGCCAGCTCCAGGGCCCCTCGCGCAACCGCAGTGCGCATCGCATGTTACGTCTGAACCCAAGAGACAAACACATTCCTCGGATAAGAACCAGTCCTGGCTGGTTTTCCCCTAGCAGACAACAGGCTTAGCTATAAACATTACCTTTACCCTTCAAGCATCTCAGCTCTGCAGGGATAGAAAGCAAAATGGAGTCTCTCTAGTTCTGGGCCTTGTAGGCCTGAGAAGGATGAAATAACCCTTAGCTCTGTCAGAGTACCTACACAAACCATACCAATGTGTAAAATAAAGTCAGGACCACAGGATCCACCCTCTACTATAGGCAGGATAATGAAAGGAAACATAATTATGTCAAAGCCAATAGGCAATAGATGGATTAGAGTCAAGAATAAGGGATCTATAATCATATAAAGCAGCTATCCTCTTCTAGGTCTGGAAAAAAGGGCTTAAAAGGGCCAACACAAGGTAAGAATACAGATTATGGATGTGAGCAAGCTTAAAGTCTTCATCACTCCGAAATAGAGCCAAAAACCATGTCAGAACAGTGTGAAATCCATGATTATGCAGAAAATACCGCCACCACAGAATCAAATAATTCCAGTGGTCCTACATATATACCTTTCCTCCGGTGAATAGATTTGCAACAGTTCCTCAGTGCCCATGATCCTTTACAGCCACAGCTTCCAGTGAATCTGTTTGCAGGCCTCAGCTACCATACTTAGCCACAGACTTTTGTTCTAACAGGTGCCTTTTGCCCCCCTAGACCCCTTACAACTTTGGTTTATGTTCACCATTTTGCCACCCCTGCACGCAGCAGAGCCAAATGTGTATTCCTGACTCACACTAAATAACTCAGTGTGTAGTAATTTTATAGCTATTCAATCTCTAGCGGAACATTGCGCAGGATAATATGCTGCATGGCTAAACACTTCTAAGGTCCCAAAGGCAATACCAATTGCATTGCAAAGGCTTGTTTTTCTCTGACTTCAAAGAAAGATAATTTATGTGACAATCTTGCTGGATAGTGGGGGTAGGTAAGAAAGAGGTTTTTTTCTAGCACACAACACAATTTAAATGAACTCTGTAAGTCTTTCATAATAGATCAGAATTAGGAACGCAAATGAAGCACATTCCACTGTACTCTGCACCACTCCACTTTACACCACACCACCACACTCTGCACCAATGTACTCTACTCTGCATCACTGCATTCTGCACCACTCAAATCTACGCCACTGCACTCTATGCCACTTCACACTACGCCTTTCTACTCTACCCTGTACCACTCTACGCCAATGCACTCTTTGCCACTCTTCTCTACACCACTGCACTCTTCGCTAATGAACTCTACACCACCCCAGTCTGGTCCACACCAATCCACTCTGCACAACACCACTCAATGCCACTGTACTCTATGCCACTCTGCAAAACCACACTCTACGTCACTACACCTTATGCCAATACACTCTACGTCAATGCACTTTACTCTGTAACACTCAAATCTATGCCCCGGCACTCTACACCAATCCACTGTACACCACTCAAATCTACTCTGCACCACTGCACTCTACACCACTTTACTTTACGCATTATACTCTACGCCACTCTACGCAACTGTACTCTACCCTGCACCACTCCACTTTACGACACTTCACTCTACTATAAAACAATTTACTCTACGCCACTGCACTGTATGCCATTCAGTTCAGTTTCTGTACTGCTGGCCGGCCTAAACCCTGTTTGTGTGGGATGCAAGATGGAGTGGACCTCTAAAAAAGCAGACAGAAGTTTATTCACATATTTCTAGAGTGTTTTTCCTCTCCCCGAGAGTAGTGAAATAGGACAGTAGTTCTCTGCTTTAAGATGGTCTGCCATGGGTTTCTTTAAAAGTGGTTTTACCACAGCATGTTTCCATGCCACTGGAACCAAGCCACTATGAAGGGAGCAGTTAAATATTCATCAGTGTGGCTGAAATTATACAACCCCCTTTCCCCAATATATCTGCAGGGGCTGGATCAAATGGGGCCCCTGATTTAATGGTCCCAATATCTCTTCTGTAGTTTCCTTACTTTAAGGATTATAACTTAAGTTTGGCTGGTGTGGTTTCTTTCAAGGCTGTGGGTTGTGTATCATCTTTGTCATTGTCCTGAAGACGGTAGCATAGAGAAATACATGAGCTACCGAAACGCGTCGACGCATCGTTGAATGTTACATCCAAGGAACTACATGGGTGTCTCCCTTGATGAAATGATTAATGGACACCTGTTTTAAAAATATACATTGAGTTCAATATGGAGTAACAAAACTTGAGATGCTTTTTACTTTCTTTGCACTTCATTGGGTTGTTAGCTCTCCGATATTTAGATTGTTTTATATAGTGTCATTTCTATATAGTTTGTATTTTTAATTTCACGTTCAGCTAAAAGGAATAGTCAATAGAACTTTTTACCTATTTCTGTAAAAAACTTTTTATTGATGTCATATTATATTTAACTATTAATTTTATTAACCCCTTGTCTGCTGATGACGGAGCCGCTCTGTCATCAGCTGCGGCGGCGCTGTGCTGATGACGGAGCGGTTCCGTCATGGCCCGCTCGGAGCGCCTGCGCGGCGCGAATTCCACGCCTGTGCTGAGCGTTCCATTGAGCGGGGCGGGCCATGACGGAACCGCTCCGTCATAAGCACAGCGCCACCGATGCTGGTGACGGAGCGGTTCCGTCACCAGCATGCGGCCGCCGCGCGGCCGCCCCGCCCCCTTAGCACTGCGGCGGAATAGCCGCCGCAGTGAAGGGGTTAAAGACAAACTGTGTTTTCTAATTAGTTTTGTTGTTGTATTGATGTTACTTAATCCCCCTTGAGGAACTGAACATGTGAGGAATGGAAGTATGATGTAAGAAAATGAGAGTTGTCTGATATGAACACTACCCATCGCTAACATTGATTAGAGGGTAACATAATAGTCCCAGGAGAAATCTTCTTTTTCTACTTACCAGTGGTACCCCTTCTCTTGGGTGTGGGGCCGCTCCCTTTTTGTATTTTCGCTATTTGGTCTGAAGTCAGCCCCCGGAGTGTTTTTTAAAATGTTGGCTCTATTGGTGAGTATTCTTCATACGAGAGCTGGGTTTCTTAATTTGTTCCTAGAAGACTGGAGGATTCCTTCCCAATCCAAGTCCCAAGTAATTTAGGACACAAAAGCAGTTCTGAACATATCGATGGCCAATAGCCAGGGCCACTTGAATTATGCGGCAGGGGACAGTCAAATTATGTGGCAGGGTTAAGCAAATTAAACAGCAAGAAAAGTCAAATTATACAGCATTGTACGTCCCATTTTGTGTCAGTATTAATTCATTATTTTGCCATTTTTAGGTCTCGGACTAGGCAGCGCATGCGCTGTCTCGTCAGAGAGATGCTGTATACACAATAGTGGGGGAAGCTCCGCCCACTTTCCGCCTAGCTTTGTGATTGGCCGAAATCCTAAATGCTGCATGCTGATTGGTTTTTGTAAACTTAAGCCCGCCTCCTGACGGCCATGTCATCATTATTGTCCTTTTACAGCTATCGGCCCTAATACCTTTACAACCATTTTGTTTCCCTGCCTCCTCCCGTTCCCTCCTGCAGTCTGTGACTTCTTAGGCCAGCAGCACCACCTAACCCCCACCGGTGTGTGCTTTTTTTTACGCTCGCATTTCCATTTAAAATGCAGTAGGGCTCGCGAAAATACGAGTCTCATTGCATTTTAAAGGCTTGTTTGGTGTGGGATTGGTTGGTTAATTAGCACTCCTTTTTCGTTGCAGCGCATTCGCTGCTTGATTCTCACTAATGAGCGCGCAGGCACAAGCAGACGCTATTCAGTTGTCAACATGAGGCGCTGCTTGAGTTTGACAAAATGTAGAAGTGCTGGCACAATTGCGAATGTGCGCAGTCTGCCAAGATACCGTTCCTGTCGCGTCTGGGCCGCGGCAGGGGCAGCCGTGCTCCTGTAACACCCCTCAGCTGTGCCCAGCAACCGCGACTCCATGCAGTGCGCACTCGGAACCACCTGATGCTGCGAGCCGGCTGCTCTTTGTAATCTAGCTGTTCAGCAGCAATCGTGGCCGACCACTTGCGCTCCAGAGTGGACCTCAGCGGCGATGCCCGTCTGCAGAGACTCTGATCCGAGCCAGCCATCTCGGCCGCCCTCCTTCCAGCAGCCTCCGCCTACGTGTGCTCCTTGGACTCGCCGCGACAGCCGCCCCCATGAAGAAGATCTTAAACTTTGCGAAGAGGAGGAGGGGCGCGTCCCCCAGCACCTCCGAGACTGGCAGCCTGACCTCCGCAGGTGGCTACGAACTGCGCGACCGCGACCTCAGCAAGCTGCACCGCGCTGCCTACGCCAGGGACCTGCCCAAGGTGCGGCAGCTCTGCAAGAAACAGGACCCCAATCAGCAGGACTAGGAGCTCAGGTACTGGCCAGGACTGACCCGGAGGGGCGGTGAGACGAGGACTCAGGGCAGAGGAGGCTCAGTCAGGGGAGAGTCGGGCACCTGGATGGGCGATGATGTTGACCCCATTCACGTGCTGATGGTTGTGGGTGGGGTAGTTGCCGAACAGCCTCCGGTGCCCATGGCAGTGTATAGCAGAGGTGAACAGTGATGTCTGGACGAAGAACGCACTGGTGACTGGGCACACACGGGTTTTGATGATGCTTGTGGTTAAAGTAGAGTTGGGGTGGCTAGTTGCGCTTGGATACTGATATCTGGCAGCCTGGACACCTGACGGCTGGGCCAGCATCACCATTAAGTTCACCAGATGACTGTGTGTCACCTGGACATTTACAGTCACGGGCCATCCTGTGAGAATTCTATGTTCAGGGGGATTGTTTTAAAAGAGTGGGCAAACTGGGACATCTTGTTTGCCACATGCTAACACTATATGGGCAAAGGTTCCGAATTATTAGTAACAGTTTAACACTCTCATGAAGAAGTCGAACTGCGCAGCTAGGGCCTTCCTCTGCGAGGTAACTCGTGCCTACACACTTTCGATAACTTTTGATCTGTTTGAGCTAGAACAATTATATATTTTGGTAAATCTGTAAAGTATGCAGCAGATGATGGATTATGGATTATGTGGCAAAATTAGGTAAATCTATAATTATGTTGAAAGTGCTGCGTCCACGGCTGTAGAATCATATAATTCCGTTGCTCTGCATGCATTTTAGAACGGGCTAATCGTAGGAAGATTTTTTGGCTCTGTTGGGATTATGGGGAATTTTGTGTATTTAGCTAGGAATACCGAGGTAACTTCAAATGGCCACAGGCCAAGGTATTTAGGCGACCTTTGGAAAAATGTGGCCTCCAGGTTTAAGGGAAACTTCAGTTTCTCTAGGGTGACAAATACGTTCCGAAACCTGATTTGGTACTTAACTACCTGGTGCTGCACCCTGACTCCAAGTTGGTTTGTTCCAATTTGGGTTGGGTTGAGTGTTTTTGAGTGCCATCAAACACAGCCCCAGCAAATAAGACTAGGGCCACAGACACGAGGTCAATGCCAAGAAGCTAGAATTGGGAACTTTTGTTAGGATGGTGATGGACCCAGAGATGACCTTGGTGTTTTCTTGCTACAGGGAAGTGAGTTCACCAGGTAGACTCATAATTGCATGTGCTCACAGGTACACTATCATGGCCCAAGTCAGATTTGGAAGCAGGTGTACGGAGTGCCCCTAACTGTTTTTAGAAAGAAGACTCAGTCGCCCTTAGCCCTTAGCCCAATGCTGAGAAGTGTCACCTTGTCCCCGAGCATTGCTGCTGTTTGCCTTTGCCAACACTTTGATGCATGTAACCTGGCCTGAAGGTCTTTGTAAACCTCCATCCCGATTGTAGCTTCAAGTTCATTTGTGACAAAGGCCAAGGAGAGATCATCTTTGAATGTATTTTCTGAAAACTTGACAAAATTAACAGGTCTATTGCTTTAAAAACGTGAAATGTGAAGCGTTTGTGCTTTGGAGTTGGATAAAGGATGCCAGCAGTAAACAAACCTGCATCAACAGCAGTTTTAATGTTTAAAAGATACCCCTAGCACATTTAGTTTACTCACTTAAAGTAGTTTAAACATGTACGCTCCAAAGTCTACTGGTCTGTTTAAACATATTGTCGCTTTCAGCCATTTCTAAGCTTAGTTACAAATGGATATGTGTAAAATCATATACTGTTGATATATACACTATAAAAACAAAACATTTTGTTTTCACTTTTGTTTGTGATGCGTTGTAGTTTTTGTGATTAGGTCTTTGATCTTTTAGGAGACAATTATTATACCTACGTGTATCACTTCATGTAATGTCACTTTCTGAGACGTTATTGCGATTTCCATATGATTATCAGCTCTTCACTACAGTCCTGCACACTGTCCTTGTCTCCCTGCTCCTCTGCCTCCGCGAGGTTTAACGGGACCAGGGCAGGCATGTGTTCCCTGAAGCCCTCCTCCTGCTGAGATGATTCAGTTCTGCAGACATACTCCTCAGTTGCATGTCGGGTTGGTGTTGAGGGCTTTGCTTCTACCATTGGTTCAGCTGCTGCAGTGTCAACAGGGTTAAGACCCCTGAAGGGGCCAGTTGACTCCGATAAATGTTGTATTTTCCTACCCCAACAGCAGTGAAAGGAACAATATTACTTACTTGCAACAGGGCCTATGATGCCCTTGCTATGCAACTGGTTGGGGCCCAGGCACAGGCCCAGCCCTTCCAATCAGCTCGAGGGTGTGGTGAGGGAGGGCAGAAGCTCCAGCACCAGGGAAGCGTCAGACAATTCTGTTCATGTGTAACTCTTCATCATATATGCATATTGCTAGTTTTATATTGCCTGAACTTGGCCCAATGGTATTAAAGCACTTTACATGAGCGCCAGACATTACACCAACGTCAGACTACTTTTTTTTAGACATGGGGAGATTAAGTGATTGGCTTAGAATCACAGGCTGTTGATGTGCCACAAAGAGTCAGACCTGCTGTCCCAGTTCCAGGAGGGGAGAGGTGTGGCGCCGCGGCCAGGGCGACTGACGCTGGACGCTGGGGATCACAGTTTGATCCCCGGCTCTAGCAGCAGGGGTCTGCCCAGCACCATGCGACTCTGGGCAATAGCTTGCTTAATCTTCCCAACGGCCCCCAGCGCCGAGATACCCCTTCGGGGGTGATTCGTGCACTTTACAAGTACTGGATTTACAATGCTGGCGGCTCTGGCCATTAGGACACATCTCCTCTCCTCTTCCTACTGCTCCAAGAAGACCAACATTTTTATATCTACGAACAGAATCAATTTTGGCGGGAAACTCACAATGTTTACAGCCATGAATGCTCATGCTGTAACTGCTTTACTAGTAAAACTGCTGCATTCCCACTCCACTCACATATACTCTCTAACGGGGCAGGGAATAGGGGGGTCAGCCAACCATATATACTGTGTAGGAGTATTTCTGTAACAACACAGATTATAGGTTGAGCTTCTACTTCTACTTTTGTTGGTTAAGTCACAGAGCAAGTGGTGATGGCGTGTTTTGGCTGGACCAGGCTGGAGAGGTCATGCTAAACTGCACGCTACCTACGTTCCTGGATGGGAAGAGACCGGAGAGGAAGGGAGGGCGATGGAGGAGGTGGGGGAAAATAAGGTTGGCCCCACTCGGCTAGCTGCGGTATATGCCCAAGCAGCAAAAAAATAAGTGAACCCCCAAGGTCCCACCCCCGTTAGCGAAACACATAGCTAAACAATCATTGGCAAAACCAATAGTGGAGCTTTCTTGACGTCTTTTGATTGTGTCTATGTTTTTTTTGCCATGTTGCACAATAGCGTGACAGCTGTACATAAGGTGTAGCATGGCCTATCATTGTAAGGTATGGTTTGGCCTTTCATTGTATAGCATGGCGTGCTATGGCCTATCGTATACTATGGTATGGCTAGTCATTGTGTAGTATGATATGACTTGTCATTATATAGTATGCTATTGTGTAGTATAGCCTATCATTGTATGGTGTGGCTTGTATACTATTATATGACCTGTTGTATGGTATGGTATGATACGGTATGGCGTGCCATAGTATAGTATGGTATGTCCTGTCATGGTATTGGCCTTTCATTGTATAGTGTTGTTGTGGCACGAGGCAGTTGTTGCATCTCACTCATTGTGGCCCCGCGCGAACACTGTCATTGTTGAGCTTCTTTGTGTCCCTGCAAGGACAGCGTCCCACCTGCACTGATCACTCACAGGTGGAGCTACTCACTGCCCCCGGCCTGTCGGAGCCCGCCTTGGTGAACTAAAGAAAGAAACCTTTGTTGGAACGACTTCTGACCTCAAAGCTCTCCTCCTTCAAAGACACTTCCAAATTTAATTCACGCCCTCTCTGCAATCTGAAGGAAGACCCTCCATTATAGAGAATCCTTTTCTCGATGACTATGGAAGTGCCTTCCCAGTGTGTTCTGCCAGTTATTGCAGTATTACCCTTCTACCTGTGTCTGGTACTCTTTTGTAACATGCACATGTCACTTTTCTCTTGTAACACACTGTTTGCTACCTCTTACATTTTGTTTGCTTTAGACACTTGCACAAGTGCCTCCCTTGCTTACGTAACGTTTGTTCTTGTGTTTGAGTGTCTGCCATATATTGCAGTACTACACCTCTACTTGTACTTAGTACGCCTTTGTAACCTGCACACATGTCACTTTTTCCTCCTGTAATGCACCGTTTGCTACCTCTTGTATTTTGTTTGCTCACAATTGTCACTTTTGTCTCATGTAACTTATCATTTGCTTTTGTAATTTGTTCACTTGTAATGTTCTCCTCATGTATCATTACTGTTCCTATTGTGAAGCGCTCTGACACCTTTGGGTAAGGTGGGGCTCTCGTGAGGAGAGAGAGCCCCACAAGCGCTGCCGCAGGTGAAGAGACCGGGGAAGGAGATACTGCCCCCAGAGCCGGTGAGTGAGGGCTCATGGGGACGGGGGGTTCCGATCAAGGGACAGATTCTGAGCGGGCCCACCCTGCTTACCCAGGCCCCGAGGAGCCCATTCTTTCATTGTGCTTGGGGGCGTAGTTGGCGACAGAGCCCCTTGAGGCTCCAACGTGGGGTACAATCGCTTTTCGAGCCCAAGTGGCTCCAACAATGGCACTATTATCTTATGGCTGGCCCAGAGGGACCCATGATTTTCTCCCGTAACTGCCCCAGCCTCGGGCATACTTCATTTTAAAAAGCGCTAGTGCACTCCACGTTCTTGGGGGCATAATTTGTTCTACAGAGCCCAGGTGGCTCCAACGTTTGGCAACATTAGCGTCAGAGCCAGATGCTCCAGCGTTTTAATAATTATTTACAGAGCCCGAGTGGCTCCAACAAAGGGGAACACATTTGTCTTGAGGGCCATTGAGAGCCCATGCTGCATTTTCACTTTCACAGCTACCCAGCGAATAGTGGGCAGCTGCATCGTTTAGGTTCTTCTTTATTTCAGGGGACATGTCTTTTTACTCTAGGAGTGAGACACACTCTTTTGCCCATCCCTACCTTGGCCTGCACATCTGCGCAGCACTTAGTGCCAGCTGCAACGTAATGACCCTTCATTGAAGATTTCCAGCTGCCCAGCTAGTAGTGGGCAGCTGCCACGTTTAGGTTTGCGCCAAGTGCGCCCCCCGTGACCGTCGCTGCATTGGCAGCGCGCCCTGAATTTTTGGACAGAGGGCATTTGAGCCCCTTATAGATGGCCAATTGGCCCAGGGGACTATTAGGTTTGTAGGGCGCAAGGCCCTAGTGTACTGTTTATAGGCACTAGGAAATTTAATGTTTGTAGTGAGATTTATGCACCTTGATTTATGCTTATAGATGTGCTTTTATGCTTACTAGGTTTTACCTACTGTCTTATGTTTTCTACTATTGTCTAGGTTTAATTTATTCCCTACTGCAGGTTATGTTATTAAGTTTAAGTTTATTTCCTAATGAAAGTAATGTTTAGGAGTTGTGGTCTACTAGATTTAGGCTTATGAGGTTGGTGCAGAATAGAGTTCTCGCCTTATATGCTACTGTGCCTGTTCTTTGATGTAACTATGTACTCGAGGAGCTTGTATGCTCGCTGGGTCTGCAGAACGGGAGGGCTCACTGATTATTGCAGAATGACTCTGGAGACGCCACGCCAGACCTGCCACTCACCCCCTCTGAAGACGTGCGGACACTGGCCATGTCCTCCTGCCGCTTCACGGCATAGATTACACCCTCTATGCTTTGGGAATTTTGGGGACCGACTGAACTTAACACCAAGGTCTCAGCCCCCCTGCCTGACCTTAAGTTGGCAGCATCAGTTGGTCTCTCCACAATGCTCTAATGTTCCCGGACAATAGAACTGGTCAGCGTCCTGAGCTTAGCCACATCCCTCACCTGACCCTGCTCTTCCTCCTGGACATGTACTCTGAACCTTCCCTATGTAACTCATAGTGCACATTTGCATTTCATTCAGGCAAGCAGGCACCCTGGCACGAAGGCTTTTCACAGCACAGGAAACTCAATTAATGAAACTTCAGCTGAAGCATTTTAACAATTGAAATTAGCCGTCCCTGGATGGTTGTCTTTTTTCAAAACGAAAGCAAACGTTTTGGATTCCAGACAGAAGTGAGCAAGTGAGGCCAGGGAATGCACACCCCCCCTTCCCAGGACTCCACAACCCCCCTGGGGGTCACACCCCACAGATTAAGGACCTCTGCTCTAGGGATTCTAATTATTCATTTCACTACTGTATAGAATCTGAAGTTACAGGACTGTGATAACAGAGTAAGGATATACAACTATCAGTAGATTTGAAGAGCGCAACTTGTCACTTGTGAGGGTATCCAGGTGCTGGCAGTCCGAATAGTCAGGTCTTCAGGGACTTTCGGAACTCTGGGAGAAGGGATGGTCCATAAATAAAAGTGTAGCTCTTTCCATGTCTTCATTGCTGGATAGGAGAATGAGCGGCCTACACATTGGATGCAATGGTTGATGGTAAGAGAAAGGGGCGTGGAGCTGAGGTGTCTGGTTGACTGATAGAAGTTCAGGCAGTGTTTTAAGTGAACAGGTCCGCAGTTGTGTAGGGCCTTGTATGCATGGGCCAGGAGCTTGAACTGCCATCTTTTCTGTTCAGAGAGCCAGTGGAGTTCCCCAAGGTAGGGGGTGATGTGTGTTCGTCTAGGGAGGGCCAGGATAATACAGGCTGCAGCATTCTGTATAGTCTGAAGTCATCACAGGACGTGAGCTACAATCCCTGCCTAGAGAGTGTTGCTGTAATCCAGTCGGCTGGAGATGAGGGCCTGTGTGATGGTGCGCCTTGAACTTTGCGCTACCCATTTGAATATATTATGAAGCCTGCGGAGGATGAAGAAGCAGGAGGAGGAGAAGAAGTTGACCTGAGTCATCATTGTTAGCTTGTTGTCCAGAATGACGCCTATGTTCCTAGCATGGTCAATGGGAATAAGAGTAGGTCGGAGTGCTGAGGGACACCAGGATGCGTCCCATGGTGAGCTTTTGTTTCTAAAAATCAGTATCGCTGTCTTGTCCGTGTTGAGCTTTTGGCAGTTGTCCTTCATCCAGTTGGCAAAGTCTGTCATGCAGTTGTGGAAGTTAGTCTTGGTGGGCTCTTCAGAGAGGAAGAGTATGAGTTGTGTGTCATTGGCGTAGGATATGATGTTGAGAATGTGAGCTTTAGAAATGCAGGCCAGAGATGTCATATAAGTGTTGAAGAGGGTGGGGCTGAGTGAGGATCCTTGGGCTTCTCCACAGATCATTTCCTTGGGTTCAAAAATGAAGGGGGGAAGGTGGACATTCTGCATTATTCCTTTGAGGAATGGAGGGATCCATCTGAGAGCAGCTCTTTGTTGTGGAGACTTGTGATAAGCGTGTGGTGGGAGACCAAATCGAAGGCTGCTGAGGGGTTGAGGAGAATCAGAGCCACAGTTTCTCCTCGCTCGAGTAGGGCTCGGATGTTGTCAGCAGCTGCAATGAGGACTGTCTTGGTGCTGTTGTTGCTGCAGAATCAGGATAGGGAGGGTCTAGTAGAAGGTCCCTTTCCAGATGTTAGGAGAGTTGTTGGTTGCTGACTTTTTCTAATACTTTGGCCGGGAATGGGAGCAGGGAGATTGGTCAGTAGTTGCTCAGTTAGTTGGAGTCTGCCGATGGTTTCTTAAGAAGGACGTTGACTTCTGCACGTTTACACCCCTGGGGGAAGGTGGCCATGGCAATTGATGTGTTGAGAAGGTAGATGATTCAGGCTTTGTCTAAGTTGAAGATGTGGTGAGGGCATGGGTTGGTTGGGCCCCTGAGTGGACCGAGTTCATGATCAAGGCAGTGTTCTGTGGGGGAGCTAGCTCCATTAAGTTAGTCAAATGTCTATGGTGGTAGCAGGGGGTTGCTTGAAGAAGTCGGTTGCCTTGGGTTTAAAGTTTATGTAGATGTTGGCGATCTTGTCATGGAAGAAGAATTCAAGGTTGTCGCAAGTTCCTGTGAGGGGGTAATCTTGTTTGTTGCATCTGAGGGTTTGGAGAATTCTTTCATGATAGTGAAGAGTTCTTTTCTGTTACTGGAGCTTGATTTGATGCATGAGGCTAAGGCCTTTTTTTTCGATACTTTCAACTGTCTGTGGCAGATGTTGAGGACGGTCTTTTTAGTCATGTCCTTGCTAGTGTGCCATCTCCCTTCCAGTTGTTTCCAGTGTTGTTTAGCAGTTGCTAAGGTCTTGATTGTACCTGCTAGCCAGGTTGGTTGACCTTCTGTGGGTGTTGTTGCTGATGGGAGTGATGCTGTCAGCACAGTTGGTGATCCATTTGTTGAAGTTGCTCTTGTTCTGGTCTAGGTTTTCGGAGGGAGTGAGTAGCGTGGAGAGCATTGATCCATACGTCCTTTGAGACTTTGCTTCGGCTGCGGTTTGGGGCATTGGGCAGACTGGGAGCAGAGGTTCATGAGCTGGTGATGTGGAAGTGGATAATGAAGTAGTTAGTCCAGGTGAATTCCGTGGTGTGGCTGTACCTGATACGGTTCCTAGATGTGAGGATCAGATCTAGCGTATTGCCAACGGGGTGCCTGGGGTCATGGGAGATTTGGGGAGTCTGATGCTGTTCATGCTGTTGAGATGGTTGGTAGTATTTTTGTCATAGTGGTTGTCAAGATTGAAGTTGAGTTTGCTGAGGAAAATGTAATTGTTTGAGTCTATGGCGAGGGGGGCAATAAAGTCAGCGATGAAGCTGCAGAATGCTGGACGTGGTCATGGAGGATGGTAGGCGAGGTTGCCTCTGATGGTGGTTTTGCTGTCTGTTTGGAGTCGGAAGTTGAGGTGTTCCATGGCTGGAGTGATGTTGTCATCTGTGGTGGTTCATTGGATGGATTTCTTGTATATGATGGCAATCCTTCTGCCAGGCTTATTGATACGATCACAGTGGGTGATCATGTATCCTTCGATAATTGCGATGGGGATGTCGGGTGCAGAAGTGGGGTTGAGCCAGGTCTCAGTGAAGAAGAGGACATCGGGTGTGGGGGTGGAGATGAGGTCTCAAATCTCGGTAGTGTGTTTGCATAGTGAGCGTGTGTTGAGAAGGGTGCAGGCGAGTTGGTGTTTTTGTCTGGGTGATGTCTGTAGTGTGTTTCGGGTGGGGCTGGTAGGTGCACTAGTGTATGTGCTGTGGCAGGTGAAGTGGCAGTGGGTGCAGGTCAAAGGTCCTACAGTGGAGCGTGGGTCAATGCTGGGGCATGTGTTTGTTGCAGCATCCAGGGTCGAGCATGTAGAGCTCAGTAATGGTGTATCTTCGGGCGTGGGGGGCCAGGGGTCACAGCACTGAGCACGTCCAGCTGCAAATGGTTACAGACGGGCTTGTTTTTGGTACGCCGCATGCTAACGGTCATGCTGCCGCCTGAATAAAGTAGGTTGTGGGGTCGGCAGTGCTACTGTTGGTGGAAAGATTGGTGAGTGGGAAAACCCGGGTGGCGGCGGTGTCACTGAATCAGGCTGGAACAAACGGGACTTGGGGGCCACAGGCAAGTGGCAGGCTAGTTGTCCAGGTGCCTACAGATGTGGTCCCCCTGCAACCTGCATTGCGTAGGTCCTGGGATGGGTGGGGCTTCTGTTGGTTGGAAGAACAGGGAGTGGGGAAAGCAGGGCAGCAGCTGTGTCATTGGATCAGGGTGGAACAAGTAGGAACTGGAGGAAATAGGCAAGAGGCAGGCTAGGTGTCCAACTGCCTATATAGTATTGACAGTACTATCTACTCCCATTCTTTTGGATACAGGGGTTTGGGCCAGGTCAAGGGAACCGGAATGTAGTTGCCTGGTGGGCTGGTGGAAATTATCCCTGTGGTTGAGGTGGGCAGGGCCTGAGTTGTGGATGGCTTTGTAGGCATGGATGAGTAGTTTGAACTGCCACCTTGTGTTTACAGGGAGCCAGTGTAGTGTTTTGAGGTGGGAGGTCATGTGGGTTTGTCCCAGGGGATTGAGGATGAGTCTTGCAGCTGCATTCTATATGATCTGGAGTCTCTTCAGAAATTGTGTGCTGATCTCTACATAGAGGGTGTTGCCATAGTCCAGGCAGCTGGTGATGAGTGCCTGGGTGTCTGTGCGTCTAGTGTCAGTGGGTAGCCACTTGAAGATTTTCTTCAGTATGCGGAGAATGTGATAGCATGCCAATTGAGAGCTTGCTGTTGAGGATGATGCCTAGGTTTCTTGCATGTTGTGTGGGTGTGGGAAGGGGGCCAAGTTTGGTTGGCCAACATGTGTCATTTCAGGGGGGTTGGTACTCCTGAAGATGAGGACCTCCATTTTGTCAAAGTTGCGCTTGAGGCACATGTTCTGCATCCCACTAGCAACATTGGTCATGTATTTGTGGAAGTTCGCTTTGGTGGTGGTGGGGTGTGTGGACAGTGACAGCATAAGCTGTGTGTCATCAGCGTAGGAAATTGTGTTCATATTGTGCACTTTGACCAGGATAGACATAGGAGCAATGTAAGTGTTGAAGAGCAGTGGGCTTAATGATGATCCTTGGGGGACTCCACAGATGTGTTTTGAGCCCGAGGAAAAAGGGGGGAGGCGGATGCTTTGGGTTCTTCCTGTAAGAAAGGAAGTGATCCACTTGAGGGCTTTCTCTTGGATTCCCATCTGGTGGAGGCAAAGTAGGAGGGAGTAGCGGGAGACGGTGTTGAATGCTGCAGATAGGTCAAGCAGGATCAGGCCTGAGGTTTCTCCCCTGTTCATGAGAGCTCTGATATCATCAGTGGCAGAGTTAAGGGCCATCTCAGTGCTGTAGTTTGCAAAGACGCCAGACTTTAAGGGGTCTAGGAGTTTGTTGATTTCCAGATGTTTGGTCAGTTGAATGTTTATTGCTTTTTCTAGGACTTTGGCTGGGAAAGGGAGTAGGAATATTGGGCAGTAGTTTTTGAGTTCTGTCGGGTCTGCAGACCATTTATTTAGGAGCAGATTGACCTCTGTGTGCTTTCAAGCAGCTGGGAAGTTGGTGGCATCAATGGAGGTGCTGATGATGGTCGTGAGTTCCTTGCTGATGTCATTGACTCCCTTGTTGAACATGTGATGGGGCAGGGATCTTTGGGGGCTCTTGCGTTAAGGGAACCCATGATGGTGGCAGTGAACTGGGGCCTGAGTGGGTCCAACGTGGTGATGGGGGTTAGGATGTGGTCGTTGTTGGTGGGGAGTCATTAGAGGATGGCAAGGGTAGGCTGAGGGTTAAAGTGTTTAATTATGGTTGTGATTTTGTCGTGCCAAAATTCTGCGAGGGTGTCGCGGAGATCCTTGAAGGAGGTGACGGCGTTCTCGGTTGCTGTGGAGTTGGAGAACTCGTTGATGATGCAGAAGAGTTCCTTGCTGTGGGTGGAGCTGGCATGTGTTAAGGGCATCCTTTTTTGCATTCTTCGGTTGTGTGTGGTAGTTGTTTAGCGTCTGTTTGAATTGTTCTCTGTCGGAGGGTGCTTTGCTGGTGCGCAGCATCCTCTCCAGTCTTTTGCGTTACGTTTTGAGGCTTTGAGTTAGTCTCTGAATCAATTGATGTGGGTGTGGGGTCTGTTGGGTTTAGGGAGTTTGAGGGGTGTGACTTTGTCAGCGCAGTTGGTGATTCAGGTGTTGAAGTTTTTGATGGCTTCCTCTGGGTTGGAGGAGGGGCCAGGTGGTGAGTAGTTGAGGGTGAGAGTCCAGAGGTCCTCTGCTACTTTCCTCCAGCTCCTGTGGGTGGTGCTGGTGGGGATGCAGGAGGGCTGGGGTGAAGGCGATGTAGAAGTGGATGCTTCAATGGTCGATCCAGGTGACTTTGGTCGGGTGGCTGTACCTGATTCTATTTGCTCCCTGAGAATATGGGGTCTTGCGTGTGTCCCGCGACGTGGGTGGGGTCAGTGACTCACTGGGAGAGTCAGAGGATGTTTTAAATACAACAGAGGCACCAGAGAATTTTTTTCAATCAATGCTATTGGAGGCCAGCTCACCATTGAGGCCCCATAGCCTTTGTCTCTCTACCCCGGATAGAGTTCAGGGTTATTTGTGCTTTGATGTTAGAGTCTGAGGATATCCATCATCTCTTGGTTAGCTGTGTTGGTATCTGAGGTATCTTCTAGGTGGAAGTTGAGGTCCCCTACAAAGAGGACTTCTTTAGACTTAATGGCTAGTGGGATGATAATGTCAGTGATGCTCTTGCAGAAAGCGGGGTGGGGAGGGTGCCTCTGATAGTGGTTTTGCAGTTGGTGTTGATCTGGGAATTGAGGTGCTCCATGATGAGGTTGTGGTGTCTGCGGTTGCCATGCAGTGGATGCTCTCTTTATGAATTATGGGTATTCTACTGCCTTGCTTGTTGGTGCGGTCGCTATGGAATATCTTGTATCCATGTGGAGTGGAGGTGATGATGTTGCGTTCTGATGCCGGGCTGAGCCACGTCTCAGTGAGAAAGTTGATGTCTGGCCTGAGGGAGGGGATGGTGTCCCAGATTTTGCTGGCATGCTTGTGGAGTGGGTCAGTGTTGATTAGAATGAATCATCCCTTGCATAAGGGGCCATTCAATAGGAACCAATTGCAACTCAGGTGATGTGCCTGGAAGGAACTGCTTAAAGACTGCTACTTCTGTGAAGGTAACTGTTTCTGAGGACCTCAACTAGCTTCCTACTGGAGTTAGTCACCCCAAATAACTCTACCTCACTGCATTGACACTTGCCTAAGTTTTCCTTGAAGAGTTTTCTAAGTGTCGAATGTGTTGGATTTGCCAATGCTTGTTCTCTGTTAAATGAAATACTAAAATGTCCTACCTCTGTAACAAGCTGGCTCTATATATACAGCACCAAAGTGAGGTATAGTGTGTATAGAGTCCAAGGGTCTCCAGAAGTTTGGCAGAGGCCTAAGTTAGATAGAACCTTACTCTCTAAAGTGGTAGCTTGGTCAAGCAGTAAGGCAGTATCAGAGGACAGTGTTAAGCATTTGATGTACACACTCAGTCAGCAAATGAATTCACACACTAAGGAACTGAACTCTAGGCCAATTGTTTTGTATAAAAAAATATACTGTTGTTTTATTTCTAGAACCAAGCAAGCCTGGTACAGGTAAGCATACAAATACTTTACAGTAGTAAATTACTTGTATGAACACAGTTCAAAATTGCAGTGTTAATTGTACTGGTTTTGGTTACAGTTTTGAGTAAGCAGTTTGCAACATATTGCAGGTATATTACTTTCAATTGAATGGGCTTTTTAAGTAAAATGCTGTTAATTACTTTTCAGATTACTTTTGCTAACACAGGACTGGATCCTAGATTCAGCCCTAGGACATTTCCTGAAAACAGGTGAGTAAATTCGTTTTGGTTAAAGGTACAATTTTTAAAGCATATTATTGCATTTCAAAAGTTGACAATTAGAAACTTTTTCGCATAGAATCACCAGATGTTATCCTATGGGAGGAAATTCACTTAGCAGGTAAGTTATGTTATCAATACTTGTTCTTACTCACTGATGGATCCTGGATCCAGCACTGGGACATTTCCTGAAAACCGTTGAGAAAATGTGTTTTGGTTATTCAGCTGATTTTTAAGGAATATTTGTAGTTTTCAAAAGTTTTGGGAGAAAAAGTGTCCTATGAGGAAAAATTAGTTATCGGTTTTAAGGTAAGTTATCGGTCTTTTGAGTAACGTTTCTGGGGTTAGACTCAGGGGTCTCCCAGGGTCAGTGATGCACTGTTGTTGCACCCTCAGCGGCACTCGGGCGGCCAGGTGCAAAGTGTCGTGACCCAATGTTATCCTATGGAGGCTAGGGGGGTTCCGGTTGGCGGCGGCTGGCAAGCGGACCACAGGGTTGTGGGAGCGAATCTGCTAGGGTTAAGCTCAGGGCAAGTTGAGGACCAAGTTAGCACAAAAGGGGCACCCTCAGCGGTGCTAGGGTGCTGTTTTGAGGTCAGGTGCCCTGTTGATTTCATGTAGATTCTCCGGGACAAAGAAACACTGCAGGCTCTGGACGAGGATCTTTCAGGAGTTACCACCACTTTGAGGGGTAAGTTGGAATGTAGATGGATGGTTAGGCACCACTGGGTTGAGCCCACAAGGCCGTCGGGCGTCGGGTGCAGGGGTGCATTTGGACGTCGGATTTTCTTACCTGCTTTGCGCGTGGTAGGGAGGGGCCCCCGGATTGAGGCTGAAGGCATCGTCTAGAGGCTTGAGGCAGGTCAGGGGTTGCCGGATCTCGGGTCAGGATCCCCGGGGGGACCTCCTCGTGGTGTTTGTTCACTCAAACACGGGCCGTGCTCGGCGGGTGCAGAGTGTGCTGGATTTGCGGTTCCTGGCTGGCACCAGAAGCTGCAGTTTAAACACGTCCGGTGTTCACGGGAGAATCTGCTTGGAAAGTGAATGCAGGCAGGTCCTCCGGGGTTTTTGAGGTTGCTGGTGCTTGCCACGCCGGGGTTTCGCAGGACCAGGTTCAAGGGGAGACAGGCCTGTAGGGCTGGGGCCAAGTCAGTGGGCGTGTCCTCTTGTTAGCTCTGCACGGCTTCTCATCCTTCTTTTCTTGTGGTTGCTGGTTCTGAGGAAGGAAGATTCAGGGTGCCCCTAAATACTAAATTTAAGGGAGTTACAGGTAGGTAAAGATCAGGGACCAATGGGTCCCTTCCCTGGGGTGGGTCCACCCCCTGTTCTGCCACACTCCAGTGGGAGAGGGGCAGGAACCTGTACCTGGTTGGCTGGGTCCCCCATCCTCAGGATGGCAGACTCGAGGCTGTGCTTCACTTCGCCTCCCCCACCTTAGGGGTGGAGTTGGCAGAGGTGGGCACACCTCTCTTCCTCACTTTGTTTTTCTCGCCGGGTCTCCCACCCAAAGTAGGGGGAAGAACCAGTGGGGACCAGTTGCTGAGTACAGCGAGTGGAATGGAATGGAATGGGATTTGTATAGCGCATGGCTACCTGGGGGCATCCCAGCGCTGCGGAGTTAGCTAGAGAACAGATGAGATTTAAATGAAAAGCCAGGTTTTCAGGAGCTTGCGGAATTGTAGTAGGTTAGTTTCCCTACGGATGGCAGGGGGAAGGGAGTTCCAGAGCCTGGAGGGGTTGTAGGAGAAGAGATGGCCCCCCGCCCGCGCCTTCTTGATTCTGGGAGTGTCGGCTAAGAAGAAGTGGTTGGAACGTAGCTTTCTGTTGGCTTTATATGTTTAATCAGAGCTCTTAGGATTGGGGGCCCTTACCCTGGAGGATTTTGTGTGTAATACAAAGGGATTTGAAGTTGACTCTCACCTGAATCGAGAGCCAGTGGAGGGTGCTTAATGCGGATTTAGCAGAACACCGATTTTTAGTGCCTGTGAGAAGTCTGGCTGACGAATTCTGGACTAGTTGAAGTTTAGAAATAACTGTTATAAGTGCACCAAGATAGAGGGCGTTGCCATAGTCCAGTCTGGAGAGACCCTGAATAAGGAGTTTTCTAGAATGGGCAGGTAAGAGGGGGAGGATTTTCCGTGTGGTTCGTAGCAGGCCAAAGCAGGCTCCTGCAGTTTTCCTTGCTTGGGTTTGAAAGGTGAGATCCTGGGCGAGCCAGATATCCAGGCTTTTTATCTCTTTTTTAGGAGTGGGAGCTGGCCCCATACAGGTCAGCCACATAGAATTAGGGATGAATTTTGATTGGTTGCCAAGCACCAGAAGCTCAGTTTTTTTCGCCGTTGAGTTTAAGGTGAGATCTGTTCATCCAACTAGAAATTTCTTTGAGACAGGAGCACAGGTTTTCCGGGGAATGGTCCAACTGCTTCAGCAAAACAACAAGTTGGGTATCGTCCGCGTAAGTGACCAGTTTATTTCCTAAAGGGGCTACTATTTCCTCCAGTGGGGACATATACACTTTAAAAAGTGTAGGGCTCAGGGACGATCACTGAAGAACCCCACATTGGAGTGGAATAGCTCTGGAACTAATGTTGCCTTCAGAGACCTGGAAGGTCCTATTTTCTAGGAATGATTTCAGCCCCAGGATAGGGCCAACCCTGTAACTCCTACTCTGCTAAGCCGGTGAGCCAGGATACGGTGGTTCACCGTATCGAAGGCTGCACTTAGATCCAGGAGGATCACAGTAGCAGATCCTCCTGAGTCAAGAATCTTTTTCGCCTCTTCTACAACTGCCATCAGTGCAGTGTCAGTGCCCTGGCCAGGGCGGAAGCCCATCTGAGAGCAGTGTAGAAGTCCACCGGACTCAAGGAAAGCGGAGAGCTGTCAATTGACAAATTTTTTCGCCACCGTGCTAATTCCTGGTAGTAAGGAGATGGGCCGGTAGTTACCCATCTCAGTTGGATCAAGGTGTTTTTTTTAACAGTGCCTTTACTATGGCTTTTTTCCAGTTCGGGGGAACAGTGCCCTGTATTAAGGAGGTGTTAATTAAGTTGGAAATGGGGGAGTTGATGATGGATGCCACTGACTTCAAGATGTTGAGTGGTGCCGGGTCCAGGAGAGAACCGCTCTTGATTGGTTCTAAAATTAGGGGGAGCAGCTCCACTGTGAGGGGGGAACATTTGTCTAAACAGAGGACATTATTTTGAGGTTCTGGTAAATAGGGCTCTGGTAAGTAGTCATTATTTGGGAGAGTTTTTAGGATATTTTGGATTTTGGTGGCAAAACATTCTGCCAGTTCATCGCATCAGCGACTAGAGGGGTCGGGGACTTTCAAGAGGTTTTTGACAATGCGGAATGTTTCCCTAGAGGAGTTCGCGGAGGATTTAATTTTTTCTTCAAAGAAAGCCGCCTGAGGTGTTTTAAGGGCGGCTTTAAAAGATATGATGGCTAATCTGTATTCTAGTTTTTTGCATTGTTTTTTCATATTACGGAGTTCAGGGGCAAACCAGGGAGATTTGAAGGTTGCGCTTTTTTTTGTAAGATTTTTCTTGGCAGTACTAGGTCCAGAGAATTCTCGATCCATAATGAGAATTTCTTATCTGCTACTTATGGGTCTGAATCATATGTGGTAGTGGCTAGTTCACGTTCGTGTCTCCAGTCATCAGGGGCTAGTTTGGACCAAGGTAGTTCTAGGATGCATAGGGCTGGCACGTGGGGGTCCTCAGTAAGAGTTTGCCAGATGAATGGTACTAAAAAGTTGTCTCACCACAGGACGGGTGAAGGTTCCAAAATGTTTAATTCAGTAATGTTTGAAAAAATATGGTCTAAAAGGTGACCTTTTACATGTGTAGCTTGAAGGCTCTTGAGGTGGAGGTGGTAGGCAGCAAGGTCAAGTGCTAATTTTCCAGCAACTTTGTCCAAAGGATCGTCAAAATGGAGATTTACGTCTCCCAGAAGAGTAAAGTTGGATGAGGTACTGGCCCAGGAGATGATAGTTTCCAATAGGGAGCTACAGAATTGTCCCTGTGCTCCCGAAGGGCGGTATAAGAGAATGCCCGAGAATGATTTCGAAGGGGAGAGTTGGATAATAAAATGGGCGTTCTCACAATCTAGGATAGGGCTATCCAGGATGCTACAGGAAAGGTGGTTTTTGTAGATGATTGCTATTCCTTTCGTAGGGCTCTGAAAACCTTCCTGTTTTAAATGTTCCCTGTTTTAAATGTTTCTGCTTTTTTGTTACTGGATTTAGTGTTATGTTGTGTTTACCTTTCCCTGCGCCAGGACGCTCCTTCGCTGGAGCAGCTGTGCGCATTAAAAATGCAAATAACATAACATAACATATTCCGCCGCCCTTACCACAGGCTCTGTCAAGGCGCTAAATCAGGTATTCCGGGGGAGGGCCTGTACAGCGTCAGGATCAGAGCTTGGGGAGAGCCAGGTCACTGTCAGAAACAGGACATCCGGTTTTGTGTCCTGAAGAAATATGGAAATTTCCAGGGAATGTTTAGGCAGGGATCTGCAATTCAGCAGGGCTATGCTAACCAGGTTCCCTGCAGGGAGAGGAGTTCTCTTTGGTGAAAGAACATAAGGGCAGTGGGTGCAATGGCTTTGCAATTCTTCCAGGGAGATTGAATGGGAGCATTGTGGCTTTGGGGCCTGCCTGATTTGGAGTAAATTATTCCTGGAATAGCGTAGGGGGACTGTGGGAGAGGGGGCAGAGGTTTCTGGCCCTGGGCCCTGTCTGGCACGGACAGGCACAGATGGGCTTGCCTTTGGCGCATCAGTGGCAGCGTGCCTGCTGAGCGCATCCGCTGCGCATCGAGTTGTGCATCGCGTTTTATAAAGGAGCGCTTGAAACTAGAGCTCAACCGTCCTAGTTGCACACCAGCACTTCCGGTCTGCGTGGCCTTCCCTCCACTCACCCGGAACACTCTGTGGTGGACCGGGGAAGACGCATCCTGGTGCCTGTGTAAAGACAACAAGTGGTAAGTGAAGTTAAAAACCAAGTGCGGCGCTTTTAAAAACAAGAATAAGCTGAGCGTGAGGTTTTTGTTCAGGGCAGAGGTTCAGTATAATTACATCAAAGCTGGTACAGTGCAGTAACCATTGGCACTACAACAAGTAAATAGTGCAATTCGGGAGCCCTTTACCAGGCGCTCCTACCTTGAACTAAATTACCCAGATCAATATCCTCTAGCGAGTCCGCTGAGCGTCGAGGTGTGCATCGGGTTTTATACAGGAGCGCTTGAAACTAGAGCACTAACAATCCTAGTTGCACACCAGCACTTCCGGTCTGCGTGGTCTTCCCTCCACTGAACCAGAACACTCTGTGGTGGACCGGGGAAGACTCAGCCTTCTGCCCGTGTGAAGACAGCAAGTGGTAAGTGAAGTTAAAAACCAAGTGCGGCGCTTTTGAAAACAAGAATAAGCTGAGCGTGAGGTTTTTGTTCAGGGCAGAGGTTCAGTATAATTACATCAAAGCTGGTACAGTGCAGTAACCATTGGCAATACAACAAGTAAATAGTGCAATTCGGGAGCCCTTTACCAGGCGCTCCTACTTTGAACTAAATTACCCAGATCAATATCCTCTAGCGAGTCTGCTGAGCGTCGAGGTGTGCATCGGGTTTTATACAGGAGCGCTTGAAACTAGAGTGCTAACCATCCTAGTTGCACACCAGCACTTCCAGTCTGCGTGGCCTTCCCTCCACTCAACATGAACACTCCGTGGTGGACCGGGGAAGACACAACCTGGTGCCCGTGTGAAGACAGCAAGTGGTAAGTGAAGTTAAAAACCTAGCGCGACGCTTTTAAAAACAAGAATAAGCTGACCGTGAGGTTTTTGTGCAGGGCAGAGGTTCAGTATAATTACATCAAAGCTGGTACAGTGCAGTAACCATTGGCAATATAACAAGTAAATAGTGCAATTCAGGAGCCCTTTACCAGGCGCTCCTACCTTGAACTAAATTACCCAGATCAATATCCTCTAGGGCGTCGGCTGCGCCTCGAGGTGTGCATCGCATTTTATACAGGAGCGCTTGAAACTAGAGCGCTTACCGTCCTAGTTGTACACCAGAACTTCCGGCCTGCGTGGTCTGGAGAGGCTCACAAAGGCAGTATGCCTTTGAAGCTTCTCCTTCATGAACCCTGCCCATCCTGGGGGAGGAGGCTTGGCATCTCGTCCCAGGATGTGCATTGTTTGAGGCCCCCAAGAGGGGCAAGCTCTCTGGCCCAGGGGTCCAGAAACATGTCTGGGGGTGACAGCCTCAGAAGCCACTCAGTCAGGTCACTGGGAGTTGGTCGAGTTTCAGGGGGTATCTCTAAGATGCACTCTGTTGTGCATTTTACATTAAATCCCACACTGGCATCAGTGTGGGTTTAATGTGCTGAGAAGTTTGATACCAAACTTCTCAGTCTTCAGTTTAGCCATTATGGTCCTGTGGAGTTCGTGATGACCAACTCTCAGCACCACATACTCTTAGTGGCAGCACTGCACTTACAGTGCCCAGGAATGGACCTGGGTTCTTTAAGGGTACAGGGCTCAGGCCCCTGTACCCTCACCACTGGCATAGGGCACCCAGCTAGAGGGGTGACTGATGGATGCCAGGGCAGTGGTTTGTGGGTATGGCACACAGGGATGTGTGCCAAGTCAACTCCTCACTTTGTTCTGCACCAAGACACACAGCCTGCAAAGGCAGTGTGTGTGTTTGTCAGGGTACAGGGCCTCTAAGGGTGGCACAATAAGTCTGCAACCCTTAGGGGCCTTCTCTGGTCACAGTGCCCTGGGTACCTCTGTTACCATTTACCAGGGGCTTACCTGTGGCCAGAAATGCAATTAGGTTTAGGCTTCAATGCAGTTTTAGGAAAGGAACACAGGCCCTGGGTACCTGATTGGCAGAAGCCCAGGGCACACTCAGTCAAAGCACATCAGCAATTCATCAACAAGTGGGGGCATACCATGCAAGAAATAGGGCACTTTCTGACAATCTCTTGTAAAAGTTCCATATCTCCAGAACACTCAAGTGGATCTTCTCCATTTTGGTTTTGTGACAAAGAGCTGCCTATGGACCCCTCTTCTGATACCTTGACTGACTAATTGCCCCCTTACTTGTTGCCTTGTCCGCTACTTTCTTCTCAGTCTTCCACCGATACGAGCCGGATGTCCTGGCCCTTTAAATTTCCAGCACCACCGGCTTCCGAAGAGGAAAATGTGATCCTGTGTCAGCTGAATCCCTGCTCTTCAAAGAATAGGAAGCGGAGGTGCTGGGTTGCTGGTCACCGTCCCCTTCACATGAGGTATCAGCATCCTGGAGGATCGAGAGGAGACCGGAGACCTTTGTTTTCCCGTGATTCGGAGGACCGAAAACCGCTACCGAGACCGAAGGGGAAGTACAAGGAACCGAAGAGGAGTCAAGCCGAAGCAAGGAAAAGAAGGAGCCGGACCCCTTCTGGCAGAGTGCAAGAACCATCCACGGATCAGGAGAGTAGTGGCTTCTAAAGGTACGGGCCATTTGGGAACTACCTGGAACAGGGGGAGGGTTGAAGAGAGGGGTGTACAATCTGACTGAGTGCGCGTAACTTTTCTAGAAGAAATAGTGCGGTTTTCACGGTGACGGTCGGTTGTCAATCCCCTCACTCCTTGCCCTTTGTGTTACACGACAACAGAAACGTCCCCCTTACCAGGTTTTCTTTTGTTTGTTTCTTTTTGAATTATCTCCGAGGAATGGAGAACCCTGTGGACTGTGCCTAAAAGAGTGGAACCCCAGCAACAACACTCCTACTCTCCGAAGGAAGAGAGAGAAGAGCTTCTGGATAGACTTAATTTCCTCGTTTGTTGTTTTTTCTTTTTCCTTTTCAACTCACCCAATAAACAACATACTGTTTAAACTTCATTACGTTTTCCCCGTCTCCTTCACCGCGCTACATGTTTCTAAAGTATAAAAATATAGTCTATTTTTATAAATTGGTGTCTGATTTCGTGAGTGTTGTGTTGATTTCTTCTTCAATTGTTTTGTTGCTGTATACATACTTTACACTTGTTCCTTTGTGTAATCCTTGCTGCTCAGAGCCACACCGACCCAGGGTTGCGCTGAAGGTTTAACAAACAAAGCCGAGGGTCCTAAAGGGATTGGCAAGTGCATTACACGGTGAGGTTGCACAACCATACCATATAATACACTCCTTTTTAGGTCTCGGGCTTCGAGACCTATTGTTGCCGAGATGGGTCTGAAGGGACGTAGACTGGGGGACGAGCGCCGATTGCCCTTCGTGAAGGCGCAAGCCCAGCCCCGCCCCCCCCCAGCCGTGCACATCTCTTGCTCCAACTGTGCACAGCAAGGCAGCCTCTCGCCTCTCAATCACGCGCACACACACACACACAGGAGCGCACAGACACCACCCCCCCCTTACAACTAAGCGGCACACTCAGACACATGCACACACGCATTCCCCCCCCCCCCCAGCCGAACGGGTTCTGTGGACCCGCACACAGGCAGGCAGTCACGAGCCGTGCACACACAGACACACACTCAGAGACAGACAGACACACGCACACACACCCCCTTCCTCTCTGCCCACTCCCTCTCTGCCGCCCCCCTCTACCCCCACTCACCGGGCTCTTTCCCTCGCAGCGGGAAAGTCATGGCAGCAGGCGGACTCGGTGTCTTCTCCGGGGATCTTCAGATGATGTGCACGCCCACGCTGCATCTCGTGCGCGCCCACCACGCTGTTTCGCGCCTGTTGATCCTCAGCTTGTTGCTTACAGCCAGTGGGTTGAACTTGAACGTACTCAACAAAATATCCTTATATAACTAAAAACTGAGCATCATCTTCATCTCACGTTTGTAAAGGTAACCATGAACACCAATTGTGTTAAAATATATTGAATACGATAGATCACCTTCCACTCGCCCATACATATACTTTAAATTCCTTATTCCTGATTTATTAGAACAAAGCAACGCAGAAGATAATTTTTGGATGTCTGTGGGTGGGGAGATGGGGTTAGTACTCTCTGCCCTCTTTTCCTATCATTGACTCTTTTGCGCTTATAGGAAAAACCCAAGCTGCTTATACTGTAGAGGAATTCTGCATAAGGATTATTATAGCGTGAGTGCAGAGTGCGCACAGTTCAGAGTGCGCAGACTGCAGAGTGTGAAGTAGTGAGTGCAGAGTGAGTAAGCAGAGTGCGAGTGCAGAGTGCAGAGTGTGAAGTAGTGAGTGCAGAGTGTGAAGTAGTGAGTGCAGAGTGTGATGTAGTGAGTGCAGAGTAGTGAGTGCAGAGTTGTGAGTGCAGAGTTGTGAGTGCAGAGTGTGAGTGCAGAGTGTGAGTGCAGAGTGTGAGTGCAGTGAGTAGTGAGTGCAGTGAGTAGTGAGTGCAGTGAGTAGTGAGTGCAGTGAGCAGTGAGTGCAGAGTAGTGAGTAGTGAGTGCAGAGTAGTGAGTGCAGAGTAGTGAGTAGTGAGTGCAGAGTAGTGAGTGCAGAGTAGTGAGTAGTGAGTGCAGAGTAGTGAGTAGTGAGTGCAGAGTAGTGAGTGCTGAGTAGTGAGTAGTGAGTGCAGAGTAGTGAGTAGTGAGTGCAGAGTAGTGAGTGCAGAGTAGTGAGTGCAGTGAGTAGTGAGTGCAGAGTAGTGAGTGCAGTGAGTAGTAAGTGCAGTGAGTAGTGAGTGCAGTGAGTAGTGAGTGCAGTGAGTAGTGAGTGCAGAGTAGTGAGTGCAGAGTAGTGAGTGCAGAGTAGTGAGTGCAGAGTAGTGAGTAGTGAGTGCAGAGTAGTGAGTAGTGAGTGCAGAGTAGTGAGTAGTGAGTAGTGAGTGCTGAGTAGTGAGTGCAGAGTAGCGAGTAGTGAGTGCAGAGTAGTGAGTAGTGAGTGCAGAGTAGTGAGTAGTGAGTGAAGAGTAGTGAGTGGTGAGTGCAGAGTAGTGAGTGGTGAGTGCAGAGTGGTGAGTGCAGAGTAGTGAGTAGTGAGTGCAGAGTAGTGAGTGCAGAGTAGTGAGTAGTGAGTGCAGAGTAGTGAGTAGTGAGTGCAGAGTAGTGAGTAGTGAGTTCAGAGTAGTGAGTGCAGAGTAGAGAGTAGTGAGTGCAGAGTAGTGAGTAGTGAGTGCAGAGTAGTGAGTAGTGAGTGCAGAGTAGTGAGTAGTGAGTGCAGAGTAATGAGTGCAGAGTAGTGAGTAGTGAGTGCAGAGTAGTGAGTAGTGAGTGCAGAGTAGTGAGTGCAGAGTAGTGAGTAGTGAGTGCAGAGTAGTGAGTGCAGAGTAGTGAGTGCAGAGTAGTGAGTAGTGAGTGCATAGTAGTGAGTAGTGAGTAGTGAGTGCAGAGTAGCGAGTAGTGAGTGCAGAGTAGTGAGTAGTGAGTGCAGAGTAGTGAGTAGTGAGTGCAGAGTAGCGAGTAGTGAGTGCAGAGAAGTGAGTGCAGAGCAGTGAGTAGTGAGTGCAGAGTAGTGAGTAGTGAGTGCAGAGTAGTGAGTAGTGAGTGCAGAGTAGTGAGTAGTGAGTGCAGAGTAGTGAGTAGTGAGTAGTGAGTGCAGAGTAGTGAGTGCAGAGTAGTGAGTGCAGTGAGTAGTGAGTGCAGTGAGTAGTGAGTGCAGTGAGTAGTGAGTGCAGAGTAGTGAGTGCAGAGTAGTGAGTGCAGAGTAGTGAGCAGTGAGTGCAGAGTAGTGAGCAGTGAGTGCAGAGTAGTGAGTAGTGAGTGCAGAGTAGTGAGTAGTGAGTGCAGAGTAGTGAGTAGTGAGTGCAGAGTAGTGAGTAGTGAGTGCTGAGTAGTTAGTGCAGAGTAGCGAGTAGTGAGTGCAGAGTAGTGAGTAGTGAGTGCAGAGTAGTGAGTAGTGAGTGCAGAGTAGTGAGTAGTGAGTGCAGAGTAGTGAGTGGTGAGTGCAGAGTAGTGAGTGGTGAGTGCAGAGTAGTGAGTAATGAGTGCAGAGTAGTGAGTGCAGAGTAGTGAGTAGTGAGTGCAGAGTAGTGAGTAGTGAGTGCAGAGTAGTGAGTGCAGAGTAGTGAGTAGTGAGTGCAGAGTAGTGAGTAGTGAGTGCAGAGTAGTGAGTGCAGAGTAGTGAGTGCAGAGTAGTGAGTAGTGAGTGCAGAGTAGTGAGTAGTGAGTGCATAGTAGTGAGTAGTGAGTGCAGAGTAGCGAGTAGTGAGTGCAGAGTAGCGAGTAGTGAGTGCAGAGTAGTGAGTAGTGAGTGCAGAGTAGCAAGTAGTGAGTGCAGAGTAGCGAGTAGTGAGTGCAGAGTAGTGTGTAGTGAGTGCAGAGTAGTGAGTAGTGAGTGCAGAGTAGTGAGTAGTGAGTGCAGAGTAGTGAGTAGTGAGTGCAGAGTAGTGAGTGGTGAGTGCAGAGTAGTGAGTGGTGAGTGCAGAGTAGTGAGTGCAGAGTAGTGAGTGCAGAGTAGTGAGTAGTGAGTGCAGAGTAGTAAGTAGTGAGTGCAGAGTAGTGAGTAGTGAGTGCAGAGTAGTGAGGGCAGAGTAGTGAGTAGTGAGTGCAGAGTAGTGAGTGCAGAGTAGTGAGTGCAGAGTAGTGAGAGCAGAGTAGTGAGTGCAGAGTAGTGAGTGGTGAGTGCAGAGTAGTGAGTGGTGAGTGCAGAGTAGTGAGTGCAGAGTAGTGAGTGCAGAGTAGTGAGTAGTGAGTGCAGAGTAGTGAGTAGTGAGTGCAGAGTAGTGAGTAGTGAGTGCAGAGTAGTGAGGGCAGAGTAGTGAGTAGTGAGTGCAGAGTAGTGAGTGCAGAGTGTGAGTGCAGAGTGTGAGTGCAGAGTGTGAGTGCAGAGTGTGAGTGCAGTGAGTAGTGAGTGCAGTGAGTAGTGAGTGCAGTGGGTAGTGAGTGCAGTGAGTAGTGAGTGCAGTGAGCAGTGAGTGCAGAGTAGTGAGTAGTGAGTGCAGAGTAGTGAGTGCAGAGTAGTGAGTAGTGAGTGCAGAGTAGTGAGTAGTGAGTGCAGAGTAGTGAGTGCTGAGTAGTGAGTAGTGAGTGCAGAGTAGTGAGTAGTGAGTAGTGAGTAGTGAGTGCAGAGTAGTGAGTGCAGAGTAGTGAGTGCAGTGAGTAGTGAGTGCAGAGTAGTGAGTGCAGTGAGTAGTGAGTGCAGTGAGTAGTGAGTGCAGTGAGTAGTGAGTGCAGAGTAGTGAGTGCAGAGTAGTGAGTGCAGAGTAGTGAGTGCAGAGTAGTGAGTGCAGAGTAGTGAGTGCAGAGTAGTGAGTAGTGAGTGCAGAGTAGTGAGTAGTGAGTGCAGAGTAGTGAGTAGTGAGTAGTGAGTGCTGAGTAGTGAGTGCAGAGTAGCGAGTAGTGAGTGCAGAGTAGTGAGTAGTGAGTGCAGAGTAGTGAGTAGTGAGTGCAGAGTAGTGAGTAGTGAGTGAAGAGTAGTGAGTGGTGAGTGCAGAGTAGTGAGTGGTGAGTGCAGAGTGGTGAGTGCAGAGTAGTGAGTAGTGAGTGCAGAGTAGTGAGTGCAGAGTAGTGAGTAGTGAGTGCAGATTAGTGAGTAGTGAGTGCAGAGTAGTGAGTGCAGAGTAGTGAGTAGTGAGTGCAGAGTAGTGAGTAGTGAGTGCAGAGTAGTGAGTAGTGAGTGCAGAGTAGTGAGTAGTGAGCGCAGAGTAATGAGTGCAGAGTAGTGAGTAGTGAGTGCAGAGTAGTGAGTAGTGAGTGCAGAGTAGTGAGTGCAGAGTAGTGAGTAGTGAGTGCAGAGTAGTGAGTGCAGAGTAGTGAGTGCAGAGTAGTGAGTGCAGAGTAGTGAGTAGTGAGTGCATAGTAGTGAGTAGTGAGTAGTGAGTGCAGAGTAGCGAGTAGTGAGTGCAGAGTAGTGAGTAGTGAGTGCAGAGTAGTGAGTAGTGAGTGCAGAGTAGCGAGTAGTGAGTGCAGAGTAGTGAGTGCAGAGCAGTGAGTAGTGAGTGCAGAGTAGTGAGTAGTGAGTGCAGAGTAGTGAGTAGTGAGTGCAGAGTAGTGAGTAGTGAGTAGTGAGTGCAGAGTAGTGAGTGCAGAGTAGTGAGTGCAGTGAGTAGTGAGTGCAGTGAGTAGTGAGTGCAGTGAGTAGTGAGTGCAGAGTAGTGAGTGCAGAGTAGTGAGTGCAGAGTAGTGAGCAGTGAGTGCAGAGTAGTGAGCAGTGAGTGCAGAGTAGTGAGTAGTGAGTGCAGAGTAGTGAGTGCAGAGTAGTGAGTAGTGAGTGCAGAGTAGTGAGTAGTGAGTGCAGAGTAGTGAGTAGTGAGTGCTGAGTAGTTAGTGCAGAGTAGCGAGTAGTGAGTGCAGAGTAGTGAGTAGTGAGTGCAGAGTAGTGAGTAGTGAGTGCAGAGTAGTGAGTAGTGAGTGCAGAGTAGTGAGTGGTGAGTGCAGAGTAGTGAGTGGTGAGTGCAGAGTAGTGAGTAGTGAGTGCAGAGTAGTGAGTGCAGAGTAGTGAGTAGTGAGTGCAGAGTAGTGAGTAGTGAGTGCAGAGTAGTGAGTGCAGAGTAGTGAGTAGTGAGTGCAGAGTAGTGAGTAGTGAGTGCAGAGTAGTGAGTGCAGAGTAGTGAGTGCAGAGTAGTGAGTAGTGAGTGCAGAGTAGTGAGTAGTGAGTGCAGAGTAGTGAGTAGTGAGTGCATAGTAGTGAGTAGTGAGTGCATAGTAGTGAGTAGTGAGTGCAGAGTAGCGAGTAGTGAGTGCAGAGTAGTGAGTAGTGAGTGCAGAGTAGCGAGTAGTGAGTGCAGAGTAGCGAGTAGTGAGTGCAGAGTAGTGTGTAGTGAGTGCAGAGTAGTGAGTAGTGAGTGCAGAGTAGTGAGTAGTGAGTGCAGAGTAGTGAGTAGTGAGTGCAGAGTAGTGAGTGGTGAGTGCAGAGTAGTGAGTGGTGAGTGCAGAGTAGTGAGTGCAGAGTAGTGAGTAGTGAGTGCAGAGTAGTGAGTAGTGAGTGCAGAGTAGTGAGTAGTGAGTGCAGAGTAGTGAGGGCAGAGTAGTGAGTAGTGAGTGCAGAGTAGTGAGTGCAGAGTAGTGAGTGCAGAGTAGTGAGTGCAGAGTAGTGAGTAGTGAGTGCAGAGTAGTGAGTGCAGAGTAGTGAGTAGTGAGTGCAGAGTAGTGAGTGCAGAGTAGTGAGTAGTGAGTGCAGAGTAGTGAGTAGTGAGTGCAGAGTAGTGAGTAGTGAGTGCAGAGTAGTGAGTAGTAAGTGCAGAGTAGTGAGTAGTGAGTGCAGAGTAGTGATTAGTGAGTGCAGAGTAGTGAGTAGTGAGTGCAGAGTAGTGAGTGCAGAGTAGTGAGTGCAGAGTAGTGAGTAGTGAGGACAGAGTAGTGAGTAGTGAGGACAGAGTAGTGAGTAGTGAGGACAGAGTAGTGAGTAGTGAGGACAGAGTAGTAAGTAGTGAGGACAGAGTAGTGAGTAGTGAGTGCAGAGTAGTGAGTAGTGAGTGCAGAGTAGTGAGTGCAGAGTAGTGAGTGCAGAGTAGTGAGTAGTGAGTGCAGAGTAGTGAGTAGTGAGTGCAGAGTAGCAGAGTAGTGAGTAGTGAGTGCAGAGTAGTGAGTAGTGAGTGCAGAGTAGTGAGTAGTGAGTGCAGAGTAGTGAGTAGTGAGTGCAGAGTAGTGAGTAGTGAGTAGTGAGTGCAGAGTAGTGAGTAGTGAGTGCAGAGTAGTGAGTAGTGAGTGCAGAGTAGTGAGTGCAGAGTAGTGAGTGCAGAGTAGTGAGTGGAGAGTAGTGAGTGCAGAGTAGTGAGTAGTGAGTGCAGATTAGTGAGTGCAGAGTGAGTGCGCAGAGTAGTGAGTAGTGAGTAGTGAGTGCAGAGTAGTGAGTAGTGAGTGCAGAGTAGTGAGTAGTGAGTAGTGAGTGCAGAGTAGTGAGTAGTGAGGGCAGAGTAGTGAGTAGTGAGTAATGAGTGCAGAGTAGTGAGTAGTGAGTGCAGAGTAGTGAGCAGTGAGTGCAGAGTAGTGAGCAGTGAGTGCAGAGTAGTGAGCAGTGAGTGCAGAGTAGTGAGCAGTGAGTGCAGAGTAGTGAGTGCAGAGTAGTGAGCAGTGAGTGCAGAGTAGTGAGTAGTGAGTGCAGAGTAGTGAGTGGTGAGTGCAGAGTAGTGAGTGGTGAGTAGTGAGTGGAGAGTAGTGAGTGCAGAGTAGTGAGTAGTGAGTGCAGAGTAGTGAGTGCAGAGTGAGTGCGCAGAGTAGTGAGTGCAGGTGCAGAGTAGTGAGTAGTGAGTGCAGAGTAGTGAGTAGTGAGTGCAGAGTAGTGAGTAGTGAGTGCAGAGTAGTGAGTAGTGAGTAGTGAGTGCAGAGTAGTGAGTGCAGAGTAGTGAGTGCAGTGAGTAGTGAGTGCAGTGAGTAGTGAGTGCAGTGGGTAGTGAGTGCAGTGAGTAGTGAGTGCAGAGTAGTGAGTGCAGAGTAGTGAGTGCAGAGTAGTGAGCAGTGAGTGCAGAGTAGTGAGCAGTGAGTGCAGAGTAGTGAGTAGTGAGTGCAGAGTAGTGAGTAGTGAGTGCAGAGTAGTGAGTAGTGAGTGCTGAGTAGTGAGTGCAGAATAGCGAGTAGTGAGTGCAGAGTAGTGAGTAGTGAGTGCAGAGTAGTGAGTAGTGAGTGCAGAGTAGTGAGTGGTGAGTGCAGAGTAGTGAGTGGTGAGTGCAGAGTAGTGAGTAGTGAGTGCAGAGTAGTGAGTGCAGAGTAGTGAGTAGTGAGTGCAGAGTAGTGAGTAGTGAGTGCAGAGTAGTGAGTGCAGAGTAGTGAGTAGTGAGTGCAGAGTAGTGAGTAGTGAGTGCAGAGTAGTGAGTGCAGAGTAGTGAGTGCAGAGTAGTGAGTAGTGAGTGCAGAGTAGTGAATAGTGAGTGTAGAGTAGTGAGTAGTGAGTGCATAGTAGTGAGTAGTGAGTGCATAGTAGTGAGTAGTGAGTGCAGAGTAGTGAGTAGTGAGTGCAGAGTAGTGAGTAGTGAGTGCAGAGTAGCGAGTAGTGAGTGCAGAGTAGCGAGTAGTGAGTGCAGAGTAGTGAGCAGTGAGTGCAGAGTAGTGAGCAGTGAGTGCAGAGTAGTGAGCAGTGAGTGCAGAGTAGTGAGTGGTGAGTGCAGAGTAGTGAGTGGTGAGTAGTGAGTGCAGAGTAGTGAGTGCAGAGTAGTGAGTGCAGAGTGAATGCACAGAGTAGTGAGTGCAGGTGCAGAGTAGTGAGTGCAGAGTAGTGAGTAGTGAGTAGTGAGTGCAGAGTAGTGAGTAGTGAGTGCAGAGTAGTGAGTGCAGAGTAGTGAGTAGTGAGTGCAGAGTAGTGAGTAGTGAGTGCAGAGTAGTGAGTAGTGAGTGCAGATTAGTGAGTGCAGAGTGAGTGCGCAGAGTAGTGAGTAGTGAGTAGTGAGTGCAGAGTAGTGAGTAGTGAGTGCAGAGTAGTGAGTAGTGAGTAGTGAGTGCAGAGTAGTGAGTAGTGAGTGCAGAGTAGTGAGTAGTGAGTAGTGAGTGCAGAGTAGTGAGTAGTGAGTGCAGAGTTGTGAGCAGTGAGTGCAGAGTAGTGAGCAGTGAGTGCAGAGTAGTGAGCAGTGAGTGCAGAGTAGTGAGCAGTGAGTGCAGAGTAGTGAGTGCAGAGTAGTGAGTGGTGAGTGCAGAGTAGTGAGTGGTGAGTAGTGAGTGGAGAGTAGTGAGTGCAGAGTAGTGAGTAGTGAGTGCAGAGAAGTGAGTGCAGAGTGAGTGCGCAGAGTAGTGAGTGCAGGTGCAGAGTAGTGAGTAGTGAGTGCAGAGTAGTGAGTAGTGAGTGCAGAGTAGTGAGTAGTGAGTGCAGAGTAGTGAGTAGTGAGTAGTGAGTGCAGAGTAGTGAGTGCATAGTAGTGAGTAGTGAGTGCAGAGTAGCGAGTAGTGAGTGCAGAGTAGTGAGTAGTGAGTGCAGAGTAGTGAGTAGTGAGTGCAGAGTAGTGAGTAGTGAGTGCAGAGTAGTGAGTGGTGAGTGCAGAGTAGTGAGTGGTGAGTGCAGAGTAGTGAGTAGTGAGTGCAGAGTAGTGAGTGCAGAGTAGTGAGTAGTGAGTGCAGAGTAGTGAGTAGTGAGTGCAGAGTAGTGAGTGCAGAGTAGTGAGTAGTGAGTGCAGAGTAGTGAGTAGTGAGTGCAGAGTAGTGAGTGCAGAGTAGTGAGTGCAGAGTAGTGAGTAGTGAGTGCAGAGTAGTGAATAGTGAGTGCAGAGTAGTGAGTAGTGAGTGCATAGTAGTGAGTAGTGAGTGCATAGTAGTGAGTAGTGAGTGCAGAGTAGTGAGTAGTGAGTGCAGAGTAGTGAGTAGTGAGTGCAGAGTAGCGAGTAGTGAATGCAGAGTAGCGAGTAGTGAGTGCAGAGTAGTGAGCAGTGAGTGCAGAGTAGTGAGCAGTGAGTGCAGAGTAGTGAGCAGTGAGTGCAGAGTAGTGAGTGGTGAGTGCAGAGTAGTGAGTGGTGAGTAGTGAGTGCAGAGTAGTGAGTGTAGAGTAGTGAGTGCAGAGTGAATGCACAGAGTAGTGAGTGCAGGTGCAGAGTAGTGAGTAGTGAGTGCAGAGTAGTGAGTAGTGAGTGCAGAGTAGTGAGTAGTGAGTGCAGAGTAGTGAGTAGTGAGTAGTGAGTGCAGAGTAGTGAGTAGTGAGTGCAGAGTAGTGAGTGCAGAGTAGTGAGTAGTGAGTGCAGAGTAGTGAGTAGTGAGTGCAGAGTAGTGAGTAGTGAGTGCAGAGTAGTGAGTAGTGAGTGCAGAGTAGTGAGTAGTGAGTGCAGAGTAGTGAGTGCAGAGTAGTGAGTGCAGAGTAGTGAGTAGTGAGTGCAGAGTAGTGAGTGCAGAGTAGTGAGTAGTGAGTGCAGAGTAGTGAGTGCAGAGTAGTGAGTAGTGAGTGCAGAGTAGTGAGTAGTGAGTGCAGAGTGAGTGCGCAGAGTAGTGAGTGCAGGTGCAGAGTGGTGTGTGCTGTTGAGTGCAGAGTGGTGTGTGCTGTTGAGTGCAGAGTGGTGTGTGCTGTTGAGTGCAGAGTGGTGTGTATTGGCAATGTAAATGACAATGCCATTTATTTATGATTTAAAGAAAAAAAAGAAATGTCATGAGCAATGCCAATAGCTCCACCTTTAATGATGCCGAGACCATTGCATTGTAAATGCTTGTTCCCACAGGCACGTAGGCTGCAAATTTAAAAACGAGACTAACTCCATCTTATATCAGATGAATGCATTGCTACAGCACAAATAAATGTTCAAACTTGAACAACTAATACTTAAGGGTATATTGCAGAGCTGAGCTCTGATTGTCATGGGAACACTAAGGGAGTAAGATGTGATGTTCTCGTTCTGGCATGTGCAAGTATCACTCAAGGTTGCAGCTGCAGTGAGATGACCGCACTGTTTAACAAATGTTTTCAATGTACCAGGCAGGACTTGTTACATGTATAATGAATGCACATATGTTTGTCATGCCTCAGACCTGACCTGTTAAGTACATTTCTGTTGTTGGGCGAGAGGGGATAACTACGTATGCTTACAATTTCCTTTGTGTCAAACACTTTTCTGGAGCTCCAGGAGCTCTCATATCATCCAGCTGAATAAAAACGTGCTCTCAAAAAAACGATCATGCTTCTGAATTTTATTTAAGGTTCAGATGTTAACAGGGGTTACTATATGGAAGAGTAAAGGTAACAGCAAAGGAGTCCGTTCAGGAGCAGAATCATTCCTCCAATTAGATGGAGCTGGAGGCAATCCCACTGGCTGTCACTGAGTTTGTCCTCTGTTGGAGGGGAACGCTGCCTTAATTTGAACAAACAGTAACAGCCCAATCATACATAAACAGGCAGTGGGGACCCATGTGAAATTGCTGTTCAAAATAGTGACATCATTTTTTTGTGAGCAGAGGCTCATCTGATTTCCTTTTCTGAGACTACATTCAGTGAGTGCAGAACGGAATAGCAGATCAGCTTATCAGAAGTTTTCACTACTCAGGATTCTCATTCGAATCCTTTCCTCTTGGCAGACTTGTCAAATATGGGATTTACAGTCCTAGATTTCTTTGCACTCAGAAGAATGTGGTTCTTGCCATCTTCTTCTCAAGGATTGGGGCTTGGATGCTCTTTCCTGCCATAAGGGGGAGCTCTACGAATGTCTCCCATTTTGTCTAATTTTGAAAGCTATGAACAGGATAGGGCAGGAAAAAGTTCAACAGTCATCCTGATTACCCCCAGGTCCCTTATGTCCTCGTCCCATTCATAAATATATGTTAATTGATGTTTAGGTCTTTCGTCATACATCACGTAACCTTACACTCGGTCACGTGGTGACACCAGGAAGTATCATTACTATTCCACCGCCAGCTCGGCGTTCAGTCCGGGCCGCGGTGGTGCAAAGATAAGTACTTGGAGGGGAGTCGCCTGCAACCATGTAAGTACCATCTAACAATACGAACACGGCCCGCTTTTTCGGGGCCGCTATGAAATCGCTATTGCAATGGTCTGTAGTAATCGGAGCCCTTTTTCATACTTTGTTCTCTCCGGTTGGTTAGAATTGCGGCGTGAAGAATCGCCCCACACCGCGTTTGCCCACGGGGTCTCGCATTGATGCACCTCTTGTGAGTTAAAGGAAGGTCCTTCCTGTCTTCCATTTGTTTCTGTTGTTTTGCTCTTTTATTCCTCCCACTTATAGAGCTTTTAATGACTTTAATTTCTGTGTGAATGAGTAATCAAGTGCAAGCACTAGCTTCTTGTTATTGTTTTTATCACTCCCAATCTGCCACTATAATTAACAGGTCAGGCAGATTGTTGAACCCTCAGGATACGTGAGGATATACTAAGTTTTGTGATCCATGAAACTCCTAGTAGACTGTTATGATAAAACATGCATGTCTTGATAAAGGGGAACACTCTTTTAAATTATACCCACTTTGATTAAGTCACCAGATGGGTGCCTTTCTCTACCCGGGTGATGGGACGTAGTAGTATTATTTGGTACTGTAATACAATGTTGGGACTGAATCGCTCTAATCACTGAAACATTCTTTCCCTACAGGCACACGACTCCAGCAAAATTGCTGCGTGGGTCTTGAACGGCTTTTTAGCCGTAAGTATAATATTTACCGGAAAGGAAAAACTTTTTTCTTTTTCACACAAACTCCTCACGGCAGGGTGCACCTTAGGGCGTGTACACCACCGGAGGATCACACTTTATGGTCCTGACGAAAGCTGAGCGGCTCGGGCTCTTACTAAGCAGAAACATGTCGACCAATTTTTTCACTATGGACTAGGGGTCTTTAATAACCGAGACCACACCTATGTGTCCATGTATATCTGTTTTTAACCAGTGCAAATCGGACTATTAATAAAATAGTTGAAAGTCACGAATCTGCACTTTTTAATTTTTCCTTGTTTTGCACTCACTTAGCTTAATTTGGCTTCAATCACACCCTCAACACTCACAAGATCCAGCTCCGCTGTAACCAGGCGTTGAAGCACACTGGAAAGACACTCTGTCTTTCCAGTGGGAATCCAGTGATGAAGCATGTCACCACCAGGTTCGTGAGTGAGGGTTCTTAAAATCACTGTGTTGTGTCCCACCCCTCTATGTATGTTTAACTATATCCATTTTCTTTCCTTTGTACCTCGGACATTCACTACGAGGTTGCCCTTTATGTATTTGATTCACTCTTCTGTTGATTTAAGATAACCATCTCCCGACAGAAAAAAACAATCAAAAGAATGCTGGTACTCTAAACCCCGCCCCTACAACCGGGAGTACATAAGGGGTACTTACCCAGCAGTCTCCCTGTTCTTTTTTCTGTCTGTCGACAGTTTGGTCTGGATGCTGGTGCTGCTCCTGCTGGGCTGGGGTGGTGTGCACTTCTTCTCTTCTCACCCCCCGCCTGGCTGCCTGGCTTTGCGGGCGGGGGGGGGGGGGGGGGTTCCTTGGTCTGCCACTTGGCCTGCCGGGCTTGCTGGGTGTCAGGCCTGTTCCTGGCTGGGGAATCCTGTTGGCCGGCCCTTTGCGGCTGGTGCGCCGCCTCCCGAGGGTTCCTTCCGGGTCGCTGTGCGTGTCTTCCTGTGGCCTGGCCGGGTGGAGGATGCGCTGCGCTTTCTCTCCCTGGGATTTCCGATGCCGGATGATTGGAGTGGGGGCCTCGTTCCTGTGGGTGTTTCGGCCCCCGCTCTGGGTGAGTTCCGCATAGCGGTGTTTTTTTGCTCGCCCTACCTGTCTTTGTCCTGCTGCCTGCCTTGTTTTTCTCCCCTTGCAGCTCGGACGTGTGCTCCTCTGCCTCCGGTTCTGTCCCTGTCGGGTGGCTGAGGTCCCTAAGCCTCACTCCACTAGGATGGTGCGAGGCCGTCTCACGCTGGTTTACAGGCCTGTTTTGACCCGCGCTGCTTTGCCCTCCTCTCTGGCTGCGCTGGCTGGTTGTGGCTTCAGGGGTGGTGTGGCCGATTTGCTGCTGGGGTGCCTGTTTTCCCGGGCCCGGCCCCTTCATGTCACTGGCCCGGCTCTCTGTCTCGGCGGCCCCCTGCTCCCGGGCTGCCTCGGCCAGCCGAGAGAGGGGGGGCCTCCCGGAGGCGGGTCTGGCGCAGCCCATCAGCAGCTTGCGGCAGCTCCCCTGCCTTGGCTGGGGGTCCTCTGTCCTTTCTTAGGGCAAAGGTTTCCTTAGTTGTCGAGGGTTCTCTCGCCTGGTGCGGGCTTCTCGCGGTTCCCTGTTATCGCGCCAGCTGTTGGAGAGGTTTGCTCAGTGCTGCTGCTCCCCGTCACAAAGGGTTCTTTCGTTTGTTCTCCGCTGTTGCTGGTCGCTCGCCCTGATGTGTGCTGCAATTAGGTTGGGCCCCTTTAGCGATTCTTTGCGACTCATGCTTCTCTTATTTGGGTGTCCTCCCTCTTGAGGGGGTGGTCTCCTCCTGTTGTGGTGCTTGTTCTTGTCTTCGGGGACTTGTCTTGTGCTGCTATGGGTGTTGGCTGCTGCTGTGGCATTCTGTGTGTCGGGGCCTCGGCTCTTAAATGGAGTTGGGTGTCCGTCGTGCACTTTCGGGCTTCCCTATGGCACTGGCGATGGGCGCTCTTCGATGTGTGCGGTTGCAGGGTTGGTCTCTGCGCTGGTGGTTTGTTGGCTCCATTGCTGTTTTTGCTTTGGTGGCTTTGTTTTGGCCACTTGTTGTTTGTGCGTGGCTTTGGTCTGGGGAGCCGGGACTTGGACCCGGGGCTTCTGGGTGGCTTTCCTGCTTTTTGCTGGTTCTGCACTTGCGGCGTGTCCTCATCTGCGGCTTGGTTGTCCCCGTGCTCTGGGCACTCCATTGTGGTTGTGCTTCTTGTTGCTGTCTGTTTTGGTGCCTGGTGTCCCTTGTTGTTCTCCACGCCTTTGCTTGGGGCGTCTCTCGTGTTTCTGCCTTGCTGGAGGGTGTGCTGTGTCTCCATGTGCTCCCTGGCGATGTTGGCTCCCACTTTTGCTCCGTTTCACCCTTCGGGGCTTTATTGGGAGCTGTGTGTGCTGGCCTGGAGGTTTGTACCTTTGGTGCGGTCTCTCTTGGTTCCCTGGTTGTGTTTTGCGACTCTGGTCCTGGTTTCTGCCTTCTTGGTGCCTTTTTTGTCAGGGGTGCTGTTGCTTGGTGGATTTGCGCTGCGGTCTTCTCCTTGTGCTTCGGGCTGTGGTTGTCTTCTCGGCTCTGGTCTTGCCTTCCTGGTTGCCTGGGGCTCTCTGTCGGGTGAGGGCCTTGTTTTTGGTGGTGGCCCTTCCTGCCCTCTGGGTTTTGGGGGCTGTGGCCTTCTTGCTCCTGTAGGTGCTCTGTGCTTCCCTGTTTCTGGGTGGGGGGGGGGGTCTTCGTGACACCCTTCCTCCTTTTTTGCTGCGGTCCCTCTCTGGGTTTCTCACGCCTTGCCTGTGTCTTTGGGTTGCTGCTCTTGGCTCCCGTGCCTCGGGGGGTTTCTGCCTTTGCTGGATTGTGGGACCTGTGGCAGCGGTGCCTGGTTGTTTCGGGCTTCCTGCTGCTGTTCTGCCTCTTCTGGTCCTATTCCATGTTGCCTTGCCTGCGCTTCTGCGTTGTGCTTGCGGTCACGCTTGTTGGTGCTGTTTTCGCCCGGCTCGCCCTCTGGCCCTGTCGTTGGGGCTTGGCGCGGGTGCTCCTTGGCTTTGCCCTGGGCCGGGTGTTGCGATCCTGTCTTCCGTGGGTTGTTGCCTTTGGCCTTTCCTCCCTACGGTTGGATTATCTCCCCGTTGAGGTCTCCCACTTGGCTTCCGGTTGGTCTTGTTCCCTCCCCGGGCTCCTCTGGCTCTGTGTTGCTGGTCTGACCACCTTTCAGGGTCTGTCTCCCTTGTGCCGGTGTGCTTGGGTTGCGCTGGTCGCTCCTCTCTGGTCCTCGCTGCTGCGTGGTGTTCTGGGAGGCTCGCCTGCTCTGGTGCCTTGGTGGAGTTGGCTTCCCCTGGGGTGGCTTACCCTGGGGTGTCTTGGGTTGGCTTCTTCGCCTTCTGGCTGGGCTTCTGCCTGTGTCATTTCCTCCCTGCTTCTTCGGGTCTCGTCTGGGGTCTGTGTTGCTGATGGGTGGGCCTTGTTTGCTGCCTGGATGGTTTCCCCTAGTGCGGTTGGGGTCTGCTGGGTCTCTTTGGCCTGTGGTGTGTTTTCTCCGGCTTGGCTCACTGTGGTGAGGGCATGTAGGAAGGTTTGCTACCTGACTAGTGAAGTAGTGTGGCTCACTGGTTAGAGGCGGCAGACCCGAGAGCAGAGGACGGCCCGGGACCAGGGTTCGATTCCCGGCGCGGCAGGTTTCTGGACCAGGGTCAGCGGACTCGATAATTCTCTCGCCTCGGTGCCCACTCTGATCAGCGATCACACTCGGCAACTCTGGGCATTAGCTTGTCTCATCTTCACTAATGGCCCCACCAGACCGCCGGGGATGCCTGGTCTCACCCTGGTGATACCCATTAAGGGACCATCTCTCAGGGAAGCCAGGAAGGGTTTCGCAGCGGTCGAAGCGCCTTGGGACCCTACGGGTAAGTAGTGCGCTATATAAATGCCTATACATACATACATACATACATACCCCAGATCTTTTGCCTTGTGTTTAGCTGGTTTTCGACCTAGTTGGCCTGGTTCCCTGCTAATCAGGGCCCAGGCTATCTGCTCTCTCTGTAAAATGGATTCCATGTACCCTAGGTGCATAACTAAATTGGCTTGGGTCACCTTATCAGCCCCTGTACAGAGCACTATAGGTGCCCAGGGCATAGGTGCATCCAAGTGGTGAACCTGGTCTAGAGAAATGAATAGCTTGAAATGCTGGCTATTACCTAATCCTAAAAACATATAGGAGGGTTGACCAGGCATATTTGTAGCACCAAATGGAACAGGTCTGTGTTGTTGCGAGTATTTAGAGAGGGGGACGACCTGTTCCAATTATCCCCTTAGCTCCTTAATGTAACAACCATCCAGCACCTTGACGTCTGCTTTGTTGCAGTTCCCGCCGGAACTCGAGCAACAGAGATCGACGAGATCAAGCTTGCCTTCCTTCTAACAGCCCGATCCACAGTCCCTGCAGAGCTGAGACCCGTGGAGGCGACCGGAACCGTGGGGCCCGCCATCTTGAAAAGACCACGAGACACTGACCGTGCAGCGCACGGGTGACCCTCGAAGCTGTACAATGGGGTTTGAGAAGCCCCAGCCCTGAGCCACTTTTGCACTGAAGCTCACCCCTCTACACTCAACGAGTGCTGCGTGGGGCCCTTCTGCTTCTTTTGGCTCAACGCGTTGGCCCGGTCACTTGCCCGCTGCCTTGTGTCCCCTGTGCCGATGAAACTTGAAATACGACTTGTGATTCTGGTTGCTCTAGACTTGCACCCGCTCATCTGAAAAGGAGCACCCTCTCCTATCCTCCTGGTCCGAGTGAGAAGCAATCTTCCAGTCCTGCATGGATTGCTCTTGCCAAGTGTTGTTTGCTCCGATCTTAAAGCCAACAGCACCGATGGTGAGAACTTTTATGGGACAGCTCGTGACCCACTCCTGGACGTCGCAGATGCCCCAGAGCCCACGTGGCAGCGGAGAGAAGCTCCTTAACAACCACCTGATTGCGCCCGACATTGCCTGGTTCCGTCCTGGTTCCACCCTGGTCACTGCTGAGTGACCCAGACTCTGTCCCCTCTGCTTTCAGGTACTTTACAACTCTGATCCACCCTTGGATCCCACCGGACACTTCTCCTTCACATCGCCTGCAGCATCTTCAGCTTCAAGCACCAACAACCTGCGTGACGAAACCCGACGCCACTTCGACCCTATGCACCCGCTTCCTGTGGGTCAGGTAACTCAGCAACGCCGGTGTTCGCACACTGGTACACACCTCTAGGGTCTGTGTCTAAAGTATTATCCTTCTAGGTTAAGCGGAAGTATCCTTAAACTCTAACTGTGTAACTTTTACGCACCATTGACTTTGCATTGGTGCATGCGTGTGCTTTATTCGCTGCACCCGAATCCCGCGGGCTTTTCCCGGCTTCAGCATTGCTTGTCCCGACTGCTCCCAGCGATTCCCTAGGCCCTAGGCCTAACCACTGTTCGATTGGTATCTCTTATACCACTTTCATAATATATGGTTTGAGTGGCCACCCGCTCTCATCCATAATTTTGCAACTTTCATATGTTATACTGTGCTTTTGATTTAACGCTTGTGCCCCTTTGCTCATAAAGAGTACTGGGGATTATTTTAGCAATAAACACATATATTTTTATAATATATACTTGTGTGGTGTCCTTTCATTTGATATTACAGGATTGGGATTGGTAAAACAGCTCGCTTAACACGACCTCTTGAGTTTAGCCTTTCAGGCTGCTTAGTCCATGCTACCCCTAGGATAGCTTTTCTATAAGGTTGACTTACAACCAGACACCATAAGGGACTGTTTGGACTGATACAAGGTGGTTCCAGAATTGGAAAAATCATATATCAGGCCAACTTCTCACATTGGTGTGCAGCGGTGCGGATTTGAGCTTGCTGTTGTTTTACCATTGCAATCTTTTTTATCAAATTGAAAGATCACATCAAGTACCTTAGGTACATATAAACAAAAGCTTAGCATATTTAAATTCTACTGAACTTAGTAGTTGTAGATTAAAGGGATTAGCACACCCTGACTACAACTCACTAGCAAGGTACAGTAGGAAAACACTTAGTGTAGGTAAGTGCACCACTTGCACCTCACTAGCAGTCATGTCTGAGACAGGTGTAGCCTCTGGCTCTCAGCCTGTGACAGTTGACCTTACCAAGGCAACTTCCAGATATGACACCCTCAGCCACAGAGACCTGAGTACCTTGTGTACTGTAAGGGGGATGAAAAGGGTCACAACCCTACTATTCCTATCCTGATAGCCATCCTGGAGAAGGGTGACCTTGAGCAAGCTAGCATAGCTCCCTTAAGATCAGGAGATAGAGTGAAACCCCAAGAGAATGAGGTGGACACTGAACCACATATTGATGAAGATTCAGATCAAGGGGATATCCAGGTACATGTGGGGAGGCTTAGCCAAACCAACTTGGACCTACTTGGAAATGGAGAGGGCCAGCACCTCCCCAGAGTACAAAGCAGAACTGTTCCAGGCAATAGAAGGGTGAAAGCTTCCTCAGTGGATTCTCACATTTCTAGTGTCTCCAGAAACTCTCAAAGGGGAATGACTTCCCCCCAGAGAAGAGAGCATAAGGCCAGGATGAGAGCTGTGGAACTCCAGATAGAGAGGGAAGAGTTAGCCCTGGCCCAAGCTAAACTTGCTTTAGCAAGGGAACAGAAAATGTGTGGCTTACATGCCACTGGTGGCAGCAACAATATTCCTAGAGAGAAAGACAGGTCCTATAATACTAGAAACCTGACAAAGATTGTGCCCCCCTACACAGAAGGGGATTACATCCACAAGTGGATAACTGCTCTTGAGACAGCCTGCATGGTACAGCAGGTTCCTGAGGAACAGTGGGCAGCAATCTTATGGAACTCCTTTTCAGAGAAAGGGAGAGATACGATCCTCACTGTCAGACATGAGGATGCTAAACACTACAAAGTCCTGAAGAGTGCTCTCATAGATGGGTTTGGCTTAACAACTGAACAGTACAGGTTGAAGTTCAGAGACACCCAGAAGACACAGACACAGGACTGGACTGATTTTGTAGATTGTGCTACTAAGGCTCTGGAGGGTTGGGTACATGGCAGCAAAGTACATGACTTCACAGGATTGTATAATTTGATTATGAGGGAGCAGATCCTAAGTAATTGTCAGAACCAGCTCTTACACCAGCACCTGGTGGACTCAGATTTGACCTCTCCCCAAGAATTGGGAAAGAGGGCAGATAAATGGGTCGGAACCAGGATTAGGCCTAAGAATCAGGGCAATGACCAGAAGAAGGAGTCTACCAAGCCTCAAGATAAGGGTGGGGATAAAAGTAAAGAAAAGACTTCCCCAAGGCCCCAAAACTCCAAGGATGGGGGTGGGTCCCAAGACACTTCATCTACCCAGAAAAGGCCATACTGTCATGTCTGTAAACAGACTGGCCATTGGAAATCAGACAGCTGTTGTCCAAAGAATGGCAATAACGAGAATATACCTCCAAAGCCAGCTCCAACACCTCCTGTTACTGTCAGCAGTAATCCCCCAGGAAGTGGGAGCACACCCAGGAATCTGGGTGCGTTTACTTTTGGAGCCCAGGTGGACCCTGGCTTATCCAGGTCCCCATCCCCAAATGATCTTGTTTATGAGACTGGCATGAGGTTTGCCACCTTCTCTGATTGCCCAAATACCTTGAGAAAATATAGACAAGAACCCATCATCAATGGTTTGAATGTTGAAGCCTTTAGAGACACAGGGGCTAGCATCACCATGGTGGCTGACTGTATAGTCCCCTCTAAGCTACTTTTACCTGGTGCCACATACCAGGTGACAAACATTGATGGAATTCAAACCAATCATCCCATGGCAGTAGTAAGTCTCAGCTGGGGAGGTGTCACTGGCCCAAAGAGAGTGGCAGTGTCACCAAACTTGACTGTAGACTGCCTACTAGGAAATGATTTGGAAATCTCAGCCTGGACTGAGGTTGAACAGGAAACCCATTCTAGAATGGTAAATGCCAATGGAAAGGTTAGTGGGGCTGTAATGGCTACAGCCCCAACCCAAGATGTCCTTCCTGAAAAGGTTAGTAGGGCTGTGCAAGACTCAGCCCCATCTTTAGCAGAAGCTCTTCCTAAACAGAATAGCAAAGCTGTTATGATAACATCAGAAACCCAAACTGAGTCTCCTCCTGAAAAGGTTGGTGGGGCTGTGATGGCCACAGCCCAAACTCAAACAGATATGTGTGTTGTGAAGCCTGAAAAGATGGATCACTCCACCCAAACTGAGAGCATGGAGGAGGAAGAGAAATCTCCCCCTCACCAGACATTAGGACAGGATCAGCCTCCTCAGGGAACTGATCTTACCCCTGATGAAGGCACTGCCCCAAAGGTTGTTAGGCCTGGCCTGACAGAGCCTCTGATGGCAGTGGACCCTTCTCAGGTGGGACCCAGTCTGGAGCAGGTAACCTGTCCCTCTCTACCTTGCCTTAGTCAGCCCAGGGCTACAGAGGACAAGAAGGACAATGAGACCCAGAGGGCCCCCTGTCAAATAAAGCACCCCCATCAACAGATTAGGGGCACCAAAACTAGTAGCCCTAATAAGGTGAAAACTTAAAAAACTCCTGAGGGAGCACCCTTAAAAGTAGTTAGGGACCTCCCACAGATGGATTCTGTTGGGCACAGCCAAACCTGGGACCCAAAGGGCCCAAACCTGAACTGTCCCTCCAGTAAACCAAAACAAGGGACCCAGCCTCCAGATTTAGGTAGCAAGAGGTTGACCCTGAGATCACAGTGCAACTCAGTTGAAGAAAGAAAGGCACACATGGTGGAAGATAATTGGAGGAAGCTGAGCCCTAAACTAGTGGAGCCTCACTTCAATACTCCATATCCAAACCAGCCTTTAACTTTGCATAAACACACCCAAGGTAGTGATTCCCTATGGTGGAGACCCTCTAATACCCCAAGGGTGAGGGACTGCTTAGTGGACCATGAGACAGGGGGTACCCATGCTAGTGCAGGCACTTCCTTATATGGCCACTCAGGCAATATAGGCTTACCTGGACAAGGATAGCCTTATCTCCTTTCGTGGGGGGGGGGGGGGGGGTTGTGTAGGAAGGTGGCTTCCTGACTATGGTTACCCCAGATTTTTTGCCTTGTGTTTAGCTGGTTTTCGACCTAGTTGGCCTGGTTCCCTGCTAATCAGGGCCCCAGGCTATCTGCTCTCTCTGTAAAATGGACTCCATGTACCCTAGGTGCATAACTAAATTGGCTTGGGTCAACTTATCAGCCCCTGTACAGAGCACTATAGGTGCCCAGGGCATATGTGAATCCAAGGCCTACCAGGGGCTGCAGCATATCTTTTGCCACCCCTGGATGGCTATCCAAAATTGACACAACTGGCTGATCACTCAGCTGGGGCAAGGTGGTGTAATCACCCCTTGCTTAGATATAGTATGCCTATATCTAAACCTATCTGGACACCTATACACCTATAAGCCACTCCTATGGCAGGCCTTAACAATCCTGGAGGCAGAGTGCTTGGTTTTATGTGAGATGGTGCTCTAGCATGAGCTGAGCCTGTCTGCAGCTGTCGGGTCCAATTCGCTAAGCTGTTCCGGGATAATGCCACACCATATACTATTAAGTGCATTATAATCCTCGCGTTATATGTTAACTTTGGTTTGGCTTTATCAAAACATGTTGTGTAAGGTGTCATACGATTTGGAATACTACCCCCTCGCCAGTCCTTGCGACGGGGGTAGCATTCCACCCCTCTAGAGTGAGACGACATGTTACTTTGCTAAAACGCGGTTGATTTTAAAAGAGCCTCAGATCCACAAAATGGATGCTTCTGCCACAGACACAAGTCTGGCCTCCTGCAGCTGACCGAAACTCAGCGAAGGAGGCCTGGACAAAGGATTTCCTGTCACAGGGAGGTGTCACACCACCCCAGACAGGAGATAGTGGATTGTAGCAGGGAGGTTTGAAAGAAACCAGACAGTGCCTGGGGAGCACAAGGCTTCCCCTTGCATAATCCAGCCAAACCGGTTCTGGTACACACCAGCCCCAGTCCCAGCGCGGCCTGGATCAAAGGGAAAGGGGTGTATCCACCCCCTTCCTGGGTCCCACCCATAGGAGGGGACCTAGCACATAATCCAGCCCCCTAGATTGGTATAAGAATGGGAGCAGTGCCAACGCACTCAGATTATCCTGATGAAACATTTGAAATGAAACTCTGGACCCTTCGACATCCTACTCGACGTAGAAGACTGAAGAATCTCCCTTGTGGTCAAGGAGTGGCCACCCTGTGCAAACAGGCACCATCCAGCACGTCAATGTCTGCTTTGCTGCAGTTCCCGCCGGAACTCGAGCAACAGAGATCAATGAGATCAAGCTTGCCTGCCTTTTAACAGCCCGATCAACAGTCCCTGCAGAGCTGAGACCCATGGAGGCGACCAGAAGCGTGGGGCCCGACATCTTGACAAGACCACGAGACGCTAACAGTGCAGCCCAGGAGTGACCCTCGAAGCTATACAATGGGGTTTGAGAAGCCCCAGCCCTGAGCCTTTTTTGCACTGAAGCTCATCCCTCTACACTCAACGAGTGCTGCATGGGGCTCTTCTGATTCTTTTGGCTCAACGCGTTGGCCTGGTCACTTGCCTGCTGGCTTGAGGCCCCTGTGCCAACGAAACTTGTAATATGACTTGTGATTCTGATTGCTCCAGACTTGCACCCGCTCCTCTGAAAAGGAGCACCCGTTCTGACCCTTCTAGTCTGAGTGAGAAGCAATCTTCCAGTCCTGCGTGGATTGCTCTTGCCAAGTGTTGTTTGCTCCGATCTTGAAGCCGACAGCGCCGACGGTGAGAACCTTTGTGGGACAGTTAGTGACCAGCTCCTGGATGTCGCAGATGCCCCAGAGCCCACATGGCTGCGGAGAGAAGCTCCTCAACAACCACCTAATTGCGCCCGACATTGCCTGGTTCCGTCCTGGTTCCACCCTGGTCACTGCTGAGTGACCCAGACTCTGTCCCCTCTGCTTTCAGGTACTTTACGACTCTGATCCACCCTTGAATCACACCGGACACTTCTCCTTCACATCGCCTGCAGCATCTTCAGCTTCAAGCACCAAGACCCTGCGTGACGAAACCCGACGCCACTTCGACCCTATGCACCCCCTTCCTGTGGGTGAGGTAACTCAGCAACGCTGGTGTTCCCACACTGGTACACACCTCTAGGGTCTGTGTCTAAAGTTTTATCCTTCTAGGTTAAGCGGAAGTATCCTTAAACTCTAACTGTGTAACTTTTACGCACCATTGACTTTGGATTGGTGCATGCGTGTGCTTTAAGCGCTGCACCCGAATCCCGCTGGCTTTTCCCGACTTCAGCATTGCTTGTCCCGACTGCTCCCAGCGATTCCCTAGGCCCTAGGCCTAACCACTGTTCAATTGGTATCTCTTATACCACTTTCTTAATATATGGTTTGAGTGGCCACCCGCTCTCATCCATAATTGTGCAACTTTCATATGTTATACTGTGCTTTTGATTTAACGCTTGTGACCCTTTGCTCATAAAGAGTACTGGGGATTATTTTAGCAATAAACACATATATTTTAATAATATATACTTGTGTGCTGTCCTTTCATTTGATATTACAGGATTGTGATTGGTAAAACAGCTCGCTTAACACGACCTCTTGAATTTAGCCTTTCAGGCTGCTTAGTCCATGCTACCCCTAGGATACCTTGTCTATAGGTTGACTTACAACCAGACACCATAAGGGATTGTTTGGACTGATACAAGGTGGTTCCAGAATTGAAAACATCATATATCAGGCCAACTTCTCACAGGGCGGGTGTTGTCCCTTCCCTTTCTGGTGGTCCTTTTGCCGGAGTTGTGCCTCCGCTTTCCCTGTTCTCCTGTTCCGGGGGCCGTGTTTCGGTCTTCCTGGTCTGCGGGCTTGTGGTTGCTTCTGATCCCTATTGGCTCCTGTTCTTGGCTGGTCTGTGGGGCGCCCTGCTTGGGTTTGCCTGGTTGCGCTTTTCTGCTGTTCTGGCCTGCCTGTTTGGACATGGCGCTTCTTGGCGGGTGCCTTTGCCTCCCTGTGGGGAGGGGGGGCTGGTCCCTCTGCTTTCGGGTTCCGGTCCCTTGTGCGTGGGGTGTGTTCCTGCCGTTCTGGCATCTTGGTTCTGTTTCTGGCTCTGGCTCCTGTTTCCCTGCTTACCTCCTCGTGGGTTTCGTTTGGGCGCTGCCTGGGCTGTTTGCTCTGGGGCCTGTGCTCTTCTGGGGCCTTCCTTTCATTTGAGCCTTCCCACATTTTGGGTTTGGCCTTCGGGTCCTTCGGGTCCTGCGGGTTGCTTGGCCTTGGCTTCCGGGGTGTGTCTTGGGTTGCCATTTTTGCCCTGTGGGGTTCGTCCCCTGCGCCTGCCCTGCCTTGGGTCGTGCTAGGCTTCCTCGCTGGTTTCGGTTTGCTTCTGTGTTCCCTCTCCCCTGTTGGGTTGGGGTTCCGTGCTGTGCTGTTTAGCCCTGTCCCGCTCTTGTGGGCGCTCTGGGGGTTGTTGGCCCTCGGTCTCACTGCCCTCTGTGTTTTTTTCCCCGGCCCTCTGCTTTGGCTGTTTGGGGTCTTTTTTGCCTGCCCTATCTTGGTTGGGCTTGGCTGTGGTTGGTGTGGGCCCCTTTGGGTTCCCTTGCTTGGTCTTGGGTTCGCTGGGTCTTTTGTCTGTCTGGTTGCTCCCCTCCTCTGTTGTTCGGGGTGTGCCTTCTTCGGGATGTTGCTTCCTGCTCCGGTTTCCTCCGGTTGGCTGGGGCTGTGTTCTGGGGTTCCTGTGGTTCCTCCTGTTCCCTTTCCTCCTTGGTGTTCTGGGTCTCTTGGTCCTGGTTGGTTGCCCTTGTCGTTTTTTGCGGCTCGGGTTTCCTGGGGGTGATGGGTCCCTTGTGACCTTGGGGTTTGCCTCTTTCCTGTTCGTGGGCTCTGTCTCACCTTCCGGGTTGGTTGCTGGTGGTCTGGCTGCTGTTGCTGGCCCTTTCTATTCGGCCTGCTGCTCTTTGGGTGTTACCGGGGGTGTTTTCCTCTGGTCGCTCTGTGGTCGCGTCTGGTGCTTCCCTACTCTTCTGGTTTAGTCCTTCCCTTGGTGGCCTTCTCAGCCCCCTCTTTCCAGGGACTGCCTTTTGTTGTTCTTGGCTGGGTCTTGGCGTTATTCTGACCCGCTGGTCCCCTGGGTGTTCCTTTTTCTTTCCGAGGCTGGGTTTTTGCTGGCTTGGGCTCTCTGTGCCTGGGTTTGGCTTCGGTTGCCCGGTTCTGGCTTCATGGCCTTGTCGTTCTTGGCCTGTTTCTTCTTTGGGTGGCCTCCTCACGGATTTTTCTTCTTGCCTCGGTTGGCTGGTGTGTCCGTCCTCTCCCCTTCTCTGGTTGGCGGTGGGGTGTTCCTGCTTGGCCTGGTTGCCCCCTGTGGTGGTTGTTCCGGTCCTCTGGTTGCTTCTCCATTGTTTTGGTTAGGTGCTTCCTAGTTTGGTGGGGGCTCCTCCTTGTCGGGGGCCCTGCTTGGAGTTTCACCGGTTCTGCCACTTGCTTCCTGCGGTTGCTGTCTTGGGGTGTTTCCTGAGTTGGCTTCTGTTTGGTTTGGGAAGGCCGGCTTTTCTGCTTTGGTATTCTCCATATATTTATGAATGGGACGAGAACATAAGGGACCTGGGGGTAATGCTCTATTACTTACCGGTAATCTTCATTACTCCGGGTCCCGTTGTCCTCGTCCCATTCATACGCCTCGCCCTCCCTCCCGGACGGCCGGCCTTCCTGTTTTGGGCTTGGTTGTGCAGGGAGACTGCTGGGTAAGTACCCCTTATGTACTCCCGGTGGGAGGGGCTGGGTTTAGTGTCCCAGCATTCTTTTGATCGTTTTTTTCTGTCGAGAGATGGTTATCTCCATATATTTATGAATGGGACGAGGACAACGGTACCCGGAGTAATGAAAAATACCGGTATGTAATAAGAGCATTACTCCCTTTTGTGCCCGCTGGTTCTGATTTCTTCTGTTGACCTAGATGATTGTTTGGCTAGAGTCGGTTTTGCCAACCGTTTCTTCTCCCCTAGCTTTACCAGGACTGTCCCAGGGGTTTCTTCTTCATCTCTGCCTTACAGGCTAGAATTGTACAGTTTGGTCTACAAAGAAGGGATTTATAAATAGAACTAACAATTGCGGTTCATGCTTCCAGAAAACAGCGCCCTCTTAGGTCTTATCCACAACACTGGGTATCATCTGTGAAATGGTGTGAGCCCACGGGTTTGATTCTTTATTTTGCAAATGCATTAAGATGGTTTCTACTTGGGTTCAAAAGTGGCTACTGTAATAATCAAATAGGCATCAATTGAAGCATTTAAAAAATATCAGGGAAACATAAAGGATTGTGAATATTTTGGTTTTTGCCTTCTTAACGGTTTCTCTACAAGCTCATTGGCCCAAAGGGTATTATTACTAGCTCATTGACCCCTAGCTCGGATCTATTATTACTTCTGGGTGTTCTAAGGATATGCCTTTGTTTGTTCCTAAGACCTCTGCTGCTTTTCTTTAGAATGAGAGGATTATTTTACCGGACTTTTCCATGTCCTGGTTCTCCGGAAGAATTTTCTATTTATTCTTTGGATGTGAAAAAGAGCTGTTTAATTAATTTGAAAAGAGTCTTCTCCTTGTGGAATAGAGATATGACTTTTGTTTATTCTGGCCTGGCTAAAAATGGGTTCAAACATGCTTCTGCCCAACAAATGCAAGAAATTCACTGTTCTTTAGGCATGCGAGATGAGCACATCGGAGAGTAGATGAAGCTTGTCGAAAGCTTGTGTTTTGGAGGCCTCAATGCTCATAATGTCATTACATTACAATGTCATCAGACCCTGGATGAATGGAAGAATGGGCTCAAAGACCTGCAAGTTACTAAAGCATTTCTCAGTGAGCTAATTTAATTTGCATTGTGGATGTGTGTGGGGGGTGTTGTTGGCAAAGTGTGAAAATATAATTCCACTGGCAAAGTTTTGTGAAGGTGAGAAACTCAACTTGCAGACAAATTTACTGGAAAAAAGATTTTGGGGTGTTTACGCTTGCAAAACCAGATTTCCAATGTATTTTTCTGTTTGTTTTTTTTTAAAAAAAAGCGTTCGACAGTATTTAAATAAAGTCAAGAAAATGTTGAACTTTAGCATTTCAAACTTCACACATCTCTAATTATTTTGGGATGTCATTTGTGCAGCCTTTGGACTTATTGGGCAAAGTGTGCTGAGCCATCTTCTCTGGTTTGGGGGTCTTCGTGTGCTCCAAAAATACACATGTAGAGCAGCATTCTGGGGTCCTCTTACTGTTTGGAATTCTTTTAGGACGAGGTCCCTGTTGTGGGCAACCCCGAGAGTCACAAAAAATGATGGCACTCCCTCAAAAAGACACTAGACTCCCGGAAGGGTTGGGTACGAAGTCACGAGCTGCCCCGGCCGTGACACGAAGAAATATAATTCATACCCGGGAACCTTAAAAGTCTAAAGGGAACTAGGGGGAGCACAAGTCTTCTAATGAAGTGAAAAAATGCAAACTCTGTTTCCAACTTTGTATTTAATCATCAACGCCAGCAAATAGCACAAAATGCTTTGGTCAACTCAGACCCCGTATTGTATTGCAATAGCATTTATTTAGTACTTGCCACCCTGGACGATGCGTTGTAACACTTCATATGGTGTTAGCATGCTTCTCCATAATCCAAAGTAAATGGTTAACCCAGCAGTAATTACTCATTATTGTAAATGTGTTGGTTAGTAGGTTAGTATTGTGCTCTGACGAAACTAAAATAATTTAGTCCAAATTCTAGTGGTGTATTAAGTTATTATGGGTTAGGTATAATTATTAGAGTGAGTTCATGCAGGTGTGCAGTTAGGACTTTATGTACGGTACCACACTTTCCCCTGGTAATTGTGTCCAGTGGGACCAGTGTCTTAATTAGTCATCGATTGTGACAAAGGGTCCCATATAGTCTGACTATCCTCTGCTGCACCCCTAGTTTAGATGAAGCTGCCCCCTCCCTCGGCGCTTCTGTCCAGATAAGATTTAGCCTGCCCAGAGCCCATGCGACCATCCACGGCCAGACAGTCCAGCGCCCACCGGTGTCGCAAGCCTTGCATGACGGCTTGCCGAGCCCTGTGCTCTGTGCGGGCAGCCAGCCGTTCAGAGCTGCTGCCGGAGCTTCCTCTCTGCGCTCCTGAGGGACTAGCCAAGACACGGGCCTGTCACCGAGGAAGACAGGCCCGGGTCCGAGCAGCCTCCGTCCATCTCCAGCCACCTTTCTCTCTTCTCTGTCCTCTTTCTGCGCTCTCCAGGTTTTGCTCTCTCTTTCCCTTGTTCTTTCTTTCTCTTCCTGCCTCTTTATCCTTTGGCCTTCCTTGTTCTTCTCATTTCTCTCTTCGTGTAATTTGCTATTGTCTCCTTTCATTCACTTCTCTCCAGTTTCCATTTTGATTCATGCTTTATCCCTATTTATTCTTTCTCTTCATTTCTCTCGATTAGTAATCATCCCTTTTTATCATTTCCTCTATATTCTGCACTGCCCCAAAACTTTAGTTGTTCTTAAATATCCATCCAAAACATACCATTTAAATATGTACTGCACTATGGATAATACAATCCCTCAACACATTACACCTTACAGTGCACATTAAAGTACACTTCACATGAAACCGCGAGGGTCAGCTCTGCATCACACCACCCACAGCACCCCACATCACACCAAACGTGGCCCCACCTTTCCTCAGCATCAGGGACTGCGCCACATCGTATCCCGCCACACTGCGCCTTACCTCACCATATATTTAAGACTCACACTTTCTGTATATACTGATGGAAAATATATGTTTCCTTTCTAAAATTAGTTTCAAAAATGTAGAACTATAGCAATTAGATATTCTTTTCAGGTTCTCCCCATGCTATCAGTCACTACTGCTAAGCCAAGAAATGTGCATTGTTGACTGCTTACAAATTAAAAAAAAAAAAGGGACAAGAGTTCCTGTGAAGTTTAACAGCTGCATAGGTGAACATTTACTAGCAATGCATTGCTAATGTTTTCAGGCGATTATATTGTTTTATTTTGTATAGCTACTTTTGGTACTAAAACTCTAAAGACCTTTAAGAGTGAGCCTGTATTTATCAGTTAAATAACGTGGTAAAATAATTTGGTCCTCCCTTGCTGCATAATTAAAGCAGCCCTGCCTATTACTTTCTCACAACCTTCTTTCCACCAGCTCGGGGCTTTTCCTGTGTGCCCACTTAAATACGCAAGTGTTACCCCTCTTTTGCCGACAGACAAAGTGTATCGTCACGATATAGTTCAAGTTGATACTTTCTTTACAATTTTTTGACAGATAGATATTTATCTTCCATATTCTGACATAAGCCTACAGAGCTTTGTGAAGGTGAAAGGGGTGTATTGGTAGAACAGGTTTTTGGTAGAGAGACATGTGTTATACTTATAAATCAGTGTATTGACATGGAAGAGGTGCTTTGCATAGAGGCGTTTGTCTAGAAAGAATGCTGTAGGTTTAAAGAGCTGTGTCAGTAGAGTTTTGTGTCACTACATAGAAGTGCACTGGTGTAGAGGCGTGTGTTGCTACAGAGGGTTGTATCGGTACATAGGAGTGCACGGGTGTACAGGCGTGTGTTGGTACAGAGAGTTGTGTCGGTAGATGGGGGTGGATTGGTATAGAGATGGATGCTTGTCAATACTGTGGACTGTGCCGGCACAAAATGATGTATCAAAGAGCAGTGTCGCTACACAGACTGTAGGCGTAAACGCTGTGCCATAGAGGGAGAGGTATTAGAACAGAGGGCAGTATTGGTACAGAGACCAGGAGGGAACACATTTGTTTAATTTGGTTTTGATTGATTATGGAAAGTTTTGGCAAAATGAAGCTAAATTATGCATACTTATGCGAAATGCAAATCCAACCTCTTGCGCTATTTTTTCAGTGCAAAATGTTTCTTGCCTCAATTTTCGGTGCAAGGACGAATTTAACAAGAGTACTGCTAACAGCAGCTCCTCGTGTTCTGCTGTTTGGGTGCATTCGCTGTAAATGTCTACCGCAAATGGGCCGTAAAAATGCGTGCAGGAGTAACAGTCGAATTATGCATAACAAGGGTGACATGCAATTCCTACAGGCGGGCACATTACGCCATCGTGATTTACATTTCTCCCAGGCCTACCAGAGAATTGTTTCTTTACGCAGGGATGTATTGTTATAGAAGGGTGTTACCACACAGAGTGGTCTCTTTGAACAGAGGACAGAAGAGTGTACAATGAATGTGACTGTACAAAAGGGGTGTGTCCTACACAAATGGTATGTGCAGAAGGTGTGATTTTATAAAGGGGGGGCACAACTGTGATTTTGGATGGTAGAGTGGGTAAGTTTAATTTCAAGATTCATAAAAGTGTTAAGAAAGAGTGCAAGTTTTCCAAGCCTGTGTATGCTGTTCGCACCCCCCCCCCCCCTCCTTTAACTGAAAATGAAGAGGGGAGGCAGCAGAACACACAGAGATAAATTAATATTAAACACTGACCCCGGCTCTCTGCAGACTGGTCTATAAATGATGCATGGAGTGCGGCGGGCACGGCCTCCCTGCGTGGAATATCTCTCTGCCATTACCGGCCCCCCCACGCCCCACCTTCGCAGCCCGGCTCCTGATGTGGAGGCGAATGGACTTATTAGAGTGATGTGAGGGGATTCAGTCTGTGTCCCTCCTCTCTGCAGTGCTGTCAACCCTGGGTCCCCTGGAGAGCACAGGTGTGGCACCCTCCTTCTGATGTCCTCTCACCCTGGTAAGAGTTGCCCGTCCTGCAACCCCAGCACGTCCATACACAGGTCTGGCATGCCATCGTCTCCTTGCAAAGGCCTGTCACCATATCTCCTACAACCCAGTCTGCGAGAGGAATGCATATATACATAATGCCATTACACAAATAGTGGGCCTAGTTTGAGGAAAAGGACATGTTCTTGGCGGGCTGAATAGTGTCTGGTTTTGGGGTGTGCCTCTTGGCCTTGGAGTCTCCCCAGGATATGATATGGGGCCCTTAGCTGGGGGAGCTAGCCCTTGGCTTAAGGAATTGGTTCTTGTCTGGGTGGGCAGGCTTCACAAAAACACCATTGACTTGCGGAAGGGCTATCTTTAGGAAGGGCAGATTACCAACGTGACGAATAAGCTCCTGGATGGGGGTGAAGGCACACACATTTTGAGGAGCAGTGACTTAGCTCGGAACAGACCCACGCATTGAAAAACAGGCTCTCAGCTTTGGAGCTGGCCTTTTCCCTTTAAAGGGATTTTGGATGGCTGTGTGGGGCATAGGTGGCTACTGGCTAGGAACTCTGGGTTAAACGGAACTGGAACTTGGCTTGGGACATTGTTTTTTGAGTAGAGGAGCAGGTTTTTCGCTGGTGGAATGGGCTCTTGGCTGGGAAGAGCTGGCTCTTGACGTATAAAGTGCCTCCGAGTTTTCAGTACATCGGTTGGTCGAACGGGCTCTGGTGAGGAGGGCAGGTTCTTGGCCGAAGCATGGGCCCTTAGCTATTAGGACAAACCCTTAGGAATGAGCTCTTGGCTGAGAGAGAAGGCGATCGCTTAGGAATACGCCCTCGGCAGGGAATGCAGGCACTTGATTCCTCGTCATTAACGGTCCTGAGGTTCGGGGGGGGGGTTCTATGGGGGGCACGAGGATTCAGTATTTAACCTTAACTGCTCGGGAAGCCCTTTGGCTTGGCAGGTTGCTGGCTTAGGAACAGGCTCTTGGAGGGGCGTGCAAGCTTTAGGTCATTCGACATCCGAGCCCTGATGGACAACGGGGAAACAGCGGCCCTCATCCTCCTAGACCTCTCCGCGGCTTTCGACACGGTCTGCCACCGCACCCTAGTACAGCGCCTCAGCAACGTTGGAATCCAGGAGAAGGCGCTGGAATGGATCGTCTCCTTTCTCGACGGAAGAACACAAAGAGTCCGCCTACCACCGTACAAGTCAGAGGCCACCGAAGTCATCTGCGGCGTCCCTCAAGGATCCTCGCTGAGCCCGACTCTCTTCAACGTCTACATGAGCCCCCTCGCGGCCATCGCACGCCAACACAACCTCAACATCATCTCCTACGCCGACGACACCCAGCTGATCCTCTCCCTGACCAACGACCTAGCCGCCGCCAGAGCCAACCTACACGAAGGGATGAGAGAGGTAGCCGAGTGGATGACGACGAGCCGCCTGAAGCTGAACTCAGATAAGACGGAGGTCCTCATCCTGGGCTCCTCGCCCTCCGCCTGGTACGACTCCTGGTGGCCCCCCGCCCTGGGCACCGCACCCAAACCGACGGACCACGCACGCAACCTGGGTTTCATCCTGGACTCCTCCCTCTCCATGACCAGGCAAGTCAACGCCGTCTCCTCGTCGTGCTTCAACATCCTGCGCCTGCTTCGGAAGATCTTCTGGTGGATCCCCACAGAGACCAGGAAGACCGTCACCCAGGCCCTCGTCACCAGCCGACTGGACTACGGCAACGCCCTCTACGCCGGAACCACCGCCAAGCTCCAGAAGAGACTCCAGCGCATCCAGAACGCCTCAGCCAGACTCATCCTCGACATCCCACGACACAGCCACAACTCCGGACACCTAAGAGACCTGCACTGGCTCCCAGTCAAAAAGAGAATCACCTTCCGCCTCCTTACCCACGCACACAAAGCCCTCCACGACCAAGGCCCGAGCTACCTCAACAACCGAATCAACTTCTACGTTCCCAAACGCCACCTCCGATCCGCCAGCCACGCGCTCGCCGCCGTCCCACGCATCCGCAGAGCCACTACAGGAGGAAGGTCCTTCTCCTACCTGGCCGCCAAGACCTGGAACTCCCTCCCGGCCGACCTGCGCCTGACCCAAGACCACCTCTCCTTCAGGAAGAAGCTCAAGACCTGGCTGTTCGAACAGTAGCGCCCCCCCCCCCCCAAGCGCCTCGAGACCCTACGGGTAGGTAGTGCGCTCTATAAATGTCTTTGATTGATTGATTGATTCGCTACTGACGAGTCCTCGGTTCAAGAGGCAGGCCCTCCTCTTAAGAAAGGCTTTGGTTTCTGGAGTGGACCTTGGATGAAGGAAGGAATAGTTTCCTGTGTTCGCAGGCCTAGGTCTGGGGCAATTGGCTGGCCCTTGGCTGGGAAAAAAAGTCCATGGGTAGGAGGAATTAATTGGTCCTTGGCTGGGGAGGGGGCTCTTGGCTTGGGCAGTAGGCCTTTCCCTTGGGAAGGTTGCGCTTCCTTCGGACCTTGCATGGGGAATAGCCATTTAGCTAGAGGGAATACATGTCTGTGGTGACGTATTTGGAGACAGCAGGAACGCAAAATGTTACAAAAAATGCTACATTATTTTAGAAGGGCTTATTTTACAAGCGTTTCTATTCAGTTTGTTTGATTCTATAGTAATACATTTTTAGACCTAATAAACCACGTTTAAAGTCTGCAAAGTCAGCTGTGATGAGGACCTCGGGTTCTGTCTCCATTGCCTCGAGCTGCTTGTGTGAGGGTGCCTCCTGACCCCTTCATCATGAACTGACCTCTTTTCTTAATCTGCCACCCATCTTCATAACAGGGCAAGTGAGGGTGCCTGATGCCCACTGCTCCATGAATGAACCATCTTCCACTATTCTTAACCACCCACCTTCACCTGGGATGCGAGGGGGCCTGCTGACCCCAGCAGAATGTTCTGATCTCCACCACTCATCAAGATTTTTTACTTCCACCTTCAGAAATGAGGTGCAAGGGTACCTGCTGAGCTATGCTGTGTGACCTGACCCGCACTCTATTTCACCTTTTTAGTATTAGTTTAACACCTAAATAGAGAAATCGGCAATTGAAAGAAGACTAGCTAACCTTTAGAAAGGGCCTTCCATTGAGCGGCAACATGCATGGGCGTGTTTTAGTAACCTTTGATCCATTTGAGCTACAAAGTTTTTTAGGTCTCGCTTGAGACAGCGCAAGTTGTCTCTTCGAGACATTTAGTTAGTGGCTTTTGAAAGTGCTACCAGAAGGTTTTGCTGGCCTGACTGGCCTGAAGCTTGGGTGCACGCGAGCATGCATGCGCGCCGCCATCTGTCTGTCTTTGATCGCGATCTCGCAGCCATCTGTCTTTGTCTTTGATCGCAATCACTTTCACTGGCGGGCGGGCGCGCGGCCACGTCACTTTTGCTTGTTCCTTATGGCTCTCAGTGCTTCACCTAGGGGTCTTTATGCCTTTGTGCTTCTCTCTGTACCTCCTTGATGCTTTGTGGTTCTCTGATTTTCGTCATGGCTCGCGGTACCTCCTTGAGGGTCTGTGTCTTGTTGTGGCTCTCTATACCCCCTTCTAACTCTGTGTGCCCTCTTAAAGCTTTCTCGGCCCCTTTGGGTAGTGTGCCTCCTTCCGGTTCTACATGCTTTCGTACACCGCCTTGTACATCTTTGTGTCTTTTTGTTCCACCCTCTACCTCTCTCTGCCTCATACGAACGGCCACCAGAGCCTTCTTCCGATTTGTGCCTATTTTAGCCTCATTGCGGGATGGTTCTGCCTCATTATGTCACATTTTGCTAAATGTGTAATCCTTCTACCTCATTAATGATGTGTCTCGTTGTGGATTCCGCCTTATTTTTGAGTCTTTCCCTAGAATGGCTTCTAAATCGTTATAGACTTTTTTTCATCCTTTCGCCCCTCCTTGTTCTAAAGTTTGGACACTGTTTCTTGACTCTTTCTCACTCGACTGTTTGGAAATGTCCTTTTTCGCTGTCCTAACAGTTTTATTCTATTCTCTCTTATTCTTATCTCAGTTCTTTCCCCTAAATCTTGCCTCTTTCCTGCTCCCTCCTGTGCCCACCAGAATGTCTCATTAGATCGCCTGACTGTTCCCTCCTCCTGGCCCTCTTTACATCACCCCTCATTATAATATCATACCTCCCAGGTCCCCTTCCCACCTCCATCTTTCAGCGTACATCCCTTTTTGTAGCACTACTTATTGGGATTAGGCACATGCGCTCAACAAGTAGGGCATCAAAGTGCTTTCTTCTCTTTGGCACCCTTTTGCCACATTGCCCTTTTCTTCTGATTCAGCATTCCCATTCAACCACACACACAACGAAACACACAACCACACAACACCACACACAACCCCACACACACAACACCACACACACAACCACACACACAACCACACACACAACCACAAACACAACCACACACACACAACCACACACACAACCACACTGTCAGTGCACACTTTCACCAGGCACAGACACCATCAGTCATCAGTGCACGCTTTCACCGGGCACACACACCACCAGAAATCAGTGCACGCTTTCACCGAGCACACACACCACCAGGAGTCATTACTCGCTTTCACCAGGCACGCACACACCATGAGCCATCAGTGCAAGCTTTCACCAGGCACACACCACCAGCCATCAGTGCACACTTTCACCAGACACAGGCACCATCAGTCATCAGTGCACTCTTTCACCGGGCAAAAACACCACCAGCAGTCAGTGCACGTTTTCACCAGGCACACACAACCACACTGTCAGTTCACGCTTCCAACAGGCACACACCACCAGCTGTCAGTGCTCGCTTTCCCCAGGCACACACACCACCAGCCATCAGTGCACGCTTTCACCAGGCACACACCACCAGCCAGCAGTGTATGCTTTCACCAGGCACAGACACCATTAGTCATTAGTGCACACTTTCACCAGGCACAAACACCACCAGCCATCAGTGCACGCTTTCACCAGGCACACACAACCACACCGTCAGTGCACACTTTCACCAGGCACAGACACCATCAGTCGTCAGTGCAAGCTTTCACAGGGCACAAACACCACCAGCTGTCAGTGCATGCTACCACCAGATGTCAGTGCACGCTTTCAACAAGCACACACACCACCAGCCGTCAGTGCATGCTTTCACCAGGCACCCACACACCACCAGCCGTCAGTGCATGCTTTCACCAGGCACACACCATCAGCTGTCAGTGCACGCTTCCACCAGGCACACAGACCACCAGCCGGCAGTGCACACTTTCACCAGGCACGCACACCACCAGCCATCAGTGCACAATTTCTACAGGCCCTCTTTACATCACCCCTCATTATAATATCATACCTCCCAGGTGCCCTTCCCACCTCCATCTTTCAGTGTACATCCCTTTTTGTAGCACTACTTATTGGGATTAGGCACATGCGCTCGATGAGTAGGGCATCAAAGTGCTTTCTTCTCTTTGGCACCCTTCTGCCACGTTGCCCTTTTCTTCTGATTCAGCATTTCCGTTCAACCACACACACAACCACACACAACACCACACGCACACCACCACACACGCAACACCACACACAACCACACACACACACAACCACACAACACCTCACACAACCACACACACACAGACACAACCACACACACACAACCACAACCACACTCACAACGACAACCACACTCACAACGACAAACACACACACAACCACAACCACACACACAACCACACACACAACCACAATCACACACACAACCACATGCACAACCACAACCACACACACAACCACAACCACACATACAACCATACACACAGCCACACACACACACAACCACACACACAACCACATATAAAAACCACAGCGTCAGTGCACACTTTCACCAGGCACAGACACCATTAGTCGCCAGTGCACGCTTTCACCGGGCACAAACACCACCAGCCATCAGTGCACGCTTTCACCGGGCACAAACAACACCAGTCGTCAGTGCACACTTCCACCAGGCACACACCACCAGACGTCAGTGCATGCTTTCACCAGGCACAAACAACACCAGCCATCAGTGCATGCTTTCACCAGGCACACACCACCGTTGTTGGAACCTGCACGAACATCATTAGACAACTGAGAAAGCTAGCCCCCCTCCTCTCTCATTCTATGATGCGCTCAATTGTAGCAGCAACCGTTATCTTGGCCTCCCAAAAACACTGACAAACAGACTCCAGGTCGTAATGAATGACGCCGCACGACTGATCTTCGGACTACCCAGACGAACAAAAGCCTCCCCTCTACTCCAAAACCTTCACTGGCTCCCTGTTAAAGAGAGGGTTGAGTTTAAGAGCCTCTGTATAGCGCATAAGGCGATCTATGGCCATGCGCCGGCCTATATCAAAGCTCGTCTGGAAGTATACAACCCAAAGAGAATACTCAGATCATCGGATTCTCAGCTACTGGTCTGCCCCCGCTACAAATTAGTGACTAAGGAAGGGAGAGCCTTCTCTGTTTTGGCCCCCCAGTTATGGAACAAGCTGCCTGAGGGGCTACGCAGGGAGGTGAATCTCCTACGGTTTAGGAAATCACTGTAAACACTGCTGTTCGGAAGAGCCCTGATCGCAATGTAGTCCTGTAGCTGTGTCTCTCGGAGGAGTTGAGCCAAGTTATTGTAATAACACCGATTTCCAAGCGCTTAGAGACCTGCAGGTGATTGGGCACGCTATAAATCCAAACTAACAATAACAAAATAACAATAACAATAACACCACCAGCCGTCAGTGCACGCTTTCACCAGGCACACACCACCAGCCATCAGTGCACGCTTTCACCAGCCACAGACACCATCAGTCATCAGTGCACGCTTCACTGGGCACAAACACCACCAGCCGTCAGTGCATGCTTTCACCAGGCACACACAACCACACGTCAGTGCACACTTTCACCAGGCACAGACACCATCAGACGTCAGTGCACGCTTTCACTGGGCACAAACACCACCAGCCATCAGTGCATGCTTTCACCAGGCACACACAACCACACCGTCAGTGCACACTTTCACCAGGCACAGACACCATCAGTCATCAGTGCACACTTTCACCGGGCACAAACACCACCAGCCGTCAGTGCATGCTTTCACCGGGCACAAACACCACCAGCTGTCAGTGCACGCTTCCATCAGGCAAACACCACCAGACGTCAGTGCACACTTTTACCAGGCACACACACACCACCAGCCATCAGTGAATGCTTTCACCAGGCACCCACACACCACCAGCCGTCAGTGCTCGCTATCACCAGGCACACACCACCAGCCGTCAGTGCACGCTTTCACCAGGCACACACACCACCAGCCTTCAGTGCACGTTTCCACCAAGCACACACACCATCAGCAGCCATTGCACACTTCCACCAGGCACACACACCACCAGCCATCAGTGCACAATTTCTACAGGCACACACACCACCAGCCATCAGTGCACACATCAATTGTTACCGCATCCACAATTAACTATTATAGCAATCGCAGTATGGCGCACTTTACTTTTAAACATATTCATCTAAAGCGCAGCATGAAACCATTGCTACAAAAATAAATACAGATTTTTTTGGCCTACAATTTATAGACTTTTATTGCAATTGGAGTTGCAATAGTTAGCAATGCCAATAGCTCAAACGTAATCAAAGCGAGACCTATCGCATTGCAAATGCTTGTTGTTTGTTAAAATCTGCAAATTATGCAGCAGATGATGGATTATGTTGCAACTGTCACAAATCCATAATTATGCAGGAAAATGCAATGGCTGCATAATAGCATAATTTCAGTGACCCTGGATGTCTGTTACAAGCTGTGCCTACAAACGGGAAAAATTGTCCTGTAGTTCAAAACTGAATATTTCGGATGCACCCTGGGTAATAGGAACTTCAGATGCCCGTCAGTGCGGCCTAGGACTGGCTTTAGCGCTGGTGGCGCCCTGTACGACAATATTTGTTGACGCCCCCCATGGGCGCTCCCCACAGACTCCCTCACTAATACCCTTTAACCCCTTCTGTGCTGATGACGAGCCCAGGCTCGACATGCAGCACGGTGCTCGTGTGCTGGTGATGAGCCTGGGCTCGCCATGAGAAGTGGAACGCTCACACGCAGGGATAATTCCCCCGCTGTGCTGAGCGTTCCATTGCGCGGGCGGGCTCATGACGAGCCCAGGCTCGTCACCAGCACACGAGCACCGTGCTGCATGACGAGCCTGGGCTCGTCATCAGCACCGCGTGCCGTGCGCGGACCCCCTCCCCCGCGCCGTGGGGGAATTAGCCACACAGCGAAGGGGTTAACAGTGCCCCCTCAAGTCTCCATAAGTCCTCTCTCTCAGATGTATTTAATAGGGCCTCCTGTACCAGTGTAGGGTGTCAGAGCACTTTACATCACAAACACTACACAGAGACAATCAATCATAGGTGTGTAAATCAGTGGATAGGAAATGTTACATCAGACAGAGGTTTTGAAGGTGTGGGAGTTGCACGTCATCCATACTGGTAGGCAGTATAGTTTAAGAGTACTTGGTGTGGAGAAGCCCAAACTCGGAATTTAAAACTTAGCACCATGGTTGGGGGTGACATTTAATAATAAGGATTTATTTTTTTAACCAAATGAACCCTTTTTGAAACATTAGAATAATGAAGGACGGAGTAAAACATCATAATGCTCTAATCTATACCTTGCAGTTTGCATGCAGCTCTTTGATGACAGTTATTAGCTCACTGTTCTATGTTAGGACTTTAACATCTACACTGCTAGTAACAGAAGGATCTCTCTGACATAATCACTGACCCATTTAAACTGTATGCACTTTGTGATCTGCATGGTACATGTTCTTTGCAGCAGGCACATTAACCCTTTGTGCTACCATAAAATGAGGTAAAACGTCCACTTGACCAAACTCTCTCTCTCCAGTAGCGGCTCCTCGAGGGAGTGCTGTGAGGCAGTGGGGCGTGGTGAGGGGAGGGGCAGGGTGAGGGGTAGCAAACTCCGGCATAGGTGGGCCGGAGATAAGTACACAAATAAATAAATAAATAAAACGAATTACATTGCACACACTGCAACGCCATTTGCACCAGGGGCTTTTTTCCAGCCTTAAAACTTGCCTCTCCCTCGAACCTTCAGAGCATGTGAGGGTGCCTCGCGTCCTAACCGCTGCCTCATGTCCTGACCCTCCACCCACCATAATTCACCTCACACATCTTGACAGCAGAGCAGCTGACGATGCCATATAACCTTAGCTGCACTCATTGACCCCTCCTTCCCACCTGCCCCCCCACCCCCGCCTCAAAAAGAGCTCTCAAGGTTACCACCAAGTGCCTTACCACCCACAGCTCCATTACTGCACTGAGCATGTTTTTCTCTCCCCCTCCCACAAACAATCACCGCAGCCAGTTTACAGCACAACAATCTTGTAGAAGCGCTGGGCCCGGTGACAGCTCAGATTGTGACAGAGTGGGCTGCCCTGGAGGGCTCTGTCTGCATCACAATTGCTGAAGATGTGTCTCTTTCCTCACCTCCCTCCGAGTGCCCCCTCCATTGCATTAACTCCCCCCCTCTCCCCTTCTTACCCAGCTGCAATACTTTCATCTACTTCTTTCTGTCACAATCGGAGTCACTGGAATTATGCGAATCTGTAGCCGCCGTGTTTTCTGCATAATAATGGATTTGTGGCAAGTTTCTACAGATTTTAACCAAAAAACACGACACTGCATTGTGGGCTGCATGCAACTTCCATAACGACCGTTCGATGTGTCTGCCACAGTAGAACACACATGGAGAGGCATGCAGTGTACTTTGTATGTTAACTCCAATACTGCACTGCATGTGTTTACTCTAATTTTGAACTTCCTGAATTCCGGAAACCCTGGGATGTTAAAAAATGCATACATTTTCTCTCAACAACACACACCACCAATAGAGACATTTCTCTACTTTGTGAATATCACTCAATTCTAAACTCCATCAGTTTACATCAGTTCTGCACTGCATGAATTTATCGTAACTCTATACTCTATGATTGGACAAGTTTTACACTAAACGGAGCATCTTATTTCCAGCAACTTGTTAAGACAGCATTATAAGTGATGAAGAAATGTCAGCAGTGGGAGATCCCCTAGCACTCATTGAGGCTTCCCTGTGAAACAACAGCCATATGCCCCTTTCTTTCTGAGTGTAGACTGCATTCAGACCTCTACACCCTTTTCATGTCTCGCCTAGCGACGCACGCATGCTCTGCACGCTTGCGAGGTTTATTGTTGTCAATTTAGCTTTGAAGGGGGACAGGAGATGTGCACGCGCCCGGCCAGACGGTGTGCACGTGTCGGTTCGCGGTGTTTGAGCAGGACGGGCGCATAGAGCGCATTCGCTTTCCTAGTTTATGGTCTCATGGCTCGCTGTGTTTGAGCAGGACACGCGCATGGCGCGCTTTCACTTTCCTAGTTTATGGTCTCACGGCTTGCAGCGTTTGAGCAGGACGCGAACATGTGCACTTTCACTTTTCTAGTTTATGGTCTCTTGCCAATGAATGTTTATGTATGCAGCCAGTCCAGCAGGTCAGAAGTACAGGGCAGGGGCTAAGTCTTGTCGGAGTCTAATTACGCATCTAAAGCCCACAGAGAAAGGTTTGAACCAAGAAATACTGCACTCGCCCTTTGACTTTAAAGTTGCACTGACCACCAAATCCATCATCTTCCTAGGTGTCCTCTGATATCTACCACACTTCTGCCAAGGATGTCCTTTAAGTTGCTGGGTATTCCAGTCTTCACCATTATGAAAAAAGCCAGTTGCTACGATCAGGTGCGAGAAGGACCAGATAACACTTGATGGATGACAAGCCATGTGTCCATTTTTGAATCAGCTTGTTTCCAAAACTCTCTGGAATAATCCAAATGAATATAACTACTATTGTTTGCTGTTTTTTATTATTTAAATCATTAATTAGCAGAAATTAATTACTATCCACTCCCCACTCATTTCCGCACATTTCATATATATATATACATGCTCCTACCAGATTTTAACTTTCGTTGCCTCAAAAAAAATGTAAAACATTTCCGTAAAGATTCATGTATTTTGCACAAGATTTTGAGTGTCTCTCATACATTTTGATAAACAGAGCATACAGGCGTTGTCTTTCCTATATTATGGGTTACATTGACAAAGGCGTATGTCTTACAGACCTGTACGCTGCTCAACTCATATTTGTGATTCAATTGGTGCATCTTTACGCTGCTAAATACCTTAATGTGAATAGTACACACAAGGTACGCCGGTTTATGACTAATAACCCGCTCATTCATATGGCGCGCACACAGTGCATGTGCATATCTAGGTCTGAGTAGCACTTCAACTCTCTAGGGGCTTCAGAACTTGCCTCCCTCTGTGCTGATGCCTGTGGGGAGGGTGTCTCCATATATTACCTACTGTCAGTCGCCAGTAGGTCGTTATAGTTAGGACTGTGTTTCTAGTCAAAAAGCATTTATTCTTTTCCCAATAACTTTGGCGCCCGTTGATGAATTTTCGCGAAATTTTTTAAACTATTGGGGCGCTACGGTCAGCTCCTATGTTGAAAGTTTTGGGGTGATTCGGCAAGTGGGGGCCAAGAAAAAAGGGGGGTCCCAAAACATGTTTTCTCTATGTTAATTCCCATAGGAAACTTTAGACGAGGCTACAGCCCGAACTGCTGAACTGAATTACACCAAATTTGGCAAAAAAGTAGCCCTTGTTTTAGAAAGAACTCTTTTTGTTAAATGGTGTAAATCCGTTCCGTAGTTCCTGAGAAATTCAAGAAAAAGTGGTAAAAAAATGTATTTCCCATAGGAAACTTTAGACACGGCTACAGCTTGAACTGCTGAACGGAATTACACCAAATTTGGCAAAAAGGTAGTGCTTGGTTCAGAGAGCAGTCTTTTTATTAAATGGTGTAAATCCGTTCAGTAGTTGCTGAGAAAATCAAAAAATAAAAATATCGATATATAGAGGCACGGAGGATCCGCGCACCCAGCCAATCACTAGCTACATGCTAATTGGCTGTCAATACTTCAAACCAGGAAGTGTTGGCAGCCATCTTGTGCCTCGGTAGAACCGAGGCACAAGAAACCATGGAAACAGACGCATAAAACAAGATGAGGAGGCAGGGCAGAAACACCCTGACCCCCTAGGCCTGCTTAGGGGTCCAACAAGGACCCCCAGGGCCAAAAAAAGCATTTTTAAAAATAAATAAAATCAGCGAGATGCACGGAGAATCGGCGGATCCGGCCGCAAAGCAAAAAAAATAAAAGGAGCCCTCGCTTCATTATTAATTAATGAATGGGTGAAGATGCCTTCAAGGGAATTTATTTCATGCGTACTTAATTTACTTATGTGTGTACCCACAGTCCTAATTTTCTGTCTGTTCACTTATCTGTATATGAAGTGATTTCTTGAAAAATTCTTTTGGATAAAATTATATTTTCCTAATACACCTTGTGTTGTTTTTTGTATGTTGTGTCTTGTTGAAACAAATTGTTTAAATTGAATTGAAATTCCACAGTTTTTGATTGATTCTTAACAAGGATCACTAACCGATCCTTCCTAAAATTAGTCTAAATAATCAAGTACGCATGAAATAAATTCCCTTGAAGGCATCTTCACCCATTCATTTTCATTACCCAAGCCCTCAAGGGTATACTTGGGTTGCTCACTTTTTGTAAATCATTATTAATTAGCCCCCGGGTGGGGTCAGTTCCGGGGCATGTGAAAAAATATTTGTGGGGTCCGGGGGGACCCCGTAGCCCCGGGGACTGTCACCCCCCGGGGCTTCTTTTTTTGATGTATGTGGGGGCCTCAAAGGCCCCTCAAGCCTCGGGGACCGCCACCCCAGGGCTTTCATTAATTATTGTGTGGGGAGCACACGGCCCCCCGCTGTCCCGAGGACCGCCACCCCCAGGGTTTCTTTTAAAAAAAATACCTGTGTGGGGGGGCTCAAACCTCCCACATGCCCCGGGGACAGCCACCTCCCGGGGGCATTAACATGTACATTTGGGAGTCCATTGAGGACCCCTGATCCCCGGGGACCACCACCTCCCCGGGGCTGTGTACACTCCCCTCCTGGAGCCTGTGATGGCCCTGGGGATCGCCACCCCCCAGGGCCGGCTCCTGCAGTGTCCCGGGTGCCCACCCCCAGGACACTGCAGTTTGCTATGACAGGGTGGGAGCCTCACGGCTCCCGCCCTGTCATAGCACACACTGGTTTGGATTTTGTAAGAGAGGGCAGGAAACCTGCTCTCTCTTCCAAAATACAAACCAGATTGCTTTTCCACACGGGGAGCTGCATGTCAGCAGCTCCCCATGTGGAAAAGCAATGCCGGCTCCCGCAGGATGCAGGGAGCCAGCAGGGACCGTAGGGGACTTGGGGGTCCCTCCACGGTCCCCAACAAGAGGCATGCAGCCCCCCTTCCTATACACAAAACGATGTTTGGCCATGCCCCGGATGATGGGGTTCCCGGGCCGGAATTGGCCACGGAAGGGGAGCCCACGTGTCCCCTTCCCGTTCATTTTTTATTTTATTTTTTAAAAAGGGATCAGGCCCTGGGGGATGGGGTCCCGAGGGCCCAAAAAAGGGGAAAGAAGGGGGGCCACACAGCCCCACTTCTAACAAAAAAAAAAGACTGTGATCGTGCCAGAGGCCCCGCCCCTCCCAGAAACACTCCCTGTGGTGCGTCTTAAGTTGGGAAATTAATTCCTCTTCAATCCTGGGGGTCCCTGGGGGCCAATTAGCCCACTAGGTACCTCCAGTAAGTGCCACAGAGCTGCGTTGCAGAGAGGTGTAAAAGCGGCATGGCCCCTGAACAACTCTCTGCAACGCAGCTCCCTGGCGCTGTTATGTAGCACTTCCAGTCACTAAGGTTGTCATGTGATCAAGCATGCGGACGCGACTGAAACGCGTCAATGGCGGGCACTTTTTCTGAGTAATTTCCTAGATTGTTATATGCCGATTAAATTTGCACCTATTATATATAAAACAACTTCAATTCAGATGTCACATGGACATAACAGAAAAAAAACCTAGACATACAAAATAAAAAATTGGAAAAACATTATGCCACCACAACCCCAAACAGTGGTAAACATCAAATAGGACAAAAAAAGAATGACACACACACCAACCAACGTTGTTCATATTTTTGTGTATTTATCATTTCTGGACATGCAAGATGGTCTCCTAGGGTGAAACCCTACAAACGTGTCTCTTAGTTCACATCATAAAGAGAGTTTTGTGTTAGTGGTATTTTTATTTGTTAGATGTAAATGGTGTATTAGGTAAACAGATTTGTTCTGGCAGTATTTTATCAGGGGTGAAGTGGTTGCTGTTATTTTAGTTTATCAATAGTATTATTTACAGTGCTTTATATTAGTCCCAGATTTCCCAAATAATAAATCTGCAGCATTCGCGGTTGTGATATTTCAATAAATAACATCTCGGTAAACAAATGATCCACTTGCTGCTGCTCACTTTTCCTCTAGCGCTAAGCCCGTTGGCATTTGGGACACTCACACTGAAGTCTTCATAATTTCCTTTACACCCAAAAAAACAGTTCCCACAGGTAACAAGACACAACAAACATACAGGGCTACAGCGCCGGTAGTCATCCTACAACCTCTGTGCGTCATAACCAAAAATTATCGATCCCACCCACCCAATCCACGGTACTCCACCATTTGCTCCACACTCTCCGGGGCTTTTGTAGAACCAAGCCAAAGTTGCAATCTATTTTTCTTGTTGATGGGTCTTTTAAAAATGCCCGTGGTTTCTGATTTAGTCTCAGGGTTCAAAGACAATAACCAAAATATGACTTTTTTTATTTTAAAAAGTGTTGAGCAACAAAGTGCAGCCTTATTTTAAACCACATAAACAAATGGTTTGCTGGGAAAAATGTATCCCATTCACAGCTTTCTGAAACTAGAAATAAGGGGAAAAAATGTTCTCTCCGTATTTCAACGCATTTGTAAGTGGCACTCGATATTACGTCTTTTTCGGTTTTTAGCTTCTTGTAATTTGTGGGGAAAGAATGTGTGAAAGCCAAGAATGAAGGCTGAATGCTAAACACTTCTGAAAATGAGAGAAATTCTGAATTCAGCTGGGAGAAATTTGACTATGTTGATCATGGATTTCCCAAAGAAAACTGAATTCACAAAATGGTCACTGAAAATATGGAAAAAGAGCAATAGGAACAAGGTTTACTTCGGAAACCTTTTATATTGAAGTTTGATGTATACAGATAACAAAGCAAGGCTGCTTTTCTATTCTATGTTGTTGGCATGCAGAGAAATCTGCAAACAGAGGATGGCTGTATTGCCTCCCAGGTTCTCTGATTGGTTAACCTCTATTAATTATGTTGCCAGTTTGTATATGAAGGCCTTTAAAAAGCATGATTTCTGGTCTCCCTTAACAGAGTGATGTGAGCAACAAATGAACAACGAAGTCCAACGATTACGCCTTCTCTGCCTCGTCTGGCTATCTGGTCTCCCGTTGCTTCCCATTCTGTGCTTCGGTTCATAGGGGAGAGCAGGGGAGTGATAGCGAGGAAGCGTAAGATGGAAGACGGCGCTTCAAACAAACGAGGGCGGAAAAGGTTGAAGCCAGTGTCTCCTTTTCTTATTTTTTCTCCCTGTGCTTCCAGCACAAAAGGGCATGATACTCCATTCACAGGTGCAAATGGAATGATGTTTTAGAGGCAAATAAGGATAAAAATGTATTAGAAAAAATAAAATTCTACTCTAATTTTTACAAATGAAGATACATTTATTAGGCAAAATGACACAAAAATGATAACAATCCAAAACGGGCAATGTGAGATATAATTTGAGTGGAAATACTGCCAAAAAGCATTTAGCCCCAATGGTACTCAATGATCGCAGAAAACAGAGACTTAGGCAGGCTTTGAGGCCAACCTCGAAGTAGCGCGGGTCAGATGCACCGAGTAAGTTGGCTCCGGTTCACTGAAACAATATCGATGTAAAAAATATCAATATACCAAAATATCGAGTAAAAAATATAGAATGCCAAAATATCGACTTCCTATCTCCAAACAGGTAAGTAAAAAAATATCGAATCAAAAATATCGATGTTAAAAATATAGACAGTCAAAATATTGACTTTTTTAAATAGTTAAAAGTAATTTAAAATTAATAAAATAATAAATATAACTAACTTAAAAATACTTAAAATACTTAAATAACATCAAAACTAATAGATAATTAATATAAAAAAATATTTTTTTAAAACACACACACATATATATATATATATATATATATATATATATTATATATATATATATATATATATATATATATATATATATATATATATATATATATATATATATATATATTCCAAGGGGGCTAAGAATACTTGTAGCTCCGACCTATGAAGACCCCGATCCCCTAATGTTACAGGAGTGGGCGGATAATAATCAGGAATCAGCCTGCCGCATGTTAAGAATTTTAATTAAATATGCGGAAAAAGATCGTGCAAAAATGATGGAAGAGATAAGTCAAATTAATGATATGTTGGCTAAAGAGGATAATCAAGAGCCGATAACCCTCTACAAAAAGGAGATGGGGGAACGACTGAAGAAGTTGGGTACTTCTATCAAAGAAAGAAAAGCGCAAAAGTTTATAAGGGGCTTAAGAATCCTCACAGTACCTACTTATGAAAATCCTGACCCTCAGATGCTACAGGAATGGGCAGACAACAGCTTGCAAAGCTCCATGAATATGGTGAATATTCTGATAAAATATGCTGAATCAGACCGCGACAAACTGCTAGTCGAAATTGATAAAACACTTGCACTGTTGGAGGCCACTGGTGAAACGGATTTCATCGCGAAAAGCAAAGCGGAGATTGACATCCGCACTAAAAAATTGGAAGACAGCATTATAGAGCGCAAGGTAACCAAATTTGCGAGAGATAAGAACGACTACGCCACTGGAAGGATTTTTACCTTCTCAAGGAAATATGACAATTTGAAGCGCAAAGCACTATCCAAAAGTGGCAAAATACCAAGCAACAAAACGGCAACAACCAACCAAAGCTCTGGCGTTCCAATTGATAACAGTGACACCATATCAATCAACTCCTTAACCTCAAACAGCGAAGACGAGGGTACCTCTACATCTGCAGCCCTAGACCCAGACATCAATTACACCGTAGTGGAGGAATTGGGTTTTGTAAACGAGGACCGGCGCTACTCCCTGCGCTCCCGGAATCCTCCAACCCAAGCCGGCAATCAGCCAGCCAGCGCAGGCGCTCACGGCGTAAGCACCACAAAAAGAAATACCTCGCAGGTAAAAACAAACAAGAACTGGCGCAGATAATTGGTACTGTTGATAATACTGTCATTAACCTATCTGACACCATCCTCACTAAAGCAGAGGAACAACTTCTGTCCCTTGGTCTCTCCTATTGCCCTCCCAACAAATTCTCCTACAATCAAACTAGGATCGATCTGTATAAATTTGTCAGAAAAATCAAACTCATCAAGTATTTCAAATTAGAGTCCAAACGTAAACAAAGTGGGGCTGTAGCTAATCCTTCTAACATGGAAACTAACCTCCAAGTCAACGACAATGCTGGTTTACAAGACTTGTACGACCTCGCATTCGAATGCACTTCACAAACTACGCCCACTGTCAGTCAAGTGTTTAATGTCAACAAGTCAGCAACCACATCCTTCAGACCCAAGTCAACCTTCTTTCCTTTAATGCCCCGTGATGCAGTGGATATTTTCAGCGACCGTGTCATCATTGAACTAAAGGCTCTCAATAGGTCCATCATGACACAACGGAAACAGCTTAAGTACAATGACCGGCAGTATAATCTACTCATAAGCAAATTACAGTCCGATAACAATGTCGTCATAAAAAGTGCTGACAAGGGGGGCAACACTGTTCTATGGAAAACCTCGGACTACATCCTGGAAGCTGAAAGACATTTGTCTGACATTACTTGCTACACCCTCTCATCTCAGTTTGCGATGGTCCAGAATCATAACCTGATACGCAAACAATTAACTTCATGGAAAAGACTGAGTCTTCTAACTAAGGATGAGTGCAACTTCCTCTCCAAGGATCATGCTGTGACTCCGCACCTGTACTTTCTTCCCAAAGTACACAAACTTGTTACCCCTACACCAGGTCGACCTATAATATCAGCTATTGGAAGTATGACGGAAAATATCTCCAAATACGTTGATTTCTTTCTCCAGCCCCATGTGGCGAATCTTCCTTCTTTCCTCAAAGATACCACTGACTTTTTGACCAAGATTGAGGATATTGTGTGGTGCAATGACTATCTGTTTTTGATTCTTGATATTGAATCCCTTTACACTTCTATAAACCATCAGCATGGTGTGAATGCATGTCAATATTTTTTAAACTCACGTGCCATTTGTTTCAGAGAACACAATTCCATGCTAATTGCTATGATCAAATTGTGCCTAACCTCCAACTATTTCCGCTTCAGGAATAACATCTACCAGCAATTACGCGGTGTGGCTATGGGCTCGTGTTTCTCTCCCAGCTACTCATGTTTGCATGTTGGTTGGTGGGAGGAGCACGAGCTCAGGGTCACACATGCTCACTGGTCGCCTTGTATCGCCCATTACTGGCGCTACATAGATGACATCTGTATCATCTGGAAGGGCACTCAAGACCAAGCCCTCTCATTTGTATCAGATTGCAACAACAATAGCCTGAACCTGAAATTTACTGCTAACCTCAGCAGCACTGAAGCTGAATTTTTGGATGTACAACTGTTCATCAGGGACAATACCCTCATGTCCAGACTGCATCGAAAAAGTACGGCGGGAAATTCCATCCTGCACGCACAGAGCTCTCATCCTGCCCATACTATCCGCAGTATCCCTTTTGGCGAATTCATTCGCATTCGCAGAGTCTGCAGTGACCCTGATTCGACTGCCACTTGCCTTGAGGAATCTAAGCAACGTTTCCTGCAAAGGGGCTACTCAAGGGCCATACTTGATCAAGCTTTGGCTAAAGCCTCATCACTGGATAGGGCCACCTTACTAAAGCCCAGAGAGCATTGTACTACCACTAGTAATGATAATCAGGATGATTCACAATGCACTGTCAGGCTCATAACTACTTTTAGCACACATGAGCGTAAGATCAGACGCATCATTGGCACTGAATGGCCTATCATTTTGACTGACCCAGTACTCGGTCCACTACTAAATGATACCCCTACCATTACCTTCCGACGTGCACCGTCCATGCGCGATGCACTCGATAGAATTGCACCTGAAAATCCTCCTAAACCTAACAAAACCACCAAAATGGGCTTTTTTAAATGCACCTCCTGCCGTGCTTGCAATTTTGCTACTAATGCTACCCATTATGTGACTGCTTTTTGTGACACTCCTATTCCCATCAAGGAATACCTCACTTGCAGATCAGAGTTTGTGGTCTACAAACTTAAGTGCACATGCAACCTAGAATACATTGGCAGCACCAAACTACCAGTGCATCAGAGAATTTTGCAACACATAAGGGCCATTGTAAATAGCGATAGCAACTATCCGGTTGCTCGACACTTTGGGTTGGTCCACAACAAGATGCTTAAAGACCTCCAATACACGGTTCTCTGTTCAGTACCTCCACCTAGCCGTGGAGGTGACCGTGAAAAAATGCTCAGGCAGCGTGAAACCCAGTTGATTTTGTCCCTCGACACCAAAGCCCCTAATGGTCTTAACTTGACTGAAGATTTGAAAAGCTTCTTATAATGCTTCCTTCTGTCCTTAGTTAGGTGGTCTGGTCATTATTATTCTATTCCTTACTCCAGTCTTTTCCTCTCTCTCGCTCAGTTTAGGCTCTTTGTTTGACTGCTGGCTCATTTGCCACATGCTATGCATGGCGTAACCTTAAAATCATGACTCTTGTTATATTTGTAACTTGAATAGGATTTGTTGCCATGCTTTCTACTATTTTCTTGTGCTGCCGCTGTCTTACTCTTTTATTGTTCTGTTACTTTCCCTCTCCTCTCACTTTTAACTTTTCACATCTGTGGTTGGGCTCTCTAATATATTTTATTCACTCTTTTTTTATGATTATTTTCTAGCACTTTGTATTCTCCTCCCTTACCCTTATTTGAGCTCACATGTCTCTCTCAGCTTGCTATGTTATGCCACGCTAAATTTTCACTAATATGCTCTTTGATATATTGCCTTTGTTTTAATTACTCTAATGTGCAGATATTTGACTCAGGCACTATGCCGTAATTGTTTTCAGCGCGCTCTTTGACCCTTTGGTTTGCTAATTTTGTTTCCATGTAAATACTTATTTTGGCACTTTGTCGTGACTTCCCATGTTATTTTACATGCTACTCATTCGCAACCTTCATGAACCATGCAGCGCTGCTTTACTCTTGATCTGCCTTAATACTTCCCAGATTTGCTTTCTCATCACATTGCATTGTGTTATCTTTAATATGTAATTTTCCATGTGGTACATGCTGTTTCCCATGTGTGCTTAACATGTTGGATTAATGTAGACACTGTTGCTTTATTTACTTTGCTGTTTTTTTATTTTTGGGCGTTTTTTCTCCCCAATCAAGCCCCTCCCACTTGCTGTATATATATCCCCACTTTTATGAGTGCCTTTGTGTGATCAAGCTCCCTAGTGGAGTGAAACGCGTTACCCCTTAATAAATGTTTTGAACCTGCTACTCACTCGAGTTGGATTATTGGAGAGCTTCATTTGCCTGTCTGCTGTGGCGCTGCGAGGTCTGCACCCTGCTGCTGCCTGTCATCCATTGACAGGCGGGGATTTCTTCATATATATATATATATATATATATATATATATATTACCTACTGGCGTTCGCCAGTAGGTATATATAGTTAGGATAAATTCCCTATGGGACTTTTGAAAATTCTATGTCTAATAACTTTGGCGTTTGTGGATGGAATCGGCTGAAATTTTCAGGAAAATGGCACATTTTGTTCCTGAGCAGCTCCTGAAAATTTGGTGGGGTTTCGTCAAGGTGGGGCTGAGAAAAAAGGGGGGTCCCAAAACGCGTTTTTTGCATTGAGTTTTCCATAGGGCGGTTGGACTCACTTTTAGCTCGAACGGCTGAATGGATTTGCACGAAACTTGGCAAAATTGTAGGGACTGTTAGCCCGATGTGCCTTTGCTAGGTCTCAATATATGTGCTCCAGTAGTTTTTGAGAAATTAACGTTTAAATCAAGATATATATCTGTAACAGCGCTCTGGGCAGCGATCCGGTCCGCTTACTTTTCGCTTATCGGAACTTTGCGCGCAGAAAGCTGATTGGCTCTCCGGTGTCTGTCAACATTCTAAACAGTCCGGAGCGGCCGCCATCTTGTCTCTCGGTAGGATCGAGAGAGAAGAAGAGGTGAAAAACGAAGGGTGAATTTAATGAAAGGGGGCAAGGTATCCCCCTCTTGACCCCCTAGGAATGCTGTTGGGGTTATTAAAGGGACCCGTGGGGAAAAGAAAAAAAAAATGATTTTTCACGGTAGAAGCGCTTCACGGGCCGCGAACTGGGCCGCAAACTGGTAGCGAAACGGGAATTCGCCATTTTGTGCTTCGTAAATTAAATTACTAGTTATAAGTGGGTACGGGAGACGTATCCTAATCCCCTATGTTTCCTGAGGGTGGGTGAGGAGGCTGATATATGTTGATACATCTCTTCCAGCGGCTGTGCGTGAGCTTTTTTTTTTTTTTTGCTGCGTGACAGTCCGGAGCGGCCGCCATCTTGTCTCTCGGTAGGATCGAGAGAGAAGAAAAGGTGAAAAACTAAGGGGGAATTTAATGAAAGGGGGCAAGGTATCCCTCTCTTGACCCCCTAGGAATGTTGTTGGGGTTATTAAAGGGTCCCGTGGGAAAATAAAAAAAAAATGATTTTTCACGGTAGAAGCGCTTCACGGGCCGCAAACTGGTAGCGAAACGGGAATTCGCCATTTTGTGCTTCGTTAATTAAAGTACTAGGTATAAGGGGGTGCGGGAGACATATCCTAATCCCCTATGTTTCCTGAGGGTGGCTGAGGAGGCTGATATATGTTGATATATCTCTTCCAGCGGCTGCGCCATCTTGCCTTTTTTCGAATGCCACAATTTTGTCGTGCACGGCAGCCATTTTAGATGCCAGGCTGGTCCCAGGCTATCACCTACCCCTGCGGATGTAGTTTATGGCCCCAGCTGTAGAGAATTCAGACATGCCAATCCTCCTGATTCAGGCGTGTGAGTACTGATTTCAGTGCTAGTCTCCCGCCTCCCGATTTCTGCAAGCAAAAACCCGGGGGCATATTACTAACAACTAGCGATAATTTTTGTCTATAACTTGTTTAGAGACAAAAATTATCGCCGCACATCGGCGATTTTTATCGCAGATAAACCTTGCTATTATCGCAGAAAAGTCAGCGATATTCATGTATTATCGACCTAATGCTCTTAGCCATGTTATCCACCTCCCATTGGATAACATGGCTAAAACCTGCTCAGGGCAGGTGTTAGCTTTTGGAGATATTCGCGCTTAGTGCGAATATCTCCAAAAGTTGGTAATAGAAGGTAGCGATGTTAGGGACTGTTTCCAGTCGCTAACATCTTGGCACGCCACTTTGCATGTCATTAGTGATAAGTATCACTGACATGCAAAGCCGGGCCCAAGATGGTCGCTATCTCCTTTTAGGTGTCACTAACTGGTGTTAGCGACAGCTTGATAATAGGGAAATAATTTTATCTCCGCTTTCATGGTTTTTAAAGCCAAAAAAGCGGAGATAAACCCCCTTGCTAATATGCCCCACGATTCCTTGGGGGTTTCAGCTGATAGGGCTTGGTATTGTGTTACATGGTAATTTTTCCATGAAACGTCAGAGGGTCGATGTAGGGGTTCTAGAAGAGGTGATAAACCATTTAAGCCTCATGAACAAGCGCATGGTCTTTTAAAGATTTCTGAAGTACTCGGGGCGGCGGTGTGTGTGTGCCCTCTTTCAGGAGCGGGCGGGGGGGCACTGCCAGCAACTTGCCAGGTCAGGTAGTGTTCAACACGTGCATCACCCTTTCTCTGCTTGCTATTGCGCTCCATGCTTCGGAAAGGTAAGAAAAAGAACGTGCATTTGAGTTTGAAATGTCCGATCCTGCAGCAGCACACTTCCAAAGCCCACACATGACAATAACCCGATTCAAGGCCCCATTCACCCGTTTTTCAAAAAATAGATAACACTCCAACAAAGTAAGGTTATAAAACTTTATTAACTTTTAACGATAATGAACAGAACAAAAACTAAAAACATTTAAACATTTATTAACACAAAAAGCAACAATGGTTAGAAGCTGTCTTTTGTGCGAATAGTCCCAAGGCAGCACAACGTGCAGAGTTCTGGACGGCACCCAGGTGATGTCGCCTGGGTGCCGCACTGGTTTAGGGATCCTACAATGCTGCTCCGAAAATTGGCGTGGGTCGTCCCGGGTGGGGCGGGGGGAGGCCTCGTCAGTAGCGGTCTGTTGTGCGAATAGTCCCAAGGCAGCACAACGTGCAGAGTTCTGGACGGCACCCAGGTGATGTCGCCTGGGTGCCGCACTGGTTTAGGGATCCTACAATGCAGCACAGAAAAACAGCGTGGGGCGTCCCGGGTGGTGCGGGGGGAGGCCTCGTCAGTAGCGGTCTGTGTCCAGTGTCACATGGCTGACACAACATGTACGACAGGCACCCAGGTGATGTCCAGTAAACTGCCGCACTGGTTTTGGTATCCTACAATGCTGCTCCAAAAATTGGCGTGCGGCGGCCCGGGGGGGGGGGGAGGCGGCGTGAACGGGCCTCCCCAGGTGGCGGCCATTCAGCTGTTTACCGCCCGCTCTTGCGACTACAGCGTCTCGCTCACCATGTAGTTGAGTTGTTCCCACTCTTGCGGTGCAGCGATAGGCGGCTGCCACATGACTCTTAAAATGGCGGACGGCTCTTCGGTTTTGGGCCTGGTCCACTGAAATGGCCCTGGGACACCTTGGAAGTCGGATGCTTGCCTGCTAGGGCTTGGGCTCCATTCTCGAAAAGCGTCCCCTCAGCCGTGAAGATTGTATAAAAGTCTTGGGGGCTCCCAACTCCCGCAGGCTTTCGGTGGGGAGCGGCTGCCATGATTGCTCGCGGAATGACCACGACGGAGCCACGAGATGGTGGTGCTCTCATGCTGACGCCAGCTTCAGTCTGAATGATCCAGAAACAAGGTGGGGCTTTCATCGTTTGGGAAAAAAAAATGTTCTAAACCAATGAAAAGTGTTATTTTTAGGTCATATGACCAAGCCTTCCATCTTTAGGAAACCAAAAGTAAAATGAACCAATGAAAAGTTTTATAAACAAGTCACATGACCTGTTATGCGACATAGGGCTACAAAAAGCGTAGAAAATCCGTTGGCACGTGAGGCGGCGTCAGTAGCGGACCGATGTGCGAATAGGCCAAAGGCAGCACAACGCGCCGAGATCCGGATGGCACCGAGGTGGTGTCCAGCAAATTGCCGCACTGGTGTGGCCATCCTACAATGCTGCGCCGAAAGACGGCGTGTCCAGCTGAATTGCGGTCACTGTTGCGGTACAGTGACTCGAACGCGCCGAGATCCGGATGGCGCCGAGGTGGTGTCCAGCAAATTGCCGTACTGGTGTGGCCATCCTACAATGCTGCGCCGAAAGACGGCGTGTTCAGCTGAGTTCCGGTCACTCTTCCGGCACAGTGACTCGAACGCGCTGAGATCCGGATGGCACCGAGGTGGTGTCCAGCAAGTGGCTGCACTGGTGTGGCCATCCTACAATGCTGCGCCGGAAGTCGGCGTGGGGTGCCCCGTTGGCTTATGAGGTGATGTCAGTAGTGGACTGATGTGTGAATAGGTCGGAACCAGCACAAGGCGCCAAGATCCGAATGGCACGTCCTGGATGTTGAGTGCCTCAGTTGAGATTTCTGAGCAGTGCTTGTAGAACTGTCTGAAGCTTATTTGCACCTGCTGCAGCTTCACTAGGTCCGGCGGAACTTGTTGCCTTTTCCTTTCTGCTTCTTTTCCTACAATGCGTTTCTTCTGAAGACACGACCAGGTCCCTGAATGTGTGCAGGGGGACGCTATTGAATGAATGAACGCGCCGAGATCTGGATGGCACCGAGGTGGTGTCCATCAAATTGCCGCACTGGTGTGTCCATCCTACAATGCTGCGCCGAAAGTCGGCGTGGGGTGCCCCGTTGGTTTATGAGGTGATGTCAGTAGCGGACCGATGTGTGAATAGGTCGGAACCAGCACAAGGCGCCCTGCACTGTTGAGCCTTTTTCAATGTCTGTTTTTTGTTCTTTCCCTTCCATCAAAAACAAAACAAAAATACAAGGCGCCAAGATCCGAATGGCAAGTCCTGGATGTTGAGTGCCTCAGTTGAGAGTTCTGAGCAGTGCTTGTAAGACTGTCTGAAGCTTATTTGCACCTGCTGCAGCTTCACTAGGTCCGGCGGAACTTTTTTCCTTTTCCTTTCTGCTTCTTTTCCTACAATGCGTTTCATCTGAAGACACGACCAGGTCCCTGAATGTGTGCAGGGGGACGCTATTGATTGAATGAAAATGGCGGCTTGACACAAAGCTGACTCAAGCGTTACTGTTGGTGCTATACAGACAAAAATTGGTTTTCAGTTTGTACATTCTTCAGGTTTTTTTTTCCATCCAAGTCTGATTGAGAGTTTGTAGAAAAATGGCTTCAGATTTTCCACATACTACTCTTCAACATTCTTCCTAAATGTAACAATGTGAAACTCACTAGGAGAACGGCTGTTTCTGTTTCCTTTCAAAATGCTGCCACCAATATTTTCTGAATGGAAGACATCATCTTGTAACATAAAGGGCCGAAAGGGGTTCTGGTCTGGCCGATGGTTGGTGGAGACATTTTGACTATATCTTGGACCTGCCCGGCCTCGCCCAAAATGGCGCCGGTATAAATGGGACTCGTAACTCTTTGCCCGCAAATGTATATCTAGAAAATGTTATTGTAAGTGGCCCTGTCGTATTTTAATTACAAAATGTACGTCCACCGATACCGCAACTGTTAGACACCTTTGTTCTTGTCACCTAATGGCCCGCTCGTTACGTTCTTCTACAGTGTAAATGTCTCCTCATCATATACGATTTGAGTTTGCTCCGTGGCCGGCCCACGTGGTTATAGGCCCGTATTTGTATACTGACATTTTCACAATAAAGGTTTTTAAAACAAAACACGGTAGTAGTATTTTCATTTGTAAAGTTTTTACTTTTAGTGACTGTTTTCGAATCAGTAAAAGGCAAGTGAAATAAAGCAGTCCAATTACATGACGGATAAAAGGTATAATATGTAGGAACGCAGTAAAGATAAATGGTCAAGGGCAGTTGTGTTTTTCATGTCTGCAACATAAAGTGATCGATAAGAATCTGATAATCAGGCGCATCGGCGACTAAGACAGCAGGCCGAATCTCTTTTACTCAACGGCTCCGTCATGGAAGGAAGAAACGCCCTTTTTCTCGAAAAAGGAATATATTTTACTTGCCAGACAGTTGTAAATTTTCCGGGAAAGTACATTAGCCTGGAATATTATAACATATGTTTGAAAAAAAAATATTGTTCGAAAATAATAAAAAGCGTAATTTTTAGGTCATATGACCAAGCTTTTCATCATTAAATTAACAAAAGTAAAATGAACCAATGAAAAGTTTTATTAACAAGTCACATGACCTGTTATGCTTACGTTACGCGCTGCGCGCCGCGCCTCGGATCACTTCTGGGTGCGCTAACGCGGCGTGTCATAAAACGCATTACGCGACAACGTAGGTCAAGAATATAGTCTAAATGTCTCCACCAACCAGCGTTCAGAACACAACCCCTTTCAGCAGTCCAAAAAGTTCTGTTAAATGACAACAGAGGGGACAGGCAACAAGAACCATCAGTCAAAGAGGGGAGGGCAAGTTCTTCTCTTCCGGGTCATGTTGGGGCGCTACCGGAACTGATCGAATTGGTAGTCTACAGTGTTTCTGGATGTTTCAGACTAAAGCTGGCGTCAGCATGAGACCACTACCATCTCGTAGTTCCGTCGTGGCCATTCCACGAGCAATCATGGCAGCCGCTCCCCACCAGAAGCCTGCGGGAGTCGGAGGCCCCCATGACTTTTGTAGAATCTTCACGGCTGAGGGGACGCTTTTCGAGAATGGGATCCAAGCCCTAGCAGACAAGCGTCCGAGTTCCAAGGTGTCCCAGGGCCATTTTAGTGGACCAGGCCCAAAACCGAAGAGCCGGCCGCCATTTTGAGAGTCCTGTGGCAGCCGCCTATCGCTGCACCGCTAGAGCGGGCGCATCTCAACTACATGGTGAGCGAGACGCTGTAGTCGCAAGAGCGGGCGGAAAACAGCTGAATGGCGGAAGAGGCACAGTGTAGCAAAAGCGGGCGGAATGGCAACTAAAACGATAAAGGGGCGCCTCACTACAGCTTGTCTTCAGGTCAAACGGATTGTGGGACAAGGTCCAGAATTGAAGAGTCATCAAAAGGCAAAAAGTACCGCCGGACCCCGGGAGCCGGCCGCCTATGTCGGGGGCGATCTCAGGCTACACCAGTGCTATAAGACTTGGGGAGGGTGTCGGAGCCAAGCGTCTTCTCCGAGTCCATGGCCATCACAGCGCCCCTCAGGGGCCTCCGTCAAGCTGTTTAGGAAGGTAACATATCATATTGTTTTCTAATGCAGTCAGGTCCACAAACGACACTCACTTACTTTGAGAATAGTGAAGCTGCAGTAGGAGGAAATAAGCTTCAGACAGTGTTACAAGCGCTGCTCAGAACTCTTAACTATGGCACCCAACATCCAGAACTTATGCTATTTGAGAATGGTAGTGACATCGAAGCATCTCGGGGACCAAAACCATTAACGTACTTTCACGTATGAAAATCTTACTTGGGGAGGGGGCAGGAGCGAAGCGCCCCCTCCCAGTCAGCGCCACCACACCGTATGTTGAAAATCTGAAGCCATCGTTCTACAAAGTCAACCAAACTTGGATTGAAAAATCTAGAAAAATGTACAAACTGAAAACCAGTTTTGGTCTGCATAGCATCAGTAACAACGCTTGAGTCAGCTTTGTGTCAAGCCGCCATTTTGATTCAACAAAGCACAGGCATTGAAAAAGGCTGAAATTCAGAACTCTAAACTATGGCACCCAACATCCAGGAGCTTGCTATCCGGATCTTGGAGCCTTGTGCTGTTTTCGATCTATTCACACATCGGTCCACTACTGACATCATCTTATAAACCAACGTTATGTAAATAGTTTTTTAATAAAATGTTTTACCCTATTTCTTTGCTGGTGTGTTGTCTATATTTTTAATATTTGCATAGGGTTTGTCATTATTTTGTGCGGGATGGGTGATGGAGCCGAGCTGTCTTGCAGCCCTCATGGTGTGGAGCTCAGTTCATCTCACTATTTTCGTATTTCTCAAGAAGGGTTGTTCCTAATATTTCTATTTTAGCGAGGTCAAAAAGAGATCCAATTAGTGGCCTACTGATTTTGCTCGATTACTTTTATTTTTTTACACGATTTTTCACTATCTGCAAAGACTAAACAGAGTATTGCGACTTTGTGCTTGTTTGTAAATAGAGAATGATCCAAAGAGAACCAATTCTAAAACAGTAAATGCTTGGACAACAATCAATCAAATGGAGAGACAAGGAGGTACGACGGATTACAACGGGGGTAAAGGCCTGCGTTAACTACCCTTCTGTATCTGCAAAGAGAGAGTACTAACAAAGGCAAAAGAGGGGAGGGGGGGGGCAGCGTTCAAAGCACATCAGCGTGCATAAATATGAAAATGTTTTTATCTATCACGTACTTGACATTTTAAAGCTTTTCATATTTGCTATTAAAAAACCAATGAAATTCACAGAAAAAACCATAGGTTATAGTGGATATATAGTTAGGAATTTGCATTTACAAAACCTTGAAAATTCAATGAAAAAACCATAGGTTATAGGCCATATATAGTTAGGAATTAGCATTTACAAAACCTTATTTTACTCGCATAAAACCATTGAAATTCCATATATAGTTAGCTAACTATAAGCGCTAACTATATATCGCGCACCCGCAATCCACTGCTGATGATGTCACATATTACATCATTCATGACATGGTCAGTGACATCACTGATGACATCACTGATGACATCTCAAATGACATCACTGATGACAACTCAAATGATATCAATGATGACATCTCAAATGACATCACTGATGACAACTCAAATGACATCACTGATGACATCTCATTTGTCATCACTGATCACATCACTCATGTGATAATACAATGAACCTCTTCAGACTCTAATATAACCTTACATACACTCAGTATAAACAGACACTCACAGACTGTCACTCATCCATGGACTTACTCACACACCTAGTCAGTCATGCAAAGAATCAATCACACCTCCATTTCCTCAACTATACAGTTATACACATCTTACTTATTCAAACATATAATAACACATATTTACTCTCTTATATAATCCCTGATACAAGCTCACAGTGATCGATACAGCCACTCACACATTCACTGGCTCTTATGTTCAGTTATTTATATATCTCAACTCTCACATGTATTGTGTTTTACATACGTACTTACTTGCACATGTAGCAATGAGAAATCCATTCACTCACCAACACACCCATGCACAGTCAACCGCTCATATAGCTGTTTCCACATGCACTCTTGAACTCATACTCCTAGTGAATCAACTGCTTACACATCTATGCACAGAGTCACGCACCTCCCAGCCACCCACACACACACTCAGCCTCCCATTCAAATATTTGGGCAACCAATCAATAACCCATTTGGCTACTCTTATAGCTACTGATCAACACAAGCAGCAGTTTACACAACAACAAACATACTGATGCACGAATTAAGACAGTTTAGTCACTAACCCATGCACTCAGTGAGACACATTTAATCACTCACTCATACAGTCAGTCATGCACCTACTAAATTCTTCATCCAGACACTTATACATCCACTCATTCTTCAATATGTAAGACATATTTTAACTTTACAGAAACATACAGTCACTGGATGTTGTCATCAGTGATGTCATCAGTGATGTCATTTGAGATGTCATCAGTGATGTCATCAGTGATGTCACTGACCATGTCATGAATGATGTAATATGTGACATCATCAGCAGTGGATTGCGGGTGCGCGATATATAGTTAGCGCTTATAGTTAGCTAACTATATATGGAATTTCAATGGTTTTATGCGAGTAAAATAAGGTTTTGTAAATGCTAATTCCTAACTATATATGGCCTATAACCTATGGTTTTTTCATTGAATATATATATATATATATATATATATATATATATATATATATATATATATATATATATATATATATATATATATATATATATATATATATATATATATATATATATATATATATATATATATTCCAAGGGGGCTAAGAATACTTGTAGCTCCGACCTATGAAGACCCCGATCCCCTAATGTTACAGGAGTGGGCGGATAATAATCAGGAATCAGCCTGCCGCATGTTAAGAATTTTAATTAAATATGCGGAAAAAGATCGTGCAAAAATGATGGAAGAGATAAGTCAAATTAATGATATGTTGGCTAAAGAGGATAATCAAGAGCCGATAACCCTCTACAAAAAGGAGATGGGGGAACGACTGAAGAAGTTGGGTACTTCTATCAAAGAAAGAAAAGCGCAAAAGTTTATAAGGGACAAAAAAGATTATGACCGTGGGCAGATTTACACGTTTGCCAAGAAGTTCGAGAATGTAAGGAGACTGAAAATGAGCGGCGCAGCCCAAAAGCAACAGATAGCTCAATCTGGGGTCAGCAGCGTACCAAGCTCGGATGTAGTTACCTCAGCGGAAGAAGGTCCTAGTGGGGAAATGGAAGAACGAATCCCTACAGTTATCGATGAATTTGGTTTTTTTCAAGAGGACCGGCGATTCAATCTCCGCCCAAGAACCAAGGTAAACTACGCCAAGCCGCCAAGAGGAAAAGGCAAAGGCGCAAAAGGCGCCAAGGTGCAAAACAAAGAGCAATGAATAATGCACAACTGTCTCCGGTCAATGTCCCAACTACGACGCAACAACCACCATCAATAATTAATTTGACAGATATGGAACTCTCTATTGAGGAAGAACAAACACTCAACTTGGGACTGTCATTTTGCCCAGGAGCTGAGTTTAACTATGTCCAAACTCGCATTGACATCTTCAAATTTGCTAGACTTTTGAAACTAAAAAAACATTTCTCTATGAACCCTGGTTCTAGGAGTGGAGTTCTTAACCCTGGTGATAGCGAGGCCTTGGTGGGCGAACTCAATGTACAAGATATGGACCTCATGTTGGATTTTCAACCTTCCGGCGGAATGTATGAGAATGATACCAATGGAGAAAACTCGGGGGAACAGAGAACAGTTGAATCTTTGGAACTTATGAGCCATGCGGATGAGGTAGCGAGATCTGAAGGACTGGTCATCAATGCCAGTGACCCGACTGGTTTTCGTCCAAGATCTCGGTATATTCCCTATACTGCACGAGACAACATTGACATTTTCAATGATTTGGTGGTAAATGACTTAAAAAATCTGGAGAAGTGTACTAGTGTATGCAATAAAAAGTTTAGCAAGCAAGAAAAAGCTCAGACAGCCCTTATTGAGAAAATTAAGCAGAATGATAACTGTATAGTACGAAGTGCTGATAAGGGCGGGAATGTGGTCCTCTGGGACAGGCAGAGATATCTATCTGAAGCTTATAAACAAACAGAACTTGCTATGTAAGGATTAAACCGGAGATTATGTTTAATAGGCATGCACAGTACAACTCAGAACTAGAAAACTGGTTGGGTCAGTCTTTGATTACTCATGATGAGTATAAATACCTTAAGATAACCAACCCTGTCACTCCAGTGTTTTATTTGCTCCCGAAGGTGCATAAGGATGTGCGTAACCCCCCTGGCAGGCCAATTATTTCAGCCATAGGTAGTGGGCTAGAAAATACCTCTAAGTTTATTGACTCATTCCTGAATCCCTTGGCTGCACAACTCCCGTCATACATTTTAGACATAGGGGATTTTTTGAAATCTATCTATGACATACCCTGGGAGGAGGACTTAATTTTGGTAACGATTGATGTCACCACATTATACACAAGCATTAAGCACAGTGATGGGCTGAACGCTATAAGACACTTCCTGGGGACAAGACCAATCAAATTGTGGGCTCATATGCAAATGTTGTTGTCAATGGTCTCCACCTGCCTGAAGAAAAACTTTTTTATCTTCAATGATGAATTATTCCATCAAACCTGTGGCACTGCGATGGGCACCTGCTTTGCCCCCAGCTATGCTAATTTGCATATGGGCTGGTGGGAGGAGCAGGTGATCCGGAAGCAGTGCCAAACTGAATGGGAGAGCAACATCCTGCATTGGAGCCGTTTTATTGACGACCTGTTTGTTGTCTGGAAAGGCCCTTTATCAGACCTTAACCTCTTCTTGGCAAAAATACAAAAAAACAGCTTGAATTTAAGGTTCACGAGTACCGTCAGCACAGAATCTGTCAACTTTTTAGACCTTACAATTTACATAAAGGATAATAAAGTACAAACTAAAATATACAGGAAAGAGACCTCTGGAAATACTGTGCTACATGCCAGTAGTTTTCATCCTACCTGTTTAGTAAACAGTATCCCTTATGGGGAGGGTCTAAGGGTCCTTAGAAATTGTAGTGACCCCAATGACAGGGAATGTGCATTATCTGAGCTCCAACTGCGTTTCAAACAAAGGGGGTACAGTGATAATTGTCTTAATTCATCTTTTAATAAAGTCAAGCAGAAAACCAGAGAGGAAGTTCTTTTCTAAGACAAAAAGATGAAAAAGCAAGTAGATAATGAATGCAGGTTGATCACAAACTACAACAAATTGCATGGATCAGTGAGGAAGATTTTGCCCCACCATTGGCATGTCATTAAAAATGACCCAATTATAGGTCCTTCACTAACTAACAGACCTCTCATTACCTTCCGTAAGGCAAGATCCTTTAAGCAAATGCTAGTCAAGACCACGTTGACTAAGGTAAAGAAAAAAGTAAAAAACAAAAAGAGCAATTGGTTGTCCAGAAAGGATGGGTTCCTAAAATGCAATAAATGTAAGGCTTGTGAACATGGGAGAAATACAAGTACATATCAACCAGGCCTCTCCAACAGAACAAAAAAGATTAAAGGTCAATTTGACTGCAAGACAGGTTTTTCGATTTATGTTTTATGTTGTGGATGTAACCTACAGTATGTAGGTAGTACAATTAAACCCGTTCATCAACGGGTGCTACAACATTTAAGGGCGATTAAGAATGCGGATAGATCGTACCCAGTCGCCCGACACTTCGAAAAATTCCATGATAAAAATCCGAGCAGTCTGTCCTATTTTGTGATTGATTCTGTACCCTTGAATGAGAGAGGGGGGGATAGGGTTAAAGAGCTACGCAAACTGGAGTCATGGTACATAGTTGAATTGAATACAAAAAGCCCGTATGGATTGAATATCGAAGAAGACCTGTATACACACCTATGAATTTTGACTAAACTGAAATAAGAATATTTTTGTGTGGTATATTTAGCTTCCTGCATAGCGAGATTCATTTTTTCTTGGTAAGAGTTTATATAACTTGTGTTATTGGTTTTAGAATTTTTTGTTTTCACATTTGAATATTAGAACTGAGTAGATTTGCCCACTAGGGCTTTATTTTGAAAAACTTTTTTGGTTTTCTACCTACGTGCACCCTTGTTAATATTTGGGAATCATGGGACATGGCGGTAATCACTGAATATAACTTGCCTTTTGTAGTCTTCAAAGATAGGTTAATTGCCCACTTGGGCTGAACGTATGCACAATAACTGCGAAAGTATCTTTAATTAAGATTGAGGTCTGAACAAATGAGCACGAAAAATAATTTGTTATGCTCTCTTGTTTAAACTACCGCAGTGTTGACTACTAATTTTGAAGGTCTTTGCTATTTACACTTGGTGCTAATTTTTGTTACGAATAACCTCGTAATGCAATGTCTTGTATAAACAAAATGCACGGAAACACGCATCATGAAAACCAATGTAAATATTTCTTTCAGTTCTATGATTTTGGTTGTCACGTGATACATCACGTGACTGCTGAGCACTTTAAATGTTTGTTGAAACTTTATCGTGACCAAGCCTGCTGGGTCAGGCGAAACGCGTTGACAGCGACTGAAAAATAAAAGAAGGTTTTTTCCACCACATTGTGTCGTCTCTTCGAAAAACTGTTCGAGGTTCTGAGCGCTTTATATATATATATATATAAACATAGTAGTAATAAAAAAATACAATATATTTACCATAGGATAGCGACAGGGTTAAATTTACTATTACCACTCCAGTGAGTGCAACAATAGAAAAAACATTGGATAGCGTAGCACTAAACATTACTATTCCCACTCCAGTGAGTTCAAACAGTAGGGAAAACGTTGGATAGCGGGAGGGTAAGAATTACTATTCCCACTCCAGTTAGTGCAACAGTAGGGGAAGCGTTGGATAGAGTAGGGGTAAAATTACTATTCCCATTCCAGAGAGTGCAACAGTAGGGAAAACGTTGGATAGCGGGAGGGTAAGAATTACTATTCCCACACCAATTAGTGCAACAGTAGGGAAAGCGTTGGATATAGTAGGGGTAAAAATTACTATTCCCACTCCAGAGAGTGCAACAGTAGGGAAAACATTGGATAGCGTAGGGGTAAAAATTACTATTCCCACTCCAGTGAGTGCAACAGTAGGGAAAGGGTTGGATAGCGGGAGGGTAGAAATTACTATTCCCACTCCAGAGAGTGCAACAGTAGGGAAAGGGTTGGACAGCGGGAGGGTAGAAATTACCATTCCCACTTCAGAGAGTGCAACAGTAAGGAAAGCGTTGGCTAGCGTAGGGGTAAAAATTACTATTTCCACTCCAGTGAGTGCAACAGTTGGGAAAGCGTCGGATAGCGTAGAGGTTTAAATTACTATTCCCACTCCAGTGAGTGCAACAGTAGGGAAAGCGTGGATAGAGTAGGGGTAAAAATTACTATTCCCACTCCAGTGAGTGCAACAGTTGGGAAAGCGTTGGATAGCGTAGAGGTTTAAATTACTATTCCCACTCCAGTGAGTGCAACAGTAGGGAAAGCGTTGGATAGCGGGAGGGTTCAAATTACTATTCCCACTCCACTGAGTGCAACAGTAGGGAAAGCGTTGGATAGCGGGAGGGTAAAAATTACTATTCCAACTCCAGAGAGTGCAACAGTAGGTAAAACGTTGGATAGCGTAGGGGTAAAAATTACTATTCCCACTCCAGTGAGTGCAACCGTGGGGAAAGCATTGGATAGTGTAGGGGTAAAAATTACTATTCCCACTCCAGAGACTGCAACAGTAGGGAAAGCGTTGGATAGCGTAGGGGTAAAAATTACTATTCCCACTCCAGTGAGTGCAACAGTAGGGAAAGCGTTGGATAGCGGGAGGGTAAAAATGACTATTCCCCCTCCAGAGAGTGCAACAGTAGGGAAAGCGTTGGATAGCGTAGGGGTAAAAATTACTATTCCCACTCCACTGAGTGCAACAGTAGGGAAAGCGTTGGATAGCGTAGGGGTAGAAATTACCATTCCCACTCCAGAAAGTGCAACAGTAGGGAAAGCGTTGGATGGCGTAGGGGTAAAAATTAATATTCCCACTCCAAAGAGTGTAACACTAGTAGGGAAGTGTTGGATAGCGTAGGGGTAAAAATTACTATTATCACTCCAGTAAGTGCAACAGTAGGGAAAGCATTGGAGGGAGGGAGGGTAAAAATTACTATTCCCACTCCAGTGAGTGCAACAGTAGGGAAACTAAATACTTCATATATAAATAAAAATAACATAAATAGTAATACCAATTACAAATTAATTTAAATAATTAACAATTTTATATAATATATTAATTAATCAATTATTAAAACAAATAAAAATTAATTATTATTAATAATTACCTACAGATACAAATTATTTACCAATTAACAATACATTATTTAACAATTTAAAAGTAATCAAAAATTAGATCAAAAAATACAAATTTAAAAAATGTAATTACTTACAATTAAATTACTTCCCACCCTATTCCCCTATAAACCCACAACCCACTACAGAAACTAAATTAATCAAAGGAACATAATTATCAATTAATCAATTATTTAAAAATTACTTAACAATTATATTTTAAATAATTATCAATTATTAATTAATTAAGAATTAATTCAAAATAAATACCAATAAATCAATTAAAATATTTAACTAATTATAATTACATTTCTTCCCACCTATTCCCCTATAAACTCACAACCCGCTACAGAAAACAAATGACTACAATTAATATATTTATCAAATAATCAATTAAAATAAATTACCAATTATATTTTAATTAATTACCAATTAATAATTAATTAACAATTAATTCAAAATAAAAACCAATAAATAAATTAACATATTTATTAATTGTAATTAAATTACTTTCCACCCTATTCCCCTATAAACCCACAACCCGCTACAGAAAATAAATTACAAAAATTAACATATTATTCAATTAATCAATTAAAATTAATTACCAATTATATTTTAATTAATTACCAATTAATTAACAAATAATTAAAAATAAATACCAATAAATAAATTAACATATTTAATTAATTATAATTAAATTACTTCCCACCATATTCCCCTATACACCCACAACCCGCTACAGAAAATAAATTACTAAAATTAACATATTTATCAAATAATCAATAAAAAATAATTACCAATTATATTTTAATTAATTACCAGTTAATAATTAATTAACAATTAATTCAAAATAAATACCAATAAATAAAATAACATATTTAATTAATTATAATTACATTACTTCCCATCCTATTCCCCTATAAACCCACAACCCGCTACAGAATTATATTACGCAAATATTAAAAATAATATAAACTTACTTACCTCAAATTAGATATTTTTGTCGTCTATATTCTGTCCATTTGATATTTTTGTATTTTATGTCTAGTCCATTCGATATTTTGTCCATTCTATATTTTTGATTCGATATTAATGCTATTCTATTCGATATTAATACTAGTCTATTCAATATTTTGGTAGTCTATATTCTGTCTATTCGATATTCTGTCTATTGTATATTTTTTTCTCGATATTATTGCTACTCAATATTAAAAACTCGATATTTTGACTGTACGCTGTTGGCTCCACTAGGGCCTGGAAGTAGGAAAGATCAAAAACAAGTTTCTAAGCCTCCACCTGAAAAGGGACTTTGATGTTTTTCTGAGGAAAAACTCTTCTCTGCGTACTACAACCCTGAAATTCAGTTCAACTTTGTGGAATTGCCAGGCAGATACTTTTCACAGTCTGTCCCCTTGGAGCTCTGGATCTTGAAAAAGTTCCTAAACTTCTTTTGGTGCCTAAACAACTGCAGGCACACACAGGCCACAGGGACCTCTAAGACTCTCAGGGTGTCAGGCAGAGGGCAATAGTAAAGTCAAGTCCAGGTCCAGTTGCCACTGGTCAGTTGGAATACTTCACAGGAATGTCTCCAGCTTTTTTATGTTCCCCCTGTCCTTGGATTTCAAGTGGAAGCAGGTACAATCTCCTCAAGTCCTTCTCATAGCTCACAGATACCAAGCTCAACAGGTTCAGTCCACTTGGCAGCCTTTCACAAGTCCAGCTGTGTTCTGATGAAGGCGCCTGGAGGTGCTTGGCACCAGATAGTGGGTGAGTGGTGAGTCCTGCGCTTTTCCTAACCAATGGGGTAAAAGTTACCGGTGTCAACCCAACCCACTTTTTCAGAAGTTCCTGTAGGGCTCACTGCAAACAGGCCCAAAATGCCATGTACCCGGGCATTTTCCAAACAGTGAAAGCCTTCGACCCCACTAGTCTTGGGCTTTCAAGGGTAGGGATGTTTGTAGGAGTGTCATAGGGAAGTCATCAGAGTCCTCCCACGTATAATATTAAAATCCAGCTCCAAGCAGGCACTGTACCCACAAAAAAACTCAGAGACCCAAGTCTGGTAGGATAAAAGCAGGCTCCTTTAACAACCAGAATTGTCTTAGCATCCTGTTTGCTCCCTTTGAAGGGCACAAAACGTTTACACGTGCTTAGCGCCAGCCATGGGCTTCTGGGCAGAGCTTTTAGCACTGGCACTCATTCTTTTACAAATTAAACACTGGATAGAGCTGACCAGTGCTATCAGCCAGCTTTAGTGCCTGTAGCTAAAGACACCTGTGAGTCTTTGAACTTTGAACTGTAAAGTTATAGTGATCATCATACCTGTTAAATCAAAGCAGCCATTGAACACCAATTGTACCAAATCCCTTCACTCCAGGTTGTATATACGAAAATGGCCTCCTACGTACTCCAACAAGCCCTGATATGACTCTTGCTGCACCCCATGAGTAGGGAGAGGCTACGGTTTTAACTGCACATTGGAAGTTTGGTAATGTCACAAAACATCACCCTTCTCAAAGGTGGGTGCGCACTAGGCAGTCTGTCCTGCTTGTAGGGATGATTTCCTGGCGTTGGGCGTCCAGCCCATGCAGGGTCAGATATCCTGCCAATGGAAATAGTTTGCTGGAATGGCTGGACGTTAACAGCAGCTTAATGCCATGTCACTGTGGGAAATGGGGTGGCTGGGCTCCAAGCAGGGGGCACTCCAGCTGCTACCATGAAGCTAGCTAAATTGAGAAAAATAAATGTAAATAAGCAAGACAGCCTACTGCACACCCAAGTACCCTTGGGCTCTTTTAAAGGTATTTAAGTCCCAAATTGTGACTTCTGGATCTCCCAGTGGCAGCATCATGCTGCCGGTGTCTTCAGCCCCAAGGAGCAGTGGACACAGCGGGCTGGACTGTTCCCATGAGGCACAGGGTCAAGGCTGATTTGCATATAGCCAGTGTCTGACCTAGGGTGGTGTGGAGTGCAAAAAACGATGGATTTAATCCCAGATCTATGTACTGGGGTGAATGTTAGACATTGTTCTGCATTCTGTCCATCAACTGTGTTTTTTGCAATTTTCACCCCGAGTGGGCTGGGTATGCTCAGACGTGAGTCCCAGGCTCTCCACATCACTGGAGTCAAGCTATCCAGGCTGAAGAAGGCTGATAGCCAGAAACCGGTCCTTGGATGCTTGATTCCGGTCTAGGAAAGACATGGATTGGTAGTTCGGGCTGGACTGTTCCCATGAGGCACAGGGTCAAGGCTGATTTGCATATAGCCAGTGTCTGACCTAGGGTGGTGTGGAGTGCAAAAAAACGATGGATTTAGTCCCAGATCTCTGTACTGGGGTGAATGTAAGACAATGTTCGGCATTCTGTCCATCAACTGTGTTTTTTGCAATTTTCACAGCAGGCAAAGCCAGCCTTTCCAATAGCAAGCCCGTGTATGGAGCACCTGTGGCTAGCACAGGCTCTTGACCGATTGCCTTTTAACTTCAAACTGTAACATGTGAAGTTGTCACCAAGTGCCTTCATTTTGGGCAACTGGGTTATTCCACTGCTACTGCCACAGTTAGGATAGGCAGCTGGACCACCAATCACTGAAAACATTTATTTACACATTGTAGGAAGGGGGAGTCTCTAGTTGGCGCAGTGCAACACTAACGACAAGCAGGGACTCTCTCTTCCTCGTCAGGGCTGAGGGTTACCTTCCAGACAACCTCTGCTTACCCTCTAGGTAGTGTGGCTTAAGCAGTCTTAGGCTAATCTTTGGGGCACATAGGGTTAAACATTTGCAATATTACACCGTCACAACCAACCCACCACACAATGACACCAAACTGTATTTGTAAAAATATATATCTTTATATAGATTTCAAGCAGGCTTGTAAATACAGTTGTCAAACTTTCAATAGCGGTTCCAGTTTACTTGAGTTCAGGTTGCCACAGTTCTTTCTTAGCAATAAGCAATCTTTTGGGCCTTCTGCCCGGGTTCAGTAAGGTTCAGTGTCTTGTAGCGCCTCAATGCGCCTTCCGCTGTCTCCGCTCGCTTCGGAGAGGAGATCGGGCCTCGAGGACCAGGAGCTGTGCGAGCCTCGGTTTCAGAGGCGGCTCGCGTTGGGAGCAGATAGCGCGGTGCGAGCTCGAGTTGCAGGACGCTCGCACCGTGAGGATACAACACAGTACCTTTCAAATTCTTGTGGAGCGGGCGGCTTCCAGGGGAGCTGTCCCACGTCGCGTTGCTTTTCCGGGGTCGCTGTTCGCTGCGGCTCTCAGCCGGGCAGGTCACGGGTCATCCGGGGCGGCGGTGTTCAGTGGCGGCAGGGTCCTTCCTTCGTCGTTCGCTCCGACCCTGGAGGTGGCGGCTGTGTGGTGGCGGCAAGTGGCAGTACGGTCCCCAAGTGCAGGACGTACCCAGCCAAAGTGCCGGTTGCAGCTGTGCGCTCACAGCTGAGCTGTCGGGCAGGATACCGACCAGGGGGGAGTTACCACAAGGCGGCTGTCCGTCTTCGCAGGTGGATTGACGGCTCGAAGCGCAGTCAATTCGGGAGCTTGGACCGGACGGGTCCTCCTTCACGTTGCTCTTGGGCTCCCGGCGCAGATGCGGTCACGGTGTTCGGGCCAGCGGCGGCTGGACCTCACGTTGCTCTCGCTGTTGCTTGGGGCCCCGGTCACGGTGCTCGGGGGGATGTCGATGCCTTGGGTTATGGGGAGCGTGGCAGGATTGCCCAGCGCTCCCAGACTCCTCCGTCAGTACTGCAGCGATAAGCAGCACACACAGTTGCTTTCTTCAGGGTGTAGCGCCCACTAGTCCTGGGGCGCTGGTCAGGGGGCAAGTTCAGCCGCAAGCCCTTGGAGATCTTTTAGCAGAGTTTGGCACAAAGTTTTACAAAGCAAAAGTCTTCTTGTAGTCTTTCCTTCTCTTCTCCTTCTGCAGCAAGGCACCAGACACAGGCAAGAGTCAGCACCCTTCCTTGTCCTTCCAGGTCCTTCTCGTCGGGCAGAGTTCCTTCTGTAGCACAAACAGGATCTAATTTACAAGGAGCAGGGCTCCTACTTTTATAATGCATTTCTTTTGTTCTTACAGGCCAGGGGGGCCTTTGCATAGCCACTTTCAGTCCTTGAGTACTTTGTTGGGTGCAATCCGGCTTCTGCTTTCAGTGTGAGGGGCAGGCACATCAGACGCTCCACAGGAGGTGGAGCCAGAATTGTGTGGACAGGGGCAGCCAGAAGTACCTTGTTGATGGGGCTTCGCCCTTCCTGGGCCAAGTGTCGGCTGAGTCATCAGTCGCTCCCCAGGAGGGTGGAGCCGGCATTGTGGTGGCAGAGCACAGCAAGATTCCGAGTCAAGAGCCACTCCTACCTCCCACTAAAGTGTAATCTGCGCATTCACCACCTGTCATCCCCCAGCCCTGTCACTCACACATCCCAGACAGTCAGATACACATACCAGCAGAGGCGGGCTGAAATGGTTAGGCAAGCAAATGCTAACTTTCTAAAAGTAGCATTTGCAAACACAGGATATTAAAATAAACTTTACTAAAAGAAATATTTTATCATCCTGAGTTCAGGCATACTAAACATGACTCTCTACCATGCTCCCTGGGCCTGCTGGGATTATAGGTGTAATAATTCCAGCAGCCCATTCTGGCCTAACGGAATCAGGTAGCCTTCAATAGTGAAATACGAATTTAGTTGTAATTCACTACTAGGACATGCCACACACATCAGGGCTTGTCCTACCTTACACCTACAATGCACCCTGCCCGCAGGCCTACCATAGGGGTGACTAATATGCAGTCAAGGGAAGGTTCAGGGGTTGGCGAGTGGGTGTACTTGCCCAGCCGACATGACAGTACGAGACTGCACGCGGGGTCTGCGGTGGCAGACCCCAGACACATCTTAAGGCTGCTTCTGTGGGTGGCGCAACCAGCGCTGCAGGCCCACTAGCAGTATTGGCATTCACAAGCCCTGGCACTCCTAGTGCGCTTTACTAGGGACTAACAGTAAATCCAATGAACCAATCATGGATACCAATCACATGTACAATTTACAGTAGGGAGCACTTGCACTGCGGCACGGGTCGGCCGTGGCGCAGTGCCCTGAGTATAGGAAAACCAGCAAAACATCGGAGGCACATCAGCAAAAAGTGGAAGGGAAACTCACGCCAAGGTGCCAGGTCTAACACACATTTACACTTGTCTTGCTTGTAGAAGAGATGACCTCACTCTCTGCCTTTTGATTTATTTCCTGGCACCTTTTCTGATTTCAGAGTTGGTGGAAAAACTCCTATCACTGGACAGACCCAGTTTTCGCATCATCTTGTTTCTGTCCACAGCTCCACTGTGGTCATCCATTCTGCACTCCATGTACATCTTGTCCATACTAACAGCCTGATGTATGGCTCTGCAGTAACCAATTTCGAACTGGCACCTGTAAGGCCTGCTTCAGTGGGCCCAAATGCAGCTAGGAATTACTGGATTAAATTAGGGTCATTAACCTTTGGGGTTCTATGGCCTGCTAACTACTGGACTGAACTTGAATACCGTGTTCACCCATTTTGCACTTGGCTCTTAGGGCAGCGAGACTGAGCAGCCCCAGGCTTACTCAGGGAGGTGATGATAGTTAGACACTCCGTCCTTTACTGATGGAAAAATAAAAATACTTGAATTCTCACAAAATTAAATACTACACATAATATTGAATTTATATCGTGATTGTACTTATATAGCGCCTACTCCCCTGACGAGGCATTGAAGAACTTTACTGCGAGAGGCACCCTCCTAAGAAGCTCAAAGATAGTGGCCCATCTATTGGTTATTGGGATTGGTCTTGTGCTCTCAACAAAACCATTCCATGCGTTTATTGTAGTTTCTTTCTGGTCCATTAATTACTTTGCTTTTAGTAAATGGTTGATTGCTAACTAGATACTACTAGATTTCATGGATAAGTTTGAAAGTAAGTCATTAAGGCAGACAGCCATATGATTTAGAGTATTCTATATACAAAAGAGGTATGCAGAATGGATAAATGGGGCATTCAAAATTAATAGTGGAGAGACAATTGAAAGTTTAAGCCACTGCAAATTCTTCTAGCAGGGTTTTAGGGATATGGCAGGTGGGATATTTTGTGATAGCATGCAGTCTGTGGATGTAAACCTGAAGGAGGAAACAGTTTTAAATTCTGCTCCAAAGGCATATGGCATTTAATGCTCTTTCCTTGTAGAGACACTCTAACTTTCAAAAAAATGGCAGATACTTTCCTCGCTGCAAAAGCAACCCCAGTACTTGTTGAGACCCTTTTAGGAGCCACTATCAAGCAGTGCAAGTCATTTAAGCACATCCTCAAACCTGTAATTACCATTTGACAACGCCATTGAGAAGGCTCCTGTGTACATCACCCCACTGTTGATGCAATAAATGCATGTAGACACAGAAAGGATGCCTGTGAATACCTACTATAGCAGTTCATTCAATACTATGAAGTGTTGCTACAGTTCACAAACTACACATATAAACATGTTATGAAAACACTTGCCAATTTAATATATCACAAAATAGTTGATCAACACTTTGTAGCTATCAGTAGTAAATTCAGTGCAGGTTTATCTGACCCATTCATTACCTGGTTCGGTAGGACATCAGAAGGTGCTGTCCCCTTCGCCAAGCCGAAGAGCCCCGGGCCAAATGGATCAGACACCATGATATGCAGAATGGATGTGTTTGGGGTCAATGTCATCTCCCAGCATCCACCTTGCCTCATAATATGGAGAGGCATGGTGAATATCAGAAGTCCATAGCCCCTTCCTATCTGGAGTTCTATGTTCAAACATCTTAATAGTGTTTGAATACTAAACACCATGCTTTAGGTAACTTTTCACAAATATCAGTGTTCTCCTACGGATCTCTTGAAAACTGGAACCATAAAATTCACTTTGGAACAACGCACCACAACAAAAAAATGCGAACATACTTAGTTTAATCTAAAGCGACTCCACAGTCACAGACTACAGTTGTAGATGGATGATGGGAAACTACCCATGTGCTGCACCAAGAGGAGGTTGCATGCCGCTTGAGGCACTCAAAAGGGACACCAGACTGCCTCAAGGTCTCAGAAGAATCTCTGAGGCCAAAACATTCCACCAACCTAAAATGTCCAGGATCACTCATCCAAACTGAAAATTCTGCTGATGGCATATTAGGGGGCATAAGGGGCAGAATCAGATTTAGGGCAGTGCGACCGGTGCGGCCATGCTGGGCGCTGACCTGGAGAGGGGGAACTGACCTCAGGGGAAACGGTGTTTATTTATAACATACGATTTAAAAGCACCTGCTACAGAGTTCCTTGTGGTTCCAGCTTTTAGGCAGCAATAAAAATGTCAAGATAACTTGTGAATAATGCCCCTCTAGAGAAAGAGAGAGATTCGTGTTTTGTCTAGTGGCAGATTAGACTCGCAATAGAGTAGCTCAGAGGGTTAACCGCATCGCTGCTGCGGTGATTTTTGCGCTGTGCGGCTGTTTTCGATTAACCGCGATACATGACGAGCTCAGCTCGTCATCCGCACACGTCACCCGTGGCTGATGACGAGCTCAGCTCGTCATCAGCATCGAAGGGGTTAATATGCCTGCTGCAAAGAACAAAACTGCATTGTGAGCGAGAGTCCTGGAGGTTCAGTGGGGGAGCTCAACGGCTTTTGGCTGGCTTCTAGGCTTCAGATCTCAGCCGCAGGTGGAAGAGAGAGGTCGGGCAGAGACGTTTTAAGGCATGGGCAATGTGGGCTCTGGCCCAGGGCCCCAGCCGTTCAGGGAGCCCACTCATAGAGCCAGCTCGGTTCTGCAGAGTGTCTTGCCCTGGTGACCCTGAATAATTCTTGCACAGATTGTAATAGACTCTCACACATCACCCATATTCAAAAAAAATTAAAGGAAAACAGTATTTAAAAACAAGCATTGGAAATGCAATAGGGCTCGCATTAGGAAAGTCTGAGCTATTGGTGTTATAACTGATTTTTTTTTTTATGTGTTTTTTTAAAAAAAAATAGCTAAATTAATAGCTTTGTCATTTACAATGCCAATAGTTATAACTTTCGCAAATGTGACACCTATAGCATTTGTAATGCAACATGTTTTGTATTTACGTGACTTAGATGTATTGATATTACAAATAACAATGGCTTTTAATTTTTTTAAATAATTAATGCTTAAATATTTTATTTAATTTGTACTGGCAATAGCTTAAACTTTTGTAAATAACATTTGTGAAGATTATGTTCAGTGTTTTTTATTGTGACGAAAATCCAAGAACAGAAGTGAAATATTAACATTTTTTTGTGATTTGTAATAAAGCGTGAAAGCTTGAAAACAGCTTGAAACATTGAAAGAACATATTTGAACCAGTGATGCTGTGGTTGCGCTGAGTGATGCTGTGGTTGTGCTGAGTGATGCTGTAGTTGCGCTGAGTGATGCTGTGGTGGTGCTGAGTGATGCTGTGGTTGCGCTGAGTGATGCTGTGGTTGCGCTGAGTGGTATGTGCATCGGTGTAGTTGTTTGGTGGGTGCATTGGCGGAGCTTAGTTGGAGCATCGGTGGAGCTGTGTGGTAGGTGCATCGGTGGAGCGCTGTGGTGGGTGCCTCGGCGGAGCTGTGTGGTGGGTGCATCGGTGGAGCTGTGTGGTCGGTGCATCAGTGGAGCTGTGTGGTGGGTGCATCAGTGGAGCTGTGTGGTCGGTGCATCAGAGGAGCTGTGTGGTGGGTGCCTCTATGGAGCTGGGTGGTGGGTGCCTCGGTGGAGCTGCGTGCATCGGTGGAGCTGTGTGGTGGGTGCATCGGTGGAGCTGTGTGGTGGGTGCATCGGTGGAGCTTAGTGGGTGCATTGGTGGAGCTGTGTGGTGGGTGCATTGGTGGAGCTGTGTGGTGGGTGCATTGGTGGAGCTGTGTGGTGGGTGCATCGGTGGAGCTCAGTTGGTGCATCGGTGGAGCTGTGTGGTGGGTGCCTCGGTGGAGCTGTGTGGTGGGGTTATCAGTGGAGCTCTGTGGTGGGTGCATCGGTGGAGCTGTGACGGTGGAGCTGTGTGGTGGTTGCATCAGTGGAGCTGTGTGGTGGTTTTATCGGTGGAGCTATGTCGATGGAGCTGTGTGGTGGTTGCATCAGTGGAGCTGAGTGGTGTGTGCATCGGTGTAGTTGTTTGGTGGGTGCATTGGTGGAGCTTAGTTGGAGCATCGGTGGAGCTGTGTGGTAGGTGCATCAGTGGAGCGCTGTGGTGGGTGCCTCGGCGGAGCTGTGTGGTGGGTGCATCGGTGGAGCTGTGTGGTCGGTGCATCGGTGGAGCTGTGTGGTCGGTGCATCAGTGGAGCTGTGTGGTGGGTGCCTCGGTGGAGCTGGGTGGTGGGTGCCTCGGTGGAGCTGGGTGCATCGGTGGAGCTGTGTGGTGGGTGCATCGGTGGAGCTGTGTGGTGGGTGCATCGGTGGAGCTTAGTGGGTGCATTGGTGGAGCTGTGTGGTGGGTGCATTGGTGGAGCTGTGTGGTGGGTGCATTGGTGAAGCTGTGTGGTGGGTGCATCGGTGGAGCTCTGTTGGTGCATCGGTGGAGCTGTGTGGTGGGTGCCTCGGTGGAGCTGTGTGGTGGCGTTATCAGTGGAGCTCTGTGGTGGGTGCATCGGTGGAGCTGTGATGGTGGAGCCGTGTGGTGGTTGCATCAGTGGAGCTGTGTGGTGGTTTTATCGGTGGAGCTATGTCGATGGAGCTGTGTGGTGGTTGCATCAGTGGAGCTGTGTGGTGGGTACATCGGTGGAGCTGTGTCGGTGGAGCTGTGTGGTGGGTGCATCGGTGGAGCTGTGTGGTGGGGTTATCAGTGGAGCTCTGTGGTGGGTGCATCAGTGGAGCTGTGACGGTGGAGCTGTGACGGTGGAGCTGTGTGGTGGTTGCATCAGTGGAGCTGTGTGGTGGGTTTATCGGTGGAGCTGTGTCGATGGAGCTGTGTGGTGGTTGCATCAGTGGAGCTGTGTGGTGGGTACATCTGTGGAGCTGTGACGGTGGAGCTGCTGTGTGGTGGTTGCATCAGTGGAGCTGTGTGGTGGGTTTATCGGTGGAGCTGTGTCGATGGAGCTGTGTGGTGGTTGCATCAGTGGAGCTGTGTGGTGGGTACATCGGTGGAGCTGTGTCGGTGGAGCTGTGTGGTGGGTGCATCAGTGGAGCTGTCTGGTGGGTGCATCGGTGGAGCTGGGTGGTGGGTGCATCGGTGGAGCTGGGTGGTGGGTGTATCGGTGGAGCTGTGTGGTGGGTGCCTCAGTGGAGCTGTATGGTGGGTGCCTCGGTGGAGCTGTATGGTGGGTGCATCGGTGGAGCTGTATGGTGGGTGCCTCGGTCGAGCTGTGTGGTGGGTGAATCGGTGGAGCTGTGTGGTGGGTGCCTCGGCGGAGCTCTGTGGTGGGTGCCTCGGTGGAGCTGTGTGGTGGGTGCCTCGGCGGAGCTGTGTGGTGGGTGCCTCGGCAGAGCTGTGTGGTGGGTGCCTCGGCAGAGCTGTGTGGTGGGTGCCCTCGGCAGAGCTGTGTTGTGGGTGCCTCGGCGGAGCTGTGTGGTCTGTGCATCGGCGGAGCTGTGTGGAAGGTGCTTCTGTGGAGCTGTGTGGCAGGTGCTTCTGTGGAGCTGTGTGGTGGGTGCATCTGTGGAGCTGTGTGGTGGGTGTATCGGTGGAGCTGTGTGGTGGGTGCATCGGTGGAGCTGCGTGGTAGGTGCTTCTGTGGAGCTGTGTGGTAGGTACATCTGTGGAGCTGTGTGGTGGGTGCCTCGGCAGAGCTGTGTGGTGGGTGCCTCGGCGGAGCTGTGTGGTGGGTGCATCGACGGAGCTGTGTGGAAGGTGCTTCTGTGGAGCTGTGTGGAAAGTGCTTCTGTGGAGCTGTGTGGTGGGTGCATCGGTGTAGCTGTGTGGTGGGTGCATCGGTGCAGCTGTGTGGTGGGTGCATCGGTTGAGCTGTGTGGTGGGTGCATCGGTGGAGCTGTGTGGTGGGTGCATTGGTGGAGCTGTGTGGTGGGTGCATCGGGGGAGCTGTGTGGTGGCTGCATCGGTGGAGCTGTGTGGTGGGTGCCTCGGTGGAGCTGGGTGGTGGGTGCCTCAGTGGAGCTGTGTGGTGGGTGCATCGGTGGAGCTGTGTGGTGGGTGCATCGGTGGAGCTTAGTTGGTGCATCGGCGGAGCTGTGTGGTGGGTGCCTCGGCAGAGCTGTGTGGTGGGTGCCTCGGCAGAGCTGTGTGGTGGGTGCCTCGGCAGAGCTGTGTGGTGGGTGCCTCGGCAGAGCTGTGTGGTGGGTGCCTCGGCAGAGCTGTGTGGTGGGTGCCTCGGCGGAGCTGTGTGGTGGGTGCCTCAGAGGAGCTGTGTGGTGGGTGCCTCGGCGGAGCTGTGTGGTAGGTGCTTCTGTGGAGCTGTGTGGTGGGTGCATTTGTGGAGCTGTGTGGTGGGTGCATCTGTGGAGCTGTGTGGTGGGTGTATCTGTGGAGCTGTGTGGTGGGTGCATTGGTGGAGCTGTGTGGTGGGTGCCTCAGTGGAGCTGTATGGTGGGTGCCTCGGTGGAGCTGTATGGTGGGTGCATCGGTGGAGCTGTATGGTGGGTGTCAGACTCCACGCTGCAGGATCCGGTTGATGCACATAAAACTCCACCTCCCGACCTCACCAACACACTGTTGCTTAAAACACAGTGTGTTCGAGGGATAGGGCGAGGGAAAATAAACAGAACAAGGAGGGGACGGAAGGGGACTGCAGGGAAGGGATAGCTGAAAGACAAGAAAATAAGTACACAGGTTACAAATGTTCACAGATGAATCCTACACTCATTTCATTCTCGCTAAATTGATCAAATGATTCACCTTTGTGAAGAAAGTGTACTCCACCTCTTCCCTGTTGTATCAAGTGTCGAATAACAGAACCTCTGGTCCCTAAGGAATACAAATATCAGGTTAAACTCATATACTATAGAGAACACCTATAGGAATTTCTTATTTCTGCTTGTAACGTACCCCGCCTTGTGTTAGTTCATATACCTAAGATAAATGTGTATCACACCACAATCCCAAGTGAATCCAATCAAAGAGTCGGTTACTTGATAGCCAAAAGTATTTCTTAGAAAATGTACAAAAAAGGTTCTTAATTAGACACGGCAAGACGTAGCTTCCTACTACTGTCTTCCGCTCTACAATATGGTAATCCACCGTATCATCAATGAAACATGCTCCAAACACGGCAAGGTGTAGAACCCCACTACCTTCCGCTTTGGCACTTAAACAATGAGACACTAGTGCCTTTCTTCGTAGCGGTAATGTGTAGAAAAGGTATCTCCACTACACTCCACTCTCTCTGTATTAAATATACACCAATGCTGAACACCGCCGTGCCAGTCTCTAAATCCGGAGCCTTTCTCTTTCGCTCTGTCAAGAGTAAACTCAGTTGCACACAAGTAACGCGTTAACGCCACGCGCTGCTTTTAACTCACAGTACTTGAATATGCCGATAAGGGTCCGCTCTCCCTCTGCTAGATCTCCGCTCCTCCACACGCCGACTCACAGCGTCTACCAGGAACGCATTACAGGACTTAGCAGCAAGAATCCATAACACAAACGCTACTCGGTTGAACCCGAGACAACAGGAAGTAAACAGAAGCGCGTCTCCTCCTCCGCACGCTGGTAGAAAACAAAGAACGTCTAAAGCTTCCCTCTGCTGGAACAGGGAGAAGACGATTGCCAGTAACCAGCGACTGGAATCCAAATGCACTGTTAGTCACAAAATCACGAACAGTGTGGAATGGTCCCACCCAGCCTTTTATAGGACCACGCCCACCTCCAGGACTTCTGGGAGATGTAGTTTTTTACCTTTTAGGCAGGCGCCTTGGCTGTTCCTGACAGTGGGTGCATCGGTCGAGCTGTGTGGTGGGTGAATCGGTGAAGCTGTGTGGTGGGTGAATCGGGGGAGCTGTGTGGTGGCTGCATCGGTGGAGCTGTGTGGTGGCTGCATCAGTGGAGCTGTGTGGTGGGTGCATCGGTGGAGCTGTGTGGTGGGTGCATCGGTGGAGCTGTGTGGTGGGTGCATCGGTGGAGCTGTGTGGTGGGTGCATCGGGGGGGCTGTGTGGTGGCTGCATCGGTGGAGCTGTGTGGTGGCTGCATCGGTGGAGCTGTGTGGTGGGTGCATCGGTGGAGCTGTGTGGTGGGTGCCTCGGTGGAGCTGGGTGGTGGGTGCCTCAGTGGAGCTGTGTAGGTGGAGCTGTGTGGTGGGTGCACCGGTGGAGCTGGGTGGTGGGTGCATCAGTGGAGCTGTGTGGTGGGTGCATCGGTGGAGCTGTGTGGTGGGTGCATCGGTGGAGCTTAGTGGGTGCATCGGTGGAGCTGTGTGGTGGGTGCATCGGTGGAGCTGGGTGGGGGTGCCTCGGTGGGGCTGTGTGGTGGGTGCCTCGGTGGAGCTGTGTGGTGGGTGCGTCGGTGGAGCTGTGTGGTGGGTGCATCGGTGGAGCTGTGTGGTGGGGGAATCTGTGGAGCTCTGTGGTGGGTGCATTGGTGGAGCTGTGTCGGTGGAGCTGTGTGGTGGTTGCATCAGTGGAGCTGTGTGGTGGGTGCATCAGTGGAGCTGTGTCGGTGGAGCTGTGTGGTGGTTGCATCAGTGGAGCTGTGTGGTGATTGCATCGGTGGAGCTGGGTTAGGGGTGCATCGGTGGAGCTGGGTCGGGGGTGCATCGGTGGAGCTGTGTGGTGGGTGCCTCGGTGGAGCTGTGTGGTGGGTGCCTCGGTGGAGCTGTGTGGGTGGTGCCTCAGAGCTGTGTGGTGGGTGCATCGGTGGAGCTGTGTGGTGGGTGCATCGGTGGAGCAGCGTGGTGGGGGCATCTGTGGAGCTCTGTGGTGGGTGCATCGGTGGAGCTGTGTCGGTGGAGCTGTGTGGTGGGTGCTTCGGTGGAGCTGTATGGTGGGTGCCTGGGCGGAGCTGTGTGGTGGGTGCATGGGTGGAGCTGTGTGGTTGTTGCATGGATGGAGCTGTGTCGGTGGAGCTGTGTGGTGGCTGCATCGCTGGAGCTGTGTGGTGGGTGCATCGGTGGAGCTGGGTGGGGGTGCCTCGGTGGGGCTGTGTGGTGGGTGCCTCGGTGGAGCTGTGTGGTGGGTGCGTCGGTGGAGCTGTGTGGTGGGTGCATCGGTGGAGCTGTGTGGTGGGGGAATCTGTGGAGCTCTGTGGTGGGTGCATTGGTGGAGCTGTGTCGGTGGAGCTGTGTGGTGGTTGCATCAGTGGAGCTGTGTGGTGGGTGCATCAGTGGAGCTGTGTCGGTGGAGCTGTGTGGTGGTTGCATCAGTGGAGCTGTGTGGTGATTGCATCGGTGGAGCTGGGTTAGGGGTGCATCGGTGGAGCTGGGTCGGGGGTGCATCGGTGGAGCTGTGTGGTGGGTGCCTCGGTGGAGCTGTGTGGTGGGTGCCTCGGTGGAGCTGTGTGGGTGGTGCCTCAGAGCTGTGTGGTGGGTGCATCGGTGGAGCTGTGTGGTGGGTGCATCGGTGGAGCAGTGTGGTGGGGGCATCTGTGGAGCTCTGTGGTGGGTGCATCGGTGGAGCTGTGTCGGTGGAGCTGTGTGGTGGGTGCTTCGGTGGAGCTGTATGGTGGGTGCCTGGGCGGAGCTGTGTGGTGGGTGCATGGGTGGAGCTGTGTGGTTGTTGCATGGATGGAGCTGTGTCGGTGGAGCTGTGTGGTGGCTGCATCGCTGGAGCTGTGTGGTGGGTGCATCTGTGGAGCTGTGTGGTGGGTGCATCGGTGGAGCTGTGTGGTGGGTGCATCGGTGGAGCTGTGTGGTGGGTGCCTCGGTGGAGCTGTGTGGTGGGTGCCTCGGTGGAGCTGTGTGGGTGGTGCCTCAGAGCTGTGTGGTGGGTGCATCGGTGGAGCTGTGTGGTGGGTGCATCGGTGGAGCAGTGTGGTGGGGGCATCTGTGGAGCTCTGTGGTGGGTGCATCGGTGGAGCTGTGTCGGTGGAGCTGTGTGGTGGGTGCTTCGGTGGAGCTGTATGGTGGGTGCCTGGGCGGAGCTGTGTGGTGGGTGCATGGGTGGAGCTGTGTGGTTGTTGCATGGATCGAGCTGTGTCGGTGGAGCTGTGTGGTGGCTGCATCGCTGGAGCTGTGTGGTGGGTGCATCTGTGGAGCTGTGTGGTGGGTGCATCGGTGGAGCTGTGTGGTGGGTGCCTCTGTGGAGCTGTGTGGTGGGTGCATCGGTGGAGCTGTGTGGTGGGTGCATCGGTGGAGCTGTGTAGGTGGAGCTGTGTGGTGGGTGGCACTTTTTTATAAATCATTAGTAAAAGAGATCAATGAAATTCAACTAAAACCCATATATAGCAGAAGAGGAGAAAGCTCTAGTAACGGGATGCAGGATGAATGTATTCCTTTGAAGCAAATCGCCAGCATGTGAAAGGTGAATAATAGCAATCAGCATAAAATGAAAATGCCAGTAAAAGACTTTATAAAATTCTGTGTGGCCCTGATAAAATAATTAGAGCGTTTAATTATATCATGACCAACAACGGTTATTGTTACAAGAGCAGCGTGGGAGATGGTTAGGCTGCAATATAAACAATCCCTCGGCATTGCTGTGGTGGGAAGGGGGGGGGCGGGGAGAGGCAAGAAGGGAAGAATAGGGGCCGGGAGCAGCAGCCTTGATGTGCTGGCTGGCCGTGCAGTGAATAATTAGGGGAGGAGAAATACCGGCTGGGGGAAGCTTGAGAAGCCTGAGGAGGGTGGTAGCTTTGATATGCACGCGCTTCGGGCACTTCAACAAATCGCCGAGTTAGGTAAACTCTGTTTAAGCTGCAATATAGCTCGCCAGCTATGCGCAAGCGCATCAGCAGGCGAGCCCTAAAGACATTTTGCAGAGAAAAGTTGTGTTTGTTTCATTCTTTCATATCAAAGCAGGGCCTCACATAATTATATGTCCCAGAGATTATTCGCAGTAATATAAGTGTGCTGCTGCTGTGTCACTTCACTATCCCTAATTATTAGATGTAAACACATTTAGAATATAGACCAGCGTACTTGTCCACTGTCAGTGCCCTAGCCAAAGAGGGAATGAAAGAGCTGAAAATTGATCATAAATTCAAAGCTGTCCCGAACAGGGACCGCCATAATACGTTTGGCCCAGGGCCCCTCAAATCCTTAAAATGTCCCTGAGGTCGGGAGTGGGCCAGCCAGTACTTCGCCTGCGCCCACCACCAGCCACCCGCTGCCGGCCAGCCGCCAACAGAACTGGTGCACCCGCTCCCCCTTCTCGGAAGCAGAATCGGGCGGGTTGAGTAGTGACGGCGGCTGTGCAGCATTAGTCAGGACATGATCGTTAGGAGCAGCAGGGCCAGTTGCAGCCTTTACGAGACAGATGGGATCCGGAATGGAGCAGTGAGAAGTGCAGGTAAGGCCCTCAGGTGCTGAGACGCATTGACTATAAGGTGCCCAGGGAACCGGCTGCTGAGGCCTGGTAGCATAGAGTAGCGCATCAGCTCCCTCTTGCATCGCAGAGCTGGCTGTGAAGTCTTACAGCTTTCCTAGCCGCTAGTCACAACTAGCCCTGTAAAAAGACTGCCTGCAAAACCTCCAAATCCGCTGCTAACCTGCTAACTTGAATGAGGGGACGATTTTCTACCTGCATTGCTTGACTCGCTGGACTTCCTGCATCAACCGGACTCGGTGTCCCAGAGTAGGCTGCGTTCAAGGAGGTGGGGGGTCGCAAGCCCGCACAGGCTGAAAAGCACTGGTTGTCCCCCGCGGCACACGGAAGAGGCTGGGCTGGGCCACCCCTCTTGGTCCTGGCACTCGCTGGTAGGAGCTTGGCCTGATTGTGTGGTCTCCTGGGGACGAGCCTTAGGGTAGGGAAAGTATCGACAAAGGAGCCCCCATGGACGATTACTACCATCTTCAAGTAAGGGAAGGTAGGAGGAGTTTTCTTCTGCATCTTGAACTTTTGAATTCCTCCCAGGAGTGACAGGTGTGTCTGGTTTGATTATGGTCATATTTTAGTCCTTTTTAGCGCAGCCTGCCGAATGTCTGACATAATATCGACAGACAAAATATCGAAATGCAAAAATATCGGAGCAAAAATATCGACAGCAAAAATATCGGAATCCTATCTTCATTAAGGTAAGTACAAAAATATCGAAAAAATAATATCGTAGTACAAAAATATCGGAATCAAAAATATCGTTTTTTTAAATGTATTAATAATAATGTAAAAATAAATTTAAAATACATATAATTTTACAAATATTAAATAAAAATATTAAAATAAAATTAAAACTAATACATATACATTTAAAATAAATAAACTCACTTAATAATTTAATGTAATTTAAATTTTTTTCATGTAATTTATTTGATTTAACCCCTTCCCTGCTGGCCCGTTTCCGCCCCCATGCGGTAAACAAACGAACAGGGGCAGGCCATGACGAACCCCAGCCGTCATCAGCACACGAGCACCGTAGTGCATGACGGCTGGGGTTCGTCACCAGCATGGAAGGGGTTAATGTAATATTTTTTTGTTTTTACCCTGTACGCCTGTACCCCAAAAACCCAAAACTGACCCTGAACCCTAAAAATATCCCTGTACCCCAAAAACCCAAAACTGACCCTGAAACCTAAAAATACCCCTTTACCCAAAAACTGAAAACCGACTCTTATCCCTAAAAATACCCCTTTACCCAAAAACTGAAAACTGACCCTGAACCCTAAAAATACCCCTTTACCCAAAAACTGAAAACTGACCCTGAACCCTAAAAATACCCCTTTACCCATGAACTGAAAACTGACCCAGAACCCTAAAAATACCCCTTTACCCAAAAACTGAAAACTGACACAGAACCCTAAAAATACCCCTTTACCCAGAAACTGAAAACTGACCCTGAACCCTAAAAATACCCCTTTACCCAAAAACTGAAAACTGACCCTGAACCCTAAAAATACCCCTTTACCCATGAACTGAAAACTGACCCTCAACCCTAAAAATACCCCTTTACCCAAAAACTGAAAACTGACCCAGAACCCTAAAAATACCCCTTTACCCAAAAACTGAAAACTGACCCTGAACCCTAAAAATACTCCTTTAACCAAAATTAATTAATATTATTTATTTACCAATTAATTATTAATTAACACTAACAATAAAGTAAATATATTAGCACATTTGCTGTAATTAATTTAATTTAATAATTGATATTATTTTCCCCAATTAATTAATTAAGAATAACAATAAATTATATATAAAAAATTACTATAATTAATGTAATTAAATAATTAATATTAAATAATTACCAACTAATTAATAACTATAAATATGTACAAAATTATATTAATTAATTAACTAATTAATAGAAATTAATTACCAATTAATTATTAATTAATATATGTACAAACATATATCAATTAATTAATTATTATTAAATTACTTCCCACCCTATTCCCCTATAAACCCATAACCCGCTACAGAATATATTTATCAATTAATCAATTAATTAAAAATAATTTAAAATGATTTCTCAATTAATTAATTAATAATTCCTACTAATTAATAATTAATTTAACATAATTAAATTACTTCCCACCCTATTCCCCTATAAACCCACAACCCGCTACAGTAGTAAAAGACAATATTTAATTAAATTACATTAAAAATAAATAATAAAACATAATAAATACAATATAATATACACTAAATTTATTTAAAAATTGATATTAGTAACATCGAAGTTATTAATTTCGATATTATTGTTATCGATATTTACAACTTCGATATTACTGATATCATACTAATATCGATATTAAGACTGTCGATATTACTTACCTTCGATATTTAGTCCCATCGATATTTAAACTTCAATATTTTTGTATATCGATATTTAAAAATTGATATTTTGTCTGTGTACCCAGCCTGCCGGTTAGTTCACTTAGTTAGTAATTACTCCTGCTTGGGAACCATGGGGAAACGTAAAGGCCCGACGCCGGTACCCCCAGGACCACCACCCTCTACGATGGGCGGTTTCTTATTGAGAGCAGCTGGGATTATAGACAATGAAATTGAGCTGGTAGCCCGCCAACTCTCTCGTTCCCCTGTACCTCGCACTGTTTCCAGCCCATTATGTACATCGGGGGTAGCTTATCACAGTCTGCACAGGATATCCAGCTTTACCAAAGAGACTATTGGTCCAATTCAACCAATTAAGGGCCTAGGGTGTAACGTCAAGCCAGAAGGATCGAGGGCAGGACTGGGAGTAAAAAGGAAAGGCTCGCTGACAGGGGCCAAAGCAAAGCGTCCAAGGGCAGAGGGTCAGGATAATGTGTCAGCAAACCACAACCAATGTCCAAGGATGATATGGAGGCTTTGATGGTTCGATTGATGGGTTCCTTGCTGACACATATAGATCCCAAACTAGACCATATTAGGCAATGTTTAGCCACAATGGAGCTGGAGCTTACGAGGATTTGCCAACATAGGCCATCTTGGAATACTGATCTTCAAAGTAGCCCAGGGGGGGCTTAACCGGTCCCCGGTCAGCGAACAATATAATCGGTGAGCAAGGTCTTAGTGGGTATATGCCACCATTATTGCCTGTGCAAGCTAGCACCAATCTTCCTCTCTGGCCCCTGGTGGATTCAAACTCCTGGGTGGTGGACGTACTGGGAGGAGTGGTGGCATCAAAACCACAGTGCCCCATAGCCTGTCCTGATCCAGTCAAATCCACAACGGGAGGAGGGGGTTGTCATAGAGGCCCGTGCAGCAGACCCCAAAGGGGAGAGACAGAGGCTACCAACTTTACATCTACCACCAGAATCTTCCCCATATGTACTTGGAAATGTCCCTGTGCTCCCTTCGGGTGGCGCTGAATATTTTGACCAACTTAAGAACAAGGTTCTGCATTGGCTGGATCGTAATACCATCCGTGGTCTAAGGTAGGAGAAATTTATAAATATGGTGCACAGTTTCCTGGGTCAAGAGGTCAATAAAAAACTTGGCAGGGGACTGTGAAATCACCAACTTTAATAGACCTCATCTGGAAGTGAGAATTTTACATGCAGTGTTACAGAACAACTCTTCCCCTGGGACATTTTTATAGATCTTTTAGCAGTGCGTTGAGGTCTAACAAGGGGGACTCATGGAGGCTCCCCCTTTATCCCGTTCGGACCCAGCCGGATCGGCAGATGGTAACACAAGACATACCCCTTTATAACTTTTTTACACCTTTGGTAACATTAGACTCCTGTGATTGACTCACTTGTTTAGAACCAACAGGGACATCATCCTTCCATCAAATGAAAACAGGGGCTTCTCCCTACAGGTTTAGGGGATGGCAAGGCTTGTAAATGTATCTCATGGAATGTAGTTGGATTAGCAAGCCAGTTTACTGACCCAGATGGATCACTTTTATAAAAGGATTTAATGGGATTTGGCTTCAGGAGATATGAACCAACACAAATAGTTTTTTTAGAGGGATTTAAGACCTTTTTTGTACCAGCCACCCCTTCACTGGCGGGAAGAGGGTGGGCTGGTAATTTAGGTTTCCTTGGATGTACATTGTCATTTGAAGGTGTTACCAACTGACAAGCCTTGCTTGCAGGCTTTATCCTTTTTCCAGGGGTCTGTTATTTTGTTGTTGTTGAATTTTTATAATGCCATTCCCGCTTCTTTAGATGCCTGAAACATTCCTAGGATGAGCTCTTTTCTCAGGAAAGTGACTGTTAAGGCCCCTCACAATGGTCACCTTATGATCGCAGGAGATTTTAATATTCGCCTATGCGGGGATCCAACAGCAGGAATTTTAACTGACACAGGTTGCCCCCGTATGTCGGGCATGCACGTGGAACACACCTTGCAGGGAGACACTCTAAATTCCCTAGTTGATAAGTTCACTATAACTTTGACCACCAGTAGTTTGCTCCACTGTATGAACTCCATTAATCTGACTTTCTCAGGGAGGGGGAGTGCAACGTTCATAGACTTTATATTTGCTTCCAGCCCCTTCTACCAATTTCATCTGGATTTTTCCATTGAAGATAGCATCTTTAGTGATCACAACCCACCGTGTAGCTCTACCATATGGCCCGAACTTAGGAAATTAGATCAGGGTAGAAGGCTAAGGTGGGCACAGATAACCCCAGACGCTTTCTATGAGTCCCTTCTAGCTAAGTGTAAGAGGGGAATTGATATATGTACAACTGGGTGCGAAGAGGCAGGGGCAGTCATTGAGGCATTCTCGGCCATTTCACGTATAATTGGACATCCACTTAAGGCGCCACCCACGTATCTGAAGGATCTGGCAACAAGATGGTTTGTACAGGACTGTTCCCGTGTGGCTAGGAACTTGAGGGGGGCATTAGGCATCAAACCAAGGGACCATGTTTTGGTAAAAGAGTTCAGAGGGATATACAAAGGGCAACTAGCAAGGCACAAGGCCGAGCTAAAGTAGGGGGCATGGAGTAAGCTCATTTAGGCCCGTACCTTGAAAAATAGTAACCAGTTTTGGAGTATTGGTAACTGTCATTTTCTGTCAGGAGAAAACACACATGTTCTTGACGCATATATCACAGAAGAGGAATGGGTTGGTCATTTTCAGAAGCCCATTAGATGCCAATATAGCCATCAGCGAAGGTGGAGGGAAGTCGGCTCTTTGTATCACAGCCGACAAAGTTAGTAAGGGTATTGTAGGGTTTTCTAGAAACAAGGCTCCAGGACCAGATGGTATCCCCCAGACCTTTATATATCTAACCCACAGCTGTGGGTGCCAATCCTCACTACTGTTATTAAGATAGCTATAAGAGAGGACCCGCCTAGTACCTGGCCCCTATCCGCTATTGTCCCAGTTTTTAAAAAAAGGAAATAGGGACAGCCCATATCCCCACTGGACTCTTCTGTCAAAGTTGTGGGACGTATCCTGTTGGATAGGTTGTCTACATGGGCAGACGATAATAACATTCTAGCTGACTTCCAATATGGTTTTCGTCCAGGGAGGTCAACAGTCAACCAAAGTTTGAATTTGTATATGATTGTCAACAAAGATACCATTGCCTGATCTGGTAGCATATATCTGGCCTTCAAGGACTTGTCTTCTGCCTGTGATCGTGTGAACAGAAACAAGTTATGGGAGGCCTTATTGTGCCTGGATGTGGACAAAGACATGGTCCTTTTCCTACATGAGCTTCATAGGGATACAAAAGCGGAGGTACGATATACTCAAACAACTGTAAGGTCACTCGACAATTCCCAATCCAGAGAGGGGTCCGTCAGTGTGCCATACTGGCCCCTTTTTTATTTAATTTATATATTAATAACTTGGAGAAGGTATTTGCGGGTATTATTGTATGCGGACTACGCTGTCTTTGTGGCCCAGAACGCAAGGGGTTTGGAGGACCAGGACCTGTTGTCTAACAACTCAAAGTCATGCATGATTCAGGTAGGGCGGAGTTCAAGGAAGACTTTAAATTTTAAGACTAGTGCCTTCTCTTACATGGGGGTTATGGTGGACGCCAATCTAAATTGGGGCCTTTTGAAAAGTAAAAAGCAAGGGGAATTTTTTCACGGGCCAACGCTGCAATTTTTTACTTTACCTCATGGTTGGGAAAAAAAACAATAAGTGCAATTTTGCAGATCCAGAGAGCTAAGTGTTTAGCAGAAGTAACTTATGGTAGTGAAATTTGGGGTCACATATCTCATGAGGAGCTACAAAGAATCAAAATGTTGTCTGAGACGTCTCGTATGTTGACCCCAGGGAACCTCCACTTTTATCGTACATGAAGAATTGGGTCTGTCTTACCTGTACGATTTGTTGTCATTTCGCCCCTATCTTATTGGCTCAAAATTTGATTGCACAAGGGGACTGCCTTAAATACAGATATCCTAAGGGATTGTATGGTGTAGGAAAGTAGGATCTGCTTCTTATGGTTACCCCCACTTTTTTGCTTGATGTCTCACTGTTTTCGACTAGTCTGGCTGGGATCCTGCTAATCAGGAGCCCGGCTTATTTGCTTTCTCCCTTCAATTGACATACATGTACTTTGGTACACTCCAGATTAGATACTGGGGTACTCTTATAAGTCCCTAGTATATGGTACACCATGTACCTAGGGTACTGGTACCATAGAGGCCTCCCATGGGCTGAAGCATGTATTATGCCACCCATGAGAGGTCATGCAAAATGGAACTCTAGGTCTGCTACTGCAGCCTGTGTAAGATGGTGCTAGCACCACTTACTTTAGATCTAGGTTCACTGTATCTAATGGTCACTACAATTAAAATGTATAAGTCACCCGTATAGCAAGCCTTATCAATCCTGAAGGCAGGGTGCTGGACTTTATGTGAGAGAGGCCCCCTGCATGAGTAGAGCCTCTCTGCAACCTTCGGAGACCATTCTCCCGGGTTATCTGTGACTCAGCCGGACATATAGGTAGAGGTGCATTATAACTTCGCGGTAAATGCTATTTCGAAAACGGCTGCCTAGAAACATATTGTGTTTGGTATCAAACACCTTGGAATCATACCTCCACACTAGTAACTGGTGTGGGAGGTATGATTCCACCCTTCTGAAGCATGCTTCGTGGGGTCACCGGTCTGCCCGGTGCCAGCCTTCTCGACCCAGACAGCAAAAAATGGATGCTGACAGCCAGAGACACATTTCTGCCCTCCTGCTGCTGAGCCACGCTTGAGCAGAGGGAGGCAGCACAATAGGCATCCTGTCACATGGAGGTGTGACCACCTCCCAAACAGGGATAAGTGGATTGGGGCTGGGTGCGTGAGCTCTGAGAGTGCCTAAAAGTCTGCACTGGGGGCACATTTGATGTCCCTGTGCATAGTCCAGCTCAAACCAATTCTGGGAGCCATTGGCTCCTGCTCTGGTGAAAAACTTGTCAAAGGACATGGGTGTAGCCACCCGTCTGACCTGCCCCTCCCATAGGAGGGACCCCATAATCTGTCCAACCCTCTTCCGTGGGTATAAATTGGGTTACCTGGGTGCAGGGCATTAGATTTTATGTGGACAAGATTTTACAAGAAGAAACCACTGACCTGCGACCGTCTGGGCACCTTGAACTTCGCTGGACCTCGACTGGGCTTGACTTCGCCTCCCTTTCCGTCCAAAGCCGAGTTGGTGCCTTGACTCCATACAGACTCCGTACAGGACCTGTGGAGCACTTAAGACAACAGAAGAATCTCCCTTGGTGTGAAGGAGTCACTCCCCTGCTTCGCAGGCACCTAAAGTGCAACTGACCAGTAGCTGCTCCTGAGCTCCTGTGGACTCCGAAGATTTTAGCAACACAGGAGGTGTGTTTCTTAAGGTCCCTGAGGTCGATCTGCCCTCTCACCGAGTTTGATGCCAGTATCCCTCGTGGGGGCAGCGTAACCTGAACCCCTATGCACCGCGTCCATTCGAAAGTGTATATGCTTGCTGGCAATTCCTGAGCTTGTGCATTGGACTCCATGTAGTCCTTAGACAACAGGATGTGGGAGCACACCGCTGACCTCTCAGGCAAAGTTCGCCCCTGGCATTCTTGGAAATGCAGTCTCTTGTAGCTCGCTCCGATATTTTCAAGTATTTTGCCAAGGTTGGCACAGATAGTGCTAATCTCTACACATATTTTTCTGGTTTATTAACTGTCATCAGTAGAGAATACAGTCTTGTATTTTGGGGTTTGCTGAGTCGGCTGCCAAACTTTATATCAGGTCCGGTAACTCTTACTGGCGCGCAGGTGCTTCATCCACGAGCTCGTCAGCTCAATGACTCACAGGAGTACTTTAAATAGACAACAGGATGTGGGAGCAAAACGCTGACCTCTCAGGCAAGCTCCAGCAGACTCCGAAGATTTCAGCAACACAGGAGGTGGGTTCCTGAAGGTCTCTGAGGTCGATCTGCCCTCTCACCAAGTTTGAGGCCAGTATCCCTCATGGGGCATACCCCTGTGCACTGTGTCCATTTGCAAGTGCATATGCTTGTTGGTGATTCCTGAGCGTATATTTTGGACTCCGTGTAGTCCTTATCCTGAGCAGTATTTGCACAAAAGAACTCCAGCCTCTTCGCACCAAGTGCTCCATGGACTGGTGCTTTCCAATCTTGCTCGAGGTCCCTTCGTGACTCCTGGTCCTTCAGCCTGAGGGTCACCTTGATTGTTCTTGGGCTTTCTGGGTTTCTCCTGACACGCCCTGACTCCCCATTGCTTGGTGAGTTTCCTGGACATTGCTGGTCCACACAGTAACCTGTTTGTCCTTCCTGCGTGGGTTGCTGTTGCCAAGGCTTGTTGATGCGCCCACTGGACACTGACCCCTCAGCACTCGACATCCTTCGTAGGAAGCCTCACCTCCAGCTCCTTGTTTTCCTTGACGCCTCGGGGACCTCGTGGCTGCAGAGTCAAGCATCCTTTCTTTGCACCTTAAGCACCCGACATCGGTGGACATTCATCTACCGAGCCCCTGGTCACTCTGAAGTGACCCAGACTCTGACTCCTCTGCTTTCAGGTTCCTCTCATCCAAAATCCAGGATTAGCCGTTTTCACCTTCACGGCAGCCGTGCTTCCTCACTTCCTTCCATAGAGAACGACAAGAGTGTCTGACGCCACTTCAGACCTATGCACCCAGCTCCTCTGGGATGGGTAACTCTGATACTATGGTATCCACGGGTGGGATGGCTTTAAACTCTTAAGTTCCGAAGGGTTTGCTCGAAGTCCTCCTAGAAGGGTCCTCAAGCTTTAACTTTGCAATGTGACTTTCCCATAGAGTTGTACAGACCACGCAGTTGTGTTTCCTCACTGCACCCGCCCTCCGTGGGTCTCCTGTGTCATCACCTTGGGTGGTTCCTTGGGGTCCCAGCGATTCTACGTTCACTAGGCACTGTGTCTAGTCAAGTTGTGATTCTTATACCACTATTTTAGTATATGGTTTGGTCTCCCCCTGGAGCCTGCTGTGTATTGTGCTACTTACAACTGTTCTATTGATCCAGTATTGTGTGCTTTGTGTTCTATCCTCGTGTAGAGGATAGTAGAGAGTGTTATATTAATAAATACATCTTTTTATCTAACTACTTTGTGGTTCTCCTTCATTTAGTCATTCACGAGGTGAAATTCAGGTAAAGCAAGCTGCTTTACATTTCTTCAAGATTAAGCTTGGAGGCTGCTCTCCATAGCAACCACTAGCATAGTTTTCATAAAGATTATCTTTGACCTCATACATCATAAGGGTCATGTGTATTGGTACAGGATGCCCACTTTAACTAGTGGACAGCATATACCAAGCCACCTTTTCCCATTGATGTGCAGCGGGTGGGATTCAAGATTGCTATTGTTTTGCCAGATAAATCTTAAAAGTATTAGTCAAGGGTCTAGCACACCCTTTCTCCAACTCAAGAGAGTTTAGTCTCCACTAGGTTAGGTAGGTGCCTACACCACATAACACTAGTATATCGTGTAGAAGAGAAGCCAGTGGCTCTCTGCCAAATAGGCACAATGGCCTCTCATTACAGGAATAGAAAACCATGTGTGTGTCTAGGAAGTTGAGGACATGGAGAAATGCAAACACCCAACGTCTCATTGAGGTGTCACTCTTAGATGATCTTAGAAAGAACCCAGGGTCTGATGAGGTAGAATGAGTGGGTGGTGCAGGGCATGAGGAAAGGTCAAGAAGTGAAACCTTCTTTCACCTGGACTCAAACCCTGACTAGGGGGATCAAGATGATTCTAACCTGGACAACTTACATCTTCCACTATCTGTACAAATTCTGTACATCTTCCACCAGGAAGAGTACAGAATTTACCTAGGAGATCCAGATCTCCCTCTGTAGAATCTTGACACTCTGGTACATCTGTAGCGACTTCCATATCAAATAAGAGAGATAGACAGTGCCAATTTCTAGAGTTTGAGAAAGTAAAGCTTAGGTTCAAGAAAGCGCAATTGGCCCTAGACTGGGAATCCCTAGAGCTCCAAAGGGCTACAAAGAGATTGGAACTAGATTCCCATAGTGGCAGCAACAGTGTCCCTAGGGTTAAGGAATATACTTATGACCATAGGAACCTGAGCAAAGATAGTCCCTCCATACCATGGTGGGGATGACATCCACCAAAGGATAACTGCCTTGGAGTGGGCCTGTAGGGTACAGAAGGTCCTCCAAGAGCACTGGGCAGCTATCTCGTGGCTCTCCTTTGCTGACAAAGGTGGAAATTAGCGCCTCACTGTTAGAGAAGAGGATGCTGATAATTATTCAGTTCTGAAAAGTGCTCTCATTGAGGGGTTTGGCTTAACAACTGAACAATACAGGATTAAGTTCAGAGATACCCAGAAGTCACAGACTCAGGACTGGGTATACTATGTAGATTGTGCTACGTAAACTCTGGAAGGCTTGGTACTTGGCAGTAAAGTGAATGATCTCAAGGGATTGTACAATTTAATTATGAGGGAGCAGAGCCTTAATAATTGACAACATCAGTTGTTGCACCAATACCTGGCTGACCCTCATCTGACTTCTCCCTTGGGAAAGAAGGCAGATAGACGGGTCAGAACCAGGGTGAACCAGAAAACTCAGAACCAAGGTGGTGACCAAAAGAAGTCTGATTCTAACCCAGCAGATAATGGTAGGGAGATGGGTAAAGACCAGAAGTCTTCTTCAGGGCCCCATAAACCTTCATTTGAGGGTGGTTCACAATACAACATGGGTAAAGGCAGAAAGAAGCCTTGGTGTAAGGACAAGACAGAGCCAAGGATCCTCCTAACAACACCACTGCCCCTAAGGCAACTGTTCCCCCTAGTACAGCTATACGTGGTATTGCTGGAAACAAGGGTTTAGTAAGGTTGCCCCTGGGAATTGAGATGGGATCTGGCTTAGTCAGAACTCCAGCTCAGGTTGTTCTAGTCTGTTGTAGGGGCATGGATATTGCCTCTTTATTTGTCAGTCCCAGTAATCTGGTAAATACAGGCCAGAGCCTTCAATGAATGGACAGGAGGCCAACCATGGCATACACGGACACAGGAGCCAGTGTCACAATGGGGACTAAGGACCTTGTGACACCTGAACAGATCATACTTGTTGAGATGTACCAAGTGACCAATGCAAGGAATGTCAGGACAGATCGTTCCTTGGCAGTTGAGAATTTTAGCTGGGCAAGTTAAATAAACCCTGGGGGTGGATTTGGGCATAAGGGGACTGTTGGTGGTTCCTGCCTGTCAGACTAACTTGGTAGACTAAAAAGAAATGGAGGCAATTTTTATTTCACCTGTAATTGGTCAAATTCTTAATGGGTGCAATTGTTATCTTACTTCGTTAGTCCCATTATAAATAAGAAATGAAAGAACAGACAACGTTTATTTAATTGTGATGGTTTTGGAAAATGTTTTAATAAATATATAAACAATGTAAGACTTTATAACAATATAGATACACATTGATACATGTGCTTTACTACACAGGTGTGGACAAAGGTTCCTGGCAAAATTATTTTAATTGAGAGTCACAAATAACAGTCTTGATAAAGATGGTGTTATAAGGGTTACCATCGGATCGCGTCAACGCACTTTACAGAAGCACAAACCGTGTAAAGGCTGGAATTACAGAATTATAACTACTGCAGTTTCGGACTCCAGTCTTAACTATTGTGAGATCATGGATGTGTGCATTTTAATGACATATTTCTTTGCCTCTGACGAACTCTCATTTTAACCAAGTTGTTTTTACAATTAATTGTACGAATACTAATTCAAAGGACCACAATCAACCCGCAGCTGTGCACTGTAAGAATTGTCGCCTCCCGCAACGAGGAAATGGCAGTGTTTTGCACTGCTCGCATTTTAAAAGCGGCGGGAGTGCGCGCTAAATACAGCACACCCTGCGCTTAGGGTGACTTCTGTGTGTGCGCGCTCATGCGCGCAGCTTATTGGGAACAGTGATTATAACTACTGTAGTTTCGGACTCCAGTCTTAACTATTGTGAGATCACAGATGTGTGCATTTTAATGACATATTTCTTTCTCTTTAATGTACTCTCATTTTAACCCAGTTGTTTTTACAGTGTATACAATGTTATGAATTTATTTTAGATTTGATGTTAGGAATGTTTCAAGTCAAAGACTAGGCATTAAATGATTTATGTATTGTATATTATGAATAAATAGATCTATACATTTTTTAAAAACAACTTTTGCATTAAGTAAACCCTGGGGGTGGATTTGGGCATAAGGGGACTGTTGGTGGTTCCTGCCTGTCAGACTAACTTGGTAGACTAAAAAGGAATGGAGGCAATTTTTATTTCACCTGTAATTGGTCAAATTCTTAATGGGTGCAATTGTTATCTTGCTTCATTAGTCCCATTATAAATAAGAAATGAAAGAACAGACAATGTTCATTTAATTGTGATGGTTTTGGAAAATGTTTTAATAAATATATAAACAATGTAAGACTTTATAACAATATAGATACACATTAATACATGTGCTTTACTACACAGGTGTGGACTAAGGTTCCTGGCAACATTATTTTAATTGAGAGTCACAAATAACACTCTTGATAAAGATGGTGTTATAAGGGTTACCATCGGAACGCGTCGGCGCACTTTACAGAAACACAAACCGTGTAAAGGTTGGAATTACAGAATTATAACTACTGCAGTTTCGGACTCCAGTCTTAACTATTGTGAGATCACGGATGTGTGCATTTTTATTACATATTTCTTTGTCTCTTTGATGTACTCTCATTTTAACCCAGTTGTTTTTTACAATATATACAATGTTATGAATTTATTTTAGATTGGATGTTAGGAATATTTCAAGTCAACGACTAGGTGTTACATGATTTATATATTGTATGATATCATTATGAATGAATAGATCTATATTTTTTTTTAAAATAACTTTTTCCAGACTGTTGACCTTGGGTTTACATGTATATCTCTCTCATAAGAGTGGTGAGAACTTGAATGTGGATGAATGAGGCTAGCATGTGAGTGTACAGATCACAATATATATTGAGTTTCAAGTGCATTCCAAAGGAAACACTTATTTTGTAATACTATCAGAGGAACGTGAGCCTGATCAGGTTAAGTTCTTGGGGACAGGGGCCCTTCCAGGGCAGATCTGAGCCTGGAGCAGCATAGCTGTTCCTCTCTTGAACCCCTCAGACAGCAAGCTGCTGCTGAGACTGCTGGGAGTGCCAGTGCGTTCCACAGGATCTACTGGGATGATGGACTCCTTTACTCAGAGGGCAGAGACCCTAAGCCTGGTGCCACCAGGAAGTTGGTCATACCTCTGAGGTTTAGGGGTTTCCTCCTATCACTAGCTTATGATATCCATTTAGCAGGATACTTAGGTGAAAGTAAGACCTGGGACAGGCATATCCCTCGCTTTCACTGGCCTCATATGTAAAAGGCACAAAGGAGTTGTGTCATTCCTGTACTACCTGTCAAGCCAGTGGTAAGGCAGGTGGTACCACATAGGCCCCCTGATACCACTACCCGTGGTGGGGGTTTCCTTTGAGAGGGTTGGGATTGACATTGTCGGTCCCATGGATCCTCCAACTGCATCTGGGCACAGATTTATTCTAGTTGTGGTGGACCATGCCACTAGGTATCCAGAAGCAATACCCCCTAGGACCACCACAGCTCCTGGTGTGGCCAGGGCCCTCCTGGGAATATTTTCCAGAGTGGGTTTTCCTAAGGAGGTCTTAACTGACAGAGATGCACACTTCATGTCAAGTTACATAACTGCTAACTGCTATGTGGAAGGAGTGTGGAGTCAATTACAAATTCATCACACCTTATCACCCACAATGCAATGGGTTGGTTTAAAGATTGCACAAAACCCTGAAGGGCATGATCATGGGCCTCCCAGTAAAAGCTTAGTCTAAGATGGAATGTCCTGTTGCCCTGCCTTTTATTTGCCTACAGAGAGGTTCCTCAGAAGGGGGTTGGTTACAGCCCTTTTGAACTTCTGTTTGGACATCCATTGAGGGGTTCATTTTGTCTAGTGAAGGAGGGATGGGAGTTACCTCTCAAATCACCTAAACAGGACATAGTGGACTATGTACTTGGTCTCCGCTTCAGGATGGCTGAGTACATGAAGAAGACATCCAAAAACCTTGAGGCTAGCCAAGAATTACAAAAAGCTTGGCATGACCAAAAGGCTGTTTTGACTGTGTACCAGCCAGGACAGAAGGTATGGGTGTTGGAACCTGTGGCACCAGCAGCTCTCCGAGATAAGTGGAGTGAAACTCATACTATACTTGAGCAGAAGGGAGAGGTTACCTACCTGGTGGACCTTGGAACTCCCAGGAGCCCCACAGGGTGCTCTATGTGAACAGGCTCAAGCCATATGTTGACAGGGCAGACATGGGCTTGCTCATGGCTACTGATAAGGGACAGGAGGAAGAGAGTGACCCACTCCCTGACCTCCTCTCACAGAACCCTGATAATGGTTCAGTAGATGGTGTAGCCTTGGCAGTCAGCCTCACTGAGCAGCAACAGGCTGATTGCAGGAAAGTCCTCAATCAGTTGAGACACATGTTCTCATTGACTCCCAGTCAGACCACCTGTTGTACCCATGAAGTGGACATGGGAGAGCGTATCTGTAAAGAATAACATTTACAGACAACCTAACCATGTCAGTGACTGCATCAGGACAGAGGTCCAAAAAGTGTTGGAATTGGGAGTGATTGAACCCTCAATTAGCCCTTGGGCTAGTCCATTAGTCCTAGTATCCAAACCTCACATCGAGGTTGGTTACAGAGAGATGAGATTTTGTGAAGACCACAGGGGTCTAAATGCAGTCACTAGGACTGATGCTCATCCTATTCCAAGGGCAGATGAACTTATAGATACTTTGGCCTCAGCCAAGTTTCTGTGTACATTTGACCTTAATGCTGGCTACTGGCACATCAGATTAGTTGAGGATGCTAAGCCCAAAAGAGCATTCTCAACCTAGTGGGCATTATCAATTTGTTGTAATGCCTTTTGATTTGAAGAATGCACCTGCCACTTTTCAAAGGTTGGTGAATAAAGTTCTCACAGGCCTGGAAGACTACAGTGCAGCTAATCTTGATGATATTGCTGTTTTTAGTTCCACCTGGGAGGATCATATGGTCCACCTGAGAAACATTTTGGAGGCCCTGCAAAAGGCAGGCCTCACTATCAAGGCCACTAAGTGCCAGATAGGGCAGAGTAAGGTTGTGTACCTGGGCCATCTTGTGGGTGGAGGTCAGGTTTAACCATTGCAGAGCAAAATATAGACCTTAATGGAATGGGTTGCTCCAACTACGCAAACTCAGGTCAGAGCTTTCTTGGGCCTGACTGGGTATTACATGAGGTTTGTCAAAGGATATGGATCCATAGTGACCCCTTTGAATGACAACTTCCAAAAGAGTGCCTAAGAAAGGTCAGTGGACAGTTAGCTGTCAAAAGGCATTTGGTGGCCTGAACCAGGCCATGTGCACTGCTCCCATTCTGCATAGTCCTGACTATTCCAAACAATTCATTGTTAAAACTGATGCATCTGAGTTGGGGGTAGGGGCTGTGTTATCACAACAGAATAAAGAGGGTCAGGATCAGCCAGTAGCTTTTATAAGCAGAATGCTGATTCCCAGAGAGAAACGTTGGCCAGGTATTGAGAGGGAAGCCTTTTCCGTGGTTTGGGGTCTGAAGAATCTGAGGCCACACTTGTTTGACACTCACTTTATTCTTCCGGCAGACCATAAGTCCGTCTTGTGGCTTAAACAGAAGAAGGGTGACAACCTCAAACTTTAGAGGTCGTCCATTTCCCTACAGGGGATGGACTACACAGTGGAACATAGACCTGGGAGTAACCATGCCAATTCAGATCTACTCTCCAGATATTTCCACTTAGAATATGAAGACTCAACTGGCCAAGGTTAGTTTAATGTCCTTTCGTTTGGGGGGGCTTGAGAAGGAAAGTAGAATCTGCTTCTTATGTTACCCCCACTTTTTTGCTTGATGTCTCACTGTTTTTGACTACTCTGGTTGGGATCCTGCTAATCAGGACCCCAGCCTATCTGCTTTCTCTCTTAAATTGACATACATGTCATTTGGTACACTCCAGATTGGATACTGGGGTACCCTTATATGTCCCTGGTATATGGTACACCATGTACCCAGGGCATAGGTACCCCTGGGCTGAAGCATGCATTATGCCACCCATGAGAGGTCATGCAAAATGGAACTCTAGGTCTGCTACTGCAGCCTGTGTAAGATGGTGCATGCACCACTTACTTTAGATATAGGTTCACTATATCTAATGGTCACTACATTTAAAATTTAGAAGTCACCACAATAGCAGGCTTATCAACCCTGAATGCAGGGTGCTGGGTTTTATGTGAGGGAGGGCCCCTGCATGAGAAGAGCCTCTCTGCAGCCTTCGGAGGCCATTCTACCGGGTTGTCTGTGACTCAACCGGACATATAGGTAAAGGTGCATTATAACCTCGCGGTAAATGCTATCTCGAAAACGGCTGCATAGAAACATATTGTGTTTGGTATCAAACACCTTGGAATCATACCTCCACACTAGTAACAGGTGTGGGAGGTATGATTCCACCCTTCTGAAGCTAGTTTCGTGGGGTCACCGGTCTACCTGATCCCAGCCTTCTTGACCCAAGCAGCGCAAAGTGGATGCTGCCAGCCAGAGACACATTTATGCCCTCCTGTTGCTGAGCCACGCTTGAGCAGAGGAAGGCTGCACAATAGGCATCCTGTCACAGGGAGGTGTGACCACCTCACAGACAGTTTTTAGTGAATTGGGGCTTGGTGGGAACACTCTGAGAGTGCCTGAAAGTCTGCACTGGGGGCACATTTGGTGTCCCTGTGCATAATCCAGCTCAAACTAGTTTTGGGAGCCATTGGCTCCTGCTCTGACGCAAAACTGGACAAAAGACATGGGTGTAGCCACCCCTCTGTCCTGCCCCTCCCCTAGGAGGGTCCCCTGAATCTGCTCAACCCTCTCCTGTGGGTTTAAAATGGGTTACCTGGCTACAGGACATTAGATTTTACGTGGACAAGATTCTACAAGAAGAAACCACTGACCTTCGACCGTCTGGACACCTTGAACTTCACTGGACCTCGACTGCGCTTGACTTCATCCCCCTTTCCGTTCAAAGCCGAGTTGGTGCCGTGACTCCATACAGAGTCCGTGCAGGACCTGTGGAGCACTTAAGACAACAGAAGAATCTCCCTTGGAGTGAAGGAGTCACTCCCCTGCTTCGCAGGCACCTAAAGTGCAACTGACCGATAGCTGCTCCTAAACTTCTGTGGACTCAAAAGATTTCAGCAACACAGTAGGTGGGTTTCTGAAGGTCCCCAAGGTCGATCTGCCCTCTCACCGAGTTTGAGGCCAGAATCGCTCATGGGGGCTGAGTAACCCAAACCCCTGTGCACTGTGTCCATTTGCAAGTGCATATGCTTGTTGGTGATTCCTGAGCTTGTGCATTGAACTCAGTGTAGTCCTGACCCTGAGCATTACTTGCACCAAAGAACTCAGCCTCCTCACATGGAGTGCTCCGTGGGCTGGTGCTTTGCAATCTTGCCCGAGGTCCCCTCACAACTCGTGGCCCTTCAGCCTGTGGGATCCCTGATGGTCATCTTGATTGTTCTTGGGCTTTCCGGGTTTCTCCTGACGTGCCCTGACTCCCCATTCCTTGGTGAGTCCCCTGGACCTTGCTGGTCCACACTGTAACCTGTTTGTCCTTCCTGTGTTTGTTGCTGTTGCCAAGGCTTGCCAGTGCTCCCTCTGGACACTGACCGCTCAGTACTCGACAGACTTCATGGGACAGCTCACCTCAAGCTCCTGGTCATCCTCAACACCTCCGAGACCTCGTGGCTGCAGAGTCAAGCATCTTTTCTTCGCACCTAAAGCACTCGACATTGTCGGGCATTCGTCTACGGAGCCCCTGATCATTCTGAAGTGACCCAGACTCTGTCCGCTCTGCTTTCAGGTTCCTCTCATCCAGAATCCAGGCTTGGATTCCACCAAACCCTTTTCACCTTCACGGCAGCAGTGCTTCTTCACTTCCTTCCATAGAGCATGATAAGAGTTTCCGACGCCACTTCAGATCTATGCACCCGGCTACCCTGGGATAGGTAAGTCTGATACTACAGTATCCACGGTAGGGTGGCTCTTTAAACTCTTAAGTTCCGAAGGGTTTGCTCAAAGTCCTTCTAGAAAGATCCTTAAACTTTAACTTTGTAACCACGACTTTCCTATAGAGTTGTAGAGCACGCAGTCGTGTTTCCTCACTGCACCCATCCTCCGTGGGTCTCCAGTGTCATCACCTTGCGTGGTTCCTTGGAGTCCCAGCGATTCTCTATGCATGAGGCACTGTGTTTAGTCAAGTAGTGATTGTTATACCACTATTTTAGTATATGGTTCGGTCTCCCCCTGGAGCCCGCTGTGTATTGTGCTACTTACAACTGTTACATTGATCCAGTATTGTGTGCTGTGTGTTCTATCCTGATGTAGAAGATAGTAGAGAGTGTTATATTAATAAATACATATTTTTATATAACTACTTTGTGGTTCTCCTTCATTTAGTCATTCAGGAGGTGATATTCTGGTAAAACAAGCTGTGTTACATCCCTTCAAGAAAAAGCCTGAAGGCTGCTCTCCATAGATACCACTAGGATAGCTTTCATAAAGGTTATCTTTGACCTCATACATACATCATAAGGGTCGTGTGGATTGGTACAGGGTGCCCACTTTAACTAGTGGACAGCATATACCAAGCCACCTTCTCACATAAGGCTCTTGACAACGCCATTTACATCCCTTGGTTTAAATACATCCGGGAAGGTTTTAGTGTAGAGGTGGACCTCAGCAAGGCCTATCAGTGCTAGGGGTTCACCCTTCTCTGCACATAAGTCCTCAGACCAGTAAATAGAAGTTGGCATGGAAACTGAAATTGCAAAGAGATATTTTATTAAACCTCATGAGGTGGAACTACGTTCACACAACACCCTTTGGTAGTGTATGAAGAAGCACCAGGAGAAGAGGAACCATGGGGTCTTTTATACCCACACAGGAGCTCAACAGAAGGCTATACAAGCACACATAGGAGAGTTACATACATAAATGGTCATACAGAAATGCACAATCAACAAAGAAGGAGGAGCTAACAGTTGCTGACTTTAGTAGAAACATCCTGACAGTAACAAACCTAAACAGGTGCAGGGGCAGCTACAAGTTCTTCTGAGCATGCGCAGAGTAGCAGAGGCTAAATATAGCTAGTTCTTTGAGCAGAGCACAAGTGCAAATGACAGAGAAGGAAAGAGCACATGGCGAGCACATGGTTGACAAAATTGCTCCCGGAACAAGATGGCTTCAGCTAAAATGCTAACATCGATCTCTGCCAAATTGCCACAGACGACCCTTTTAGCTTTAGCTGAAGACATTTAGAATCTAGAGGAGTCTAAGAATACATCATGTATATCAATATTCATCATATCATCAACGTCTTTGTCTAATATATGCAGGACATTCACTTGTTTAACAACACGTCTGGCAGGTGTACAAGCAGTGATACAGATGGAGCAAAGCATTGAACCACATTGTATTCAAAGGCAGCATGTCAGTAGAATTGCAAATAATATACACAGAACTGTTACTAATTTCCAGCCCCAGGTAGCAAGCAGTGTCCACAATCAACTGGCGAAAGTCCATGTGCCAGTATCAGGGTGGATCTCAGCAGCAAGTTTGGAGATCGCATCAAAAACTGAAGGGGCATGATCTGGAATATACACAGCAGCTACTTCCGATGATGCGACATGCACCACCTTGATCAGCCACAACCACATCTAGAACCATACGATTTTGGAGCGCCACAATCCTTGCAATTTGCAGTTCCTCTGTGATGTCTCCAAGTGCCATAACTGGTTGGTCACAGCTTCCATGACAGAAATCAATTGTCTGATTTTCCTGCTGTTCAAGGCCGCACCAACAAAAAAGAACAGCCCCAAATTGAAATCAACGTATTGTATATTGCTGTAGTGCAGTTTCAGTCTGGTCCACCTCATCATTACTTATTGTTCTTTTTTATCTGTTCTTAGAGATGTAATCAGAAAATCAATAGTCCTTGTGATATGATGCAGGTGCCAGAAACACAGGAGGTAGCAAAAAGGACATATAACAGACTCCAGACCATCACACAGGTAGATGGTAGTATCCTTTGTTTCCCTAGATAAAGCATGTATTATGTGAGGACGTAAAGCTGCTGTTATTGGTACCATCAATAGTCAAAACCGGAGTACATTTGCTTCTTCCCACTGGAATTTTCCCAACACTACTCACACACAAATCTGCTCGGGCTCTAGTTACAGCTATACCAAATACTCCATTACCCTTAGCAGTTCAAGTATTTGGGTAAACATAATGTGTAGAAGTAGTTCCTGGTTGGTATTCCTCCCACTCCCATTTAGTCCCTTTAACTTGTGGATCACCTTCTGCATCAGGATAACACACTTTATTAAGATAATAGTTTATTCTTCCTACAGCCATATCAGTAATATTAGCCTCTTGGAAAGCCAATAGAATTGCAAATCAAGCTTGACAAGAGCCGGTGTGGGAAAAATAGAAGAGGAATGAAAGGCATTCCTCCCTTTTTCTGATGAGCTGGCATCATTCCACACCCAACAGTTAGTAATGTTCATAGCATTGTGCGTGTGGTGCAACATGTGGATGAACGTATTGTTCAGATAAGACTGTCTATGCTTCTGCTCATGATACGGGAGAGTAAAATAGTGGTGTTCAATGGGTGCTGGAGTGGTGGCAGTCAGTATTTGTAAAGCAGGAGCCACTTCCTCTACAACCCAAGTTATCACTGCTATAGCAACCACAGTGACAATAAATCCAACAATGTACATTATCTTTTTATCACAGATCCTCGCAGCAGTTGATGTATTCTCCATAGGCATATTCATCTCGGTGTTGAAGTAGCAAAATTGCTGGAGCTCTAAAGTCCTGGGCATCCGTTGGTTTCTTCACTGAGGGTTAAGACGGGTGTCACTACACAAAAGACCCCCCCCCCCACTCGTCAGCTCAGTTTCTTACTCACCCAGGACGGTTGCTCAACCAGTCTTTTTCAACAATGAAGTTTCTTTCCGGGACCGCAGTTGATATCGGGATACACCAGGGATCGTATGGTCCGAAAGACTTCCTCCAGTCCTTTAGGTGATATGGCTTGGCCTTTCTCCATATACAGGATGTCTCGATGGTCGATCAGGGCAGCAGGTTCCACCAGAGTAGACGGCACCTTCTTGCAGAGGGTAGAATGCACCCAGTTTCTCCTGTTCGTCACTCGAACCACAGTTCTCGTCGCAAGGAGGACTTGCTCTGGGCCGCGCCTCCTAGGCTCCAAGCTAATCGACCTCTGGAAGGATCGACCATCACATGGTCGTCGGGCCGTAGTCCATAGCTTTCACCCTCAGACCTATCAAGAAGAGCTTCTCGAACCTGTTGATGAATAGAAATCAAACTGTCAGTCAACTGGGATAGGTAGTCACTCATCAAGACACATGATACATCATGTATAGGGCGTGGCTTAGGAACTCCCCAAATATTCATAGGCCTTCTAAATACCACCTCATATGGTGTAAGACCAGATCGTGAATGTGGCACTGATCTAATGGACAACAATGACAAAGGTAGTACACCAGGCCATTTCAAGGATGTGGAAGCCTGGATTTTAGCTAGCTTCAGCTTAAGAGTAGCATTGTATCTCTCCACTAGCCCTGCTGATTGTGGATGGAAGGCAGCATGAAACTTCTGCTTAATCCCTAATCCTTTCAGGACATACTCAACAATTTGCCCCAAAAATAGGGTCGTTATCACTCCACAAAAGTTTGCAAACACTAAATCTGGGGAACAATTCTTTCAGACACACCTTTGCTGTAGTAAGAGCTGAATTATTTTTCGTAGGGTACGCCTCTATCCACTTACTGAAGGCACATACCACTACTGTTGAATTCAGCAATAAAAGATAAAGTAAAACAGAGAAATTCCAAGATGAGGTTTAATCTGGGAAGGCACAGTACTGTTACATCCAGAGTCCAGTTGCAGAATGACAGATACACATTCCAAAGAGAATGAGGCAAACTGGATGGCATGCGCTGCAGCCATAAGTACACAGCATGGGAAAGGAACATAATAGGGAAACTAAGATAAATTATTAAAATATAAAAGACATTGTAACACATCTCTTCCCTAAAGGAAAACAAGAAAATATATAAAAAGAACTACATTGTAAGAATGTAAATTATACATCTATACATTAGCATATTTTGCTACACGTTTAACATTCCACACCTTACCATCTTGTGTGACTACACTGTTACGATTAATTCTTATAATTTTCAAAGGTCTTCCAAACTTTGCTTCTCCTTTAAGTAAAATTCCAGATTTACGTATCCTGACCCATTCTCCAATTGTAAAACTGGGTTCCTTCACTTTCATGCGAACGTCATACATAAGTTTACTTGCAAGTTGTTTCTTATCCACTCTCTGTGCTACCATATCTTTATCAAATACTGATCTTTGGTTCTGTACTGCTTTTTTAAACCACCAAGGACATAGTTTCGAAACAGGCTCTCTTCCCTTAAGTAAACAAAAAGGAGAAACTTCAGTGCTTGATTGTGGTGTTATTCTGTACAACTACAACTTTTGCCTCAACTTATCTTTCCACAATGCTATAAAATTCCTAGCCCACAAAATATCTTGTTTAGGAACTCTGTTATATCTCTCCATTTGCCCATTACCTTGTGGTTCATACAAGGCAGTAGTAATGTGGTGAATGTCCAAAAATGTAAGGAAACCAGACATTTCACACAACTTCATCTCCACACCATTATCAGTAATAAGGACCTCGGGATATCCTTCACGAGCAAAAATCTCCTTGAAAAATGAAATGACAGCTTCAGTGTTGGCATGAGGTACCAACTTCACCTCAGGCCAATTGGAATGGTAATCAACCATGACACGGGCAAGTCTAGAATCTAAACCTGGCCACCAAAAAGCATTTCTAATCAGTCTTTTCATGGAAGACATACCTAAATGAGTTTCATGACTTACATTTAAAATATGTTCACGCAGGGATATTGGAGGAATACATTTTCCTTTGCAGAAAATCAACTCTCCCTCCACCACAAGTTCATCAGAAACATTCCAATAAGGAGAAAGTTCAGCAGAAATATCAAATTTTACAGGCCACCCCACTTTAGTGTAGTTAATTACCTCTGACAAAGTGTGTATCATCTTTCATTGCTTGGTTCCACATCTCTTTAGTTATGGATTTGAAACTTCCTGAAAGAATTTCCTCAATACTAGCAACAATTTCTTCAACCTCACCTTCATCACTCTCAACACAAGGAAGTCTCAAGAGAATCAGCTGTAACATTAATTTTTACCAGCACATATTCCACAGAAAAATTATATTCTTGCAAACGAGACATCAACCTCGCAATGCTAGCGGTGGCATTTTGTCCCCCACCAGGAGACAAAATTGGAACTAAACGTTTGTGGTCTGTTCTCAAAATGAAACGTGCACCCCAAATATAATTATGAAAGTGCTTGACACCCCAGACACAACCTAATAACTCTTTTTCAATTACTACATAACGACTCTCTGTCATGTTAAGTGTTCGGGATGCAAAAGCTACATTCCACTCTTCATTTCCAGCATGTTGGGACAAAACACAACCCAATCCATAAAGACTCACATCTACTGTAAGAATGCAAGTTTTGTTGATACGGAAAGGTTTTAAAGTTGGGGCAGCAATCATTTCTTCTTTTATGTTGACAAAAGCTCTCTGTTGTCTCTGTCCCCAAACAAACTCTTTATTCTTTCTTGTTAATTCTCGCAGGACTTCCATCTTAGAGGCAAAGTCTTTGATAAACTTGCTGTAATATTCACATAGCCCTAAGAAAGAAAGAAGCTTGTCGTTGCAGTCTGGAGCAGGGCCTTTAAGATACCTTTAACAATATTTTTTTTTATGGTTCAACGCCATTTTTAGACAAAGTATGTCCTAAATACTCCACTGAATCTTGGAAAAATTTGCATTTTTTACTTTTTAGAGTTAAACCATGTTCTTTCAGGACATTAAACACATTGTTAAGATGTTTCGTGTGTGTTTCCTTATCTGATGAAAATATTAAAATATCATCTTGAAAACACTTCACATACAATTGCATATCTCTAAAAAGATGACACATAGACCTTTGGAAGACGGAAGCAGCAGATCCCAATCCAAAAGACATTCTTTTGAATTCGTACAGACCTTGTGGTGTTATAAATACAGTTAAATGGCACAACTCTTTGGCCAGCTCAATCTGATGATATGCAGATCGAAGATCTAGAGTGGAAAAAATCGTTGCGCCACCTAACATGCTAACTACCTCATTTATATTAGGCAAAGGATGACAATCTATTAATTTGTTAGCATTAAGAGCCCTGAGGTCAACACATAATCTCAAGGATTTATCAGCTTTACGCAAAACAAATGGAGAAAGCCATTTCTTTTAAAGCTTTACTCAAATCTTCTCTTACATTTATAGGAACATTCCTGAGTTTTGTTTAACAGGTGAAACACCCGGACAAGACGGTTAAGTTGGGCAATTTCAGTTCTGTCCAGATGACATTACCATGTGGCGTCCCACAGGGCTCATCGCTAAGTCCTACGCTATTTAACATTTACGTAGCAGACCTAGCGAGAGTCATCAAGTCTTATGGGATGAGCCTAACATCGTACGCGGACAACATTCAGCTAGTCCTGGCTATAAAGAACAACGGAGAGAAAATAGCAGCCAACTTTCAGCTCGGAATGCTGGCCATCAGTAACTGGATGGCTACTAACTGCCTTAAATTAAACCTTGAAAAAACGGAAGTGGTGATTTTTGGTAAGCTCTACCCAACTTGGCCCAGCTCTTGGTGGCCCACAGATTTAGGTCCTCCGCCCAACCCTGTCACCAAGGTTAGAAACCTTGGAATACTCTTGAATGATAAATTGACATTTGCCGCTCATGCAAACACAATTGTCTCTGCCTCCTTCTATAAACTTAAAACTATTTAAAAAATCCTTCCCTACGTCCCCCCTAACTCAGGAAAAACACTGGTCACCGCATTCGTAATGTCCTCTTTGGACTATTGAATGGACTCTTCATCAATGCCCAGCAAAAAGTCATTCGAAAACTACAGTCTGTTCAAAACGCCGCAGCAAGGATGCTCTCAGGAACCCCAAAGTTCAAACCCATTGCCCAAGTCATCAAAGGCTACCACTGGCTTGCGGTGAAAACCTGTATAAAGTTTAAGGCATTGTGCATTGCCTACAAAGCTTCCCGCAAGCAAGGACCAGGCCCGGACTGGCCGTTGTGGGCACCGGGCAATCCCCCGGTGGGCCACATGGTTGGGGGCCGGTTTTGGGCCCCTGGGGCCGTTTTTGTTACAGGGCTGTGATGCTGCAAAAACGGCCCTGTAACAAAACCAGCCGAAAACCGTCCCTGTCATAGAGCGCGGTCGCACCTCTCCCCCCTCCCCTCTCCTCCCGGAGAGGGGGGGGGGGGGCGGCCGAGCACTTTGCCAGGGCCGGTTCTGGTTCCCAGTCCGGCCCTGGCAAGGACCACGCTTCCTTCTCAAATCTCTAGCCTTTCATGTCCCCAACAGAGCATTACGTTCCACCAATGCACTCCTGATGTCTGTGCCACGGACCAAAACCGCTTCTTGGGGTGATCGTCGATTCACGGTTTCTACAGCCAAGCTCTGGAACTCCTTGGATAAGGATACTTTGTCCTACAATTACCGCCTTCAGGAGAAAAATAAAAACTTGGCTGTTCAATCAATAAACCTCTTCTCACACCCTCTTTTCTGCCACGTTCACAGAACGGAGACGCCCTCGGGCATTTGCTGCTGTACAAGTTTCATAAATAAATAAATAAATAAAACCCTTAAGTCTTCCTAAATTCTCAGAAAACACATCCGAAAAATCTTTTTCAAACTGGTTAACCACTTCTTTTTCCTCTATAACCATGACACGTTCTTTATAACGGGGATTTAAAAAAATACCAAGTTTCCATTGGTCTCTACAACCAAACACATTCACACCTTTCTTAGCAACATAAAGTTTTATGTAGTCAGATCTCTCTTTGAACTTAATAACTGAGGCAACAAAACCCACAAAATCAATGGAAGATCCATCAAAACACTGTGCACTAAAGTCTGGTGGACTTAAATCTTTGATAGAAATTTTTCTAGAGAACTTTTCATTAAAGTAAACTTCCGTGATAATTGTCCAGGGAGACCCTGAATCAGCCATAAGTTCCAAATCTTTTTCTAAAAATTCCACAATGCATTTCGGAGAATTAAGTGTTTCACCTTCTAAAGCACCAAGATCTATAAGAGAAACTACCATCCCTTTTTCTTCAGAACATTCTGCATCAGAGTATTGAGCACAATGTACACAAGAAACTTCACTATTTTTAACAAAATTCTTTCCTTTGCCAAAATTTCTTCTCCTGTCACCTCTACATGCCTTGGCGAAATGTCCTATTCTCCCACACTTTGTACACTCTTTTCCTACTGCCGGACAAAATTTAAAAGAAGCAACGTGGTTGGGTCTACCACATCTAAAACATACAACATTCTTGTTAACATTTCTATTAGCACTATAAGAGTTGGTAGTACTATTCATGTCGCAAACTTCATCAACACTCTTATTATTCTTGTCACCTTTAGCATTTACATCTTCTATAGTTTTCATCCACTTTTCAGATTGTTCTATAACTTTACTGTAGCTATACTATCATGTAAATTTGGATTGACAAGAAACCATAATTGTTCTTGTGTTTTTTTGTTCCTAACATTCACAATAATCTGGTCTCTGATCATTTCATCAGCCATAGTTCCGAATTCACACGAAATGACAAGAGATCTGAGAGCAGTCAAAAAATCATCAAATGACTCTGATTCTCTTTGCGCACGTGTATAAAACTTGTATCTATTGAGAACTAAACTCGTCGTAGGTTTAAATCTAGTTTCCATGCGCAAAAGTGCTTCATCATAAACACTCAAATCACCTTGAACAATAGGTAGAGCTCTAAAAACTGCTTGCCCCTCAGACCCCAAACAATGTAAAAAACTTTTTTTTCTTTCATTCCCCATGCGTTAACCATCTATAGCTTTTATATAAGTAATAAACTCTTCTTTCCAAAGCTTCCAAGGAATAGGGGGTTCACTCTTCCATTTTAAAAATTTTGCTGGAGGCTCAAATTGCATTGTAAAAGAAATGGCGTGGGATAAATCTAACACTCTTGTTCGAAAAATACTCAGCTTAATAACATGAGTAACGAAAATAAGGTAAGAAAATAATGAATTCTAAAATTCAAAAATAGTATATATATTAGTATGGTCACTGTTAAAAGTATAGGACAAATGTCTACAGTCACAAAGTTATCTGTTGTAGCAACCTATCTTTGTGCACATCGGAGTAATACAGCTTATGAAAATAGCTCGTTGACTGTCAGTGTAGTACTGGTAATGAAGAAGAGTTAATAAACATAGTGTGGACATCAACGTAAATAACAAAGAAAAATCTTGGGCAATATGATAAACCGAAGCGCTTTGATCCAATGTATACTTCCACACTTGGTAGAAATGGAGTCTTTTCCCGAATCAAAATGGAGTCACACTGCGTAGCGCGGTGACGTCACAGGTGACGTGACGACTTCTCACGTGAATTTGTAACTCCGCAGAAGAAGAAATCTGTATCCAGGACGCGAAGAACACAGCCAGACGCTAGTTTCAATGACGTCGGGGTAGCGAGTGGAACGTCAGCATCAACGGCGATCGGCGGTTCTTTCAAAAGATGCTGAATGTGAATTTTGATGAAATAGTAGAAATTTCATAAATAACTTGTAGAGCAAGTAGAAGTCACTGTAGTTTCAGCCCACATATTCAAAAGAGATCAGGGATCAGGTGCCATCAGGTGCCAAAAGAAAATCAAATCTCTTCCGTCAAAACTTGTAGAAAAAATAAAAATACCATACAGTACCACTCCTGTGCCTTGAAAAGTAGCAGGTACAGTTCTCCCTCATCGCCAGTGTTGAATTCAGCAATAAAAGATAAAGTAAAACAGAGAAATTCCAAGATGAGGTTTAACCTGAGAAGGCACAGTACTGTTACATCCAGAGTCCAGTTGCAGAATTAAACAACAATGGAGGAGTACCCCCTTGGAAGGAAAATACAAAGAAGGAATTCTTCTGTATCTGGAGCTTAAGGCTCAGGTTAGCACTAGGTGCCCCAACCCTTTACCGGACAGTACAAAAACAACAATTGCCCCTGCTCTAGGAACATATCATAAAGGCTTTGTAAGTCATGGTAGTGATACAGTAGTAAACCGTGCACATCAAATGTGTATCAGAATCAAAAGCAAGAAAGTTCAAAGAGGTGGAATCCTTGTTATGGAATATAAATTTATTGTTCCTCTTGTTCTGGCCAACACGTGTTTCATCGCAGGGAAACAGACTGCGAATCTTCAGGGCCTTTCGAGAGAGAAGCCGGAAGTAGTGAAAAGGCCACGAGTATTGGTAATGCGCTAGAAAGCGTAATCAGGAGATACCTTGAATAATTTTAAAGGAAAAACCTTTCCCGGGAGGAGAGTTAGAGGCTGTTGCGCCTGCAGACTTGTCTTTCTGGCGCAACAGCCTCTAACTCTCCTCCCGGGAAAGGTTTTTCCTTTAAAATTATTCAAGGTATCTCCTGATTACGCTTTCTAGCGCATTACCAATACTCGTGGCCTTTTCACTACTTCCGGCTTCTCTCTCGAAAGGCCCTGAAGATTCGCAGTCTGTTTCCCTGCGATGAAACACGTGTTGGCCAGAACAAGAGGAACAATAAATTTATATTCCATAACAAGGATTCCACCTCTTTGAACTTTCTTGCTTTTGATTCTGATACACATTTGATGTGCACGGTTTACTACTGTATCACTACCATGACTTACAAAGCCTTTATGATATGTTCCTAGAGCAGGGGCAATTGTTGTTTTTGTACTAAATTGTGTGGATTTGTAATCCACGTTTGAGCGGTTACGAGGGATTACCGCCCGCCCCTTTGCCTGGAGTCTGACACTTTGTGGCACGATACTGTGCGGTTACTAGGGAGTGCGCCTGTCCTAATTCTGGAATACTTCAAACCCTCCTAGTGTATCAATAGCCTTTACCGGACAGTGATTGTCCTTGAAGAAGACCCCTCACTCACCAACCTGGTTGGTGACATGCTTCATCATCGGGGTCCCACCCCATAGGCCGAGTGCCCATAGGGTGTGCTGCGACACCTGAATACAGTGGAGCGGGTTTCTTGTTTTTTATATGTGCAGAAAAGTTATTGTGATACGTGTATTAAAAAGGGCCAAGACTACTCACACCAAGACTTTATTCTTGAGTGCTTGAACCCTGCTAAAAACAGTGTGGCACCTGTGCCTATTTAGGAAGGCTTTGGTGTCTCGAGAAGTGTGATAAATCTAAAAATAGCGTAGTGTGCTATGTGATTTAGTTAAAAGTAGGTCTACATGTTTCAACCATATGGAAAAATTATTTGGTTTTCGTCAGGACCGTGTGTTTTGAGCGGGGTGGTCCGCACACGCTAAGGCGCGTCCAGCCCTCGTTCAAATAAAGACCACAAATTGTGGTCTGGTGTAAAAAAGTGTCTTTTCCTGGTTCAGGAGAAAACCTGTAAGAAAAAACGTATAGGGTTGGGTTTACGTACTGGGGAGGACAAAACAAGGGTACACACTTAACAGATAATGTGCTTGGTGGGTTCACCAAAACTAAGGTGGTAGTAGAACACCTTATGTATCAGGTCGTACCCGTGGTCTGTCTGTAGTGAAAGACAGCAGTGCTCAGGCGGTAATTACCGGAGCGTGGATGTGCTTAAGTAAAGAAACAACCCAGTATCTAGTTCATATGCTGTTTCCTGGGACAGGTGAAAGGGAGGAGGAGGTGTGGGAGAGCGATCGCCACTGAAAAGCGGCGTCAAGCACGCCCAGGCACTGCTGGAAGTGATCGGCAACTAAGGGATTGTGTCGCAGATAAGCGGGTAGCTTTGTTGTTAAAATAAAGAGAAAATGAAATTTTTGCACTGCTTACACTTGAAGCGGTAACTATCGCTTCATGGGCATCGAGTTATCCAAGACGGCAAGTATCCATCACCTACAGATTGTGAAAAATGAAGGGCGAACACATAGTTAGAATATCGCCTCTACTCGATGCTTATAGTTCACGACCGGCGTATTATGCCGCATGGTATGCATCGTACATCTGTTTAAAAAAGCACTTACTTGCGGCTTCTGCTCATCTTGAGTACAAACCTACTTGGTTGTCACTCGTGAATGCCCCGTGGAGTGTTCCGATGGATCAGCGACGCCGAGAAGTAAACTCTGTGTTACTTCCTGACTGGGCGTGGCGCTGGTCTGGGGCTCTATGCGGGCCAATCAGAACGGGGCTCAGGGGCAGTACCCGCTGACGTTCTGATCACGTGAAATCTGTTGTAGCGGTTGTTACAGCAACTGCCTGGCAAGACGAGGCTCTTAAAGGAACCACGTCTAAATGAAAAGACGGGGCTCTGGAAGGAACCGGGTCTAGTCATTCCTTAATTCAAATAAAAGGAAAACCTTATGAACCCCAGACCAGCGCCACGCCTAGTCAGGAAGTAACTCAGAGTTTACTTCTCGGCGTCGCTGATCCATCGGAACACTCCACGGGGCATTCACGAGTGACAACCAAGTAGGTTTGTACTCAAGATGAGCAGAAGCCGCAAGTAAGTGCTTTTTTAAACAGATGTACGATGCATACCATGCGGCATAATACGCCGGTCGTGAACTATAAGCATTGAGTAGAGGCGATATTCTAACTATGTGTTCGCCCTTCATTTTTCACAATCTGTAGGTGACGGATACTTGCCGTCTTGGATAACTCGATGCCCATGAAGCGATAGTTACCGCTTCAAGTGTAAGCAGTGCAAAAATGTCATTTTCTCTTTAGTTTAACAACAAAGCTACCCGCTTATCTGCGGCACTATCCCTTAGTTGCCGATCACTTCCAGCAGTGCCTGGGCGTGCTTGACGCCGCTTTTCAGTGGCGATCGCTCTCCCACACCTCCTCCTCCCTATCACCTGTCCCAGGAAACAGCATATGAACTAGATACTGGGTTGTTTCTTTACTTAAGCACATCCACGCTCCGGTAATTACCGCCTGAGCACTGCTGTCTTTCACTACAGACAGACCACGGGTACGACCTGATACATAAGGGGTTCTACTACCACCTTAGTTTTGGTGAACCCACCAAGCACATTATCTGTTAAGTGTGTACCCTTGTTTTGTCCTCCCCAGTACGTAAACCCAACCCTATACGTTTTTTCTTACAGGTTTTCTCCTGAACCAGGAAAAGACACTTTTTTACACCAGACCACAATTTGTGGTCTTTATTTGAACGAGGGCTGGACGCGCCTTAGCGTGTGCGGACCACCCCGCTCAAAACACACGGTCCTGACGAAAACCAAATAATTTTTCCATATGGTTGAAACATGTAGACCTACTTTTAACTAAATCACATAGCACACTACGCTATTTTTAGATTTATCACACTTCTCGAGACACCAAAGCCTTCCTAAATAGGCACAGGTGCCACACTGTTTTTAGCAGGGTTCAAGCACTCAAGAATAAAGTCTTGGTGTGAGTAGTCTTGGCCCTTTTTAATACACGTATCACAATAACTTTTCTGCACATATAAAAAAACAAGAAACCCGCTCCACTGTAATCAGGTGTCGCAGCACACCCTATGGGCACTCGGCCTATGGGGTGGGACCCCGATGATGAAGCATGTCACCAACCAGGTTGGTGAGTGAGGGGTCTTCTTCAAGGACAATCACTGTCCGGTAAAGGGTTGGGGCACCTAGTGCTAACCTGAGCCTTAAACTCCAGATACAGAAGAATTCCTTCTTTGTATTTTCCTTCCAAGGGGGTACTCCTCCATTGTTGTTTAATCTATCTCAGGGGACCAGGAGTTCACACCACACATAGCCTGTGCAATCTCCCTTACTCTCTCCTTTGATTTATATCCAGTTGCAGAATGACAGATACTCATTCCAAAGAGAATGAGGCAAACTGGATGGCATGCGCTGCAGTCATAAGTACACAGCATACTTAAAGGGAAAGGAACATAATAGGGAAAGTAAGATAAACTAATAAAATATAAAATACATTGTAACACTGGCTTCAGCTTAAGAGTAGCATTGTATCTCTCCACTAGCCCTGCTGATTGTGGATGGAAGTCAGCATGAAACTTCTGCTTAATCCCTAATCTTTTCAGGACATACTCAACAACTTGCCCAAAAAATGGGGTCCATTATCACTCCACAAAAGTTTGCAAACACTAAATCTGGGGAAGAATTCTTTCAGAAGCACCTTTGCTGTAGTAAGAGCTGTATTATTTTTAGTAGGGTACGCCTCTATCCACTTACTGAAGGCACATACCACTACTAGAACATATTTCAGATTAATACAGTGTTCAAGCTGCATGTAATCCATTTGCAAAACTTCAAAAGGTGCAGTTGGTGTAGCAAACCCTCCTGTAGGAGTTTGTATGTCTTTACCAGGATTGTACTGGAGACAAATCAAGAAGGACTGTACTGTCTTTTTAGCTGTGCCGGCAATTTCTGGATGTTCCCAATCTTGGGTAAGCAATTTCATTATTGAGGAAGCTCTAACATGTGCCGGCCCATGTGCCATATGAATCATAGGTTGTAAATAGGCTGTGGGCAGTTTCCACCTGGTCATGTCTTTATTTCGCCAACAGCCCTCATCCTCCAATGTTCCCTCTTTAGACCATTGCTCAAGTTCTTCTGCAGAAGCAGATTTCTGCATGTCCTCTTGTGCAAGTGACTCAGTTGCCTTTCGTTGAGACCTCTGAGTGGCATATTTCATAAATTGTCGTTGAGCTCTGTACTTGAGCAATATCGAACGGAACTCACACTAACGAATTCGTCTTTGGGTAGGTTGACCAACACCTTCTTGGATATCAAAGCTGTTCCTCACTTTGAGAAATTTCTGAATGACATCCAGCCCTTACTGGCCAAGAAACTATATGTCCAGTTCAGACATGGAACATTGCCATTGAGGGCAGTGACAAATAAGTGGTCTAACGCTCCCCAGACATCGGCTTCTTGCCCTGGGTGCGAAGGTAATGAGGAGACAGATCTGCACGTTCTGCTCTTCTGCCCTTCCAACTCCAAGGCAAGGGATACATGGATCATCCAACTTTGTAAACCCAGGAGACTCAGGGATTACAGGGAGGTTTTTAGATTGTTAAAATATGATACCACCCCTGTGATTGTGTTTGCGACCGCTAGATATTTGTTGTCAATGTGGTGCACAAGAAGAGCAATAATCAATCTAAATAACTGTTAATCAGTTGCTACTGTGCTGGTATATTGTAACCCAGAAGGTTGCCCACAAATTAAATCGCCCTGGGTCTACTCATTGATTGCTCTATTTTTAATCTGAATGGGTTTTTATTATGTCTGTATTACTACAGTTATTTTTTTATCCATTTTATGAATATATGCTCTTATGAATGTAGTTTATTATTGTAAATGTTTTTATTTGTATCTTGTATGTTGTGCTTTTGTGGTTTTTAACCGATAATAAAGCTTTTTTGACTGACTGACTGACTGATATTTCATAAATGAAATGGGAACTGAAGATATGAAACCAACCTAAAAAAGCAAAATACTCAAGGGTCAGATTATTGAGTGCTAACAGAATGCTCGTAAAAGAGAGGTCGGCTAGACTGGAGATAATATGGGAGGAAGCTTCCCGGGGAAAGTACTGATGGTATGTTCCACAAGTGTGGTTTCCTCGGGAAATCGGAAAACATGGAGGAAAAAGGGATCAACATCTTATTATTATTATTATTATTATTGTACAGTCTTATATAGCGCTCGACTTACCCTGGAGCATCTCGGCGCTTGCCTTGGGAACCCGTCCTGGCTTTTCCCTGTGAGATAACCCGTACTGGGCATCCCCAAGGTGAAAGCCAGGCATCCCGCCGCGGGGGGCCGTTGTGGAGATTAAGCAAGCTAATGCCCAGAGTTGCAGAGTGTGAACCCATGATTCGAGTGGGCACCAAAGCAAGAATTATCGAGTCCATGGACATTTGGGCTCAAGACCCTGCCGCATTGGGAATTGAACCCTGGTCCCGGGTCTGACCTCTGCTTCTGGGTCTGCCTCCTCTAACCAGTGAGCCACACTTCTGCGAGGAGAAGTGGATGGTATGAGTACCAGTACCCAGTCATGCACATTTAAGTGGCGCCACTTCTTTCCCCTATCATAGAATGTCTACTGCCTAACCTGCGCTTTGTCCTTAAGCCCTGGGTTTAGTCTAGGAGATTTTTAGCTTTGTTCGGCTCCTCTTGTTCCCACACCTCTGTTGCCATTTCTAATAGGGAACGTGGCTGTCTCCCATAGAGGAGCTCAAAGGTGGAACATCCAAGACTGCTCTGTACCTGACCCCCAATGACAAAGAGGGCCACGGCCAGGGGCAGAAGCATATCCAAGTCCTTTCCTTCAACCGCTAACATCTTTTTTAGAGTTAACTTGAGTGTGGCATTGTACCTCTCACATAATCCATCCGTCTGTGGATAATATACGGAGGTCTTAATATGTGATGCTCAAGGACTTGCTGATCGGGCCCATCAGGCAAGAAACAAAGGACATGCCTTGAACCGTCAGGATTTCTCTCGGAAATCCTACTCGAGAAAACAGCTCTTCCAACTTATTACTGATGTTCTTGGTGGTAGGGCCTCTTAGGGGAAAGGTCTCCGGACACATGGTAGAATAGTCTACTAGGACTAACATATATTGGTTTCCTTTCTTTGACTTTGGGAGAGGGCCTATAAAGGTCCATTACTACCCTTGGGTATTCCCAGTAGCATTGGCAACCTGATAGGCGGACTGGGCCTCCCCAGTCAATAAAGGAGCTAAAAAGAAAGGCCCCTGTGGTTCTGGCCACCAACAAGCCCTGGACACTCTCTCAAATTTCAATAGAAAGGCATCAGGGTCTTCCCATGGGACATATTTCTGCAGGGCTATATTAGGATAACCTGGCTGGTTTCCCAGGCGGGGCTGTAGCCGGGAGGTCAACTTAACCCCGGTCTTCAGTCACTTTCTGGGTACATTCCACCTGCTGTGTCATTGTATCCTTAAAAAGGTCCCTATCTGCCTGGGCGGACTCATCTGCTTTTCTAGTGCCCATTCTAGCTTTTCTTGTCCTCTGATTATTTGTTGACTTAGGGTCTCCATATTGCTTATCTATGGAGCAAGTGCCTGCATTCTCCACCACGTGTGGCACTTGAGAGTCAATAACCATAAACTTTAGGCCATATGTTCGAGTCTTATTGATTCAAGCTGTATACAGTTATATCCTTCTCTTGATTAAATGAATATGTTTTTGCTCTTTTGTTTGTGCATTGTTCTTATGTTCTTATTCGCTGCATCATTTTATGTTTAGCTGCCATTTTGTATCATTTCGTCAACTGCATATTCCTTTCTCAAGAAGCAGGCTGTGGACAGTTCCAAGTAGTCAGCGAACGGACGCTGTCCGCTTCGCGACCCTGGGACTCCCAAGATATTTGCGGAAGACACATGTCCTTTGAAAGTGTCTTTATGATGAGGGGGTTGCTACTGTAAGGCAGATGGCGCCGCTCAAGGCTCATCTTGCCGCACGGACTTATTGTCTCAGCCGTGCATCTCATTAGGCACGTCCCTTTGATGCCTGTATCTCGTGCTTCTCGGTACCTCCCCTTTTACACCCTTTCCGATCTCCCCACTGTCTCCGTCTTCCTCTGCACCTGTCTTCGTTCCTATTTAGATCTACTTTACTGCTGATTGGAATTTGCTAATGGTGGGAAGATGGGTTTTTACAGTTGGGAACCGCCAAATGTTTCCGCACTTATGTTCCGGACCTTATGTGTTTCAAAGTGACCAAAGCGACCCCTCTGAGAGCTAAATGTGGGAACCGGGTTGTAAACTATTGTGTCTCATGTTATCTTATGGGTAAAAACTGTATAAAAGGAGCGATCCACAAAACCAATTTGAAGCAGTCTCCCCGAACTACACTCGATGTACTTCCTGTGACTTCTGTGTTCCCTGCAGTAAATAAACCTTGACTCTTTGACGCCGAAGGAAGTGTCCCGTGTCTCTGTGACTTGTACGCCGGAGCAGGTTACCCACGAAGGTTTCAGGTGTTGTGCCCTGGCACCGCTGGGTCCAAAAGAGCCCAGTCCTTCAGTTGGCGCCCAACGTGGGGCTGCATCAGTGGTACCGGTCCAAGCCCGACGATCGTGAGGAACTTCGTGTGAAATCTCCGAGGGAAGGTGCACCCCGCTTCATCGATCCTGTTGTCGAAATAAGTGGCCCGAAGACTTTTCCCGCGAAGATTCCCGCCTCCTAACGGCTGCGACGGACTGCTGCCCTGACTGTAGACCTGTTTTGGCGCCTGGCGTAGACCTTGGTATAGCGAGACGATAGACGGGCCTTCCTGAGGACGCCATTGATCTTTGAGTTAAGTATTTGTGGGTCGCTCCCAGAGTCCTTGGTTGTAAACACTTTAGCGAGTGTTTTTGTTGTAGACACTTTAGCGAGTGTCTTTGTTGTAAACACTAGTGTTTTTGTTGTGCACGCTGTGTGAGTGTTTTTGTCGGTGACACTTTTCTAGCGTACTTTGTTGTTGTATTTGTTTGACGACTGCAGCCGCCAAAGACCGAGGGTTTTGTTCTTGCTGGGACTTGGTAAATCCCGTAACCCTTGAAGTTTGTGAAACTCGGCTAGTGTGCAAGATGCCTGGTCGCAGTACTTTGTTCAGTTGCTTTAGACCTTGTGGTGCGGATTCCCTGCTGGAGGACTCGTGTCCGATACCTCCGGTTGGAACTCCTACTTATGACCTATATAGCAAACATGGGCTAGGCCCGATTGCTTTTAACGATTATTGGATAAAATATACAAAGAAAGACGGCGATCTTCGTTGGCCACCTCATGGTAGCTTCGAAGCGTCGATCTTAGATAATTTGGAAATAAAGTTGTTCGAACGCAAATCTAGGCCGGCCATGTTTGATGCCTTTCGGTTGTGGCGCAAAGAAGCCCGACAGAAAGAGATCAGACAGAATAAACGTAGTGAGCGAGATAATGTTGCTACCATAGTGAAGAAAGCTGAGCAGTTTCAGCGTGATAAGGAGGATAAGGATAAGGAAGTGTTTGAGAGGCTACAGCGTATGTCCATAGATAAATGCTATCCTGCTTTGCCTACGGAGTCGGATAAGAAGGAAGAGGCAGTTGAGGATTCCTTAATGTCCTATCTTATGAAGTCGCCACCTCCGTACGTACAGGGTATCGCAGCTCCTGTGGTCCCTGCCGTACCTGTTCTTCCACCTGTTATTCCTCCACCAGTTCCTCAACCTGCACCCGCTCTTCCGACTGTTCCTGCTCCTTTGCCTGTTTCTATTCCTACTGCTCCTCCGCTTCCACATACTCCTGCTCACACTACTGCTCCTGTGTTGTTAACCCCTGTTGTTGCTAATGTCTCTACTCCTTCTCTTGTTAGTCCTGTGTCTTATTCTTGTCCCTCTACTCGTAACCGTAATTCTCCTAGTGTGCCAAACTTCTTTCAGTCGCTTGGACCTGTTTTTGGGTCTGCTGGTTCTGATGGTCCTCAGAGACGTAGCCAGCTTCCTGCTAATAGAGAACGTGTTGCGCTATGCAATATGGCGATGGGTTGGATAGTAAACCCTGTTAGAAATCCACCTCGTGTTGTCCTCGAAACGTTTGATCAATTCAACATACCTACTCAGAGATATGTGTTTGATGAAATGTGCAAGTTCTTACATGATCAGATAGTGGCCTTTGCGCCTGACGAGGTGCTGAGCGCCCTGTCTGAACTTCGGCTTCAGTTCGCAACTGGACTGATAGTCGACACTAATGTCCGACGTGCTATTGAACGGTTACTATCTCTTCGTCCCGCTCCTATTCCTCATGCATTGTTCGTTGAGGACATTGAGAAAGGAGATGAGTCTGGCCAATACCCTATGCGTGAAGTTCCGCCCGTTTGGATGCCAGGTAATCCTGGGGCGAATCCCCCGGTTCCGCCATTCTTCCAGAGAGTGTGGATACACCTCCCATGGAAACGATCGGAAGTGCTTCAGGTGAAACAAACTTTGCCCGATCCTCGCAAAAATCCTGCGGGGTATTACAAAGAATTATCGCAGCTCGTGGATGCTACGGTAATGAATCTTGCCGATATCGACATGTTGTTTGGCAATGTCGTACCGCAACCGGTATGGGCGAAGATTCGTCAGGAGAATCACGCAAACGAACTAGGTGGTACTTGGGCGGCCATTGTAGCGGCAGATGGGTTGCAAGTTGGTGGCGCTAAGCCTGAGCAGATGATTGAACTTCTTCCCCAGCGAATCATTACATTAATGAAAACGCTCATGCCAGCTATGAGGGTGAATTGGGACAAGTTGTCAGCCTGTAAGCAGAAGAAGGATGAGAGTGTTTCAGACTTCTTTACGAGGTTTGAGGAAACATTCGTTGATCATAGTGGACAGGATATGGGTACTGAGGGTGGACAACGGTTGTTTGTGGATAAATTCGTATCGAACTTATTGCCCGACTTGAGCAATAAATTGAAGAATTCAGAAAGTGCGTGGGCCGTTTCTACCTCAGCTCAGATATTGGCTACGGCACAATATTACGAAAATAGAGAAAAAGAGGAAACTGACCGTGCTGATAAAAAGACGAAAGAGCTGAAAACTAAAGTGTTGTTGCAACAAGCATATCCGCCGCGTTCTAATCAGAATGCGTCTCAACAGAATAGACCACAGTCGCAATCGAATAGAGCGCAGCCGCGTAATGATTCCTCTTTCCAAAGATCTTCGTTAGGGTACAATCAATGTGCTTATTGTAGACAGGAGGGACACATTAAATTTGATTGTCCTGCTTTAAATGACCGTAATAGTGGTAATTCGTCTAGAGGAGGCCGTGGTGGTTCACAGAATACATCACGTGGTAGAGGTCGTGGTGCTCAGAACGACCGTTCTGACAATTCATCTAATTCTAATAACTGTTTCGATCAACGTGGATCATCACAAGGACGATCTGCGCAGTACAATGTAGACGATTATTACGTCGATCAGGGAACTGACGATAGTAATTACTAGGACAGCCAAAGACAAGGAGAGGGAGTGGTATCAGTTCCGGTTGATCAGAGAGGGCCTTACGTCGCAGTTGCTACATCGGGCGTCGTTGAGCCTTTTCTGTTGGACACTGGTGCAGCGAAAAGTTCTATCATGCATTCGAAACTCCCTGGCGCACCTTTGTCTGGCTTAACAAATGTTTCCGTTGGATTCTCTGGCGCCCCCGTTAGCAATCCAGTTTCATGCCCTTTGCCCCTTAAAATTGGGCCTCGTGAGCTCGAAGCTCCGTTGATTTTAACCACGGGTTGTGGTGAAAATCTTTTGGGTCTGGATTTGCTTAAACGTTTGTATGCAACTTTGTATTGTTCTCCTGCGGGTGTAAAGCTTACGTTCGGAGAGAGAGTAGTCTCTCCCATGTATTTGTCTCTCGATAAGCTTCCACCGGAATTGGATTCTCTTCCTGCGTCTTTGTGGGCGACGGGTCCAAATGATGTGGGCCTACTTGATATCTCCCCTTATGTTGTTCAGTTGAAATTGAATGTGCGATTGCCACGTATCCCCCAATACCGTATCTCCCTTGATGGTGAACGAGCTTTGTTAGCGATCATCTATGATTTGATCGAGAAAGATGTTATTGAGGAGACTCGGGGAAACGTGTGCAACAGCCCTGTACTGCCCATTCTTAAACGTACTGACCCTACCAAACCGCCTGTTTATCGTTTTGTTATCGATTTACGGGAGGTAAATAAAATTGTGGTTCCTCAATTCCCTGTTGTGCCTGACATCACGGCGCTACTGACTCTGATTCCAGCTACTGCTTCGTGGTTCTCGGTGATTGATTTGAAAAATGCGTTTTTCAGCATCCCGATTGCCGAAGAGAGCAGGGACCTTTTCGGTTTCTCTCTTGGTGGACGTAGCTTCCGGTTCAAACGCGCTCCTCAGGGCTACTGTGAAAGTCCATCGATTTACAGTCAAGCTTTGAAGGGTCAACTGGATGCGTTTAGGTTGCCGGTTGGTGCGGCTTTAATCCAATATGTCGACGACTTATTGGTGGCTGCTGATACTCAGGACATTTGCAAAACTGCTACGGTATCGTTGCTGCAACATCTCTGTGAGTTAAATCACAAGGTGTCACCTTCTAAACTCCAATATTGTTGTCAAGAAGTAACCTATCTAGGTCACTTATTGTCAAAGGAGGGAAGGAGATTGACCCCAGAGAGAATTGCAGCGATTGCGCGAATGGCTGTGCCACAAACCCAGAGAGATGTGCGTGCCTTTCTAGGTATCACGTCGTACTGCAGGCAGTGGATTCCTAATTTTTCATTGCTAGCGAAACCACTGGTGGCTCTTACGTGCAAGGATGTTTCAACTCCTTTACCATGGACGGAAGAATGTCAGAAAAGTTTTTCTGAATTGCGTGATTCATTGTGTTCGGCTCCTGTGTTAGGTACCCCTGATTACAGTAAGCCGTTCACGTTATATGTTCACGAGAGGGAAGGTTGTGCGTTGAGTGTCTTAACGCAACCTTTTGGTGGTAAGCAACGTCCATGTGCATATTTTTCCTCGACCTTAGACCCAGTAGCTAGAGCATTGCCGAGTTGTTTGAGAGCAACTGCGGCAGCTGCGGTCTCCATCCGACAATCAGCAGGATTGGTCATGGATAATATGCTTACGGTGATGGTTCCGCATGCAGTCGATACTCTTTTGAATCGAACGAAAACTCAGCACTTGACGAGTGCGAGGTTATCTGGGTACGAATTGACGCTCTTGGCAAGCCATATTCAGATAAAACGTTGTAATGTCCTAAATCCGGCAACTTTGTTACCAATTAGTGCAGAGTCAGATGAAGTAGCAGAACATGACTGTTACTTGCGGACAGAGGAGGAAACAAAAGGTCGAGTGGACCTTAAAAACACCCCATTGGAAGACCCGGAGGGCACTCTGTATGTGGATGGGTCATGTTTTAAATTGCCGAATGGTGATGTGACTACTGCTTATGCTGTTGTGACGTTGAATACTGTTGTTGAAACTGCGAGATTGAATCAGAACTCTGCCCAAGCTGCAGAGCTGATTGCTCTTACTAGAGCATGTGTATTAGCAAAAGGTAAACGTGTGAATGTGTACACCGATAGTCAGTACGCTTTCGGTGTAGCGCATAGCTTTGGACGGTTGTGGCGAGAGAGTGGTTTCTTCACGTCACATGGCACGAAAATACAGCATGGCCAGCTCGTGAACGATCTTTTGGATGCATTGACTTTGCCTGCTCAAGTTGCAATTGTTAAGTGTAGTGCGCATCGTAAAGTGACGGATGATGTTGGTCGTGGTAATGCGTTTGCAGATGAGATTGCTAAGGAGACTGCCCGGAACCTTAGCACTCGAATGTATGTGACGAGTTCGGTTAGGTGGCCTACAGAATCGAGTATGTGTGAGGATACTATAGAGAGTGTGAAAGCAATACAGAATGAGGCCACCGACACTGAAAAGATGAAGTGGAAAGAAAGTACGGGAAGGTTGGATGTGAATGGTTGCTGGATTGATTTGTCAGATCAGAAAAGATGGATGTTGCCTGATGCGTATGTGCTGGCCGTTGTGACAATGGCACACGGGTTAGCACATATTAGCGCGAAAGGTATTTGCAAGTTGTTGGCTGCTGTGTGGAAGAATGATGGCATTACGAAATGTGCTGAACGCTTGGTGAAGAATTGTATGGTGTGTATAATGTACAATCCTGGCAAAGGAACCCCAACTCCCCCTGGCAGTTTTGCTCCTCCTTCGTATCCCTTTGAGGTGATCCAATTGGACTTCATCCATATGGAGCGATGCAATAACCTGAAATACGTTTTGGTTGTGGTTTGCGCATTCTCCCGATGGATCGAGGCCTATCCCCTCAAAGATAATACTGCTTTGTCTACTGCGAAAATCCTACTGAAGGAATACTTTCCTCGGTATGGAATGCCTAGAGTCGTGTGGTCAGATAACGGAAGTGAGTTTGTTGGAAGTGTGATGAAGAGTGTGTGTAAGGGCCTTGGAATTAGTCAAAAATTCCACAGCGCCAATCATCCCCAGTCAGCTGGATTGGTTGAAGGGTACAATGGCACCCTTAAACTAAAACTAGCGAAGATTCAGGCTACGACTGGACTTTCGTGGTCTGACGCTTTGCCTCTAGCATTACTGTCAACTAGGGCGACTGTACACTCCCGAATAGGGCTTAGTCCCTATGAAATAGTGTTCGGCCGTCCTGCGAATGTGTGGGGGGTTCCTAGGCCAGGTATATTCGTTGATCTTGAGTATCCGATGTTGATTGACTACTTACATGACTTGACTGCTAAACTGAGGTTAATTCATCAACAGGTTTACGACGCCTTGCCGACGCAGACGGAGGGTCCAGGCCACCAGCTCCAGCCCGGTGATTGGGTAGTTACCCGTAACTTCTCACGCAAGAAGAATCTGGACCCCCGCTTTGTTGGACCTTACCAGGTGCTCCTGGCCACGAGGACTGCCGTTCGTCTTGAGGGGCGGAAGAATTGGGTACATGCTACCCATTGTAAGCGAGTCCCTATTCCTTTGCCGGCAGACCCGTGGGTGAGGAAAGGCATTGCGTCAACAGAAGCAGAGACATTGCCGGCGTTTGTACCTTTTAGCGACGCACAGCTTGTTGGTGAACACTCAGCGCAGCAGAAAGCCACTGTTGAACATTTGTCAGCAAAAGACTCAAGATCAAATCAACCAATTGATCAACAGGACGTTGTCTCTTCAACGGATCCTTTGTTCGACGAGCAGACACGTCCCGGGAAACATCGATATTCTTTGCGTTCTCATACTAAGGACAAATAAAATTTTCTTGCTTTGCTGAATTGATAACTGCAATATCCTCGTTTCCCCTGATCAACTTTGAACAATTCGTATCATTGAAACTTGTTTTGTACATATATTAAGCTTTTTCCTTGTATCTTTTTCCTTCCACAGCTGAGAATTATTGTGCTAAATAAATACATATTGTGTATTGAGGGCCGTAGGGCCGCGCGCGTACTTCCTTCTGAACAGTAGGTCTTGACGCTAGGTTAAAGGCCGTCGGTTCCTAGGAACTCCTGGGGATTGACTATTGCTGCACAGAACGAAGTGCGTCAAGAAACGTTGCGGACGGTCGTAGGGAAATGGCATTTTCGAAGCTGAACGATTTGGAAGGAGCTCAGGCGTATAGAGTCAAACTGCAGAAACTCAGTCGTACTAAATGTGTTGTATTCCAATTGTTTGTATTGTTTTTAACTGCCTCTGCATTCTTGGCGGGTGGGGTGTATTACACTATGTCTTACTTTTTACTTCCTACCCCTACTCCTACTCCTTACCCTAACCTTACTTCTACTGCTTCTCCTCATTCCTTTCACATTTTACCGGAACACGAACAGGCTAGACGTGTAGAATTCCGCAACAATTCCTTTATCCAGCTCCTCCATCAGCATCAGTTAGTGGTTAACACTACTAATTGTTGGGTGTGTGGGTTGATGCCACATACTACGGGTAAGGGAATTCCATATCTGGTGTTACCGTATAGTTCCCAAGGGTCAGCTCGAGCATTTCAAACAATGCTTCGAAGCGCACTGGGTTTCCACCCCACTCCAGAACAACGTACCCCCAACCCTGGTCCTACCTCGTATCAGTGGGTGCTATCGATGGCAATAGCGGATATGGAAGATGAGATCCATGATGCTTTTCTCATCCCTAAAGAAGAGGTACAAGCCTATAGGGTCCTAAGTAGAGGGGAATATAGTACGTTCACTAATGAAAAGCAGCTTAAAAGCTCGTCTCCAATATGGGTCGTACCCCACACTGGTAATCTTTGTCTTGTGGGTCGTGGTTCGCAAGCCTCACTTGGAGCAAGTGCTTGCACTGAAAGTTACCTTCTGACAATGTCCCCGACCCCTGTGTTTCTGGCTGCCAAGGGTACATACTTTATCTGTCATGATCGTGCATACACATGGTTGCCCACAGACTTCATGGGCTCATGTTTCGTTGCAAATCTGTTGCCTCCGACGTTTACTGTAGATGCCGATTATCATAAGACTAGAGTTGTACGAGGCGTAATTAGCGAAGAGGATACTGCCGGTCAAGAGGCAGGAGACTTTTTCAAGGGTTTCCTCCCGTTTTGGGGACCTATGGTTAATAGTAGGAACCTGAGACATTTGACTCGCGTGGTAGAATCGACAGCTAATATTACTGCCAGTGCCCTTGGTAATATCACCTCAGAACTTCAGGCGGAGAGACTTATGACGTTGCAAAACCGTATGGTTTTAGATGTCGTCTTGGCAGATCGCGGTGGGGTATGTAAAGTGATCCATTCGAGCTGTTGCATTTTCATACCTGATAATGCTCCTACTGTCTATCAAGCCATCTCGAAGTTGCATAAGATCTCCGAATCCATACACGTGGATGTAGGGGATTGGACACTACTTGGATGGTTTTGGGGCCTGGTATCGACTTGGGGTTGGAAGATTCTGATGATCATCGGGGTTGTGGTAGTGTTCCTGTTCACGTGTTGCCTTTGTGTGCAGTGTGGTCCTGCCTTATGTGGCCTCTGTGCTACAACGTGTATGAGACAACCATCTGTTACCAAGGGGACTCGGTTGGACAGAGCTATGCTACAACGACATCTTGATGGTCTGATGAATATCGAATATGATTCCGACTAGTGCTTGCCTACATGAGGGCAAAAGGAGCGTCTGAGGTTCCGTGACAATTGTAAGTGGTGTTTTCGACTCGCACGAATATGGTCGAGTCTAGTATCTATGAACCGCAAATGACGAGTTTAGTAAGTGTGCGCAGTTTCGCTGTGCTAACTTAAACCGTTCGTTTGTTACGTGGGTTTTTCATCTGTACCCACGGGTTCCATCTTAGATACGGCATCCATTTTGTCTCTTGCCCTCAAGTAGTCAGCGAACGGACGCTGTCCGCTTCGCGACCCTGGGACTCCCAAGATATTTGCGGAAGACACATGTCCTTTGAAAGTGTCTTTATGATGAGGGGGTTGCTACTGTAAGGCAGATGGCGCCGCTCAAGGCTCATCTTGCCGCACGGACTTATTGTCTCAGCCGTGCATCTCATTAGGCACGTCCCTTTGATGCCTGTATCTCGTGCTTCTCGGTACCTCCCCTTTTACACCCTTTCCGATCTCCCCACTGTCTCCGTCTTCCTCTGCACCTGTCTTCGTTCCTATTTAGATCTACTTTACTGCTGATTGGAATTTGCTAATGGTGGGAAGATGGGTTTTTACAGTTGGGAACCGCCAAATGTTTCCGCACTTATGTTCCGGACCTTATGTGTTTCAAAGTGACCAAAGCGACCCCTCTGAGAGCTAAATGTGGGAACCGGGTTGTAAACTATTGTGTCTCATGTTATCTTATGGGTAAAAACTGTATAAAAGGAGCGATCCACAAAACCAATTTGAAGCAGTCTCCCCGAACTACACTCGATGTACTTCCTGTGACTTCTGTGTTCCCTGCAGTAAATAAACCTTGACTCTTTGACGCCGAAGGAAGTGTCCCGTGTCTCTGTGACTTGTACGCCGGAGCAGGTTACCCACGAAGGTTTCAGGTGTTGTGCCCTGGCACCGCTGGGTCCAAAAGAGCCCAGTCCTTCAGCACGGACAGAATAAGCTTGGCATAGAGCTAATGTGTGCTCAGCCTCAGAGTCGAAATTCATCCTACTGTACTTCTTTTTTTGTAGCTGCACCTGCTAGTAAAATTCCATCGTGGGCGGGACTTCCTTGGTTTAGAAATGTGCATAATGTATCTCTAAGTTTGCTGAAGTCAGTCCCAGGAGGCTGGTCAGACAGGACTCGGCTCGAGTGTACTTGAATAAATATACTTCGTTTTTATTCTCAACTGCCTGACCAGAATGTATGAAGTTACAACGCATACATTTACAACGCAAGCCTTTAAAACACAGTTTTCACACCACAACATCCCTTACAAAGCATACATTTTTATTGCTTGCAATTACAATATTTTTTTTAAACTACACTTACAACACATTCCATTACATCACATTATACCCTTACAACGCATATCATTACAATGCATACCATTACATTGCATACCATTACATTGCATTTAAGGAGAGTGTTGGATAGTGTAGGAGTAAAAAAATGCTATTCTAACTCCAGGGGGTGCAACAGTAGGGTAAGTGTTGGATAGTGTAGGGGTACTATGCATTGTAATGGTATGCTTTGTAATGACATGCGATATTAATGCCTGCATTATGGGGTCATGTGTTGTAATGTCCTGCTTTGTAGTGACATGCAATGTAATGGTTGCGATGTAATGACTGCGTTGTAAATGTAGTGCGATGTGATGACTGCGTTGTAAAGGTTGTTTTCCGTCTGACAGACTCTTCAAATGCATGGAAGGCTGAAAGGTAGTCGCAAGTGACCCGGGTGACCCTAATCTGATTAGTTTCTTCAGTTGACGCCCGAATAGGGACTCCATAGGGTGACCCAACATCACCCGTGGACGGGTGAGGAGGTAAGGCCATCGTCAGGTTGGACGGGCGGACCAGGGACACCTGCACACAAGAGTTCCTGAACTCGCAGCTGCCCCGTCTGTCTGAGCGGTCGGTGCCTCGCCCAGTGGTCATCCCGACTGGGGTCCTGAATGGCAAAAACCTTGGATCTGACTTTTTGGTCCGAAGAGTGTGCACCAGGTGAGTTTGTTTTGGTTCTTTGTAGATATCGTACCATTTTGGTTTGTCTATGGTACAGTCTGAGGACCGATTTTGGTTTGCATTTGGTACAGTCTCAGGACCGATTTGGATACAAAGTGTTTGTGAACACTTTGCCCGGCAACATAACAAATTTGGCTTACTTTTAAAAATACCTGCGTTCAGCCGGTTTTTGGTTTCCTGTTGTCGTTGTTGTTCTGCTGATGCTCGACTGGAAGAAAGTCAGCCAGCGCCTCTGGAAGGCACTCTGAATTTTGATATGTATGTGAAGCATGGCTCTGGCGCCATTATGTTTAGTACGCTATGGTACAAATATACAAGGGACAATGCCGAGTTGCAGTGGCCACTGACGGGGCCCTTTTGATGTACAAAAATTGCTTTCTTACAGGAGAAGTTGTTTGCAAGGAGAAGTAGGCAGTCTATGTTTGATTCTCTCAGAACATGGCAAAAGGAGGTTAAACAGAGGCTAATGAAAGCCGAGAAAGAGGCCAGGAAGTAGAGAATGCAAACATTGACTCAGAAAGCTGTAGCGCATGATAGAGAGAAGCAGGAGATAGGGAATGATCGTGATGATAGGAGATTATGGTTACAGATTGATAAATCTTATGTGGCCCAAGAAGAGAATGATAAGTTTGTTGAACAATTGTTAGATACTCAACCCCCACCTCTGTATGCCCCGCAGAGGGTATATCCTGCTCTTCCCTCACAGGCCCAGCTACCCGGTTCTTCTGTCTCTGCTGTTTCTGCCTCCATTATTGTTGATCAAACTGCCTTGGCCACGGCACCTCCTGTCCTTTCCTTGCCCTCGCCATCTGTGGCAACAGTAACTGTTAGTACTCCTGCAATGCCTATTGCTTCAGCGTCTCTCTCTCCAGCTCTTACACCCACGACGCAGCCGACAATGGCGTTAGTGCCCACTCCCTCTGTTGTTACCCCCACTGTGTTTCTCTATTTCCTGAATTACTGAGTAATGGGACACCGGTACGCGGCCCTGAGGATAGAGAGATAGAGATTGAACGAAATTTAAAGAACATAAGGGGCAGACGTTGGTCCGATCTGATATGGGAGATGCAGGGAAACAGTTGCTGGCTAATCAGGCAGCGCAGTGGACTTGTAATCCCATTTGCAGTGTGGAAGACGTGTGAAGTGTGATGAAAGAGTATGAGTCTTTTGTAGAACAACATGCCTTTAAACACATGTCGGCTACTTTGATCAGTCTTTAGGAGCAGTATTTCAAGGGTGCAGTCATGCAGATGATATACGATATTAGGGGTCATGTGTGTAACTAATATGGAGCCTGTTCATGTCTTTGGTAATGTTACGACATTGGTTGCTTATCCGGGAAGTCTGCTGGGGGAAGACGCCCCACCCCGGTACATCAGCTTCCGATCCGGGATGTTCATCCTATCTATCATCCTAAGATACCTGAGCTAAGGGATCAGCATGGTCAAGTTACTAGGCCCAGAGTAGAGGCCCATTTACAAGAACAATAGGTTTATACTCCATGGAAAAGGAGTGAGGTTTTGTCTCTTAAGACTCAGTTACCTGACCCTAGGAAAAATCCTATTGCTTATTATAAGGAAGTGACTGAAGCAGCCTCTTCAACAGTAATGACACTTGCTGATATTGAAATGTTTTTTGGTCTCCTAGCTGTGGTCGATTTTTGGAGGCAAGTGCACACACAGGATCACGTTGCGGAATTGGGTGGTACCTGGGACCAAATTAAAGCATGGGATCAGGAACGGAAGCCAGGTGATAAGCCAGGGGGCAGAGATACTTGCTTTGCCCGGCCGTATCATTACGTATATGCATTCTCTTATTCCTCTGAGGAAGTTGATTGGGACAAGTTATAGGCTTGTCAACAGAAGAAAGATGAGATTTTTTCACTCGGTTTGAAGGTGTGTTTTTAAATTATAGAGGACAGGACTTGTCGATTGAAGGTGGTGTACAGCTGTTTGTTAATAGGTTTGTTTCCAATTTGATTCCTGAGATTGCGACCCGATTGCAAGCTTCCGAAAGCACCTGGTCCACCTCTTCACCTTCCGTTATTCTGAACATGGCACAGTATTATGAACATAGGGAAAATGAGGAAAGGAGAGGTCAGAAAAGAAGCATAGGGATTTGAAGACAAAGGTTTTGTTGCAGCAGGCTTCTAGGGGTAATGGTAGAGGACGTGGTGGTTTGGCCAGACAGCTTCCATGCACTAGCAGGTCCGTGAATACTGCGCCTTTAGGGGCAAATCAGTGTGCTAACTTTAAGGAGGGGGGACACTGGTGTAGTGAGTATCCGGTGCGGTTGCAGAAGGTCGCTGCCCCTAGAGGATGAGGTTCTCGTGGACGGGGTAGTGGAGCTGGTGGACAGGGCAGGGCTCAGAATGCAGTGACCTCTCAGGGTTGCTCAGATCAGAACTATTTTGATGAAGCTCGGAGTGGACAGTATTATCATGATGGTTATGATATGGATGAGGTGACAGGAATGTCTTACAGCTAGGACAGCCAGGGACAGAGTGAGGGGCCAGTTCTGATACCTGTAGATCAAAGCGGTCCGTATGTTGGTGCAGATGTTCATGGTTCGGCTCCGGAGTTTTTGGTGGATACAGGTGCTACAAACTGCTCTATTTCTCATTCCTTGGCCCCTGGGGTCGATCTGTCTGGCCATAATAATGTTTCGGTAGGTTTTTCTGGTGTACCAGTTGTGAGCACCATAGCAAAACCCCTTGCGTTGACTAATGTTCCTTTCACAGTGGATTCGCCATTCTTGTTGATGTCCAATTGTGGAGAGAATTTGATGGAGTTGAACTTGTTGAAGAAATTGCATGCTACGTTTTATTGCTCCCCAGCAGGAGTCTATATAACGATGGGTCCTGATGTGGTGTGTGCTAAGCAGTGTCTATCCAAAGATGCGCCCCCTCCCTGTTGAATTTAAAGTTGTGCCATCCACACTGTGAGCAATGGGCAACACAGGTGTGGGTTTGTTGCAGATATCGCCTGTTTCGATACGTGTCAAGGAAGGTGCTACTTTACCCCGTATCCCTTAGTATAAAATACTGAAGGCAGGTGAGCAAGCTTTGATACAAATTGTGCAGGATTAGATTGAGAAAGGAGTGATTGAGGAGTCGACTGCTAATGTTTGCGACAGCCCTATTCTGCACATTCTAAAAACGGACACCTTTGGGTCCCTCTGAGTTTCAAGAAGATGTTTATCGCTTTGACATTGACTTGCGTGAAGTTAATAAAATAGAGATTCCCCAGTTTCCGGTGGTCCCTGACATTGTGACTCTCTTGACAATAATTCCTTCTTCTGCTAAATTATTTTCTGTCATTGACTTGAAAAATGCATTCTTCAGTATTCCCATTCACCCTGTTAACAGATATCTGTTCGGGTTCACCCTGGCTGGTAGAGGTTTTAGATTCTGTCGCGCTCCTCAAGGCTATACAAAGAATCCGAGTATCTATAGTCAGGCATTGAAAAGTCAGCTGGATTCCTTGTTGCTCCCTACAGGTACTGTACTGCTTTAATGTGTCGATGACTTGCTCATCTCCTCGGATACAGAACAAGGTTGCAGAGAAAGTACAGTTAAATTGCTGCTACATTTAGCTTCGGAAATCCATATGGTATGGATTTCTGAATTTCAGTATTGTCTATAGGAGGTCACCTACTTAGGCCACCTACTGTCGAAGGAGGGTAGGAGATTGACCCATGAGCACATCAGTACCATTGTTAAAATGCCCATTCTGCAAACTCAGAAAGATGTGCGCGCTTTCATAGGTATCACTTCCTATTGCAGGCAGTGGATACCTGGCTATTCGCTGCTTATTAAGCCCCTGCTTGCGATAACACTAAAAGATGTGCATGAACCCCTGCCTTGGATGCCAGGGCGTCAGCAGTCTTTTGCGCAATTAAAAACTGTGCTTTGCTCAGCCACAGTGATTGGTACCCCTAACGACGCAAAATGCTTCGTATTGTATATCCATGAAATGGGTGGTTGTGCGCTTTCTGTTTCAACACAAAAATTCGGGGATAAGCAACGAACCTGTGCTTATTTCTCTGCTGTGCTTGACCCTGTCGCACAAGCCCTACCGAGCTGTTTAACAGCGGTCAAGGCTGTGGCTGTCTCAATAAGACAATCGGCTGGACTCGAACTTGATACTGACCTCACAGTTATGGTACACCATGCTGTGGATATACTTTTGAATGAGACAAGGACACAGCACCTCACCAGTACACGTCTGACAGGTTACAAGCCAACACTCTTTGCAAAGCAAATTACAATCAAATGCTGTGATACTCTAAATTCAGCCACGTTACTGCCCCTCCCTTCTGAGAATGAGGAAATCGACATACATGATTGTATCTTCCGGACAGAAGAAGAGACGAAAGGACAGGTAGACTTGACTGATGTTCACTTATCTGATCCTCAAGGAGAACTATATGTTGATGGCTCTTGCTTTAAGTTACCAGATGGCACTACAACTGCTGTGTACACCATTACTACACTGCGTACTGTAGTTGAGACATCACTTGTTCCCTATCAGTCAGCCCAAGCTGCAGAGCTTGTCGCCCTTATTCGAGCCTGTGAAATGAGTGAGGAACTAGCAGTCAATATTTATACTGTCAGTTAGTACGCCTTTGGAGTTGCCCATAATTTTGGGCGGCTCATGGCACTGTACTTATGTTAAGTTAGCTTTCCCTGCACCATTTTATGTTTAGCTGCCATTTTGAATCATGTTGTCAACTGCTTATTCCCTCCTTGAGAAGCAGGCAGTGGAAAGTTACCATTTCTCCAAGGTTAGGCCTTGCTCTGCTAATGAATACACTGTTCTCATAACGCATACCTTTCCCATAGATAGAGGCTTTGTCTCACTAGTTTAGCAGTAGGCACGGACAGAATGACCGTGTGTGACGATGAAGCATGGCCCATGGAGGTGGATACACAGGGGACGGGATGCTTTCCTGCTCACCTTTCTACCGGTCCATTCTTTTTTCACAGAATGTGCCGCCGGAACACTGTCTCTTTAATCCTGTGTCTGTTCCGGGTCACGTGAGCGGGTCAGGTGACTTGCAAATATTGAAAAAGGAAGAAACCAAAGAAGGGTTCTTCTTGTTTGGAGTACTGGAAGAGTAGAACCGAGGATTCGAGGAAGACTGCCGCCATGTTCAGACCTTCGTCGTGAGGCCCCAGCTGGGAGAACGGAGAACCACTTCGGGATATGAGGATCCACACCGGGAAGAAGGAACTCGACGCTCGGGAAACGAAGGAGGGGGAGCGACAGACGGGACGCCGGACCCCATCCGGGAACACGAGGATGCCCGCTACGGCCCAGGAGGGTTGTGGCTTAACAAGGTACGGGGACGCCGTTGGACGGTCTGGGGCCAGAAGGGTGAGAACCGTAAGGGAGGCGGTGTAATAAGGACAGGAGACTGAAGGTCTCCTCTACGCCCAGAGCGCTTTTTGCTTCTAGCGAGACTGTATCACTGGTGTGGGTACCAGGTGTTACCCCCAGACACTCCCCCCTGCTTCCCGCGCACAGATATCAAGATAAGGATATTACTCTCACTAGGTGTTTTCTTTTTGTTTTCTTCTCCACCCCATGCTCCACCGGGTATCAACAAGTAAATACACCAAAGCCTGACGAAAGAAGAAGGCAGAAGACCAACCCCCCTATCCTCAAAGGACAGAGAGTAAAAGAAGTCCGGAAAATGGCCTACAACACTCATAATTCTTTGTTTCAATTTGTAAATAAAACTCCCATAACTGTTGTGTTCTGGTCTGCTTCTCCACTGCGCCACACGTGATGTCAGAAGTGGGATCTTGTACGCCTCCACCTATTAGTCATGGAAAACTTAATTTAGCAGCTGATTCGGGGACAAGAAAAATTGGAATGGGCGGTCGAGAAACAGATGAACTCCATCCAAGCAGACAGGGCATTATTGAAAAACAGTATGGCGAATCAGGCACAACAAATGCTGAAAGTAGCTGACGATCGTTTGGAACTAACCACGCAGCTACAAATCAGCGCAGGGAATGGCCCAAATGTATCATTGCAGAAATACGTGTCGGGTGAGGACCCTGACACTTTCTTATTAAATTCGAAAGGGCTGCTCGAGCGTTTGGTTGGCCCAAAGCTAAGTGGCCATTCTTTTTGCCCCCCCTCCTTACCGGAGAAGCCCAGGCGGCCTATCAGTTCGCTAACCCTAATGGCCACACACCCTACCAGGAAATATAAGAGATTATCCTAGACCACATGGGCATGGATGCAGAGACATATAGGGTTCGCTTCAGAAAGGAGCGGGGCTCCTCTACGGACAATCCGAAAACCCTGTACTTTAAATTGAAACCACAGACCCATACCAAGGAAGAAATCATGTCCATTAAATATATTTAGAGCAGTTCATTGAGGCCCTGTCCTTCCCCATCCAGCGGTGGCTTAAGCAGCACAACAATCTAGCAGCCGAACAAGCAGTAGAGATGGCTACTTCATTTTATAGGGCCCAACCACGTACTTTACCCTGGGACACCGAGAAGGCCACACGTTCAACTGGACCTTCTGTGAAACAAGAAAGAAAACCTGTGAAACCCAACCCAGAGATACCGAAACCCCAAGAGTTCTGCCCTGATGCACCTCCCCTAAAAAACCCACAATGTTTTGAGTGTGGGGATTGGGGTCATATTGCCCGGAACTGTTCACGGAAAAAACCCCAAGAAGAACCAATGGATATTGGTTGCATACCACGCTCCATATTGTACAAGACAGAATTCGGACATAGTTTTAATGTAAGTCTAACAGTACAGGGAAGGCAGTTGAGGGCTCTCCTCGATTCTGGTTGCAGACAATCTGTGGGCCTACAGTTGGTTATTCTACCTAGAACGATACTGACAGGGGAGACTGTACCTATTAGATGTGTACATAGTGATACCCGTGTCTATCCCCTAGTAAAACTCCCAATATCCTTACCGGATGAACAAACGCTAGAAGCCAAGCTTGGCGTTGTGCCCTCCCTTCCGGAACAGATGATCATAGGTCACAATATCCCGTCCTTCCTTCTCATGCTAAAGGATAAGTTACAGTTCCTAAAGCCCCAAGACCAGGCACACCAGTACATCTTAACCCAGGCCACCTGGATTTCAGACAGAGGGTTTATGTACACTCAGAGAAACGATCCAACCCTCCAACCAGCTTGAGACCATGCCCATCAGTCCACCCTTCAGGCTACTCCCACTTACCCTTTGTTTCAGATTAAGAACAAATTACTATACAGGGTCAGAAGACAGGGAGATACGCCGCAGTTGGTGGTACCTCAGGCCTTTTGGGACCAGGTCCTTTTCTTTGCACACTTGCATCAGTTGGCAAGTCACAGAGAGGCACAAAAGACCCTGCAGATGTTGTTACAGCACTTCTACTGGCCAGGATATTTTCCCATGCCACCCGTTTCTGTCAGGAATACGAAGTGTGCCCGAAGAAAAACCTGTATAAACCTCCAGCCGTCCCTCTACAACCACTCCCAGTTGTGGGTATCCAGTTTGAAAGGATAGGCATGGATCTCATTGGTCCTCTCCCGCGAACCAAGAAAGGACATTTGTATGCCTTGGTCGTGGTGGATTATACCACACGTTATCCAGAGGCCTTCCCTTTACGTACCCCACAACTCGGAACATCACTGAGAAGTTGCTTGAACTGTTTTCCTGGGTGGGTTTTCCCCATGAGATACTTACTGAGCAGGGGACCCCTTTTGTTTCGAAATTGATGAAGGAGACCTGTAAAACACTAGAAATATCACACATTAAAACCTCTGTTTACCATCCACAGGTGGATGGCTTATGTGAACGCTACAACGTCACCTTAAAATTGACCTTAAAAAAACTGTTGACCGTAGAGGGCAGAGAATGGACATGTTGCTCCCTCTAGCTCTGTAAGTCATGCGAAGTCAAACCCAAACTAGTCTCTGATGTTCTCCTTTTAAGCTTATTCATGGAAGAGAAATTATTAGAAATCACCAAAGAGGTCTGGGAAAATGAAAAGGAGGAAGAGACCAGGCCCTTTCTTGACCACACTAATAGCCTTTACACTCGACTACATAATTGAGGGAGTTTGCAGATACCAATCTAGGAAAGGCCCAGGTAAAACAACAGTTGCTCTATAACAGGGAGAAAAAGTGGTGACACCTAGCTGTAGGAGACTGGATGTTAGTTCACATGCCGTCCGCACTAACAAAGACAAGAGCTGTGTGACAAGGACCATACAAAGTTGTACAAAAAGTAGGTTTGACCTCGTATGGAATACAGATCAGTCCTAACAACACACAGCTGGATCACATAAACCTACTTAAAAAGTGGCTTGGTCCCCCTCCCAAAGATGTACACACAAATGATCAAGTGACATACTCGGACACCATTTTACAACAACTAGTCGTAAACCCAGAGTTGTCTGATGAACAGGAAAAATCGCTAAAAGAGACCCTCAACTCCTTTGCCCACCTATTTTCCGACCTCCCAGGACGGACTCCTCTGGCTGAACATTCCATTCATACCCTGCCAGGGAAGATCGTGAAACAAAAACTGTACCGCATACCTGCTGCTCGCCATAGAAGCCATAAAACAGGAGGTGGAAAGCATGCTTGCTCTGGGTGTCATAAAACTGTCCCAAAGGGAGTGCTCCTCTCCTTTTGTCCTAGTCCCGAAACCTCGCGGATCTGTCCATTTCTGTATTGATTTTAGAGCAGTCAACTCCATTTCCAAGTGTGGCGCTTATCCCATTCCCCATGATGATGAGTTGATTGAAAATCTAGGTGAGGCTCAGTTCATCACAACCCTTGACCTTACCAAAGGCTATTGGCAGGTGCCCCTTAACCCAGAAGATCAAGAAAAGACAGCCTTTTCTACACCAACAGGCTTATATGAATTCAGTCTTGCCTTTCGGTTTACTCGGCGCACCTGCCACCTTTCAAATGCTCATGAAAAGGGTATTGTGAAAACATCAGGACTACTCTTCTACATACCTCGATGACATAGTCATCTATAGTCCCACTTGGGAAATACACCTCCAACATTGTAGTCAGGTCCTACAGGCCCTTCAGTCCGCAGGACTACACATCAATGCAATCAAGGGCATGTTTCGGGAAGGTGAAATACCTAGGGTTCCTTCTTGGACATGGACTGATCGAACCACAGACCGAAAAGATAAAAGCAATAGCAGAGGCCCCTTTTCCATCTACAAAAAAAGAAGTCATGGCGTTTTTGGGCCTCCTTGGCTATTACAGACGTTTTATACAACAGTATTCAGAACTGGCCACCCCCCTTACAGATTTGCTTCAAAACCATGTTACGCCCAAAGACCTTCAACATCCACCACCAGAAGCAAAGAAAGCTTTTCTAGATTTAAAAGCTGCATTAACTTCAGCCCCGATATTGCGCTCATAGGACTTTTCCAGACCCTTCATCTTACACACAGATGTCTCTGACCATGGACTAGGGACGGTCCTCTAAAAGACTTCTCCCGACGGTATAGAACACCTAATCCTCTTTATCAGTCGCAAGCTCTTCCCTAGAGAACAGAGATACCCAATTATAGAGAAAGAGTGTCCTGCGATTAAGTGGGCAGCGGACAAACTGAGATACTATCTGGAGGGTGTCCACTTTCTTCTATACACTGACCATGCCCCACTGCTCTGGATGAGCCGCAACAAGGGGAGCAGCTTATGTATCTTCTGCTGGCTCCTTTCCCTTCAGCCCTTCTCTTTTGAAGTTATCCACCGCAAAGGTACGGACAATGGGAACACAATCGCACTTCCTTTCCCATCTCCCACTGTTCCCCAAACGTGAACAGACTGGTGTGAGATGACGAAGCACAGCCCACGGAGGCAGATACACAGGGGACGGATTGCTTTCCTGCTCACCTTTCTCCCTGTCCCTTTCTTTATTCACAGAATGTGCCGCCGGGACACTGTCTCTTTAATCCTGTGTCTGTCCCGGGTCACGTGAGCGGGTCCGGTGACTTGCCCGGATTGAAAAAGAAAGAAACCACAGAAGGGTTGTTTTCGTTTTGAGAACCGAGGATTTGAGGAAGACTGCCGCCATGTTCAGACCTTCGTCATGAGGCCCAAGCTGGGAGAACGGAGAACCACTTTGGGAGAGGATCCACACCAGGAAGAAGGAACTCGGCACTCGGGAACCAAAGCAGGAGGAGCGACAGACGGGACGCCGGACCCCATCCGGCAACACAAGGAATCCCGCCAGGGCCCAGGAGAGTTGTGGCTTAACAAGGTACGGTGATGCCTTGGGGTGGTCTGGTGCCACACGGGTGAGAACCGTAATAAGGACAGGAGACTGAAGGACTCCTCTACGCCCAGAGCTCTTTTTGCTTCTAGTGCGACTGTATCACTGGAGAGGGTACCGGGTGTTACCCCCTGACACTCCCCCCTGCTTCCCGCGCACAGATATCAAGATAAGGACATTATCCTTCCCGGGTGTTTTCTTTTTGTTTTCTTCTGCCCCCCCATGCTTCACTGGGTATGAACTAGTAAATACACCAAAGCCTAAAGAAAGAAGAAGGGAGAAGCCCAACCCCTCATATTCTCAAAGGGCAAAGAGTAAAAGAAGACCGGAAACTGGCCTAAAACTCCCATAATTCTTTGTTTCAATTTGTAAATAAAACTCCCTAAAAGAAAAACTTAACTGTTGTGTCCTTGTCTGCCTTTCCACCGTGCCACACGCTGGCATAGAGATAATGTGTGCCCGGCCTCGGAGTCGAAATTCATCCTACTAAACTTCTTTGTTTTAGCTGCACCTGCTAGTAAAATTCCATCATGGGCGGGACTTCCTTGATTCAGAAATGTACATAATTTATCTCTATGTTTGCTGAAGTCAATCCCTCTGCAGCAATTCCAGGGACCTGGTCAGACTGGACTCCGCTCGAGTGTACCTGAATGAATATACTTGGTTTGTATTCTCTACTGTCTGACGGACTCTTTATTTGTATGGAAGGCTGAAAGGTGGTCGCGAGTGACCCTGGTGACCCAAATCGGGTCACTTCCTTCACTCTCTTTGTGTTCCTTATCCTAGGTAGGGGTCTTGGTTCTTCCTCGGGTCCTCGCAGAGGTCGTCCCTCTGAGAAAGGGGAAAGCGGTCTTCAGTGAAGTTACCATTCCTTAGTTTAGTGGGGAATAGGAGTGAAGGGGGGGTTGCTTAACACCCAGTTACCATCACCAGTGTTGCTCTCAATATGCCAGGTTTATGCGGCTCGCCGTTGCTGCTAAGTAAAAACTCATGTGGCTTGCCGCACCAATTTATGCGTACGCCTGCCTCAACCCCCTCCTTTCTCAATGTCAGACGTCCAAGCTTCTTACGGACCCTTCCCTAATAGGCCTTTGAGCCGAGCACGTACCTTGGAGAGCAACGTTCCTCTGGGGACGTGGCGGGACACTTTGTGGTGCCGGATAGGGTCAGGCTCCCTCCTTGGCTCCGCAGCTGGAATCACCTGCACGCCGTCCGTACGCTGTTGTCTTTCTGGAATCTGGGACCTCTTTGCCCCACGGAAACATTGCCAGGGCTTCTCTTGTCATCCACCGGCGAGTGCACAACGTTGCCGCCTTCACAGTGAGAGAATCCGTATTTTGAGCTGGATGCCGTGTCCATAGGAATCCTGATTGGCTCATGTGATCTCGTCACTTGAGCTGTGGTGGAGTCCAGTAGGTCCAGTCTCTTAAAGGCACCCTCCAGTCCCTGAGCGGCCGACTCTACAGGAGATTGGAAACAGAGGAGAGGAGAGACGTAAGGGGGAACTTGTCGTCAGTGCCCTCTTCACTCTCGACTTGTCCAGTCACTTTGAGACAAAGCACTTTGGATTTATGAAAAGGATACTGGCAAGTCCTGTTAAGAGAACAGGACAGGGACAAAAATGCTTTCTCTACACCAGGGGACTAAATCAGCTCAAGGTGCTTCCCTTCAAGCTACACGGGGCACCAGCGACATTCCAAAGACTTATACATATAGTGCTACAACCCGTTGAGGCATTGGCAGCTGCTTACATAGATGACATAATCATCTATAGTTCCTCCTGGTAGCAACATCTGGACCACCTAACTAAAGTAATCCAAACCTTAGGTGAAAGTGGTCTAATCATTAATCCTGCAAAAAGTCATTTACCTGCGAAATCAGTGAACTACTTGGGGTATCTTCTAGGGGAGGGATACATTAAACCACAAGAAGAAAAAGGCCGCTATTTCTCAGATTCCTTTCCCTAAATCCAGAAAAGATCTAAGGGCCTTCTTGGGTATTTTGGGATACTACAGGAGGCTTATCCCAAACGTCTCATGCATAGCTGCCCCCTTAACTGATCACCTCAAAAAGAATGTACAAACAGAAAAACGTCTTCAACAGCCGTCCCGTATAGAGGTACGAGCCTTCCAATGATTAAAGCAGACCATTACCTCAAAGCCTTTCAAACTGAGCCCCAACTATAATAAACCGTTTTTATGACAAACCAATGTATCTGAAAGTGGACCTGGGGCTGTTCTATCCCAGAAAGATTACCAAAACCCAGAAAGACCTATCATGTATATCAGCCGCAAGCTCTTTCCCTGAGAAACTAAATATGCTGTCAAAGAGAAAGAAGTGTTAGCCATTAAATGGGACATTGAGTCACTGAGATACTACCTGGAGGGTAGAGAGTTAATGCTGTACACTGATCATGCCCCTTTAGAATGGCTATCATGAAACAAAGGTGGCCACAACAGAATACTACAATGGTTCTTAACAGTACAACTTTCCAATTCACCACTCTACCTAGAAAAGGAAAAGAACAAGCAAATGCTCATTACCTGTCCAGGTACCCCCAGGAATTTTTTTCTTGCAGACAAGAAATGTAGGGGAGGGGGGTGTCATGAAACACCCAAGACCCCAACACAAAACCCTGACTCACCTCCCGACTCTCCGTGATGGTCTCCATTTCTTCTAGTTCCCGATGACGTCAACAGGAGCTGGAACTAAGAGTAGAAATTAAAAACGGACTCCCATTCATACACACAGGTAGAGAGTGGGAGCGTGAAGCGGACGAACCATTCAACAACATGAGAAGGAGGCGGGGGAGAATAGGAACCGGAAAAAGAGAAAAAAAGACAAGGCCTGCGGGGTGAAAGACACCAAGGAGAAGGAACCGACCCAGGAGCCAGGAGAAATACCCGGAAAGATCAAAGGAACCAACCTGCCCGAACCACCGGGAAGCAACGCCGAAGCCAAGGGAAGTCCAGACGATTGGTATGAGAAGTGGTAGTCACCCAGAGAGGACGCGCAAGAACCACCGTAACTCAGGAGAGTTGCGGCAGAGGTGCTACGTGGCGCAGGAAAGGGGGAAGTGGGGAGACTGGGAGGAAGGCTGGGGACTAGAGAGTGTTAACCCTTTATCACTGTACTTTTTGTTTTCTTTCCTTCTTTTTTTTCCTTTGGAGTTTGTTTTTCTATTATTATTCTATTTTCTCCTCCTGCTGACCTCACTATCTGGACTGTCGGAGAGAGAGAGAGAGAGAGAGACAGACAAGCAGGCTGCATGCTTTAAACACACCCCTCATCTCTTCACAGAGGGCCAGAATTGCATGATGGTGCCTCATCTCCCATAAAAAGTGTCAAGGAGAAAAGGATATCCAGATGACAGAAATTAGGTTCCAAAAGACAGGAACAGAGAAATAGAAACCGGGGAAAACAAATGGCTGATTGTTTTATATACTGCTATTCGCACCATTAGTCCTACCATAGTATGGTGAAGGTTTCTGCTCAAACCATCTGTGGGGAAAAACCCTTGTACTTACCGGCCCTTTTTTGTTGTTCTACTCCTCTCCTCAAGCCTCCCAAGGCCCCCTCTGGAGAACTGGAACACCTAGAAGAGGAAGAAGAGCAAAGTGAAAAGGAGTCCATAAATGTCCACCTTAATTTGTCAGCTAGAATAAACATACATCAATATTACACCTAGACGGCCTCCTCGCTTCTGTTTCCGCCCATCCCTCCCAGATGGTATACCTCCAAAATAAATTACCTAAGTGGCATGTGGACAAATAACTGGAGTCTCTTAACTCATGGCAGAGCAGGGACAGATAGAACACTCAGGAAAACACAATGCATCATTGTCCTCAGTGCTTAATTTGTAAAAACGATGGGCCAGGGCCCTCGTCAGGAGGCCACTTCTGCTTGCAACACCCACAGCCCCTGCCAGCGCAGCAAATGACAGCATCTACCCAACTACGAAGCACCACAGAACTGCACATTAGACAATGCAGCCTATTCCAGGCCCCCAAAGCTATAAGAATGTCTTACACTGCAGGAATTAGTCATTTTGAAAGTATAATGCACGTTTAACAACCGTTACTATGTTCATCTCTAAATTACAAAAATAGTGCCACCATGTGGCAGACTATTATACGTGCCAGAGTTGACAGTTAACTTCCGGTGCTAAGCACTGGGTCAAATTAAGCATTGATTGCCACGTACCGGCTCTTTTGATGGGGGTCTGACTTTATCAACTTGATATCACCACGTTGACAGGATCTAATCTGTCCGGGCCATCCTTAGGTTGTTACCTCACTTCTTATCATCCCAGACTTCGGTCTTTAGTCCTGGGATTTTATGTGTAGCTTGTTGTGTTCAGGGTGTTTGTAGTGTTCGTTTACTCTCTTTAAACTAATTAGACTTACAGGAGGACCTGATAGCATGACAGAACCTGCTTCTGGTAGTTCAAATTGGTTAAACAGATTTTCCCCTTTATGAATAGTAGTTAGATGTGCCTGTTATTCTAGCATTAGTGCTGGACTACGGGAATGCTTGCTACCTACCTATAGCAGAACAGTCCCTAAAACAGCTCCACATAATATAAAATGCAGCCTAACATTTTTTAACTGACAGTCCACCTTTTCAGTAGGCATATGCAAATTTGTAATTATGCCGGAGTAATTTCGGTGATTTCATGTTACTTTTTTTACGTGAAATTTCTGCCAATTAGGCAATTACGTCAGTTTGCATATTTATGAGTAATTTGGCAAAAAAATCCTACTGCAGGAGCACAAGAATAATTAATTTAGTAAGCAGCTGCTGCTGTTCTCTGGATACTAATCATCAATAAAACTGTACCAAGGCCTTTGGTGACAGAGCCTTCTAAGTAATAGCCATACCAGGGAAACAGCTTTTACAACACAGCATTTGCCACACAATGCCTTTGCCACGCCTCCTTTACTACGCAATACCTTGCTATGCATTGCCTTTACCACACAGGTCTTTACCACGCATACGCCTTTACCACAAATGCCTTTACAACAAAATGGTAATTATATATCAGGTAAGTGTATACAGTTTGTCTATAAAATCATGGAAATTCAGCAGTTATAGTTCTCTGAAGTAACTATAACTTGTGCCCTAAGGTAACTATGACTCGCACCCTCGTGATATCATTGTAACATTTGTTATAAAATTATTGATGAGAAAACTGTGCATGGTGGGGGCGTGGGTTATAGTTACCTTAGGGTACGAGTTATAGTTACTTAACTATAACTGCTGAATTTGTATGGTTTTGTGTGTGTAAAATCTGAACCTAACTATAACTTCGTTATAACTTTTGCTTTTTTAGTGAATATATATATATATATATATAAATATATATATACCATTAATTTATTTTCTTTGTATTTTGCACCTTATATACTTTGGATGAGTTTGTTGAAGGCTTGTTAAAATAAAAATCAACTTATATATGTATATAGGGGTTTCCCTTACCTGATATATACTTACCATGTTGTTATGGCATGCGTGGTATAGACTTGCGTGGTAAAGGCATTGCATGGTAAAGGCATTGCGTTCTAAAGACTGCATGTTAAAGGCAATGCGTGGTAAACTTTGCATGGTAAAGGCATTGTGTTGCAAATACTGTGGGTTAAAGGCATGCGTGGTAAACACATACATTCAGGGGCAGCTCCTCCCTAATGGCAGTGAAGCGTTGCCCCACAGCCCGCACCAGCAGACGATAAAAAAAAACGTAGCATTTTATTTATGCTGGCTGAACCATGCAATACAATACAATAAGTATAGGCCGGGAATGGCAGGAGGAGGAGTAGTGTGCACTTATAAGTGCGCATGTGTGTTTGGCCGACCAGCCTAGACCGACCAAACAAACATGCACACTTATGTTTCTCCAACCTGGCTGTGTTACACAGCCGGGCTGGAGAAAAGCCACAGACTACAATGCACCATCTGAGCTGCAAACAAGTGTGCTCAGACCTATCCTGGCATTGCTCTCATGCTATGAGAGTAGTGTCTGGATTGGGTGTGGAGCCTGTGCCCTGAGGGCCCATTTCTTCCAGCCTGACGAGAGGAGCAACGATGGCTGGCATCAGCAGGACTGGAGCAGCTGGTAAGTTTCCTTTATTTGTTTTTACTTCTATTTGGTTTCTTCCCGCCTCCCAAACCCCTCGCCCTCTCCACCTGCGGTCGTCCTACCACTTTAGATATGTAGTGGCCGCCACTGCATGCGTTGTTCCATGGTACATCCGCCACAAAAAAATAGAACAGGGTCCTTAGTGAAATTCTTTTGATTACTCTACTCAACTGCTTGCTTTTGTAAGGCACTGAAAACCTACACTTTTCACTAGTTTGATTTCTTACGTGCTTTTTTATCTGTACTGTTAAGAAGCTCCAGCATATGTGTGATTGATAAATATTAAATACATTATACTTACCTGTTGCTTAAAGGCGCTATATTACGACGACAGAGTAGAGGTCATCTTTAGACATAGGTCCATTGTGTCTGGTGTTTTCTCCAGACCCCTGAGACAGCAGGTTTCCCGATTACATAGGTAAGAAATAATATATACAATACAGGTCCTTGGTTTGTAATTGGAGGAACAAGACTACAAGTACCAGAATCCAAAGTGAAACACATGGACTGGATAAGCTATTGGCACGAGCACCACAGAGGATTGGGGACTGAAATTAGAGCGTTGGCAGGAGTACGTACAAGGCATCGCCTCCGACCTCCCAAACTTTTCCACCTGGAGAAGGTCGCGCGAGAGAGAGCGTAAAATAATGAACCCCACCTCGCCCAGCGCCAGCAAGTCAACATTGCGGCCGCGAGCGCAGCAAATTGCTGTGATTAATAATAAATTAGGACAGATTGGGCCGCGACGGCCATGCTAATCTATGCAAATAGGGGGCCGGGCCTGGGCAAACATCGAAGCCTTCGAGCGCGGGGATGGCAGGGCTGCTCCCGTGGGTGCCGCGGCCGAGTGTACGCTGGCATTAATTTTAATGGGGCGGCGGGCGCATTAAATTACCGTGCGCTTAGCGGAGCAGGGCCTTGTCACAGCCGAGGGCCGGGGCGAGCCTCCCGGGCCCGCGTGCGAGAGGAGGGGCCGGGAAGGAGCCGTGCTGCTGCCGTTCCCTTTGAGCGCTGCCGGGCACTCGGCGCGTGTTTGGTGCACTCCACGTACTCGAGTCGACTTTGCACGTGCGCTGGCGTCGGGCGAGAGCTTGGGGCCTCGATTTACTGTGCAGGTGCCGGGCGTGTTTGGTGCACAAGTAACCGACGCTGCACGTGCACCGGTGCCGCACTACACATGCACAGGGCGCGTGTTCGGTGCTTTTCAAGGACTCTAGGCTTCACGTGCACCGGTGTCGGACATGACTTTGGTGCAGTGCAAGTACTCGATGATGCACGTGCACCCGATGCCGCGCACGTACTCGTTGAATGCACCAGCACGATCCTGCAGGTGCATGTCCTGTGGTGCAGTGCAAGCACTCCATGCTGCGCGTTGCGCGGCACCGGGCACGAACTCGACGTAGTTAGTCCAAGTTCTCAGTGGTGCATATGCACTCGATGAGCGGGATATATTCGGTGCAGTTTAAAATAAATACTCGATGTGCCGCATGCATTCCGTGTCTGGCAAATTGGCACAACTTGAAACGTACTTTGTGCTGTGTATGTGCTTAGTCTGTGCTAGGCATGTAATCTGTGACGTGCAAACACGCATGGCCTTCTAGGGTGACAACGATAGGGGATTTATTTGGGGACAAAATGTTACTCACGCATACTGATTTCGAAAGTGAACCGGGTGTGACGGAGATACTGTTCATGACCCATGTGAGTCTGTTGCGGTACGTCAAAAAATACTGGGCGCCTAACAGGGTTGAACCAAACATACACAAACTAGCCCACCTTATGTACGGGGGAAGGGTCTTAACACAGTGGTTCTATCGAGGTATTCGCACACACCGTCCAACTCCCCTCACTGTAATAGGTGTCGATTGGGAACGGGACATCAATAGATTGCTATCAGACAAGGAATAGGCAACAAAATTGGAATACCCAAAACTAACCTCCCGTAATACCTGCTTCAAATTCATTCAGTACATGATTACGCAGAGAGCGTACCTAACCCCGCATGCACTACATGCCATCTTCCCTGCCATTCTATCACACTGCCCTAGATGCCCTGACCGAGATGCAGATTTATTACATATGTTCTGGGCCTGCCCCAACCTGGGACGATACTGGGGTGGAATCAGTGCTTTAAATGGGCCGGTACTCACCGGTACTTAGTACCGGCACTTTCGATTTTTTTTTGCCATCAGTTCCGGCACTGCTCTAGCCAGGGAGAGTACCGGTACCCTGATCCATGGACGGCACAGGTTACTTTTCTCCTCCAGTCCAGGGCAGAGAGTGCTCTGCTTCCGAGGAGCTTGTAATTAACTCGGCTGACATTTGCAGAGTTGCTGGTAAAGATTCCAGCAGCGCCCATTTGAAAGGCCCAAAGCTGCAGGGGGTTGACAGGGCTTATGTGACGCTGTCCCTAACAGGACAGGGTCTCTAGACAGACCCTGCACTGTCAATCAGGTGCGCAGCGACCATTTAGGGGAAAGTGTTATCATGACTTTCATTTTGTGTAATGAGTTAATCTGTATTTTTTTTTACCATAAAAGCATTTCTCATGTGTTTTAATATGTGCTGCAACTGGTACAGAAGTCATTATGTATGATTATATTTAGGCCTTAGCCCGGACCCTAGCCCCGCCCACTTGCCACACCTCTATTTTAATGAGTACCTGCACTTCTTTTTCCCCATTTAAAGCACTGGGTGGAATAGCCACTATTTTAAAAGAGGTAGTAGGGGACCCAGGATGGCGCAAAGTCGAAGCATGTATACTGGGGCTATACAGGTGACGTAAAGTACAAGTGAGATTTGCAGATCTGGCTTTACTCCTTGCCAAACGAGGTATAGATGGAAATCCCCATTGCCTCCTATACTACTTAGTTGGAAGGAGGAGGTGGAAAGGTGACGTCTGGCGGAGAGTGTGGTGATCCGTAGAGAGGAGAAAAGAGGCCCAAGAAAGGACCAAATCGCAATGAGCTCAGATCAGATCGCACTATAGGACTCCAAATAAGGTGTTGTATTCCATTATCTAGCCCCTACACAAAGAATAGACATTACTATTGCACCCTAGATTAGGTAACTGTCAGGTCCAATGCTCCCATTATTCCCAATTACCCCCCCCCCCCCCATATATAAAGATTTTTCCTACGTAGGATTTGCTTCAACTCTTTTAGTGTGTGTACTCTAGATCCCAGACATGCTTTTATCATTCAGAACTTCCAATACTTTGTGACGGCTCATCAGCAGGGGTGGGGAGTTAATAAAATGTATATCAATGATTCGTTATTTGTCCAGGACAACAGTATAATTATTATAAACACGACTGGAAGTGATGTTATGTTAGGATGACAACTGTAATGTTGGATACCAAGAAGGTGAGACTGCTTCTGTGGTACACCGCTGAGATATGATATGATTGTTAAGTTATGTTTGTACGCGATTTGTCATCGCCATGTATATGTATATGATCCTGCTAGTAGAAATGGATCTTCGATCCTTGCTTTCCTCTGTACTATTATTGGAGAAAATGAATAAAGTTTGTTTAAAAAAACAAAAAACACGCATGGCTATAATTCGAGTAGGCGGAAACACTGGTTTGCGCCGGATTTTGATGTTCCGCCGATTACTGGATGAACGCTAATAGCGTCCTTTTAATCCTCAATTTTCTGCAGTTTCTGCTTGAAGGATATTGCAGCAAGGTCAAGTGACGTGTAGGGCAGTGGTAAAGCCATGTGCAAAAACAGTCAAAAATAACACTTTTGGGAGCAGTTTCCCGCTGTTCCCACAAATATGATTGTGGAAAAACTAAACTGATGCCAGGGGCGCAGCTTCCGTAGGCGCAGCAGGTGAGGTGTCACTGGGGCCCACAGAGCCCTCTCTATGGCTGATTTTAATCATTAAAACAGCAACCAGTGGTACATTTCCGTCCCCACACCAGGGCTCATGACACTCTGGCTTCATTACTGCCCAATACCCTGCAGAACAGCTTTGAACTGAGTATAATTGCCCCCGTTATTCCACATAACTTGGAGCGTGGCCCTCACACTTGTTACAGGCATGCATGTTGTGTGACAGAGGTAATTTTTAGTTGTGCGTATAGTCTGAGCCAGGCATTATTTCTGTCTGGGCATGTTAAGCCCATGTGCTGTGTCAGGCTTACACTTGGTACCTCATGTCTGGCATATCCTTGGTGCCTGCGCGTTCTCTGTGCTGGGAGCGTGCCCAAATGCTAGCTAGGCATGTACTCTGGGCCAGCGAAACAGTTGGTACATAGTATATCCTAGAACCACATGATTTTAACCTCTTCTCACTTGACATGTACTATTGAGCAGGGCTTTAAGTGGGTTGGGTCCTGCTGGTGGTCAGCACTGGCGTTCTAAAAAGCAGCTGCTGAGAAGGTCCCTATCGGGCTCTCCATGTTTGGCCTCCGGGTGAAAAAAATGTTAACTCTGCAGCAGTACCACTGTTTACTGCCTTTGAGGTAACTGTAAAAGAGATTTGCTATAGTCTCATCACTTCAGAACACAAACATTTTCAGTAGTCTATACAAGGAAGCCATAGTTGTTGAATATTTATCTTACACAACTAACAACTACTGCTGGTTGCCTGGAGGTGACTGCAGACGAACGGAGGCAGATTGGGAGCAGAAGGAGGGCGCAGCTGTAGCGGGACCTCGCCGCCGCCGCCAAACACACCTTCAGCGGCAGCGGAGCGGGAGGACCACAGCCCCCAGAATCCCAGGCGAAACAGACACGCCCACCGACACGAGAGCTTTAGCGCCTGGAGGCGCATTTAACAGCGGCGCTTCCCCGGCAGAGCGGGGAACTCACCGGATATTCCTGCTGGTTGCCTGGAGGCGACTGCAGACGAACGGAGGCAGATTGGGAGCAGAAGGAGGGCGCAGCTGTAGCGGGACCTCGCCGCCGCCGCCAAACACACCTTCAGCGGCAGCGGAGCGGGAGGACCACAGCCCCCAGAATCCCAGGCGAAACAGACACGCCCACCGACACGAGAGCTTTGGCGCCCGGAGGCGCATTTAACAGCGGCGCTTCCCCGGCAGAGCGGGGAACTCACCGGATATTCCTGCTGGTTGCCTGGAGGCGACTGCAGACGAACGGAGGCAGATTGGGAGCAGAAGGAGGGCGCAGCTGTAGCGGGACCTCGCCGCCGCCGCCAAACACACCTTCAGCGGCAGCGGAGCGGGAGGACCACAGCCCCCAGAATCTCAGGCGAAACAGACACGCCCACCGACACGAGAGCTTTGGCGCCCGGAGGCGCATTTAACAGCGGCGCTTCCCCCGCGTCGCGGGACGCGCGCGGGCGGCGCCGGGCTAAGCCCGGGCAAAGGGCGGGCCCTCTGTGGCCCTCAGAGGCACGAGGAGGACGGGACGGGGCCACCTCCTTTTATTCACCCATTCGTTACAACTTGAAGGTACTGTTCATTGGTCCACTGGCCATTCCTCATTTGGGAACTGTGGGTACTGCTATCATTTCCGGGACTATCTGCCTTATAACTATTATGTTTGCTATGTGTCATTGACACTTGTATCTGTAGTCCTGCGTAACAACCCAAACCGCAGAACAGGGGTTATTATCTGTCAGCATGTCCCCAAGAGGCACCCGCAGCAAAACTGCTGCCGCTGTGACTGGCCCCATTGACCTTTTTATTTCTAAGGCCAATGATGCCATCAATCAGGGCATAAACCTACTAGAACGCAGGGTATCACAAGACTTGGCGCATGCCAAACGTTCCTCGCTTGGCCTCATTGCTACCGCCACTACACCTGCACAAGCTATGCCTAATAACATCAGACCCCTACTTGATGTTTGTGCTGACATACACACCATTCCCAGCGAGGTTAACCTCTCAGCCTCAATTCCCCTGTTAGACACAGATACCGACACTAGCACAGACCTGGAAAAAACGCCTGACTTACTAATTAACCCCTCTCCCAAAGTAAAATCTGCTGATAACACCAGGCATGCTAGAGGTAGGCGAGAGGGGGCAGTTCAAAAACTGAAGTTACACGCACCCAAGCCCCGGGTAACTACGATCAGGAAATATGGTCGGGCACAAAGGAAACCTGGGAAAAATACCAACTTTGACCCTGACAATAATCATAACGCGACTAAGGTTACGGTAATATCCCAGAGGGATGATAGTGAAACTGTTCAGCAGGGCAGAACAACGAACACTAACGGAAATATAGACAAGGCATATGACCCCCTGTTGGAAAGACTGGGGGATTTATTAAGCATTTATCTATCCCCAATCGAAAATAGGCTTGCTCGATTAGAAAAACAGCTAGATGAATTGAGCAACCCTCTTAAGATTTTCCTAAAGGGAGGTCCTGCAACTAGTACAAAAAATAGTAACCCCACCAATATAGTAGGTCCCAAAACAACTATCTTACAAGTACCCCCAGTCGCCCCAAATAATGCAGATAAAGTCGTACCTGTTGCGCTGGCCAATGGCCCAATTACTAAACAAAAAACAGCAACACCACACACTAATAGCAAATCCACAGATAAAAGAAAGGATCCTGGCTCCAATACCACCGCGAATACCACACTCCCAACTGCGAGTACCACAGGTCACCCTTCAATTTCTACAAGCAATCCTATCTTGACCCAACCCATCCCAAAACCACCCAGACAAGTTCCGGCCCGCATTAATCTTCCTCCGGAATGCGGTGCATATGTATTAGTGTTAGTAAACGTTACTAAACTAAGAGAGGATCAGGATGAAAATCCCACATCACTCAAAAATAAAACCCTGCACTGGCTAATTACTAACTGCAATTACCCGATTGATGGTGCAAGGGAGATTATTAACACACAGCGGGTGGGTTGGATTGGACCACTTAGGAAAAAATTTGAGGGCGACTGTGTCATTATTAGTTTTAGAAAACCACATTGGGCAGAGAAAACATTAGCCAACGCCCCTTTACCATCGCCATGGGAATTTAACACCACGCTCCTTCCCTTAGGATATTTTTACCGACACCTGATACCCCCAGAACAAGCCACGGTTAACCTTCCCAACAATTTCCCCATTAACTCATACCAAGAGATGAATTTTGGTGCAAGGGTCAAATCACCCCTTTTTGCCCAAAACCAGAACCTAAATGCCGCCTTTTCCAACAACCCCAATTGGCATCCACAACCTCTAATGCCAATCCTTACCCCCAACCATCCGCAGCATTTTCAAGCCCCATCTATGCACCAGAGCAATCACAGGGATAGGTCTTACCCAATCCCTAACCCATTCCAGTTTGCACAGATGACACAAGTCAGGCCAATGTACAATATCCCAACTTTCAATCGGTTCGACTATCTATCATCATTAGACGAACAGGATTGACTGAGCACACCCCTTAATAATGAATTATGCAAGAATGCAAAAGCCTGTAACCAAGAGGATGCCACAATCATAAATTCACCTGCATCGCTCCATGCTAAAACAGTAGTTCCAGAAATCATATTGTCGGATAGCATTCCGGCCATTTCAAACGAACCAACTATCTATGATAATGGGAATATTAGGTGCACATTTATTAACCAGGGGTTCAAACACGGCCTATCAATCCTAAGCTGGAATGTCGCAGGTTTAGAATCTAAGCTCTCTGACCCTGCCTGGACCGAACTAATTAAGGACATAGACATACTCATGTTCCAAGAGACTTGGGCTGTTGATAACCTGTATATTGAAGGCTACCACTGTTTCAGCCTGACATCTCCAAAACCCAGTTTTGGCCGAGCGGTGGGTGGACTCTTCACGGGGATTAGAATTTTGGCAGGCGGTACAATTAATGTTTTGAAGTCAGACAACCTTGCTAATTCCAACATTCAAATTCTGGAATATAAATTGAAATCAAAGACCACAATTTATTTAATCAATTTTTACAACAATGATTTTAATGGTGTACCGAACAAAAATTTTGTTGCTTTATCCAAGGTTTTAAATATGATTGATTGTTCCTTGTCAGTAGATACTAAGACTAGTATTCTGATCGGGGGAGATTTTAATGTGAAACTTATAGATAACTATGGATCCACTAACTTTGATCACTGTAATGACCGCAGGGGTTTGGAACTGATTAGCATACTCTCTGATTTTAATCTTGTTGATATAATGAGTGTAGGGTATGATATGAATTTTCCCTATGCCCCTACGTTTAAGGGCAGGGATAACGGTTCAATTATCGATTACATTTTTACATCACCTGTGCTAACGGATTGTTTAATCAAATCTTCTGTGGTGCAAACGTCCTTCAGCGATCATAATCCTTTGTTTGCTATTTTTAACCTCGCACCCAGTCCGATTTTTATGAATTTAAATGGAGCAAGGGATATCACACCCTCAATTGATGGCCTTCGCCTTAAATGGAGAGGAATTGATTGTGGGGCCATTATAGATACGATTCAGGAGGCACACCCGGATCTATTGAAACGTCTCTCCTCCCCTAGTACAAATAATGAAGAACTGATTACTGATTTTGAAGCTTTATGCACCAATATAAAAACTCTCCTGTCAGTCCCACTCTCTACTGACCATAAAGAGCCACGGTGGTTTGATACATCTTGCTCCGTGGCCAATAGAGAGTTAAGAAAGGCCCTCTCTGCCAATCCCAGGTGTAAGGACGCTGTTCGAGCTGCCAGGAAAAACTATAAAGATAAAACATCGAAAAGGAAGGCAAATTTGCTCTCCGATCACTGGGATAAGCTGGTTATCAGCGCCAATCTGGGTGGCAGCGGCCCATTTTGGACGGCGGTTAGGAGAACGAGGGAAATGGGCAAAGAGCTTACAAAAATTAGTTGCAACATAACCAGTACAGCCTGGGAGACCCATTTTTCTAATATTTATGCCGCCCCCTCTGATGAGCAACCTCTCCCTAACCTGAACCAAACAGCAGGCTTAGTGATTTCGGACTTAGAAGTCAGGAAAGCTATCAAAGAGAGCCTAGGCAACAAGGCGCCCGGGCCAGACGGCCTCCCTATTGATATCATTAAATTTAACGTTGATCTTTGGACACCAATACTTTTAAACATTTTTAATAGTCTTCCACATGTAGCCATGCCTGCCACCTGGGCTACTAGTATTATTGTCCCCATCTACAAAAAGGGAGACAGATCTGACCCAGTAAACTATCGTCCCATCTCCCTCCTGGACAATACTTTAAAAATACTAGGACGAATAATTTATAATAGGGTACTGGAATGGGCGTCTGATTCTGACTTTTTAGACCCCTGCCAGATGGGGTTTAGGAGTGGGGTAGGAACAGTCGAGCAATGCCTAAACTTAAAATTGATAATAGATAAATACTGCATTGCTCGCTCATCCCCCGTTTACCTAGCTTTTATGGATCTTTCATCCGCATTCGATCTTGTGAATAGATCCAAGCTATGGTTAACTCTCCTGTCAAATGGTCTCGATGCCACTCTTGTTAGATTCTTAGCCTATCTCCATACTGACTTGAAAGCTCGGGTACGTATTGGTATGGGCGGAGAGGTATCGGGAGCCATCAAGATAGGGAGGGGGGTGAGACAGGGGTGCGTTTTAGCACCCCTGCTGTTTATCATTTATATTAATGGCCTGTCCAACTGTTTAAAGAAAGCTACCCCCGATGTCCCAATCATTTTAGGAAATCCCTTGCCCGTACTTTTATATGCAGACGACGCTGTCCTTATGGCACGTACACCTAACGCCTTACGTCTGCTTGTACATAGTTTTGTAAATTTTATGGAGGGACTGGATTTGAAAGTTAATTTTAAAAAGTCTTTTATTATGCCTTGTGGGCCGGGCAAAAGGAAACTCGGCACTATTCAAATTGGAACAGATAAACTTGAATCTGTCCATAAGTTCCCTTATCTGGGGTTGGTTTTCGCTGCGAACGGCTCCTGGAGTGGGCATGTGGCCCACGCCACGAGCAAGTTCTCGAAAGCCAACAACTCTGTCCTGAGTCTCCCCCGCCCTAAGAAAATCGGCGCCACTAAAGCTATTTTAAAAATTTTTAAACTACAGTGTTCCCCTGTTGCTACGTATGGAGCCGAAGTTTGGGGATCGGCCAGCAGCATTGGTATTCAAAGAGAGGAAAACCGTTTCTGCAGGAAATTGCTGGGAGCACCAATTTCCTCTTCCAATTTCATCTGTCATAACGAACTCAACCTCCCATTCATAAACGACTTTATTAAAGCAAGACCAGCACTCTTCTGGATCAGAATCTGGAGGAATGAGGCTGCTGCCCTTACGCAAAACATCATTAGGGACTGCCTTAATAGTGATAATGGTATTCAGATCCCCTGGTTTAAAGAAGTTTTTAAAATATTTAATGAAATTGGAAAAGGTATTTTGTTTACTGACCCAACGGCTATTGAACCAAAGGACAAACATGAGGTCCAAAAGGCACTCTATGCACTTTACCGTAATGAACGGCTTGGAATTGAACTACAGAAATCAGGGGTCAAAAAATACATTGGTAATGGTCTCTGTATGCAAATCATGCCACCCTACCTATCACTGCCTATGTCAAATTGGGAACGATCTCTATTGTTTCGTCTAAGGGCAGGAACTGTTAAATTTCTGCTCTCTTTTCCTCTGGGGTATCAACACCATACCGACCTTACCCCCTGCCCCTGTGACGGTACAAGCACTCAAGACGATTTGCACTTTCTGTTTTTCTGTAAATTTTATGTGAGATATACCAAATGGCTTTTAACCCCATATTTTAGAAAACTCAGACCTCTTACACTTCAGGAATCCTATATGCTGCTGCTCACCCTGGACAATGATGAACTGACATTTCGCACTAGCACTTTTCTAAGACTAGCCATACGTGCACGCAAGACTATGGAAAGTCCTTGTAATCAGATTCAGTCAAAAAATACTACTGCTAAAACCTTATAAGTTAATGAAATTTATTGTCTAACCTCTGTATGAATTGCTTTGTTACTATGAAATGTAAATTATTTAACTGTTTTGTATTATGTGTATGTATATGTTCTTTGATGTGTCGGTACTTTTATGAATTTTAACAAATTCGAATAAAGGTCTTTTGAAACTTGAAAACTTGACAAAGACAATAGCCCTGACTTGTTGTAGGTGTAATGTTACTTGCTGTATTACATATTAGTATGCAATGACTGAAGCAGCAAAATACCAGTCGGGCGGCACACTATGCTAACCACAGATTTTTTGCATGCTTATTTATGAGCCACGTCCTTAATTACATCGGCCATGCCGCTTTGAGAGACCCTCTAGTTTTATCATTCCACTGAAAGCCTTTCTATTAAGCATGCACCGTGTGCTGCACATGCGCTCGATGCTGGATCCTGCGTTTGGAGACATGTGCCTGGTAACACATTCAGGGATGCGCAAGTACCTGGCACTGCACTTCACATCGGCGCTGCACTTCAAGTCAGCGCTGCATGTACGGGTACCAGCGCCACATTTCCATGCATACGTCCCAGTTTCTTTTTCTCTGCTATCACCGAGTTCTCTCTCATACTTCACCTCCCCTTTCACAGTTTCCCTCTGATTCCGCCACTCATCCTCTCACACTCGTCTCTCTGGTTCTCTCTCGCCACCGCCTGCATCACTCACTCTTCCACCCACTCCAGCTGGGCCAGTTTACTCACCACTTACTCAACACCTCTCTGCCTCACCTATCGCTCCGTTTCATTCACAGGCCGCAGTGTCCTACTCGTACCCCATTGGAGTGGCTCCCCTCACAGACAAGAAAGGAGATTTGGGGGGGGCGGCGGATGACCACCGGGAGGTCTCCCCCCCCGGGTGGTTTGGGAGGGGGGGGGGGCTTTGCTGCAAACGGGCAGGCATTTTGTTTTGGGCTTCAATTTTGTACTTTGGGCTACTGCTCCCAGCCACCATTTTGGTTTTGGTGGCTGGGAGCTTTAGTCAGGGAAAAATTTCCTTAGCTTTAGTCAGTTATTTGTCACTTAATTCTATAATTTGTGCCCCCTTTTTTCCTCATGGCCGCGGAAGATGTTCGTGTGCTCGAAGCCCTCAGGCTTTTAAGCGAGGCTGGGCACATGGACCTAGTCCTCGGTGAAGTGGTCGGGCCGCCGCGCCTGGCGCGGCAGGCCTCGGCTGGCATGGCAGCAGCGGTGGCTGCTTGCACCTCGCCCAAGAGGCCCAGAATGAGCTCCGTGGTGGAGCGGTGCCGCCCACGGTTGAGGAAGGCGGCCTCGGTACAGCGGGTGCAGCCCGGCGATGAGGGCGTTGTCTCGGAGGTAAGCCCGGGAGTGGGGAAAGGGGGAGGGGTGCGGTCGGTGGGAGTGGTTCAACTGTGCCGGCAGAGGTGCGTTATGAGGCTTTGTGCGGTCAGCGGGCGTTGTCTGCCCCCGCACGCGTTAGTAAGCGCGGGGGCGGGGCAGCAAAAGGCGCTCGGCTTCTTTGTCCGCTGCTCCGGAGATGTCTGCGGCAGCGGGGGAGGGGGGGGAGGGGGTTGTTGACGAGGGACTCCGCGCGCCCCCTGATTTCTGCCAGACAAGGGAGGGGGAGCAGCACCGACAGGTGGTTCCATTTGGCGGTGGGTTGGTTCCGTCTACTTCGAGCAGGGGGAGAGTGGGTGAACAACAGGCATGGGGTAGCACATGAGGGCTTCTGATGTCATGAGAGAGGGGGGGAGTGGGCCACAGAGGTGAGGGCCCCGTCGGTGGTATGTTCCGCCTTGTCAGAGCTTGGGGGCAGGCATTAAGGGGTTGGGTTTGGTGTGGAGGCAGTAGGGGGAGGGATTTGATTAGCCCTCTTCTTTTCTCCCCTTCTTCTTCTTTCAGAGGGGAGGTGTTGGCGGGGGGGGGGTGGCAGCTCTCCAGGGGAGGGGGAATGGGCACAGGTTGGGGGGTGACGGGGTTGCAACCTCTTGGGGGGCACAGAGGCAGGTCTCTGAGGGAGGGGTGAGCAATGTGAGGCCTTTTGGGTTGTCGGAGGTAGAGTTGGATCCGGCTGTAGGGGGGCAAGCATGGGAGGGTTTGGATGTTTTTCCGGCGTGGGCGGAGGGGGTTTGGGGCATGGGGGGCCACAGTGTGATTATTTTCCCCTGCGGAGCGAGCTTGCCTTGAGGGGCGCAGGAAGGATAGGGGGAGAGGAGGGGTGAGGTCTGGGTCCCTTGGGGCTGTGGGGGGTGGGGAGGGGTTGCCAAGTTTTGGCCCCTTCTGCACCAGGGGTACAGGCGGAGTTGGAGTGGAGTGGGGATGAAGTCAAGGGGGACACCTACCCCCCGGCTCCCCCCGGGTAAGTAAGGTGAGTTCTCGGTACACGGACCAGGGGGGTGATAGGTTTTTCAGACAGTGGTTTATGGGTTAGGAGGGACAGCAGGCCAGTTAGTTTTTTGGGAGCTCCCGGCACACCAGTCCAAACTTTTTCTTCACAGGGTAGGGAGCGTCGTGGGATAGCAGATTCGGAATGGCGAAGTGCGGCCCAACTGCGCTGAGGAGAAGGGAGGGTGGAGCCTTGCGCAGCACATTACGTACCAGCGGGGGATCCCGGCACAGCCAGCACATGAAGGTTTGGCGCGACCTCGCTGGCCCCAACATCAAGCCAGACACCATGGTCAGCAGGGCTACTGGACAGGAACGCTCAAGACAGTCAACGCAGGGGGGAGTACCGGCGAGTACAGTCTGCTCCCCCGCCAGGAGGTTTTTTAGGGGCCGCTGGTGCTGGTGTAAGCAATGTGGGGTCAGGTAAGGCCCGCAGTGTTGGTTTTGTGACGGATCCTCTACAGATAGAGGAAGCAATTGTTCTGGATTATGATGAGGACAGCCCCAAAGAAGGGGAGTTGAGGGACGATGAGGAAGGGGGGGTGCCTTCTCATACGTTTCCTAGTGTTATACAGGCACCAGAGGCAGTGCAGCTCAGGAGGGCGGTATCTTTGGGACCCAGAAGAGAGCACGGCCCCTCGGTGAGGGTTCCTCGGACGGTGGACCCAGTTGAGCAAGTGGCATGGAGATCGGCGCCTGGTCAGGCAGCCTTGTTGGAGCCAGGCGAGAATGTTGTCGCACGGACCAAACCAAAAATGGTGTCGGTGGGGACGGGGGGGCGAAGAAGTAAGGGAGGAGCTGGGAGGTAAGCTCCATAGGGGTAAATATGTTAAAAATCAAGGGATGGGGACTGGTGACATAGTTGCACCGGGCGCTAAAGTGGAGAGTGGAATGAATACGGAACAAGACGTGCCAGGCAAAAAGCCTTTACAGAGTAAAGAGTTAACGTTTAAAAAGCTGCCTTACATGGTTGTGACGAAGCCCCTGGGTGCGCATTTGAAGTTAGCCACGAAAGAGCGCATTTGGATAGGGGAATGCGTGAAAATTTTAAAGTTACTTCACAGAGAAGTGCGGTCCAAGGAAGGGCCTAAGGAGGAGTATGAGCTGGCCAAGCGGCCGAAGGTGCCTTGACAATTGAGAATTGGACGGCAGCGTTTTTGATATATGCCAGCGTATATTGCGAAAAGTTTCCTGAGAGCAGCGTGGCTATTTTTAAATATATGGATGTCATTTGGAAAGCGCAGATTACGGGTAGTGGGTATGAATGGGCGCAATATGATGAGGAGTTCAGGGCCCGTATGGCTTGGGACCCAGAGGCAAAGTGGGGGAAATTAGACTCTGATTTATGGCAGCACACAATGGGGCACCGGCGGGGGGTAACACTATATTTACAGCAAGTGATTTACCTTTAGTGTACCAACCCTTTTAGGGGAAACCCACCCGGGGAGGGGTGGGGAGTGCAACAGCGACACCATCTGGGTCAGGAGCGTGTTGGCAGTTTAATAAAGGCATGTGCACAAGGGAGTATTATAAGTTCAGACACGAGTGCTCTCAGTGTGGAAAGAAACACCCCATGTTGGGGAGTCAAGCCGCAAGGAAGTCAGCAGTGGCAACAGACAGGGGCTAGCACATCTGGGCCATCACAGCAATTCCAGAGTGGTAGGAGAAGTAAAGGATCTCAGGGGCCTCGGCCCAGGAGCTCCTACTTCAGTTAGACTGGCAGCATTGGCAACAGGTTTGAGGGACTATGGGGATTTGGAAGCAAAACAGGTACTGTTGGAGGGCTTTGAAGAGGGGTTTGGTTTGGGTTACAAAGGGCCTCGGCAGAGGCGGTGGGCAAAAAATTTGAAGTCAGCATTTGAACATAAGTCAGTGGTGCAAGACAAGTTGGACAAAGAAGTTCGTGAAGGAAGGATGGCAGGTCCTTTTGATGAATGGCCTGTGGACGATTTGATTGTTTCTCCAATCGGTGTGGTTCCCAAAAAAGCAGTTGAACAGTACAAACTAATACAACACCTATCGTGGCCTGAGGGGTCTTCAGTCAATGATTTTATTGATGAGGAGGCAGCCTCAGTGTCATATTCCTCAGTTGATGTTGCTATGTCACTGGTTGTGACCGCCGGCGCAACTGCAGAGATGGTGAAATGCGGCATAAAATCTGCATTTCGTTTGCTTCCCATACATCCGGATGATTAGAGTCTTTTGGGAATCCATTTCGAGGGCAATGGTACATGGACAAGGCATTACCGATGGGTTGTTCAATGTCTTGTGCTTTGTTCGAGTGTTTCAGCACTTTCTTACTGTGGTATTTCACACAGCACACTGGTCATGGGCTGGTAACACACTACTTAGATGGCTTCTTTTTTGTTGGTTCCCCAGGCTCCATGGAGTGCCAGGTAGTGCTGGACACGCTCCATAAGCTTATGGGAGAGCTGGGTGTGCCCTTAGCGCCAGAAAAAACAATGGGTCCATATACGACCATGTCATTCTTAGGCATTGAAATTGATTCAGTAGGAATAATCAATCAATCAATCAAAGCATTTATATAGCGCACTACTCACCCAGAGGGTCTCAAGGCGCTGGGGGAGGGGGGTCCGCTACTGCTCGAACAGCCAGGTCTTGAGTTGCTTCCTGAAGGCGAGGTGGTCCTGGTTCAGGCGGAGGTGGGTCGGGAGGGAGTTCCATGTCTTGGCGGCGAGGTAGGAGAAGGACCGTCCCCCTGTGGTGGCTCTTCGGATGCGGGGGACGGCGGCGAGGGCGTGGCCGGTCGATCGAAGCTGGAATACAGGCACAGTTGCCAGATAAGAAAGAAAAAATGCTGGATATGTTAGAAGAAATGCTTGCAAAATATAAAGTAACGGTGAAAGACATCCAGGTTTTGTTGGGCCATCTAAATTTCGCCTGCAGGGTAGTCAGGGCAGGTAGGTTTGCAGGAGACTGGGATGTGCATTGTCAGGACACCATATGCCTCACCACCATGTCCGCTGGTCGGCTGGAGTGAAGGAGGATCTGCGTATGTGGAGAAACATTTCTGCATTCCTTTAATGGAATACCATTGGTCAGAGAGGAGGATTTTCAGTGGGATATTCACATTTTCTCGGATGCAGCTGGCAGTGATGGTTTTGGTATATACTGGCTGGGTAGGTGGTGTACGGAAAAGTGGCCTGAACAGTAGAAGGATGGTGGAAGGAGCATCGCCTTTTTGGAGCGTTTTTCGGTGCTAGTGGCATTGACTCTGTGGGTTAAGGAACTGGGACATAAGAAGTTGTTGTTCAGGACTGACAATATGGCAGTGGCGGAAATCATCAACAGGCAGTCGGCAAGGGACGAGCAGATTTTGAAGTTGCTGCGGGTGTTTGTTCTTGGCTGTCTTAGATATGATATTGCTTTCAGGGTACTTCATATCCCTGGTGTGGACAATGACATTGCGGATGCTTTGTCTCGTTCGCAGTCGGAGAGATTCCATGGGCTGGCCAAGGAGGCGGAAAGGACACCAACACCAATGCCGGAGCAGCTGTTGTATGTAGGCAACATAGGGTTATACAGTTGGTGGTAGATTCATTGTCGGCTTCCACTCGTGCAGCTTATGCTCTGGCCTGGAGAGAATTCCTAGCATCAGGTGCCTGCAGGCGGGAGGAGGTATGGAGGCAGTCAGAAGATGTGATACAGTTTTTGCTGGACCTCATTGAGACGGGTCTTTCTAAGGTGACCATTGCAGGGAAATTGGCAGGTATTTCTTTTATGGGGAAACTGCTCTGGGGGTTCTCCCCTTCCGGGGGGGAAGTAGGGAGAAGGATGGTGGAAGGTTGGGCTAGGGAGAGGGGCGGGGACCGTTTAGCACACCGGTCGTTATCTTGGCAGACTTTGGCATGTTTGTTAGAGGCCTTACCTGTTGTTTGTAGTGATAGTTTTGAAGTATGTTTGTTTTCTACTCTCATGGTCTGGATGTTTTTTGTAGCCTTCAGGGTCTCCGAACTTTAAGGTTCCAGGTTGAAAATAGGACTCACTTGGCAGGAGGTTTTCTTCTCAGAGAGGGGGATTCATATTTGGCTGTCCAGTGCTAAAACAGACCAGAGAGGTTCTGCAAAGGGAGTATGGCTGGAAGCAGCGACTCCGGTGTCGACATGCCCATTACATTGGGCCAGGTGGTGGAGGATTCTGTCTGGAGGGGATGGTAGTGACAGGGTTTTTTCGTCATGCTGATGGGGGCCGGGTTACAGACTATCAGCTGCGCATGGTGCTGGGTAAGGCCTTGTGGCATATTGGTATGGATTGGTCTCAGTTTGGGACACATTCTTTTAGGATAGGGGCAGCAATGGAAGCTTGCAATCGAGGCTGATCTAGGGGGGATATTAGGTGGCTAGGCGCTGGTCATCAAATTGTTTTCAACGCTATGTGCGGAGTACTGCGGAAGAAGCTCTTGCTTCATCCTCTTTTACATGATTCTCATATTGTTTTTTCTTGTTTCAGGTTCGGTAGCGAGTCCTCGCTCCTCGGAATTGACCATATGGATAGTGGGGCACTCCTTTGTAAAATGGGCTGCAGTCCAGGCTGGCAGTTGTTATTTCGGGAAAATGTTGGCTTTTAATGACCGCTTGTTTAAAATTGTTTGGAAAGGGAAGGGAGGGATGTTATAGAAGAAGTTGGTTCCTGCCTTAAATAAGTGGTTAGTTGGGGGCCAGTGCCCGGATGTTTTGTTAATCCATTTAGAGGAGAATGACCTTTGTGGAGTAAAAAGTGTTGTTTTGTTAAGGGCCATGAAGAGGGACTTGGCACTTTTGCGGGAACAGTGATCTGGTTGCCATGTTTTGTGGACGGAGCTAGTGCCGTGTAGAATTTGGAGGGGCACACGGAATCCCAAGGCGATTGATAGGGAGATTTCAAGGTTTTGCAGGAATTTAGGCTTTGGGAGAGTGTCTCATAGGGACATTCGGTTTGAGTCAGCTGAGTTTTTCAGGAGCGATGGGGTCCACTTATCCAGGATGGGTAAGGACCTTTATCTGTTGGAGGTCAGGGAAGTTCTATCCAGGTGTCTTAATGTAGAAGAGCGTTCCAGAGAGGCATAATTGGGTGTTTTTGGTTTGGGGGCAGAAAGGGGGGATAGTGTTTCTCCCCTCCCCGGCTTTCTGGGTGGCGGGGATTATTGAAAGTTTGCCAGGGTTGGCAGAGTTTTTTGGTTCTTTAGTTTAAAGTTGGGTCATCAACAGGGATTGTTTGGGCAGGTTGATTGTTGGGGTACTTACAGAGGTCGGGTGATCGTAAGGGGTGAAGGGTCAGGCAGGGGATTTTGGATATAGATGTGTTAGACTTATAGGCTTATATGTTTATGCATTGAATTATAGTTTTTGTAATTTTGCAATGTTGTAATGCTTGGGTGGGGGGGCGGGTTCGAATAAAGGTTAGGGGCAGGGGAGGGGGGTCAGGGTTAGGTATGTGCTTTTATTTAGCGAGGTTCGTTTTGTAAGACATTGGCCAAGGAGTTTTAATTGTGATGTGCACCTGTTCAAATAAAGCGGCCTTTTACACACAAAAAAGCTGTCTGTGGTCTGCCTCCCCCCCACCCCTCCCTCCCAAATCTCCCATAAAGAAATAGGTGGCCGTTGGCTCTCACTTCCGCTCTGGCCACTCCGCCTCTTTCCCGTTTTCCCTCTGCTCTGCACCGCTTTTATTCCCTGGTTCTCCCTCATCTCCACTCTTGCGCTGTCACCTGCATATTTTCCAGTGTCCCTCATTCTTGTCCCCGGGGCTCTGCCCTCTACTTCTCCACATTTCGTAGCTGTTTCTCTGTCTGCCAGTTCCATTGTCCTCTCTTCCTCCTCCTATCACTCTTCTGTGCCACGTCCCACAGGGTCTCACCACCATCTCTCACCTTTCTCTCTCACCTTCGTCTATCACACTCAATCCTCTCAAACTCTGCTCATCTCCTTACAGTTTCGGTCTTTTTTCAGTTTTTCTTTTGCCCCCCCCCCCACTTCCGCCCTCAGCATCATTTCTACTTCTCACCGCTCCCCCGTCACCCGTCCCCTTTCCCTCTAATCTCCAGCGCTTATTCCCTCACACCTGGGTGCTCCACCCCCTTCTCTTCCCTATCTCTGACCTCGCATCATCTCTATCTTGTGTCCACTTTTAGCCTCACTGCCGCTCCCTCAGTAGCCCTTTCCTTGTTTCCCTCCTCCATCAACCAGGGTTTGTCGTACACACTTCTTTCATCCCCATCTTCATCCCCATCTGAACTTCTGTCACTTTGCCTCTTTTTTCCTACACGTAGCTCTGTCCAGTTCCTTTTTTGATTTCTCAGTGCTTAACTCTCATTCCTTTACATGTACTTCTTTACCTGCTTGGTGTTTCTTCCATTCACCCGCCCTTCTCTCTTGTTCTTTCTGTGCTACATGCCCCTATTCTCAGTCGTTCATATGTTCTGTTATTTCCCCCTTCCTTTGTTTTCTTTTTCTTTTTTCTTTCCCCCTTCTTACTTTTTTCCTTCTTGTTTTATTTCAATCCAATAGTACCTCTTTTTCATGTCTTTCTTGTCTTCCTTCCCCTTTGCTTTATATATTCTTTACTCGTTAATCTTGATATTATTACCCCCCTTCGTCTTTTCACTCTACGTTTCTGGCCTTCATTGCATCTCACTTTTTTCTCCTCTATTGTGTATTTTTCTTTCTTCCCATTGACTTATCTTTTCTTAGTCACTTTTTTCTGCATAATTACTTTTTTCTTTATCTCCGTGCCATCTCAATCTTCCCATCTTTTTCATTCTTTCTATGCCATTGCTTCCCTTCTCCCTCCTCTTTATTTCACTACCCCGATTTTTGCTTCTTTTTGCCTAGCTCTTTACCATCACAGACATGCGCTTACAGGCCCACAGGCTAACAAGGATTGTCTAAGCGTGTATGTCTTATCTGTAATTGAAGCCGCCTCTTCGGTGACCGGTGAGTTTAGATACGTCAACCTTATCCGTGCACTCTGTAAGTCATTCTTGTACTTATTCATTCATCCACGCACTGACTTATTTCTGCAATAACTCATTTATTCACAGTAAAACACACAAATTCAGCAAGCGTATGCAAGATAAAAAATGAAAGTAGAAATAAGAAAACATACTGCTGGCAAAACATGGTGCATATATATACTTGTAATAAACAACAAAATGAAAAGAGGCAGCAGATGATCATTTACAATGGAATTGTACATAGTGTATTATTGTTTTAAAGTTTCAACATGACTGCCAAGTTAGAGCAATGTATTGGCACCTTGAAGCAGTAAAAGAGTGATTCACAATGAACAATACTGGTGCAAGTTGACCACTAGGGTCGGACTGGCCTATAAGGCAATCAAGCAGTGCCCGAATGGCTGGTTTGACAGCTCAGTGTGTGGGCTGTTTTTACTGCCCTTAGTGGGCCTATTTTATTGTCTGGTGGGCCAGTTTTTACTGCTGATTTTCTGAAATTGCCACAAACGGTGCCTGCAGCAAGCTCAAGTCCATCATGCAGTCTCGTATACACATACATTGTGTCGTTACAAGTTCAAAACTGCTCCGGCTAGATGACACAGGCCACTGTTTTAGCTATCTAGTGCGCTAATAAGGCACTTTTATTTTGGTGCCCGGGCCTATTTTCTCTTTCAATCCGACCCTGGTGGCCACTCAGTAAATACCTCAATAGGCGGCAGTCTTGAAATAGTGTTTTGCATACTTCTAATTGTTGCATGGATTCAAGATTTCTAACATAATGCTTCTAAACATGGCAGGCATCTTATAAAGGTAAAACAATGATGCACTGTGGACAATACATTCCAAGATGGCTGCCTGGTTTATAAGACTAGGCCACACAAATTGCAATGCCCAGCAAGTGAAGTGGTAACCCAGTGATCCAGTAGCACACTCTCAGGAGCTGCAGGACGCTCTATAAAAAGCACACCAACAATTGAAAGGAGATGGAAAGAAATAAAAAAGGACATATAAAGAAGATATTGAAAACTGAAGAACTGGTTCACCATACCTGCAATGAAGCGGTCATTTTTAGGTGGCTACGTACATTTGATCAGGCAAAGTGCTGTCAGAGTACAATAGGGCCAGAGGCTGCAATGGTCTGACTCATACTCCATCCTATATGATGTCATAAGCAGTATATATATATATATATATATATATATATATATATATAGTAACTGGGGAAAAACATATATATATGTCACTGGGGGAAAAAAGTTACAGGGTCTTTATAGTTAGGAATTTGCATTTAAAAAACCTTAGAAATTCACTGATAAAACCAAAGGTTCCAGGAACTTTGTAGTTCGGAAATGAAATTAAAAAAAAAACCTTAAAAATTCATTGAAAAAAACAAAGGTTACAGGGACGTTATAGTTAGGCTCAGGTTTCACTCATACAAAAACCAGTGAAATTCAGCAGTTATAGTTAGTTGAGCTAACTAGAACTCGCGCTCCCCGCAATTCACTTCTTATGACCTCACATAATACATGACTCATGACATGGTCAGTGGCAACACTGATGACATCTCAAATGACATCACTGATTACATCATCCAGTGACTGAGTGTATTTAGAAAGTTTATGGGTGTGAAATATAAATACCAAGATGTATTGGTGACTCAGTGGGTGAATCTGGGTAGTTCCCAAGTTTAGGTGCCTTAACTTGGGAACTACCCAGTGTTCTCTGCTTCTTATTTTGCATAACTTATGCTTCACTCTATGCCTGCAAGGGTATTGTTTTGCCAGAAAAAAATATTAATAATCATATATATATACATCTACATATATATATATATATATATATATATATATATATATATATATATATATATATATATATATATATATATATATATATATATATATATATATATATATATATATATATATATATATATATATATATATATATATATATATATATATATATATATATAATACGACTCAACCTGTAAGGCCCTCCTTTGTGGGCCTGACAGTGATACCTCCAGGTTTTGTCGAAGAGGATTACCAACACCAAAACCCTTGCCTGCTACAGTAATAGTGAGATTCCACCTGACACCTTTCTGCAGGCTTTAACACTGTGTAATAACAACCCATCCCTAAATACACACTAACTTCTGCATATGCTTTTCCCAATAGGTACATCAGGCCTGCTGTCTTTCTTGTAACTTTTCCTAATAAACAGTTAAGGCCTATAGCTTTAATCATTGGTTGCCACCATAAGCAACTCAGTCTTTCTGTACAGAACATAGGCTTTCTATAAGAGAACACTTGCTACACAAGGTCTCTTTTTAAGCAGAACCAAATCACTTATGCCAGAGCAAAGAGTTTGATTTAGAGTTTGGTGGAAAGGAAACTTCCTCACTACTTGCAACGGAGTGCCCTGTCTGTCAAAGGGTTGGGCACACTGCCAAGTTTATGCCCAATGAGTAAAATTTACTCCGTCCATGTAAACCTTCCACCGATGGCCCAGGGTAGAAACGGCCATCTGATGTAGAGCCTAGTTAGAGTGGGTGGTCAGAATTATTTTGTTTTTAGTTTACTGTCCATCATCCTCATGGACAGGAAAAAATGAAATACCCTCATACCATGGCAGGGATCTCCCACAGTGTTGAGCTATTAGTTTTTTAGGTCTCGCCTACGCATCGCGCATGCGCTGCATAGGAGGGGACCTTTTGGAATTGATCAGAATTTTGGCAAAAAGCGTGCACGTTTTGCATTGCTTTCTATTGCAACACGTGCACGTTTGAGGTTTCCCTTGCGGGAGCAAGCTTTGGCGCCATTTGTTTGTAATTATCTTGAAAACAGATGGTGCCCCTGCTCACTCCCCCAAGGGGAACGCTGTGTGTGTCTGGGATGAAGGCTGTGTCAGTTGCCTTTGAATTCGATGCCACACCGCATGCCGCACCTCTACCCCTTCTGCCATTTTGGTGTCTTTCTAAGGCTTGTTCTGCTTGTTCACCTGGTTTTGTCTGTTTTTCTCCTTTCCATACATCCTTCGCTGAGCGACTGCAGGAGCTAACACGGTGGCAGCAAAGGTAATAAAACAAACGTCACCAAGCAAGCACTGTGAAAAAAAGTTACGTCACTGTGTTTAGTAAATCTGTATTCTCCCTCTGACTGTGGAAAGAAGCTGTCCTCTGAGCATCTGTTGGAAAATATGACAATGTCTGCTGTTCTGAAAGGCGTCCGCGCTCCGTGAATCTACTCTGGATTGATTCTCGCTGTTTACGCCTGTGTTAGATTGTTGTTAGGTAACTGACAAGAACATGAGTGCCTAAAAATCCCACAAGAGCTAAAGTCCCCCCTCCAAATCCCCGGGACTACTGTACTAATAATTTTTTATTGGCTTCACCTCTGTGGTAGGGCTGGAGAGGCTTCCAAGCACGACACATATTAATCAATAATAGCACGCGAGATATGTTGCAGTTTAAGCATACCCCGATGAATCCGGGCATGGAGCAGTCCAATTAGTCAATCGAATCCCCAATATTCCCCAGGAAAGAGCAGGGAGCCGGAGACTGCAGCACACACTGAAGTTGCAACAGCAGCCAAAAAAGAGGAGACACTAGAGTTATTCCATAAACACCCAGCGCTGGCAGTAGTCACATCACATTTTTTGTTGTTACAACCTACAGTTTCCAAGATGGACCTACGCTAATAGGTTTAACTGATTTGGTGCTTTCATTCATTGCAGTGATGATTTTTACATTACCAAGCTCACTTTACATTTCCCAAAACACAACCTGATATGAGATAATAATTAAAATGCCCATCCGAACAGATCTCGTCACTTCGCTCTCCTTACAACTAAGCCAACTCAAAACCACAACCATACACACACTCTCAGATTTGACACCCCAGTGCAGTAACCAGCTGAGCCGACTATATCATATAAAATATCATAAAGGGAAAAGGGACCTGCAGAACTGTGCAAAGCTACTAGCACACTGAAGACCATAAAACAAAACTTTGCGTCTGTCTCTCACACTTCATCATCTAAACCAGGGCTTTAAGTAGGATGAAAAAACTGGAGGGGTTTCTCTATGGGACGTGGCCAATGTAATTAAGGGCATGACTCAAAAACACGCATTCTAAAAATCTGTGTTCAGCATAGTGTGCTGCCCGATTTGCATTTTGCTGTTTCTGTCTTTGCGTCCAGATATATGATACAGCTAGTAACATCATACGTACAACAAGTCAAGACTATTGGCTTTGTCAATGGTTGTTACTTGCATAAAATAAATAAGCAGCAACTATGGCTTGTTATATATAATATTGAAAAAGCTTCCACTTAAAGCCCTGGTGACACCACAACAATGCTGTTGCTCCTGCATTTCATAAAGAGAAAGGAAATCCAGAGAGAAAATGATCCTCTTTAAGGATTTCCCTTCCCCTATAACGCTCAACTTGCATCACGTCATGCCGTATCTTCTCCACTAGTGAGAAGTGAGTTGTGTGAACTTGTGCACATCGATGTGCCTGCTGCCACTTCAGTCCAGAAAAAAAGGTACTGCCTGTGCCAGGGCACAATACAGAGCCTGATATAGAACCGTTTCGAGGGCCCCTTTAAACAAGCATTGGCATAGCCATTGCACAATATCCTTGGTGCAACAACATCAACTGTTGCATGGCTAAACACTTATAAGGTCCCAAAGGCGAGACCTATTGGCTATGCCAATGCTTGCTGTAGAAGTATTTTCTTTTTCAAAACAAACTTCCACTTTGAAAGTTGGTTTTTGAACAAGAGAAAAACATTCCAAAGTTTCGTGTAAGTGTCCCACACCAATGATTGCGACACATCAAGCATGTAAAAGGTCTGACGGTTCATGCAAATGGTGAGAGTTCAGAGTAGGTCTGGCTGTGATCCCTAAATGTGGTGGGCAGAGTAAATGCAAGGTTGCAGGCAAAGTTCTCAGCCACCCTGACTGCCTTTATTCCATCTGGCAGAGTTTAAGTTGTGTATCCGAGCTACATGTTGGATGCATGACACGTATCCCTGCACATTTTTGGCTCTGTATGCACTATGCAAGTTCCCAATACATACATGCGTACATACAAGTAAATGCATCCTAAAAAAAAACCTGTTGCTTCTACTGAACAGTGTCAGGACCCCACAAGTCTTACTTTCTGCTTGTAGAGTAGTCTCGCAGGGATGACATGAACAACCTCCACTGTCTCCCACCTCTCCCCTGACCTAGTATTTTACCTGACTGGGGTGGTGGTGGAGGCGGTATAGAGACAAAATATTGAGTTTTAATTATCGACTAGACATAATATTGAGTAAAAAATATAGAATAGACAAAATATCGACTAGACATAATATAGACTACCAAAATATCGACTAGAAAATTTTAATATCGAATAGAATGGACATAATATCGAATCAAAAATATAGAATGGACATAATATCGACTAAACATAATATAGACAGATAGAGACAAAGTTCTTTTTATGCCCTCCCAAAAAGTTGACAGAACGGGACACTCAAAAAACATGTGACAGTCCGAAGCAGCTACCTCACCACATTTAGGACATGCTACCTGGCTCCCCTGTGTGAATTTCGAAAGCCTTAATGGGGAGTAGTAGGCCCTATGAATAGTAAAGATGTGATTTCTACGGAGCCAAGATGGTTTCACTACGTCCCACAACATTCCACAAGATAGGCCCCAGAGGGTTTGTAGATTCCGTCCCATTATAGTTGATGACCAAAGGTCCTCTGGTAGTGAGAAATCTCCGTCTCTTTCCTCCATAATCAAGTTATACCAAATTGAACTTGAACAAATTGAACCAAAAAGAACTTTATCTTTATCTTTGAACTCGAGCATAGTCCTCGATCTCCCACTGATCATCTTTGGCATTATGGAAAATGTTCAAAGCTCAGAGAAGAAGCAAGTTTTCTATTCTATCTTGCTTGCTAGGAGGGAGATATGCAGAAGATGGAAAGACCCTTTGCCCCCTACAATAGAAGACTGGTATTCCTCGACTCTATCTGTTTCCAGATTAGACCTGGGTAGGTCTAGTAACTCAAAGAAAAAGGCGTTTTGGCATCTACTAAACTGGGCACATTGATCTCCCGGGGTTTTTTTTTTCCCCGGGTCCAATGATTAAGCCACATGGATACATCCCAGGGCCTGGTACTATTGTGGAATCTTCCACTCTTATTTTTAATGATCGGTTTCCGTCTGGTGAAATGGAGTTGGTCGAGAATGAGGAGCTGAGGGTTGAGTTTGGATAGTGGATTTTGAACCCCACCAGCTAAGATATCTGCTGAGACAGTATCCCGCTCGTACACCACTGAACTTCATCATCGAAACAGAGATCATTGTGGCAAATGAGGACAAAAAAAAAAAACATAATATAGACAACAAAAATATCGAATTTAAGATAAGCTAATATTACATTTTTATTTTTGTGTAATATAATTCTGTAGCGGGTTTTGGGTTTATAGGGGAATAGGGTGGGAAGTAATTTAATTATAATTAATGAAATATGTTATTGTATTTATTGGTATTTATTTAGAAATAATTGTTAATTATTAATTGGTAATTAATTAAAATATATTTGGTAATTAATTTTAATTGATTAATTAATAAATATGTTAATTTTAGTAATTTATTTTCTGTAGCGGGTTGTGGATTTATAGGGGAATAGGGTGGGAAGTGATTTAATTATAATAAATTGAATATGTTACTTTATTTATTGGTATTTATTTAGAATGAATTGTTAATTAATTATTAATAGGTAATCAATTAAAATATAATTGGTAATTAATTTTAATTGATTCATTGATAAATATGTTAATTTTAGTAATTTATTTTCTGTAGCGGGTTGTGGGTTTATAGGTGAATAGGGTGGGAAGTAATTTATTTATAATTAATTAAATATGTTAATTTATTTATTGGTATTTATTTAGAATTAATTGTTAATTAATTTATAAATTGGTAATTAATTAGAATATAATTGGTAATTTATTGTAATTGATTAATTGATAAATATGTTACTTTTATTACATTATTTTCTGTAGTGGGTTGTGTGTTATAGGGGAATAGCTTGGGAAGTAATTGCATTTTTTTAATATTATTTTTTGTGTCTAATTCTTATTTATTTTTATATTGTAAATTAATTTATTGGTAATTGGTAAATAATTAGTATTAGTAGGTAATTTTTATTATTATTTAATTTTTATTTGTAATTTTAATTGATTAATTAATATGTTTTATAAAAATGTAAACTATTTTAAATATTTTGTAATTGGTATTAATATTTATGTTATTTATATTTATATATGAAGTATTTACTTTCCCTACTATTGCACTCACTGGAGTGGGAATAGTAATTATTACCCCTACGCTATCCAACGTTTACCCCTACTCTATATAACGCTTTCCCTACTGTTGCACTCCCTGGAGTTGGAATAGTAATTTTTTACCCCTACGCTATCCAACGCTTTCCCTACTGTTGCACTCACTGGAGTAGGAATAGTAATTTTTACCCCTACGCTATCCAACGCTTTCCCTACTGTTGCGGTCTCTGGAGTGGGAATAGTAATTTTTACCCCTACGCTATCCAACGCTTTTCCTACTGTTGCACTCTCTGGAGTGTGAATAGTAAATTTAACCCTCTCGCTATCCTACGGAAAAAATATTGTATATGTTTTGTTAGTAATATGTATATGTGTGAACAAGGGCGAGTTAGCCTGAAACGCGTAGCTGTTCTCTGTGTGGTTGCAACAATAAACCATTTGTGCTGATTCCTGTGGTCCGTCTCCCTCGTTTGGCGGCGTGCGCTGCTGTGTGAAACGCTGTGAAATCCAAGGAGGTGCCTGTATTTCATATATATATATATTACCTACTGGCGGTCGCCAGTAGGTATATATAGTTAGGATTTTTTTGAATAGGGATTTCTGAAAAATCTATGTTGAATAACTTTGGCGTTGATGGACGGAATTGGCTGAAATTTTCAGGAAAATGGCACATTTTGTTTCTGAGCGTCCCCTGGAAGTTTGGGGGGGTTTCGTCAAGCGGGGGCTGAGAAAAAAGGGGGGTCCTAAAACGTGTTTTTAACATTGAGTCTTTCATAGGGCGGTTGGACTCACTTTTAGCCCGAACGGCTGAATGGATTTCCACCAAACTTTGCAAAATTGTAGGGACTGGTACCCTGATGTGCCTTTGCTATGTCTCAAGATATATGCTCCAGTGGGTTTTCCGAAAATTAACTTTGAAAAATATATATTGGGCTACATTGGGCTATATATATGTTAGAGCCCAAATGTAGCCCAATGTAGCCCAATGTAGCCCAATGTAGCCCAAAGATGGCCACCAGAGACAAACAAAACAAATGTAGCCCAAATATCAGCCAGATGTAGCCCAACTATAGCCCAATGACAGAATGTCCCAGAGTGTCCTAAAGAACAACTAGAGCGCTAACTGTCTTACTTATGACAAAAGTATGGCACACCTGAAGTCATCTTGATTGGAATAAAGTGTTAACACTTAAAACATTTAATTTGCAAAGGAACAAAATAAGGGGGTTCATTTTGCCATAGAAATTATGATTATTGCTGAAGAAAGAAAAATTAGGGCACATTTTGAGTGACTTCTCAAATCCTCTTATATTTCATGAAAAAAATTCTGATATGCAGTCTCCCAAGATGGCCACCAGAAACAAAAGAGCCCAAATGTAGCCCAAATATCAGCCAGATGTAGCCCAACTATAGCCCAATGACAGAATGTCCCAGAGTGTTCTAATGAACAACTCGAGCGCTAACAGTCTTACTTATGACAAAAGTATGGCACACCTGAAGTCATCTTGATTGGAATAAAGTGGTAACACTTAATGCATTTAATTTGAAAAGGAACAAAATGAGGGGTTTCATTTTGCCATAGAAATGATACATATATACATATATATATATATATATATATATATATATATATATATATATATATATATATATATATATATATATATATATATATATATATATATATATATATATATATATATATATATAACCTACTGGCAGTCGCCAGTAGGTATATATAGTTAGGATTTTTTTGAATAGGGATTTCTGAAAATTCTCTGTTGAATAACTTTGGCGTTGATGGACGGAATTGGCTGAAATATTCAGGAAAATGGCACATTTTGTTTCTGAGCGTCCCCTGAAAGTTTGGGGGGGTTTCGTCAAGCGGGGGCCGAGAAAAAAGGAGGGTCCCAAAACGTGTTTTTAACATTGAGTTTTCCATAGGGCGGTTGGACTCACTTTTAGCCCGAACGGCTGAATGGATTTCCACCAAACTTGGCAAAATTGTAGAGACTGGTACCCCGATGTGCCTTTGCTATGTCTCAAGATATATGCTCCAGTGGTTTTTCCGAAAATTAACTTTGAAAAATATATATTGGGCTACATTGGGCTATATATATGTTAGAGCCCAAATGTAGCCCAATGTAGCCCAATGTAGCCCAAAGATGGCCACCAGAGACAAAAAAAACAAATGTAGCCCAAATATCAGCCGGATGTAGCCCAACTATAGCCCAATGACAGAATGTCCCAGAGTGTCCTAAAGAACAACTAGAGCGCTAACAGTCTTACTTATGACAAAAGTATGGCACACCTGAAGTCATCTTGATTGGAATAAAGTGGTAACACTTAATACATTTAATTTGAAAAGGAACAAAATGAGGGGTTTCATTTCGCCATATAAATTCTATATATATATATATATATATATATATATATATTCACTGAAAAAAACATAGGTTATAGACCATATATAGTTAGGAATTAGCATTTACAAAACCTTGAAAATTCACTGAAAAAACCATAGGTTATAGACCATATATAGTTAGGAATTAGCATTTACAAAACCTTATTTTACTCACACAAAACCATTGAAATTCGCATATATAGTTAGTTGCACTAACTATATATCGCGCACCCGCAATCCACTGCTGATGATGTCACATATTACATCATTCATGACATGGTCAGTGACATCACTGATGACATCTCAAATGACATCACTGATGACATCACTGATGACAACATCCAGTGACTGTATGTTTCTGTAAAGTTAAAATATGTCTTACATATTGAAGAATGAGTGGATGTATAAGTGTCTGGATGAAGGATTTAGTAGGTGCATGACTGACTGTATGAGTGAGTGATTAAATGTGTCTCACTGAGTGCATTGGTTAGTGACTAAACTGTCTTAATTTGTGCATCATTATGTCTGTTGTTCTGTAAACTGCTGCATGTGTTGATCAGTAGCTATATGAGTAACTATATGGGTTATTGATTGGTTGCCCAAGTATTTGTATGGGAGACTGAGTGTGTGTGTGGGTGGCTGGGAGGTGTATGACTCTGTGCATAGATGTGTGAGCAGTTGATTCACTAGATGTATGGGTTCAAAAGTGCATGTGGAAACAGCTGTATGGGCGGTTGACTGTGTGCATGAGTGTATTGGTGAGTGAATGGATATCTCAGTGCTACATGTCAAAGTAAGTACATATGTAAAACACAGTATATGTGAGAGTTGACATATATAAATAACTGTGCATAAGAGCCAGTGAATGTGTGAGTGGCTGTATGGATCATTGTGAACTTGAATCATGGATTGTATAAGAGAGTATATATGTGTTAGTATATGTTTGAATAAGTAAGGTGTGTATAACTGTATAGTTGAGGAAATGGAGGTGTGATTGATTCTTTGCATGACTGACTAGGTGTGTGAGTAACTCCATGGATGAGTGACAGTCTGTGAGTGTCTGTTTACACTGATTGTATCTAAGGTTATATAAGAGTCTGAAGAGGTTCATCGTATTATCACATGAATGATATCATCAGTGATGTGATCAGTAATGTCAAATGAGATGTCATCAGTGATGTCATCAGTGATGTCATTTGAGATGTCATCAGTGATGTCATCAGTGATGTCATTTGAGATGTCATCAGTGATGTCACTGACCATGTCATGAATGATGTAATATGTGACATCATCAGCAGTGGATTGCGGGTGCGCGATATATAGTTAGTGCAACTAACTATATATGCGAATTTCAATGGTTTTGTGTGAGTAAAATAAGGTTTTGTAAATGCTAATTCCTAACTATTTATGGTCTATAACCTATGGTTTTTTCAGTGAATATATATATATATGGAAAACAAAGCTCCTCCTCAGCACGCTCTGCGCTCGCAGACACCGCTTCCACGCCAGCAAAAATGAGGAACGGACCAGCAAAGTCAGCAAGATGTTATTTATTCATCCACAGAACCAGCGACGCGTTTCGGGCAAAGGTGCGCTTGTTCACGCTGCAATGTATATTCACTGAAAAAAACATAGGTTTCACACCAGTTATAGTTAGGAATTAGCATTTAAAAAACCTATTAAATTCACTGAAAAAACCATAGGTTTGACACCAGTTATAGTTAGCTGGAAATTTTACTGACATAAAACCATTGAAATTCCCATGTTATAGTTAGTTGAACTCACTATAACTTGCGCACCTGCAATGCACTGCTGATGACGTCACATATTACATCACTCATGACATGGTCAGTGACATCACTCATGACATCACTGATGACACCATCCAGTGAATGTGTGTCTTTCTGAAAAATAAATATGTTTTATATATGTATATGTAAAGGTCGATGGAAGAATAAATGTTTAAATAAGTGTCTTAATGGATGTTTTAAAAAAAAGAAAATTGATTGGTTAACTGGCTTATTAAGTGTATCTTAGTGAATACATATATTAGCGATTATTGTTTAAATATTTAAACGTTTGTATCAGTGTTTCACTTTGTGTATAAGTGGCTGCATGGGTTGGTGAGTAGCTACATGTGTGTGTATATGGGTTATTAGATGTTTTTTTAGTATCAGTATGAGTGTCTGTATGGTTTTGGTGGGGGTGTTACTTAGCACATAGATGCATCAATGACTGACTCACTGTTTGTATGTGTTTTGAAGACAGCATATGTGCAGGACTGTATGGGTGGATGAGTGTGTATATGTGTGTGTTAGTGAGTGAATGACTGTCTCACTAGTGTCTTTATCAGTAACTACATATGTTTTAATCTAGTATATGTGAGTATCGATGTATATAAGTGATTATATGTGAGAGTGAGAGATTGAAAGAGTTCTTGTTTAAATAAGTATGTGTTTCTATAAGTGATTGTTTAAGAGAGTAAGTATGTGTAAGTTTCCTTAGAAGTAAGGTGGTAGTGTGTGTATAGCTGTATATGCAAATAGATGGATGTTCAATAGTTTATTTGCATGTGTGATTATGTGTGTGAGTAACTTTTGGATGACTGTCAGTGTGTAACAGGATGTATAGGTGTTTCACTACATATGATGAGTGAATATATGTATGAGTGACTATATAGAACTGTTGGTGAATGAGTGGATGTGTACATAGATGGTGGTATTACTGAATTGGTTGTTGTAACTGGTATGGGTATCTCTATTTTTTTGAAAATTTTAGTTTCTATTTTGGAATATGTGTTTCAAGGGTTACATTACACTGAAAGGAGGTCTGTCACTCTGTCACAAGGATGGTGCCATCAGTGATGTCATGAGTGATGTCACTGACCATGTCATGAGTGATGTAATATGTGACGTCATCAGCAGTGCATTGCAGGCGCACAAGTTATAGTGAGTCCAACTAACTATAACGTGGGAATTTCAATGGTTTTATGTCAGTAAAATTTCCAGCTAACTATAACTGCTGTCAAACCTATGGTTTTTTCAGTGAATTTAATAGGTTTTTTAAATGCTAATTCCTAACTATAACTGGTGTGAAACCTATGGTTTTTTCAGTGAATTTCATAGGTTTTTTAAATGCTAATTCCTAACTATATAAGGCCTGAAACCTATGTTTTTTTCAGTGAATTTCAAAGGTTTTTTTAATGCTAATTCCTAACTATATAAGACCTGAAAGCCCACCAGGAATCTGCAGTATGCGCCAGGGGACTGCATTGCAGAGAGGTGTAATGAAGCCACGCCCCTTTTTACACCTCTCTGCAACACAGCCCCCGTGCATGTTCGAAGAGGGGGAACTCATTCCCCTTGCATACTGGGGGCCCCTGGGGGCCAACTAGCCCACCTGGAACCTCCAGTATGCACCAGGGGGCTGCATTGCAGAGGTGTAATGAGGCTATGCCCCTTGTTACACCTCTCTGCAACGCAGCCCCCTGCCGCGTTTGCAGAGGGGGAACTAATTCCCCTTGCATACTGGGGGTCCCTGGGGGCCAACTAGCCCACCAGGAGCCTCCAGTATGCGCCAGGGGGCTGCATTGCAGAGAGGTGTAATGAGGCCACACCCTTTTTTACACCTCTCTGCAACGCAGCCCCCGTGCATGTTTGAAGAGGGGGAACTAATTCCCCTTGCATACTAGGGGTCTCTGGGGGCCAACTAGCCCACCTGGAACCTCCAGTATGCACCAGGGGGCTGCATTGCACAGAGGTGTAATGAGGCTATGCCCCTTTTTACACCTCTCTGCAATACAGGCCACTGGTGTGTTTGCAGAGGGGGGACTAATTCCCCTTGCATACTGGGGGTCCCTGGGTCATATCTGCCCAAACACCGATATTCCGAACGATTGAAAATGACTTTTCTTGAGAAACATTTGGATTTGGATTATCATGTCCTATACTTTGGAATTTTTGAAAGACTGACTTTGAGGATGCTATAAATTACTCAAGTCTGCCCGAATTGTGTGGGTAAAATTGATACCTAGTCACTTTGAATAAGAATGTACTTACGTCTTGTCTAACATTTGGAAGAAATATCTAGTTATATGACAACAGGATACCGACATAACTTGAAAGAAATAAGAACGCCCTGAAGAAGTTCTGTTGTACAGAACGAAACGTTTCGGCTGGCGGTGGTACATAAAATTTAGGAAAAGAAAAGCATTTGATTATACACCAATATTCAGCGCTTCAATAAGGACTCTAAGTAATATGATTTGATTGGACTTATTGTGCAAGTGGTGCTGTGCCAAACTTTGGAATATTCTCCACTACTCTCTACTACTTACTCTCTTCTACTCCACTACTCTCAAATACTCACTCTCTACTACTCATTCTCTACTACTCTACTACTCTCTTCTACTCTCTCTCTACTACTCACTCCCTACTACTCACTATCTACTACTCTCTACTACTCACTTTCTAAAACTCTCTTTACTACTACTCACTCTTTACTACTCACTACTACTCTCTACTACTCACTCGCTACTTCTCACTCTCTACTACTCTCTACTACTCACTCTCTACTACTCTCTCTCTACTACTCTCTCTCTACTACTCACTCTCTACTACTCACTCTCTACTACTCACTCTACTACTCACTCTCTACTACTCTCTACTACTCACTCTACTACTCTCTCTCTACTAGTCTCTACTACTCACTCTACTACTCACTCTCTACTACTCTCTACTATTCTCTCTGCTACTCACTCTCTACTACTCTCTACTACTCACTCTCTACTACTTGCTGTCTACTACTCTACTACTCACTCTTTACTACTCTCTACTAATCACTCTCTACTGCTCTCTACTACTCACTCTACTACTTACTCTCTACTACTCTCTACTACTCACTCTCTACTACTCACTCTACTATTCACTCTACTACTCTACTACTCTCTACTACTCACTCTCTGCTACTCTCTCTACTGCTCTCTACTACTCTCTACTACTCACTCTCTACTCTCTATTACTCACTCTCTACTCTCTACCTCTCTACCTCTCTCTACTTCTCTCTCTACTAGTCTCTACCTCTCTACCGCTACCTCTCTACCTCTACCTCTCTACCTCTACACCTCTACCTCTCTACCTCTCTCTACACGCACACATATACACATATATGCATATGCATTTATATATATATGTATGTGTATGTATATATATATATATAAAAAAAATAACAAAAATATATATTTTTTAAAACAGCTACATTTTTTAAAAACTGTCATTCTTTTTCCCCATGGTACGCTCCCCGGTGCGCGTACCGGGCGCTCCCCCCGCGAAAATCAAAAAAAATTTATTTTTTTGCCCCGCGGGGCCCTTTTATGCCCCCCACATCAAATCTAGGGGATCGGGGGGGGTCTACTCTGCCCCCTTATGGTCATTTCCCCCTTTGTTTTTGTCACGTCTTGTGTCTCGATTTTACCGAGACACAAGATGGCGGCCTCTCCGGACTGTTTCGAATGTTTACAGACACCCGAGAGCCAATCAGCTTTCCGTGCGCACCTCGTGTGGCGCACCCGGTACGCGCCCCGGTGCGCGTACCGGGGCGCGCCTATAGATCTATATATTTTTTTTAACCTAAATTACTCAAAATCCACTGGAGCACATATCTTGAGACATAGCAAAGGCACATCGGGCTACCAGTCCCTACAATTTTGACAAGTTTGGTGGAAATCCATTCAGCCGTTCGGGCTAAAAGTGAGTTCGACCGTCCTATGGAAATTAACATGGGGAAAACACGTTTTGGGACCCCCCTTTTATCTCGGCCCCCGCTTGACGAATCCCCCCCCAAACATTCAAGGAAGGACCGGAGCTTCGCGAGGCAAATTTGAGGAAATTTTCAGGCAGATTCATCAACCGGCGCCAAAGTTATTCACTATAGAATTTTGAGATTTTGCATTGAAACATTGAAAAAAATCCTAACTATAACTACCTACTGGCGACCGCCAGGAAGTAATATATGTTTAAAAATAGATATATTTTATTAAAGTTACATTAATTATTTATTAATTTTAAGTTTATTTAAGTATTTTAAGCAGGTTTAAATTAATTATATTTTTTATTATATTACTTTTAAATTACTTTTAAGATATTTAAAAAAGTCTATATTTTTACTATCGATATTTTGGAGTCGAAATTTTTGTACTTACCTGTTTGTAGATAGGAAGTCGATATTCTGGCATTCTATATTTTTACCTCGATATTTTTGAAAGTCGATATTTTGACTGTCGATATTATGTCAGTGATCCGGTGGAGGCCAGGGGAAGGAATCCTAAAAGAAGGTGGGTTCGTTTTCTGTGTGAAGGCCTGGTTAGATATGTAGGAACCCCTCCTGGAATACTGCCTGTAAACACAAACCAACAGGTATTAACAACGATACTTTGACGGCGGACTGCTGTTTCTGCACCCCACATTAGCTCGCTCATTCTGGCAGGAGAACCCGGAATTTGAGATGTGCGACTTAGGCCGACTGAGGCCCTGCGATATCCTGAGTGTTTCCATGATACTTACCTGAAACACCGACTTGGTTAAAGGATCGGGTATTTGAATCCTACATGAAAGGTCACGTTGGAACTAGGCCAAAGTTACCTAGTCTACTTGTGAAGTGTGGAATTCTCACCATTTACTTTTTACATCAAAGGAATTATACTCGCCTACTGAGCCCTGACGAAGTTCTCCTCATGAGAACGAAACGCGTTGGCTGAACAAAAAATCTTAAATTCTGTGAGAACGAACTAATTGAAAATAAAGACTCATTTGAAAAACTAAACATTGACTCCTTAGAGGGGTGTGGCTTGGATAGTCATCATGGCGGACGCGTGCTGAGTGAGCTCCGCCAAGCCTTAAATCAATCCTGCATCATCCTGCTTCTCTGGTCGATTTCTGTGCCCCAAAGCTGCCCCCAGACATCGTGGACTGGCGTCACTCACCTGGTCTGAATTCAGCTTATTGGAGTGGCCTGTGGAGGGTGTGAGGTGTTACTGAAAAGACGGGGCATGCTGGAGGCGCGGCCTTGTGGCCCTGCGTGAGTCCGGGACATTGCCTGGGTCCTCCAGCAGGGGGCGACCCTGCTGTGGTGGAGCTGGTGTGTGGGGTGAACGAGACAGACCGAGTCCTGGTGGGTGCCTCTGGACGGTCCCTCTGTGACCATGACGAACAACAGGGAGAGCCGTGCTGATCGGCGGCTGTTTCGGGCCGCAGCGGTGAGGTGCGCTGAGTCGGCAGGCTGCCGGTCCCTGGCTGTGCTGGTGGCACCAGCCCGGCTGGGTCCCGACATGTGAGCCTGTTTTCCGCCCCGCCCAGTGCCGTCTTTGTCTTGGTGGCTGGCCAGGACACGCGCACACCTTTGAGCCCTCTGAGAGCGGGGCCTACCATCTGCCGGCGCCTCTCTTGCCCATCAGGCGCTTCTGCATTACTCCTCCACTCCCTCTGCACACATAAGGAAGGGTGTTCGGCGGTCTTATCGGGCCGTGGGGTGAGCCAACTAGAGGCGCCATGAGGTGGGCGCGTGTGGCCTGCGGGTGACGGGAGTGTTCGTCAACTTATCCCTCTGCTGGGCGAGGGACGGATGCCATGCTTTCTCCCTCCCTCCCTCCGATTCACGGGGCGCACACATCAGCGGTCAGTCAGGCCACACTGACGTCTCCAGCTGGGGGCAGGTTACACATTCATATATTTAGCGCCCGCAGAGCAAACTGCACTGAACAGCAATGGTGTGGGGAGAGGCACCAGGAGTGAGGACAGTGGGGTCGGTGGCCCCAGTGAGTGCCAACGTGTGTGTGCCTTCCCCTTGGCCTGGCAGTACTCTCGTATCGGCGGCTAATAGGGCCACCCGAGCACCATCAGTGTCCCTTGAAGATCGGGGCCTGGCTCTTGGCAGCGCCCTTCGTTCTATTCGGGCATCTCGGCCCACCCCCTCCCTCCTTCTGCGGGGTGCAAATTGAGGAGTTCCCTCTGGGGCTGCTGTGAGGTGGGCACATGAGGCCTGAGGCTGCAGGACGGGCTCCCACTGTATCCTGCTGCCCGGCGCGAGGCTGAGCTTGCACTCCGTCCTCCCCCCCCACTACACGGAGAGACTCCATCAGCGTTCTATCGGGCCGCGCAGACATCCACGAGGGCTCCTGGTGGCAGAACTGGGCCGCTGCGCTCCCTGGGGTGGTTATAGATCCTTGGTGGAAGGTTCTCAGCTCCCCTCTTAGATTGTGGTGCTTTCTCCGGTCGCGGGTGTCTGGTGGGACTACTGGGGCCATGCTCCCCTATAACTGTTGCTCCTGACTAGTTTGGATGGCCTCCAATACCCGAAAGGTGATATGCTGATCGCAGGCAGGCCATTGTCCTGGGCGGGAGGTGGTGTGCAGTCCACTATGAAGAGAGATAAACCGGGGGGAGGATCGGCCAAGCAGAGTACGATCGACAAATTTACAGGCCCTGGGGCATCTGCTGTGGAATCCGGGGAGGCACAGGGTGTTGTGCCTGACAATGCCGCCCTCATGACGCCATCACCCAGTCCAGGTATGCTTTAGACGCCAAGATTGGGGCAGTTGACTCCGATGTTATGGTGCTGCGACAGGACCTGCAGAATGCAGTCGCACGCATCACAGAGACAGAGACAAGGATTTCAGGTGTGGAGGATGTCGTTGCCACTCTGCATCAGCAGATGACTTCTCTGGAGACCACTCAACAAGGCCTTACATCGCGAATGGAGGATGCCAAAGGGAGAGCTCGGTGCAATCATTTACATCTCATTGGATTCCCGAAGGGTTGTGAAAATGGAGACATGGAGCGGTTCCTCCCTGAGTGGCTGGAGCGCTGACTTCCCCCCCGGGGGCATTATCTAAATGTTTTGTGGTGGAGAGCAGTCATAGGGCCTTAATGCAGAAACTTCCACCGGGAGATCGCCTAAGGCCCATAATTGCCAATTTACTTATTTATCATGACCAGGACGATATCTTGAAGCAGGCTATGGCCAAAGAACCGCTACTGTTTGACAATGCCCACATCTTGATTTTTTTAGACTATACAAAACAGGTCCAGCAACGGCAGGAGTCTTTTATGCCGGCCAAGGCCCGCCTTCCATAGCTCAAACTCCCCTATGCATTGCTTTATCCCACTAGGCTGCGTGTGGTGTATCAGTCCCACACCCAGTTCTTTGATTCACCAGAGGAGGTGCTCCTATAGACTGATGAGACAGTACGACTACGTCCCCACTCGCTGCCAGGGAGGGAGTCAGACTCTTCCTCTAGCGGGGCGGCCTGGAATCATGCCATACCAAAGTGGAGAGGTAGTAGGCACTCCAGGTCCAAGCAGCGCTCCCAGTCATGTGGTGCCTCCTCTCGGGCTGGTTCGGTCTCGCGACTGCATGCGTCGGCAGACTAGCCATACGCTGGACATATGGTCCACAGGTCCTGAATATACTGCTTAGACCGCAGAAAAACAGATGAAGGCTGGTCTCTCAGTGGGACTTGATGAACAGAGAGGGGACCAGCTGACAATGGGCTGGTAGTTAGGGATCCAGTGGCAGGTCAGGGACCTCCTGTTGGGGTCAACCTGCTCTGCCTGCCGCGACAGGTACTTCACTGTTATTGAGGTATAGGGTGGGGGGGGACTGTTGGGTTGTGTTTGTTTTTTTTTTGTTTCTTGTTTGCACTATCTTACATTATTCCAGAGACAGCTTGCACGTATTGCATATTGTCATCTGTGTCATTGACCAACATGGAGCCCTTTAATGGCAGCTATGTTGGGTAGACCCCAAGATATCTCTGGGTCCCTTCGAATACTTAGCTGGAATGTTAGAGGGGCGCTTGATAAGATTAAATGTGGGGCTATTCTAAAACTGGCAAAGCGCGCCAAAGCAGGTATTCTGTTGTAGCAGGAGATGCACCTCATGGGGACGAAGGCGCTGTGCTTTCAATGTTTTGGTTATGTCCATGCCTTCCATTCAGGGTTTGTGAGGAGGTCCCGGGGAGTTGCTATCCTTATCCATCGCTGGGTTTCCTACACACATGTCAAGACATGGGGGGACACTCAGGGCACATACTTGTTCGTACAGGGCACAGTGGGTGGCGACAATGTGGTACTGGGGAGTGTGTATGCCCCCCTCCTCTGTCCTGGGGGTTGGGGGAGAGAATTATGACTCAGTGGGCAGATATTCCAGATGGCCTCGTAGTTGTGGATGGGGACTGGAACGATGTGATGGATACATGGCCAGAAATCGGTGGAGGCCGGGGGGCCCACTGGAGGCCCGACACCCCAATAAACTTTACTCCCTAGTGACAGGCCATGACAGGGTGGACCCTTGGCGCAGGTTACATGGCACAACACACGGATACATTTATCTCTCGGCGGTGCACGACTCATATTCCCGCCTTGACTATTTATTTGTCCCCCGGTCGGTGGATAGCAGGGTGGAGGCGGCTGACATTCTTCCACGCGGGCTTTCGAATCATTCGCCGGTGGCCATCACTATACAGGCAGGAAGGGCTCATGGGCCTTTCAGGTTGCGCCTCTTGGCCTGGAACCTCCAGAAGGAGGACTATAGGGAATGGATGGAGGATGCCATTGATCAATATTTGGCATTCAATGTTGGCTCGGTGTGAGAAGTTGGCCTGATATGCAGTGCTCACTATTCTAGTGATCACTATGTATCATTCCAAACGACCCTCATTGATGATTGGTTGTAAGTCAACCTGATAGACCAGCTATCCTAGTAGCATGGACAAGAGCAGTCTTTAGGCTAAACTCTAGAGGGCGTGTTAAGCCAGCTGTTATACCATCACATATACCCCTTGAACACCAAGTGAAAGGACACCACACAAGTTGTTATGAAAATAAACATATATTTATTTATAACACAACAGCCCAGGGCTCTTTATGAGAACAGGGCGCTAAGCACAATACAAAACTCTTAAAGAAATACTGAAAGTCGCACAATTTACACAAATGCCCGAGGGGCACCAAAAACCATATACTATGGAAGTGGAATGCGAAATTACTAGCAGGTAAGTACTACTCTCAGAGACTTTAGAAACGCTAGGCCTACAATGCTGAACCCTTAGATTAGGAGCAGGAGGCCTAGGGACGTCGTGTGCAGAGTGGAAACTCTCACGCGTAATGCGGGACAAAGTCTATGGATACTAGTAAATGCAAAGTTAGTGTTCTCGGGCGAACCCGACTAGGTAGGTCAAAAACGAAAGTGGATCTAGACACTTAGAGAGTGGATCTACGCTGGAGCACTTTGGTACTCGGTTTACCTAGCCCAGGGGCTGCGGCTGCATAGGGTTCAAGTGTCGTCGGGAATCTTCGTTGACGAACCAGGAGCCTGAAAGAAGAAGTTGCTGGCAGGCGACCAGTGAAGATGTTCGATGTGATCCAAGCCTGGATCGATGATGGAGGATACCTGTAAGCAGAGGGGACCGAGTTCTGAATCACTAGCCAGTGATTAGATGGGCACCAGGATGGCACCGGATGAAGTCACCTCGACCAGGTGAGTGGGCGACGCTGGGCTCTGCAGTCTCTCGGACCAGGAGGCGTTGTCGGCGACCAGGATGGAGGTGCAAGCTGTCCCACGAAGGTATCTGCTGTCGGCGATGCTGGACCCAGGATTGGGGCAACAACTCTTGGCAAATGTAAGCCCACGCGGTGGACTCAAAATGGCGTCTGGAGTGGACCAGGAGGGTCCGGGGTGCTCCTCTATTGGAGGGGAGCAAGGGCCAGCCTGGAGCAACCAGACCAGTGATGGAAGTGTCGTAGTTCGTCGTCAAGAGGCTACAAGCCAGCAGGCAAGTGGCCGGACAACGCAGTGAGCAGCAAAGAGCAGAAGGGCCCCACGCAGATCTCGTGGATGCTGGGGGGCTGGACTTCGGTGCTGGAGCTGCTCAGGGTTAGGGCTTCTCAAACCCCAAAGTACTTACTCGAGGATCCCTCGGCGGTCGTGCTGGATAAGCGTAGTGCACTTCTGAAGATGGCCGGTCCCTCGAGGTCTCGTCACACCCACGAATCTCAGCGTTGCTGACGATGTAGGTAGAGGTCAGAGGTGCCAGGGAAGCCGGGTCTCGTCGTGCTGGTCGGTCTGGTTCCGGAGGAAGGACGTGCAGCAAATCGCAGGTTACTTAATTGGTGCCCGCTGATGCAGGGTGACTACTCCTTAGTCACAAGGGAGAAATCTTGAGAAGAAGTCTTGAGTTCCTTTCGTAGAAAGTAGTTTCAGGATTCACAGATGATCTACTTTGGAAGGGTCCCCGCTCCTCCTTTTATTCTAAAGAAAGGGGCTGGTACGCGACTAGGTTCTGCCCATGGGTGGGACCAGGAAGGGGGGTGGTTACACCCCTCTCCCCTGTCCGGACTTTCCCCAGCTCAGGGGCTGGTGTGCCCCTGGAACTGGTTCAAGCCGGCCTATGCATAGTGAGCACCGGGGTGCCACTTGCAGTCACCTTCCTATTCAGCCCTGCCTACCTAGGATACACAAAACCCTGTCTGGGATGGTGCTAGCACCGCCCCTGACAGGAAACCCTTTGTCCAAGCTCTCCTCGCTGAAAGGACTCCCAGCAGCAGGAGGTCAGACTTGTGTCTGTGGTGGCAGCATCCATTTTGTGATGCTGAGGCTTGAGTTAACTTTAACCGGGGCTCACAGTTACATACATGTCGTGTCCCTCTAGAAGGGTGGAATGCTAACCCCGTCGCCAGAATTGGCGAGGGGTTAGTATTCCAATTCGTATGACACCTTACTCGACATGTTTTGATAAAGCGATACCAGAGTTGGCAAATAACCGCGAGGATTATAATGCACTTAAGAGTATATGGTATGCGTTATGAAATGAAATGAAATGAAAATGTGTTTTATAAAGCGCATAATAGCTGCCCTGAGGCGTCCCAGCGCTGAAAGCTAACAGATGTTCTCAGTGAGGCTAGATACTGGGTGACAGCTATTTATTGAACAAAAAGGTTTTTAGTTTTTTTCTGAAAGAGGTGAGGTCTGGATTGGACCTGAGATAGAAAGGTAAACTGTTCCATAGTTTAGACACATTCAGAGAGAAGGAACGACCTCCCGATCTAGACCTCCTAACCTTTGGCACAACAGCCAATAAGGCATTAGTAGACCGGAGCTGTCTGCTAGGAAGATAGGGAGTAATTAACGGGCGACTGATCAGTGGGCCAGTTTCCCAAAAGGATTGATGGGCAACACAAAGAGATTTAAAACTAACCCTCTCTTTCACCGGAAGCCAATGTAGTTTTATCAGTCCGGTTCTCATAGAGGTCCTGCGGGGGAGCTGGAGCAGGGTCCGGGCCGCACAATTCTGAATTACCTGCAACTTTTTTAGTGTGGAATCTGGAGCCCCAAGATAAAGTGCATTTCCGAAGTCCAGCCTCGCAAGTATCAGTCCCTGGACCACAATTTGTGTTGCCTCAAACGGTAACAAAGGGAGAATCTTCTTCAGTACTCTAATGAGGCCAAAACAAGTGGCAGATAATACCACTGCCTGGTGGTCGAACGTCAGGGACTTGTCCAGCCAAACCCCCAAGCTCTTAATAGCATCCCTGGGACTGGGGGGTGCCCAGGCACGCGGGCCAGATCTGATTAATTGAAGATGGTGCTAGATGTCCCAGCATCATGACCTCTGTCTTGTCCCCATTAAGTTTAAGACAAGCAGGGTCATCCATCTACTGACTTCGCTCAGACATCCCGCCAGGTCCACTGTACTCACAGAGTCTCCAGCCCGCGTGAGGGAAACCACCAGCTGGGTATCGTCTGCGTAGGTAACGATCTTAATACCATACAGATGCACAACACCAGCCAGTGGCCTCATATAGACGTTAAACAACGTCGGGCTTAAAGAGGAGCCCTGCGGGACTCCACAGTCCAGGGGCTTGCTTGAGGAGATGGTTGCTCCCTCAAAGAACAGAAATTGTCTACTGGATAGGAATGAACAAATCCACTCCAGCGCTCCTCCTTGAATCCCAATCTCACGGAGGCACTGCAACAAGATGGTATGATTTACAGTGTCAAAAGCGGCACTGAGATCGAGGAGGATGACTGCCACCGATCCTCCCCAATCCAAGATGCCCCTTGTTTCCTCCAGGACTGCCAACAGAGCTGACTCCGTCCCATGCTTGGGGCGGAAGCAGGTCTGCGAGGGATCAAGGAGATTATTTTCCTCCAGAAAATTGGTCAGGAGGCTGTTGATATATTTTTCCAGTAGCTTACTGGCCCAGGGGAGCAGGGAGATTGGACGGTAGTTGCTAAGATTGGTAACACTCAAATTAGGCTTTTTAGCGAGTGCCTTCACCCTGGCTTCTTTCCACTTAGGGGGAACTGTATTAGTGGAAATTGAGGCATTGAGTACCTTTAGCAGAACCGGAAGAATAGTCTGACTCACGGTTCTTAAGAAGCCAGGAGGAGCCGAGTCGCTGGGGGAGCCTGATTTTACCTGGGTCATTCGACTATCTAATAGGTCCGGCTGCAGTAAAGGGAAATTCTCCAATACTGGTGATTTATTATCTACTACCCCATGACTGGCAGAGCCAGAGATGGCTACCTGATTCTTTGAGTGGATAGTTGGGAAAGCAGAAAAAATACAATCAATTTTGTTAAAAAAATTATCTGCTAGCTCATTACAGCGAGCTTGTAAATCATCACTAGTTAAAGGAGGCTGGGGAAGGACAGTGAGACTTTTTACTATCTTGTTTATTTCCCTCGAATTGGACCTAGCATCATTGATCTTTTGCGTGTAGTGCTGGGATTGAGCTTTTTTGATCTCTAGTTTATAGTTCCTGATAGAGTTTCTGTATGCTATTTTATCAGGGTCTGTATAGCCCAGACGCCATTTTCTCTCCAGCCTTTTACACTTACGTTTAGTCTCCCTAAGCTCTATGGTATACCAAGGGGCTGATGTCCTAGATCTTTTTGTCCGTGATTTTACTATTGGGAGAATAGTATCCAATGACTGGGTTATCCAGTCATTGAAAGTGTCATTAGCTCCTATGGGATCAGTAGTAATTAGGTGGATTGTGGCTTGAAGTTCGCGAGCCCACTCGTCAGATGATAATTTCGGCCAGTCTCTAGCCTCCCGTAAACCTGTCGGAAAAACAGGTGGTTTAGGGATGCACCAGGTTAGTGGGATAAGTTGGTGATCTGTCCATGGAAGAACAATAGAGGGCTCTGTCACTAGACCCGGGCAGTGGAACAGCTATTAGGACTTGGTTCCGCAAGCTGCAAACGGGCTCAGCTCATGCCAGAGCACCATATCACATGATTCTAAGCACTCTGCCTTCAGGATTGTTAAGGCCTGCCATAGGAGTGACTGACAGGAATACATGTGTCCATTTTAGGTTTAGATATAGGTATACTCTATCTAAAACAAAGGGTGATTATACCACCCTGCCCCAGCTGTCGTGCAGCCAGTTGTGTCAGATTTAGATGGCCAGCCAGGGGTGGCATAATGCATGCTGCAGCCCCTGGTAGGCCCTGGGTACACCTATGCCTTGAGTTACAGGGTCTGATAAGGTGGCCCAGTACCAATTGGTATATGCACCTAAGGTACATGGAATCCATTTTACAGAGAGAGCAGTGGGCCTGGGGTCCTGAATAGCAGGTCCCCAGGTCAACTAAGTCGAAAAACCAGCAAAACACCAGGCAAAAAGTTGGGGGCAACCATAGTCAGGTATCCACCTTCCTACACCCGGTACTTGGGGCTGTACCTCTATGGGAAGCAATGAAGCCCACAATTCGTGGGGTGGATGTTTCCTTCTGTGTGGCGGCCCGCAGATCGCGAAGGGAGGCCCTCATACGAGCAGAAGCTGAAATCCTTGGGCGCGCAGCAGACAGGAGGGGGGGCGACTCGTCCTGACACTAGCACAACAGGACTATTCGCATCTTCTCCTGGTTGAGGCCCGCCAGGCGTGGCTAGCTACCCGTAGCAGGATCTACCAGTGGGGGATATATCTAGTAAGTTGCCGCATAGACTGTGTCAGGGGTAACTTCGCCCCCTGGCTCTCCCTGGCAGTGTGGGACTGAATGGGACACCTATTTCCAACTCTACAGCTATTGCTGAGAGCTTTGCTATGTATTAATCAGGTCTCTATGCTCGTAAGGAATGCTCATCAGCAGAGGTAATAGGTCACTTCTTAGATTACCTTCTGCCTAAGGCCCTCTCCGATTAAATGAGTGTAGAGATAGATCGCCAGCTCACGGAGAATTACCTTGGAGCCGCCTTAGGGGACCTGCATCCCAGTAAGGCCCCGGGACCGAACTGTAGTGTAGTTCCTATTTTCCCTATAGGCCCTGCACATTGGAATAACATAAACAGCAGTGTAGACGTAGGACTGCGGTCTTCTAGGTCTCTACTGACTATGTTAGACTTAAGTTAGGTTTGCGCCAGCTAGCTCAGAGGTCACTGGAAACTTTCTTGACTGAATAGGAAGTGATCAGCTTCCCTGGCTCAGACAAGAAGGGATTCAGCTTCCGACAACCGCATTAACATGACAACTTTGCTCCTCAGAATAAGAGTCAATCTCTAGAGTCGTGTGAAACAATAGACAGCTATTTCACTCAGTCAGTTGTGCAGATTTACTTTCACCAGGATGCAGAGAATAGAGAGATGGGCGTTTTCAATAAAAGATATTATTTATTGAGCAGTCTTCCTTCTCATGCAAGAGAAATGAATTGCCAAAATTGCAAGACTTGTTATTATGAAAAGTGCGTACAGTAAAAGGAGTATTACGAAATAATACTGTAAAAGCAGTGATATGGTTTCTTAGCCATAAGATAGTTAAAATGAATAAAATATATACATTCATATATACATTGGCTAACGACCTCAACTGGTGCTTCTAACTACGCCTGCCCCAGTGTACCTGACCTAAGCCTAATACAAGGGAGGGAGTAAGTAGTAGTTTAAGTTAAGTTGGTTTTGCCAAGAGTTTGTTTCAAGAATTCTCTCTAAGGGTTTAGTCAGCACCGTACCTCTGGAATAGAATGCAGGAGGTCTGGTATCTCCTCTTTAGGACCTGATATCCCAGTCACCCACAAGGGTTGGCTGGAAACGCCGGAGCTGGATTTTCCCGGCAGGAGAAAAGACAGCGTCTTTCTCAGCGCGTGAAGGAGGAGGGGCGGCGTCCGTGGGCTTCTCGCATCTGCTGGGCTCTGCAAGGGGACAGCCGATCTGCTCCAGTATTCACCACCACCGTGTGCTTGCTTAAGGCAACGTTGGTATATTTATACCTGAAAGGTGCCGAGTTTGACGTAAGTTTTTGGACATAAGACGTTAATAAAGATGTCACTGAGGACTGGTCGTTCTTACAGTGCTCGCAGGAGTTCTATTACTAATCAAAACAAAGCAAGCGGGGCTTTCCCAGGTTGCTGGGGGTTTAAGATGTCGAAAGAACTCGGTGTGCTATCTAGGAATCTAAGGAAGTGGCTTCTGCTGTGTCATGGACTGTCATGAACTGCAGAGACGAGTTACTGAAATATGGCTCTGATCGTTATGCCATTATAGGGATATGTATTGATTATAGCCGTATAGGGGCATGAGGTCACAATATTGATCAGGGTCCTAGATAAAACACAACACCCCCTCCACGAATTTATGTCCATCAAATTACTAAAAACTAAAGCAATAAGAAGCACGTGTATTCCTACCCACCCCAAAATACATTTTGCATTTGAAATGGTGTACTTGAAATACATGGAAATGAATTGGTACTGTACGTTATCAAGCAAAGTAATCATTCAAAAAATATTGCATATGTAATCATTTGAACGATTCTGCGAAGATTTACACATGAAAAAGTCTCTAAATACAGAAAAGAAGGGCGAGACTATTTCATCACATATAAATACAATTGCTGTAAAATGTGCTAGAGGCTAAGGTAAAATTTTGTCTCTAGATCTACTAAAAATAGAAGATCTGTTCTTTATGAATAGTTCTACTTTAAGTAAAGGACATGTGCCAGAAAAAAAGGTAAATATTTTGGAAATTTTGGAAAAAAATAATTTCATGGAGAGCGGAAAAAAAAATAGTTCAAAACGCTTTTCAGTAGCTTTTGTTTATCAAAGCTGAATGCCGAATTCAGAGTTCATGGGAACGCTGTGTGCCGGAATGTTTTTCCAAAAAGTTATTGTTTCTGTTCAGGGGAGAACATCATTTCAGACAGGCTCGCAAAGAATTGGTCTATATATTCAGGTGACAGTTCAACCAAGTTCGATAATGCTGTAACTTGGCAGTTGTGAGAATGATTGCTATCATCGATTTCAGGATCAGCAATGCTCACAGAAGGTCGTACCTGGGTGATGCTGCTTTCATTTCTTGCTTCACTGCCACCACCTAGTCGTAGTGCAGGAGTCTCAACGAATGCCGTCATCAGGATTGGTAACCGCTGGGGACAACACGATGCGTGAGCCGTTTTCTGGACTTAGCAAAGTATCGACGTCCATTGGTATTGCTGATGGTAGTGCAAGACAGGTGTCTAACACGCATTCCTCTCCGCATAGCATACATCGAAGCACAGGTAAGATGCAGGTCTGCCATATAGGTCTGAATGAAAGAAACCAGGTCATATTTAGATCTCGTAGCCGGGATATCCCAAGGACTTTAGTTATGCGGTCCCGGTAGCGTATTGCTAGGATCGTTTCTTCCATCCGTGCCGGAGTCATGTCTGCGTTTTGGTTTGCCATATCGGAGCAGGAGAGTCAAAAATAAAATACCTGCTACGAGTCCCAAAAGTAGTGGTACGCCGCCAAAAATCGAATGTACAAAATTTGGAAAGATACCCAGGACCGCTTCAAATGGTGTTAACAGTCCCGAAAAAACTGTCTTAAATACATTCGAGATACCACTGGCATTCGACATATTTAGGATTTGGCTGAGCATTTATGTGAAATGCACCGGGCAATTTGTTGATAAAAGTGTATGTATCTCTGCCGCCGTCCTTGCAACTTGGAGACCATACGTCTCTTTTGATGACGAGATGGGCACTGTTGTCTGCAAAAGTACAGACTTCATTCTGCTTAAAGTATCAGTTCGCATAGAAGAGATATTCAAATTAGGCCAAATCGCAGCCACTGAGTCTCCAGGGCCGTTTGGATACAATGCTTGCATACAGCAAGTGACCATGGAACTCACGCTTAAGAGATATGCTTTCCCTGGAACCAAGCCACAACAGCTGTGATCCGTTATTAGAACGTAACGTAGAAAGTTGCCTAAAGAATGGCTCTATTTGTGCTGCAGGTGTGCCATGCTGGTGGCATGAAAGGTTGTTTGAAGTACCCTCACAGGCCCCATGTAAGTTAATACCTTGGCACAAAAGTATACCGCTCAGTGAATGTTTACACTCATTACCACTAAGAAATACATTTTTGTTGTTGTCACTATAACATGTGTGTGTATAAGGTAATTTCCATGATGACTTAATGTATCCTTTACCCAACTTTTCATACTGGCCTGCCGGTATATACTCAAGGCAATTTTTAAATTGGAAAGTTGTTATCGGAATTGTGATAATCCCGTGTATTATCCATTCAATGACAGGTCTTTCTGACATTGTCAATGGCAATCTCTCATGTTTTTCGATGCTCAGGATTGTATAGTCTGCTCCTTTCTGTGCCAAACTGATTTGTTTATCAGTAAGGTTAAAGATGGAAAATAATGACGTTGTGTTGATTAAACGCCATGGCACATAGCCCGAACGGAGATTTTGCAACGTCCAGCCTAGCTGTACAATAGAACGTAATTGGGACTGGCCATGTTGTAACATTAGCAAGTCCTGGTCTATTATATCAATAGCAGATGATACAATACTGTCCAGTGAATATATTCTGGAGGACAGAGTCATTAACCCATTGTCCACAACAGAAAGGGATTTTTCCAAATTAATACGATCAATTTCTCGTATTTTCTCGGCTGTTTCAATTTGAGTTTCTTTCCAAGCCTCGTTGTATGCGCATATATGCTGGCCGCTATGAAACTTTTTTGACGCTGTTTGCGTGGTCCCATAATGAAATCGCACAAGTCAGCACCATCTTTAAGTAAAGACAAGTGTTGCTTAATTTGAGCCAGTGAGAATGTTTGTAGCCATTCAAGGCAGAGTTTCCCTATACTGTATGTTGTTACTATCCCTGGATGTTGTCTCTGGGAGTATCTAGGGTCTGGTCTGGACATGTTTACCCCCTGTATTTTGTTCAGGAATCTATCTTGACAGTTATTCGTGTCTGTAGGCCAGATTAACCACTTTTTCCAATCAGGATGTGTTCTATTTTCATTTAAAATTTGGGATACGTCTATTTCAATATCTGTGGTTGCATTATCAGGTATTGGCTTTGGAATAGACGGTTTGTTAAGGTCTTTAATCTTGGCTAGACCAAGACAGGTTGTTTGTTGAATTGTGTCATTCAAGAACATTATTTGTTCTGGGATCATGCAGGCTCAAAATAATGCTTCTAGGCCATGTACCTGCCAATCTTTTGTATCCCAGATGGTTTTTGTTTCAATGTTATTTTTCCAGAAATCAAAACCAAATGTAATCATTTTTTCATAAAATGCTTCTGAATATATCAATTTAGTATTTGTCAGCATGGTTTTCGTCCCTGTTTTATCCAACAGTTTATAATAAAATGATTCTGCATTACTCGTGTTAAACCCTGAGAAGTATTGGAATTTCTCATAGAATGTTTTTGAACTGCTTTTAGGTGGAGTAGCACAATGTTCCCATTGGTTATATTTAAAAACATTTCTAGGTTGAGCAGATTTATGTAAATAGTGGTCTGCGTAATGTGAAAAACAGTGCATCTGTTCATAATTAGATGAACCTTGTAAATAATCATGTTCTGAAAATTTTTCTGACAACACCAAATCTGACATCATATCATTTATACTTTTAAAGTCCCAATCATCAGAGAATGTACTTGGTTTTACAAAGTCACTTAATGAAACCTTAAACTGGTGAGGATATTTCAAGATCTCGACCGGGCCATATATTTCATAGTCTGTCTTGTCCCAAACTACCCCGCCGGGTATTGGAATGGCTGTGACATTTACTGATGATAGTTCTCTTTTCTTGACGTGAGATGATCTGTGAGGTTTCAGAACTAAGTTGATGTTCTGACTTGCTGTGTCCATTGAACTGTATTTTCCCTCAATTAATTTTCCCAAACAAAGTACCATGATGAGCCAAAGCAGGAGGAAAAATACACCTAGCCCAATCCAAAATTCTAACCATGGAGAAATAAGATAGGTTTCTTTGAGTTGATGAAAGAGTTCTGTTGCTTTTTCTTTAAAAGTCTTTGTTTCTGGCGTCACTTCAAGGTCGCTTTGATCTTCAGAAAAGTTGTCGAAGTTGATAAAGTAGCCACATGCAGTTCTGTCGATTGTTGGAATTGTTTTTCCCATTTGGCTTTCATTGGCACATTCCGATGCCACATCATTGTAGACTGGTGTTTCATGACGAACCGTTTCAATTTGTGTTTCAAGAGGCATAAGTTCCATGGCATTTCTGCATAGTCCTTTTTTATTCACTGCAGGTTTATCAAATGTGATTAGTCTTTCAGTTTGAACCTCTTGGATACTTGCAAATTTGGGTATTCTGTTACTTCTTGGGAGTCCACTGGGCCTGCTGTTGATTATAGGCCACATGATTGTGGTTTTACCAGGTCTATTGATACAACTCTGTTCTCCTTTTTACCAGCAAGGGGCGGTAGTACTACTGATCTTGTTCCGTTGATTGCTAAGACAGGTACTGCTTTTCTGTAAGAAGGCCCAAATTCCTTCTTCACTGCTATTTTCTTTCTGACCAGATCCCCAATCTTTGGAATCCAGACAAGTCTTGCTGGGACAGGTGGTGTGTCTTCAGTGGTGGTTGGCTGTTGTTTTAACTTTATGTTGCTCAGGGCATTTCTTGTTTCATTTAAGTCCTGTAAAACAGCCAAACAATCTTTGATGTCAAAGTCTTTATTCTTATCTTCTACCACTGAAGCAAGACTATCTAAGTCCTGAACATGCATTCTAGTTCCGAACAATAGTTCGTACGGGCTGAAACCTTTTAGAGAATTTCTTGGCAAGTTGTTAAGACTACGTTGGGCACTTATTAAATGTTTGACCCACCCATCACCCGAACCTAATACCTTTGCTGTTATAGATTGCTTTATGTCTCGGTTTTATCTTTCCACTACGCTGTTTCCCTCAGGATGGAAGGGACAAGAGAATCGCAATCCAATGCCCATGCTGGTCATGGCCTCCTTATAAGCTCGAGAGCTAAAAGCAGGACCCTGGTCAGAATGAAGCATGGCAATTGCGTATGTGCCGATAAAGACTCGCAAATCTTTAATAACAGTTCTGGCATCAGCCGAGCGCTGGGGCCACATTTTTAAAGTGAATGTAATCTTGAACAGTTAATAGGACGCTGGATTGCATGTGTAGATAACTCTATTTATTTTATTTTTATTTTATTTTATATTCTTATATAGCGCCTGAATAGACCCCCGAAGGGGTATCTCCGCGCTTTTGCCAGTAAGAATATGACTCCAGATAGCCGTGTTCAGGGGGGGATAGTACATATTGCAAAGGAAGAGTTAATTACTAGTGAATAAGTGTGTGTGTTTTTAAGGTCTTCCGAAAGGCCAGATGGCTAGTGAGTGATCTCAACTCAAGAGGTGGAGAGTTCCAGAGCACTGGTCCCGCATGGGCCAGCGCTCGGCCTCCTTGTCTGGACTTCTTTATTCTGGGTACCTGCAATAGCTGCAGATTACTGGATCGCAGGGAACGCCCAGGAGCATATGGCTGAAAGATTTTGGCCAGATATTTTGGGCCTTCGCCTATCACACTTTTGTGAATGGTACATAGAGTCTTAAACTGTACTCACTTCCTCACTGGTAACCAGTGGAGTCTGGTCAGCAGGGGGCGAGAAGGAGTCCTAGGGGGAACATTCAGGACAGTCCTTGCAGCCGTATTTTGGATTACTTGTAACTTATTAAATTGACCTTCATTAGCTCCTAAAAGAAGACCGTTACAGTAATCCACTCTGCTGATGACTAGCGCCTGCACAAGTGTTTTCCTGTGGCAATCTGGCAGATAGGGAAACACTCTTCTTAGCATCCCAATTGCCCAAAAGCAGGTACCAGCCACTTGGTTTACGTGGTCTTTAAATGTGAGTGTCTGATCTAATAACACTCCCAAGTTTTTTACCGTGCTCTTGGGGCTGGGAACAGGTCCTAATTCTAAGGGCCACCATTCAGGTGACCAGTGTGTTGCCGCTTGTCCAAACAGCATGACCTCTGTTTTCCCTACGTTACACTGAAGACAGTTTGGTGACATCCACTCTGATATTGCTCTCATTCCGTCTGCAAATTATCTTTTTATTGCAGGTGTCAGACTTTTAAAAGGAAAGAGGAGTTGGGTGTCGTCGGCATACGACACCGGGGTAAACCCAAATGATCTTGCTAAGTTGGCCAAGGGGGCCACGTACACATTGAATAGTGTCGGGCTTAAACGTGAGCCCTGTGGCACTCCCTTGTTGAGCTCCCTGTAGGTGGATTTGTGGGAGCCCAGCCTAACTTCTTGGGAGCGGCCAGATAGAAAACTCTTCATCCATGACAGAGCCACTCCCTCCAAGCCTACGTCCCTTAAACGATCAAGAAGCACTGTGTGAGACACCGTATCAAAAGCAGCGGAGAGATCCAACAGCACCATAATCATAGAACTGCCCTCATCCAGTGCCATTTTGATGTTATTGGTCACTGTTTGAAGGGCTGATTCGGTGCTGTGGTTGGGCCTGAACCCAGATTGTGAGTAGTCTAGGCCCTCCGTTGCTTCTAGATGTCCTGATAGATAGGTGTTCACGTGCCTCTCTGCTATCTTGCCGATGTAAGGCAAGAGTGAAATAGGACGCAGGTTTGAGAGGTCTGTCCATGGAGATGCCGCTTTTTTCCTTATTGGGTTTACCACCGTACTTTTCCAGTCTGCCGGGACCTGTCCTTTCGCAAGAGAGATGTTAATGACGCTCTGTATAGAGGGTCCCAAGAGAGAAATCAGAGGGGCAACCATCTTGGCAGGGAGGAGGTCATTTGGGGACCCAGATTTAATATGGACGATGAGAGGAAGGAGCTCTGCATTATCAATTGGAGGGAAGGATAGCAGAAGATGTTTATTGTGCTTTAGCGGGATCGGGGATAGGGGCTTATTAATGTCACCCATGTTGTTGTTAGCCGCCACTATTCTTTCGTAAATGATGTTTATTTTATCCTCAAAGAATAGCGAGATTTCATCGCATAAAGTCTGCAAGAAATCATCAGAGCTCTCACATGCGGCGGGTTTTATAAAATTTTGCAGAATTTTAAAGAGCTCCTTAGGACAATTACCCGCTTCTGCAAGTTGTTGCATTAGGCGGTGTTTCCTAGCTTGCTTTATGTTTTTATAGTATATTGATTGAGCATCTAGGAAAACTGTTCGGGTCTCCTCAGTTTTACTTCTTCTCCATATTTTCTCTGCTCGTCTGCATTTCTGCTTCTCTTCTCTTAGCTCATGTGTGTACCAACTTTCCTGCTTAGAGGGAGGATACTGTTTATGCAGTTTTAAAGGGGCCAAGATATCAATGGCTCGCTTGATTGAATCATTAAGTTTAGCTAACGCTATTTCTGCTGTGTCCACTGCCAATATGGCAGGTTGTATCCAGATTTCCTGTAGTTTGTTAGCTGAGATTTTATGCCATTGACGGCGCCAGGTAGGAGGAGATGGTACTTTATTAGTGGTTCTCTTTGGAGTCAGTAATTTAAATTCTAACAGGAAATGGTCTGTCCATAGAATCTCTCTTGCTGGAAGGCAAGTTAATTTGGTACAGTTGGAAAAAACTAAATCTAGCGTATGGCCACCCATGTGTGTAGGTCCATTATTCTGTAATTCTAGACCTAAATTTGAAAGATCCGTAACCAGGGAAATGGATTTGGATAATGCTGGCTGATCTACATGGATGTTGAAATCTCCCAGGAGGATAAAGTCTTCTTTAGATTTGAGACGGGGAGCTAAAAGCTCTTGAAGAGTGAGCGCAAAGTCAGGATTTAATCCTGGTGGGCGATAGACCAGAGCGCCTTTCCAGGAAGTGTGGCTAGTTAGGGCGATTTTAAAGATCATGATTTCTAGTTGTGGACTGTGATGTTGCTCGAGTATTGTGACCTTTATTTCGTCCTTGTGTATTATGGCCAAACCACCGCCTGTTTTCACTTCTCTATCTTGATGTTTAAACTTATATCCAGATGGGATCCCCATTGCTATTGCTGTGATTGTATGGGGTTTCATCCATGTCTCGGTGAGAAAACATATATCCGGCTGAGTAGTGTTAACTAAATCCCAAACCTGGTGCTGTGGTTTCGGTAGGGATCGTACATTTAGGAGGAAACTCTTTAATCCATCTAAAGGAATGTTTACCTCTGATTGGGTCATATTATTGATAGAATGACGCCGACACTGTAGACAGGAGAAACCTCCCTCTACTCTCTGCCATGGTATTTTGGTGCAGCATTCAATTGGTAGCTTTAGATCCAATAGTGTTTGAGCGGAATATGTTATGTATTGTATGCTCATACCTGTTAGAGCTGGGCGAGCTGAGGCAGAGTCCATGGCCCCTGTGCCCCGTCCTGTCGCGGACAGGCGCAGACGGGCAGCTCTTTGGCGGGTCTTCGGCGGGGCTGTGCGCAATCGCTGCGCACTCAGGAAGGTGCGAGGGCTAAATAGCCCTGTGTGCAGCCACTAGAGCGCTAACCGCTCCTAGTGGGACCGGAAGTGCCGAAAATGCCTACCACCCCCTTGCTACAATGGGAGGTGGGAGGCGGCTACCAGCGCTGTAACGCGACAATGGAGGCACAAGAGTGTGGCCAAAAGGCAAGTTTTGGTGCAGTGTGATGCGGGGAAATGCGAAATTAAATGTTTCAGCAAAACACAATATTTAAAATACACAATGTAAACACAATTTATAAAAGCGATGCAGTTGCTATGTCGTTGTTTTAAAATACCCTCTGGAGCGAGGCTGGCCGGCAAGCGGGTCGGAGACACTGCCACCGTCTCCTTCCCGCAGCAAGCTCCTCCGGTGCTCCGCCTAAATAGCCCTGTGTGCAGCCACTAGAGCGCTAACCGCTCCTAGTGGGACCGGAAGTGCCGAAAATGCCTACCACCCCCTTGCTACAATGGGAGGCGGCTACCAGCGCTGTATGGAGGCACAAGAGTGTGGCCAATTAGATATGTCTAATGTCGTATGCTACCCTCATACATGGCCATGGCATTACTCCGCTTGACTCGTTACTGCGGTCTCTGTCGCAGTCTGGACAGCTCTTTACAAATTTATAATGGTGCAGGCTCACCCCCGGCCACCAGTATACTGATTGTAATTCGGTCAGAGATTCCTTCATCTGTTTGTGCCTTGGACCTTCACCCATGTATGCGTCTGCTAACTATAAGATTCTCCGGTTCGTGTTTGTAATTACCCTATCCCCCACTCCAGGGATTCGAGCAAAAGGAACGGAGTTTGCATCAATTACGTATGTATAATTGAGTGGATAGTTCACAGGTAATGCTGCACAGTTGCCTTTTGAAGACGTTTTTACTGCCAGCATGGTTTCCCCGTCTATGTATTTTTCTGAACGCTTTTTTGTGGCTACGGAAGCCGGTTTTCTTGCTTCCACTATGGCTGTATTAGCCAATGAATTCCCTGCAACCTGAACGCCATTGCGTCGATGACTCAGAGTGTGTATCACGTGAGTCTTTTGTAGTTCTTTTTGTAAAAGAACTACTTGTTTCCAAAGCATTTTATGCTTGATTGTGGCACCTGTGTCATCCTTGTAATCATTTTGAACCCAGCTCTGCAAATCATTATTGTAAGAATTGACGCAAAAATGCGAATCGCACACGATTAGTGTCGGGAATTCACATTCGGCATTTTCAAGCGCCATCTTTAAAGATCATATTTCAGCTCGCTGAGCCGAACATTTTCTCAGTGATTCAGTTTTTGTTATTTTCGGTCTGAATTTACTGCAAAGCCAGCGACCTTTAACAATCGCGCAGGCTGCATCGTAGGATTTATCTTCTACATTGTAATGCTGTACAAATCTGTCTGTATAGATTATACAGGAGAACTGTTCTAGAGGGAGAATTTCGATTGGCAGAGGATATTCTTTTTCATATTTTAAATCATTTTCATGTGCGGGGCGAAATGGTATTTCACGTCTTCTGCAGCAAGAGAATTTTCCCACTGTATCCATTTCGGATCCAGTGACACTGTAGGCAGGTTCACTGGGCTGAATAGTGCCTCGAAGGCGGATTCTGCTGTGAGAACAGTGATCCTTTTGCCTTGTGCTAGAGCTCGTTCTTTCGCTATAGCAGTTTGCACTGCCTTCACAGTATTTTCTGTGAGAATGAATGTTTTTTCTGCTTGTTTGTACAAATGTGATTTGTAAGCTATTGGTACCGTTTCTCCCTCATTAGAGGTCAGGTACGTGAATCCGCATCTTCCTGGGATGACCCGGATTACAAGATTGCGTGTATTGTCACGTGCTTCTAATTTTGTTTTTGCTAACATGTCTGTTTGCAGTGATCTCAAAATTTCCGTGTGTTTTTGAGTCCAGTTGATTGGTTTAAAATCAGGTTTAATTAATTCGTAGAGAGGTTTAATCCTCTCTGCATAGTTTATAATGTAAGTTCTTCAGAAATTCAGGAAGCCTAGAATCGATTGTAAATTCTTCAGCGTTTTCGGTGCTTGGAGTACAGCGCACTTCTCTAAGAAGTTGTCAGCTAGGCTTTTTCCTTCACTTGATAATTTGTATCCTAAGAATAAGACTGTCAGATGGGCAATTCTTGACTTTTTTAAAGTTGAATTTGTAACCCTCTGCTGCGAACCCAAGTATTATGGTGTTCGCCCTTTTCAAGTGAGTATCCAAGTCGTCGTCTGTGAGATAGATGTCATCGACATAAGATAATGCCTCATCATCACATAGTTGTAGTAACTCTGTTACTCTGGCTGAGAATAGTCCTGGGCTGTTCTTGAATCCCTATGGGAGCCTACAGAAATTTTTCTGTGACCCCATTATTGAGAAAGCGGTTAAGTACCTACTTTCTGGTGCAATGTTTTGGCAAAAGAACCCATTAGATATGTCTAATGTCGTTTTGTACTTTTTGCGAACTATGTTATTCATTAGTGCAGCACTATGCGAATTTTGTACTGCAAATGTTTTGCAACATGAGTTAAGGTGTCTGTAGTCCAAGACTAGACGGTACGATTCGTCCGGTTTGGAGACAGGAAACAAAGGATTGTTCATTTGAGAGGTGCATGTTTCAATCACCCGTTGGTATTCAAGTTGATCTAAAATCTCCCTGACCTGTAGTGTTTTTCTTGTTTATTTGGGTACTGCCTTTGTGCAGTTGGTTGACTTTTTAACTGGATTTTGTAAGGAGGAGAGTCCTGCCATCTGTGTCAAAAACTTCTCCCCGTGGGTCCTGATTGGTCCTCTTGCCCTGAAGAAAGTGGCCCACACTTTAAACATAATAAAGAGGGAACACTGCTTATGAAGCTACTTGATAGGTTAGCTCTTACCCACACTATTGACCTGCTGGCTCTGAGAGTAGGAGACACTCTTACACCAACATTTAAGGGAAGAGGCTGCTCATCCATCATAGATTGTATCATAATATCCACCTTTGCAAAAGAGCAGGTTAAAGAGGTAAGAACAGACTGGAGCCCCTTCAGTGTCCACAATCCCCTAACTCTCGAAATTCCATACAACGGGCTGACAGTAAGGAACCCCCTCAAAGACAATGAAATCCGCCCAACGGATCAGGGGAGGCGCCTAAGATGGGCTAAGATCAATGCTCAAGAATTCTATAGCACTTTAATGGAAAGAGGGAAAGAACAAATAGAGGCCTGCCTTGAACTTACAATAGAGGGCAGAGATGTGGTCCTGGCATTTGAGTCCTTAACCAAGGTGTTTGATGGACTATTAAAAACCAAACGCCCTCTAAAGGACTCACCAAATCCACGATGGTTTGACTCTAACTGCTCGCAGGCTTTGAGGGAGCTAAAACTGTGCCTTAAGACGCTCCTGAGAGACAAGAATAAAGTTGCCCTGTGTAGGCGTATTTATAAAATGCAGGTCAAACAGAGAAAGCTCACGCTCCAAAAGGAAGTCTGGGCAGACCTGAAGGAAGCAGGTGAAAATAGGGACTATACCCAATTTTGGAGAATCATCAATAGCCCCTGTTTTCAAGATTCCAGTTCCCCTGCTATCAGCACTAATATACTCCCCGAACAATGGGTTACCCACTTTGAGAGTTTATACAACCACCAGGGTGAGACAGCTAGGGTTGAATCGTGGGAGGGGGCGAGACCCACGGAATTAGAATTCTCCTTACAGGAAATTACTAAGGCAATTTAAGGTCTGACCCAAAATAAGGCACCAGGACCGGATGGCACACCCCCAGATCTCTATCTAAGCAATATTGACTATTGGGCACCGATCATGACCAGAGTACTAAATGCAGCGATAAAATCTGGGCTCCCGCGATCTTGGTCTACAGCATTGATCATCCTTATCTACAAGAAAGGGAGTAGGGACAACCCGCAATGCTATAGACCAATCTCGCTGATAGACGTGTCAGCTAAACTATTAGGTAGGGCAGTCTTAAACCGCCTTACTGAGTGGACAGAAGAGCACCATACCGTAGCAGACACCCAATATGGATTCAGAACGGGCAAATCAACTAGTGATCAATGTCTCAATCTCTACCTCCTAGTTGCCAAATACACTAAAGCCAGTAACAGAACGGTGTATATGGGGTTTATGGACCTGGCGGCGGCCTTTGATAACGTAAATAGAAATAAACTCTGGGCCCTCATGTTTAAACTGGGAATTGACCCTGAACTTATAAACATCTTAAAAGAACTACCCTGGAACACCACTGCCAAGGTTCCCTATAGCGCGGGGGTGGGTACCGATCCCTTCCCGTGGACTAGCGGAGCGAAGCAGGGGTGTATCCTGGTACCTTTTCTATTCTCTCCCTACATAAACGACCTAGAAAGCACATTGACGGCTCTGGAGACTGACTGCCCCAAAGCAGGATCGCGCCAAATACCAGTTCGACTGTACGCGGATGACGCGGTCCTGCTTGCACGAACAGCACTGAGCCTGCAACATCTGGTTAATGGATTTGTAAAGTTCATGGAGAATCTGGATCTGTCCGTGAACCTGACCAAATCCTTCGTAATGGTGGCAGGGAAAAAAAACCCTAAGAAATTTATATTTAAAATAGGAACTCATGTGCTAGAAACTGGTAGTACATTTTCTTATTTGGGTCTTTTGTTTGATGGAAAGATTAGGTTTGACTCCTTGCTGGAGAAAAGGTGTAGGAAATTGGTCTCAGCAAACGGTGCTATTTTAAACTTTGCACGCAGGCTGGGTCGCTGGTCACCAGAGCAAATAATGACATTGTACAGAGCTGTTAGCACCGCCAAAGCCACGTATGGGGCACAGGTATGGGGCTTCAGGGATGTCCACCAGTTACAAGTAGAGGAAAATAAGTTTCTACGTAAGATGCTGAAGACACCACAGAGCATCCCATCAGCAATTGCTCATACAGAGCTTGGTATCCCATACATTACCGACCAGATAAAAGTGAGACCCATCCTGACCTGGCTGCGAATCTCGGTAAACCCAGAAGCAGAGCTCAGTAGGCAAATAGTCAAAGACTGTCTTCAGAGAGACAAGTGCCTACAAATCCCCTGGATAAAATATGTTAAAGAAACTTTAGGGAGCATAGACCACCAAATATTATTCGCTGATCCGTCTCTGATCGACACTTCTTGTAAATATCGGATCCAAAAACTGCTTTTAGGCAAATATGATCTGGGCAGGAAACAGCTGGATTCCACAAAAACATCTGTAGCTGCACACTCTTTAGTAAGCAACGGAGAGGGTATATAGCCATATTTATTTTTAATGTATAATCAGCAAGATAGATTTTTAATGTGTCGTTTTAGGCTCAATTTGTTACCTAATATCTTAGCTTACCCATCTGGTTTTACTTTAACAATTGAGCAGAAGGGTGCCTGCGGCTGCGACAATAGGTCTCCGCAGGACACCCTCCATTTTGTACTGTTATGTTCCTTTTATCGAATCCCTCGCCGTACATTTCTTGTAAGAATTTTAAAAGAGTCAAAATTTCGTCATGCTAAAACTGCTCTATCATTTCTTCAAAGAGCCACTGACACACGCACTTTATGCTCTATTATGAGTTTTTTAAAATTGCTGTTAAACTAAGAAACACCAGAGGCTGATTTAGGATGCATTTAATAATTTTTTATAACTATATCAATCTCGTTTTTAATATGTATGGTTCAGAAGTGTAATGTAATTGATGACTTTGTATCATGTATTTTTATGATGGTTTTTAATCATCAAAATAAAATTTACTGAACTGAACTGAAATAGAGACATATGAAGACAACATATAATCATCACAAAGAACATCCAACATGTAATACATTCCCTATTTCAGGAAAAAAGAACAACCAAATGAATACTCAAAAAGAGATATAGAAACTGAGGGAACAAACATACATGAGAAAACAGAGCTTCAAGCACAAAAAAATATCACTATATATCTAGCTCAACCACGCAACAAGAAAGCATGAAGGAAAAATAAGAGAAAAACGCTACATAAAAAAGAAAAGAAGAGCAGACATTACACTACTAGAGAAGTACCAAGAAAAAGAACCACTGCCAAAAACAGAAATAATAAACAACAATAAGGAAGAATAACATAAAGAAGAACAAAGAATCCAAAGGCCAACATAAAGTAACAATATTGAACATGACTAAAAGCAACCAACAAGGGCAAAGCGGTCCACCAGCAAATTACAACATATCAACTGTAAAACTGACGGAAATCGTAACTGAAGTAAGGAGACTAAAAAATCCTAGCATGCAACTCTAAAACAAGAGGCACATCTAAACATAAGGAGGAAAAAAAACTCCACAGAGAAACTGAAAGATGTAAAGAACCAGAAGGGCCAGGGCAGGAGAAGAGTCCATCTGAGATTCCATCTGATTATCCAGGAATGAAGAAAGGTCAGAAGGCTCGTCGAAGATTCTGTGACGGCCCTTAAAGGTAATATGGAATTTTGAAGGACCAGCAAAGGAAAAGGGGATGTTCATGTCGAAGAGACGTTTCCGCAAGTTAAGAAAACCTTTCCTTCTAATGACCGTATCTCTGGCAAAGTCTTGTGATATAGAAATCCGATGGCCTTCCCAATGAACTGCTTTAACCTTCCTCATATGAGCCAAAATGTGTTCCGAGTGTTGGTGTCGTAACGGTTTAAAAATGATCGCCCTAGGATGAGGCGAGGACTTGGGTCTACAGGTAGGAACACGATGAGCCCGTTCAATTTCAAAATCCTTCTGAAACGAAATCTGCAGACTAGATGGAAGCCATTGGTACAGGAAGTCTATCATCGAGGGAGCTGATTTTTCTGAATCCTCAGGTAGACCAAAAATGCGCAGATTACTTCTACGATTGCGATCTTTCTGTTCTGTGAGGTCTCTCCGTAATGCCGCAATTAAGCGCTCCATCTGTAAGAGAGACCTAGATTAAAGGGATAAGGCGAGCTTTTTTACATGACACGGTCAGGCAGAGTTCTCCACTGGCCTCTCCCATAGTTTTAAATTTGATTTGGTAGCTTCCTACAACCTGGTCTTTGACCCTTCTGTATGGGATAACGATGTTGGATGTGTATACCTCACTGCTACAAGAACAAGACATGGTCGGATTGTGCATGACACATGTGGCCATGAGGCCATAGCCACACTGGAATCTATTTTGTGTCTATCTTTCATGTGGTATCTAAGATGAGCAGACCAGATAACGGACAGAGAATTTCAGGGCTCCTCAAAGGCATTTAAGGAGCCTTTGTAGTGGGTCAGATTGCTTGCCAAAGAGTAGAGGAGACCGAGGCCTTTTGAAGCTTAGTAAGTTTCCACTTCCCTTTCCTGGCCCATTGTTCACTTGAAGGGCTATCACCATAGGCTAACAAGTAGTTAAGCATATCTTTAGTATCCCCCCAGTGGGTCTCAAAGTTCATTTTGTCGGTGCGATAAATGAGCAGATGCGCTCCAAGGGAAAGAACTTTCTGAACCTTCTGGCCTCAAAAAGTTCATCTGGTGGTCTGCTCCCCGCGAGATATATTGACTTGTTGTGGGCTGGTTCCACTTGGAAATTATCGTGCTCACAGACTTTATAGACCACGGATAGCAGCATGCTTTGCATTGTTCCACCCCGGAAGTCCACAGGGACTATTTATTCAGCATGCAAAGAAGGTTCAGTTTATGAGCATTTCAGCATACCAGCAAGCCATCAATCCATGAGGAAGGAGCGTTTGCCAGCTCCGAAACGCGTCTGATTTTACTTTGCTTCACGAAGTTCAAATTGCCGGTATTTGAGAAATAAAGGTTTTCCTGACAGCTGCTGTTGTCTGTTCCCGTATCAGGGCAAATGGTTTGGATATACATATACACATGTGAACAAGGGCTCTTGAAGCCTGAAATGCATATTGCTCTCCTGCTGTACCAGCTGCAATAAAGTAAAGAACCTGTGAATTCCGTGGTCCGTCTCCTACTTGCCTGCCTCGCCGGTCTTGGGTGGATCTGGAAGTGGCGTTTTGACATATATATATATATATATATATATATATATATATATATATATATATATATATATATATATATATATAGTTTCAGTCCGGCTACCTCTTTTGAATGTACATATAGTTGCTCTCTTGCTGTCTTTCTGAAATTATCACTGTATACGCCATTCCATTGTTCATCTTATGATTCCAATTAATCAGAGGCATGGCTAGGGTCTGTGGCAGGGACCTTAGGCTTTAATCATGGGTCATTATCATTTATATCCACCTGTGCAACTATTGGGCAATGTTGAAATTCTATGCAGTAGCATATTTTAAATGTAACTGAAGCAGCGAAGCTAAAGATTTTTTGATTGTTTTGTTTCACATAACCCTGATGTTTTCCTGTTGAGTTTAGCAGGACATCACAGCACTCCCTCACCTTCACATTATTTTTGCACTTTTTACGGTACAGCAATACTTTAACATCAACCAGCTTTATACCTATCGCGTACATGCATTGATCCTCTAAGTCTAAATTTGTCGGAACCCAGTCAATGCAAAACATTTACAGAGCCTACAATATGCCAATCATGGCATGGATGATACAGTACGATATGGAATCTATATTTTTGTGCATAATTGTTGATTGAATTTTGGTTTTATTTGTATGACAAACTACGAATTGTGGCACAAGATAATAAGTGTAAAGAATAGATTTTAATTTGTGTATATATATGAAATATCTTCATTTGACTATTAATGTATTTGTACAGGTAGTATGTTGCGTATTTGCACAGTTATAAATCTTTGCGTATTTGCACATGCCAAGATTTGCACTTTGAGGATGTTTATGCATTTGCACTTTACATTTTACTATTCTTTCATAGAATGTGCCGTTGTCATAGTCAACAACCCTTGATTCCATTTTTCGACAACGAAAATAGCATAGTTGTCAATATCCAAAAGCATGGCGTGTTTCAATTCAATCACACACCATTCCAAAACTGCGGAACTAATATATGTGGGTTTTGAGAATGGGTCCCTATTATAGTCCTATTTCGATTGCACTGACTTGTTTGAGGAACGTTTTTGGCGCGTTGTTGCAATTAAGTGATGTATTTAACACGATGTTGTACCGTTAACCCGCTGACAGTGAGCAAGGGCGTTCACGCCCGAAACGCGTCTGTTTGGCAGTGTGTTGCACCTCTGCACCTTATGAAATAAAAGGAAGAATATCAGAAGAAAGTCTGGCTTGGATTTATTCAGCTGTGTCTGCGCACTGGGTTTGGTGTAAAAGGCGTTGCACTAACCTTCCGGTTGGAATTCATATATATATATATATATATATATATATATATATATATATATATCTATACTACTATTATAAAGAGAGAACTTGCACCTTTTGGCCTGGTAAACTCGGGAACCACAGCGCCAATCTACACACCCGATACATCTATGAAAATGTCAGGGTGTGTAGATGGACATAGGCAACATTAAATTAAAAAAAAAAACGTAAATTAAAAAACTTAGAATTTGTAAACAAAGTAGTCCCCTAAAACAAGCGCTGGCCGCGACGTAGCGCTGATCGCAACCTAGACGTAACGTAATGACGATATGCGGGGAGGAGCGGTGACTTGCGGCGAGGAGTGGCGGTGAAGTCCGGAGCGGGCGGATCAGGTAAGGCAAAGGCAGGTGGGAGGCGGGAGGCGAGAGGCGAGAGGCGGGAGGCGGGAGGCGGGAGGCGAGAGGCGGGAGGCGGGAGGCGGGCGGCGGGAGGCGGGCGGGAGGCTCAAGGCGCAAGGCGCAAGGCGGAAGGCGGGAGGCGGTATGGCCAATGTAGGGGCGGGAGGCGGGAGGGATGAGGTCTGGGCAATGTCGGGGGGGTGGTGCACAGAGGCTTATAATGCTGCACCCAGCCCCCTTCTGCCCCAGGCGAGCCGGGGCGGGCTGCTAGTATATATATATATATATATATATATTACCCACTGGTGGTCGCCAGTAGGTAGATATAGTTAGAACCTATTATCCATAGGAAATCCGCAACATTCTATTTGGAATAACTTTGGCACCGGTTGATGAATGTGCGTGAAATTTTCCAAACTTTTGGCCAGCTCAGTTGGGGTAATTGGTCAAGCGGGGCCGAGAAAAAAGGGGGTCCCAAAACTTGTTTCTCCATACAATTTCCCAAAGGACCTTTAGCCACGGCTAGAGCCCGAACGGCTGAACGGAATTACACCAAATTTGGCAAAGAGATAGTCCTTAGTTCAGACTCGTTCCTTTTGCTCATTTTGTGTAAATCTGTTCAGTAGTTCCTGAGAAAATGACAGTTAAAGTCATTTATATATCTAATGGCGCGGTGGATCCGCGTACCCTAAGCGCAGCCTACAAGCACCCTGCCGTGCACGAGCCTAATGCTAATTGGCTGACAACTGTCAAAATCAGGAAGTGTTGGCAGCCATCTTGTGCCTCGAAGAAAACAAAAACGAACACCGCAAAATGCGAAAAGGGGGCAGGGTAGACACACCCTGGCCCCCTATGCCTGCTCAGGGGGTCCCACAAGGACCCCCCTGGGCCAAAAAAAGCATTTTTTTAAAAAACAAATGAGCGAGATTCACGCAGCCAGAGCAAATTTCGGCCAAAATTAAACAAAAAAAGAAGCGCGGGCTCCCACGTTTCAGTGGTAATTAGCCCCCGGGGGGGCTAAATCTCGGGGGCAATGAAAGAATTGGGTGGGGAGTCCAAAGCGGCCCCAAAGCCCCGGGGACCACCACCCCCGGGGCTTTTAAAATAAGGAATGGGTGGGGGGGCACAAAGGCCCCCCCAAGCCCTGGGGACCGCCACCCCGGGGCTTCATCACAATATTGGCGGGGGGCTCACGCCCCCCATAGCACCAGGGACCGCCGCCCCCTGGGGCTTTAGTAATGCACTTTAAATTTGTTTTAATGTAACCTTTGGGGGGCCCAAGCCCCCTCACACGCCCCAGGGACCGCCACCTCCCCGGGGCTATAATATTCAAAATAGGGGGCCCGTGACGGACCCCCCAGCCCCTGGGACCACCACCCCCCGGGGCTTTAGTAATGGTGGGAGGGGGGCCGCCCTGCCCCCCTCGTGGAGCTCTTGATGGTCCTGGGGACCACCACCCCCAGGGCCAGCTCCTACAGGGGCCAGGCCCATGCACTGTAGTTTGATATGGAAGGGCGGGAGCCTCGCAGCTCCCACCCTGCCATAGCAAACTGCTTTGGTATTTGGAAGAGAGAGCAGGGAAACCTGCTCTCTCTTCCAAATACCAAAGACGATTGCCTTTCCATATGGGGAGCAGCATGCTAGCTGCTCCCCATATGGAAAAGCAATGCCGGCTCCCGCAGGAGGCCGGGAGCCGGCGGGACCGTGGGGGGATTGTGGCCCCCACGGTCCCCAACGGAGAGGGCCAGCCCCTGAGGATGGGGTCCCCGGGGCTAGATGTGGCCTGGGAGGGGGGCAAAGCAGCCCCCCTCCTAAAATTAAAATAAATGTTCAAAAAAGGCCAGACCCTAAGGATGGGGTCCCCGGAGCCAATTATGGCCTTAGTAGGGGGGCAACGAGGCCCCATGCAAAAATGAAAAAAAGAGGTGTCAGGCCCTGGGGGATGGGGTCCCAAGGGCCAAAATATAAGGAAAAGAAGGGGGGCCACACAGCCCCCTTCTTTAAAAAAAACGGCATTGCGCCGTAGGCCACGCCTCTACCAGCATCACTCTGCAAACGCGCCCCCTGGTGCATTTGCATAGGGGGAAATAATTCCCCTTGAATACTGGGGGTCCCTGGAGGCACACTAGCCCACCAGCAACCTCCAGTATGCGCTGTGGGACTGCGTTGCAGAGAGGTGTTCTGAGGCCACGCCCCTTTTTACACCTCTCTTCAAGGCAGCTCTGTTGCTCCTACTGGAGGTAGCTGGTGGGTTAGTTGCACCCCAGGGACCCTCAGTATTAAAGGATAGTTAATCCCCCAACTTAAAATACGCCACAGGGCGCGTTTTCACAGTGGTAAAGGGAGGGGGCAGGGCCTGAGTTTACACACCCTGTGGCGCAGTTTAAGTTGGGGAATTAATTCCTTGTCAATCTTGAGAGTCCCTGGGGGCCACCTAACTCACCAGGTACCTTCAGTAAGTGCCACGGAACTGCGTTGCAGAGTTTTGTAAAAAGGGGCGTGGCCTCTCACACCTCTCTGCAACGCATCCACCTGGCACATACTGGAGGTATCTGGTGGGCTAGTTGGCCCCCAGGGACCCACAGGATTGAGGAGGAATTAATTCTCCAAATTAAAACGTGCCAGAGGGCTTGTTTGCAGACATGTCACCTCAGGCAACGCCCCTTTCCTTCACCAGTGTGCAAACGTGCCCTGTGGTGCGTGTTAAGTTGGGAAATTAATTCTCTTTCAATACTGAGAGTCCCTGAGGGCAAAATAGCTCAACAGGTATCTCCAGTATGCGCCAGGCAGCTGCGTTGCAGACAGGTGCTCAGAGGCCACGCCCCTTTTTACAACTCCCTGCAATGCAGCTCTGTGGCGCTTACTGGAGGTACCTAGTGGGCTAGTTTGACCCTGGGGACCCTTAGGATTGAAGGGGACTTAATCTCTCAACTTAGAACGGTGACAGGGCGCGTTTACATAGTGGTGAAGGGAGGGGACGGGGCCTGACGTGATGTGTGCGAACACGCCCTGTGGCACGTTTTAGGTTGAGGAAAAAATTCAACTTCAAACCTGAGGGACCATGGAGGCCAAGTCGTCCACCAGGTGCTTCCAGGACGCGCCACTGCGCTGCGTTGCAGAGAGGTAGTGCAGGCCGCGCCCCTTTTTACATCTCTCCGCTACGCAGCTCTGTGGCGCTTACTGGATGTACTACGAATTCCGATTTACTCACCTGTTATCAGGAGAGACCTCAGTGCTGCATCTTTGAGCCCAGTACTGATCCTGAAAAGTAATTCTAACCATACTTACCAATAACTTGAATTTCCTTCCATAGGCTAACATTGACTGGTTTCACTTGGAAATTCTTTTAAGTGTGGAGTTTTGGAACTTTAAAATATTCACCTAAAATCATCCAAACAACGAATTCCGATTTACTCACCTGTTATCAGGAGAGAACTCAGGGGGGCGTGGCTTGGATGCCGAGGAGTTAGGCAGCGTGAGCCCGGAGCTCCGCGCCCGATCCCGGATAAAATCCTGTTAACTTGAACGAATTCCGACAGAAAGCGATCGATCTACTGGCTGAAGACACCGCTGAGGCATCGGCGCCCCGGGTTAGCAGATATCTACCGTGAATCACCGCGAAAACTGACTTTGAAGAGTGCCTGCGGAACGAAACACCTAGATCTAAGATGGCGGCTCAAGACCTGACCCGGTGATGCCGCGAACAAAGGAGGCCTGACGATCTTCACCTCCAAAGGCCCGGCACCTGCAGCGATCGCTGGAGGAGATGCCCAGGGTCAATACTTGAGGGGTAGCTCATGCTATCCTACTATCCGCTTTGAGGAGACAGTGACGGCCGAGTGGTGGTTTTCCTCAGGACGCACCCAAGATGGCGGAGGTCCCGAGAACCAGAATCGAAAGCTGAAACCTTTGTGGACCCACCGGGGTTGTGGAGATCCCAATCACACTGCTTAGCCTGGAGAGGGCTGAATTATCCTCCTGATTACCCAGAAGAGCGGTCCACGCAGTGCTTTGCACCCTGAGAGCAACCCGACTTTAAAGCTTGTACCGTCCTGGACGACTATCCGGGACAGCCGGTGCTGAAGCGCAAAAAGGCCGATCGAGAATTGGGCGATAAGCGGAGAAGAGGTCGAGCGTGAAGAACTACCCGACCATTGAGGCCTACGGCTGCTCGCACCGTTAGCTGTTATCGGAGACGGGCCCTGCCCTTGGCCCTGACCTGACGAGCACCCCCCACCCATTACCCATAGACCAAACCCAGATGGGGAAGACGAAGGGAAAGGGGGACGGGCCGCTAGCTCTGAAACATTGGACGGAGCAGATCAAGGCCACACCGACCTACAGCAAATGCAGGACCGCATTCTGGAAGCTATCTCAGCCACAAAGGACGCCCTGCAGCAGGACATTGCCCAGGTGGCGACAGGCTTGGGGCTCCTGAGAGCAGAACATGATAAGCTTAAGGATAGGGTTAAGAGCACGGAGATAACCCTACAGGAGCTGGCCCCGGCGCACAAAACTACGGAAGGGCGGCTGAATGATGCCCTGGACCGCATACAGGCGCTGGAGAGGCGAGCGGAGGACGCTGAAAACCGTAGTAGATGCAACAACGTCCGTCTGGTGGGCCTTCCGGAAAAAACGGAGGGCGACGATATGGTGGGTTATCTTGATCAATGGCTGCGAACTGAAGTAGCACCGGAGGGGCTCTCCCCATTCTTTTCGCTGGAACGAGCACACAGAGTTCCGGCCCGGCCGCCCGCCCCTGGCCTGCCTCCCCGTCCCGTGTTGATCAAACTTTTACATTACAAGGACCAGGACTGGCTATTGCAGAGAGCCAGGGAGGCAGGCCCCTTTCAGGTTGGCAACAACAAGGTGACCCTGTTCCCGGACTTCACGTTTGAGACACAAAAACTCCGGCGCTAGCTTCCTGTCGATTAAACGGGAGCTGCGTGTGGGGGCATTAAATATTCACTCCTTTTCCCAGCCAAACTCAGGATAGTGGTGGATGATAAAACTCTTTTTTTTTATGCGCATGGACGAAGAATGTTATTGACATGTTCGGGAATGCAGGGGGCAATGGCTAATACGGGAGCTTTGAAATGTGTGACCTGGAACGTACGGGGCCTACACACCATGGTGCGTAGGCACAAGATACATGCTTACTTGGTCCGTGGGGGGCCCACATAGCGCTGCTCTAAGAAACACACCTTACGAAGCAGGAGGGCATAGCGCCGCAAAGGAGATGGAGAGGGCAGCTGTTCAATACGACGTACTCTGCATTTGCAAGGGGCGCTTTGATATGGATCCGGGCTGGGGTTCCCTTCCAGGTGACTAAACAGGTGATAGACCCGGAGGGTAGATTTGTGGCCGTGGAGGGGAGGCTCAGATGCCGGGTCGTGTCACTGTGTAGCGTGTACGCTCCTAACGTAGATCTACCCGCCTTTCTGACGAAGCTCTCAGGCAAGCTGGCGAGTTATTTGACAGGCCCCATACTCATGGGAGGGGACTTTAATTCAGTAGCAGATATCACGTTGGAAAGGTCTCATCCACCACTGCATACATCACCAGTGCATAGACTAGCGAAACGCAGATTGGAGTGGCAGGAGAGATGGGATCTGGAGGACGCTTGGAGGGCATTGCACCCCACGGTGAGGGATTACTCATTTCACTCCAGTATACATGACCTACATGTCCGATTAGATGTGTTTCTGTGCTCTTCCCTCATACTCCCGGCAGTGGCGAACGCGGAGTACCTGACCCGCTCATTGTCTGACCACAACCCCCTATTACTGTCCCTGAACTGGATGATTGATATATCACGAGTCCCGACCTGGCAACTACGACCGGATACCCTGGACGATTTACTATTCAGGGAAGCCTTGGGCGAGCGACTGACTCGCTATTTTGAGGAAAACAGTGGTACGGCGTCCTCCAGGGCAACGGAGTGGGATGCCTTCAAAATACTGGTCCGGGGTCATTGCATAGGAGCTACTGCGGGCGCCCGTAGGACGTTGTTGGATGATCTCGAACGAGCTGAAAGAGAGCTGCGGAAATTAGAACGAGAGCGCCCAAATCATCCCGAGCTTCAGGAAACAGTTGGTAGGGTTAAGGAAGCAGTGGCGGTGGAATTGGAACGGATGCGGAGTTTTGCCCACAAGGTCTACTTAACTAAGACGCATGCAGAGGGCGATAAGGCGGGGACAATGCTCGCCTGGCTTGCCAATCCGACTAGGCGCAGGCACCCGATCTTGTCTATTGAGGAGGAAGGGGGTGCTGTCTATCACACCCAAACAGAGATCCTAGATAGATTTCGGGCGTACTGCGAAGGCTTGTATGAGAGTGGGACGGAGGGCGGAGAGGCTGAACTTGATGCCTTTCTTGGAGGGCTGCAACTACCACAATTGTAACAAGAAGAAGCAGATGCATTGGGCCGAAACATCACGATAGGGGAAATAGGGAGTGCGGTGAAACAGATGGCTCGGAATAAAACCCCGGGACTCGATGGTCTACCAATAGAGTTTTATAATAAATACCTGGAGTTCCTAGCTCCGCAATTGCAAGAGGTATATAATGAAGCGAAGTCGAGAGGGAGACTACCTCAATCCATGCGGGAAGCTCTAATGATCCCGTTGTTGAAACCTGGAAGGGAGAGCAGTAACCTGTCCTCATATCGCCCGCTGTCCATGTTGACGACGGATTATAAAATCCTGAGTAAAATACTAGCTAACAGGCTGCTGAGCCATATGACAGGCCTGATACATAAAGACCAATCGGGATTCATCCCTACGTGGAATACTACGAACAACATCGGTAGGCTAACTCGGTTACTCGGAAACCAGCTGCCGGAGGCATCGGCGCCCCTGGTGTTCTCAATTGATATTGAGAAAGCGTTCGACAGCCCGGAATGGGGGTACCTCTACAGAGTGATGCGACATTTTGGGCTGGGCGAAGGCTATATCGGTTGGACCAAAGTGTTATACACGGCGGCCATGGCGAGAGTCCGTGTGGGCTCTCTCATTTCGAGCCAGTATCACGTGGGCCGCGGAACTAGACAGGGTTGTTCGCTTTCCCCCCTGTTGTTTGCGTTGGCAATGGAACCCTTTGCGGCTGAGGCCCGGTCAGGGCGATATTATAAGGGCCTCATTTACAGAGCCAGACCTCAAGCCATTTCGCTATACGCGGACGACCTTCTGTTGTTTTTTGCGAACGCGGATGAGGAATTAGAGGGGGCGAAACGACTCCTCGGAATTTTCGGGGGACTGTCAGGCCTGAAGGTTAACTGAGCCAAGTCCTGTCTATTCCCGCTGCGGAAAGGGAAGGCGCAACCTGCCAACCTCCAGGCACTCAAATGGGAACCCCACTGTCTGCATTATTTAGGTGTGTACATATACCATACGGCTACGGATATGTTGGACGGCAATGTTACCCGTTGCATCAATGCATTGAAAGGGAGCATGACCTTTTGGGCCACTCTTCCGCTCTCGATGCCGGGCCGTGTGTCATTGTTAAAGATGATAGCGCTCCCGAAGCTGCTATACTACTTCCGCACGCTACCAGTGTGGATACCGAGTTCCATCTTCCGACGATTAAGATCAATGGTGATAGCATTTCTATGGGGTGGAGGAAGACACAGGATAGCGCTCAACACTTTATTACGGCCCAAAGACGAAGGAGGTATGGCGGTGCCCGACTTTGAGTGCTACTACTTGGCGGCACAGTTCCAGTCCTTTACTCAAGAGATAGCGAGGGTCTACCGAGGTCCGGAACCGGGCAGAGACGAGGGCACTCCGCGCCATGTGCTTGCATACATTACCCTCCACCAAAAACTTCTCATTAGAGATTTATCCATGGAGGAGCAGACGTTTAGACTCTGTTGGAACCGAGCACGCCGAAGAGCGAGGACTCGGCGAATGTACGCACCGGAGATTCCGCTGGGGATGGTGACGGCACTTCCTCACGGCGGGGACTGGTCGAAACTGCAGGGGTGGGAAGAAGCAGGTCTACAGATGCTGGGTGACCTCTATGAGGACGGGGTGTTACTCCCGTTCCAAGCCCTGCAGGAACGATTCAACTTACCTAGAGGAGACTATTTGATGCACGCTGCTGTAACCGGAGCCATGCCAGAACACTGGGGGGAGGGGTTGCAAGAACCTGCCACCTCTATGGCCTGCCAATATACGATGATGGCAGCCGGCACTTATAAGGCCGTGACCTGCCTATAGTTGCGAGAAACTCTGCAGCCACTCACCGTTCTGAAAGCTAAATGGGAACTGGATCTCCAGATGGAGATCCCCGACACCACCTGGGAACAATTGCTGCGGAGGGCGAGGAAGAGCACGAGAAACGCCAGATTTCAACTGATACACTTTTACATCCTCCATAGGGCGTACCTCACCCCAGGGAAACTAAAGCAATACTTTGGAGTTGAGCAAGCGGCTTGCCCTAGATGCAATACAATCGAGGCAGATCTGGGACACATGCTATGGGATTGCTCCCAATTGAGGGACTACTGGAAGGAGATCGGGGAGGCACTGAATAACGCTACAGATAGGGAATTGCAATACACCAAAGCGGTAGGAGTACTGCACTGGTTTCCTCACACGCCCAAGAATAAGACGACCAGTAAGTTTATAGACATGGGGTTGATACTTGCGAAGAGGGAAATCACTAGGAATTGGAAATCCAAGAGGGGGCCCACATATAAGCGGTGGTACAATGAATGCCTAAAATGGGCGGCGAGCAAAAGCACCCTGCGATATCAACTAGCTAGATACGCAGCAGACGAAAAGGCGTTGGAAAGGGCGACAGCATGGGAGTCACTAGTGCAGGCGCTCCGCGATGGTACTGGGGAGGAGGAGGGGGGACAAACAGGCACCGATATGGAAGATCCCACTAGCACACCGGGTACACACTCTTAGCAAATGGTAAATTCCTCCTTGCAAACACCAGAACATATATTATCTAGTAATCCAAGCATAGGCGCAGGCACGGGGGGAGGTGGAAAGGGGGGGGCTGTTGGGAGTTCGGGGCGGGTTCGTTGTTAGGGGGAGGGGGAAAGGGTGAGGGGGAGGGGTGAAAATACAAAAGCGGGCCACTTTTATCCTGATATCCGGACTACAAGAAATTGGGGTAATTGCGAAGACTGAGTGTATAACTGACGCCGCCCGGCCTTCGGGATGTGGGCTTATTGGCTGTGTAAATGATTTGCTCAGGCAGACTCTCCATTTAATTGCTGCATTTATGGCATACTTGAAACCGTACTGTATATGCAAAGATTTGGTACTGCAATAAAAACGATGTTAAAAAAAAAAATCAGGAGAGAACTCAGTGCTGCCTCTTTTAGCCCAGCACTGACCCTGAAAAGTAATTCTAACCGTACTTACCAGTAACTTGTATTTATTTCCATAGGAATCCATTGTCTGGTTTTCACCAGAAAAGTTTCTAAGTGTCTATTTTCACAAACTAAAAATATTCCTTAAAAATCACCAGTATGACTTAAACGCATTCTTTCAACTGTTTACAGGAGATGCCCCAGTGCTGGATCCAGGATCCACCACTGAGTAAGAAAAAGTAACGATAACACTACTTACCTGCTAAGTGAATTTCCTTCCATAGGGTAACATTAACTGGTTTTACATGGAAATTCTTCTAAGTGTGGAGTTTTGGAACTTTAAAATATTCCTATAAAATCAGCAGAACTACGAATTCCGATTTACTCACCTGTTATCAGGAGAGACGTCAGTGCTGCATCTTTGAGCCCAGTACTGATCCTGAAGAGTAATTCTAACTATACTTACCAGTAACTTGAATTTCCTTCCATAGGCTAACATTGACTGGTTTCACTTGGAAATTCTTTAAAGTGTGGAGTTTTGGAACTTTAATATATTCACCTAAAATCATCCGAACAACGAATTCCGATTTACTCACCTGTTATCAGGAGAGAACCCAGTGCTGCATCTTTTAGCCCAGCACTGACGTACTTACCAGTAACTTGTATTTCCTTCCAAAGGAATCCATTGTCTGGTTTTCGCCAGAAAAGTTTCTAAGTGTCTATTTTCACAAACTAAAAATATTCCTTAAAAATCGCCTGTATGACTTAAACGCATTCTTTCAACTGTTTACAAGAACTGCACAAGTGCTGGATCCAGGATCCTTCACTGAGTAAGAAAAAGTAACGATAACACTACTTACCTGCTAAGTGAATTTCCTCCCTTAGGATAACATTGGTGATTCTATGTGAAAAAGTTTCTAAGTGTCAATTTTGAAAATACAATAATATTCCTTAAAAATCACTACTGTAACCAAAACGCTTTTACTCAACTGTTTACAGGAGATGTCCAAGGAATCTAGGATCCAGTCCTGTGGTTAGAAAAGTAATCCATAAAGTAACTAATTGCATTTAACTAGAAATTCACATTGAGCTCAATGTTGCATAGTGTTTGAAATTGTGTTGCCCGGTGCAACAACAGTAACTACTGTACTTAAAAGTCTAATGAGTATTTACAAAGTATTTAAATTAAAGTAATTCATTCTGAGAAAGTATATTTTGTAATGTAATGTATAGTGTAATTATAATGTAATTTAAAAAATAAAATATCTAAAAATAAATTGTTTAAAAAAATTTTGTAAATCAGTATCAAAAAAATAAATATAACAATTAATACATTTAAAAATTGTCATTTACAAAACCTTTGAAATTCACTGAAAAAAAACATAGGTTTCAGACATATTATAGCTAGGAATTAGCATTTAAAAAACCTTGGAAATTCACTTAAAAAACCATAGGTTTCAGATATGTTATAGTTAGGAATTAGCATTTTAAAAACCTTAGAAATTCTCTGACAAAACCATAGGTTTTAGGGGTGTTGAAATTCCTCTCTTATAGTTAGTTGTACTAAGTATAACTCACGCACCCGCAGTCCACTGCTGATGATGTCACATATTACATCATACATGACATGGTCAGTGACATCACTGATGACATCTCAAATGACATCACTGTCAAGGACTTGAGTTCAAAACGCGTAAAGCCCTCACCTGTGAATAAATGTCTGAAGCTTACCTGGCTTACCTGGCTGCTGCCCTCGTTCTTGGAAGAGGTACTCTCCGAAGTGATCGTGCTTACAGGGGCAACCTTTTTTTTGTCGATTTAATGGCGGCTTTGCTCAGCCGCAAGCACGGACCCGCCGCTTGTGAGCGGCTCTGCGGCGATGATCTCAGGCACCGATAACAGAACGGAGAGCTCACGCACGAAGGTTTCAAGAGCAGCTGTGAAGTTTTCATGAACGTTTTTCAGCCCACTGTGGTTTCTTTATGAACTCTTTTGTATTGGACACTTCAACACCCACTGGGGTTTTCACTTTATTTTTTGTTTAACTGCAGATTCCAGAAGGCTTAGCGAGCCCACATGGGCAAGAAGTCACGCCCACCAGGCAAGAACTTTAATATTTAAATCACGCAGTAGTTCGACAAGAGTTGGGAATTGTCTTGTTTAAAAATGGCTTGTGATCAAGGACTTGTAGTTCGAAACGCGTAAAGCTATCACCTGTGAATAAATGTCTGAAGCTTACCTGCCTGCTGCCCTCGTTCTTGGAAGAGGTACTCTCCTAAGTGGTCGTGCTTACAGGGGCAACCTTTTTTTGTGGATATATGAATATACTGTCTTGTCGGTTTTTTATTTAATACCAAAGGTCCATAAAGGAATCCTGCCAACACCTGGCAGGCCAATCATCTCCGCGATTAACAGCAGCGGGGAAAATGTGGGACGTTTCATTGACTTTTTCTTGCAGACTTTGGTACGCGAATTGCCTAGCTATGTTCGCGACACTAGTGGTTTCTTGAAAAAAATAGAAAACCTGGAATGGCAAGATGATATGTTTCTCATAACCTTAGATGTTGAGCAATTGTATACCAGCATAGCCCACTGTTGTGGTTTAAATGCAGCAGCTCAATTTTTAGGGCGAAGGCCATTGGATTTTCATGAGCACAATAAAATGGTTATTAGCTTAATGGAATGGTGCTTACAAAACAATTACTTTTCTTTTGGTAAAGAGGTATGGAGACAACTTAGAGGTGTGGCAATGGGAGCCTGCTTCTCCCCCAGCTACGCGTTTTTACACGTGGGCTGGTGGGAGGAGCAGGTTCTTAATGTCACACACCAGGTATGGGTCAGAGAAAAAATTGACAAATATTTACGCTACATAGATGACATCTTTATAGTATGGCAAGGAGATGAAAAGGAAGCTTGTCAATTCATCGATGAAATTAATAACAATGCCCTTAATCTTAAATTTACGTCTCACATTAGTGCCAAACAAATTGAATTTTTAGATGTCAGCGTTTATATAGATAAATATAATAGGTTACAGACGACCCTACATAGAAAAGCCACTGCAGGAAACACGACCTTGCATGCTTCTAGTCTCCACCCTATGCACACCATTGAAAGCATACCATTAGGAGAAATCCTACGAATTAAAAGAATATGTAGCTCTCCAGATGAGTATCTCAAATGTATCAGGGAATTGAGAACACGATTGAAAGCTCGAGGGTACTCTGATCCAGTGTTTGATCGGGCTTTAGCTAAAGCCGACAAACGATCTAGACCTAGCTTATTCCCAGAACAGACCAGTAATGATCAGGAAGCAGTCATTTCAATAGATGCAGTAGCGAATGAGTGCCCCAGATTCATTACAGCATACAGGAGCCAAGACAAAAAGATCAGACAAATTATCAACCGTAATTGGCCTACGGTTTTGACGGATACTGTTTTGGGATGCATGTTACCAAAAAAACCACTGGTAACTTTTCGTAGAGCACAGAGTATGGGAACTGCTCTGGACCAAAGCAGTCCAGAGCTAAAGCAGAAAGCTAGCTGGCTACAACCGGTATCGGGGTTCCGCAAATGCTCCAATTGTAGAGCATGTCAATTTGGCATCAATAAAACTCATTACAGCACCCCATTCAAGCTAGTTGATACCCCCATTGTGGGCTACCATACCTGTAAAACTGAATATGCTGTTTATGTCCTGACGTGCACCTGTGGCCTGAATTATATTGGCAGCACTTAACAACAGGTGCACGTCAGGATCTTGCAGCATATCAGGGCTATTTTGCACTGTGATCAAACGTACCCGGTGGCTCGGCACTTCCAAAGCACACTTAACAAAGATGTTAATTGTTTAACTTATTATGTTGTAGCCTCCGTCCCTATACTTAGGCGGGGAGGCAATCGAGAGCTGAAACTCAGACAGTTAGAGTCCAGTATGATCCTCGAATACGACAGTAAATGGCCGAATGGGCTAAACAATACTGAGGATCTACGCAATTTTCTCTGACTACTATATAGCGCTGATGCTGGATTGTACAGTGCTGCCTTTAACATCTGTCTAGGTAGTCAGGTTCCCTGTTACCTAGACAACATTCGCATTGACATATTGTCCGTTGTATTGATCTTTATGATATCTGTTTCTACATATAACAGTTTCCGTGGCTAGTCAAGTTTCTTGTTAGTCACGGCAACCAACTCAATGAATTCTTCACTTCCTTTTGTATATTCATATTTATCACATTTTACACATTTTAGCACTTTTTTATGGGGTGTTTTTAGCACTTTTAACATGATAATATTTTTATACCTGTATGGAATGTTTTAATATTGCTTTTTAAATGACAAAATTGTGATTTTATCCTAATTGCTGAAATAAGCATCATTGCATTTTTATACACAGGTCACTTTATCATGCTTCGTGCACACTACATATATTTGTTCTCTCTGAAGCACGGGTGTCACTGCTTTTTGCACAACTAGACTTTGATCTAGCAGCACTGTTATTTGCACTTTAATATCTTGTTTTGCCTCTGTAAATGTTGAAGACCTTCACTATATACTCTATGATATAAAATTCTATGGATTTATCCAGTCATATGTTTACAAACTTCGCGACAAGACATGTTTCTTTAAAAAAAAAAAATTCATTTATGAATTTAAAATTGTCTTGATAAGTTATATATATATATCTAACTTATTTTGCGTATTTGCACAAGGAATATTTCAAAACATATCATGTTTTCTATGTCTATGGTCATGTGACGACATTGAAGGTGGGGCTTAAACAAGTCACTAAGCATTATAAAAACAAAAAAGTTTGACTAGATCTTTGCATGTGAACAAGGGCTCGTGGAGCCCGAAACGCGTATTGCCCTCCTGTTTTGCCAGCTGACAGTGCAATAAAGGATCTGTGAATTTCAGTGGTCCGTCTCCTACCTTGCTTCGCCGGTCCTGGGTGGATTTGGAAGTGGCGTTTTTTGGAGTACAAAAGCATATATATATATATATATATATATATATATATATATATATATATATATATATATATATATATATATATATATATATATATATATATATATATATATATATATATATATATATATTCACTGAAAAAACCATAGGTTATAGACCATATATAGTTAGGAATTAGCATTTACAAAACCTTAATTTACTCGCACAAAACCATTGAAATTCGCATATATAGTTAGTTGCGCTAACTATATATCGCGCACCCGCAATCCACTGCTGATGATGTCACATATTACATCATTCATGACATGGTCAGTGACATCACTGATGACATCACTGATGACATCATCCAGTGTTTGTATGTTTCTGTAAAGTTAAAATATGTCTTACATATTGAAGAATGAGTGGATGTATAAGTGTCTGGATGAAGGATTTAGTAGGTGCATGACTGACTGTATGAGAGAGTGATTAAATGTGTCTCACTGAGTGCATGGGTTAGTGACTAAACTGTCTTAATTTGTGCATCATTATATCTGTTGTTCTACAAACTGCTGCATGTGTTGATCAGTAGCTATATGAGTAACTGTATGGGTTATTGATTGGTTGTCCAAGTATTTGTATGGGAGAGTGAGTGTGTGTGTGGGGGTGGCTGGGAGGTGTGTGACTCTGTGCATACATGTGTGAACAGTTTATTCACTAGATCTATGGGTTCAAAACTGCATGTTGAAACAGCTGTATGGGTGGTTGACTGTGTACGAGTGTATTGGTGAGTGAATGGATATCTCAGTGCTACATGTCAAAGTAAGTACATATGTAAAACACAGTACATGTGAGAGTTCACATATATAAATTACTGTGCATAAGAGCCAGTGAATGTGTGAGTGGCTGTATGGATCATTGTGAACTTGTATCAGGGATTGTATAAAAGAGTAAATATGTGTTAGTATATGTTCGAATAAGTAAGGTGTGTATAACTGTATAGTTGAGGAAATGGAGGTGTGATTGATTCTTTGCATGACTGACTAGGTGTGTGAGTAACTCCATGGATGAGTGACAGTCTGTGAGTGTCTGTTTACACTGAGTGTATCTAAGGTTATATCAGAGTCTGAAGAGGTTCATCGTATAATCACATGAATGATGTCATCAGTGATGTGATAAGTAATGTCAAATGAGATGTCATCAGTGATGTCATCAGTGATGTCATTTGAGATGTCATCAGTGATGTCATCAGTGATGTCACTGACCATGTCATGAATGATGTAATATGTGACATCATCAGCAGTGGATTGCGGGTGCGCGATATATAGTTAGCGCAACTAACTATATATGCGAATTTCAATGGTTTTGTGCGAGTAAATTAAGGTTTTGTAAATGCTAATTCCTAACTATATATGGTCTATAACCTATGGTTTTTTCAGTGAATTTTCAAGGTTTTGTAAATGCTAATTCCTAACTATATATGGTCTATAACCTATGGTTTTTTCAGTGAATTTCATTGGTTTTGTAAATGCTAATTCCTAACTATATATGGTCTATAACCTATGGTTTTTTCAGTGAATTTGATTGGTTTTTGAAAAGCTAACATCTGAAGCTGTAAAATGTATTCTTCTTTAAATCCAAAAATATATTTTAGATGTTTATTAATAATTTTTTTTTAAATATTTTTTTGCTTTGCTTTCGATTCGCGAACTGGGAAGCTTTCCGTTAGCTCATCTTGATGCCGCGACCTAGTCCGCAAACCGGTAAACGTTTCGTTTGCGCAACTGTGACGTTTTGCGGAAGCGCGACGTATCACTTTGTCGCGTAATGCGTCTTATGACGCGCCGCGTTAGCGCTCTCAGAAGTGCTCCGGACCGCAAACCGGAAACGATCCGGGACGCGGCGCGCACCGCGCAACGTGAGCGGAACAGGTCATGTGACTTGTTAATAAAACTTTTCATTGGTTCATTTCACTTTTGGTTTCCTAATGATGTAATACTAGGTCATGTGATCTAAAATTAACACTTTTCATTGGTTTATAACTTTTGCTTTTCCCAAATGATGAAAACCCCTCCTTCTTTCCTCACTCTGACTTTCATCTTGGTGAGAGAAAGACCATTTACCTATAATTGAGCAATGGCTTCTGTACTTGCTTCAGCTGGTGCACCCCCACCACCACCTTCACCTCCTCATGAGAAGAGAGAACCATCATCTCGGTTTATTGCCAACACAGAGGAGGAGGAAGAGGATGAACTTGAAGAAGAGGAGAGAGAAGAACAAGAGTTCTTACAGGAGTTGCCCCGTGTTTCCCGTCGGAAAACTAGGTTTATCTGGCAGTTTTTTTCAATCCCTCGAGGGGAGAAGAAAGTCAATGCAAAATATGCCACCTGCCTTATCTGTAAAAAAAGGCTATCAAGAGGCACTGAAAAAAAGTATAGCATGGGAAACTATACCATGCATCGCCATATGACCAGGTGGCATCCACTCAACTACAGCCGTGCAGAGTTGCGTGACCTGCAGGATAATCCCCCAACAACTCCTGTGGCCAGGTCAACCTTGCATATCTCTCTGACTGGAGGAGAGGCACAGGAAACCGTGCCAAACATTCAAAAGAACTTCAAACACATGAAGCTAACCTGCTTGTATTGTGGGGCATTGCTTTCAGTGGGAACATGAGCGTAAACTTAATGAACATTGCTTACGAGAATCACAATTGCCCTAACCCACCCAAACAGTAATTTTTTTTTTGCTCCTGTTGAGCCTTTTTCAATGCCTGTTTTTTGTTGTTTCTTCTCCATCAAAAACAAAAAAATATATAAAACTGTGCAAAAATACAAAAAAAATCAAAAAATGTTTAGAAAAAAAAAAAAAATAATAAAACAACAAAAACATTAAAAAAGTTATTTTCAGAACTACCTCCCCTTTCAAATAAAATTGCTAGAATGTTTAGCACTCTGGCAAGCTCTATTTCTTTTGGTTCGCTTTCCAGTTAGCTGCCCGGTTCGCGAACTAGAAGCGAACCAAAAAAATTTTTTTTTTTAAAAAGAAGAGTTAGTATAAGGGAAGTAAACAGAGAGTAATGTTAAAAGAAAGACAGCTATAGGGAGTAAACCAGAGATACTGTTTAATAGATCTATTTAACGAAGAAAAGATGGAAGAGGGTATAATTGCGAAAAACAAAATGGATAAGGAAGTGAAAGAAAAAAAAGAGAGTAGAACAATAACAAAGAAGAGTTTCTTGGAGAATGTGAGTGAATGTTAAAAATAAGATTAAAACATGTGGAATAACAGAGAGAAAAAATAGAAAACAGAAAAGAAGAAATAACTGAAAAAGATTAATTGAAACAGCAAAGAAATGTAAATAACATAGAGCCATATCATCAACATAGGCAATAAAAGTTTTGCTTTTTTTATCAGCAGAAATATGTCGCCAAAGTATTCTAATTAGCTTGATACATATGACTCCTTGTGAGGCCTGTCTTGCAACATGGTGCATCTTTTTCATCAGTGCTGCATCGGTTTCATGTGGCACGATTTTAAAACAGCATGACACATTTGCCTAAATGCATCAATTTGTAATTTCGACGCCTCATAACATATCTTTTGCACCGCTACTGTGTCACAAAACTGACGCACAGTGGCGCAAAACATACATACATATATCATAAATCTGTCCCTAACATTTTAAATAATTAATTCAGGATGACGATAAGGTGTGGTGTCTCCTGAGGTTTGTTTAAGGTGAGGCCTACTCAGGGTTGCATATCAATTTTACGCTTGTTGAAGAATACAGAGGAGATAATACATGTGAAGGCCTACCAATGAAGTAAGTCATGTCCTCTTATTACATCATTCATGACATCGTCAGTGACATCATCAGCAGTGCATTGCGGGTAAAAAGAGTAGAAAACATTTACCTTATAATTCTTGTTAACTTTTAAAAATATTTTTTCATACTTTCAATCTGTAAAAGAGAGAACAAACATTTCCAAAAATATTAAAACATGTATTTAAAAATTAGAAAAAAGAAGGGAAAAGGTTCAAGAAGAAACAGTTTTTCAACAACTTTGACATTTACAGAAGCCTCTGCTTCTCTACGTCCCCTACACAATCCTAAAGATATTTATTTTAAACAAACAGTATCTTCATGCTGATGAAGTGAGGCCTATTTTGGAATATGGTGCTTCTTTTGCATTGCTGATGTCTCACAATAGTGATGCAATAGCAGCGCAAAAGAGATGTAAAGCCATCATAAAATTGTGTCTAACATTGTAAATGATTATTTCAGGATGCAAATAAGATGTGTCCTTTCAAGAGGTTTCTTTGAGGTGAGGCATATTCAGTTTTTTTTAAGAAAACAGTACCCAGAAGTACTGCACTGTAAGCATTAACTTTGACACTTACAGAAGACTCAGTTTCTCCATATCTACCTCACATTTCTAAATGTATATCATAAGTACAAAAAGCAGAACATTAATTATACATGTTAAATGGTTTATTTTTGCTGTTCTCAGAATGTATCAAATTTCACTTAAATCAGTGACTTGAAGGTATTCATCATGTAACAGCGGGGAAAAAAAAACACAATCAAAATGATTGTGTTTAAAAAACCCATTCAACCTAAGAAATCTGAATTCAAAACTCCTTAAAATTAACTTACTTTCAATGACGTCGAAGGATGTCCTATGAACAGCGTCCACTCTGTTGTGCTATAAATATTTTCAGCCCGCCACTTTCTGAAAGAAAACCTCCATCGTTTTGAAAAATATGTTACATACAAGAAAAGACTTCTCACATTCTACCACATGTTTCCACTTGGCCAAATCATGTTGCAGCGATTCACAACTCTTGTAATTCTTCCAATCAAATCCCGTCATTTTCTATTTTCGCAACTTTCAAAAAGAAAACATTTAAGATTATTTTCACAATCCTGGACTACTAATATCTTACCCTTCTTTCTCACTCATGTTCTCCTTTTCCTATGACACTGATACTGCTTACTATGAAGCAGACTTACTTGCATCAGGTTTATATAGTTGAATTTTTAAATCGACATTATAATTAAAAGTTTTGGACCAATAATCTAGATAGCATTGCAGACTTACATTCCCTCTACTTGATGAACCTTTTGCAATTCCTCAGAGGAAATCCCGAGATTCTTTCATTAAAATTTTGGTTTTAAAAACACCAGGTAAGAATTTTTAAGGTCAAACTGCAATTTTTTTTTGAAAGTTACAACAGAATCGTTGCAGAATGACCAGCCGTTTTTAGACTTTAAATAAGCTGTGTAATGTCCTGATGTTGTTGAAGGACCATCGTGATAGATAATTGCTACAGTTACAAAAGTCCTTCCTGATATTGACAGCTGAGAAGCAACAACATTTTTTATTAAAGTTGACAATTTTGATCCATCAGGCCTACATCGTTGGATCATTAAAATGACATACTGGCCATATCTTCGAATAAATAATGTTGACAGCATTTCAGATTTACATTGGCTACACTCCATGTTGTGATCCGCTGCATTTACTAGCTTATTAAAGGAGACTGATTTACTGTCTGGCAAAGTTAAATATATAAATCTTTCTGAGTCTACACTAGTAGTACTTGATACCCTACAGTTCTCGCAGTCATGCTGCCATTGATAAGAAAGCCCAAACAGGTGATCTACATCTACACCCTCATCTTTCAATACATCAAACATATACATTAAAAACTCCCGACAATCCTGCTGATTATTTTCAGAGAAGTCTGTTTGACCTGAACATTCATCTAACAGATAACGAACTTCAGACACACTTTCTACTTTTGTTCGATCAGTGCTACATTTCTCTAACACAGAATTCAACAAACAGCATAAACTTTGTTCCGAATTGAACACAATCTGTTCTTTTAAAGTCTCTAGTGAAAAGAGAACATTAACCACTACATTTGCATAGCAGTTGACACCAGAACTGTTTTCAAATTGAAAACCGACAACATCTTCAACAGAATCCACTTTCTTTCTGCTTACAATTTTCGGTTCATCGACTTTTTGGCTTTTTGCTACAACCTCCCTACTATTACTGATATTTCTTCGTTTACGGCCTACCACACGTTTCTCAATCAAAGGATATTGAGGCAAATGTGGCGCATACTCTCTTCTTAACCTATTGTATTCCTTAACACAATCTAGATCCGCACAAATGTTTGTGACATCACAGTCAATCAAGTACAATCCCGATAAAGTTCTAACTCATGACAATGCCACATATGCCATACCCCCCTTGAACACAGAACTGCCAATATTCACCAATGCACTATCTACACTTAAACCTTGTGATTTATGGATTGTCACCGCATATGCCAAGCAAACAGGAAACTGTTTACGGCGAACATATAAGTCTTTAACAAGCAAAAACCTAGCAGAACAACGACCAATTAGCTGTACTTCCTCAATGCCATCAAATTTAATTTTTAAAAATTCTATTCCATCTCTATTTCTGTATTTCTCAAAATCAACAACATTACCCATTGATCCATTTACCAGACCTCTTTCAACATGTAAATTCCTTCTCAAAATAATTCGGCAATTTAAACACACATTTAAAGTCTTTTCAAAACCCGCTGTTTTAGATATAGTCTTCTCTAATGAATCCAATTTTGATTTCAAATTCTCTGACAAAATAATTGTTGATCCCATATGCTCTATTTTGTCAATAGCTTCAAGTTTCACAATCTCTTGCTTTTCTAAATTCAACATTTTGTTGTTGAAGATGGAACATTCTGCAAGAGTTGGCATCAAACATATTCCAGATTTCTTCTCAGTAATTTTCTGAAAAATATTCTCAGGCACAACGTCTTCTTCTGGATATAAATTTGACAGTAATTGTGCATTTAAAGCTTCTTTCCCATGCTCGGTCACTTTTCCAATTCTAATATCTTGTAGAATATTCTTGTAATCTTCATCCTTCGCCTGACGCATATTTTCATGCAGTTCAGCATAATTGAAGTTTAACCATATATTGACGTTGCCAATGCTCCCTAGGCACTTCCTGGTATCTTCATGCGTGAGTATTTTGAACACAGGTTGACCTTTTACTGGTGTCAGCTGCAGAAGATCTCCGAAAACAATGATGTGTTTGCCACCAAATAACACATCATACTCAGTTTTAAGAACTTCTTGCATTCTCAAATGCACAAAGGCAAGCATGACATTGGAAACCATGCTTACTTCGTCAATGATAAGAAGTTTCATTTTCCTCAAGACTCTTGAAACTTCAAAACAAGCATCCCCAGATAACTTGTGGTATTGTAATTTGTTGTCATGCTCCACTGGCAGCATCAGTAGACGATGCAAAGTAATACCTTTAATGTTATGTGCTGCCAGTCCAGTTGGAGCGGTGACAACACAAGACAGCGATGACTCAGTCCTTTCCTGCAAATAACAAGAAATTGCTTTAATGAGGAAACTTTTTCCAGTTCCCGCTTCTCCACTCACGTACAGTCGGACAGGCTTCAACGATGTACATGAGCACTCTTTTTTCTCATAACTTAATCCATGCTCAATTTGCTTGGTAACTTCATCATATATTTTCCTCTGCTCAACGTTGAGTTGTTTTTCCAAGTCTTCTAAGTTAACTGAATCCTCCTGAGCATGTGACATGGCTCTTTCCACTTCATTCATAGCAGTGGCAGTTTCATTTTCGATAATAGGTCCTCCAAGTGGATCTTGACTCAATGAAACAGAACTCTGACTGTCCTGAGAACTGTCTCTCGCAATCTCGGCTGCAATCGTTGCTTCCTGCTCAATTTCCAAAGTTAGCATTTCTTGATATTTGGGAAAAGCAGGACATTCTATGGTCTCCTTAGCAGCAGTGAAAGAGTCTTCGTAACAGAGGAAATCTCCAAGCAGTTCCTCTTCTGCACGCCACGGCTTGAAAAGTTGCAAAAGTGCTAAATAGAAAAACTCCTTTTTTTCTGGAGATTCGCCACTCAATTTTCGATGGTTTACTAATTGGCATTTTCTTTGCTTGACCAGACATCCCTCACTTCCAATTACAGCATACACTCCATTCTCAATATCTTCTTTGATGTTCCTCTTGAATATATAATTTTGTAGAACCTCATATAGACAAACATTCTCAAGGTGACTGCTTCGATTTGGATAATATGTATCCAACATGTTGGTCTTCAAAATGTCGGTACTGTTTGGTTCCTTTTCTGCCAAATACTCAATTTCCCGGACAGGTTTTAGAACTCGATTTCGCGTTGCAGCAAGACCAAGACTCGCCCAAACGATACTCCTGGATTTGGCATAGAGACTTGCTGAAGACAACCGGTCAGAACATTCATAAGCTCCAATTTCTCGATGCGACAACATCTTCAGACTGAAACTGTACAACTTCTTGCTGAGGCTCTTTTCATGGGAAATGTCCTCCCACATATCCTTCAGTTCTGTCTTTTCTTTTTTGGTGATGTAAGATGTCACATACCGAGCCACAGCCATACAGTTGTCAGCCACAAACTGTATATCCATGTTAGCATTCCACATGGACAAAATCACTGGGTTGTAGTCGTTGATGTACTTGGACTCTTCGTTCCTTTTCAAACTGTATGTATTTTTGGGTGATTTCCTCGTGACATTATGTCGCAGTGAAGACATCAAACTGTTCACTCTTCCTTTAGAAATCACCGGTCGTGGAAAGTTGAAACGACATTTGGTGTAGAACTTGTCCTTGTTTCTGAATTTACGACGACAGTACTTTCCACAACGATGGCTTTGGAAACGTAGAACTTGTTCTCTTAGGCTTTTCTTCTCCGTTGCGTTTGGAACAGCACACGTAGAATACTGTTCTATGAAGTTCATCACTAACTCATCCGGATCTGTTCCAAATTTAGGTGCATCCTTGATCCACAGCAACATATGTATATGAGGAGCACCTCTTGCTTGGTACTCCTTTCTCCAGAAGAAATCCAACACCTCTCCAAGAGGTGGATTCTTCTTATTTGTGATGAAAGACATCATAGCTTCAAATCTATGATTGAAGTACCTGCATACATTCACTGGATCCAAAGAACACAGTTCTCCAGGTGTCTTGAATTCAATGTTTTCAATATTTCCATTTGCCTCTCGTAGAAATTCAAGTAAGTCTTCCCAGCCATACTCGGCACAGCTCAGAGTGAGGAACCAAGTTGGAGTTCCTAAGTTCCTCAGCATAAATTTTAAATCACCATGACGACGGTACCAGTACTCATTAGTACCACGCTGACACGCCATGAGATTAATTAGGTGAGAATCCAAAATACTGTCTTGGACATTGACTTTATGCATAAAGTCACTTGCCAAGATGTTTCGCATCTGTATACCACTTTTTAAGATGTGGTTCACTGCATATGACAGTCAAGACAGATCGCTTTCAAACAGGAGATGAAACAAATAGGGAATGCATTGACGAAACCTAGGATCTTCTGCATACAATCGTAAAGTCCGGTATTCAGACGCAGGAATTTGATGAGACCGCTCATCATATCTTCCTCCTTGACCTGTTGGAAATAGCTGTGGGAAACACCGAGCTTCCAAACTTTCCTCCCAAACACTAATGGGACTCCCTTTGGCTTGTTTCATTTGAAACAACTCAATTGCATTCCCCATGACTTCCTTGGAATGCAAAGGATGAACACTATAATGTTCATATATTTCTTCACTTTTAGAGGCCTCTACTTTCTCAATTTGGCCAGCACACAAATCGCTATCCTCTTCATCACTTACTTCCTCTTCTGCAACATATACATTTATATAGTACTTATTATTTTTCTTCAAATACAATGTTGCCTTTTTGACTTTCCCAACATCCACTAAATCTTGCCATATTTTCTTATTCTTTGTCGGAACACCATTAACCAAGATAACCAAAGGTTCCTCTTCAACTTTTTCTACTCCAATTGTGTTAATGTTTTTGTTCAAATCTAGAGGCAAATAAACAACTCTTCCCTTTAATCCTCTCTGTAAATCTGATGGAGGTAACTTCCCTGTCTTTGGCTCCATTCTTACAATAGCCTGAAAGGGATGAATACTTTGAATCAAAATAGATTCATAAGTATTTAAATCCTTCAATTCAGAAGGAATCTCAACTAATTTAAGATTATTATGAACCGCCCTAGCAGGCATCTGGTTTTTGTTTAATTTGTTACAACAATAAGTACACACACGTTGATCCGATCCCAAATTAAAAGAATTTTCTACCATCAAGTATGTGGCAAAATCCTTCCATTCACTATTATTTTCCCTTTCACTTTTTGCATATAAATCCACTAACTTAGTCTGATTCTTATAATAAGTGTGTCGACAACACACACAAGTGAAATTAGGCCTCTCACTTGATTTCATCTGAAACGTGGCAATTTCCTTCTGAAAATTATCTGTACTGGAAACCTGTACATTATCTTCAACATTATCCTCTACTTCTGGGTCAATTTGAACATTCTCATCTTTATTTCCAAAGTAACAAAACTCAATTTCTTCACAAATATTCTTGACATCTATTTCAGAACCATGCAAAAGAGCAGCACATAATTGTTTAAGCATAATTGCTGGACTCTTAGCATGATACAACATTCTCACTATTTTCCTGACTTTATTATGATGCACTGCTAGCATCCTGAAATGATGAAAAACACTCTGGCATACTCTCCTGGAAAGACAAGCCAGTGAATGACCACGCAAACCTGTCACTTGTCTCACTCTGCAAGGATCTAATTCTTGCAACAACTTCATTTTCTGCTTCAAACTTTTCTTATTAAATGTCCATACAAAATCACAAAGCAAATTGATGGAATCCTGTCGCACACTGCAAATAAAACTACACTTCCAGGTGTACACAGGACGCTTAGGACGTCTTCCTAAAACCTCATTACCTAACACCTCGTCTGTCTCTGTTGTCACAAGTTTTTCTTTTTCAACTGGACAACCATCCTTCACTTCATAAGCTCGACCACTGGTGTCAACTGCAAACACCAAATCATTATCCTGAAAATAACTCTCCTCATTAAAAAATGCCTCACAACTTGAACTATGCATCCATTCTCCGGAAAAAACTTCACAAAAGTTACTACGATTTACTACTCTCTTCCATCTACTATTTGATTTGAAATCAGAAATTACCTTGCTTAGTGTCCTAATTCTATTGATTACCAAAATAAACAACTTTCGCTTAATTTCAAAAGCATGATCAATAGTTTTCTCTACATTTTTCTTCTTCTTATAAAATGCCACTTTCTGTTGGCCTTTTTTAATATTTTTTAATAAATTAACTATTATTCTGTTGCCGAACATTCGTTTTCGAATGTCCCTAAACTGTTGTTTCCTTCTACTATCATGCACAGAGTTATCTCTTCCTCTACCAGTAACATTTTTGATGGGTCTTTCCTTTCCATTTAAATTGCTTTTCTTTTTCTGGACTAAAACATTTTTGGGAGAAATACTTTTTTTACTACAAATATTTCTTATGAATGATTTCGTGCTCTTACCCGGAGCTTTCTTGGTGATTTCACAAGTATTTTGGATAGAGGACTGCTGCAATAATACATGATCTTGCTGTCTTTGACGTTTTCTCGCCTTTGTAATACGATTTTTAATTGGCATTTTTTCAATTTATAAATGATGTGCAGTTGAATCTGTGGAAAAATATAATAAAAAAACTGTTATTAACCACTATTACCAAACAGTAAATGAATAACAGTCATCATAAACTTAACACCCTACTTATTATATAACATAGCAAATCTTTGGCACCACCACTGCGTCACAAAAATGACACACAGTGGTATAAAACAGGCATACAACAATCATAAATCTCTCCCTAACATTTTAAATGATTTATTCAGGTTGACGATAAAGGGTGGCCTATCTAAAGGTTTGTTTGGGCCCAGATCTTTGGACTGGGGTAAATGGGTGTCATTGATCCACATTCGGTCCATCACCTGTTTTGTTTGTTTGAGGTGAGGCCAACACACGGTTGCAGATGACATCATAGACACTCAAATGCCTTATAAATATGACCCAAAACAACCTATGAAGCTCTAGCAGTACATATCTACAAATGTATTTGATTTCAAAAAATCGTTTTTAAACACAGCATATAAATCAATTGTATAGCTGCATTCAAGAGGAAATGACTGAAAAAGTCCTTGAGACACATGAAAGCGTTTTATTGAATGCCCTTGCACCATTTTTGGGACATTATTAACATGGCTATGTAACTCCCATAATCAAAATCTAAATTTGCCAAGCACAGGTGGGAGCGTATTTACAACAAACTTGCCCCATGAGGAACGCTTTCCATTGAAAAAGGGAAAAATAACATCATAGACACTCAAATGCCTTATAAATATGACCCAAAACAACCTATGAAGCTCTAGCAGTACATATCCAGAAATGTAATTGATTTGAAAAAATAGTTTTTAAACACAGCATATAAATCAATTGTATACCTGCATTCAAGAAGAAATGACTGAAAATGTCCTTGAGACACATGAAAGCGTTTTATTGAATGCCCTTGCACCATTTTGGGACATTATTAACATGGCTATGTAACTCCCATAATCAAAATCTAAATTTGCCAAGCACAGGTGGGAGCGTATTTACAACAAACTTGCCCCATGAGGAACGCTTTCCATTGAAAAAGGGAAAAATAACATCATAGACACTCAAATGCCTTATAAATATGACCCAAAACAACCTATGAAGCTCTAGCAGTACATATCCAGAAATGTAATTGATTTGAAAAAATAGTTTTTAAACACAGCATATAAATCAATTGTATACCTGCATTCAAGAAGTAATGACTGAAAATGTCCTTGAGACACATGAAAGCGTTTTATTGAATGCCCTTGCACCATTTTTGGGACATTATTAACATGGCTATGTAACTCCCATAATCAAAATCTAAATTTGCAAAGCAAAGGTGGGAGCATATTTACAACAAACTTGCCCCATGAAGAACGCTTTCCATTTAAAAAGGGAAAAATGACATCCTAGACACTCAAATGCCTTATAAATATGACCCAAACAACCTATGAAGCTCTAGCAGAACATATCCAAAAATGTAATTCTTTTCAAAAATCGTTTTTAAACACAACATATCTGTTTCAGCGTACATGAGAGACCATGGAATGGGCTCCATGTACAACAATAACTTGTGTTACTGCATGCCAGAATGCTAAACCGAATATGCAATTACAATTTCTCAAAGAAACAAAATCTATTTGTATTTCACTTGAGACAAAGCCACATTTTAAAAACACAGCTTTCTTCATCATTTTTTCCTTAAATCATACTATTCTCTTTCTAAATTAAATAAATCTTTTCTCACCTTAGCAAATACTTTTTGAGTTTCAAAACAGTCTCAGAAGTACACCAAATTGTCTTGAGCAGATCAAACAGGATGCACTCCAGAGGCTGCAGCTATTGAAAGCACAGAAATACAGATATTCATTACACATATCTCTCATATTAGCCAATCATAACTCTTCCCTCACTTTTTTCAAATCAAAACCCTTCCCCCCTCTGCCCTCTCTGCCTTTTTTCCATAGCAACAACCTCCTGGAAGACCTCTCATGTTTGCAAATTCACACAACAATGTTTCAATTGAACTCTGAACTCTCACTGCACCTGCGTATCCAGTGCAATCTTTCATTAAATGTTTTTTCCTTGACCATTCAAATTGCATCTTTCAAAGAACACATCCATGCACCCTAACCTTCTGTTTTCAGAAATGGAAATCCACCAATCACTGCTAATGAATCATTAGCACTGAAACTCCACAGTTTTTTTTCTTTACAAACTCCTACTGTTTCAACTGCCCTTTCATTACCACACTTCATCTGACTGCAGCACAACCTTCTCTCACCATGTTTAAAGTCTGGATTGTTGGACATAGTTACATCCACTGGGCTCAAAGGTATGCTGAGAACAGAAATTTACCTAACCTCAATTTACAAGATGTGGAAATTAAGTGGTTGGGCCAAAGAGGATTAAAATGTCACCAATTGATACCATTGGTGAAAACCTTTATGCATTTGCCAAAACCTGACCTGTTAATTGTGCACTGTGGAGGTAATGATTTGGGCACTTTGACTGGAGTAGGTCTGGAAATGCTTTTAAAGGACACCTTTGAGCAATTAATGGCACTTTTACCTCAAACTGCCTTGGTATATTCCAATATATGCCAAAGACAGAAATGGAGGTGGTCCAACCAATTTTGTCCACAAATTGAGAAAGCGAGGAAGCATGTAAACAAATCTGTTTCAGCTTACATGAGAGACCATGGAATGGGCTCCTTGTACAACAATAACTTGCGTTACTACATGCAAGATATCTACAGAGGAGATGGAGTTCACTTCTCAGATGAGGGCAACAGAATTTTCATTCTGAATTTAAGACTGTGCATAGGTACCTACTTATAAGTACCTAAATGTACCATAAACCCAAAAGCTCTTCTCAGAGCTACCCTTCATCTGATCACTCACAATTATTATTTTTTTCTAACTTTTTTCACTAATTTTCCACAAATTACGCTCCCCGAGGCGCTACCCGGTTCGCGAACCGAAAGCTAACCTCGCGGAATTTTAAAAAAAAATGTTTTTTTTCCGCACATATAAGCCTCCTCAGCCACCCTCAGAAAACCTAGGAGGTCAAGATAAGTCTACCATGACCCCTTCTACCCATTCTAAACATTATTTGTCCTCCATCTTGTATCTTAATGCGACCGAAACACAAAATGGTGGACCCCGTGACGCTTAAAGTTCGCGAACCGAGCCGCTTCCTGGGAAGCGGTCCAAAAAAAAGGTGGGAAAGTAATTTACAGAAAAACGACTAGAGACACTCTCACCAAATATAGATTTGCTCATACTACATAACAATCCCTTTCATTTTCACAAATTTGATTGAAATTCCATTTAGCCATTAAGCCTGTAGACCTCTCTAAGTACCGTGAGGTAAATTACTTCACAAAACACATCTGAAGTGTTGGAATTGACAACCAATGAAAATGTTACTTTCATTTTCTACTTTTATTATCTAACATTTGATTGGTTATATACCTGTATATATATAAAGGAGGAGAAGAAAACACAGCCATTTTGACTGCTACTTCTTGTTGTACTTGTACATCACATTTGAATAGCTATCAAACTGTGAAGGTAAGTTGTTATTTTTAAAACTGAAGTATATTGTGCACTATAACTTAATATGGTAGACTTTTTCTGATAGATATATACTATCCCTCTATAGTAGTTATTGATTTAGATAGACTTCTCTGTTATAGTTATGAATGGAGTTAGGCTTGTCTTGGTTAAATCACATACACTTTTTTATAGTCCTATTTCCACTCTGATACTATACACTGCCAAAAGATAAATTCACTGATAAAAACTGCCTATCTAAAATTATTCCCAACAGTGCCCTATCTCTACTAATATATATTTTTTTAATCAAAATTTCAGGCAAAATGGAAGGCGAGCAACAAGTTAAATTTACAATTGTACTGGAGGAGAGCAGCCAAGAAAAAATTGATGATTTTATGGATCAAAGTAGAGACCAGGAACTACTACAATGTGTTGAAGCAGTGGATAACCTGCTTCAAAATGAGGACAATTTACACCCTATATTCAATTTTGAAATTTCTGACACTGAAATGTTAGAAAATTTAATGAATTATGAAACACAATCAAAATAAAAAAAATACTTTAAAAATAAAGAAAACAAAAAAAAACAACAAAAACAACAAACAATTAACATACAGTATTAGAAAAGTCTATCATTCTTTTATCCTTATAGTCCGCTGCCCAGAACACTTCCCGGTTCGCGAACTTGGCGCTCACCACGCAAAAAAAAAAAAAAATTTTTTTTTTGACCTTCCTGGGCCCTTTTAAAACCTCCACATAAAACCTAGGGGGTCAACGAGGATCTACTATGCCCCCTTATGGTAATTTCCCCCTTTGTTTTGGCCTCTTCTTCTCTCTCGATCCTACCGAGAGTTAAGATGGCGGCCGCTCCGGACTGTTTAGAATGTTGACAGACACCGGAGAGCCAATCAGCTTCGCATCGCAAAGTTCCGTTTTGCGAAAAGTAAGCGGACCGGAGCGCAGCCCGGAGCGCTGTTACAGATATATATCTTGTTTTAAACGTTAATTTCTCAAAATCCACTGAAGCACATATATTGAGACCTAGCAAAGGCACATCGGGCTAACAGTCCCTACAATTTTGCCAAGTTTCGTTGAAATCCATTCAGCCGTTCGGGCTAAAAGTGAGGCCAACCGCCCTATGGAAATTAACATGGGAAAAACGCGTTTTGGGACCCCCCTTTTTTCTCGGCCCCCCCTTGACGAACCCCCCCCCAAATTTCCAGGAGCTGCTCAGAAACAAAATGTGCCATTTTCCTGAAAATTTCAGCCGATTCCGTCCACAAACACCAAAGTTATTAGACATAGAATTTTCAAAAATCCCATAGAGGAAAAATCCTAACTATATATACCTACTGGCGACCGCCAGTAGGTAATATATATATATATATATATATATATATATATATATATATATATATATATATATATATATGCATTTTCAGGATGAATTAACTGCTTGGCACACCGGAGGCTAATGACATTCAAATAGCATGCAGGGGACAGTGCAGTTGCACGCAATGTTGAGGCTGCTCGTATTTGGCCCCTGAAGAAAGGGAAAGGATTCCCTGAAACGCGTCAGGTCGGGGAACACCATGATGGAATGAGAAGCTGCCTGTTTCCTAAATAAAAAGGGTTGTTATCCTACCTGTGACAGAGTGCGGCCTCGTATCTGGGGAAATTGTGTGAAGATATATATATTTATATATATATATCAAAAAACCAAGGTTGCCCACTTGGGTTTACATTTGCGGCACATTGGGTCTTTGCAGGAAGATTTTTGGGACTACCATGCCCACAAAGCAATACTGCAGATGCCTATTGGGGCGGGACCTACATTTAAATAAATATCTGTATGCCGAACACGCCTACTTCTCTCATTCTTCTAAGCCAGTGATCAAGAGCACGTGGCGTGCTCGAAACGCGTTTGGCAGCCAATATGGAGAGCGGGAGGTCTTGATGTTATCCCTTCCACCGCTGGTGTATGTGCGGATTTACCCCTGTGTGTGGCGTCTTCAATGAGGGCAACCTTGGTTTTTTGATGTAGAGCGGCTGGTCCTGCCGCGAAGATGCCCCACTGCTATGGCGGGTCCTGGGTGTGTGGAACCACGCGCACCTACTTGAACAGAGGGTGCCTTGCCTGCGGTATATATTGCAGGGGAAGCTGCAGTGACCGCGCCGCTTTCTGCATTTATGAACATTGTGAACATTTACACACTGTGGAGAACATTTTAATGAGGAGGCATAGGCACCCACTTGGGTTTAGATTTGCGGCACATTGGGTCTTTGCAGGAAGATTTTTGGGACTACCATGCCCACAAGGCAATGCTGCAGACGCCCATTGGGGTGGGACCTACATTTAAATAAATATCTGTATGCCAAACACGCCTGCTTCTCTCATTCTTCTAAGCCAGTGATCAAGAGCACGTGGCGTGCTCGAAACGCGTTTGGCAGCCAATTTGGAGAGCGGGAGGTCTTGATGTTATCCCTTCCACCGCTGGTGTATGTGCGAATTTACCCCCTTGTGTGGCCTCTTCAATGAGAGAAACCTTGTTTTATATATATATATATATATATATATATTTTCTTACAATTGTCCCTTCACCCAGGAACGCCACAGGAGCACACGCAGGCTTGATTTATAACACATTTATTTCATCTCGCATGACGCGTTTCAGCCGCCAGGCCTTTATCAAATGCTGTGTGATGAAAACCGATTGTTCGTATTCCACGGTTTAAGTAGCTCTAGAAGCACAGCTTCTGTGTCATGGCAAGCAAGAGAGGACTGCATTTACATCGTGGTCCTGTTTGTTGTTTTGACGGCGCCATCTTTGAAAGTGAATAAGTGCATTTAAGTCCCATCTAAATTGATGTTTCTTTTTATTGTCGACTTTGGAAATAAATTTCCTCCCTCGTGATGGATCAGATATTCATGCCTTTCACAATTTTCCGATATTTTGGGCCATTATGAGTCTCTCTCCAGATGCTGTTGTTTTGTTGAGCTATTGGTGTAACATGCCTTTCGTCAGCCACTCAATGCACTTTCGAATTTCTGTACTTGAAATTGCTGATATAAGTAAACAGCGCTTTTACATGTCGTCATGTCCTAACTCCAAGGTCATCAGGCACATCATTCTTTTTGCTCGGGTGGTTCGAGCAGTTTACCATTATGTTCATACAAATGCCAAACAAACTGCCGAACTCCTTACGTGACGGGTGCCTCCTTCGTGCATTTGGCTTGCACGTGTTTAACTTCTTACAATTGTCCCTTCACCCAGGAACACCACAGGAGCACACGCAGGCTTGATTTATAACACATTTATTTCATCTCGCATGACGCGTTTCAGCCACCAGGCCTTTATCAAATGCTGTGTGATGAAAACCGATTGTTCGTATTCCACGGTTTAAGTAGCTCTAGAAGCACAGCTTCTGTGTCATGGCAAGCAAGAGAGGACTGCATTTACATCGTGGTCCTGTTTGTTGTTTTGACGGCGCCATCTTTGAAAGTGAATAAGTGCATTTAAGTTCCATCTAAATTGATGTTTCTTTTTATTGTCGACTTTGGAAATAAATTTCCTCCCTCGTGATGGATCAGATATTCATGCCTTTCACAATTGTCCGATATTTTGGGCCATTATGAGTCTCTCTCCAGATGCTGTTGTTTTGTTGAGCTATTGGTGTAACATGCCTTTCGTCAGCCACTCAATGCACTTTCGAATTTCTGTACCTGAAATTGCTGATATAAGTAAACAGCGCTTTTACATGTCGTCATGTCCTAACTCCAAGGTCAGCAGGCACATCATTCTTTTTGCTCGGGTGGTTCGAGCAGTTTACCATTATGTTCATACAAATGCCAAACAAACTGCCGAACTCCTTACGTGACGGGTGCCTCCTTCGTGCATTTGGCTTGCACGTGTTTAACTTCTTACAATTGTCCCTTCACCCAGGAACACCACAGGAGCAAACGCAGGCTTGATTTATAACACATTTATTTCATCTCGCATGACGCGTTTCAGCCGCCAGGCCTTTATCAAATGCTGTGTGATGAAAACCGATTGTTCGTATTCCACGGTTTAAGTAGCTCTAGAAGCACAGCTTCTGTGTCATGGCAAGCAAGAGAGGACTGCATTTACATCGTGGTCCTGTTTGTTGTTTTGACGGCGCCATCTTTGAAAGTGAATAAGTGCATTTAAGTCCCATCTAAATTGATGTTTCTTTTTATTGTCGACTTTGGAAATACATTTCCTCCCTCGTGATGGATCAGATATTCATGCCTTTCACAATTGTCCGATATTTTGGGCCATTATGAGTCTCTCTCCAGATGCTGTTGTTTTGTTGAGCTATTGGTGTAACATGCCTTTCGTCAGCCACTCAATGCACTTTCGAATTTCTGTACCTGAAATTGCTGATATAAGTAAACAGCGCTTTTACATGTCGTCATGTCCTAACTCCAAGGTCAGCAGGCACATCATTCTTTTTGCTCGGGTGGTTCGAGCAGTTTACCATTATGTTCATACAAATGCCAAACAAACTGCCGAACTCCTTACGTGACGGGTGCCTCCTTCGTGCATTTGGCTTGCACGTGTTTAACTTCTTACAATTGTCCCTTCACCCAGGAACGCCACAGGAGCACACGCAGGCTTGATTTATAACACATTTATTTCATCTCGCATGACGCGTTTCAGCCGCCAGGCCTTTATCAAATGCTGTGTGATGAAAACCGATTGTTCGTATTCCACGGTTTAAGTAGCTCTGGAAGCACAGCTTCTGTGTCATGGCAAGCAAGAGAGGACTGCATTTACATCGTGGTCCTGTTTGTTGTTTTGACGGCGCCATCTTTGAAAGTGAATAAGTGCATTTAAGTCCTATCTAAATTGATGTTTCTTTTTATTGTCGACTTTGGAAATAAATTTCCTCCCTCTTGATGGATCAGATATTCATGCCTTTCACAATTGTCCGATATTTTGGTCCATTATGAGTCTCTCTCCAGATGCTGTTGTTTTGTTGAGCTATTGGTGTAACATGCCTTTCGTCAGCCACTCAATGCACTTTCGAATTTCTGTACCTGAAATTGCTGATATAAGTAAACAGCGCTTTTACATGTCGTATATATATATATATATATACATATATATATATATATATATATATATATATATATATATATATATATATATATATATATATATATATATATATATTCAATGAAAAAACCGTAGGTTTTAGCCCATATATAGTGGGCTAAAATTAAGATAGTTTAGTCACTAACCCATGCACTCAGTGAGACACATTTAATCACTCTCTCATACAGTCAGTCATGCACCTACTAAATCCTTCATCCAGACACTTATACATCCACTCATTCTTCAATATGTAAGACATATTTTAACTTTACAGAAACAGACAGCCACTGGATGATGTCATCAGTGATGTCACTGACCATGTCATGAATGATGTAATATGTGACATCATCAGCAGTGGATTGCGGGTGCGCGATATATAGTTAGCGCAACTAACTATATATGCGAATTTCAATGGTTTTATGCGAGTAAAATAAGGTTTTGTAAATGCTAATCCCTAACTATATATGGGCTAAAACCTATGGTTTTTTCATTGAATTTCAATGGTTTTTTAATAGCAAATATCAAAAGCTGTCAAATGTCAAGTACATGATAGGTAAAAACATTTTCGTGTTTATGCACGCTGATGTGCTTTGAACGCTGCCCCCCTCCCCCCCTCTTTTCTCTTAGCAGTACTCTCTCTTTGCAGATAGTGAAGGGTAGTTAACGCAGGCCTTTGCCCCCGTTGTAATCCGTCGTGCCTGCTTCTCTCTCTATTTGATTGATTGCTATCCAAGCATTTACTGTTTTAGAATTGGTTCTCTTTGGTTCATTCTGTATTTACAAACAAGCACAGAGTCGCAATACTCTGTTTAGTCTTTGCAGATAGTGAAAAATCGTTTAAAAAAACAAAAGGAATCGAGCAAAATCAGTAGGCCACTAATGGGATCTGTTTTTGACCTCGCTAAAATAGAAACATTAAGAACAACCCCTCATGAGAAATACGAAACTAGTAAGATGAACTTAGCTCCACACCATGATGGCTGCAAGACAGCTCGACTCCGCCGCCCACCCCACCCCACCCAAAATAACGACAAACCCTATGCAAATATTATAAATATATACAACACACCAGCAAAGTAACAGGGTAAAACGTTTTATTAAATAACTATAAAAATGGCAGCCTGCTGCAACATCGATCCAAATGCCTTTTGGTGACTCTTCCATTGTGAACATTGTCCCACAATCCGTTTGACCTGAAACGATTACACAAATAAAACATTTGTGAGTTTTAAATTTCCGGAGAAGTATAATTCACCAATAGTTTTCTCTGTAGATCTTTTTCCATTAACAATCCCAGTTCCATCACCCGCCCATCGAATCGAACGTTAACAGACGTCACGCAGCAAAAAAAAAAAACGCTCACGCACAGCCGCTGGAAGACATGTATCAACATATATGAGCCTCCTCAGCCACCCTCAGAAAACAAAAGGGGTCAGGATACGTCTCCCGTACCCCCTTATACCTAGTAATTTAATGAAATCGAAACACAAAATGGCGAATTCACGTTTCGCTACCAGTTTGCGACCCGGTTCGCGAACCGAGGAGCGCTTCTACCGCGAAAAATCATTTTTTTTTATTTGCCCCACGGGACCCTTTAATAACCCCAACATCATTCCTAGGGGGTCAAGAGGGGTCTACCTAGCCCCCTTTCATTAAATTCCCCCTTCGTTTTTCTCCTCCTCTTGTCTCTCGATCCTACCGACAGACAAGATGGCGGCCGCACCGGACTGTTTAGAATGTTGACAGACACCGGACAGCCAATCAGCTTCGCTACGCAAAGCTCCGTTACGCGAAAAGTACGCGATCTGGAGCGCTATCTGAGACGCTGTCACAGATATATCTGTTTTTTAAACGTTAATTTCTCAAAATCCACTGGAGCACATATATTGAGACCCAGCAAAGGCACATCGGGCTAACAGTCCCTATAATTTTGCCAAGTTTCGTGCAAATCCATTCAGCCGTTAGTTTGCGACCCGGTTCGCGAACCGAGAACCGCTTCTACCGTGAAAAATCAAATTTTTTTTATTTTCCCCACGGGACCCTTTAATAACCCCAACATCATTCCTAGGGGGTCAAGAGGGGTCTACCTTGCTCCCTTTCATTAAATTCCCCCTTCGTTTTTCACCTCTTCTTGTCTCTCGATCCTACCGAGAGACAAGATGGCGGCCGCACCGGACTGTTTAGAATGTTGACAGACACCGGAGAGCCAATCAGCATCGCTTCGCAACGCTCCGTGACGCGAAAAGTACGCGATCTGGAGCGCTATCTGGGACGCTGTCACAGATATATAAATTTTTTAAAACGTTAATTTCTCAAAATCCACTGGAGCACATATATCGAGACCCAGCAAAGGCACATCGGGCTAACAGTCCCTACAATTTTGCCAAGTTTCGTACAAATCCATTCAGCCGTTCGAGCTAAAAGTGAGGCCAAACGCCCTATGGAAATTAACATGGGAAAAACGCGTTTTGGGACCCCCCTTTTTTCTCAGCCCCCCCTTGACGAACCCCCCCCCCCAAATTTTCAGGGGCTGCTCAGAAACAAAATGTGCCATTTTCCTGAAAATTTCAGCCGATTCCGTCCACAAACGACAAAGTTATTAGACATAGAATTTTCAAAAGTTCCATAGAGAAATAATCCTAACTATATATACCTACTGGCTATTGCCAGTAGGTAATATATATAACTGCATGAACATTGATAGATTTTATATAGGGTTGTGATTGGGTTATATTACGTATTGTTTTTGTTTTCAAGATGAGTTAGTCTGTATTCTTAGTTGTATAGATGTCCTTTTTTGAGTGTTTGATGTGTATTTATCTTGTGATTCTTTAATCCATCCCTGAAGACGTGGTGAACTACATGCCACAAAGTATGTGTTGGCTGTCGAAGCTACTCCACAAAATTATGTGGTGAGACAATAAGTTTGTCTTTGTTTTTTGGCTTGTTGGAAGCTGTGGGAGATTGGATAGAAAGTATGAGCAGTAGGATATACAGGCAAATAATAATTGTACTGCCTTGTAAAGGGAATTTATACTCCTGGTCCTTGGAATTATGAGATACTGTTCTGAGTTGGTCAGGTCTTATGGAAATAGATTGTTGAGTGGGGGGCGACCTGGTTACTTACCCCATGGTGCTCCTGTTTGTTGTTTGAAGCTACTCCAAAGCCTGTTTTGTCTGATCTACTGTGAAAGAAAGTAGGGATAATTATTGCTGCAGTTTCTGTAAAAATCAATGGCATCGGACTGTACAGTGATATCATGGCATGTGAAAAGAAATTTTTCATTTTTTGGGATACATTGTATACTAAATCGTAATTTTAAAACAACTTTTTAAAATTTGGTGAGTTGAGAGTTGTTAAAATGCATCCCCACTTATTCTAAAACCTGAAGGCATTACAGGGTAAGTATATAATTGTATGAGGCCGGTTCTTGGGCCACCCCGTCTGGTGAGTTACTAGTCTCAGCAGGACCACTGATATATACTTAAGATAGTACCTTTAATCTTCCCATAAAAACTCAAACTTGAAGAATTGATAACAACTTTATATATTTGACAGAGCATCACCCACATTAATATTGATAACGCAAAATCACACAGTATCACATGTTACAAATGCAATTTGATCTTTTACTGGCATATATTTAAAACTCCAACTGCCAATGTACATATATTTTGCTATACACATGCATAAACTGTTATTCTATAATAGTCTCTCTGTGGCTTATTATCAGAGCAAAATATCATATTTGTGTGTATTAGTTGAATTGGGAGTTTTTTTCATACCACGTATGTGCTGCCTGTGCGTCAGTTTTAACCTCTTCACTGTGGCGGCTATTCCGCCGCAGTGCTAAGGGGGCGGGGCGGCCGCGCGGCGGCCCCATGCTGGTGACGGAACCGCTCCGTCACCAGCGTCGGTGGCGCTGTGCTTATGACGGAGCGGTTCCATCACGGCCCGCCCCGCTCAATAGAACGCTCAGCGCAGGCGCGGAATTCGCGCCGCGCATGAGCAGCGAGCGGGACATGACGGAACCGCTCCGTCATCAGCACAGCGCCACCGCAGCTGATGACGGAGCAGTTCCGTCGTCAGCAGACAAGGGGTTAATAAAGGAAAAAGTGACACACCAGTGGCGCAATGTGCTTGTAAATAAGCCACTAAATTGTTTTTCTACAAAATCGCAATTCCTCTTCAAATCCATGTAATTGTTGTCCTCCACAAATGTCTGGTGCATTTCAGCCCACACTGAATTACTGGGCTGCTTCATGATGATAAAGGGTCCTAAAAAGTGGGAAATAAGAATATTCACAGCCGTTCTCATATAGTAGAGTACCTCATAGTCAGCTCTGGTACATATCAATAAACATGAAGACAAGTGCTCATTATCTTTCCTGGTTGCAGGTTCAAGCTCTGGATGGACTATCGGCTGAGGGGGTCACACAATGGCTGTTATGAAAATCATGAAGAATTAGACCTGCTTTAGACTGTAAGACTTGGTGTTATAAACATTTCTGACTCTTATAGTTTTAGGGACTAAATATGGGCTGAAAAACCAGCATAAAGATGAAAGTTGGCAAAGACTGAGCTACAACACAAACAGAAACCAACAAGAACGACGGTACAATGCAACCCGGGAGAACATCTGAACGGGATGACATGAAGCTGATGCAAATGGGTATGGGATAATCTGAGGAGCTGGCCTCTACTAAGTTGACATCCCAAGGACATAGTGTTGGCAGCCCCTTCCCCCAAAGAACAATCACAGAAACTCTTCAGGACTGTTTGCACCAAGGGTACCATTTGAGGTTATCCTATGGACCAATTAAACGCAGTGGAACATAAGTATACCCAGCATATGTACATTAGTACGTTGTATGTGATTTAGTGTTCAGTACTGGCTGGACATCGAGTGATTAACATTTATTAATTGATTTCTTGGTTTCTGAGTCAGTAACCCATACCACCTCCCAAAGTAAGCCTTGGACTGCTCGTCCTCCTCTGAGGGTCAAGTTCGAAAGGGCTGTACTTGCTCTGTTGTGGTAATAATAGGAGGGGTGAGCCCCAGGACACAGAGGTGAACGTGTCTGATTGATACTATCCGAGTCTAGTAACCTCTGACTGTTTCTCCTGCTAAAGTTCCCACAAGCCTCTTCCGTGCCCCATTTCCTCCAGAAATAGCCCGTTCTGTCTCCCTCTTTCAGAGCTAATGCTGCCCAAAACATTCCAGTGTTAGACCAGCACTTTGAAAGGTCTGTCTCTGTGTCCTAAAGTATGCCGCAATGAATGAGGGGTGTTGAGGCTAGAGTTAGTTAGCATTAGCAGTGGCAGAGTCACTCGAGGCTTGAGTCGGGTGTCTGTCTCGGTGTCCTAAAGTATGCCGCAATGAATGAGGGGTGTAGAGGCAAGAGTTAGTTAGCATTAGCAGTGGCTGAGTCACTCGAGGCTTGAGTCGGTTGTCTGTCTCTGTGTCCTAAAGTATGCCGCAATGAATGAGGGGTGTTGAGGCTAGAGTTAGTTTGCATTAGCAGGGGGTGAGTCACTGGAGGCTTGAGTCGGTTGTCTGTCTCTGTGTCCTAAAGTATGCCGCAATGAATGAGGGGTGTTGAGGCTAGAGTTAGTTAGCATTAGCAGTGGGTGAGTCAATGATGGCTTTAGTCGTTTGTCTGTCTCTGTGTCCTAAAGTATGCCGCAATGAATGAGGGGTGTTGAGGCTAGAGTTAGTTCGCATTAGCAGGGGGTGAGTCACTGGAGGCTTGAGTCGGTTGTCTGTCTCTGTGTCCTAAAGTATGCTGCAATGAATGAGGGGTGTTGAGGCTAGAGTTAGTTCGCATTAGCAGTGGGTGAGTCACTGGAGGCTTGAGTCGGTTGTCTGTCTCTGTGTCCTAAAGTATGCCGCGATTAATGAGGGGTGTTGAGGCTAGAGTTAGTTTGCATTAGCAGTGGGTGAGTCACTGGAGGCTTGAGTTTGTTGTCTGTCTCTGTGTCCTAAAGTATGCCGCGATTAATGAGGGGTATTGAGGCTAGAGTTAGTTAGCATTAGCAGTGGGTGAGTCACTGAAGGCTTGAGTCGGTTGTCTGTCTCTGTGTACTAAAGTATGCCGCGATGAATGAGGGGTGTTGAGGCTAGAGTTATTTAGCATTAGCAGTGGGTGAGTCACTGGAGGCTTGAGTCGGTTGTCTGTCTCTGTGTCCTAAAGTATGCCGCGATTAATGAGGGGTGTTGAGGCTAGAGTTAGTTAGCATTAGCAGTGGGTGAGTCAATGATGGCTTGAGTCGTTTGTCTGTATCTGTGTCCTAAAGTATGCCGCAATGAATGAGGGGTGTTGAGGCTAGAGTTAGTTAGCATTAGCAGAGGGTGAGTCAATGATGGCTTGAGTCGTTTGTCTGTCTCTGTGTCCTAAAGTATGCCGCAATGAATGAGGGGTGTTGAGGCTAGAGTTAGTTCGCATTAGCAGGGGGTGAGTCACTGGAGGCTTGAGTCGGTTGTCTGTCTCTGTGTCCTAAAGTATGCTGCAATGAATGAGGGGTGTTGAGGCTAGAGTTAGTTCGCATTAGCAGTGGGTGAGTCACTTGAGGCTTGAGTCGGTTGTCTGTCTCTGTGTCCTAAAGTATGCCGCAATTAATGAGGGGTTTTGAGGCTAGAGTTATTTAGCATTAGCAGTGGGTGAGTCAATGATGGCTTGAGTCGTTTGTCTGTCTCTGTGTCCTAAAGTATGCCGTGATTAATGAGGTGTGTTGAGGCTAGAGTTAGTTCACATTAGCAGTGGGTGAGTCACTCGAGGCTTGAGTGGGTTGTCTGTCTCTGTGTCCTAAAGTATGCCACGATTAATGAGGGGTGTTGAGGCTAGAGTTAGTTCGCATTAGCAGTGGGTGAGTCACTCGAGGCTTGAGTCGGTTGTCTGTCTCTGTGTCCTAAAGTATGCCGCGATTAAAGAGGGGTGTTGAAGCGAGAGTTAGTTAGCATTAGCAGTGGGTGAGTCACTGAAGGCTTGAGTCGGTTGTCTGTCTCTGTGTCCTAAAGTACTCCGCGATGAATGAGGGGCGTTGAGGCTAGAGTTATTTAGCATTAGCAGTGGGTGAGTCACTGGAGGCTTGAGTCTGTTGTCTGTCTCTGTGTCCTAAAGTATGCCGCGATTAATGAGGGGTGTTGAGGCAAGAGTTAGTTATCATTAGCAGTGGGTGAGTCACTGGAGGCTTGAGTCGGTTGTCTGTCTCTGTGTCCTAAAGTATGCTGCAATGAATGAGGGGTGTTGAGGCTAGAGTTAGTTAGCATTAGCAGTGGGTGAGTCACTGGAGGCTTGAGTCGGTTGTCTGTCTCTGTGTCCTAAAGTATGCCGCAATGAATGAGGGGTGTTGAGGCTAGAGTTAGTTAGCATTAGCAGTGGGTGAGTCACTGGAGGCTTGAGTCGGTTGTCTGTCTCTGTGTCCTAAAGTATGCCGCGATTAATGAGGGGTGTTGAGGCAAGAGTTAGTTAGCATTAGCAGTGGTTAAGTCACTGGAGGCTTGAGTCGGTTGTGTGTCTGTGTCCTAAAGTATGCCGCAATGAATGAGGGGTGTGGAGGCTAGAGTTAGTTTGCATTAGCAATGGGTGAGTCACTGGAGGCATGAGTCGGTTGTCTGTCTCTGTGTCCTAAAGTGTGCCGCGATTAATGAGGGGTGTTGAGGCTGGTATTCACCTGTTACAACGCATTTTTTACTCCGCACTACCACTACAACGCAGGCATTACAACGCATACTGTTACAACGCATTGCGCTGGGGGGCGCTCTAGGATAAGAGGTAAGTTTAATTTACTATCCAACACCTTCCCTAGGGTCCACGGGGACTGGAGTTAGAATAGTAAATTATACTTACCACTATCCAGCACCCCAAAGCGCTATGCGTTGTAGCGGTATGCGTTGTAAATACCGCGTTGTAATGGTACGCGGAGTAAAAGTATGCGTTGTAACGACATACATCCGTTGAGGCTAGAGTTGGTTAGCATTAGCAGTGGGTGAGTCACTGGCGGCTTGAGTCTGTTGTCTGTCTCTGTGTCCTAAAGTACGCCGCAATGAATGAGGGGTGTTGAGGCTAGAGTTAGTTAGCAATAGCAGGGGGGGGGTCACTGGAGGCTTGAGTCGGTTGTCTGTCTCTGTGTCCTAAAGTATGCTGCAATGAATGAGGGGTGTTGAGGCTAGAGGTAGTTCGCATTAGCAGTGGGTGAGTCACTCGAGGCTTGAGTAGGTTGTCTGTCTCTGTGTCCTAAAGTATGCTGCAATGAATGAGGGGTGTTGAGGCTAGAGTTAGTTTGCATTAGCAGTGGGTGAGTCAATGATGGCTTGAGTCGTTTGTCTGTCTCTGTGTCCTAAAGTAGGCCGTGATTAATGAGGGGTGTTGAAGCTAGAGTTAGTTTGAATTAGCAGTGGGTGAGTCAATGATGGCTTGAGTCTTTTGTCTGTCTCTGTGTCCTAAAGTATGCCGCAATGAATGAGGGGTGTTGAGGCTAGAGTTAGTTCGCATTAGCAGTGGGTGAGTCACTGGAGGCTTGAGTCGGTTGTCTGTCTCTGTGTCCTAAAGTATGCCATGATTAATGAGGGGTGTTGAAGCTAGAGTTAGTTAGCATTAGCAGTGGGTGAGTCACTCGAGGCTTGAGTTGGTTGTCTGTCTCTGTGTCCTACAGTATGCCGCGATTAATTAGGGGTGTTGAGGCTAGAGTTAGTTTGCATTAGCAATGGGTGAGTCACTGGAGGCTTGAGTCGGTTGTCTGTCTCGGTGTCTGTAGGAAGGTCGCTACCTGACTATGGTTACCCCAGATTTTTTGCCTTGTGTTTAGCTGGTTTTCGACTTAGTTGGCCTGGTTCCCTGCTAATCAGGGCCCCAGGCTATCTGCTCTCTCTGTAAAATGGATTCCATGTACCCTAGGTGCATAACTAGATTGGCTTGGGTCACCTTATCAGCCCCTGTACAAAGCACTATAGGTGCCCAGGGCATAGGTGCATCCAAGGCCTACCAGGGGCTGCAGCATATCTTTTGCCACCCCTGGCTGGCTATCTAAAATTGACACAACTGGCTGATCACTCAGCTGGGGCAAGGTGGTGTAATCACCTCTTGCTTAGATATAGTATGCCTATATCTAAACCTAACTGGACACATATATACCTATCAGTCACTCCTATGGCAGGCCTTAACAATCCTGGAGGCAGAGTGCTTGGTTTTATGTGAGATGGTGCTCTAGCATGAGCTGAGCCTGTCTGCAGCTGTCGGGACCAATTCCCTAAGCTGTTCCGGGATAATGCCATACCATATACTATTAAGTGCATTATAATCCTCGCGGTTATATGTTAACTTTGGTTTGGCTTTATCAAAACATGTTGTGTAAGGTGTCATACGATTTGGAATACTACCCCCTCGCCAGGCCTGGCGACGGGGGTAGCATTCCACCCCTCTAGAGTGAGACGACATGTTACTTTGCTAAAACGCGGTTGATTTTAAAAGAGCCTCAGATCCACAAAATGGATGCTTCTGCCACAGACACGAGTCTGACCTCCTGCTGCTGACCGAAACTCAGCAGAGGAGGCCTGGACAAAGGCTTTCCTGTCGCAGGGAGGTGTTACACCACCCCAGACAAGAGATAGTGGATTGTAGCAAGGAGGTTTGAAAGAAACCAGACACTGCCTGGGGCGCACAAGGCTGCCCTTTGCATAATCCGGCCAAACCGGTTCTGGGGCACACCAGCCCCTGTCCCAGCGCGGCCCGGATCAAAGGGAAAGGGGTGTATCCACCCCCTTCCTGGGTCCCACCCATAGGAGGGGACCCAGCAGGTAATCCAGCCCCCTAGATTGGTATAAGAATGGGAGCAGTGCCAACGCACTCAGATTATCCTGATGAAACATTTGAAACAAAACTCTGGACCCTTCGACATCCTACTCAACGTAATAGACTGAAGAATCTCCCTTGTGGACAAGGAGTGACCACCCTGTGCAAACAGGCACCATCCAGCACGTCGACGTCTGCTTTGTTGCAGTTCCCGCCGGAACTCGAGCGACAAAGATCGACGAGATCAAGCTTGCCTGCCTTCTTACAGCCTGATCCACAGTCCCTGCAGAGCTGAGACCCGTGGAGGCGACTGGAAGCGTGGGGCACGCTTTCTTGAAAAGACCACGAGACGCTGACTGTGCAGCCCACGAGTGACCCTCGAAGCTGTACACCTGGGTTTGAGAAGCCCCAACCCAAAGCCACTTTTGCACTTAAGCTCACTCCTCTACACTCGACGAGTGCTGCGTGGGGCCCTTCTGCTTTCTTTGGCTCAACGCGTTGGCCCGGTCACTTGCCAGCTGGCTTGTGGCCCCTGTGCCGGCAAAACCTAAAATACGACTTGTGATTCTGGTTGCTCCAGACTTGCACCCGCTCCTCTGAAAAGGAGCACCCGCTCTGACCCTCCTGGTCCGAGTGAGAAGCAATCTTCCAATCCCGCATGGATTGCTCTTGCCAAGTATTGTTTGCTCTGATCTTGAAGCCGACAGCGCCGACGGTGAGAGCCTGCGTGGGACAGCTTGTGACCCGCTCCTGGATGTCGCACATGCCCCAGAGCCCACATGGCAGTGAAGAGAAGCTCCTCAACTCCTGCAACTTTCATATGTTATACGGTGCTTTTGATTTAACGCTTGTGCCCCTTTGCTCATAAAGAGTACTGGGGATTATTTTAGAAATAAACACATATATTTTTATAATATATACTTGTGTGGTGTCCTTTCATTTGATATTACAGGATTGTGATTAGTAAAACAGCTCGCTTAACACGACCTCTTGAGTTTAGCCTTTAAGGCTGCTTAGTCTATGCTACCATTAAGATAGCTTGTCTATAAGGTTGACTTACAACCAGACACCATAAGGGATTGTTTGGACTGATACAAGGTGGTCCCAGAATTGGAAACATCATATATCAGGCCAACTTCTCACATTGGTGTGCATTGGTGTGCAGCGGTGCGGATTTGAGCTTGCTGTTGTTTTGCCATTGCAATCTTTTATCAAATTGAAAGATCACATCAAGTACCTTAGGTACATATAAACCAAAAGCTTAGCATATTTAAGTTCTGCTGAACTTAGTAGTTGTAGACTAAAGGGATTAGCACACCCTGACTACAACTCACTAGCAAGGTACAGTAGGAAAACACTTAGTGTAGGTAAGTGCACCACTTGCACCTCACTAGCAGTCATGTCTGACACAGGAAGAGCTTCAGGCTCTGCCCCTGTGACAGTTGACCTTACCAAGGCAACTTCCAGCTATGACAAACTTAGCCACAAAGACCTGGGTGCCTTGGGCATTGCAAGGGGGCTAAAAAGGGGCAGAAACCCCACCATTACTTCCCTGATAGCCATCCTGGAAAAGGATGACTTAGATAAGGCAAGTGCAGCTCCCTTAGAATTAGGAGATGGAGTGAACACCCCTGAGAATGAGAAAACTCCAGAAGAGGAAGAAGAAGAGGAGGAAGATGGCTCAGAAGTAGATGAGCCTGATGAGCAGGATCAGAGGGGTAACCAGGTTGTAGTTGCCAGGCTTAACCAGGCCAACTTAGACCTACATGGGAATGGAGAGGGCCAGCACCTCCCCAGATCCCATAACATAATTCTCCCAGGCAACAGAAGGGTGAGGTCTCCATCAGGGGACTCTCATATTTCTAGTGTCTCAAGAGAATCTCAAAGGGGAATGACTTCCCCCAAGAGGAAAGAGCATAGGGCCAGGATGAGGGCTGTCCAACTCCAAATAGAGAGGGAAGAGATAGCCTTGGCTTAAGCTAAACTTGCTTTAGCAAGGGAACAGAACATGTGTGGCTTAGATGCCACTGGTGGCAGCAACAATATACCTAGAGAGAAAGACAGGTCCTATAATACTAGAAACCTGACAAAGATTGTGCCCCCCTACACAGAAGAGGATGACATCCACAAGTGGATAACTGCTCTTGAGAGAGCCTGCATGGTACAGCAGGTTCCTGAGGAACAGTGGGCAGTAATCTTATGGTACTCCTTTTCAGAGAAAGGGAGAGATAAGCTCCTCACTGTCAGACATGAGGATGCTAAAAACTACAAAGTCCTGAAGAGTGCTCTAATAGATGGGTTTGGCTTAACCACTGAACAATACAGGTTAAGGTTCAGAGACACCCAGAAGACACAGACTCTGGACTGGACTGATTGTGTAGATTGTGCTACTAAGGCTCTGGGGGGGTTGGCTACATGGCAGCAAAGTACATGACTTCACAGGAGTGTATAATTTGATTATGAGGGAGCAGATCCTAAGTAATTGTCAGAACCAGCTCTTACACCAGCACCTGGTGGAATCTGATTTGACCTCTCCCCAAGAATTGGGAAAGAGGGCAGATAAATGGGTCAGAACCAGGATTAGGGCTAAGAATCAGGACAATAACCAGAATAAGGAGTCTACCAAGCCTCAAGATAAGGGTGGGGATAAAAGTAAAGAAAAGACTTCCCCAGGGCCCCAAAACTCCAAGGATGGGGGTGGGTCCCAAGACACTTCTTCAACTCAAAAAAAGCCTTATTCTCATGCCTGTAAACAGGTTGGGCATTGGAAAACAGACAGCTGTTGTCCCAAGAATGGCAATAAAGAGAATATATCTCCAAAGCCAGCTCCAACACCTCCTGTTACTGTCAGCAGTAATCGCCCAGGAAGTGGGAGCACACCCAGGAATCTGGGTGGGTTTACCTTTGGAGCACAGGTGGACCCTGGCCTATCCAGGTCCCCATCACCAAATGATCTTGTTTATGAGACTGGCATGGGGTTTGCCAACTTCTCTGATTGCCCAAATACCTTAAGCAAATATAGACAAGAACCCATCATCAATGGTTTGAAAGTTGAAGCTTTTAGAGACACAGGGGCTAGCATCACCATGGTGGCTGACTGTATAGTCCCCTCTAAGCAACTTTTACCTGGTGCCACATACCAGGTAACAAACATTGATGGAATCCAAATAAATCATCCCATGGCAGTAGTAAGTCTCAGCTGGGGAGGTGTCACTGGCCCAAAGAGAGTGGCAGTGTCACCAAACTTGCCTGTAGACTGCCTACTTGGTAACGATTTAGAAATCTCAGCCTGGGCTGAGGTTGAACAGGAAATCCATTCTAGAATGGTAAATGCCAATGGAAAGGTTAGTGGGGCTGTACTGGCTACAGCCCCAACCCAAGATGTCCTTCCTGAAAAGGTTGGTAGGGCTGTGCAAGACTCAGCCCCATTTTTAGCAGAAGCTCTTCCTGAACAGAATAGCAAAGCTTTTATGATAACAGCAGAAACCCAAACTGAGTCTCCTCCTGAAAAGGTTGGTGGGGCTGTGATGGCCACAGCCCAAACTCAAACTGATATGTGTGTTGTGAAGCCTGAAATGATGGATCGCTCCACCCAAACTGAGAGCATGGAGGAGGAAGAGAAATCTCCCCCTCACCAGACATTAGGACAGGATCAGCCTCCTCAGGGAACTGATCTTACCCCTGATGAAGGAACTGCCCCAGAGGTTGTTAGGTCTGGCCTGACAGAGCCTCTGATGGCAGTGGACCCTTCTCAGGTGGGACCCAGTCTGGAGCAGATAACCTGCCCCTCTCTACCTTGCCTTAGTCAGCCCAGGGCTGCAGAGGACTAGAAGGACAGTGAGACCCAGAGGGCCCCCTGTCAAATAAAGCACCCCCATCAACAGATTAGGGGCACCAAAACTAGTAGCCCTAGTAAGGTGAAAACTTTAAAAACTCCTGAGGGAGCCCCCTTAAAAGTAGTTAGGGACCTCCCAGAGATGGATTCTGTTGGGCACAGCCAAACCTGGGACCCAAAGGGCCCAAACCTGAACTGTCCCTCCAGCAAGCCAAACAGAGGGACCCAGCCTCCAGCTTTAGGTAGCCAGAGGCTGACCCTGAGAGCACAGTGCAACTCAGTTGAAGAAAGAAAGGCACACATCGTGGAAGATAATTGGAGGAAGCTGAGCCCTAAATTAGTGGAGCCTCACTTCAATACTCCATATCCAAACCAACCTTTTTCCTTGCATAAACACACCCAAGGTAGTGATTCCCTATGGTGGAGACCCTCTAATACCCCAAGGGTGAGGGACGGCTTAGTGGACCATGAGACAGGGGGTACCCATGCTAGTGCAGGTAGTTCCTTATATGGCCACTCGGGCAATATAGGCTTACCTGGCCAGGGATAGCCTTATCTCCTTTCGTTTGGGGGGGGGGGGGGTGTAGGAAGGTGGCTACCTGACTATGGTTACCCCAGATTGTTTGCCTTGTGTTTAGCTGGTTTTCGATTTAGTTGTATGTATAGGCATTTATATAGCGCACTACTTACCCGTAGGGTCCCAAGGCGCTTCGACCGCTGCGAAACCCTTCCTGGCTTCCCTGAGAGATGGTCCCTTAATGGGTATCTCCAGGGTGAGACCAGGCATCCCCGGCGGTCTGGTGGGGCCGTTAGTGAAGATGAGGCAAGCTAATGCCCAGAGTTGCCGAGTGTGAACGCTGATCAGAGTGGGCACCGAGGCGAGAGAATTATCGAGTCCGCTGACCCTGGTCCAGATACCTGCCGCCCCGGGAATCGAACCCTGGTCCCGGGCCGTCCTCTGCTCTCGGGTCTGCCGCCTCTAACCAGTGAGCCACACTACTTCACGCCTGGCCTGGTTCCCTGCTAATCAGGGCCCAGGCTATCTGCTCTCTCTGTAAAATGGATTCCATGTACCCTAGGTGCATAACTAGATTGGCTTGGGTCACCTTATCAGCCCCTGTACAGAGCACTATAGGTGCCCAGGGCATAGGTGCATCCAAGGCCTACCAGGGGCTGCAGCATATCTTTTGACACCCCTGGCTGGCTATCTAAAATTGACACAACTGGCTGATCACTCAGCTGGGGCAAGGTGGTGTAATCACTCCTTGCTTAGATATAGTATGCCTATATCTAAACCTAACTGGACACATATATACCTATCAGTCACTCCTATGGAAGGCCTTAACAATCCTGGAGGCATAGTGCTTGGTTTTATGTGAGATGGTGCTCTAGCATGAGCTGAGCCTGTCTCCAGCTGTCGGGACCAATTCCCTAAGATGGTCCGGGATAATGCCATACCATATACTATTAAGTGCATTATAATCCTCGCGGTTATATGTTAACTTTGGTTTGGCTTTATCAAAACATGTTGTGTAAGGTGTCATACATTTTGGAATACTACCCCCTCGCCAGTCCTGGCGACGGGGGTAGCATTCCACCCCTCTAGAGGGAGACGACATGTTACTTTGCTAAAACGCGGTTGATTTTAAAAGAGCCTCAGATCCACAAAATGGATGCTTCTGCCACAGACACGAGTCTGACCTCCTGCTGCTGACCGAAACTCAGCAGAGGAGGCCTGGACAAAGGCTTTCCTGTCGCAGGGAGGTGTTACACCACCCCAGACAGGAGATAGTGGATTGTAGCAAGGAGGTTTGAAAGAAACCAGACACTGCCTGGGGCGCACAAGGCTGCCCCTTCCATAATCCGGCCAAACCGGTTCTGGGGCACACCAGCCCCTGTCCCAGCGCGGCCCGGATCAAAGGGAAAGGGGTGTATCCACCCCCTTCCTGGGTCCCACCCATAGGAGGGGACCTAGCAGGTAATCCAGCCCCCTAGATTGGTATAAGAATGGGAGCAGTGCCAACGCACTCAGATTATCCTGATAAAACATTTGAAACAAAACTCTGGACCCTTCGACATCCTACTCAACGTAGAAGACTGAAGAATCTCCCTTGTGGTCAAGGAGTGACCACCCTGTGCAAACAGGCACCATCCAGCACCTCGACGCCTGCTTTGTTGCCGTTCCCGCCGGAACTCGAGCGACAGAGATCGATGAGATCAAGCTTGCCTGCCTTCTTACAGCCCGATCCACAGTCCCTGCAGAGCTGAGACCCGTGGAGGCGACCGAAAGCGTGGGGCATGCCATCTTGAAAAGACCACGAGACGCTGACTGTGCAGCCCACGAGTGACCCTCGAAGCTGTACACTGGGGTTTGAGAAGCCCCAACCCAGAGCCACTTTTGCACTGAAGCTCACCCCTCTACACTTGAGTGCTGCGTGGGGCCCTTCTGCTTTCTTTGGCTCAACGCGTTGGCCCGGTCACTTGCCAGCAGGCTTGTTGCCCCTGTGCCGGCGAAACCAAAAATACGACTTGTGATTCTGGTTGCTCCAGACTTGCACCCGCTCCTCTGAAAAGGAGCATCCGCTCTGACCCTCCTGGTTCGAGTGAGAAGCAATCTTCCAATCCCACGTGGATTGCTCTTGCCAAGTGTTGTTTGCTCTGATCTTGAAGCCGACAGCGCCGACGGTGAGACCCTGTGTGGGACAGCTCGTGACCCGCTCCTGGACGTCGCAGATGCCCCAGAGCCCACATGGCAGCGGAGAGAAGCTCCTCGACAACCACCTGATTGCGCCCGACATTGCCTGGTTCCGTCCTGGTTCCACCCTGGTCACTGCTGAGTGACCCAGACTCTTTCCCCTCTGCTTTCAGGTACTTTTCTACTCTGATCCACCTTGGATCACACCGGACACCTCTCCTTCACATCGCCTGCAGCATCTTCAGCTTGAAGCACCAAGAACCTGCGTGACGAAACCCGACGCCACTTAGACACTATGCACCGGCTTCTTGTGGGTGAGGTAACTCAGCAACGCTGGTGTTCCCACACTGGTACACACCTCTAGGGTCTGTGTCGAAAGTTTTGTCCTTCTAGGTTCAGCGGAAGTATCCTTAAACTCTATTTGTGTAACTTTTACACACCATTGACTTAACATTGGTGCAAGCGTGTGCTTTAAGCGCTGCACCTGTATCCGGCGGGCTTTTCCCGACTTCAGCATTGCTTGTCCCGACTGCTCCCAGCGATTCCCTAGGCCCTAGGCCTAACCACTGTTCAATCGGTATCTCTTATACCGCTTTCTTAATATATGGTTTGAGTGGCCACCCGCCCTCATCCATAATTGTGCAACTTTCATGTTATACTGTGCTTTTGATTTAATGCTTGTACCCCTTTGCTCATAAAGAGTACTGGGGATTATTTTAGAAATAAATACATATATTTTTATAATATATACTTGTGTGGTGTCCTTTCATTTGATATTACAGGATTGTGATTGGTAAAACAGCTTGCTTAACACGACCTCTTGAGTTTAGCCTTTAAGGCTGCTTAGTCTATGCTACCATTAAGATAGCTTGTCTATAAGGTTGACTTACAACCAGACACCATAAGGGATTGTTTGGACTGATACAAGGTGGTTCCAGAATTGGAAACATCATATATCAGGCCAACTTCTCACAGTGTCCTAAAGTATGCCGCAATGAATGAGGGGTGTAGAGGCAAGAGTTAGTTAGCATTAGCAGTGGGTGAGTCACTCGAGGCTTGAGTCGGTTGTCTGTCTCGGTGTCCTAAAGTATCCCGCAATGAATGAGGGGCGTTGAGGCTAGAGTTATTTAGCATTAGCAGTGGGTGAGTCACTGGAGGCTTGAGTCGGTTGTCTGGCTCTGGTTCGTTTCTCTTGGACCGTCAACCATAAAAAGAGCCCAGCTTTCATCTGGCGGCTGCTTGCCATCAAAGGTCTGAGACAAAGCTTTAATCTTTGATGTAAACCTAGAGAGAGAAAGTAATACACATCTAGTGGTGGAATTGCTCAAGTCTTCCCTGCTTGACCAGATGTGTGATCCTAATCAAGTATTATGCCTGTTTCTTCGTATTTGCATGCGAGAGCACCTTGAAATACGTAAGCTCAGGTGGTGCACCGTGCAAAAAACCCTGATGTGTGAATTGATAGCCTGCAATGTTACTCCAAACATTTACATAATATGAATCTAGGCCACATATATCCTAGGGTGCACATGACATTCGGCTTACCTCCTTGTTCACTAATGGCATTGTCGTCAGGGTGAGGGGACGAATTAATGTTTCTACGTTCATGTTTAGAAGCTATCCCTTTGAACAGACACTTTTAAATTAAGTGCTATAATCACATGCACTAACATTAAACGCTCCCACATGGCAAATACACTTTTTTGGATTAACTATATCATATTTACACGACGTTTGTTGTACGATATATACGCCAAACATGTTCTTGCTCGGCGCGTGTACAGCCTGTTAAAAGCTTGGCTCGGCTCTCTCTATTAATGTGTTGGCTCGCCTACTTGTAGTTAACAGATTCACATACCTGAGAAGGCCCCTTCCTTCCAAGCAGGTCCTCTCTCCACTTCCCGCACAACATCCTTAGCAGCATGTTTTGGTCGCTGCGTCTTTGACTGTGGAGCAGGGGCGCCCCCTGCCGTCTCGAGACTGCGATTGACCTGTAACACGAAACAGGAAATTCATTCATTCACACCCAAAGCCGAACGCTTGCTAGAAAACGCGAGCGGAAAACCCCGTAAGTGTTTGATTCAGAGTAACTGAACAAAACTATACTTTTATCAGAAAAGCCATGGTGGGCAATGTAAGAATCTGTCACTGCTGGGCAGTCCAGGGTTGTATTGGGATGACGAATCGGCCCAAAGGGGCCCGCACTTGCATATTGCCTTTCCGCAAAATACTGCTTCGGCGAAATGTTATTAAATAATGGTGGGGGGGGGGGCTGGGTTGGGAGAGTGTTTCAAAATAATGCACGGATTAGTTTACACTGGGGAAACACAACTGATTACAAGTGAGACCACTTTTACTCAGACCCCCTGACACCGCTCAATATGCACGTATTAATGGGCCGGCCCAGCCAGAGAAAGGGAGTGACACCTCTGCGGTTGATACAGGGGAGGTAATAAACGGCCATCTGCCTCTAGAAAGGCCACTCAGGTACCCACTGGCGGCATCGAACAACACAGAAGCCACCCGGTCCAAAATCCGCCCCCCCCCCCCTCCTCCAATCTCCCCCCCCCCCCCTCCTCCTCCCAGGCTGCTCAAAAAAGCATTTAAAAGGGGTTTACTGTGATGTTCCTCGAACCACCGGTAAATTAATTTTAGCGCATTGCACAGCTTCAAATTCAGTGCTTTAAATGAGCAGGTAACATCAATTACTCACTACCTGCACTTCTTTAATTTGTAAGGGATAGTACTGGCACTTTTCGGAACTGCTCTAATGCTTTTTTACGGGAGGGTGCCGGCACTTTTTATCAGCAAAGGGCAAGGCTTTAAGTGGGCTGGGTCCTGCCGGTGCTCAGAACCAGATGTTCTTAAAAGCAGGTGCTGAGACGGGTAGCTAGCTAGGCTCTCCATTTTTTGCCATCACTATCTGGGTGAAAAACAAATTCTTAACTCTGCATCAGTACCACCCTTCACTACCTTTGAGGTCACTTCAAAAAGACTCGGTCAATTTCTTTCATAGTCTCATCATTTCAGAACTGAAGCGTTTTCAATGTTCTATACAAAAGCCGTAGTTGTTGCTTAATTATCTTATGCAACTAACATCAATTGACAAAGATAATAGTCCTGGCTTGTTGTAGGTGTAATGTTACTTTTTGTTTTATATAGCTGCATTCAATCACAGAGGCAGCAAAATGACAGTCAGGCGACACACTATTCTAAGGACAGATTTTTAGTTTACACGTTTTTAAGCCACACCCTTAACTTCATCGGCCACGCCCCTTTGATAGACCCCCGGGGCCTCATTTATGAAAAGTGACACATCGCTGCGTGAAAACAGCGATGCGTCACTTTTCACTGCGCACTCCTTGTGACACCAATGATGCGTCATATTTAATGTATGGCGCATCATGTCGCAAGGACTTACAGATACGTCAGTATTTCTGACGCATCTGTAAGCGCAAAAGTGACGCATTGCTGGAGTGTGTCACAAAAGTGACGCAACTCCAGCAACGCGTCCTTTCACATGGGGAAAGCCCCATGTGAAAGGGCTTGCGTCAGTCTTACGCCTGCTGTGAGGCAGGCGCAAGATTTTGACGCAACCGCATCCTAAAAGTGACGCAGTGAAATCTCATAGATTTCACTGCGTCACTATTACGAGGCTTTTTGCGGGGGAACGCCCCCTCTGCATACATTATACCTGACGCAGGTATAATGTGGCGCAGGGGTTTAAAAAGTGACGCATCTACCTAGATGCGTCACTTTTTAAATATGGCGCAACAAGGCGCATGTTTTACGCCGCAGATGCGTCACAAAAAGTGACGCATCCGCAGCGCAAAACTGACGCAAGGCCTCATAAATGAGGCCCCCAGTTTTTAAAATCTCACTTAAAGCCCTTGCAAAGGGGTACTCTGGGACAAAGAGTACCTGCACTTCTATATTTCGTTTGAAACCCTGCCCATATTCACTCACAAGGGTTGATGGAAACCATGGGCTGTACACGCAGGAAGTCTGAGAGCCACCAAAGAAATTAAATTGAATATCATAAAATGAGCATCTCCTTTCCCCAACAACAGGGTGTAAGGTTCAGACAGATATCAGAATCGATGTCTACTTTCCAACATCATTTAAAGGGGCGCGTTAATGAAGTTATGTTTGCATTTTATGGTCTATGACCTTCTGAACTTGAAACAATAAATGTCTTCTCCCTTTAGCTTTATGGCCCTGCTATTGCATCAGTTGCTCCTGTGCTAAAACACGACCAGCCCTACATTATTTATCTTTCACAAATATAGTTTCTTTGAATATTTGGGAAGAACAATTGGGATATAAAGATGTTTTCACTTAAAGATTATTGATGCAAAAAGAACAGCAGAGCAAAGCTTATTTCTTAGTTTTCTTAAGCATCGATTTTCATTCACACTGATGAGAACTGCAGTATGATACACATGAGTGCTGGCATCTTTTTCAGAGGCTTCATCGATTCTACAATTTGCCAATTTTCACCCTAGGCCCCACTTTTCTTGTAACACCAGTACTGTTGTTTTTACCACGTGGCGTGAAAAGGCCCCACAATGCAAAAATAATTAAAAAAATTATATAAAAAGAAAATATTTGAAGTCCTTTCACTGTGATCTTCGTGCAGCTTCACAACATATCAACCTCAGCACATTTAAAGTACTAACAAATATTGGCAGCTAGGAACTTATTACTGCGCCACCTGTAGTATCCAACAAGTACACATATGTATTGCCCGCCTCTATAGGCCAGCTACCAGACAGCCCAACATTAAAGACATTTATTTACATTAGCGAGACAGCATCTTCCAGACCGACTCTGGACACGTCGCAAAATACAGCCTGGACGATTGAAGTACTCACTCCGATGTACGGAGCACCAATATTGCGAACTGTGCCTCTACCTTTATTATAATTCGAGATTCTATTTTTAAATATGTGTACCTTGGATGGTTGCTGTTCTTGCAGAAACTCATGTATGCTATGTAGTGTATTGGGGGTGATTTTAAATACTTTCCTGCACTCTGCAGTCAGTGCTCGATGTTGTAGCCTGCCCGCCCCGGTCCGACTCGGCAATTATTGCCGTAGAGCGGAGGGCGGACAGGTAAGAGCCTGACAAACTTCCTCACTTCCGCTAGTGGATCAGGTAGCGGTCTAGCCTCCCACAAGGAGGGGCTATTTAGCCCTCTCGTCGCCCTGAGCGCGCAGCGGTCGCGCGCAGGGGAGTGCCTGAGGACGCGCCTGAGACAAGCCAGAGAGAAGCCCGTCTGTGCCCGTCCGTGCCTGGACGTGGCTAGGGGCGGGACACCATGGCTGTTTCATCAATCTCTACGAGGATTCCTGATGTCGCCCGCATTACATATCCATCTAAGGTACTACGGGATTTATGTCCCAGTATGCCCTATACATGTGCCGTTACCCTCCCTTCGAAATTAGAAGGCTCTTTTACTTGCCCTATTTGTTCTATACATTTCAGCTCTGAGTTAGTGGCCAAGAGCCCCTTGCGAGTGTCACCCGCAATGTCTTGTCTAATATCTAATACTGGCCCAGTAAAGATTACCAAGGATCCCAATCCCATAGGAAGCAAACATTTGTTATGCAATGTACGTTCACTATCAAAGCATGCTTCTCAGGTGTGGGACCTGATATCTACAGAGAAGCCTGATCTCTGTTTTCTAACGGAGACCTGGCTCAAGCCTCATTCTGCCCCAGCTGTTACTTTGGGCATCCCGATGGGCTATAAGATCTCTAGACTGGACCGCCCATATAAAATAGGTGGAGGAATAGCAATTGTATATAGGGAGGATCTAACTGTTACAACATTGGAGGAAATTAGCACTCCCCTGATGGAATGAATGATTTTTAAACTTAGCTCTACCTCCGGGGAGAACAGAAGGGGTGCGATTTTATATCGACCCCCTGGCTCGAGTGTGGATTTTTCGATCACACTTATGGAGGTCCTGGCTCCATTCATCTTAAACAATCAGATTTTCCTATTAGTTGGGGATTTTAACTTCCACAGTGAACTGGAGACCTGCATGGAGGCCAGGACACTTCTCACTGATATGGAACATTTAGGTCTGAAAAAAATGAATCAGGGACCTACACATGAGGCAGGCCATACGTTGGATTTGGTGTTCTCCAACTCATTTTTAAATATGTGCCCATCCCCCATTCAAGCAGAATGGACTGATCATTATATTTTAAAATTTTATACTAAGCCCATGTGTAAATCAAGTGTACCGACTGCCTTGCCGACCAAAAGAAGACCATGGCACAAACTTACACAGGACACCTTTCGAGAGGCCTATCAAGCCCCTATAATTAATGAGCATGAGGGAATAATGCCAACTGAGCTCTATCGCTTTACAAATGCCATAAATGAAGCAATTGATGGTACTATACCACTTAAAACGTATAAACCCCGCCAAGCAGCCAGACAAGAAGTCTGGTACTCCGAAGATCTGAGACACATGAAACAAAAGACCAGGAAGCTTGAAAAAGTGTGGAGACATTCTCGGAAGCCGGAGGATAAACAATGCTACCTAACATCCCTTAGATCCTATTATAAGGCAATAAGGATGGCTCGGAAAAGCCACATTGCGATGCAACTTGCAGAGGCTGGGAAGGACTCTAAAGTTCTCTTTCAAATCCTGCAAACTTTTACCAAGCCTGTAGCATGCGAGACGGCGGAGATTGCTTCCCAAGAATTATGTGATAGGATTTCTTCCTTTTTTATGAATAAAATTGACACGATTTATGCTAAGATATTAGCCACTAAATCTATGGAAGTGGCCGATCCTAACAACCTCCCTCATAATAGTATTCAGCAGAACACACTGGCCAATCGTTTAAAAAACTTTCCCCCTATTTCTTTGGAAGAAGTCACCTCCCTTATAAAAGTAATTAAGAGCGGTAGTCCGCAGGATACTGTTCCCGCCCGGATCATGCCTATGCTGGCTGATATTCTTGGTCCAGATATACAGAAACTGATCAATCTGTCTTTAAGCACGGGAGAAGTCCCGAGAGATTGGAAACGGGCATTGGTAAGACCGCTAAGGAAAAACACCACCATTCCTTGGACGGATCTTGCCAACCTGCGACCCATTTCTCTCCTCCCCTTTATGGGCAAGATGATGGAGAAGTTCGTTAATGGACATCTGTCCAGATTTGTTGAGGAGACACATGGACTGGATCCCTCTCAGTCGGGCTTCAGGCCGAGACATAGCACCGAGACCACCTTGCTGTCAGTCGCAGACGATCTACGTATGTACCAGGATGGGGGTTATTCCGTCATCCTGGTTCTGCTGGATCTGTCTGCGGCGTTCGACACCGTGTCTCATGACATCATGACCACCAGACTTGTTAACATCGGTCTGGAAGGTGTAGCTCTGGCATGGTTGAGGAGTTTCCTGACCGACCGCACCCAGACTGTCACCTTGGGTGCTTACCGGTCAGAGGAGTTGGGGATCTCAAAGGGGGTGCCACAGGGGTCTTGCTTAAGCCCGACCCTGTTTAATATCTATGTGGCCCCCCTGGCTAACATCATGAGATCCCATGGGTTCATCCCTATGTCATACGCGGATGACACTCAACTCCTCTTCCCGTTTAAACATCTTACGGATACGGTCAGGAACTCTTTTTCCTTGGGGATGAAGGCAGTAGCCCACTGGATGGCATCAAACTTCCTGCAATGCAATGTGGCAAAAACGGAAGTGATGCTGTTCGGTGAGGCAAAGCTCCTATGGTCACCAGACTGGTGGCCGCAAGACCTTGGCCCAGTCCCAGAGCCAAAGCAGGTGGTAAAAAATCTCGGTGTACGACTGGACCAGGAACTCTCTTTAAAACAAAACAGCAATCAAGTAGTGGGTTCATGTTTCCATGTGATCGCTATGCTGAGGAAAGTCTTCCCCTTGCTCCCTGACACAACTAGGAGAACGTTAGTGCAGGCCCTTATACTGAGTCGACTGGACTACTGCAACGGGCTGCTCCTGTCAGTCAACGAGGGAGTCATCGCGAGATTGCAGGTAGTCCAGAATACGGCGGCCCGTCTTGTCCTAAATCAGCCTCCCCGTACACCATCGAAGCCTCTCCTGAACACCCTACATTGGCTGCCTATCAAACAAAGGGTGAAATACAAGATAGGATGCACTATACATAAAAGTCTCCAGAACAAAGGCCCAGAGTATCTAAACAATAGATTCTCTCTCTATAGGCCCGCTCGATCCTTGAGATCCAGTGAACAAGGTCTCCTACAAGTTCCAAGAGCCAGAAAGACCAGACAAGGTGGAAGAGCTTTGTCCATTGCCGGACCAAGATTGTGGAACAGCCTTCCTCTCTCTTTGAGACTCTGTCAGGAGTATCTCTTATTTAGGAAACAGTTAAAAACCTTTTTATTTCCTAATTAATTACTACCATCTGCCTACCCATTGTTACAAGCTGAAAGGTTTCTCAAAGGCGCGGAGATACTCCTCCGGGAGATGATCCTAGCGCGATATAAACCCGCTAATAATAATAATAATGACTATAGTCAGTTTTTGGACATTATCTGAATTGATTTATGACCTGAGGAAGCCCATGATAGGGCAAAACGTGTTGGCTGCGCCCTACATTGAAGAAGAATATAAAGGATAAAAGAAAATTGCCTGATCATTATTGATCATTATTGTGCATTTAGCTAATTTTTTCTTCAATTCCTTCTTTACACTCTTTGTGTTGCCTCTCTAATGTATATAAAAGCGCATTCAAAGTACTTAAGCAACCAGAGTGTCACACACATCCGCTCCTTCGTGGTTTTCACATTAAATTTCCTGCTTACCAGTGAGAAATCTTTGACCTACAATTGAATTAGATCTTTTTTATTTCTTGTATTACTGAATTTGGTACAATTGTGCCACAAAACCTCTGTACATACTCATATAGAAAATGATACATAAATGAGGAATGAAAAACTAACAAGATCATGGCCAGGGATTAACCATCCAACAAGAAGCATCATTTGAAGTATCTTTAAGGAGGAAATGAAAGGAAAACAAGGCAGAGAGATAGCCAGAAAAGAGCCCGGGGATGAGAAGACGTTGTCTGACAGTCTTTTGGGTTTGTCAAAGCTTGTTTTGTTTTGTCTTGTTTTTAGTCAAATTGAATTTTTTGAGGAACTGTCAGCCCCCTTGTCAATATATATAAAAGGAATTGACTAAGCGTAAAAATATGATTTTTGGCCACACAAAACACGATTTACCATATCACTCCCTGGTACTGAAGGGAACTACTTTGTGTACTGAAGGGAACTACTTTGTGTGACGTGCTCCTAGTGAAAGAGCAGAATGCCATCACTCACAGTGAAGTTGGTCAATGGCTGAAGTGGGCTGACCCATTGCCTCATGCTGCATGCTGTAGTGTGGTGGGAAGAAGAAAAATGTGGATTACACAACACATCAATGGTTGAAGTGGGCTGGCTGAAAGCTTCTATGAGTAGTATATTATATATATATCATTTTAGTAAATTTAAACAGTCTTAGCTAATGCCAGACTGTGAATAAGGAGGGCAAAGGACAACTAGCATGCAGTGTGAAGACTGCAGAGTGGGACCTAGATATTGATGAGAGATTTGGGAGGGGAAGGGCTGAGATCGTGATTGAATTTATCAGCTCACAAGAAAAATTTGAAGTAACCAGTAAAAGGAAGCCAAATTAGAGATGCATAATAGGGAGAGATGTGTGCAGAGGGGCACTTTTAAAAAGAAGCTGTAAATCCCAGGTGATGCCAAAGGACAGGGCTTAGTCAGAATGAGTAACTAGAGTATGTATTAGTCTATCCTAAATTTTTCTATGCGTGTTTTATTAGTCTAACCTATATTTTTCTATGCATGTTTCTATCACTTACATTTGCCCTGTAAAGCGCGCTGATAACCACAATGGTCTTGTTCGCGCTATAGAAAACCTTCAAAATAAAAAATAAAATAACATTGCAGTGCATTATATTACATGCGTGGACCATTTTAGTAGTATAACATCCATATTTCACACAAAACTGTGAGTTCTAGAAAAAATGTATACAAAAGATTTCACGGTTTACTGTGAAAATTGATATCATCATCACAATGACAGCCCCCAAAACAAAACGTCTCTGCTGCTCTTTACCATCCGTAATGTGGCATCAGTGTTATGTGGCATGGGAAGACTAAATGAATCAGGAAGGTTATCTACATTAGTCCAGAGCCCTTGTGCAAAAATGTGTTTATCTTGATAACGTTTTGGAATTATAGTGGTAGGATAGGTGACCAAATTGTGCTTTTTTTTCGGTAGTGACATAATGAGAAAATAGATAATGCAATTACTTTCTACAGAAAATGGTTTTGAGACGCCACTTGAAGGTGGGGCCGATAGTCTTGAGCAGAATAGACATCAGTACCTAGTAAAGCCGTCACCTTTACTTTGTACTTAAACGCAAGTCAAGATGGCGTTCATGTAGGACGCCACAAACACATGGCACTACAGAGGACTCATTAGCACAGTAGACACTATTGTTGGTACTAGTTGTGGACTATTTGAATTCATGATACCACATTACAATTTTAACTAATTGCTGATAATAAGCTACAATACCTATTTTAGGTCCTTAGCCAGACTGAGGTACTTTTCATTCAATAAATATTTAGAAGAGCTACGTACTGTTAATCTAACACAATTAGTATGGCCTCTTTGATTCGGTTTACTTATTGTAATGTATGGGAACTATTCACCTGTAGGATTGGATGGCTTAGAATGTTTACTGATCTCAAATGTACGAAAGAAGGATTGGTGCAATTTGATGATTGCAGGTGAGATGTTACTTTTGGGATTGAGGGAAAGGTTATACCAAACGACACAATAGTAGCCTTTCCCTCGATCCCCTTTGATCACAAAGACACATTTAGGGACGCAAGTTGATACATAACTAAAGCATCTGCATCAATAACAAAAAGTGTAACAACGAACTTTCCTGTAGATTAGAAATTGCACTTAACTAGTTGGGCCTCTGCGGTGTTTGGAGAGAGCACAACAGGACTCCCATGCCAGAGAGCAATACTAGGGGCGTGGAAGCAATGGGATGTGGATCGCGTCTGTTGTCTGGGTATGCAGGTGGTGCATACGACAGATCAGTTTCAATAAAACTTGTGTAGAGTCTCACTAGTTCAGAAGGTTGACTGCAGTTTTGGAACACCTTCCCACTCTTGGTCATGGGAAGGGTTTCCATGGCTAGAATGATCTTCATGCTGAAAGGCTTATGTAATGCAAAATGTAATAGGGACAGGACCAGCAAACCTGTTCAGAGCTGGATAAACCGTTGATCTCACTGGACTGGGCAGGTTAGTGTAGCAGAATACAGCTAAAACACTGACAAAGCAGTGAAATGACACACGGCTGAGGTGCCTATGTGGGAGCTATACCTCTTAGCAGCTTAGCTCCAACATGCCGTAAAGAGTTTAGAGGAAGAGGACAACTGGAAGAAAAGGCTGCTGATGGGAACACATGCAGGTGCCCAAACAGGAGCCTCTTGCGATGGGTGGCAGCATATCACGTCAACAACCATTCATAGTGAGGCAAGTGCGAAACCCACGAGAAGGAACCAGCAAAAAAGTCTTGGAGGGCCCACTTCGGCCAAAGAAATGGATCTTGAAGCAGGGTCTAGTTTTACCATATAGTGCCCCAGGCCCATTCTGTCCACATCTGAAGTATAAGAGTCTAAATTTTCCCTGCCAGCCCATAGACATGGTTTTGTTGAAAATTGTCAACACTGCATTAAGTGTCTAGGAGGCAGTAGGCCCCATGCGTCCGAGGAGACTGGCCTTTCTGAACATCAAGATGTAGCAATAACAGGGTGTGTCTGCCATTTAGGAGAACAAAATTCGCCAAGCGTAGGAGTGGGAGCCAACTGGGCCAACTGGGACTTTCCACTGCTTTAGAAATTACAAGTGACGTCTAAAAAATTTTATTCTTCTGCTTTCTTATAAAAAGTTTCAGAGAAGTGACGCTAATCCTTTTAGATAAATGTTCAATTTCATTATGATTTACGGTCAAACATCAAGTGACCTTTTGGTAAACGTTTGTAATGTAGTGTCACTTCTGTTTTCCTAATATTTCCGTGAAGTGACCAAAGTGCATCATGTTCTGCAGTCAACGCACCTGATAATGACGTGATTCTGTGGTCAATAGTTCCTCATTAAAAGAGTATAAAGATCTGCTCTTCAGTCCATTTGGGGGACTAACTTGCACAATTGATCCCCTGGGTCATGACACGTGTGTGGTCTCCCTCAGCCATCTTCTCTAACATCTTTGGCTTTGGCTGATGCTATAATGCTTATTATATATTGAAACTGTCTCTTTCTCTCTCCTCTGCATTTGCAGTGAATTTTAAACTTACAAAATTGCATGATTTACTTCTTCATCTAGCAAGGTGTCTCTGAAACTTGTTATCTTCTAGATTACACAATGCTATTTTTTATTAACAATGTGTCTTTGACATTTAATGCTTAAAATTGTTATTTATTAAAGTGCCACTCTGACTCAGTTATGACTCAGTTCCTGCTCTCACACATGTGTTTCCTTATTTTAGATAGAGCACCCCTGCTCAAATTAAGCTAGTCCAGAAAACCACCCTTTAACAATCTGTGGCAGTCACAGTACTTTAAACGCATTAGCAAAATCATTCTGTTAGAGCAACGTAAGTAAGGTGGGTGTGAATATGTAGGTGACCTATACCCAAGGGATATGATCCTCACCTTTGCGAAGGTGTAAGAAACTTTCGGAGTGCAGCCGGGTCACTTTCTGCAGTATGCTAAGCTAGCACAGTCTACAATAAAGACCTAGACTGTGGTCTCAGACTCCCAGAGGTGACGGAGACACTAGTTGTGTTGTTCTGTCACAGTTTAGAAAATTGACCAATTTATATAAGACCCTACAGCAGGATAAGCGTAGTAAGCCCTTAAAACCCAGAGTCGAATGACACACTGACTACCTGGAGCACCTTGAAGATAGTTAATGGAAGAAAGCGTTTGCACACATGCGGTGGGTTTCGAGCAAATCCAGCTTTATGCTCGTACAATTAGAGTATCTCCACAGGATATATTTAACCCCAATGAAATTTAACCCAAGAGACCATCTTCCTGTCTGCACTACGGGAAGCCAGTGGCCTTTTTTAATCATGTGGTGTGAACTTATGGGTACTAGGGAAGTCTGGGTAGATGCACTTGCCACCTTGCATTCAATAATAGTAGAAGTATCCTTTCTCATTATCAAGCAATGCTTATTGGGGTACTTCCAAAATAATTACAAAAAGAGGAATTGAATTTTTTTTTTGCCTCACTGGGTTTACTGCTTATAAAAAGACAACTGGCAATACCTTGACTGAAGACACAAGGACCGTCAAAGCATGCCCGGAGGATAGACATGGTACAATGGACAGTGGCATAGGAGGGACAAGGGATGGTCTCCAGACGGGACAAGCTGAGGAAGGATCGGGGAGAATAGACCGTAATGACACAAGGATTGACTGAAGCCACAAGGACCGTCAAAGCATGCCTGGAGGATAGACATGATACAATGGACAGTGGCTTAGGAGGGACAAGGGATGGTCTCCAGACGGGACAAGCTGAGGAAGGATCGGGGAGAATAGACCGTAATGACACAAGGATTGACTGAAGCCACAAGGACCATCAAAGCATGCCCGGAGGATAGACATGGTACAATGGACAGTGGCTTAGGTGGGACAAGGGATGGTCTCCAGACGGGACAAGCTGAGGAAGGATCGGGGAGAATAGACCGTAATGACACAAGGATTGACTGAAGCCACAAGGACCGTCAAAGCATGCCCGGAGGATAGACATGGTACAATGGACAGTGGCTTAGGAGGGACAAGGGATGGTCTCCAGACGGGACAAGCTGAGGAAGGATCGGGGAGAATAGACCGTAATGACACAAGGATTGACTGAAGCCACAAAGACCATCAAAGCATGCCCGGAGGATAGACATGGTACAATGGACAGTGGCTTAGGAGGGACAAGGGATGGTCTCCAGATGGGACAAGCTGAGAAAGGATCGGGGTGAATAGACCGTAATGACACAAGGATTGACTGAAGCCACAAGGACGGTCAAAGCATGCCCGGAGAATAGACATGGTACAATGGACAGTGGCTTAGGTGGGACAAGGGATGGTCTCCAGACGGGACAAGCTGAGGAAGGATCGGGGAGAATAGACCGTAATGACACAAGGATTGACTGAAGCCACAAGGATCGTCAAAGCATGCCCGGAGGATAGACATGGTACAATGGACAGTGGCTTAGGAGGGACAAGGGATGGTCTCCAGACGGGACAAGCTGAGGAAGGATTGGGGAGAATAGACCGTAATGATACAAGGATTGACTGAAGCCACAAGGACCGTCAAAGCATGCCCGGAGGATAGACATGGTACAATGGACAGTGGCTTAGGTGGGACAAGGGATGGTCTCCAGACGGGACAAGCTGAGGAAGGATCGGGGAGAATAGACCGTAATGACACAAGGATTGACAGATCTTCCTAAGGGCATACCGCTCAGAGGGAAAAACTCCAATGGCATGAGTTGAGTAACAGTAATGGAGGGAAATCGTAATAATGCCAGGCACACTTACAGGGAAGAACCTAGTGGGATAGGGCTGCTCCACTCGAGGAAGGTAGGAGGGAGAATTTAAGAGATGGCTTAGCAAGATGACATAGCACTTAATATGGAGACAACGTCACTCAGAGGGGTGAAGTGACATGCAGAACATTGCAAATTCATGTATGTATTTGTTTCAATGACGAGTTCTACTTGTCCATGGTTTATGACATCACCATCAAGTTGATTGTTCACCACGGTTTTCATTGTTAGCTATTTATGGTACATTGTATGATTATTGTATTGGAAAATGTACATAAATACAAAAGTAGTGGATGAGTAGGTTGTTGAAATAAATCTATGGAGAGGGAGAGAACTGGCAATTCAGGCAAGTCCTTTATGCAGCACGGCGCACCTCGAAGAAACGACTTTATATTGAAGCTCTGCTACTGCGTGGCCAGGCAGCACATGCCCAATATATGGCTAACAATCTATTTTAATTGTACAACAGAGAAGGAGGATACAACAGTTGTTTCTTCTTCAATTGATACCCCTCTTCCTTCTCTGGTCTTTGTTACAGAGACTTGGGTAAATCTGCCATCAGATCCTGATTTTCTAGCTGCTATCTCTGAAGGTTAAGCTTTCTATAAACTTGACACGACGGATAGTATTGCGCTTATATATAAATCTCATGTAAAAGTCTGCTGCGACTCCCTTGCTCCCTCCTTTTGTGAAGCCATATCCTTTGGTGTAGAAATAACCGATAACCAGTATTTTAATGGCATGCTTGTTTACCGCCCTCCGGGTCCTCACGCCGAATATATGACCCATTACAATGCAGGTATTACTACGTGCTGTCAATTACAATGACCTACCATTACATCACATACTTTTACCACAAATATGCCTTTACCACGCATGCCATTACAATGCAAAGGCATGCCTGGTAAAGGTTTACTCATGGCAAATGTATGAAAGGTAAGATACACTACCCTGCCCTACCCTAAACCCTAATTTAGTACCCCTGCACGACCCTCCCCCAACCCCCATTCCTCTCCATAACCTAAACACTACCCTGCACAAACCCCAACACTACCCTTAAACCCTATAACACTACCCCCAGCACGACCCTCTCCGATGCTGTCCTCTCTCTACCCTAAAACACTACACTGCACAACCCCCAACACTATCCTAAACCCTAAAACACTACCCCAAGCATGACCCTCCCACGACCCCCTTCCTCTCCCTACACTAAAACACTACCCTGCATGACACTGACACTACGCTAAACCCTAAAATACTACCCCTAGCACGACCCTCCCCAAACCCCAGTCCTCTCCCTACACTTAAACACTACCCTGCACGACCCCCCAACACTACCCTAAACCCTAAAACACCACTCCCTGCACGACCCTCCCCCAACCTCCAGTCCTCTCCCTACACTTTAACACTACCTTGCACGACCCTCAACACTACCCTTCACCCTAAAACACCACCCCCAGCACAACCCTCCCCCGACCCCCAGTCCTCTCCCTACACTTCAACACTACCCTGCACGACCCCCCTAACACTACCCTAAACCCTAAAACACTACCCCCAGCATAACCCTACCACGACCCCCAGTCCTCTCCCTACACTAAAACACTACCCTGCATGACCTTCCCGATCACTACCCTACACCCTAAAAAGCTACCCCTACCTCCAGCACCACCCTCCCCGACTCCCAGTCTTCTCCCTACACTTAAACACTACCCTGCACAACCTTCCCGATCACTACCCTAAATCCTAAAACACTACCCTGCACTACACACACACACCCCCTTTTACCCTAAAAAAGTACCCCCCACCCCAGGCCCAATCCCCCATACCTCTCTGTCCTCATGGTTCCTCTCTCCTCCTGGTTCCTGCTTCCCGTCGGTTCTGAGAGTCAGTGCACAGCGTTGTGAGGAAGCAGAAGAGCCTCTATTTCCTCACAACGAGGTGGATTACCATTTTTCATTTACATCGCATACGTTGTAAAAGCGCATGCAATGTAATAAAATGCGTAGTAATTGCTACATGTTGGTACATCGCATGCGTTATAACGCTTATGATGTAGCGGCATGCAGGGAAACAGCTGCATTGTAATGGCTCTTTCCCCCTCACACCAGTTTTTACTCACGAATGCGACAGCCTCTTGGAGGCAAATATTCTACTTAATAACTTTACCATCTTAGGTGATTTTAATTTTCATTTGGACACCTATGCAGGCTTAGCTATAGCCGCCTTGCTCCACAATATAGATGCCCTGGGCTTAACTCAGAGGATATTAGGGCCCAGGCATCAAGCGGGTCACACCATAGATGAAATTTTTTCCAACTAGACATCATTGGCAAATGCCGCTATTCTGCAGCTACTGTGGTCCAATCACATGGCAATTTTCTTTGATATCAGCTACACTCATTCTGGCCAAGCACTGGCAGCCCGCCCTAAATGGATCTCTTCCCGCCAGTGGCATAATATACAAGCAGACAAGATGGCCAGTTTGCTACAAAGTTCTATTCCCAATCAATCTGAAGATCTTGAACTTGAAGTGGTGCAGTACACGCGCTGTTCATACTTTAGCGCCGGTGAGAGGTAAAAAATAAATAGACTTTAACCATCTACCCCCTGGTTCTTGGATAAATTAAGAGCAGCGATGCAGCGTTGTCATAAATAGGAAATAAAATGGAGGGCTAACTATTCAGACGAGGAGAAATCCATATAGAAAAATGTTTAGCCAAGTATAAAATCCTGATAATACAGGAAAAGTGAGCCTTCTCTATCACTAAGGTGGAAGAAGCTTCCAATTCTACCAAAGAGCTCTTCACGACAGTTCAGAAACTGACCACCAATACCATCAATAATTGTACTGACTTTAGCCAGCCCTTTTGCAACCCAGTGTCCGAAGCTTTTCAAGTTAAAGTCGAGAGTGTTTTTAATAATTTTTCTTCCTCACTGCCATCTCATCTTTCCGACCTAAGTGTCCCTCCGTGCCAACCATTGATTACTTCCCTCAGTCACTTCACTCCACCCCCAACCGATGAGGTTGCAACCCATATCCACCCAAGATTGCGGCCTTATTTGCTGATACCATTGCTCCCAAGCTCAATCCTATCTTTCACCGCATATGCTGTTCTAGGCGGTTTCCATCAGACTGTAAGAAGGCACAAGTTCTGCCTCTTATTAAAAAACTCTCTTTGGACACAAACAAGTATCGCCCTATCTCCTGCTACCCCTCCCAGCTAAGCTGATTGAAAAGATCATGAATGAGCAATAGGTCAGTCATGTTCAGGCTAAGCGACACCACAAACGCCATTGCTCAGTCCCACACTCTTTCCCATCTACATGGCCCTCTCGCCGCCATTACCAGACAGCATGGACTCAGCATTGCATCCTACGCCGACAACACCCAGCTCATCCTCTCCCTCACAAAGAATCCCAAAACCACTAGACTCAGCTTCCAAGAAGGAATGAAAGACATCACAGCCTGGATGAACTCAACTCGGAGAAGACAGAAGTCCTCGTCCTCAGGCCCACCCCCTCCGCTTGGGACAACTCCTAGTGGCCCACCGCCCTCAGCAGCCCCCCACCCCCACGGACCAAGCCCAGAACCTTGGCATCATACTCAACTCATCCCTCACCATGACCCGACTGATTAACACCGTCGCATCCACCTGCTTCAACACCCTCCACATCCTCCGCAAGACCTTCAAGTGGAAACCCCCCGGAGCCAGAAAGACCGTCACCCACACACTCATAACAAGCAGACAGGACTATGGAAACGCTCTCTACGCTGGAATCAACAAATCCCTGCTACGCAAACTCCAGACCATCCAGAACTCGACGGCCTGACTCATCCTCAGCATCCCACGACATGAGCACATCACCCAACACCTGCGAGACCTCCACTGGCTCCCGGTTGAGAAGAGAGTAACCTTCAAGCTACTCACCCACGCCAATAAATCCCTCCACAACACCGGACCCAAATACATCAACAAAAGAATCTCCTTCCATATCCCCAAAAGGAACCTCCGCTCCACCGACCTCGCCCTAGCAGACACCCAGCGAATCTGCTGAACCAGGAAGAGCCTTCTCCTACATCGCAGCCAAAGCCTGGAACGAACTCCCAGTCAACATCAGGCGCTCCCCTACTCTGCACACCTCAAGACATGGCTTTTCAGCTGAATTGGAGTTACAACCCTCCTAGCACCTTGAGACCCTCACGGGTGAGTGGCGGCTTTAAGCCCCCTGATTGATTGATTGATAGATAATCTTCTTGATGCCACTCAATTTGGCTTTAGGGTAGGCCATAGCAAGGAATTCACTCTCATCAAATCAGAAGCCCTTTGGACAATTTGGGTAGAGCGGCTCCTGTTTTGCTTGATCTATCAGCAGCTTTTGATATTGTAAACCATGGGCTGCTGATGGAGAGGCTAAGCAGGATTGGGTTAACAAATGCAGCATGGGATTTCTTACACTACTTTCTCAGTGGAGGGGAACAATCGCATGGGCGATTTCTCTTCTCATAAATTCTCCTCACCTTGTGGAGTACCACAGGGTTCTGCAATTAGCCTTGCGCTGTTTAATGTCTACGTCATCCCACTGGCAGACTTAATCAGATCCTTCAGTTTCACCCTTACCTCCTATGCAGACGACACACAGATAGTTGTCTCACTAGATAGTAAAGCTGATGTTTTTGGGGCAAGGTTCTGTGAGTGTATGCTGGCTGTCAGTGTCTGGATGGCCAGGAGTGGCCTGAAACTGAATTCAGGGAAGACTGAAGTTCTTATCTTCGACTCACAGCCATCTTTCTGGTCCCCAGAATGGTGGCCCGTAGAATTAGGCCCACTTCCCACTCTGGTGAAGAAAACAAACAAAATGTGGGCGTCCTCATAAATGATACCATATTTTTTCATGATCAGGCAGAAGCAGTCACCTTGGCTGCCTTTTACACCTTGAGATTAATTTTAAAAATGAGCCCGTATATACAATCATATCTGCAAAAAACAGTGGTCACCTCATTGGTGCTATCAAGGTTTGACTATGCAAATGGACTGTATCTTAATGCCCATAAGCATGCCCTAAATAAGCTAAAGACATTGCAGAATGCAGCAGCTCATACTCTTCAAAAAATTCCTAAATACCACTCAATTTTTGGATCCATAAGAAAGCATCATTGGCTTCCTGTGAGGCAGATGGTGCTCTGTAAGGCTCTCTGCATTGTTTGCAAAGCTTTGCATCAACAAGGGCCTGAATTTTTTAAGAATAGCTTTTCGTGGCATTCACCTCCCAGATCACTGCGCTCTACCTCAGCTAAATTGGTTTCAGTACCCAGGTTTAAGCACTCCTCTTGGGGAGGCAGAGGCTTTGTGTTGGGAGCTGCAAAAGCCTGGGATATTCTTGCTCTGCATATCAAATCAATGCCAAATTTGTTGCCATTTAGGAAATCTAAAAAAACGTGTCTCTTCATGACCAGCTAAAATTGTTCCTGGATCTTCTTTCTGCGTTTCTCAGCCAGCGCCAAGATGCCGGAGGGCATTTGAGCACTTAACAAGACCACTTAACATAACAGAACATCAATGGGTTTCTTCTATTCTTTATTTGTTATGATATCATTCAGTGTTATGTGTTCTATGTTGGTTGTAATACAAAGTTTTATTTCAAAATTACAATCAATGATAAGCCTTTTTTGATTCCTGCGTGGCTTGCATTAGCCAAGGCCTGTTTGCTCCGATCAAGTTGCCGACACCGCCATCAGCTAGAACCTTTGTGGGACAGCTCGTGACCGATGTCTGGACGTCCTCGACCTCTTCGTGTCCACCTGGCTGCAGAGAGAAGCTACACCTCATCGCCTGTTTGCACCCGACATCGCCTGGTTCCAATCTGGTTCCACGGTAGTCACTGGCTAGTGATTTTGACATTGTCCCCTCTGCTTTCAGGTCTTCACCACTTCATATCCACCCTTGGATCCACTGGAACTCTTCACATCGAGCCGCCTGCTGCATCTTCATCTCCAAGCACCATCGACCTGCGTGACGAAACCCGACACTACTTCGCACCTGTGCACCCGCTTCCTGTGGGTGAGGTAACTCAACAACGCCGGTGTTCCTACACTGGTACACACCTCTAGTGTCTGTGTCTAAAGTTTCACTCCTCTAGGTCACTTGGAAGGTTCCTAAAACACTAACTTTGTAACTTTTACGCACCATAGACAATGCATTGGTGAATGCGTGCACTTTAAACACTGCACCCGAGTCCCGCGGGCCTTTCCCGACTTAGTCACTGCTAGTCCCGATCAGCTCCAGCGATTCCCAAGGCCCTAGGTCTATTTCCTTTTCGATTGGTATCTCTTATACCACTTTCTTAGTATATGGTTTAGGTGGCCCCTAGGGCTCATCCATATTGTGCAACTTTTGTGTATTTTAACTGTGTTTTGTTTTAACGCTTGTGCTTCTGTGCTCATAAAGAGTATAGGGGATATTTGTAGTTAATAAATATATATATATTTTCAATATATATCTGTGTGGTGTCCTTTCATTTGGTATTCAAGGGGGTTGTATAGGGTATAACAGCTTGCTTCACATGCCTTTCAGAGTTTAGCCTAAGTCTGCTTTGTCCACGCTACCACTAGGATAGCTGGTCTATAAGGTTGACTTACAACCAATCATCATAAGGGTTGCTTGGCATGGTACAAGGTGATCACTAGAACTAGTGAGCATCATATACCAGGCCAACTTCTCACAGCAGGCAGGGGACTATGTTATATGAATGGTTGCCATGTGATTTAACCAACAATGTTATTAGTGTGCATCAACCTCCATTACTTGACAATGTTCAGTACACATTATTTGAAGCTACGGGTGATTGAGATGTCACCTATATATTTTTCAAGACACAATACTTATGTGATGTATTATAAAGTCCTGTGCACAACGATCCTAAGGGATATGTTTCTAAATTCATGTGCTATTTGAACAAATTAATGTTTGATATTTCAACAAATATATTACAGTTGTGTTTATTTTCCTTCGACAGTTGAATAATGACCCTGAGGAAGGGCAGAATGCCCGAAATGCATTGGGCCATGTACTAAAATTCTGGGCTATGTACTAAAATCCTGATACATGAATAATAATGACATTGTGAAAGCAACAATGAAAATCATTTGAATTGAATGTTTCAATAAAACTTTATTCGAAAGTACAAATTACAAAGGAAACTTCTTGTTCTGTGTGCATTTGAGGACGTCATTCCTGATTGGAATAACGCTACTACGTTATTAATCATTGCCTCCTAGACTCAGAAGGAGGAACTCATATAGCACCAAATCACTTTTTTGCCATTGTTTTACGCTAAGATTAACCACGAGTGCGACGGTTCATTTCCAATACGTCAGTTCATTGTACCTCTTCCGAGTCAATTGAACAATGCATCATCAACTAACAAAATTCAATTTGAGGATATAACAAGGATAACTGATGAAAAAGCAGACACTCTCAGATTTACGGAGGAGGATACACAACAAATATATTCTCTAATAGAGTAAAGTGAAACCTTATTACCAAGCACAGGATCCAAACAAAGTAATATTAAGCAACTCCTCTACATGTCAAAGAAAATAGTCAATCAAAAATTACATGCAAGTACGCTTATAAGATATCACAAAGTTCAAAGAATTCCCCGAGGGTTACGCATCTCGCTCAAATCTACACTATGTAAAAATAATTCAAAATTTACTGAAAGATGGCAGGCGATATTAAATAAGTGTTCTCTCGACCTCTTCCTTCTAATTGTAGAAGAGCTGGCTAAACTAATTGAGTATTTAACAAAAGAAACACAACAACTAAAATAGGACCTTAGTAACATGCTCACAACTGAGGAAATGGAATAAATGTTGAATGACATCACCAAACAACTGGAGTCATACACAAAGGACATAAACAAACGTAAAATCAGGAAATTTAAACGGGATACGCTTGATTACAAGCTTGGAGAGGTCTACAACTGGGCCGACATATATGCAAGGAGAAGGCAACAAACATCTAATTCCAATAGACCCTCGGATGAAACATCATCTTTCTGATGATTCACAATATAGGAGACAACCTCCAAGATTCAAACCAACCACCACCACAAGTAAAACAATGCAAGGACAACCAACCACCTCCAGTGGTACAAGTAACACCGGGAATACTTTTTTAGAGAGAGGTAAAAAATCATCAGACGAACCAGGAGGGGCAAAAGGTCAAATAACAAAGGATTCGATAGCAAAAAACATCAGAAGTCAAAAACCTTAGTCATTAACCTCTCCAATCACCGAATATCACGCTCAGAAACCAATGTTTTACAAAAAGGAACTACGTTTGTGTCTACATTTCACTCTAAACTTTTGGATACACAAGTATGTATCTATAAATTCATGAGAGGACTACGAGTGCGACATTTCTTTAGTAATGTTATTCCAGTTGCGGAAGAGCCGTCTAAAGACACTCTGAAGGGACTCAGAAATAAGAGTAAATCCATCGCCCCTGTGAGCCACAAGGTTCTGGATGCATTTGAGAAAGTCATTTGTAAGGAGGTAGAGAAAATTTACAAACAGCCGAAATCCAAAGCCACTAATCTTTCCATCAAGGAACAAAACATCCTTAAAAAATTGGCAGGGAATCCAGAGATTATCATTCGTCAAGCAGATAAGGGAGGAGCCCTTGTCATATTGGATGCTGACTTTTATAACAACCGCGTGAATGAACATGTCAATGACTCAAACACCTACTACAAAGTATAGCGAGATCCGACCAAACAATTCATGGAGATACTTTCTACCCTTATAAACAAGACTGTTGAATTGGGTGTAATCGGACACAAGGAAAAACAATACCTCATCAAATCAAATCCTTCAGTGCCATATATTTATATGATACCAAAAGTGCACAAACATCCTACCCATCCACCTTGTAGACCAATTGTATCAACGGTTAATTCCATCCATGAACCGATTGGGAAATATATTGATAGGCACCTACAGCTATTAGTACAATCAATGACCACGTACATTAAGGGTACAACTAATTTTTTAACTATTCTTGAGGAACAAGAGGCCCAATTCACCAGTGACATGTTGCTCTGTACCATCGATGTCCAATCATTATATACTTCAATTCCCCATAACTTGGGATTAGATGCGACTGCATAATTTCTAATGTTGTCTGACATGGAAGAAGGATTGAAGATATTTATAATGGCGCTCCTGAACTTTACATTATACCACAGCTATTTTTCACGGCAAGAGGCATATTACATTCAAAGCTCTGGTACATCTATGGGCAATTGTGCCGCACCGGCATACGCAAATCTTTTCATGTACAGATTTGAGCTGGATAACATCTTATGTAAAGATCTTTGGTCAAAAAACCTAATAATATACAAGAGATACATTGACAACATATTCGTCTTGTGGAAGGGAACACGGATTGAGTTGGAGCAAGCCATTGAAGATTTGAATCAAGTAAATGACCCGATCAAATTCACCTACAACATTCAAACAAACCAATTACCGTTTCTAGATGTGTTAATACAGAAAAATGAAGGCAAACTAGAGACTAGTGTTTTTACTAAGAGTACAGACAGAAATAATCTATTACACTTTCAGAGCTTCCACCAACACTCTCTAAAAAGACATTTACCGTATTCACAACTGTTAAGACTAAAGAGGATCTCCTCCACAGAACAGTCATTGAAAGAAATCACCCAAACTTGCATTGACAAATTCAAAGAGCGAGGATACCCAATGGGAATTCTAGAAGAAGCCAAATTAAAAATGATGAAACTCAATCGACGGTCAATACTGCAGGCCCAACCGAAAACATCAAATGAGGATAGAATGGTATTTGTTTCCAAATACTCAACAGAGAGCACGAAAATCAAAAGAATTATATTGAGAAATTGGCCATTATTGACATTGGAGGAAGACTTCAACAACATTTTCCAACACACCCCAAGGTTTGCATTCCAAAGGTCCCAAAACATTAAGGAAATGTTGAACAGGAAAACAGAAGTTCACACTGAAAAACACAAAGGTACCTTACCCTGCCACAATTGTGGCAATTGCAACGCCATAATAAAAGGGAAAGAAATCAAACATCCAAGTCAAGGCTTTACCATCAAGCTACGTGTTACCGCGACTTGTGACAGTCGAAACGTAATTTACTTGATCAAATGCCCTTGTGGCCTAGCATATGTTGGGAAAACGGAACGCAAAATAAAGACACGCATTATTGAACATAAAAGTAACATTCAAACCAAAAATGCAAAATCTCCATTAGCATCTCACTTTAATAATCACAATCATTCTCCCAGTCAGTTACGATTTCTCATTTTGGAAACTGTACCCATGTTACCTGGAAGAGATAACACTCAACATCTACTACGTAGAGAAGTTTTTTGGATCACCCATCTAAATACGACACAACCGAGGGGCCTTAATGATCGAATTGACCTGAACTGTTTTTTATACATTGAAAGGACATTTTCATATCATGAAATGGACTAGCTGGCTTCATACACTGAATATGTAACTACATTGGTATTTTTGAGCACAGTAATGTCTTTTGACTCATTTCAAATGTTATTTGTAATGGCTTATTAATATTCAGCTAAAAATATGCAATATAATGGTTCTAATGTTATTATGAATTGACTATGTGTATTTGACATGCGAGAAGTATTTACAAATCAGTACACTTTCCAAGCACACAGAACGCCCGTTTTTTAATTTAAAGCACCGTTCTGATCGAGCGAACATTGATCTTCATATGCAGGCATTGTCACAATATTACACAATATTATTAACTTTGCCTCGGGTGACATATTCAGCAGTATCTCTTTTGTTTCTAATGTTTTGAAACAACGAGTAGTAACACTTCCGGGTTAAGAGCGATAATATCCGGCACCTTTGAAACACTTCGCATCGCATCTTCACGCTTTGGCACGGAGATTCGAATCGCCGTTTGACAAAACCAATACAGCCCGGTGAGTGTGTTCCCGTTCGAACACGTAATTTAAGAAAGTCAATATGATCTGACTCAATTATATAGCAATATTTGGGTTCTTTTTTGTAGAACGCGGTCCGTGAACCCTGATGACACCGCAAAGAATCTGAACTGTCTCAGACATTGTTAAACATCAGGTATGTTTGTGACCATATTAACGGAAACATACTCTTTAGACTCGTAACATTTTCGTTGCAACTTGAAGGGTATCACGATTATTTTTTAGGTGAATTCCGAGTGGCCACGCGCATCGAATTAATATTGTCACGAATGCATTTTCCACACATTTGACAGCTTTGGAAGGTACGATTTTCAAATACCCGCAGGGGACTATGTTATATGAATGGTTGCTATATGATTTAACCAACAATGTTATTAGTGTGCATCAGCATCCATTACTTGACAATGCATGTTCAGTACACATTATATGAAGCTACGGGTGATTGAGATGTCAACTATATATTTTTCAAGACACAATACTTATGTGATGTATTATAAAGTCCTGTGCACAACGATCCTAAGGGATATAAGGTTTCTAAATTCATGTGCTATTTGAACGAATTAATGTTTGATATTTCAACAAATATAATACAGTTGTGTTTATTTTCCTTCGACAGTTGAATAATTCCCCTGAGGAAGGGCAGAATGCTTGAAATGCATTGGGCCATGTACTAAAATTCTGGGCTATGTACTAAAATCCTGATACATGAATAATAATGACATTGTGAAAGCAACAATGAAAATCATTTGAATTGAATGTTTCAATAAAACTTTATTCGAAAGTACAAATTACAAAGGTAACTTCTTGTTCTGTGTGCATTTAAGGACGTCATTCCCGATTGGAATAACGCTACTACGTTATTAATCATTGCCTCCTAGACTCAGAAGGAGGAACTCATATAGCACCAAATCACTTTTTTGCCATTGTTTTACACTAAGATTAACCACAAGTGCGACGCTTCATTTCCTTTTTTTTTTTAAGTATTTTTATTGCAAAAAAAAAATGTTCCCCCTTTTTTCCCCCCCCCTTAGACATGAGCAGGGCACAATAGAACACAATAGAATACACAATCATGGATCACAAATTCATATATGCGACAAAAAAAAAAAGAATACAGTACTATAGAATACAAAATCGGGCCTAGATATTCAAAAACTCAAATAAACAATAAAGTAAATTCTTCATCTTTCAACATTCGGTTCCTAACTTCCACCGAATAAAAGGATCCCTAATTTGCATACCCAATTTCTTACCCTTTTTTCCCTTCCTAGCATAGATAGCGGTTTCCAGTTTTTGTACTGATAATACTTTACCCAGCCATTGATGGTATGTAGGGGGATTTGGGTCAAGCCAAGCCGAAGCCACTAACAATCTAAAAATCACCATGGCTACGAATATAAAGTTTTTACAATTTAAGTGTCCGTCAGGACTGACCCCCAATAAAATAACAGCTGGGTTTAGTTCTATTTTTGAATATAGTGCATTCTGGAAAAAATTCCCAATATCCTGTTTCAGCTTATCTAGGTGTGGACAGGCCGGAAAAACATGTATCAGGTCCGCCTCTGCACTGCCACACCTAAAACAGGTAGTTCCGGATAAGCCACCCCATTGAGCAATTTTCCCAGGTGTGTAATATAAATGATATAAAGTCTTATAATGTTGGGCCTGAAGAGACGATGAACACAGCATTTTACTTCCCATCTCAAGTGACTCAATGAAGATATCCCTGGCTATTTCCAAGTCTACGGACCATTTATCCATCCATTTCTCCAAATCATCTTTCTTTAATTTTGTCATTTCCAAATAAAACCTCTTTATAGTACAATCAGAACCAATTTCTATAAGATCCATCATTATAGTTCTTTCAAAGCCCAATGGTCCCCCTTTTCTGTTCGATATACAACTTCTTATTTGGAGGTATTTGAAGAAATGCTTTGTGTTCAAGGTATATCTATTTTGCAATTCCGTAAATTGTAGTATACCATACCCGCCCACCATATCTCCAATCTTTCTTATCCCCCGCCTCTCCCATTCTTGAAATACACCTCCAGAGAAAATCGTACTAGATAGGGAAGGGTTATTTTTGAATCTAGTATATGCATTATACTTCCCAATTCCAACCTTTTTAGAAAATCCTTTCCATATATTATAAGCAGCTATTATAGTCTTGAATCGTGTTCTTTTAAAATAACTTTCCTCCGTGAATCTTAGGAATACATTTTCTGCATTTCTACCCAAAACCAGACCGTAAATAGCGAGTGAACCAATCTTATCCCAGCCGTCCATCTCAGCCCCTCCAATCATTCCCACCATGTTTTGTAGTGCTGCAGCCCAATAATATAGTTTTAAATCTGGTAGTGACCAGCCCCCTCTTTCCCGTGGTAACGACATATACCTCAGTGCTCTCCGTGTCTTGCCTTTAGCCCAAATGAAGCGATTAATCATCTTTTCACAGATTTTAAACCATTTGTTATCGACTAAGAGTGGAACTGCCCTAAAAATATACAAAAATTTTGGCAAGACCAACATTTTAATGATCTTAACACGTCCTACTAGCGACAAGTGGAGATTCTCGTATCGGTCCAGGTCTTTCTTCACTTTATCTATAATCGGAACAATATTATTTTCCACCAGTGTATTCAAGTCTGCTGCTATCTTGATTCCTAAGTACATCCCTGCCTGAACCACTCGATTATCATCGCAAAAGGTCACTGAATTTTTAATAATCTGGGTCTTTGAAGCATTCAGGGCATAGCCCGAGACTTGTCCAAATCTACGAGCCTCTGTTTCTACCAAGACAGTCGCTTCAGTGGGGCTGGATGTTAACACCGCCACGTCATCAGCGTATGCAAGTATCTTACAGGGACCCAATAATGTATATAACGGGGTGATTTCTGGACATGATTCTATCCTACGAATTAGTGGATCCATGTACCTGGCAAATAGCAGTGGAGAGCATGGGCACCCCTGCCGTGTACCTCTTTTAATCATAAATTGTCCCGTGATGCACCCATTAACTCTTAAGGCAGCGACCGGTGCCTTATACAAAGTCTGTAAGACTTTCACGAAACCCCCCTTAAACCCAGCTCATATTAGGGTATGCCACAGATAGTCCCAGGAGACCCGATCAAATGCTTTTTCAGCATCCAACAGTAGTACTGCCATCGGGTCTCCTGTGACCTCAGCGGCGTCAAACAAAGTTATGACTTTCCTAGTGTGGTGAGTAGTCCCTCTTCCGGGGATAAAGCTGTGTTGGTTACTGCTAACTAGGGTGCTAATTACTCCAGCAAATCTCATTGCCAGAGATTTTGAATATATTTTAGTGTCGTTATTTATCAACGTAATTGGTCGGTAGGACCCTGGCTCAGTCGCCGGCTTCCCTTTTTTTAGTATTAAGACTATATCTGCACCCCCCCAAGATTTTGGGATAGACTCACCTCTCTGGGCAGCTTGGATCGTTTTACTTAAGTCCTGCCCTAGACTTCCCCAAAAGGTTTTGTAAAACTCTAATGGTAGCTGGTCCGGGCCAGCAGCCTTTCCTGAGGGGAGATTGCCCATAGCTTCTTTAATCTCGATATGGTCCAACATCTTCTCTAATCCTTCTGCATCTTCAGTAGAAATCCTCTCGACTGGAACGTTCTGCAGGTATTCCCTTATTTCTTCCGCACTACTCGGGTGTGGGACATCATATAGTGTCTGAGAGAATTTCCTAAACACTTCTCTAATTCCCTCAGAGTCTGAGTGTAATCTTCCATTTTCATCCCTGATTTCCTTGACAGTCCCGTCTGCTGCTATTTGTCTATTGCGCATAGCGAGAACATGTCCAACTTTTTCGCTAAACTCGTAGCACCTCTCCCTTCTAATAGTGTAGTATTGTGCTGCCTTTTTTGCCAGTTCCTCCTCAGCTTCACTTTTTACTTTCGTTAAATCTATAATATATTGTTCAATTGGTTCACCTCTTATGACACAATTATTAAGCTGTTCCTCCGCCTCTGATACGGCTCTCTCTATCTCGCTTTGCCGAAGTCGTTCTGCCTTCCGTTTATACGTACTATAGCTGCATGTCTCTCCACGGGCACCCGCCTTAAAAGCATCCCATATAACACCCACCGGGGCACTCCCTCTGTTATTTTAAAAAAACTCGCTAATCCATTTGGACATATATGATATATAATTATTATCCAAAAGAAGACCTCTTTCAAATGTCCACACCCTACTTAGTCTTGTTCTCCCTTCTAACTTCATCGTCAATACTAGAGGATTGGGATCGCTAAAGATTCGTGGGAGCCTATCAATTTTAACTCTGGAGATTAAATCATTAGATATCAAAAAATAATCTAACCTGACACAGATATGGTGTGGTGCAGAATAATATGTAAAGCCTTTTTGCTCCGCTCTAATTGTGCCCCAGACATCTCGCAGAGTGTTATTTTCTATAAGATCCACCAAGGCTTTATGAATTTTTTTCTTTCTACCTTTGTAGCTTCCAGTCGAGCCTACTCCCAGTCCTTCCGCCCCATTAATGTTCAAGTCACCTCCTATAATAACCTGAGGGGACCAGGCTGTCAGCTCAGAATCTAAGAACTGTAATATTTCTGGATCATCCTGGGTTGAACCATACACTGCCACTGGTGTCGTCCATACTCATTCTATCAGGACCTCGACCATAGCCCACCTACCCCATTGATCCTCTAATTTTTTTCCAATTATCACATTTTTATTCTTTGAGAGAATAGCTACCCCTCTGTTTTTTGTCCCTTGTTTGGTTCTTGCTATTACATGAAATCCCAGCTGTTTGAGACAGAATTCCTGGGTGCTCATTATGTGTGTCTCTTGTAAAAATACAAAGTCTACGCTCATCTGTCGCAAACGGACTCCTATCTTTTGCCTCTTTTGAGCATCGTTTAGGCCACATACATTCCACGTTACAAATCTAAGAGACTTATCTAGGTCTTAAGAAACTACCGTCTAACTGTAGACATTTATTTATCAAACTATCAGATTCACTTTTCGCTGCAGCTGTTACATAATTTTCACAGATTACACAGATTCACGTTTTCATGATTACGATCCATTCAATACAAAACTCATTCTCATGCAACCGTTCCAAAATAAGATCTTCATAATCCCAGTATCTTCCGATGTCCTTGTGCCCTGCCCTTGTTACCTCCCTCCCCCACCCCAGAGAACCCTCCCACAGGATCCCACCCCCCCTACAGGCAAATAGGTCCGAAGGACCTATGTCTTGGCGACGTTGCCTACAGGATGTCGCGCCCTCCCTCCCTCTCCTGATTTACTTAAGCCAGATAATGCTCCTCTAGGTGCTCACTCCGAAAACTTGTGTAACCCTTAACCACCAGACTGTAACCAATACTGCCTGCCATAACACCAAGACAAACCTACAAATCTGCAAGACCTTAAATAGAAAAAAAAAATAGAAGATAAACTCTCTGGACCCAACATCAGATGGTTTAAACATACCATGACATTCTGCTATTCAATAATATTATTAGTAGCCTCTCTCTTTCATTTTACTTTTTACGGGGAATGTCTCGAATAGCGACAGCTTGAGTGTCATGCCCCACAGGGTCCTTATGGTGAGGCTTGGATTGATTTCTAGTTTCGCGCAAAAAGCTAAGATATTCTTGTGCCATAATTTCAGAGTAGAAAACTTTGAAGTTCCCATTAAAACCAACCTTCAGTCGTGCTGGGAACATGAGGTAGGCCTCGCAACCTACGTTCTGAAAGGGGGTGATGAGTTGCCTCATCCGCCACCGTCTTTCCACGGTGGTGTGGCAGAAGTCGGGGCGGGCGAAAAACTCGACATCCTTATTACTGCGCTTGGCCTGGGGTTTTGCCTTACTGATTATCTCTTCACGCAACAGAAAATTCCCGACATATAACAGTATTGCGCGTGGTTTACCCTGTGTCTCCTTCGGCATCATCGGGAATCGGTGTGCTCTTTGCACCTCATGTTCCCAATCCCAAGAAGACAGCTCTGGGAAGGCACCTTTTAATAGATCGACAACAACGCCCCGTACATCCCCCCCCCTCCTTTCCCTCCTGGATCCCCAGTAATCTGACATTGTTGCGCCTTTGTCTGTTTTCAAAATCCTCTAGTTTCCAGAGCATGTCCGCCGTTGTCTTATCCTGGTCTCGACTGGCATCTTTCATTTTGATGAAGTCATCCTCCAATTTTCCCGTTCTGACTTCCACCTCAGAAACTCTCCCGACCATTTCTTCATACATTTTATTAACCTTATGCAAAGATGATTGTATTTTTTTGGTTGCACGTCTGGCCCATCTGCTTGCCTTCTGGCTCTCAGCACTAGCCTCAGTTTGCATTTGCTTTAGAGTCAGGAATAATACTTCAAAGTTAGAGGTGGCCTCCTCAGACCCTTGAGAGATAGCCTCATGAGTTCCTCTATCTGCATTCTCGGGCCCCCCCATAGATGGTGCACCACTCTCCAATGTATTGTCCCAGTCGAGTTTCTTTACAACAGACTTCGCAGGGGCTCCACGAGATGCTCTAGCCGAAGTCTTACGTCTAGAATTATTCTTAACTTTGCTCTTGTGTTTAGTTTTGGTTTTCTACAGCAGCTGTTTTTGGTCTTGTTTTTGCGATTTTTTGAACTGTCTCTTGCGCCGACACGATAGATTCCGTGTCACTACCTGATGAAATTGAGGTGCTATCTGATTCAGTCAAGTTGATTTCTAAACTTTCTGAACCTGTACCCTCTGTAGAGCTTGTTGATGTACCCTGCTCAGAGTCGGAAATAGACTCCAAGTCCAAACCGCGATTTTCACTCTCGTCTTCATCATCTGCCTCATCGTTACCTGTGAAAAATACCTCTTCACCAGGGGAGGCGAGAATAGAACCAGGGATCCCTTGTGTCATTTTGTCTGTGTTGTGATCTATGTTTAGACTAGCGTTTGTATTTGCCTCTATAGAGATCCCAACTCCTGATTTTGCTGGTTCAAGAAGTATCATCTCATCGGTTACTTTCTCTTTTTCTTGAGTCTGTTCTGCCATCGCACTTCCAATTTCATTGAGTTTCCCATCGCTCAGATCGATATATGTAACTGTTTCATAGGGTATATCTGATTCTTTAGCTGCGAAGACAATATTATTGAGCGTCTCGTTCCCCTTTAAATGCTCAGCCCCGCCCCCTACCGTGACCGTAGAAGAGTCAGGTGACCCCTCGGGCTCTGTAATTTCATTTGTGATGCACCTCTCCACTGCGCGCTCCACACTCTCGGCGGCTCCAGTTAGATCGACCGCCTCCATGGGCTCAGCTAGCTGCCTCCCCCCGCACAGGGACGCCAGAGTGGGAACCACTCGCTGCAGAGCGGGCTGAGCGCTCGGCTGAGCGCTCGGCGTGAGCACAGGCACAGGCACAGGTGAGAATGTTTCAACAATCGTGGTCTGCCGGAGTGCGACGTCTCTTCCTGACGCTTCAGTTACGGCAAATTGCGCTTCGTTGTTTCTCCTAGTCGAGGCTGAAGCCGCTGGTTTCTTCTTCTCAGCTTCTTTCTCGCGGAGTTTCCGCATTTTCATTTCTTTTGCAGCCTCTCGTCTCTGCTGCGCCTTCGATCTTACTTTGCCTCGCAGATTGGAGGCTGGAGCACCGAGATCATCTGATTCTTCCTCCTCATTATCCCAGCCATCCCGTTCACAGGGTTTCTTGGGGGATCGCAATAATTTAGGAGCCATTGCTTTTGGCAAATTTCGCCAATGAGCCCGTCCGGACTGAAGAGATCGAGCTACTAAGGAGGAAATAATTTCAAATAAGGTCTTTTCTTTTGTCTTTGTCTTTGTCTTTATCTGAGGCAAATCTACACCGTGCATAGGCCAGAGGGTGGACACCCCAAACATCACGCTCATCCACCAATGACCAGCGGTTGTCGGCTCCTTGTACGTTTTCTCTGGTTTACTCCGATACTTGTCTTGATATTAGCACAGCCCACGCTGTTCACAATTCGTATTCTTTAGTGCATTGTCTGCAATAATCGGGGCTGATAATCTGGTGATCTGGTGATCTGGTGGGCTGATAAAGTGGAGGAAACGAGCCAAAAGTTGAGCACCATGTAGATTGATTAGCCTGTCATCAGGAGGAGAGCCTAGGCACGACTTTCCTCTACGGCGTCTCGGCGGCCATCTTGCGACGCTTCATTTCCAATGCTTCAGTTCATTAAATCTTTTATTCACATGTATCAAGAGCATAAAAGTACATCCAACATATGACTCTGCTCACTGCTCGCTATGTACATACAAGTCAAGGCTATGAGCGTCTCAGCACTCGCCGTGTGGATTTTCAAATACAAATTCCAAATAAACTCAGAACAACCCAAACCCCCCTCCTTCCCACCCTCCCTTCATGACTCATGAGAAGACACAACGCATGGCAGTTGCCTAGAGAGGTAGCCGATCCTCCCCTCCATTGCTTATGATAAGACCTAATCTAGCTCAGTAAGTCAGAGGGTACGTAAGTATCTAGGGCATGTTAGTTCTCTAAATTCTGTGGAAAATAGAGCGAAAAATGGGCGCCACCCCTCGTAGAAAGAGGTCTTAGAGGTCATAAGAGTGGCATCCCCAGGATTTACCATAATCTGTGGAGCTAACCTAGGTGTGTAGGAATAGTAGGGGTCCCCCAATGAGCTAGGGTATTCTGGAGCGCTGCCCCTAATGCCAGTCCCATCTTTCTTCCTTTGCGGGATTTGAGTGGATAATTTAATGGGTTGGGTAAGCCCAGGACTGTGTATACACGGAACCGTGGTGTCAGCGTGTCAAAATGTATATTGACCTCATCTAATATCTGGGTCCAGTATGTTGCGAGGATCGGACACTTCCAAAGCAGATGTAGAAGCATGCCTGTTGAACCGCATCCGCCCATGCAAACTGGACTCCAAATCGGATTCCCTTTATTGAGATGCACTGGGGTCAGATAACAATAGGTGGCTATCTTACTAGCCATCTCTATACTAGAGGTGTTCTGGGCTGTGTGTCTAGCTCTATAGTAAATTTTGCCCCACTCTTCAGTAGATAACTCTCTCCCAACTTCTCGCTTTTGACTGGGTGAGGGCTGCGAAGGGGCTGGCTTGCGCAATAATACATAGGGTTCAGAAGTCAATTGTTTGTGGTTTTTGTGACCAACCACTTCTCATAACGAGTAAGTTGTCTACCGACAGAAGGGTGATTAGAAGGGTGTAGAAGCCAGTGACACACCTGAAAATAGCGTAGCCACTCAGCCTCCGACTTATTATATTGTTGGCGCAATTGTGTGATGGGGATGGTTCCCTCTTCGTCAAACATAGGGCCTGCAGCGCACCACAGCGTCCGAAGCCAATCACGAACACTCCACTCTGTAGGTCCAGGGTGAAATCTCCATTCTCAAACAGGTGTGATGGGAGAAGGGAATTTGGTGAGCCCCCTTCGGGAGGAAACGTAAACCCACACTTCCATACCCATCTATGTGAAGGGAGATTTTTGGGGGCTTCGTATATCTCTTAAGGAACAGTACTTTCCACTGGAGGAGCCTCGCAATGTCCTGTCCTGGAATAACCAGTGCTTTTCAGGTTCCTCTCTACTCCACTCCATTGGGTATCTCACCTGTGTCGCTTGAAAGAAACTTTGTAGATTGGGAATTCCCTACTCATACGTGGTTGGGACCCCAACTAGACAAACCGGTGTATCGATCTCTGCATTGTAGTAAGCATCTCTCTGGAGGGGGGAGACCAGCAATGTCTAAAAAAGATATAGGATCTTCGGTAGGGTGGACATTTTAAAGGCGGCAATGCGCCCAAGTAGAGAGAGATGATGGCTTCCCAACTACATAGGTCCCCAATAGTTTGGCGAAGTAGGTTGTTAGAATTTTTCTTGTTGGTTTGTGGGATCGAAGGGGCGCGGAGGATCCCTAAGTAGGGCAGAGCCTTTGTAACCCACTGCACTGGGAAACTATCTTTTAACGTGGATAAGCCCTCACACGTTGTTGACAATATGAGGGCCTGGGATTTGCCGGCATTTATTCGGAACCCAGAAACCAAACCAAATGTGGAGAGCTCCTTGAGGAAAGCTGGCAAAGATGTGTCCGGATCGTCCAGTGAGGCCAGGACATTGTCTGCATAAAGGCTAACTGAGTGTCTCTCCCCACCAAAGAGGATGCTTGTGATCTTTGGGTTGTCCCTAATCCACTGGGCCAGAGGCTCCACATATAAAGCGAAAAGGAGAGGAGACAAGGGCCAACCCTGTCTGGTACCTCTACTTATAGGGAAGGGAGATGACGAGATGCCGTTAACCCTAACAGTGGTTGTGGAGGAGCTATAGCAGCTCGTTATCGAGGCCCAAAAACGGTCTCCTATTCCAAATTGGGAAAGGGTTTGTTCCATGTACAGCCAATGTACACAGTTGAATGCCTTTTCAAAGTCGACTCTTAGGATGAAAGCCTCCATATCCGTATAGTCAGCCTTGTCGATTAAGTAAGATTTGTTTTGTATTATTGCTGCTCTGCCGGTACTGAATGAATCCTGCCTGATAGGGTCAATGATGCCCGGCATCATTGGGCCCAACTGTGTTGCAACAATACTCATAATGAGTTTGACATCCACATCTAGCAGTGATATGGGGCAATAGGAACTGCATAGCTGCCTATCTTTCCAAGGTTTAGGGACTACGATGGATGCAGCTAGCGTGTTTGGAGGGATCAACCCCAGACCCACAAAGGAATTAAACAGTAAAGTTAAAACGTGGGCCAGGATCTGGCAAAATAATTGATAGAATCTTGCTGGGTACCCATCCATCCATGCTTGGGGATTATTTAAGTAGTTTAAGGAGTAAGCTCACAGAGATGACTTCTTCAACTCTGATGGGAGCGTCTAGGAAGGCTGCCTGGGTTGAAGCGAGACAGGAGGTATTCACCCCCTCCTAATATGAGGTAATATTCTGAGGTTCCAAATCTTGTCTTGTGTTCAGCTTCACATAGAAGTCCCGGAATTCCTGCGCTATCTGTTTGTCGTCCCTCTGGTCTCTGTCCCCCTGGGACCTAAGAGAGTGGACCTTGGTCTGCTGTCTTTGAGCCCTTAACTTGCTAGCCAATAACCACCCTGATTTATCCCCTCCAACATAAAAGGAGTGTTCCAACCAAAGAAGAATATAGAGTAGGGAATAGCTACAAGGGATTTTGTTTATACACTACTTGAATTGATTTATTAGCATGAGTCTTGGGAGTTCGTTTTCAACAATCTAACCCAAATGTATCCATAGGATAACCAAACTAATTATTAATATTGGTCACATTGAATGAAAGAGGAAGAATAAGCACACGTAAAAATCTATTTATATGAAAAAATATTGTATTTCATCAGTCAGAAAAAAATTAATTCACGGGGATACAACAAACAAATCAATGTAAGCAAAAAAAGTCACAAACAGATATGTGTGCAAATCAGCAAATCAGTTCATAACAGGACATCAACTCCTTTCAATAGCAGTGAATAACTAAGTCCATTTATGTACAAAAGTTACTCTTAGGAAAAAAAATTGCTTTGGAGATGATGACGAGGTCGACGTTTCGGTCTTTGTTGCAGGTGTCTATAAGACCATCATCAGGACAATTGTATATTTGCAGAGGAAGCCCCCTATATAGAAACAATGTAATAATATTATATTATGTGCCAACTAAATTTAATGACATCATAAACAGACAAATATTTATCAAAAAAACGTGCGCATAACATCAAAATGACGTTTCCCAAGTATTCTTCCATTCATAAATAAGGTAGATATGCCAATTATCGCTAGACAGTCTTGGGGTTCATGAATCAAATTTGAGCTTATACTGGTGCCTCTAGCTGGCCAACCTTTAAAAAAAGAACACCACCAACGTTCATTATACCATTTGTGGAATGGACATAGACTTACTTAACAATGCTGAAAAGGTTGTTAACATCAGTTGGCTAATAAGTGGATATAAATCACAGCAGAGATCTGTCGGGAAGAATGCAAGGTATTGTGTCATATTGTGATTGTATTACTGTGTGCCAACTTTATATCAGGTTTGGAAATTTTCATACCTGTTGGATTCTTCAAATCAATAATGAATGGTTCAGGTCAGCAATGAATGGTTCAGGTCAGCAATCCAGCACAAATGAAGGAAAGCTCTTCGAGTCACAAGTTGACTGTGTCACTACGAATAGGTTTAGACACGGATTGAGTCGCAAGTTGACTGTGTCACTACAAATAGATTTAGACACAGATTGAAAATTACTTTCAATCTTGACAACTCATTCAGATTCCCCTTTGGACCCTTGTCCAGCCATGGTCTTTCATATGGCCCCGGAAGCCATTGCCAAGGTCCTGACACCCCTTCTGAATAACATTCTAGATCAAGAACATTCCCCGACGTATTGGAAGAACTCTATTATAAAACCTATTCTGAAAGAGCCGACTTTGGACCCTTCGGAAATGGCAAACGATTGGCCTATTACTTCTTTACAATTCCCCTCTAAAGTTCTGGAAAGAGCAGTAAATGAAGAACTGCTAACTTTTATAGAGTCAAACGATATACTAGACCAAGCACAGCACGGCTTCAGGCCACGACATAGCACAGAGTCTGCATTGATTGCAGCCACTGAAAGCTTACGTGCGCAACTAAATCAGGGCGGGAAGGCGTATATTATTATTGCTTGATTTATCCGCCGCGTTTGACACGGTTGATCGCCATATACTTCTTCATCAGCTGGCAGAAATAGGTATCACAGATAGGGCCGCAGACATTCTTCAATCCTACTTAGCCGATAGACAACAAACATGATGTTAGATGAGCACAAATCTCCCTCCTTTTTTATACCATGTGGGGTACCTCAGGGCTCGGCACTCTCGCCCACCCTGTTTCACATATATGTAGCCCCACTAGCAAAGCTTATTCGCTCCTTTGGCTTTACAGCCATATGCTACGCTGACGACACGCAAATTGTTGTCTCACTGACTGCTATATCAGAGGACGTGGCATCGTGTTTTAACTCATGCTTGAGCCATATTATCAATTGGATGCAAAGCTATTGCTTAAAGTTGAACACCGGGAGGAAGGAGGTGGTAACGTTTGGCAGGGACTCTTCACTTTGGAACTCAGCTTGGTGGCCTGATACAGCGGGATCTTGCCCTCAACCCGTAAAAAAGGTAAAAAACCTTGGAGTCCTAATTGACGATCATCTTTCCCTATCAGACCAGGTCAACAGCATTACCTCTTCCTGTTTCTATACCCTGAAAATCCTACCTTTCATCCCAATGCCCCTCAGGAAAAGCGTAGTCACAGCGCTGATTTTGTCGAAAATTGATTACTGTAACTCACTCTACCTTGGAGCCAAAAAAAGTGTGACACATAAACTGCAGACTCTACAGAATGCTGCTGCGCGACTACTACTGAATCTACCTAAATTCAGCGCCATTAGTCATGCAATTCGAGAACAGCTGAACTGGTTCCCTATCTTAGCTAGGATCCATTTTAAGTCCTTGTGTATCTTACATAAGGCATTGCACGAAAAACGACCAGGACAGATCAGACAATATGTTGACCATTATTCTCCACAGAGAGTTCTCCGCTCCACCTCGGCATCCTTACTTATAGTTCCAAGGATAAAGACGCTGAAGTGGGGAGGTAGAAGCTTCCGATTTTTAGCTCTGAAGCTATGGAACTCTATGTCCCTGCATCTTAGAACCCAAAATAATCTACTTCAGTTTAGGAGGGACCTCAAAACCTGGCTGTTTTAACTGTACATAACCAGCTGCATTCCTCCTTACTCTGTATTTTTGATAGTTAAGCGCTAAGATGCCACGACATACAGGCGCTCTATAAAAACCCTCATTTCATTTCATTTTCATTTCATTTCACTCTTTGCCACTCTACTCTGCACCACTCCACTCTGCACCATTGCACTCTAATATGTACGAGTCTAATAATAGTGCTGCATTCTACAATGCTGCATAGTATACCTCTGTATTCTATAACGCTTCACTCTATGCCACTGCGCTCTATTTCCCTATACTCTGTAACACTCTGTGCCAATACACTCTACACCAGTCCACTCTACTCTGCTATGCCACTGCACTATATGCCTCTGCACTCTACTCCACATATTTCATTCTATGCCACTCTACTCTGCACCACTGTATGACACTGCACTCTATGCCACTATACTCTAAGCCACTGTACTCTATACCACTATACTCTACGCCACTTTACTCTACTCTGTACCACTGCACTCTACTCTACTGCACTCTACTACGCAACACCAGTGGCGGCCTGTGCAGGTAAATGTGGTGAGGTGGGGCTGAGGGGCTAGAAGTGACAAACGACTTATTAGTCAAAATAAAATAAATAAAACCAATCACCCTGCGCGCGCTGCATCAACGACTCTGCGATGTGGCGAGCGCAAGGTAAGTTATTTTATTTATTTATCTGATTTTATTTTCACTATTCCATCATTTGTCACTTCCACCCCCCACTCCTGTCTTGCCCCACTGCTCTTACTTGCACAGACCTCAACTGTGAAACACTAATATACACCACTGCATTCTATGAGGCTGCATTGCACGCCATTTAATTCTATGCAGCTGTACTCTACACCACTGCACTCCACGCCACTATACTCTGCAACACTCTGCGCCAATGCACTCATCACCAGTCCACTGTACTCTATGCCACTCCACTGTACGCCACTCTACATAACTCATCTCTATGCCACTCCAGTACACAACACTCTCTGCCACTCCACTTTACAACACTCTTCCCACTCTTCGCCATTGCACCCTATGGCTCTCCATGTCACACTTCTCTATGCGACTAACTTTTAGCTATGGTGAAGAGCAGCCTCACAGTTGTGCAACCCAGCTGAAACACAATGGTAAAACAAATAGCTCTTGCACAGGTGAGACCTATTGGGTTTGCCAGTGCCTGTTTCTTATTGCGCCTGAAATGAAAAAACATGAAAGTTACCAGGGTGTACTGCAGACTCTAAGGGGCTCTTCCCAGGCATCATGCAGAGTACATGATGGCCATCGAAGAGTCGGGGGGCAGTTGCTCTCACAGGAACGAGTTCTTCAGGCCTCAGACATTATACTTTGAGCGGCACTATGGGCTTTAATGGCTCTGGCTAGGCTCAGACAGCGTCTCTGAGAGAACCTATGTACTCCAATGAGACTGCCCACGACTCAGACACTATGCATTGAGAGCCACTGTATACTCTAATGAGACTGTAAATACCTCACACACTATGTATTTAGAGGCACTGTGTGTTCTCATGAGACTGTCCAGGCCTCAGCCACCATGCATTGACAGGCGTTGTGTATGCTAAGGACACTAGCCAGGCCTCAGAAACTATGCAGTGAAACACACTGAGGTATACAATGACTCTGGCCAGGCCTCAGACAGTGCACGCTGAGAGGCACTGCGTACTCTAATGTGACTGCCCAGGCCTACTATACTATGCACTGAGACACACTGTGAGCTTTACTGGTCTGTTCAATTTACAACAAACCCTTACAATCAAAGGGTAGAGGGAATGGGAGAGGAAGTGTAGACTTACTACATTTGTATTATCCCAAATGAATATCACTCTCACACCAGGCAAAATTATCCAGTATGAGGCTAAATCATTCGCCTCAATATCCTCATTATAGGATAATATCACTATACTCGAGGAAGATCCTATGCCCCTAATACTAAAATACAGGACCCTAGGATATTTATATAAAAAACATAATGCTTCCTCATCAGTCATCCCGCGTTCACCAAAGAATCCTCGAACGGCAGACGACTCTCAACCTGCATTGATGGTACTTGTAGGGAAGAAGAGGTGAAAGGATCCAGATGGAGAATAAAAATCCTGCTCACCTACCGTAAAGCTGTTCTATTTCATTAGGCGAGTGGTGAAGAGACTGTTAAAAGGGGGATATAGGATGTGTAAGGGACATTATTGGTCCCTACAATCAACTGGGTCAACATGTTTCAGCCCTCATAGTGGCCTACCAAGAGTCTAGACCCTACTTTCCCTAATCTGAGCTACATGCATACATCACCAGCAAACATGCATATAGTACCGAAGACAAAGTTCTGCTAAGGAGTGGACATTTGCTCATCAATTAGAATTCGTGAGGGCCTGTTACATAAATATAAAAATAAAATGGAGACATTGAGGCAGAAATAATAATAAATGACAGAAGGAACGTGCAGACAAACAAAAACATGAGAAGCGTGTGTCTCTTCCTTTAAACATGCTGTGCTAACTTCGTGCGAATTGCAAACACATGTGTAGACAATGCAAACAAGGTAACGCAGTGCGTTCTCAATACCTGGAGGAGGGTGGGCGCACACTGCCTCACATCCCAGTACTACGTTTACCTTGATGCATCATAGGGAATGCTGGGCGTGATAACACTTGATTCGGTGTCAGGCTTTAGTTTTTCACCCTTGTTGGTGCAGCCAGTACTGTGTATCTCTAGACACGTGTTTCAGGATAGTTGTCCTCCTTCAGTGGAGAGCAACACATTCTTTTTGGAGGTGCTGGAAATGCTGCCCAAAGTCTTCTCAGGTCTCTGTACCACTCGCTGGGTGCAGGTGCATTAACCAGAGCTCGTCAGCTCATTAGCTCAAGGGAGCCTTTTCCAACAGGAGGAGGGTGGGCGCACACTGCACCACATCCCAGCACTCAGTTTGCCCCGACGCATCATAGTAAATGCAGTGCATGATAACACTTTATTAAGTGTCAGGCTTTAGGTTTTCACCCTTGTTGATGCAGCCAGTGCTGTGTATCTCTAGACACATGTTTTTTTTTGTAGTTTTTTTTAAGTTTCAAAAACCTTTATTGAACAATTGTACTGTACATCAGTGCAATATTAAATCAGCAAATTGTAAGTCACATTGTATTACATGTGTACAACACCTTCCCGTAACAATGTGTCTATAACATTAACTTCCCTCCCCCCAAGTGTCACTGATGCAGGTTGAGAAGTCTTGTAGTACAGTCCAGACCTTACTAGAAGAGCATGTCATTGTGTAGTACAGGCAACAATCAACTGCATAATATACGAGGATTAGGCAATACAATTCACAGGAGCAAAATTGTAACAGAACTTCCACCTCCAGCCCCGACTCTCACCCCTGCAAGTGTGGTAGAGAAGACTTTATCGCCTCAGAATTGTAGCTAAAGTCCCATGATACTAACATTGTACAGAACCATATCTTAGCCAATCCCACCTAGGAAGTTTGGGACCTAGTCCCAGGCCCAGTATCATCTCCCGTCCACAAATCAGCTCTTTCCACCCCTTCCTCACTACTTGCCTCCTGCATGAGCAGGTAGGAGGTGAGGGGGCCCCAAATATCCTTTGGGTGTGACTTACTGGGCAGCAGTTCTGCGTAGTAGCTCATATTTTCTTCCCAAGTGGCCTTTGTGTGAACCCAGCATTTGAACTTGGGAGCACGTCCTCTCCCCCACCGACATGCCACGTGTTGTTTCGCGAGTAGTAACCCCATAGCTAGGAATTTTTTATGTGGTGTGTTAATGTCCTGGGACAACCCCAAGAGATATATTTAACAAGAAATAGAGAGCAAAGGGATTTTATCCACTGGAGTGGACGGAAGGGTACTCCCAGTCCCCTGGTTAAGTAGCTATATAACAAATAGAAGGAGTACCACCAAAGATGAGGCTGACCAGCCAGTATTGGTGGAATGAGACCCTGATGTGGAAGAAGAAGTCCTTCTTTGTTTTTTAAGGAACCCCTCACTCACCGACCTGGTCGGTGACATGCTTCATCATCGGGGCCACCTTGACAGCCGAGTGCCGTCAAGGTGTGCTGCGACACCTGAAATACAGTGGAGCGGGTATGTGAGTGATGAATGTGAAAAAAAGGTCAGTGGGTTAAAAATTGTCCTGGTATGACTTATCCAAATATTATTTATTCTAAGGCTACTGGACAATGTTAAAATAGTGTGTGTAGATACAATGAAGGCTTTAATAAGACCTAGTGTATCTGAGGTATGTGATAGGTCTACATGTTTCAAACCATAGGTGGGAGTTACCGGTTTTTCTTCAGGACCATAAAAAATGAAAGGAGTTGGGTGGTCAGGGTACACTAACGCCCTGCCATACCTGCAACCCTCTCAGGACCCTAGATAGCGAATTCGCTAAATGGGTAAAAAGAATTGCAACCTAAATGTGGTTACAATAAAAATAGCAAGAACCTGTGAAAGAAATAAATGATTATAAGTCACAAAAGGTTGTTTACATGCCTGTAACGTAGTGAAGTGACGTAGTCCGTTCTATCTCTGAGTTATTCCACAATCAGTAAAAGCGAATTATCCAAAGTGCGGTGTACCAGTATAATTCATAAATGGGAACAGAATGTTCCTAGGAAAGCACACCTATCAATGCTGGTGTGAAAGTGCACATATAATTCTATATTTAAACCAGTCATACACAGGCTACATTGTGCGTGCCTAAGTCATGACTATGTTTGACTAGTGTCAGGAAATTTCCGACGTGATAATATGCCAACTTGATCCAAAATCACAAAAAACACAAGACAAAACAACACACAACACATATATTGCCAGAAATTCAAGGTTAAAAAATGCTCACTCCTCAGTGGAGAAATGTTTGCTGCACGGGGATTGAAGGGAGGCAGCAGAGCTCAAAAACGTATTCTGTGGAGTCAAGGAGAAAATAGGGGTAGAGAAAGTATCAGAATACCGACTGTTCTCCTACTCTCTTGGTGGAAAAAGTCCGGAAACGACGCGTTTCCATAAGCGAGGGTTCTACTTACAGTTTTTCAGCATTGAGAACGACTTCTCACCTAGTCCGCCCCTCCGCGCACCCGTGTTTGGCAGAGGAGCAGCGCCGAAGTTAAAGGCAGCTGCCATTGCGGGCGCGGAGGGCGTGGCTGGCCGGCGTCGCGTGATGACGTCACGTGGTCACGTGAGCGTCACGTGCGCGCCGGGTTTCTACGGGGACCCAGTGTAAACAGAAAACTCCGTGAAACGGAGTGAGCCGCTTTCTGTAATCTGATTGGAGTATGGCGTAATGGTGGGAAAAGAAAGTATATTTCAGCATATTTATCTTCTGATTTTTTTGCACAAAAATAGGGAATGAAAGATTATTTCAGCAAATGCACCTTCAGATTAAGCTCACAGTTGGGGAACAAAAACGGAAGTATTCTACTTGTGCACTTCTGAACGAGGTGCCGATTATTCCATACTTAGGAGTCAACACGAGCACAATGAAAAGGGGGGTATTATATTACTGCATAAATATGTATGCTTAGGTGGTTAAGGAAAGTGCATTAGTACCTTATGAGTTTGGGAAAAGACAGAACACGAGCCAAAAGAAGGGGGAAATGTATTCTTCCTTATTCTTGTGAAGAGTCATAGGGGGGTGAAAGGTCCGCGCTTAGCGACTATTGTGTACCAGAATTCATTAACAGTGGGAACTGAGTCTTTTAAGAAAGTACAGAGGCCCAAGGGATATTGTCATTTAGACCATGTTTGTTGGTGGACAGTCTGTACACCCATCTTTGTTCTTTTTCATACAGGCGTTTTTGGATGTTCGGTCCAGGGGTGATTTGCTCAATGACAGTCCAGAACATATCATTCGGAGTGTGGCCTTTTTCGAGGAAATGGTCTGTTAGTCGGGTCGCATTTTTCTTGCAGCGAATGGTGCTGCGATGCTCACAGATCCTTTGTTTTACCTTCCTGGTCGTCATCCCAACGTATCGTTTTTTGCAGGTACATTCGATCAGATATACTACATTCTCGCTATTGCAATTAGTGTGCGCAATTTGCTTCCAAGTTCTTCCAACCTCTAGATCTAGAGTCTTTGTATTTTTGGTTAAATGGCACACACTGCAGTCGCCACAGCGGAAGTGTCTAGTCACATCAGGTAGGCCCCAGGTTCTGGTGATTGAAGCTGTGGACGGAGTCTTTTTTATCTTTGGTCTAGTATTGACAAGAGTATCTTTCAAGCTTTGCGATTTTTTGAAGGAAAAGAGCGGTTTTTCCCAGTGTAGATTTCCAGTGTTTATGATATTCCAATGCTTGTTTATACTCTTCGTTACTTGATTCGATATTGAATTGAAAGTAGTGACACAGGTCAGTGGTATCTCTGCATCACTTCTGGTTTTCTCTTCAAGAAGTGCCTCTCTGGGCTGGTTCCTGGCCCTCTTTTGACATTTGTTCACTATTCTCTTAGGGTATCCACGATTGTCTAATTTTTTTGAAAGTTCATCTGCTTGTGTTTTATAGTCAGATAGTTTGCTGCAATTTCTACGCAGTCTTAGAAATTGTCCGTAGGGCAAGTTCTCCCTAAGTGGTCGAGGGTGGAAGCTCTCAAACCTCATCTGGAAACAAAAACCCATTACAAACCAACCTCAAAGAACAACCTCTTGAGGTTTGAGAGCTTCCACCCTCGACCACTTAGGGAGAACTTGCCCTACGGACAATTTCTAAGACTGCGTAGAAATTGCAGCAAACTATCTGACTATAAAACACAAGCAGATGAACTTTCAAAAAAATTAGACAATCGTGGATACCCTAAGAGAATAGTGAACAAATGTCAAAAGAGGGCCAGGAACCAGCCCAGAGAGGCACTTCTTGAAGAGAAAACCAGAAGTGATGCAGAGATACCACTGACCTGTGTCACTACTTTCAATTCAATATCGAATCAAGTAACGAAGAGTATAAACAAGCATTGGAATATCATAAACACTGGAAATCTACACTGGGAAAAAACGCTCTTTTCCTTCAAAAAATCGCAAAGCTTGAAAGATACTCTTGTCAATACTAGACCAAAGATAAAAAAGACTCCGTCCACAGCTTCAATCACCAGAACCTGGGGCCTACCTGATGTGACTGGACACTTCCGCTGTGGCGACTGCAGTGTGTGCCATTTAACCAAAAATACAAAGACTCTAGATCTAGAGGTTGGAAGAACTTGGAAGCAAATTGCGCACACTAATTGCAATAGCGAGAATGTAGTATATCTGATCGAATGTACCTGCAAAAAACGATACGTTGGGATGACGACCAGGAAGGTAAAACAAAGGATCTGTGAGCATCGCAGCACCATTCGCTGCAAGAAAAATGCGACCCGACTAACAGACCATTTCCTCGAAAAAGGCCACACTCCGAATGATATGTTCTGGACTGTCATTGAGCAAATCACCCCTGGACCGAACATCCAAAAACGCCTGTATGAAAAAGAACAAAGATGGGTGTACAGACTGTCCACCAACAAACATGGTCTAAATGACAATATCCCTTGGGCCTCTGTACTTTCTTAAAAGACTCAGTTCCCACTGTTAATGAATTCTGGTACACAATAGTCGCTAAGCGCGGACCTTTCACCCCCCTATGACTCTTCACAAGAATAAGGAAGAATACATTTCCCCCTTCTTTTGGCTCGTGTTCTGTCTTTTCCCAAACTCATAAGGTACTAATGCACTTTCCTTAACCACCTAAGCATACATATTTATGCAGTAATATAATACCCCCCTTTTCATTGTGCTCGTGTTGACTCCTAAGTATGGAATAATCGGCACCTCGTTCAGAAGTGCACAAGTAGAATACTTCCGTTTTTGTTCCCCAACTGTGAGCTTAATCTGAAGGTGCATTTGCTGAAATAATCTTTCATTCCCTATTTTTGTGCAAAAAAATCAGAAGATAAATATGCTGAAATATACTTTCTTTTCCCACCATTACGCCATACTCCAATCAGATTACAGAAAGCGGCTCACTCCGTTTCACGGAGTTTTCTGTTTACACTGGGTCCCCGTAGAAACCCGGCGCGCACGTGACGCTCACGTGACCACGTGACGTCATCACGCGACGCCGGCCAGCCACGCCCTCCGCGCCCGCAATGGCAGCTGCCTTTAACTTCGGCGCTGCTCCTCTGCCAAACACGGGTGCGCGGAGGGGCGGACTAGGTGAGAAGTCGTTCTCAATGCTGAAAAACTGTAAGTAGAACCCTCGCTTATGGAAACGCGTCCGTTTCCGGACTTTTTCCACCAAGAGAGTAGGAGAACAGTCGGTATTCTGATACTTTCTCTACCCCTATTTTCTCCTTGACTCCACAGAATACGTTTTTGAGCTCTGCTGCCTCCCTTCAATCCCCGTGCAGCAAACATTTCTCCACTGAGGAGTGAGCATTTTTTAACCTTGAATTTCTGGCAATATATGTGTTGTGTGTTGTTTTGTCTTGTGTTTTTTGTGATTTTGGATCAAGTTGGCATATTATCACGTCGGTAATTTCCTGACACTAGTCAAACATAGTCATGACTTAGGCACGCACAATGTAGCCTGTGTATGACTGGTTTAAATATAGAATTATATGTGCACTTTCACACCAGCATTGATAGGTGTGCTTTCCTAGGAACATTCTGTTCCCATTTATGAATTATACTGGTACACCGCACTTTGGATAATTCGCTTTTACTGATTGTGGAATGACTCAGAGATAGAACGGACTACGTCACTTCACTACGTTACAGGCATGTAAACAACCTTTTGTGACTTATAATCATTTATTTCTTTCACAGGTTCTTGCTATTTTTATTGTAACCACATTTAGGTTGCAATTCTTTTTACCCATTTAGCTAATTCGCTATCTAGGGTCCTGAGAGGGTTGCAGGTATGGCAGGGCGTTAGTGTACCCTGACCACCCAACTCCTTTAATTTTTTATGGTCCTGAAGAAAAACCGGTAACTCCCACCTTTGGTTTGAAACATGTAGACCTATCACATACCTCAGATACACTAGGTCTTATTAAAGCCTTCATTGTATCTACACACACTATTTTAACATTGTCCAGTAGCCTTAGAATAAATAATATTTGGATAAGTCATACCAGGACAATTTTTAACCCACTGACCTTTTTTTCACATTCATCACTCACATACCCGCTCCACTGTATTTCAGGTGTCGCAGCACACCTTGACGGCACTCGGCTGTCAAGGTGGCCCCGATGATGAAGCATGTCACCGACCAGGTCGGTGAGTGAGGGGTTCCTTAAAAAACAAAGAAGGACTTCTTCTTCCACATCAGGGTCTCATTCCACCAATACTGGCTGTTCAGCCTCATCTTTGGTGGTACTCCTTCTATTTGTTATATAACAACCCCAAGAGAGCCACAAGTGGACATGGCGCCAGCTGGACCCCTAACATGACTGAGAGCCCATCAAACGTCTGTGTCCAAAAAGCTGCCACCCTGGGGCAACTACACGCCAGATGCAGGAAATCCACCCCCTCCCCGCCACATCTAGCGCACCTATCATTGTCTCTGAGACGGAATCTATAGAGCTTGGTCGGACTATGGTATAGCAGGTGCAAGAATTTAAAATGAATGAGACATAACCTACTGTTGCCAGTGATGGCTACTGTGTGCGTACAGCTACGTTCCCATTGATCATCTGTTAATGGAGCTTCTAAATCCTTATCCCATTTTTGCCTGGCTCTAACAGGGTGAGACGGTGCTGCAGCCTGTGTATGTTTGTATAGGAGGGATATGGCATGCTTAGGGAGCCCCGCCTGCAGAAAGGCATGCAAGGGATCTAGCGTAGTTGGCTCTTCTGGAAATGCAGGGGTGGCAGCCTTTATACTTTGACGGAGTCAAGTTTATAGAAATGTGTCCATTATTGTTGGTGAGCGTGTAGCAAAAAACTGTTCCTTGGTGCAGAATTTCCCCCCTTTGTAAAGGTCCCCCCAGGTAGAGTATTTGAGGCCTTCAAGCATCTTTCGACAAATCCCTTCGCACGTAACCTGCAGTAAGAGGTTTCCCAGCAAGGTAATTTTGGGAGATTATAACATAGGGGACTCTAACTTATGGGCTATTCTTTGCCATGCCACAACGGTACAGTCTACACTAGATGGGTCTCGCTCGCACTCCTTCACTGCCGTGGAAAGGTAGGCTGCCGGGGGAGTCGTAGCCCTGTAACCATCATCGACCCCCAGATGGGGCACAAAGGGTGGCGGGTGGAACCAAAACATTGCGAAGTGGGCCTGCGCACAATAATAATAAACTTCAAAGTTAGGCACATCATACCCTCCCTGGTGATAAGGTAACATCATTGTATGTAGATTGAGATGTGCCTGTTTCCCGCCCCATATAAGCCTCGTAAGTTGAGATCTGAGTGTACTAAAGAAGAAGCTACCTGGGTGATATGGTATATTAATGAAATGGTGCAGCAGCTTCAGCAACAACACCATCTTGATCAGCGAGATCCTTCCCGCCATGGAAAGGGGAGCAGCCACTTAGTAATGATGTCAGTAATCTTATCCATAGCGATACCATAATTCAGTCTCATTAGCACGTCCATGTCCCTGGTGACGTATATGCCCAGGTACTTGAGTTCCTCCGATTCCCAGACTAGCGTATAGTCTAACTGGTGTGGCGGGGTATTATCCTTAAGAGGGAAAATCACAGACTTAGACCAATTTATTTGTATTCCCGATATAACACCAAATTTAGTACCCTCTCGTAATATGGGGTTTAGATTTTCTCTTGGGTTTTTTTAACATATAATGTCATATCGTCTGCGTATAGGGAAATAAGCAGCTGCCTGGAAGGGTAGATCAGCGCCTTGTCGTTATGATGTTGACGCAATTTAGCAGCTAAGGGTTCTATGGCTAGGGCAAATAAAATTGGGTATAGGGGCAGCCCTGACACGTTCCTCTGTAAACAGGAAAGGGGAGGACTTGATACCATTCAGAAGTACTGATGCCACCGGCTGACAATATAGCAATTGTATACATTGGAGGAAGGTAACGGGTATCCCCATATGACCCAATATACACAGCAGGTAGTCCCATTCCAGGAAATCAAACGCTTTGGTAGCGTCTTGGAATACTGCCACCGCAGAGCAATTGGGGTCAATATCCTGCACAACTGCGGCAAGGGTTCTGAGATTGTGCGACGTGGCCCGACTCGGGATAATCCCCGCCTGGTCAGGTAGCACAAGCCGTTGCATCAGCAAGTTAATTCTAGTCACCAGGACTTTTGCAAGTATTTTAGTATCACAGTTTAACAATGATAGGGGCCGATACGAGTCGCAACACACTGGGGATTTCCCTGGTTTTAGTAAGGCGGTAATTAGGGCTTCACGCATTGTCCCGGGCAAGCATCCCTCTTCCAATGCCGCATAGAATACTTACTTCAGAATGGGAGCTAAAATTGGGGCATATGTTTTATAAAATTCTATCAGCAGCCCGTCAGACCCTGGGGCTCGCCCGGACTTCATCTGCATGATAGCATCTGTGAATTTGTCCAACTCTAAATCAAGGCTCAGGAATTTCCGCTGGGTATCCCCCAACCAGCTCAGCGCAGTGTCCTCTAAATAGTCAGCCAAGGGAAGCGGGCGCCTCTCTGGGAAGAGTACAGGCTACTATAAAAGTCTCTAAATGTATTCAGTTGTTCAGGGAGGTTCCTATGTATGATACCTTGCGCATCTTGAATTTCTGTTACACAGTTGGAAAATTCTGGGGGCCTGGTCGCAGTTGCCAGAGCCTTCCCTGGTTGGTCGCCTTCACCATAAACAATTGCCATCTGTGGTTCCCCCGAAATGTACCTTCCCTGTCAGCCAGTTCTTCGTATTCCGTTAGCGTATTGCGCATGGTGGCTCTAAGTGCATGTTCGTCAGGGTTGGTGCTGATGTCATTTTCCAGCTTTTTACGTTTCTTTTCTAATTTGGAAAGGTCATTACGCAACGTTTTAAGGATGCCTCCCCCTTTGGAAATGCACCACCCTCGGGCCGTGACCTTGAACACTTCCCATACTATTGTGATGCTAGAGACAGATTTCACATTACGTTCGTAGAAATCTTGTATATCTTGCTCCATTTCTGCCTTAAACACTGTGTTCTGTAGATGTAGAGGATTAAGACGCCAGCTACTGTAGGGGGATTGTTTTAATGGGGCATGCAGCTCCGCCACTACAAGGGAATGGTCTGAGTACGTGAAGGCAAGATGTACTACATGTCTCAGCCAGTGCACCATTTCGCGGATATGAACACGTAATCCAGCCTAGCCCAAGATGTGTGGACTGCTGAGTAGTGTGTGCCTTCCAGCAATGTAGGGTGCATGTGCCTCCAAGAGTGGAGGAGATAATTGTAAGCTAAGAGATCTTGCAGCGCTTTACACAAGTTAGTGTAGTGTGCTGGGGAAGCTCGGGACCTATCCATTTGGGGCAGTAATGCTGTATTGAAATCCCCCCCCCCATATTACATAAGTTGTGTCTATCTCCTGAATTCTGCTCCATAATCGGAGGAGAGTCTGAGGCTCATCAGTGTTGGGGCCATAGTAATTGGCAAAAGTAACATCATAAGAGTGAAGCCTCCCCCAGAGCAGACAAAACCGTCCACCCGCATCAGTCTCTGCCCCACCAGGCACAAATGTCATCCCTCTTTTAACCAAGATAGCGACACCACAGGAATAGGTAGAATAAGATGCAGAGCAGCAGTGTGAGGCCCATCTTGAGGCAAACAAAGGCGCTGCTTCAGGGCACAGGTGTGTTTCCTGTAGCATTGCAATTGCAATGTGGTGCCTATCTAAATAACCCAGTACCTGCCTTTTTTTCTCTGGTTATTCAGTCCCCGCACATTCCACGACATTAACTTGATGCTATTCATAGCACGTGTGTTGTCTGCCATTGCTATAACTCTAATATACTGTACTCAACCATGCATCCTTTTTTTAGTTTTTTTTAACATATTTTTTTTATTGGTTGCGTTGTAACATAGCACACAATACAGGGCAAACATCGCCATTATATCACAAGTCACTATCTAGGACTTTACTTTACGTCATCATATTGGTACTTAGCCACTGCATCAGTTCTTCAATTCAATATTGGCACTATCAACTGCTCACGCTTCCCATTCTTCTCACTGTGTAGATCTCAACCATGCATCATTAACCATTAGCGATTGAATAAATTGCAACTTTGCACTTGAGGTACAACACCTTCATAACCTTCATAATCCAACTATTACTTTCCCTCCTTAACGAGTTTTTAGGGGGTGCGTCCTCGCAGGGAATACACCAGGGGTACATGACCCGCCCACTGACCTCCATACTCACACCCACCCACTGCACCGCCATGAGGCGGACAGCTACGGCTGGACGGAGGTAAGTTACAGAGCAGGTTATTTGGTAATACAATGAACATAGTTATACATCACCATCGTAGGTCAGTCCGTCAAAAGCAGAGTGTCTGGGAGAATCTTAGGAGGTTCATAGTGGATTAGGTACTTCAGCTCGGGTCCAATAGAGGAGAGTGAGATCTGGAGCGCTCTTGTGCCCCCAACTCCACAGATGTTGCCTTGCGTTGTAGCTTGAGATAGTCTTTAGCCTGCTGCGGGTTCTGGAAGTAGTGCTGCTCCCTTGATGAGTGATCTTCAATTTCGCCGGATACAGCATGGCGTAGGGGATTTCTTGCAATTGGAGCTTTTTCTTGACTGCAGAAAACTTCCGTCTGGCGTCCTGTACTGACGGTGTGAAATCTGGAGAAAATGCCAGTGTTGTGTTCTCATAGTGAAACTGTTTCCTTTCATGGGTCATGCGCAGTACTGCATCCCTATCCCGATAGTTTAAAAAGTGGTAATCACCTGTCGTGGTGTCACCCCCAGGGGAGGGTGGGCCGCCAGAGATCTATGCGCCCTTTCCACCGTAAGGTGTGTTGAGAAGGATTCCCTGCCGAACAAGTCCACAAACAGTTTTTCGATGAAGTCCTCCATACGGCCCACGTTGGTACACTCCGCCAGGCCTAGGATGCGTACATTGTATCTTCTGGAGCGAGCCTCCAAGTCCTCATTTTTCTCAGCAATAATCCTGAGCAGCTTATCCATTTGTGTGATTTGCCCTTTACTGGTAGTGGCACCATCTTCCAGGTCTGACACTCTGGTCTCTGCTTCCTTAAGTAGCAACTCATGCTGATCAAGTTTGTTGACCACCGCTTCCATTCACAAGTTCATCGTGTCCATTTTAGCGTCGATAGATGTAAGACTTTGTTTCATTCCAAACAGGAGCGCTCTCCAATCCTCCTCCGCTCTGGCACATCAGTGGTACCAAATTCAGCCTGTTCCGATGAGTGCGATCTGGGTGTTTTACGCGTTTCGAATGGGATCTTAGTTTGCTTTGTGTCTGTGCGCTCCATGTCGTAGGCCAGCGGGGTGAATAGCAGTAAAGGGCAGATCCTCCTGAGGGGTCACCAGCACACGAGCACGGCACAATGTTAGGAGATAAAGATTGAGTGCAACTCCCACGTGGACGTCAGGGCGAGCAGTTCCAGCAGACCTGTACGTTGTTGTAATTCCCCCTGCGTCAACCGGAATACACACTGATCCACCTCCTCGCTGGGTAGTTACAAGCGCTTGCACGTGGTGTCCATAAGTGAAAGTAAACTCAGACCTGCGCAACAATAAAAGGAGGTAATGAGTCCCAAGGGCGCACTGAAGAGCACTAGGATTCAGGCAGCTGAATTGAGGGGGCAGAGGAGCATCAAAGTATAAGCATCAGGAGCATCAAAGTATAAGCATCAGGGGCGGCGTTATATCAAAGGGTTCACAGCATTGCGTCTGCCCTGAGGCTGAGTGCCGCTGATGGAGGACACCACTCATCCTCCTCAAAATGGCTGCCGGAGGCAGCAAGTATGCCCAAGCATGACAGGGCACGGAGCTGCGCGTGGCACTGCCGAAAATTTGTGCAAGCGTGAGGCAGCCGTGGGGCAATGTCCTTGTGCAGCAAGCAGCTGCGCCTAGATCCGAGGGTGCTGTAACCTTGCCTCAGGTATTATCGCAATGGCGAGTCAAAATGGCGGCCGCTTAATTCAGCAACTATGGCAGGGTTTGACAGGGAGATCGGTGCAGGAGTCAAGACTGTGCATCCCAGGCAGCACTAATGGGATGAAATGTGCACAGTTTATTTCGATTCAGGGCCTCGTCGATCACCAACGCCTCGCCGCTGTTTATAATTGCGATGTTCTGCTAGCGGCCCACTCCGGGCCCCCGGGCATTACCGATCGATTTCAGAAATAGTAACTTCACTTATATCAATGTATAATATGTACTGCTTGACTGGCTTTTATAACTAAAAAAGTATAAAGAAAGCTTTAAAAAAATGCCACTCATTCCACATGTTTCCTTGCACTATGGAATTTTCACGCCTTATGGAGGAGAATCGAGGGGAGCCTTGTATTCACACAATGTAGAAAAGGTTTAATTAGTGCCTTAGACCCAGACAAAAACGATGGATTTAGACCCAGATCTCTGTACTGGGGTGAATGTATGATATTGTTCTGCATTCTGTTCATCAACTGTTGTTTTTGCATTTGTCACCTCGAGTGGGATGGGTGTGCTAAGACGTGAGTCCCATGCTCTCCACACCACTGAAGTCAAGCTATCCTGGCTGAAGACGGCTGATAGCCAGAAACCTGTCCTAGGATGCTTGATTCCGGTCCAGGAAAGACATGGCTTGGCAGTTCGGGCTGGACTGTTCCCATGAGGCACAGGGTCAAGGCTGATTTACATATGGCCATGTCTGAACTGGGGTGGTGTGGAGTGCAATAAAACGATGGATTTAGACCCAGATCTCTGTACTGGGGTGAATGTATGACATTGTTCGGCATTCTGTCCATCAACTGTTGTTTTTGCATTTGTCCCCCCGAGTGGGATAGATATGCTCAGACGTGAGTCCCATGCTCTCCACACCACTAAAGTCAAGCTATCCTGGCTGAAGACGGCTGATAGCCAGAAACCGGTCCTAGGATGCTTGATTCCGGTACAGGAAAGACATGGCTTGGCAGTTCAGGCTGGACTGTTCCCATGAGGCACAGGGTCAAGGCTGATTTGCATATGGCCGTGTCTGAACTGGGGTTGAGGTTCCGTGAATTCTGAACTCGTTTTATAAAGGTCATGGTTTTGTTACAAATTTGATAGTAGCGAACCGTAACTAGTGAGTGCGGCAAGTACGAGTGTTTTCGCCATGTTAGATCGATGGATTCACTACGTATTTAGGGATTTCGTTCTGAACCATTGGGTTCCATTTTGTGCATGGCAGCCATTTTGTGGTTGCCCTAACATAGTCTGATGACTACGGCCGAACGAGTCTTTAGAACACGTACACTTTAGCTGACTTCTGAATGACCTGAACGAACTGACCTCGTTGCCTGAAGCTGACCTTGCTAAGCCAGTTCCTTGCCCGGTAGCTGATCGAGATTAAAGATCAAAGTACAGGACATTGTAGAGTTTATTGCACATGTACACACCCCTTATCCTACTTCTCATCTGTTTCTGTTCCTTCTTTTATGGCCTATTTATGATATGGGTTGTGGTCTTTTATTATGGGTTTGTCCGGCCTGTTCGAGAAAGAATGTTGGGCTTTCCCGTGTAATTAATGATGGGCTGGACAACTGAAAAGTGGGTTTGTCGTCATGCGATACCTTTTGCAATGTTACCTATGATTGGACAAATTGTAACTAGTGTGTGTTTGTCCGGAATGTGATTTTTAGCATAAAAGACGATGTCTCGCCATACAAAAATTGAGCAGTCTCTGACGAATATACTTGTGTGGTACTTCGTAGACTTCTGTTCCTGGTTTCAGCCAATAAATTTGATCTTTGACGTCACCAAGAAGTATCCCGTGTCTCTGTATTCTAAGACAGGTGATCCCGAAGACTTTGGGCGTGCCCCTGGCGCCGCTGGGTTCTAAAACCCGGTTCTTCAGTTGGCGCCCAACGTGGGGCGACTTCAGTGGTACCGGTCCAAGCCTGAAGATCGAGAGGAGCTTCGTGAGGAAATTCTGGAAGAGGGCCCCCACTTCATCGACCCCTGCATGTTGAACGTGGACTGAAGGTTTTTTCTGTGAGGCTTCCCGCTTTCCGACGGCTACGAAGGACTGCTGCCCTGACTGTCGCCCTGTCGTGGACCCTTTGTGACGATTTGTATGGCGAGACGATAGACGGGTCTTCTGGTGACGTGATTGATACTTCAGTTAAGTATAAGTGGGTCGCTCCCAGTCCTTTGTCTTGGTTCCTTAGTTTTGATTTGGTACTTGCAAGCGCCAAAGCTGAGGGACTCGTATATTTGCGAGACTATAATTTTTGGTAATCCCTTGAAGTTTGAAGCTAGATTAGTGAGCGAAGATGCCTGGTCTTAGCAAACTTGGAAAGATATTTTGTTGTAGTTGTAACAGGGATTCCCGATTGGAGGACTCGTGTCCGATACCTCCGGTTGGAACTCCGACTTATGAGCTCTATTCTAAACATGGCGTGGGCCCCATTACGTATAATGAATTGTGGGTCTGATACACTAGGAAAGACGGTCTTAAAATGGCCCCAACATGGTAGCTATGACACCGAGATTTTAGATAATTTGGAAGTTAAACTATTTAAGAAGAAAGCCCGGCCGGCGATGTTTGACTCTTTCCGCCTTTGGCGTAAGGAAGCCAAACAGAAAGCAATTAAACAAGCGAAAAGAGATAAAAGAGAGAAGGGTATATCGATAATGCAAGCTGCTAGGCAGTTTAAAGATAATGAAGAAGATCGAGTGAGTGAAGAGTTGCATAGGCAACATAAAATGGCCATCGATAAATGCTATCCAGCTTTGTCACCTCTTCTACAAGGTGCAACGAAGGACCCTGAAAAGGATCCTTTGATGTCACATTTGTTGAGTTCAGCACCCCCTTATGTGCAGAGTGCTACGGCACCTCCGCAACCTCCAGTTGTTCAGCCTCCTGTTGTTGCTCACTCGCCAGCTCCTCTTTAGCTGGTTCCTCCTCCTCTGGCGCAGCCTTCTCTAGGGCCACGACTTTGCTATCAGTTCCGCCTCAAACTCCTACGACTTTTTTCCTGTACTTGCTACTTCTTCTGCTACTACTCCTATGTTTGTTTCATCTCAGTCTGCTTTGTCTCCTGTCCTTCTGAAAACTTCTCCTTCTGTTCGACAGAGAATGACTGATACTGTTACTGGTCTTTTGTCTCCTTTTTTTGGGTCATTGAATGTGACCCCTGTTTCTGCGCGTAAACAGTTACGTAGCCAGTTTCCTGGTCCCGAAGAGCGGGCAGTGTTAGATCATTTGGCTCTTAAATGGGTTACTAATTCTTTGAGATATGATTTGGATTCGGTTATGGATGTCTTCCGTCAATGGGAAGCACCGAAGCAGAGGTACATCTTCGATATCATGTGTACTTTCCTCCGTGAGGAATGGGAAGATAGTGAGTTGGGATAAACCCCATTGGAGTTGCTCAATGTACAGTCCGAGTTTGCGAAAGCAACGATAGTGGGTTCCGATGTTGAGAAAGCAGTTGCGACGTTGCTTGCGTTTAGGAGCGAGTTTCCTTCCCAGTCGTTGTTTGAGCCTGATCCTTCTGTTAGGAGAAAAGTGAGACAGTACCCTATGAGAGAGGTTCCTCCGGTATGCAAAGAGGCAGTTGTGGCTAATGTTAATCAGGGTATTCAGGCTGTACCGGCTCATTTTCAGCGTGTTTGGGTACATGTTCCGTGGAATAGATCTGAAGTTTTGGCCCTTAAGCAGACTCTACCTGACCCCCGCAAGAATCCCGCAGGGTATTGTAAGGAGTTGGAACAGACAGCTGATGCGTGCATCATGAACTTAGCCGATATAGACATGTTGTTTGTTAATGTGGTTCCTCAACCTTTGTGGGGAAAGATTCGTCATGTGGATCATGCGCAAGAGTTAGGTGATACATGGGCGAATATTTTTCTTGCAGATGGTCTTCAAGGTGGAGGGGCTAAACCTGAGGCTTTAGTTGCGGAACTCCCCGGTAGGATTATTAATTATATGAAGACTGTAATGCCTGCTATGCGAGTGAATTGGGATAAATTGTCTGCATGCAAGCAGAAGAAAGATGAAAGTATGTCTGATTTCTTCACTAGGTTTGAAGAGACGTTTATCGATCACAGTGGTCAAGATATGTGTACGGAAGGTGGCCAAAGGTTGTTCGTAGATAAGTTTGTTCATAATTTGCTTCACGAGTTGTGTAATAAGTTGAAGGATTCAGAGAGTTCATGTCCTGTCTCTTCGTCGGCTCAGATATTGGCTACTGCACAGTACTACGAGAATAGGGATAAGTATGAGAAGGAAAAAGCAGAGAAAAATACTAAAGATTTAAAGACGAAGGTTCTTTTGCAACAGGCGTATCCGCCTCGTTATAATCAGCGTGAGTTTCAGCAACCTCAGCAGTTTCAGAGAGGTTCACAAAGGCCCGAGTCTTCTCAGCAGCGAATTCCAGTTGGCCCCAATCAGTGTGCATATTGTAAAGAAGAAGGGCATTTCAAGAATAGTTGTCCGGTTCTGCTACAGTGTGTGAATGGTGTGTCTGGTATGAGATGTCGAGGTGTTCATCAAGCTCCTAGAGGTAGAGGACGTGGTGTGTTCCCCCAGAATGCACAATCCTTTCCTCCACAGACTTCTATGAATTGTTTTGATCAACAGAATGCTGCGTCCGGTCAGTCCACTCAGTATTATGCTGATGACTACTATGTTGAGAGTGAGAATGCTGATGGTAATGATTGCTAGGACAGCCATAGACAAAGAGAGGGAGTAGTGTCAGTTCCAGTAGATCAGAGAGGACCTTATGTTGAAGTGATTACATCAGGTGTGTCAGAGCCTTTTCTGTTGAATACTGGTGCGGCAAAGAGTTCTATCATGCACTCTAAACTCCCTGGCGCACCTTTGTCTGGCTTAACAAATGTTTCGGTAGGTTTTTCTGGCGCCCCAGTTCGTAATCCAGTTTCTAGTCCTTTGTCTCTTTCAGTTGGACCTTGTGAATTGGAAGCACCCCTCATTATGACGACAGGTTGTGGTGAGAATTTGTTGGGATTTGATTTGTTGAAGAGATTGTATGTGACATTGCATTGTTCTCCTTCGGGAGTACAGCTTACATTGGGTAAGAGAGTGATCTCTCCGATGTATTTGTCTAAAGATCGGCTTCCACTGCAATTACGTTCTCTCCCTGATACTCTTTGGGCTACTGGTCCTAATGACGTGGGTGTTTTGGAGATTCCACCATATGTTGTGACGCTTAAAGCGAATGCTAGATTGCCACGTATTCCCCAATACAGGATTTCTAGTGATGGTGAAAGACCGCTTTTAGCGATCATCTATGATCTGATTGAGAAAGGTGTGATAGAAGAGACGAGAGGTAATGTGTGCAATAGTCCGGTTTTGCCTGTACTGAAACGTACTGAATCTTCTCAACCGCCTGTGCATAGGTTTGTGATCGATCTTCGAGAAGTGAACAAAATTGTTGTGCAACAGTTTCCGGTTGTTCCGGATATTACTGCTTTGTTGACTATGATTCCTGCTTCAGCTACCTGGTTTTCGGTGATAGATCTGAAGAATGCTTTCTTCAGCATCCCGATTGCCGAGGAGAGTAGAGATATTTTTGGCTTCTCTTTAGGAGGCCGAAGCTTCCAGTTTAAGAGCGCTCCTCAAGGCTATTGTGAAAGTCCATCCATCTATAGTCAAGCTTTGCAAACACAGCTTGATGCGATTGTCTTGCCTGATGGTGCTGCTCTTATTCAGTATGTAGATGATTTGTTAGTTGCTGCTGATGATGAGGAGACTTGTAACGAGGCTACTCTCTTGTTGTTGCGACATTTGTCTGACCTTCATCATAAAGTGTCACCTTGGAAGTTGCAGTATTGTCGACAAGAAATGACCTACTTAGGTCATCTCTTATCGAAGGAGGGAAGAAGGTTGACCCCAGAACGAATTCAAGCGATTGCGCAAATGAATGTGCCATCCACACAGAGAGAAGTGCGTGCTTTCTTGGGTATTACTTCGTACTGTAGGCAATGGATTCCGAACTTTTCTCTACTTGCGAAACCTTTGTTAGCACTTACTCTTAAAGATACTTCGAATCCTCTTCCTTGGTCTGACGAATGTCAGCAAAGTTTTTCTGAATTACGTGATGCATTGTGTTCGGCTCCGGTGTTGGGTACCCCGACTACAGTAAGCCTTTTACACTCTATGTTCATGAGAGAGAGGGATGTCCATTGTCAGTCCTGACACAGCACTTCGGCGATAAGCAGCGTCCATGTGCTGATTTCTCGTCGACTTTGGATCCGGTAGCTAGAGCGTTGCCGAGTTGTCTGAGAGCTACAGCGGCAGCAGCTGTTTCTATTCGACAGTCTGCTGGTTTGGTGATGGATAATATGTTGATTGTGATGGTTCCACATGCAGTGGATACTTTATTAAAAAGGACTAAAACACAGCACTTGACTAGTGCTCGATTGTCAGGTTACGAGTTGACGCTTTTGGCGAGTCATGTGCACATAAAGCGATGCAACACGTTAAATCCAGCTACGTTGTTGCCAATTTCTGTAGATACAGATGTTCAAGAACAGCATGATTGCTTTCTCAGGACAGAGGAAGAAATGAAGGGTAGAATTGATTTGAAAGAAACTCCTCTTGCGAAGTCTGATGGTACCTTATGGGTAGATGGTTCATGTTTTAAGCTTCCGAATGGCGATACGACTGCAGCATATGCGGTTACGACTTTGCATACGATTGTTGAAGCTGCACGTGTCCCACAAAATTCAGCTCAAGCAGCTGAGTTGATTGCACTGACGAGAGCGTGTGTGTTGTCGAAAGGAAAGAGAGTGACTGTGTATACTGATAGCCAGTATGCGTTTGGTGCTGCCCATAGCTTTGGGCGTTTGTGGAAAGAACGTGGATTTCTTACTTCTCATGGTACAAAGATCCAGCATGGTCAGTTGGTGAATGAACTTCTTGAGTCACTTACGTTGCCGACGCAAGTTGCGATCGTGAAATGCAGTGCACATAAGAATGTTACTGATGACGTTGGTCGTGGTAATGCGTTTGCGGATGAAGTTGCGAAAGAAACAGCGAAAGATGTGACGAGTCGAATGTATGTTGCGGGTCCAGCGAGATGGGTTCCGGATAGAGGAATGTGTGAGGATACAAGAGAAAGTGTGAAGACAATGCAGGCTGAAGCTACGGTGAAAGAATTGAGTGTATGGAGAGAGAGTACGGGAAAGTTGGATGCAACTGGTTGTTGGATTGAGTTGTTGGAACATCAGCGATGGTTGTTACCTGATGCGTATGTGCTTGCAGTGGTTACGATGGCGCATGAAATGAAATGGCTCACATTAGTGCGAAAGGGATTTGTAAGTCGTTGGCTCCAGTATGGCAGAATGCTGGAATTCCTAAGGGTGCGGAGAATGTAGTCAAGAATTGCATGGTTTGTCTGATGTATAATCCTGGCAAGGGAACTCCAGCTCCAGCTGGTCACTTTGCGCCTCCGACGTATCCGTTCGAGGTGCTGCAATTGGATTTTATACACTTGGAGAGATGCAACAATTTAAAATACGTCCTTGTAGTTGTTTGCGCCTTTTCGAGATGGGTAGAAGCATACCCCTTGAAAGATTATACTGCCTTGTCCACAGCCAAAGCCCTACTCAAGGAATTCTTTTCTAGGTTCGGATTGCCAAGGATGGTGTGGAGTGATAATGGAAGTGAATTTGTGGGTCAAGTCATGAAGAGAGTGTGTGAAGGTTTGGGCATTAAGCAGAAATTTCATGCTGCGAATCACCCCCAATCAGCTGGTTTGGTTGAATGTTACAATGGCACGCTGAAGCTGAAGTTAGCCAAGATTCAGGCGAGTTCTGGTCTCCAATGGCCCGATGCTTTGCCATTGGCACTTTTGTCAACTAGAACTACAGTGCATTCTCGAGTAGGCCTTAGTCCCTATGAAATTATTTTTGGTCGCCCGGCTAATGTATGGGGAGTCCCGAGGCCGACAAAGTTTAGCGAGATTGAACATCCTGTGCTGATTGACTATTTGTATGACTTGACGGCTAAATTGTGTGTCTTACACCAACAGGTTTACAATACACTTCCACAAGCATCTGAAGAGCCAGGACACGCTATTGATCCTGGTTCATGGGTGTTAGTACGCAACTTTCAGCGGACGAAGAATGACCAGCCCCGCTGGACTGGACCTCACCAAGTCCTTTTGTCGACGCGTACGTCAGTGAGAGTGCACGGCAAGAAGAACTGGATCCACGGCGTACATTGTAAGAGTGTCCCTTTACCTCTGCCGTACGACCAGTGGGTCCAGGAGGGTGTTGGCGATTCAGAGACTGAAACTGTGCCAAGGTTCGTTCCAGTCAGTGACGCGCGTTTGGTTGGGACAAGCTCTGAGCGTGAGGACGACAATATTTTGCAAGCAGCTGTGCCTCCTTCTTTGAGACTGGACACTACTGAGCCTGAGTTGTTGTTTCGTGATCAGACATTGCCTGGTAAAGGCAGTTATAATTTGCGGCCAAGAAACAATGGACTAATAAAAAAGTAATTCCTTTTTGCTTTTGAAAACTGCGTTCTCTCATTCAAAAAGCTGTTTTAACCTATTTTTCTTTTTCGAACCGCCATCCGGGGTCAGCTGTAGGGTTGCGGTATAAAGCCTTGGAGTGTTCAGCCGTGTAGACACAAGGTCGACGGTTCTGGTTTGTTCTAGGGCGTTCCCTGGACTTACAGACGTACACCTGAGCGAAGAGAACCACCTGCCGCGAACAGCACGGTTAGAGGATGGAGTTTTTTTGAGATCGAGAGAACTGTTTTAGAAATAAACTTTAAGAGAAAAATGTGTAAATTAATGAGTAGCAAATGTTTTTTGATAATGTGTCTTTTAATGCTACCTAGCATTACGATGTTTCTGGTAGGATATGCTGTTTTCTCTTTCCAAGTGACGTTTGCACCCACCACACAACCTATGTCTTTCCCTACTACTACTTCTTTGCATTCTTTTCATCCTTTGCCTGAACATGAATCAATTAGAAGATCAGAGTTCGTTAATAATTCCTTTGTGCAACTTCTGCATCAGCATCAGTTAGTAGTGAACACCACTAATTGTTGGGTGTGTGGGCTTATGCCGCATACTGTGGATAAAGGTATTCCTTATTTGGTCCCGCCATTTAGCTATAATGGATCTGTGTGGGCTTATAGGACAATGCTTATTTATGCCCATGACGTCTATCCCCTGCGTTCTATGACAGATAGTCCGAGTAATAGTGCTCTAGTGAAGGGAATAGTGGATATGATTAGAGGTATTGATTCCTATGAGACTATTCCAAGAGATGAGACACTAGCTTATATTGGATGGAACGTGACTGGATATGGTGTTAGTCTGAGTGAAAAGCACCGAGGGAAAAGGTCATCTCCGATTTGGATCGTACCCCATCGTGGTCATTTTTGTCTGCAAGGTAATGGCAAGAATCCGATAGCTCAGTTAGGGAAGAGTGTTTGTACTGAGACATATGTTTTTGCGTCCCAGACTTCCCCACCGTTTTTAGCAGCTAAGGGTACGTATTTTGTCTGCCATGATAGAGCATATACATGGTTTCCCCCTGATTTTTCGGGAACATGTTATGTTTCGTATTTGTTGCCCCCTACGTATACTGCAGCCGCAGATTACCACAGAACGAGAGTAGTTAGAGGTGTCTTCAGTAAGGAAGATACTGCAGGACAAGAATTGGGAGATTTTTTTAAGGGTTTTCTGCTGTTTTGGGGACCTATGGTTAACAGTAGGAACATACGGCAATTGATGAGAGTGGTTGAGTCCACCATAGTTGAGACTGCCGGTGCCCTTAGTAATTTGACTGCTGAGCTCCAATCGGATCGTCTTATGACGTTGCAGAATCGAGTTGCGTTAGACGTCATACTTGCAGATAGAGGAGGGGTATGTAAATTGATTCAATCGAGCTGCTGCGTTTTCATTCCAGACAATGCTCCGACAGTGTACCAGGCCATTTCCAAGCTACATGCGATCTCCGAGTCTGTACATGTGGACGAAGGAGATTGGTCATTGATGGGATGGTTTTGGGGACTGTTATCCACCTGGGGATGGAAGATTCTAATGATCATTGGGATGGCTTTAGCTATTCTTTTCCTGTTCTGTCTTTGTGTACAGTGTGCTCCTGCTATATGTGGCCTTTGTGCTACTACGTGTGCAAGGAGACCTGTCTCGAGAGAGTTACTAAGTAATAGGATTATGCTCCAGCAACATCTTGATGATCTGATGAATATAGACCTGGATTCAGATTGATGTGAGTTTAGGTTATTGCCTATGTAAGGGCAAAAGAAGGGTCTTAGGTTCCGTGAATTCTGAACCCGTTTTATAAAGGTCATGGTTTTGTTACGAATTTGATAGTAGCGAACCGTAACTAGTGAGTATGGCAAGTACGAGTGTTTTCGCCATGTTAGATCGATGGATTCACTATGTATTTAGGGATTTCGTTCTGAACCCTTGGGTTCCATTTTGTGCATGGCAGCCAGTTTGTGGTTGCCCTCACATAGGCCGACGACTACGGCCGAACGAGTCTTTAGTACACGTACACTTTAGCTGACTTCTGAATGACCTGAACAAACTGACCACGTTGCCTGAAGCTGACCTTGCTAAGCCAGTTCCTTGCCCAGTAGCTGATCGACATTAAAGATCAAAGCACAGGACATTGTTGAGTTTATTGCACATGTACACACCCCTTATCCTACTTCTCATCTGTTTCTACTCCTTCTTTTATGGCCTATTTATGATATGGGTTGTGGTCTTTTATTATTGGTTTGTTCGGCCTGTTCGAGAAAGAATGTTGGGCTTTCCCGTGTAATTAATGATGGGCTGGACAACTGAAAAGTGGGTTTGTCGTCATGCGATACCTTTTGCAATGTTACCTATGATTGGACAAATTGTAACCAGTGGGTGTTTGTCCGGAATGTGATTTTTAGCATAAAAGACGATGTCTCGCCATACAAAAATTGAGCAGTCTCTGACGAATATACTTGTGTGGTACTTCGTAGACTTCTGGTCCTGGTTGCAGCCAATAAATTTGATCTTTGACGTCACCGAGAAGTATCCTGTGTCTCTGTATTCTAAGACAGGTGAACCTGAAGACTTTGGGCGTGCCCCTGGCGCCGCTGGGTTCTAAAACCCGGTTCTTCAGGGTGGTGTGGAGTGCAAAAAAATGATGGATTTAGACCCAGATCTCTGTACTGGGGTGAATGTATGACATTCTGTCCATCAACTGTTGTTTTTGCATTTGTCACCCCGAGTGGGATGGGTATGCTCAGACATGAGTCCCATGCTCTCCACACCACTGGAGTCAAGCTATCCTGGCTGAAGACGGCTGATAGCCAGAAACCGGTCCTAGGATGCTTGATTCCGGTCCAGGAAAGACATGGCTTGGCAGTTCGGGCTGGAATGTTCCCATGAGGCACAGGGTCAAGGCTGATTTGCATATGGCCATGTCTGAACTGGGGTAGTGTGGAGTGGAAAAAAACGATGGATTTAGACCCAGATCTCTGTACTGGGGTGAATGTATGACATTGTTCTGCGTTCTGTCCATCAACTGTTGTTTTTGCATTAGTCCCAGACAGGGCAATGTAGGTAGTTAAACATGGATATTATGTTTTGTATGTACCCAGTTACGTCTTCAAAGTTCTCTCCCTGTTTGCCAACCTACTTGTGCATTTATTCTCCTCCCGACGGTCACTGAAGCCGGTATTCTTCCAGGGCAGGACTGGGAACAGCAACCAGTCCTGGCAGATTGCTGCTCGACTGGCCCTTGGAGTGGGGTTAGGGGTGTGTGCTAGTAAGAGGCAACACTCCTGTTTTTGTTACAAGGAGCCGATATTGCACCACTGCTGCAAACCCAGCCCATAGTGACAAAACCGGCCCACGCTGGAAACACCCGGTGCCTGCCATGGCCAGTCCGGCCCTGTATGCTTCCACTATTTGAGAGTATGCTGCAACGCGGCGTTTAAGCAGCGTCACTATGTACCCCGCGTGGCTGACTGGTAAATTTAGTCATTGAAAGTCACATGGCGTATGTATAGCATGAAGGGATTCATTGTGAATACTGGTATCCAATACGAATTAGTAGACTTGGAATGGGCCAGAACAGATTGAGCCCCCTCCTAGTTTATTTATGAGTGTTTGTGGAGGTGACTGTGTTGTGTGTGATGACATAACTATGCACCTGGCAAGGGCGTTGGGTATTGAAGTCATATGTAATTACGCGGTCATTCCCAATGTGTTATGGATTGTTCCAGGTGTATGCCCATGTGTATAAACAGCTATGTGTTGTTGTTTTTTTCTTTTAAACAAAGGAGTACAAGCTAAATTATACTGCAATCTTCTCTATTCAGGAAGCCCACCCAAGAGTGGAATCAATATATTTATAGATACTTGTGAAGATACATCTGGGGCGATAAAGGGTGACAAATAAGATAAATCATAATAGTACCTAGCCCCAAGGTTTTAAGTAGGGCAGGTCCTGCTGGTGCTGAGCACCGGCAGTTCTTAAAAGCAGTTGCTGAGAAGGGTCCCTATCGGGCTCTCCATTTTTGCCCTCATCCTCAGGGTAAAAAAAAAATTCTCAACTTTGCAGCTGTGAAAGTGCTCAAAGCCTTTAATGTGACTTGAAAGTGACTCGTTTTCGTTTTTTCACAGTCTGGTAATTTCAGAACTGAAGCATTTTCAATATTATATACAACAAAGCCATAGTTGCTGCTTATTTTTCTTATGCAACTAACAACCATTGACAAAGACAATAGTCCTGGCTTCTTGTAGGTGTAATGTTACTTGTTGTATCATATATCTGGATGCAACAACAGAAACAGCAAAATACAAGTTGGGCGGCACACTATGTTAAGCACAGATTTTTAGGGTAAGTGCTTTTAAACCAAGCCCTTAATTACAACGGCCACGGCCCAAGAAAAGACCCCCCCCCACCCCCCCAGATGTTTCATCCCACTTAAAGCCCTGCCTAGCCCTATCTCTTGGATAGTTATCTCATCCCAGGGCTCTGTATAAGGGGGTCCAGGGCTTCATGAGACCCTGCATGGGCTAGAGAGGGCTGCCTTAATAAAGGGGTATGTGTCTACCATGTACAATAAGCGTTCGTCCATAACATGGAGGTCAAGAGGTTACAGCTAACCAATCTCGAGCCAAGGTATATCATCATTCAAACCATGTATGTGTATCTTCAGGAGGTAAACCCGGGCCCAGCGGATTCCTCGGACACCCCGCGGGTTACAGTGCCTCCGGCCAGGCCTCAGACAGCGACGGTGAGAGGCACAGTGGGCTTGAAGCGCCGTGAAGCGCCGTGTCCGGAGGAACTGTGCGTTTTCATGGGCTCTGTCCCAACCAGGGCCGACTGGCCGTTACAGGCCAGAAGGCTGGAAGGATCGGGGCGATTTTACAGCAATGGGGGGGGTGTTCTCTTTTTTTTTACTGGGGACCCCTTTTGCAGTGGTGCTGCTATATCGGCCGCCAGTGATAAAAGCATCAGTGCTTCACACTTGCCCCCCACACCCCCAAGGGCTGGTCCGATAAATCTGCCAGGGCTGCTTTGAGTTCCCAGTCCGGCCCTGGCTCAAACTTCAGGCCCGGCACCCGTAGAGACCCCCTGGGCTCCAGGGCCTGAGCGCAGGCCTCAGTGGCTGCTAGGCCTGGGGCGCTGAGATCAACCCTTCCTCACATCCCCCGGGGGCTGATGCTGTGTTGTCCGTGCTGTTTGTAAAGAGGTTGATTAACAAGGCCCGTAGATCGGGTTATCGATCGGGCTCTGGTCCCTTTAAGCCCGCTGTGTTCACATCCCATAAATCTATAGTCACGTTACGCAGTTCCCAGGCCGGAGATAAATTCCCGATCGAAGCCTCAATTGAAGCTTTGCTCTCAATCAAAGCTCTGAATCTTCCCTCATTGGATGGGGTCTGGTGGGTTTTTCCTTGTGTGAAAGGCGTGTTCTAAGTCAAATCAAAGGCTGTGTTCCCACAAAAGGCCTTTTCTCAAGAAAAGACAACAGCGGCCCCAGACTGACCTGTCTGAACAAGTGACTTCACCCCAGACCCACCAACTGCCTGCCTGGCTAACGACCTAACTGCCAAAGCATGTATTACTATCCTGGGCAAAATCAAAATGGAAAAGCCAATTGTCCTGGTGGAATTTCACATTTCCGGTGAAATGTCTTCTGAAAAATCAAATTGAACAAAACCCACCTTTTCATAGCAAAGGTGAGCTTTCCCGAGATCACCCCATCTGCCTGGAGTGGCAAGTAGCTGTGAAGAAAAACCCAACTGTCCGAAGCAGTAAAATCCTGGAGCAAAACCCAATTGTTGGGACAGGAACACACTACACTGTATGGAGCAAGGCCCAGTGACCTGAGCAAGACCACGCTGTATGCAGTGCCACTGAGCTGTGTGTGGATTCTGGAATGACCCACCCTATGAGGTTCTGTCTAGGGCAAGCCCCAATAGGGCAGAACAAGATCCAATTAGTCGGGTAAGGCTCAACGGTTCCAGAGCCAGACCCAATGGTCCTTTCTGCCAAGACCCAAATTTCCAGGGCAAGACCCAACTGGCTAGGCACGACTCAACTGTACAAATCTAGACGCAACTTTCCAGAGTTTGACCCAACTGTCGGCCCAACTCTCCAGTGTATGACGTATATCTCAGGAGCAAGGCTTCTGTGTGCAGGAGCCAGAGCCAAATGTCTAGTGCAAGATGGGTCCAACTGTACCGAGCACGACACGAGTGCCCGTGAGGCAGATGGGTACAGAGAGGCACAGGAAGCACAGAGAGGTGCAGGAAGCACAGAGGGACCCGAGGCAGAGGTAGCACAGCGAAGTACAGGAAGTACAGCCATGCTTGAGGTGGAGGTAGCACAGAGAAGTACAAGAAGTACAGACAGGTTCGAGGTAGAGGGAGCACAGAGAAGTACAGGAAGCACAGAGGGACCCGAGGCAGAGGTAGCACAGCGAAGTACAGGAAGTACAGCCATGCTTGAGGTGGAGGTAGCACAGAGAAGTACAAGAAGTACAGACAGGTTCGAGGTAGAGGGAGCACAGAGAATACAGGAAGCACAGAGGGACCCGAGGCAGATGTAGCACAGAGAGGCGCAGGAAGCACAGAGGGACTCGAGGCAAAGGTAGCACAGAGAAGTACAGGAAGTACAGACAGGCTCGAGGCAGAGGGAGCACAGAGAGGCGCAGGAAGCACAGAGGCACTCGAGGCAGAGGGAGCACAGAGAGGCGCAGGAACTACAGAGGCACTCGAGGCAGAGGGAGCACAGAGAGGCGCAGGAAGCACAGAGGAACGCGAGGCAGAGGGAACACAGAGAGAGGCAGGAAGCACAGATGGACTCGAGGGAGAGGGAGCACAGAGAGGCGCAGGAAGCACAGATGGACTCGAGGCAGAGGGAGCACAGAGAGGCGCAGGAAGCACAGATGGACTCGAGGCAGAGGGAGCACCGAGAGGCGCAGGAAGCACAGATGGACTCGAGGCAGAGGGAGCACCGAGAGGCGCAGGAAGCACAGGTGGACTCGAGGCAGAGGGAGCACAAAGAGGCGCAGGAAGCACAGGTGGACTCGAGGCAGAGGGAGCACAAAGAGGCGCAGGAAGCACAGAGGGACTCGAGGCAGAGGGAGCACAAAGAGGCGCAGGAAGCACAGGTGGACTCGAGGCAGAGGGAGCACAGAGAGGCGCAGGAAGCACAGGTGGACTCGAGGCAGAGGGAGCACAAAGAGGCGCAGGAAGCACATAGTGACTCGAGGCAGAGGGAGCACAAAGAGGCGCAGGAAGCACAGGTGGACTCGGGGCAGAGGGAGCACAGAGAGGCGCAGGAAGCACAGGTGGACTCGAGGCAGAGGGAGCACAAAGAGGCGCAGGAAGCACAGATGGACTCGAGGCAGAGGGAGCACAGAGAGGCGCAGGAAGCACATAGGGACTCGAGGCAGAGGGAGCACAAAGAGGCGCAGGAAGCACATAGGGACTCGAGGCAGAGGGAGCACAAAGAGGCGCAGGAAGCACAGAGGGACTCGAGGCAGAGGGAGCACAGAGAGGCACAGGAAGCACAGGTGGACTCGAGGCAGAGGGAGCACAAAGAGGCGCAGGAAGCACAGGTGGACTCGAGGCAGAGGGAGCACAAAGAGGCGCAGGAAGCACAGAGGGACTCGAGGCAGAGGGAGCACAGAGAGGCGCAGGAAGCACAGGTGGACTCGAGGCAGAGGGAGCACAGAGAGGCACGAAGCACAGAGGGAGCACAGAGAGGCGCAGGAAGCACAGATGGACTCGAGGCAGAGGGAGCACAGAGGGACTCGAGGCGGCAAGGAGAGGCAGAGTTAATATGGTGAGGCGCAGGGCGTACAGATGGGCTTCAGGCAGTACGGAGAGGCATAGTGAACATAGAGAGGCACAGGAAATATAGAGCGGCTCAAGCAGTACAGAATACAGAAACACGAGGTTGATAGGCGAGTACGGAGGACGGGTGGTGCTGGGAATGGTACAGTGAAGCAGTCGCGAGCACAGACACAGGGAGCTCTGTCTAGTGCAGAAGAGCGAGAGGGGAAGGGGGGGAGCTGGGAGTTATGTGGTGCCTGATGCCGATGCCCTTTGACCCAATCTCTGCTTGTGACGTTGAACTCTAGAGAGGGGCAAAGTCTGCTGACAGATGCCTGCTGGGAGGGGCCAGAGTGCGCACACCTCAGTAGACTCTCACCTGTACTGCAAGGTGGCATGGCGGAGAGGACGGAGCACAGGAGGGCAGAGTAAGTGATCCACAGCATGGCGACTATACTGAACCTTGCCACGCCACCCTTTTAGTAACAACCGTTATCCCCCATATCTGCAGCACAGGAAATTGGCACTGCTCCTGTTTCCCTGTTTGAACCGGGGCCTCTGTCAGTTCATCTCACTTGCCCCGTCATCCGTACTTGACACTGTCCGCCTACGGCTATTTATACCAGGCTCTGACCACCAGAACCCACTGTACTGAACACCATGTCCCCAGAGACGTCTGTCTCAGACTGTGTCACCCTGACCTTGACCCGTCAGTCCCCTTTCCTGATTGTATTCCTGTGTAGTACTGGGACCTCTCTCCATTGACCTGACTGTACTGCCCATGCCTCCCCTCCCAGATTTTATATATTGAACCTTGTCTCCCAAGGCCTCTTTGGGGGCGGGGCCCGTTCTTCCAGGATTGTATATACAGGGCCCTGACGTCCCAGACCTATTGTACTGTGTCCCGTCTGTCTCTCCCTCTCCCTGTCCGTTGTCTGTTCTGGGCTCTGTCTCACCAGAGATGTCTGTGCTAGGTGTCGTACGCGCCTTTGAGCTTCGCCTAACATATCCTGAGTTTTAAAGCGGTCCCTGTTTCTGTGACCGCATTTCCCCATAGTGCTCTCTGTCATGGGCTCTATCTGCATCGAGCTGTATACACTGAGTAATGTCTCCAGACCTGTCTGTCTGTCCATACGCCCCGTGTGTGGCAGGTTCTGTCCGCTGCCTGTGCCGAAGTCCCTGCACGAGACTGCTCCCATCAGAGATGAGTCTTTCGAACCCTCTCGTCCTCCGGGCTGCCTTTAGTTCCCCCGCCCTGTAATGTGTGTCTCATTCAGAGCGGTCCTGGACCCAGCCGCAGCGATTCTTGCCCCGAGACTCGTCACGACCTCAATCTGCGCCACTGCCTTCCCAGCAGAGCTCTGTGTACCAGGCAGGGTTGGATTCGCATTAAAAATCGAACCGTGCACGCATAAAAAAATCGGCCCACATTTGCATAATGCCTTCCCTCAACTAACTGCTTCAGCGTAATTTTACAAAAAAGGGGAGGGGGGGGGGGGGGGGGGGGTTAATATGCACGCATCAGTTTACACTAGTGAAACACCCCTGAAAACAAGTGAGGCCACTTCTGCTCAGGCCCCCTGCCCTGCTCAGTATGCCTACATTAATGGGAGGCCCAGCGAGAGAAAAGGGGTGACACCTCAACCTGTTGCTGCTATAAGGGAGGTAATGATCGCCCATCTCCCTCCAGAAAGGCCACTTAGACACCCACTGGGCCGCTGGCAGTATAGTCGAACAACAGAGACACCGCCCAAATCAGCCCCCAAGCTGCTCAAAAGCAGCCCTCAGGTGGAACTCGGACCCCGGCCCCTCGGGCATTGCCCGAATGCCCCTGTTACCAATCCGACGCTGGTACCAGGCCCTTTGTTCCATTATAGGCGCAAGACCCCACGCACACCACAGCAGAAAGGGTATGCATGAATAAATACACAACACAACTTTTGTTTGGAGAAAATATTGCTGCAGGTTTATTCCATACAAATGTATGCAAATACGGTAGGTTATCTCACGGGCGATCCAAGGGCAGGCAGCTGTACCAACCTATGTTGCCCTGTCCACTGATGAGCCAAGCACTGTGGAAAACCCAATCAGCGCTACCCTTATAGGGGTGATCCCCTTACTGGATCACGTGACACATTGATCCCTTATTACTCACGCCCCTTTCAGGGCGGAGCGTAGGAAAGCAAGCCCCCAGTTGTTCAGGCCCATAACCGCCCGAAGGACTAATGGGTCGCCAACGTCATTGTTCCATGACCCTCCCATGAGGCTCCTGGGATTTGTATCTGGCAGCCCTATTGTGCTCTTGCAGAGGTATCCTTCTGTACCCAAGCTGCGTTCAGATTGCCCTGTAACTCCGCCTGCAACGACAAAGAAAACATTACAACGTCCTCTGTAGTTCGCCTGCCTGTCCCATGCCGGGTATGCGGTAGGGTGGGAGACGGCGTGACAGGCAACAAAGAGGAGGGGGGAGGCCTAAATACCCTCCCCATCCCCCGGCGCGCCAGACATGACGTGACCTGCATGCCCTGTAAGGGGACTCCTCCTGGAGTCCCGCAGTAGAGAGTGGGGGTGGTGGGGAAGTGCCCGAATGCCCAAGCTGCTTCCAGATCGCCCTCTAACTCCGCCACAGCTCTGGAGGTGACCCCCGTCGCCTACAGAGACCCCACCAACAAATTGTATTCTTGCTTGCCACCTGCAGTTTCCCGGGCCTCATTCATGTCCAGTAAGAACAGATTCATGCCCACCTGAGCCAGGTGCACCCCAACTTAGTCAAAATAACCTTTGGTGTTTGCCCTGCATAGCCCTTGCCTGCTGAAGCCAAAGCCCCTTGCTCAGCGAACGTGCGCATGGAGCGGGTTATCCTTCTCTGGGAATGTACCAGTGCCTCACATGACCTGCAAGATGGTGATGGCTTCCTAGAAGGGAGCTCTCTTTTAAACATCGCTATAGTACCCTGCAAGCTGATGTGGCTCCCACCTCTTGTAACCTGTAGTTGCAGCCCTTCTACCATTTTGTGCTCCCTAATGCCTGTTTCCCCTATTTATGGAACAGCAGCACACTTGCTTAGAAGACCACTTCCACAAACCAACCTATATACTCTGGCTATGCGGACGAGGCATGTCATGCATCACTGAAGCAGCCCGTAACCTGCCCTGGGAGCAGAGTGCACCTACTTTGCTACTTTGTTGGGGTTGACCAGACATGTGCACAGACTTTGCGATTAATAAACATGGCGAACAAGAAGGTTCGCATAGCGCACACCATTGAAGTCCCAGCAAACATATGGCGCAACAACTTACACCAACTACCAGGCTTGCTTAACTAGGCTCGATCACAGATACCCACATACCTGCTAACCAGCTGTCACCCTTGATGCTCTATAGGTCTTGCCCCCACTCTTATTTATGCAGATTCCTGCAATGTACCCTTCTGCCCCTGTATGGGCAAGAAAATACCTGTAACATTGCAAATCCCACTGCACTCACATTCTCAGGCAGTCCAGTGGGGGAGGGGGTCCTTAGCATTGTTTCTGCTACATTGCCTGGCCTCCTAGCCCGCAAGCACCCTCGTCTGACAGCAGACAATCTGCAGTATTGCCCGTGCAATAACCACACCCTGGCGCAAGACGTCCCGCTCTACGCCTCTGCTAACAGACTACCTTCAGAGGCTGGAGTGAACAGTGGTATGTTGGGCACAGTTAAGTCCTTCGACGCCCTTAAGGTGGAGTACCAGCTTGGCGATAATGAGTATTTCCGCTACCTTCAGGTGCGCCATGCTTTGATCTCCGTGTTCCCTCCGGGGACGGAGATCCCCCAGTCGTCTCCACTCGAGGACCGGATTCTGGATGGCCACGTGCCTGACAGCACGATTTCCTTGATTTATAAAAAGCTTATAAACACCAGGGCTGACCTCCTCGTACGGCTTAGGGCCTCGTGGACCGCGGACGGCCTGGAATTAGACGACGAGGATTGTCAGATGGCTATCGCCTCCCCTAAAGAGGTGGCCATTCCAGCTCGCCTTCGTTTTGTGCAACTGAAGATCCTCCATCGAGTTTACATGACTGGCACGCGACTGGTGCGAATGGGTTACTCGATTGATGGGCTGTGTAAGCGTGGTTGTGGCATGAGTGGTACCTTTCTGCACATCATCTGGGAATGTCCTGTGGTATCCGCTTTGTGGTCCAGAGTGCATGATATTATGGGACGGGTCACCGGGGTCTCTCTTTTGCCTGAGGTTCGTCGTTGCCTGCTTAACGTCTGGGAGCCTACGGACTGTACAGTCGATCAGACTTTCTGGGTCACTCTTGGTAACATGGTTGCCAAGAGGGACATAGCTCAACTCTGGGGTTCCCATAGGCCGCCTGGGATAACAGCTTGGAAGGAGAACATGGACTGGTGCATGTTTCGGGAGAAGACGGTCTATGAGGCTCCGGCCGTCCTAGGAAGTGGGGCAGGATTTGGTCCCAGTGGAATGCGTATCATGGAGATATCTGCACTCCTCCACTTGAGTATACTATTGATGTCCCTTCGTCCCCGTAGTTGACCTTCCAGATGATTGTCTATAGTGATATTCTGCGTAATTCTTTTCACCATTCCCCCGTCCCTAGACATATGTCGCAATATTCTTTAGAGTCTGATTCCCTCGCCCTCTCCCCTTGAGCCCTTAGAATCGCTCCTACCATGTGATTGTGTGGTGTGTTTGTTATATGTTTTCGTCAAAATCATAAAACAAAACCTGTTTTATCCTTTTCTGTTTCTGTGTTTTGGTGCCGGTACACCACTAAGCTGCTATTCATTGTCCTAGATGTACTGCCTCTATATCTGGCATCCAGATGGTTATTGTCATAGCGGCCGGCCCGATTGGGTTGTAGGCAGACGCTGTGTACTGTGCAAACCGAAAAGAAAGGTTTAAAAAAAAAAAAAAAATCAAAAGAGTTGGCACACTCAAGAAGAAACAAACAGACACAAAGATCAATTCCACAGCGATTCGAATGATCACTGACTTCAATAGTCAACACCAATCAATCCGTAGGAGTTTCGCTAAACACTGGAACATTCTCAGAGCAGACAAAAGCATTCAAGAATATGTAGGAGAATACCCACAGATCCCTTTCAAAAGGGGCAGGACCCTAAAAACAGTCTCAGTCCCACTATTACCCGAGGCACTATGACCAATACCTGGCTAACGGCACACAACACAGGTTTCTTTAAATGTGGGTTTTGTTCCATGTGCCGGTGGGCTAAACAATAAAACATTCAAATTCCATGACACTAAAGGAGAAACATATGTTATCAGGACTAATATCAATTGCACAACACGCTTTGTAGTGTATATTATTGAATGTGTATGTAAGAAATTCTATGTGGGCAGCACCATCCGCCCTCTCAAGGAAAGAATAGCCGAGCACATAAGAGCCATCCACAAACAGTACCCCAAGTATCCGGTAGCATTGCATGCGACTGCATGTTATGATCAAAGTATGGACAAACAAATTTCCTTTTTTGGGATTGATACTGTACCACCGGGGATACGGGGCGGGAATAGAGAATTGAAACTAAGACGCCTGGAGGCAATGTGGATTCTCCGCCTTCGCACGGTGGAACATGTATTAAATTTTGACCAGGAGATGCAATACTTCTTAGGGGACTAATATATTACGTTTCCCGTCATCTCCCTCAGTAGTATAAACCATGCAACTGTACACATATATCTTTGTTCAGGTTACATATGCAATAACATTTGTCATCCTCTGTGTTTGTGAATTAACAACTCTTTAGTCAACAAGCAAATTTTGAAACTGTAACCAATTTTCTCCCCTACTCTAAAATGTACCCTCAATGAGACATGTGAGGAAATGTTTACACAACCACCTAGAGTGGTTTCTAAAGAATGACCTTTATGAGGTAATGTCAATTTAATAACTATAATACTTGTATAATGGTTGAGCATCCACACAAGGCGACTGAAAACTTTGCTATTAAGATGCCATTACTAAGAAATGTACTGCTGAATTTCTACTAATTCGCATCAAAAAACACAGAAACTTCTGTAAAGAATTGCCATTCAAATGGAAACTGTAATTTGATGTATGATTTGTAAATCGAATTGATATGGCAATCAACATGTTTTTAAATTGCAGATCGGATGCATGACCGTTTTTGCTCTCTGCATGGTATGTGCACCACGCACAACACGTGAACCAACTGTTCGTGCATGAAACTTTTCACTTCCCCATGACAGGTTCCCTTTCTTCTGCTTTTATACTTTCCTTGCTGTCTATACCTTTACGACGACACCGCCATAATGGTTAGGGAACCCATACACAATACCGGCATGATTGACGTTCTAGTCATATCAATCTGGGACCTTTTCTCAGGCTATTTAGCCATTTCCGGGTCAATGAACACGTGTCCGCACCTGGAACCACTCTACAGGAATACTCGTCCTGCCGGCTTTCCCCGTATTACGGGTAAGAGATGATTCTATACAACAATATACATTTGGATATACCTTAGATTTAAATAGAATATATCGTATAGCAGAATCGTTCCGCAATCCACACCAAGTAGAGAGTTATAAGTGTCACGATCGATTGAACGATCTAATACATAAATGTATTATTATGACCAGCAAGAGCATCCAATTTTACGCTCTTGTCCTTTCTTTCGCCTTTTCTTTCTATTCCCTTTCTTGGCCAACTTACCTACTCATCCAGGGCATCTAATGTTGGTGAGCTTCCACACTCCCTGTGATTTGTCAAGTGGACGCCTATACCATTCAAAATAATTCATTGCAGAAGAAACCTCACTGCACCAATACCTGGTTTTGAAGGTAAGATGCTAAAAAACTTTTTTGAATTCTGGGTGATTTGGTACTCTAAACATGTAGTCTGCAACCAGTCGCAGTCCCCTGAATTTCGACTTTTAATCCCCTTTTTCTAGCATCTCCCTGTTCTCATTGGGCAGGAACAACACTGGATCAATATCGACGACGATTTGGACCCATTTAACCTGGTCTCCGGGGCTGGGTCGGAATTATCACCGGCACAGCGGTGAGGTCCCTCATAGTACTTAATCAACCATGCGTAAACACTGAATGTTGGACACGATTTTTAATCGGGTCTCAAAACTTTCACTTTTTCCTTCCGGATCCCCTTGTTTTACCTCCTTCCCCTTCTTTTCTTTCTTTTTTGGTAACTCTAAAGACCTGCGGTTTACCACCCATTAATTTCAGGTAGGACGCATGCCCTTTGGTATACTTAAGGATACTGATTAGAATGAACAACAGTCATTCACAAAATTTTCCCTCGTATTCCTTGAAATCGTGACTTCTACGCCCCTTTAAAATAAGGATTCTTCAACTATACACGTTTGCACTTAAACTTTCACCTTTTCCCCTTTTTGCGTCACTAAAACCCAACGTTTTCACCATTGTGAACCAATGTTATACCATGTCACATACGTATCCACCATCGAACCACAATCCTGCTTGTGTCTCTACCTCTCCACATCAACACTGGAATAAGGGTACGGTGTTGTGTTCATCCACTACATTTTGTTTGCTCATTGTCACAATATTCACTCTTACCCAGTACTTGCACAAAATGAGGTCACCAAAGCAATCGTTATGTACATTGTGATGCTACCATGCACTCCATCTGTTTTATCTTGTATCCTCCCCAGCCCTGAGGAGTCGCGGAAGTATTGCATTCCTTTGCGACGAAACACGTGTCGGCTGGCCATTCAAACACAATAAAAGAGGAGCCGAACTACTGGTGGTCTTTTTTCCAATGGCGGAAATTTGAACTTTTAAGTGTCCATTGAGACACCCATTTTCTGTACTTTCATAATTTAGTGTGCAACAGGTTTTTTGTATACTCTACAATGCCGTAAGGCCAGAAACACCCATCTTTTTCACCAAGCTGTTGCCTGGTCAGTTTAATCTGTGGTGACTGCACCCTGACCTCCCAGACAGCTTTGTTGCTGACAATGTGACCAGTAGCTAAAATTGAGTGAATCTCACGCCTACCCACGCCTACCACTTGCAACTAAAGCGATCATTTAAATTAATATGATACGGTGTATCTGCGAGAACTATGCACAGGTAACTGCCACTCTCCCACGGGCAGTTGCTGTGAAACCTTTAACCCCTATTTTAAATAGAGAGAGGAACCCCTTGAAGTGTACAAGGGAATTAGGGTGTTAGGCCTAAAACAAAATGATTCCCTTGGGTCGTGTGCAGGAGAAGCTTAGATTTAGCTGTAACCACAATCAAAAGTACATGTAAATACACTAACTAAAAACATTAATCAAAAGGTTGAATTACATACCAATTTATTGAAGCAATAAAAAGACAATTTAAAAATTACACTGGAGAAGAATTCTAAAAAACAATTGAAGTTAAAACAATACTGTATAATTTTGTGACCAGCACAAAATGGAGGACAGACAAAACTCAATTGTAAAACATAAAGATTAGGATTTACAAAGCGTACATTCACAATTGAAATTTCACTGATCCCTGGTATTATAACCTTACAATCTTATATACACCAGGGGAGAACAGGAGGGTGAATTGTACTAAGACTTGCGTCGACGCGTTTCGGTGGTTTGAGTATTATTGTGTGCCACCTTTATCAAGACAATTATTTTGTTGTCTGTCGTATTGCTGGATCCTTATGGGTGTCCTGTTTTATCAGGTGGGATTCCTTGTTGTTTAGAGAAGATAAAATTCTTACAGGATGCAAGAAGATATTCTTATTAGATGGTAACTGTCTTTAAAATACTAATTATTCTCCTATCCGAATAGGATTATATGACTTTGTCAATCTTCAGACACTTCTATTTTACTGTTCATCCGATTGTTCTTGATTTGTTGCTGGGATGACGATTAATCGCGGTTAGCTTTAGGCACCAGAGCGGATCTCGCTATATTGGTGAAAGATGATCTCGCTGTGGGATATAACAGTAAGGCGCGGTGAGCTGCCTGTACTCAGTAGAGCGCTGGGGTAGTGTCTTTAAAATGGTTTGAATAAATCCCCTGCTCTAACGATAGCGTCTGTTCATGTCGGGTCTTCGTTTCAAAATTCTATTCGGATAGGAGAATAATTAGTATTTTAAAGACAGTTACCATCTAATAAGAATATCTTCTTGCATCCTGTAAGAATTTTATCTTCTCTAAACAACAAGGAATCCCACCTGATAAAACAGGACACCCATAAGGATCCAGCAATACGACAGACAACAAAATAATTGTCTTGATAAAGGTGGCACACAATAATACTCAAACCACCGAAACGCGTCGACGCAAGTCTTAGTACAATTCACCCTCCTGTTCTCCCCTGGTGTATATAAGATTGTAAGGTTATAATACCAGGGATCAGTGAAATTTCAATTGTGAATGTACGCTTTGTAAATCCTAATCTTTATGTTTTACAATTGAGTTTTGTCTGTCCTCCATTTTGTGCTGGTCACAAAATTATACAGTATTGTTTTAACTTCAATTGTTTTTTAGAATTCTTCTCCAGTGTAATTTTTAAATTGTCTTTTTATTGCTTCAATAAATTGGTATGTAATTCAACCTTTTGATTAATGTTTTTAGTTAGTGTATTTACATGTACTTTTGATTGTGGTTACAGCTAAATCTAAGCTTCTCCTGCACACGGCCCAAGGGAATCATTTTGTTTTAAACCTTTAACCCCTTCCAGGCTGATGACGAGCTGGGCTCGTCATGGTGTAGCCTCCTCGCACGCTGATGACGAGCCCAGCTCGTCATGTAACACTGGTATTTGCGTTTTTCAGCACAGGAGGGGAAAACCATTAGCATAGATGAGGTTGAAACTTTATATCCTTACAGCATGGCAACACTCACTGCTGCTTGATGCCTTGGTGCGTAAATGCCTGGTAGTTGCACTACTCCATACAGCGATTATTTAAATTAATAATACTGTGCATATGAATAAAACTATGCCCCAGCAGCTGAAAACTTTCACACGTTAGTAAATGTGAAACATATTGGATTTTTCCATCCCTTTAAGACAGTCACCCCCTTAGTGAGGTCTTGCCCTCCAAAACATCTGCTAGTATACCAGGGAGCAGACAAGACAATGGGAGCATGAGGGCAACATTATGTATCAATATCTGCCCTTTCTTGAATACTGGGAAGGCCAAATGTTCTTAATACATTGTGGCCTACTTGTGCCTTAACTTATTGCCCCCACAGTTCGACCCAAAAACTTTGGGACAACTTTAGTAGCAACATGCCCCTAATGGTATGTGACATTCTACAATCACTGTGCATAAATCCCCCTTTGATCTGCTCGAACCTGTGGCCATTCTGCTGAAAGCCCTGTGAGCCTGGGGGAGGGGAGTGCTACTAACCCTCAAGTCCTAGGCAATCAGAAAGCATCCCTCACTGCTGCAGGTGCCCCAAAGCATTTATTATTGGTAACCGACCGCCAAAAGACAGAACCTGGGCCTGGGATCCTTGTATCCTAAGTAAAACCATAATCATCCTGCACCATTAACAGATGTGCCACATGCACCCATGCCCTATCTACCTATTGCTGCAATGAGCGGCCACCCCTTGGGGGCAGTGGTCTGTCTAATTATCCTCTGAATTTTCAGCTATGGATGCTCCAGATAATCTCAATTGTGAGAACCGGCTTTCTAACGTAGCCAACCAATGGTTTATACGTTACGTAAGTGCTGCCCCCCTTGTAGTATGACCAAACCAAGGCTGAAGCAATGGGAGCATGAAGCCTTAAGCAACGGGTGTCTTTGTGGCTGGAAACATTAATTCACCACACTAAGAACTATGGACATCCCCTTAAATGCCAGTCACCAGAACGTCAATGAAATATTGATGGATTCGAGACATAGGCGCCATCGAAACTACTGAATTAAATTGGCAAGAATAGTTCCTTGAAAGAAAAGCATTGAATGAATCGCTCCTCAAAGTCAAAAGACATATCCACCGCCCTGTAAGGGGACTCCTTCTGGAGTCCCATAGTAGAGAGTGGGGGTGGGGAAGTGCCCAAATGGAACTAAGGGGGGCCGCCCTCTGAGGTGGCCCCCTGCGGGGGCCTTGGGCAGCTGCAGAACTACAGCGGGTGTCTGTACCGGTCTTTGTTCTCCTAGACTTGGGTATTCAGGCTCTGTCTCACTCTCTCTAGACTGGTCTTTATTGCATCTTGTCTACCGAAATTCCGGATACAAATCTGTACCTGGCGCTACCGCCCCTCCCCTCACCTCCCCAAAGCCGCCTGTACTTGCACCAGTACCCACTGAGCTATCTGTGTTGCTTTCGATTCCTGGCCCACATGAGCAGTCAACATTTGACCGTGTACACCTGGAGATGTCTCTTCTCCTCACTGTAACCCACAGCTGCGAGTTCGTACTTTTCTGTCTCCCCACAACAACCTCCTGTACGGCCCCTCTCACCCCAGAGCGTCCTATACTGAATGCCCGGATTCGCAATTCTGGATATGGGAGGGCCAAGAAGAAACATGGGTAGGTCGTGAGCATGTTAGGAGGAGCAGGCAAAAAAAGATAACAGGGTTTTGGGGAGATCTGGTGCTAGAAGTACTAAGCCTCAGGTCGAAAAAACTGGTCACTATTCTTTTTGCAGCTCAAACTTATTTTGTAAATCCAACTTTGTACTAATTGGTTGGTTCCCAAAATAATCAGAATGGTTCACAGTCTGACCTGTTTAATTAATATTCACTGCGAGATTCAATCCAATTAGCGATAGTGGCCTGCAAGGGTCTTCAGACCACCATGAATGCTTTTAAATAAAGAACACATTTTTTTAAAGCAGTCTTAAAGGAAATGGTGCTACTTTTGAAAAAATATTTTTTTGTTTTTTTAAAAGTTTTACTTACAGTTGCCAGTGGTTTCCCTGGACCACTGCCTATTCTCCCGAATAATTTTACACAAAGTTAAAAATGAGAGTTTCCATAAGGGACCCCATCCCTTTTGCGAATAAGTTACCACCCCAACTTTGGAAGTGGAAACATTTCAATGGTACCGAGTAGTCCTTGGAGTAATCAATATTCACTATCCTGGTTCCCTTCAAGAAATAAGGTCCCCTTTTAAAAAATATGGCGACAGTACTAAATAGTTGGAATTTAGATTTTTATTGTGCCAAACAATTAAAGAATTGAAATGGAGTAAACAGGCTTGGGGTTTTCCTTCCTTGGTGTTCTCTTCCCGTAGTTGAGTGTCCACGTGGGGTGTTTCAGGCTTCCTTTTCCTCCGTTGGTTAAGCGGTGCATGAAAGAAAAGATAGTCATGAGTTAGTAAGGAACCCCTTTTGCAAGTTATGGTAAGGAAGGGACTGTGAGGGATTCACCGAGCTCCACCACCGAGTGAATAATCAGGAGAAAACAAATGGTGACCACCCTCAACGTTTTACATGCTCCCTCCCTGTGGCAAGACAAACCCCCGTATGCGGCGACGTACCTGCTCCACCCACGTTCCTCCTGGAGAGTAGCGGGGCGTCGTGCTGTGTACTTGGCATCCGGTACTCTCAAAGTTGGTTGATACCTCCGTGGGCTCTTCAATTCCTCCGACATATTGGCAGCCTCTCTCCAGCTCCCCTGGCATCTTCCCCAAGCTCTCTGCGCTGGACTTTCTACCACCGTCTTTCCATATGCGGCGTCTTCTGCCTTGAGGTCCGTCTCACTCCATGGTAGGACGGTTCTTGGTGACGTCATCCCTGGGCACTCCTCCTCCTGTCCTTCGCAGTTCTGGTTAAAGGGGCCACTCATTCCCTGTGTGCGAAGCGGGAACATATCAGTATCTTCATCAGGGCACTGGTCCTGATCCCCAAGGACCTCCTGACACATCCCCCCCCCCCCCTAGGATTTCCCTGATCGGGGGAAAGAGGATAACAAGATAGATAGTCGGCGTTCCCTTGATCTATGCCTTTACGGTGGCGAACCTCGAACTGAAACAGTTGGAGGGCCAGGAACCAGCGAAGAATACGGTAATTACAGCCTTTGTTCCTTTGGAGCCAAGTTAATGGGGCATGGTCAGTGTATAGCAAAAAAGGGTCTACCCTTGAGATAATAACGAAGTTTCTCAATTCCCCATTTGACTGCCAGGCACTCCTTCTCAATTGTAGGATAGACTCTCTCCCTAAGAAACAACTTCCTACTGATTAAAAGGATAGGTTTTTCAACACCCTCACTATCTTCTTGGGATAGAACTGCTCCGATGCCTACCCCCGACGCATCGGTTTGGAGGATGAATGGTGTATTGAAGTCAGGTGTGGTTAACACAGGAGAGGTGGTTAGAGCTGTTTTGAGGTCCTGAAATGCTTGTTTTTCAAGGATCGGAGGTGGCTCGGAGAGGTCCCCTTTTTTAGCATGTCGGTGATAGGGGCCGCAACTTCTGAGAACTGGGGAATAAATCTCCGGTAGTATCCTACCAATCCCAGGAAGGCTCTAAGTTCGCGTTTTGTATTGGGAAAAGGTGTATCCTGTATCGCCTGTACTTTCTCTGCCTGGGGTTCTATTAGGCCTTCTACTAGGATGTAACCCAGATACCTCACTTTCTGAAAAGCAAATTTGGATTTCTTGACATTTATGTTCAGATCAGCCTTTTGGAGGGCAGAAAGGATCACCTCAAGATGAATTAGGTGGTCCTTCCATGACTTACTAAAGACGATTATATTGTCCAAGTATGCTGAGGAATACTTCAGGTGGGGTGCCAAGAGTGTATCCATTAGCCGTTGAAAACTGGCTGGGGCTCGTGTAACCCAAAGGGTAACACTGTGAAGTGATAGAGCCCATCAGGAGTTGCAAAAGTGTTTTTTTTCCTGGTCGTCTGGGTTCTGGGTTCAGGGGTAATTGCCAATAGCCTTTGGTGAGGTCGGTTGTGGAGAGGTAACAGGCATCCCCAAGGCGTTCTGTCACCTCATCAACCCTAGGAAGGGGATATCCATCCCGCTTTGATATCCGGTTGATAGCTCTAAAGTCAATACAGAACCGGAGGCTACCATCCGGTTTCGGTACCAGTACCACAGGAGAACACCAGTTGCTGCGAGAGGACACTATGACACCCATCTTCAACATCTGGGATACCTCCTTCCTAAGAGCAACACGCCGGGATTCTGGGACTCTATATGGTTTTTGCTTGACTATTTTTCCTTCTCGGGTGGGGATGGAATGTGTGGTCAGGGACGTTCTTCCCGGTTGGTCTGAGAATATGTCCTTAAAGGAAAGTAGAAGTGTGTGTACTTCATTACTTTGGTTTTCAGTCAGCTGGGTATTAATGATTGTGGCATCAACCATATGTGGAACGTCTTTCATAGTGGATAAATTATGCGTATTACTAGGGAGGGGACCTAACCACTTTTTTAGACGATTGATGTGGTACATTTGTGTTTTAGAAAGGGCTAATATATATGTAGTCTTTCCTATTTTCTTTTTAACTTGGAAGGACCCTGCCACTCCTTCTTCAGTTTATGTGTGGAGGAGGGTAATAAAACCAAAGCCCAATCCCCAATATCCAGCTCTCTCCATTTTTTTCCTTTATCATAAAAGTATTTTAGTTTTTCTTGGGCTTTTTCCAGAGAATCATAGGCCAGGGTTCTGAGTTTGTATAATCACGTTTTTATCTGTTAGTATAATTCAGTAGGGCACGAGCATCCTGGGCTCCATCGGTCTCCCAGCTTTCCTTAGTTATCTCAAGAAGTGTGCGGGGTTTTCTCCCAAAGAGAAGCTCGAAGGGAGAAACCCCAAGACTGCTTTGTACTTGGCTTTGGAGAACGAACAGGGTCAAAGGGAGAAGTTGGTCCTAGTTTTTCCCATCCCCAGTTAACATCTTCTTGAGGGTAATTTTAAGATGACCATTATATCGCTCTATAAGGCCATCAGTCTGGGGGTGATAGATAGATGTTTTGATGTGTTTTATACTTAGCTGTCTACACACCTGTCTCATCAAACGGGATACAAATGGGGTCCCTTGGTCAGTAACGATTTATCTGGGAAACCCCATCCGTGAAAAGACCTCTATCAGTCGATGTGCTATTGTGGTGGAGGTAACAGAGCGTAAAGTAAATGCTTCCGGATACCGAGTTGAATAGTCCACTATGACTAAGACATACTGATAACCTCTGGTGGATTTAGGAGGAGGCCCTATAAGGTCCATTCCAATGTGATCAAAAGGTTTACTAATGATGGGGAGGGGGTTTAGTGGGACCTTCGGAGGGACGTAGGGGTTCTTTTTTTGGCATATTGAGCACTCCTGGCAATACTTCTTCACTTGAGCATGGATTCTGAAGTATTGACTGGGCTGTTTTTTCTGCCCCACAATGCCCCCCAAGGAGATGAGCATGGGCAAAAAAAAGGGCCTGGTCTCTGAAGTCGGTGGGTACTACCAACTGTGGCTCTTCCCCCTCTTTCGCTATTCTATATAGCAGTCATTACGTTTTCTAAAACATGGGTAGGTCTGTCGAGGTGAGTCCTGTGCCTCTTTAGCATTTGGCCAGGCATTGACGAGACTGCTATCGTTTAATTGGGCTACCATAAAATGTGTGTCTATGTGTCATGTTCCCGAACGTACTACGGATGAACATGGTGGATTGGCGGTCTAGCGCTTACAGCAGCGCAGTAGCACGGGTTACCGCCAAACCACTTCCTGGTGTCGCGCCATTAAGTAACGGATGGACGCTCACCCCAGTGCTTCTGACTCCACTCGGACCCTATTCCTAGTACCCGAACAAGTGCTCTACCATTACCTTTGCCTGATCCGCTTCTCGAGTCACGGTGAGCGCAGGAGCGCGTTACCGTCATCTTTCTTTTGGGCTGTCTCAGCACAGCACGGTGAGCGCAAGAGCGCGTTATCGTCACCTTGCTTTTCTGTTCCTGCATGCGCAGCACGGTGAGTGCAGGAGCGCAGCACTGTACCTGGCCATGGTATTCTGGTAAGCGATGGGCGCGTTACCGTCACCTTGCCTTAGGGTTTTCTTGGCACAGCACGGTGAGCGCTGGAGCGTGTTACCGTCACCTTGCTTTTCTGTTTTCTTCTTTATCAGCACGGTGAGCGCAGGAGCGCAACACCGTACCTGACCATAGTGTTCCGGTAAGCGCTGGGCGCGTTACCTTTCTTGTCTTGAATCCACGGTGAGCGCAAGAGCGCAACACTATACTTTGCCCTTTTTTAGTATCTCATAGACACGGTGAGCGCAGGAGCACAAGACTGTACTTTGTCTTGTTAAAATTGGTAGTGCAGGAACGTGTTGTCTTTCTTTGCCCTGAATTTTATTTTCCTGGTATCAAAGGTACCTTACCCATTTCTTCTACCGTTCAGCCGCACAACAAGCGCAGGAGCGCATTGTTCCCTTCCTCTTCACAACTAAGGATTGCCTTGACCCTTCCTTTCCTTCAGGTGATCATGGTTTCACTTTACCCTCCTGTTCAAATATATGCCTGAGAACAATGTGCGTGCTCTTGTACGGATTGTAATTGTTGTCCTTCCCTCAGGTTCCGAGGCAGGAAGGAGTATTCACCCAGGAGGGTCCCTTATTGTTTAACCACACCTTCAGACCCCTCATTACCAGGATTCCTTCCCCCGGCTGTCACCACGCCCCCGGTCTGGTACTATTAAGGTAGGACAGGGGAGTAGGTAAGAGACGGAGGAGGTTATTCATGTCATCCCTGCAAGACCACTCTACAGGCAGACGGTAAGGCTTGTGGGGTCTGTGACACTATGGTCCAGGGCTCGGAGGCTAACAGGCCATCATAGGGGTTCTTCAGAGCGGGGTTATTCTGCAGGTTCCCTAACAAGAGATCAGAGAAGCAGGGGTTGTCTATGCCTATTATAAGAGGTTCAGGTTGAAAAGGCAGGACTCCTACCTCGGTCAAAACTTCTATGCCGAGTTCAGTTCGGAGACTGATTCTAGCTACTGGGTATGGTTTTATATCCCCGTGAACACAACTGATCCTTACCATTTTCCCAGGGACCAGATACTTATGGGGAATCAACTCTTTTCTTGCTACCGAATGCCTACAACCTGAGTCTAGTAGGGCAGTTACCGGATGACCATTCATACTTGGACTCACATAGAACACTGGACCCGTTTCCTGAGCATAAACGACGGAATGAGGCAAGTAGCTGACATCCATGGCTCTTCATTTTTTTCTCTTTTCTTTTTACACAACCTAGCGATATGTCCCCACTCGCCACATTCATAGCACTGAGGTCCCGAAGAGGGTAGGGCTTCAGTTCTCCTAAAATGTGATCTTAGGGGTTCAGACTGGGTTTTGGTTTGTTTTCTTTCACTTTTTGTGGCAAGAGGGGTCTAAAGGATTTTCTCAGGTTCTCGCATTATGTTCTGACCTTGGGCCCTGGTGTAGGAGGTGGCCATTTCCACTGCCTGTTCAATCGTTAGCCTGGCATGTAGTCGAAGCCACCTTTGTGTTCCATAAGGTAAGGCTTCTAGAAACTGCTTAAGGTAAATCTTACTCATGATTTGTTCTGGGGTAGACTCTAAGGGTTTGAGCCAATAATCTGCTGCATCTTTTAACTTATAAAATAGTGCTTTTGGGGTGTCTCTTGGTGCACCCCATTCTTAGCGGAACTTTAGGTGGTGGGATTCATTGTCAACCCCCAACCTGTCCAAAATAAACTGCTTCAAGTGACCATATGCGGCGGTACCATCCCTGTTGGCCATCTGATACGCGGCCTGAGCTTCATCCGTGAGTAGGGGAGCCAAATAGAATGGCCATCTCTCTGCTGGTCATGCGCTGGCCCTGGCTGCCCATTCAATGTTCAAAAAGAAAGAGACAGGATAATCCCCTGGAATTAATTTCTGGAATGGTATAACTGTTCCGGGCAGTGTAGGTCTTTTACTTTGAGTGAGTGCTAACATAAGTTGGGACTGTCCTTGGGCCAGCTTGGTCAGATTGTCTGCTTGGGTTTGTATAGCTGAGGAAAAAACTGCCCAATCCAACTCTGCTTGACTGGCATTCTTTTCCGTAGCCCACTCCAGTTTGGTCTGGCTCTCTCTGATCTGGGCTATAAGGTTCTCCATCCGTTATCGGCTGGAAATTCTGCTTGCATTCTCCACCAAAAGCTGTATACCGAGTAGTCCTTGGAGTAATCACCCCTACATGACCCCCCTTGCAGATGTAGGCAGATCCCATGCCTCAACATAATCTCCTATGCTAACAACACCCAAAAAATCCTCTTGGTCACAGAAGACCCCTCCGAAGCCCAAACCAACTTATACTACGCCATGACCAACATAGCCATAAGAGATAAGAGACAATTGCCTCAAACTCAACTCTGACAAGACTGAAGTACAGGTCTTCGGGAGGCAACATTCTGTCTGGGACCCCAGCTGGTGACCAGCAGAACTTAGACCAACAGCCACACCGTCAGACCACGCACGCAACCTAGGCATTATCCTCAACAGATAACTGACCATAAAAGGACAGATCAATGCAGTTACCTCCTTCTCCTTACACACCATCTGCATGCTCCTCCAAATCTCCATGTGGGTTCCAGTTGACACTAAAAAGACCATCACTCAGGCCCTCATCACCAGCTGCCTCAACTATGGCAATGCTCTCTATGCCAGCATCTCCACGCAGCTGCTCAGAAGATTCCAGACCAAACAGAATGCTGCAGTTCGACTCATCCTGAATGTCCCCTTGTGGACCCACATCACCCTCACGCAGAAACCTCCACTGGTTCCCCATCCAGAAGAGATGCCAGTTCAAGATCCTCAAGCACGCCTATTAGGCCCTGCACAATCAAGGACCATCCTACATCAACCATCAACTGAATTTCCATCTACCTGATAGATACCTGTGCTCCTTCTCGCTTTCCCATGCACACCCCTCCGCATCCTTCACAGCCGCAGCGGGGGCCGGTCCTTCTCCTACATCGCGGTCAAGTCCTAGTATGACCTACCCCTCCACCTCCGAACAGCACCCTCCCTGGCCAACTTCAGGAAGAAACTCAAGACCTAGCTTTTCGACTGAGATGTACGGACCCTCTGTGTCTCCCTACTCAAGCCCTGCTGACCTGCTCGAGCCTGACCCCGACACGTACTTTCTGCCTAACAGAATCCTCGCAGACCCTGGAGTGCGAGCCATACACGTGGTACGCCCCGCACTGGTCCCCCCATCATATCCCGCAGTTTGAGGAGTGTGAGCTGAGCCAGCGGTGCGACACGTACTGTGCGCCTGGAAGAATCATTGCAGACCCCGGAGTGCGAGCCATACACGTGGTACGCCCCGCACTGGTCCCACCATTGTGTCCCGCGGCTCGAGGAGTGCGAGCCGAGCCAGCGGTGCGACACATACCGTGCGCCTGGAAGAATCATCGCAGACCCCAGAGTGTGAGCCGTACACATGGTACGCCCCACACTGGTCCCACCATTGTGTCCCACGGCTCGAGGAGTGCGAGCCGAGCCAGCGGTGTGACATATACTTTTTGCCTGGAAAGATCACAGCAGACCCCGGTGTGCGGGCTGTACACCTGGTACGCCACGCACTGGAAGCACCAGCGTAGCACACGGCTCGAGGATTGAGAGCCCTATGCTGGGTGCGCCCCGTATCTGCCATCCAACGATCTCCTCCGTGGCTCGAGGATTGAGAGCCGGCTGCCAGGTACGCTTCGTACCCCCCTCTGTCACGTCCCCGCTACCCTTCACGGCTCAAGAGAACCGAGCCCAACGTTGGACACCTCGTGCCCGTGTACTGAGGACCCCCCTCTCCTTTTGGGACTGTGAGTACTGCCAACGCTCCTACGGAAAGGACCCGACCGAAATGCCCCTCAGTCCCTATGTGCCTGGGGAAATCCCTACTCCCACCTGAGTGTATAGTAGACTCTTGAATAGTGTGAGCCTAATAATAAGTGTGATATAAAGAACCCTTTTATTCATATCATCAACTGGTGTGGTGTCCCTTTGTGGAGTGGTGAGACCTTACTGTGCACAACTATAATGCCTAACCCTCCCCTCTGAGGTTCAGACTCCAAGCACTCGGCAACGTTCCTGGAGGAGGTGGGTCCATGGGTGGTCAGAGGTAGCTACCCCTGCCATCCAGAGAACCTCCCCTTCCAACACTCGTAGCAGCAGAAGCATAAGAACAGGCATTTGTAGTGACTGTACAGTGAGTGACGTATCTAACACATAGCGAGGACAGACCCTAATGTAGCCTTAAGGTTGGGAAACTAAACTCAGTTGTCTCCCTCGCTCCAAAACTGGCCGAAGGAGAGCCTCCCCCCGACAACCATGAGTCTTACCGGGCCCAACGTGAACCCGACCTTTCAGGAAGACCAATTATAAAGTTACGCCCATAGGGAGCTAAAACAATTCTGCAAAGACTTACAAATCCCGACCACTGGCCTAAGCACCAAGGAAGATTTCCAAAAGGCCCTGAGGGCCTTTGTAGACTCCAGGGCACCCCCTCCCATGTAAAAGGGAACGGCGTTGGGGGATGAGCGGCAGGACGAACCCGGGGCCCCTGAGAGAGAGAGTCTTGCGTAGCAGCGCGTCAGAGAGAGGCCTGTCCCCAGAGGAGCTGGCAGACCGAGAGAGAAGCAGAGCCCACGAGTTAGAGCTAGCTAATCTCAAAATCAAAGGGGAACTAAAATTAGGCGAGAGGAAGTTAGCTATGGAGGAATTGAGGTTGCAAGGGGAGTTGGAAGAGAAAAAGCTACAGCGGGAACATGAGGATAGGAAACTCCAGTTAGAACATGAACAGAGCTCGAGGGAGCTTGAGCTCAAGGCTAGGAGTGAGGAAGCTGGGCCCCCAGGGAACCAAGGCCCCCCCCCCCCTGTAGAAGCCAAGGTACACATCCCCAAAGACGTAGTAAAGGAATACTATAAATGATGACATACAACAATGGTTTAAAGCCTATGAGGTAGCTATGACCTCTCACGGGTCCCTGAGAAGGATTGGGGGACCGGGTTGTGGGGGCGGTTCCTGAGCTAGGGGAGGGATACCTTGCCAGACCCTCCCTCCACGGTACTGAATTCCTACAGCCACATGAAGGAGGCCTTGTTAGCTAGATATAGGCTCACCCCAGAGATGTATAGGCAGCGATTCAGAGATTGCAAGAAGCTCTCTGGTACCACATGGGTAGAGTATGTCAACTTTTACAGTAGAGCCTTAGAGGGGTGGATCAAGGGCAGCAATGTCACTACTTACGAAGAATTATTTGATCTGATAGCCTGGGAGCACCTGTCCTTAAATTGCTTTGTAGAACTGTGCCAGCACCTCCTTGACAGCAAGCTTACTAACCCTAGAAGGCTTGCTGTGGAGGCAGACAGCTGGGTGAACACCCGGGTCCCCAGGGGCCCAGTGGGAGACTATGCCAGGAATGGGCAGGGTCCCCGACAGCGAGGAGGGGGAGGCCAAGGTAGGCAGCGGGAATTCCAGCTTGGGCCCCAACGTATCCCCCAAGGGAACCAACAGCAAAGTTCACAGTCTCCCCCAGTAACAAGTCCCGGGGCCCCACCAGGCAGACCTGGACCCAGAACAACCCTATCTTGCTATAAATGCCAGCAACCGGGCCACTATGCCAGCGATCCCCAGTGTCCCCGAAACAAAAAAGCCAGTCACCTCCGGTGCCCCCTCCCGCCAGGTAGCCAATGTCAGCCTAGGAGAGGAGTTAGAGGATACGAGAAGTTGGAACTCGTAGCAATGTCCCTGGTCTCCCTAGGGGATGGAGAAATGGTCCCCGGAACCCCGCTGCCGGCCAACACGAAGAAATACCGGCAGTGGGTGACCATCAATGGGCACCGGGTAGGGGCCCTCCACGACACCGGTGCCAGTGTCACGGCTGTCCGCTGTCACCTGGTCTCGGAGGAAAAAATTATACCTCACGTCCTCTGACCTGTCCTTTTGGCAGACAATTCTGAGAGTCTCTGCAAAATGGCCCTAATTTCCTTTGAGTGGGGAGGAGTCTCAGGCACCTTGCAAGTAGCTGTCAGACCCGCCATGCCTGTGGTTTGTTTACTGGGCAACGATCTGGAGTGTTCACCGTGGGTGCAGGTGGAGCGGAAGGCTCACCTGGGAATGCTAGGACTGCCCGAGTGGGTGTGCGCCACCACTCGGTCCATGACTGCCAAGATGGGTGCTCACGAGGATTTGGTACCAGAGAGAATGGCCCAAATCCCCGCCTTAGAGGAGGAAGAGGGGGAGCACGGGCAACCAGACCCCCCAAGTCCCGCCACCCGGGAGGAGGCAAGCCCTGAAGGGGATGCCCTGGGCCCTACAGGCAAGCAGATCACGGAACTGAGTGACCTACCTGGACTAGCCCAGTGGCGACAAGAGGGTGGACCCTCCCGGGAAGAGTTCTGCCAGGAACAAACCACCTGCCCCTCCCTCATAGGCGAACAGCAGCAGGCCGCTGCCTAGGCGGCCAGCGACCAGTCTGGGTCCCACTGGATATACTGGGAAAAAGGCCTCTTATATAGCGAGCCTAAGTCTGCTGAGCTAGGGTCAACCCGGGTGCTGGTGGTGCCCCTCTGCTTCAGGGACTTCCTACTGGGCCTGGCGCATGACGTGCCTCTAGCAGGATACCTGGGACAGGATAAGCCGTACCACCGGCTGGTCACCCATTTCTATTGGCCCCGGATGCGCCAAAATGTGGAAACCCGTAGCAAGTCCTGCCTGACCTGCCAGGCAAGTGGGAAGAGTGGGGGAAGGCGCAAGGCCCCCCTCCAGCCCTTCCCAGTGGTCAGTACCTCGTCCGAGCGGATGGGAATCGACATTGTGGGACCTCTGGATCCCCGGACCGCCATGGGCCACCGATTTATCCTAGTCCTGGTGGACCATGCCACCAGGTACCCCAAAGCCACCCCCCTCCGAACTGTGATGGCCCCCGTGGTGGGGCAGGCCCTGATGGGAATATTCTCCCGGGTGGGATTCCCCCGTGAGGTAGTCAGCGACAAGGGGACCAACTTCATTTCCAAATACATGAAGTCCTTGTGGAAAGAATGTGGAGTTACTTACAAATTCACCTCCCCCTACCACCCCCAAGGCAATGGCCTGGTTGAGAGGTTCAACCGGACCCTCAAGGGAATGATCATGGGCCTCGAAGAGCCTCTGAGGCATAAGTGGGACATCCTCCTGCCCTGCCTCCTGTTCGCCTACCGGGAAGTTCCCCAGAAGTCCTTAGGGTTCAGCTCTTTTGAACTTCTCTACGGTCACCCCGTCCGAGGACCTCTAAGCCTAGTCAAAGAGGGCTGGGAGACAGCCCCACGGAACCCTTCCCAGGATGTATTCCGATACATCCTGGCCCTAAGGAATCAGATTCGGAAATTCAGGGAACTCACGGAGGTCAATCTAGAGGATAGCCAGGAAGAAATGAAACTCTGGTATGACCATAATGCCACTCTGGTAGAGTTTCAGCCTGGTCAGCAGGTGTGGGTGATGGCCCCGGTGGAACCTTGCGCCCTCCAGGATAAATGGACCGGTCCCTTCAAGGTAGTGGTCACCTACCTAGTGGATGTACAGTCCCCCAGGAACCCTTTAAGGGTCCTCCATGTGAACCGCCTCAAGCCCCACTTTGAGCGGTCTGAGGTGAGCATGCTCCTAGCCACCGATGATGGGGTGGAAGAGGAAACCAAGCCTCTACCCGATCTCCTGTGTGCTAAAGAAAAGGATGGCTCCATGGAGGGGGTGGTTCTCTCTCCCTTCCTGACCCCTGAACAGCACGAAGACTGTCGCCAGTTATTGAGACAATTCTCAGACTTATTGTCCCTGGTCCCCAGTGTCACCGATTGGTGTGTCTACGACGTAGACACTGGGGACAGCCCCCCGGTGCAGCACAAAGCCTACCACGTCCCAGACAGAGTTAGGTCCTGCATTAAGGAGGAAGTCTTCAAAATGTTTGCCCTAGGGGTAGTGGAGTCCTCTGACAGTCCGTGGACCAGCCCAGTGGTCCTGGTCCCAAAAGCGGCTGCACCGGGTACCACCCCCGAACTGAGGTTCTGCGTGGATTACCGTGGGCTCAATGCTGTCACGCAAACTGATGCACACCCCATTCCCCGAGTGGATGAACTCATTGACCGCCTAGGATCCACACACTACCTTAGCACCTTCGACCTGACCTCAAGGTACTGGCAAATTGCCCTCACAGAAGGGGCAAAGGAGAGATCCACCTTCTCCACCCCCGAAGGGCACTACCAGTTCCGGGTGATGCCCTTTGGCATGACAAACACCCCAGCCACCTTCCAGAGACTGGTCAACCAGGTACTGGAGGGGCTGGAAGACTTCAGCGCTGCGTACCTGGATGACATTGCAGTGTTCAGCACCAACTGGGGAGAACACTTGTGACACCTCTGGGAAGTGTTGATGCCCCTGCACGGGCTGGGCTCACCATAAAGTCCAGTAAGTGCCAGATTGGGCAAGGGTCAGTGGTCTGCCTAGGGCACCAGGTAGGGAACGGCCAGGTGGCGCCCCTCCAACCCAAGATCGACACCATCCGGGCTTGGGAACCCCCGCGACCCAGACCGGGGAGTGGGCCTTCCTCGGCCTCACCGGTTACTACCGGAGATTCATCAAAGGATATGGCAGCATAGTAGGACCCCTGACCAAATTGACCTCTAAGAGACAGCCTAAGAAGGTGCATTGGACCCCCACCTGTCAGAAGGCTTATGACACCTTGAAGACAGCCATGTGCACAGCCCCAGTACCCCAGGCTCCTGACTACTCCCAGGAATTTCTTGTCCAGACAGATGCCTCAGAGCATGGCATAGGGGCAGTTCTCCGCCTTATGAATAAGGAGGGCCTAGACCAGCCAGTAGCCTTCATTAGCAGTAGGTTACTACCCAGGGAACAAAGGTGGAGCACCATCGAGCGGTAGGCCTTTGCGGTGGTCTGGACCCTGAAGAAACTGAGGCCCTACCTATTCGGAACTCACTTCCGGGTCCAAACCAACCATCGCTCCCTCAGATAGTTAATGCAGATGAGGGGGGAGAATCCCAAGCTGTTGCAGTGGTCCATTTCTCCCTAGGGGATGGACTTCACCGTAGAACACCGCCCTGGTACCGACTACGCCAACACTGATGGTCTGTCCCGGTTTTTCCACCTCAGTGAAGAGAACTCCCAAGGGGATGGGTAGTTCTCCTGCCTTTCAGCTGGGGGGACGCGTGTTAGACCTGGCATCCTTTGCGTGGGTCTCCTTACATTACTCTGCTAGCCCCCCAGTGCTGCCCCACTCCTCAGGCTAGACGCCCCTGTGCCCCCCACACTAATCCCGTGCGAGGTCCCCCTGATGTACCCCGGGCCTCTGCCCTCACCGACCCCCAATGACCCCAGGGAAAGAATAGACACCCCAGCGTAGCACCGCCGATCCCCCGGGTTCAAAAAGCCTAGCCATAGAGCCGAAGAGTAGAAGGCCTAGCTTAGGATTCATCCGGTCCTAAGACCCCTGACTCTGTAACCCCCCATGCAGGGCCCCGAACCAAGGAAAACCTGGGTGCCAAACGCCCCATGCCAGGCTGAGAGTAGCGAGCCTCTCCCAAATGAGGGGGGTGGAGTAGTTTCAATCACACCTCCTGCCTCCCACAGGGATGGCCCTGCTCCCCGCGGGCCGTCTGGAAACCCGGTGGCAAAACTTCAAAGGGGGCAAGACACCAGCTGGCAGGAAGCCCTCAATCAGCACTGGGGCACAAGGGACCTGCCTGCGACAGCTGCGGACTTCAAAAGAAAACAAGCATTGGAAATGCAATAGGTCTCGCATTAGGAAAGTTTGAGCTATTGGTATTCTAAATGACACTTTTTTTATTTATGTGTTGGTTTTGAAAGTAGCAAAATTAATAGCTTTGTCAGTTACAATGTCAATAGTTTTAACTTTTGCAAATGTGACACCTATAGCATTTGTAATGCAATGTGTGTTGTATTTACGTGACTTAGATGTATTGATATTACAAATAACAATGGCTTTTAATTTTGTAAATAATTAATACTTAAATAAAAGTTATTGTAATTTATAATGGCAATAGCTTAAACGTTTGTAAATAACTTTTGTGAAGATTATGTTCAGTGTATTTTATTGTGACGAAAATCCAAGAACATTGCATTTGCACCTAAACACACACAGAGCCACACACATATAGATGTGGTGGTGGTGGATCTGGGGGATATGGTGGTGGTGGATGTGGTAGTGGATGTGGTGGTGGTGGTGATGGTGGATGTGGGGGTGGATGTGGAGGTGGATGTGGTGGTGGATGTGGTGGTGGATGTGGTGGATGTGATGGTGGTGGATGTGGCGGTGGATGTCATGGTGGATGTGGAGGTGATGGTGGATGTGGAGGTGATGGTGGATGTGGTGGTGGATGTGGTGGTGGTGGTGGATGTGATGGTGGATGTGGTGGTGATGGTGGATGTGGTGGTGATGGTGGATGTGGTGGTGGATGCGGTGGATGTGGTGGTGGATGCGGTGGTGGATGCGATGGTGGTGGTAGTGGTGGATGGGGTGTTGGTTGTAGTGGATGTGGTGGTGGTTGTAGTGGATGTGGTGGTGGATGTAGTGGTGGTGGGTGTGGTGGTGGTGGTGGATGTGGTGATGGTGGATGTGGAGGTGATGGTGGATGTGGTGGTGGTGGATGTGATGGTGGATGTGGTGGTGGTGGATGTGATGGTGGATGTGGTGGTGATGGTGGATATGGTGGTGGATGCGGTGGTGGTGGATGTGGTGATGGTGGATGCGGTGGTGGTGGTGGATGCGGTGGATGTGGTGATGGTGGATGCGGTGGTGGTGGTGGATGCGGTGGTGGTGGTGGATGGGGTGGTGGTTGAGGTGGATGTGGTGGTGGATGTAGTGGTGGTGGGTGTGGTGGTGGTGGTGGTGGTGGATGCGGTGGTGGTGGATGCGGATGTGGTGGATGTGGTGGTGGTGGATGCCATGGTGGATGTGGAGGTGATGGTGGATGTGGTGGTGGTTGTGGAGGTGATGGTGGATTTGGTGGTGGTGGTGGATGTGATGGTGGATGTGGTGGTGATGGTGGATGCGGTGGATGTGGTGGTGGATGCGGTGGTGGTGGATGCGGTGGTGGTGGTGGATGGGTTGGTGTTTGTGGTGGATGTGGTGGTGGATGTAGTGGTGGATGGGGTGGTGGTTGTGGTGGATGTGGTGGTGGTGGATGTGATGGTGGATGTGGTGGTGATGGTGGATGTGATGGTGGATGCGGTGGTGGTGGATGCGGTGGATGTGGTGATGGTGGATGCGGTGGTGGTGGTGGATGCGGTGGTGGTGGATGTCATGGTGGATGTGGAGGTGATGGTGGATGTGGTGGTGGTGGATGTGATGGTGGATGTGGTGGTGGTGGTGGATGTGATGGTGGATGTGGTGGTGGTGGTGGATGTGGTGGTGGATGCGGTTGTGGTGGATGCGGTGGATGTGGTGATGGTGGATGCGGTGGTGGTGGTGGATGCGGTGGTGGTGGTGGATGGGGTGGTGGTTGAGGTGGTGGATGTAGTGGTGGTGGGTGTGGTGGTGGTGGTGGATGCGGTGGTGGTGGATGCGGATGTGGTGGATGTGGTGGTGGTGGATGCCATGGTGGATGTGGAGGTGATGGTGGATGTGGTGGTGGTGGTGGATGTGATGGTGGATGTGGTGGTGATGGTGGATGTGGTGGTGGATGCGGTGGTGGTGGATGCGGTGGATGTGGTGGTGGATGCGGTGGTGGTGGATGCGGTGGTGGTGGTGGATGGGTTGTTGTTTGTGGTGGATGTGGTGGTGGATGTAGTGGTGGATGGGGTGGTGGTTGTGGTGGATGTGGTGGTGGTGGATGTGATGGTGGATGTGGTGGTGATGGTGGATGTGATGGTGGATGCAGTGGTGGTGGATGCAGTGGATGTGGTGATGGTGGATGCGGTGGTGGATGCGGTGGTGGTGGTGGATGGGGTGGTGGTTGTGGTGGATGGGGTGGTGGATGTAGTGGATGTGGTGGTGGATGTAGTGGTGGTGGGTGTGGTGGTGGTGGTGGATGCGGTGGTGGTGGATGCGGATGTGGTGGATGTGGTGGTGGTGGATGTCATGGTGGATGCGGAGGTGATGGTGGATGTGGAGGTGATGGTGGATGTGGTGGTGGTGGTGGTGGTGGTTGTGGAGGTGATGGTGGATGTGGTGGTGGATGTGATGGTGGATGTGGTGGTGATGGTGGATGTGGTGGTGGATGCGGTGGTGGTGGATGCGGTGGATGTGGTGGTGGATGCGGTGGTGGTGGTGGATGCGGTGGTGGTGGTGGATGGGGTGGTGGTTGTGGTGGATGTGGTGGTGGATGTAGTGGTGGATGGGGTGGTGGATGTAGTGGTGGATGGGGTGGTGGTTGTGGTGGTGGTGGATGTAGTGGTGGTGGGGGTAGTTGTGGTGGGGGTGGTGGATGCGGTGGTGGTGGATGCGGTGGTGGTGGGGGTGGTGGTGGATGTGGCGGTGGTGGTGGATGTGGCGGTGGTGGTGGATGTGGCGGTGGTGGATGTGGTGGTGGATGTGGTGGATGTGGTGGTGGATGTGGCGGTGGATGTGATGGTGGATGTGGTGGTGATGGTGGATGTGATGGTGGATGCGGTGGTGGTGGATGCGGTGGATGTGGTGATGGTGGATGCGGTGGTGGTGGTGGATGCGGTGGTGGTGGATGTCATGGTGGATGTGGAGGTGATGGTGGATGTGGTGGTGGTGGATGTGATGGTGGATGTGGTGGTGGTGGTGGATGTGATGGTGGATGTGGTGGTGATGGTGGATGTGGTGGTGGATGCGGTTGTGGTGGATGCGGTGGATGTGGTGATGGTGGATGCGGTGGTGGTGGTGGATGCGGTGGTGGTGGTGGATGGGGTGGTGGTTGAGGTGGTGGATGTAGTGGTGGTGGGTGTGGTGGTGGTGGTGGATGCGGTGGTGGTGGATGCGGATGTGGTGGATGTGGTGGTGGTGGATGCCATGGTGGATGTGGAGGTGATGGTGGATGTGGTGGTGGTTATGGAGGTGATGGTGGATTTGGTGGTGGTGGTGGATGTGATGGTGGATGTGGTGGTGATGGTGGATGTGGTGGTGGATGCGGTGGTGGTGGATGCGGTGGATGTGGTGGTGGATGCGGTGGTGGTGGATGCGGTGGTGGTGGTGGATGGGTTGTTGTTTGTGGTGGATGTGGTGGTGGATGTAGTGGTGGATGGGGTGGTGGTTGTGGTGGATGTGGTGGTGGTGGATGTGATGGTGGATGTGGTGGTGATGGTGGATGTGATGGTGGATGCAGTGGTGGTGGATGCAGTGGATGTGGTGATGGTGGATGCGGTGGTGGATGCGGTGGTGGTGGTGGATGGGGTGGTGGTTGTGGTGGATGGGGTGGTGGATGTGGTGGATGTGGTGGTGGATGTAGTGGTGGTGGGTGTGGTGGTGGTGGTGGATGCGGTGGTGGTGGATGCGGATGTGGTGGATGTGGTGGTGGTGGATGTCATGGTGGATGTGGAGGTGATGGTGGATGTGGAGGTGATGGTGGATGTGGTGGTGGTGGTGGTGGTGGTTGTGGAGGTGATGCTGGATGTGGTGGTGGATGTGATGGTGGATGTGGTGGTGATGGTGGATGTGGTGGTGGATGCGGTGGTGGTGGATGCGGTGGATGTGGTGGTGGATGCGGTGGTGGTGGTGGATGCGGTGGTGGTGGTGGATGGGGTGGTGGTTGTGGTGGATGTGGTGGTGGATGTAGTGGTGGATGGGGTGGTGGATGTAGTGGTGGATGGGGTGGTGGTTGTGGTGGTGGTGGATGTAGTGGTGGTGGGGGTAGTGGTGGTGGGGGTGGTGGATGCGGTGGTGGTGGATGCGGTGGTGGTGGGGGTGGTGGTGGATGTGGCGGTGGTGGTGGATGTGGCGGTGGTGGATGTGATGGTGGTGGATGTGGTGGATGTGGTGGTGGATGTGGTGGATGTGGTGGTGGATGTGGCGGTGGATGTCATGGTGGATGTGGAGGTGATGGTGGATGTGGTGGTGGATGTGGTGGTGGTGGTGGATGGGGTGGTGGTTGTGGTGGATGTGGTGGTGAATGTAGTGGTGGTGGGTGTGGTGGTGGTGGTGGGTGTGGTGGTGGTGGTGGATGCGGTGGTGGTGGATGTGGCGGTGGATGTCATGGGGATGTGGAGGTGATGGTGGATGTGGTGGTGGTGGTGGTGGATGTGGTGGTGATGGTGGATGTGGTGGTGGATGCGGTGGTGGTGGATGCGGTGGTGGTGGTGGATGGGGTGGTGGTGGTGGTGGATGTGGTGGTGGATGTAGTGGTGGTGGTGGTGGTGGATGTAGTGGTGGTGGATGTGGTGGTGGTGGATGCAGTGGTGGTGGTGGTGGAAGTGGTGGTGGTGGATGCGGTGGTGGTAGAAGCGGTGGTGGATGTGGTGGTGGATGTGGCGGTGGTGGATGTGATGGTGGTGGATGTGGTGGTGGATGTGGCGGTGGATGTGGAGGTGATGGTGGATGTGGTGGTGGATGTGGTGGTGGATGTGGATGTGATGGTGGATGTGGTGGTGGTGGATGTGGTGGTGGTGGATGTGGTTGATGTGGTGGTGATGGTGGATGTGGTGGTGTATGCGGTGGATGTGGTGGTGTATGCGGTGGATGTGGTGGATGCGGTGGTGGATGCGGTGGTGGTGGTAGTGGTGGATGGAGTGGTGGTGGTAGTGGATGTGGTGGTGGATGCGGTGGTGGTGGATGCGGTGGTGGATGTGGTGGTGGTGGATGTCATGGTGGATGTGGAGGTGATGGTGGATGTGGTGCTGGATGTGATGGTGGAGGATGCGGTGGATGTGGTGATGGTGGATGCGGTGGTGGATGGGGTGGTTGTGTATATTGTCTAGAAGCCTTGTATCAGCAGAGCTGGGCATTAGAATCACTCACTCGTGGGTACAGAAGAGAAGGAGGGCACAGTCAATCTTAACGCAGGCAGACACAATGCAGCAGCGGTCAGTGGTCACACAGGGGGCTGCGTGGCGGTGAGGGGAGCGACCGGCCTGGTAAACAGGATAAGGGTAAAGGATAAGTGTAGGCTAAGGTCTAGGGCTAGACTTGGAGTTCCCCATTTGTAAATCAATGGAAAGACATGTAACAGTACATATTAGAGGTTAGATTTTACAATTTAACGGAAAAACGATAGGGATGCTTACAGGATTAACAAATTGCCAACAAATGTTTTATCACTCATCATAATTCTCATTTAAAGTAGAGAATGAAAGCGGAAAAATTAAAATAGAATGGAGAGATGAAAAAAAGAAGTAGGAGGCAAATTATGGAAGATAAAAGTGGAACAGAAAAAATAGCAAGAGATCAAAGTAGCAAGATAGAAAACTAAGAAAAAATAGAGGAAAAAGAAAAAATAATGAGGGAGACAAAGAACAACTAAGAAATAAAGTAAAATAGAGACAGTATGAGACGCAAAGAAAAGAAGATTTGCTACATACTCATAGTACGCAGAGGCAGCTTAGCGGAGAGAGAAAAAGAGAAGAAAAGACAAAGGAAGAAACAAACAAAGATAACGTATAAGTGAGAAAAGAAAGCAAGACAGAAAATGTTGGAGAAACAAAGGCGGACAGAGGGAAAGAGGCTGAAAAAGCTAGAAAGAGAAATAAAAAAACACAAAGGTAAAGAGGTGAAGAGTTGCTAGAGAGGCTGCAGACCGAGACAGCATGGTGGTTTTGCTAGAATCCCTGCAAACGCGGACAGACTTGGAGAACAAGCGCAGTTCGTAGGTAGAGGCCGAGAAAAAAATGCAGATAAGGTACAGAGGAAGAGAGGGAGACAAAGAGGGATAGAGAGCGGCAGAGAGCATCTGCAGAGCGAGACTGTGGCCACGTAGGTAAAGCGTGGCATGGCCTGTGGCTAATGTAGAAGAATGACCCCACAGCGGCAATGTGGCAAGCAGAGAGCAGCATTGTTCTGGGATAGTACCCAGGCGGGTGCAGTGCCACTTCGGAGGGACCATGCACTGACATCATTGAATGGGGTACTTACTATTTTCAGCCTGATAGTCTGGCACAAACTGCTTGTCATTGTCAGGTACCTGATTCCAGGTCATTCCCGGCACTCTGCTCTGATGCAGAAGCAGTGCACGACCATTCTCAATGGGGGGCAGACAGCAACAGGAAGGGTAAGGAGGGTGCAGATACCTACAGCAGTGGGGGAGGGGGTGTACCCCCAGCAACAGCTACGTAAAGTGTCAAACTCGTTTCCCTTTTGTGCGCCCCCTGGAATCTCCTCAACTCGGCATACCATAACTAAACGGATTGAAGCTGCAAAAGAAAACAACGAGAAGTGAACAGTCCTCCCAGATCCCAGAGATGTGCCTGACTGCGTGACAGGAAGGGGGAGAAGCGAGCCAAACTGAGATTTGTAGAACGCGATTTATTCGCAATTAAATATGTGGTTTCGAGACATTCCCGCGAGTTACTTATTCCATCAAGTAACAGAGACTGAAAAAGAGTTCAGCAGAAAGAATAGTTTTTTGGAATTTATTGAGAGTGCGGTTCACAGGCACTGTGTTTTCAGGAAGCAAATGAACCCATTTTCTTGGCCCCCTCTAGTTCACGACGAGCTGAAGAGAGAGAGAGAAACAAGAGGGAGGGCATTGCTGTGGGGAGGGGGGAGGAGAAATGCGACACAGCAGCTCTTCACACGGCCGGGCGGCCGTGAAACTGAAAGCACGGCTGGCCGGCCGTGAAAGCCTTTGATGCTGCAGGGGGTGGAGCGGCACCAAGCTGGGCAACAGATGGCTGACAATTTGATGCTGTGCACGCGCATTTTAGGTCAATGCGCTTGCGCATTGACCTAAAAGCGCACGGGCACAGGACCAAATCGCCAGTCAGTTAAAGTCTGTTTAAAGCCCTATAGTCTCGTGACCTCAATGCTTGCGCATTGATAGGTCACGAGACCTAAAAAGGCTATAACTGGTAGCCCGTCTGCTTCGTGGGCTGGTCTGGACTGTGGTACGAGGGAGCCCTGCTGACCTGGTCGCGGCTCGTCCTGCTGTTGATGAGAATATATCTCTCCTGGAACCCAGAGTGAGCCCTGCTGACTTGGTTGCGGCTCGATCGTTTTGGATCCGAAGACTTGGACTTTTGGCACCTAAAGTGAGCCCTGCTGACTTGGTCGCGGCTCCACTCTCCACTACGGACCCTCTATGTCTCCCTACTCGAGCCCTGCTGACCTGGTCGCGGCTTGGGCCTGACCCTGACATGTACTTTCTGCCTAACAGAATCCTCGCAGACCCCGGAGTGCGAGCCGTACACGTGGTACGCCCCGCACAGGCCCCCCCCCCCCCCCCCATCGTGTCCCGCGGCTAAGAGGAGTGCGAGCCTAGCCAGCAGTGCGACACGTACCGTGCTCCTGGAAGAATCATCGCAGACCCCGGAGTGCGAGCCATACACGTGGTACGCCCCACACTGGTCCCACCATCGTGTCCCGTGGCTCGAGGAGTGCGAGCCGAGCCAGCGGTGCGACACGTACCGTGCGCCTGGAAGAATCATTGCAGACCCCGGAGTGCGAGCTGTACACGTGGTACGCCCCGCATTGGTCAAATCATCGTGTCCTGTGGCTCGAGGAGTGCGAGCCGAGCCGGCGGTGCAACACATACTTTTTGCCTGGAAAGATCACCGCAGACCCCGGAGTGTGGGCCGTACACCTGGTCTCCCCCGTGCCTCGAGGATTGAGAGCCGGCTGCCAGGTACGCTTCGTATCTCCCTCTGCCACGTCCCCGCTACACTCGAGAGAACTGAGCCCAATGTTGGACACCTCGTGCCCGTGTACTGAGGACCCCCCTCTCACTTTGGGACTGTGAGTACTGCCAACGCTCCCACGGAAAGGACACGACCGAATTGCCCCACAGTCCCTACGTGCCTGGGGAAATCCCTACCCCCGACCTGAGTGTATAGTAGACTCTAGAATAGTGTGAGCTTGATAATGACACCTTTGTTATTCTAATAAACTTTTACTTGAACTTAAAAAAGAACCCTTTTATTCATATCATCAACCGGTGTGGTGTCCCTTTGTGGGGTGGTGAGACCTTACTGTGCACAACTATAAATGCCTAACCCTCCCCTCTGAGGGTCAGACTCCAAGCACTCTGCAACGTTCCTGGAGGAGGTGGGTCCCTGGGTGGTCAGAGGTAGCTACCCCTGCCATCCAGAGAACCTCCCCTTCCAACACCCATTACCTCCCGTCCCTCCCTCGCCTTCCTTCAGTACAATTGAGGCCCCGCCTCCCACCCAGACCCACCCCCAGCATAAAAACTCTGCCCGCCCCCACCTCCACCTGTTTTTTTCTGTCTCCCTAGTGGGACTTACCTTTCAGCTCCTCCCTGTGGCGGTGCCGGGGAGTCTTCGGTCTGGTTCTCTGCTACGGCGGTGCCTTCAGCAGCGTTCTCCTGGCGGTGCCTCCTCTCCTCGTCTCCCTCGTGGTGTGGGGGCGGAGTGGTGGCTCAGGAATCCTCGGCGGTGTCCGGCGGTCCTCCTGTGGCTGGGGCTGCGTTTCCGGGTCGGGCTGTGTGGCTGCCTCCTCCCGGTATGCTGTCCTCCCGGAAGCCAGGTAGGGCGGGTTTCGGCCCGTTTTTCCGATTTTGTTCCTGCTTGGGTGGTTCTCTTGCCTGCGGGGCGGCCCTTGGTGCTGTGGCTTGGCGGCTGTTCTCGTGCCTTTGGTGGCTCGGGCTCTCGCTGCCTGGGGTGCGTCTCCGGCCACTGCTCCATGTTTCCTTGGGTGGTACCCTTGGCGCTTGTTTGCCCCTGGGTCGCTGGGGGTTGTTGGGGCCTGCTGCCTCTTCCCTACTGCTGGTTCTCCGGTCCCCCTGGGGTGCCCTGGCCGCATGGGCTCCGTGTGGGGGTGTTCTGCCTCTCGTGTCTGCTTCTGTTGCTTGACTTGGATGAGGCTGCTCTGTCCAGTGTTCTGGGGTTCGGCGGGTGGCTTCTCTTCCCTCCCATCTTCGTCCTGCGGCTCCTGTTCGGGGCTGGTTCCTGGGATTTGGGGGGTCCTTCTGCCGCCTTTGGCGTTGCGTTGGGCTCTGGGTTCTTGTCATGGATTTTTCGCTGAACTCCTGCGCTGGTCGGGGGTTGGGGGGGCTTTGCTCTTTTCCTGCCGGGCTGGAACTGTGGGGTTCTTTCTTTGCTGTTCCCGGCCCTTCTGGTTAGGGCTTGACCTTAATGCCCGGTGTGGTGTGTGGTGCTGTGGGTGTGGCATGCGTTGCCTGTGCGTGGTATTTTTCCGTGCTGTTCCCACTGTTGTGCGCTGCTCTATCCACGGTGGCCTGCCCGGCTGGCGGTTGCCTGTGTGACGTGCCGGGGCGGTCTCTCCTCTGCCCTCTGTGTTCCTTCTGCGCTGTGTTGGTCCTGGAGGGTTTTCAGGTTTCTTTACGCGCTCGGTTGGTGTCTGGGGCTTCGCTTCTGTGCTACTCATCCCTCTCTTCCTCCAGTGGCTTTGCTGCTTGGTGGTGGTCGCCCCTTTCCTCCCGTTGTGCTGCCGGACTCTGTCCTGGCCGTGCTGCTTGGTGGGTCTGAGCCTTGGCTGCTGCTTTTGCGCTGGTTGGCCTGTTCTCTGCTTCTTCTGTGCCCTCCTTGTTGTTGGGTTTCATGGAGTTGGCGTCGGCGGCTCGTGGTGGCTGGGTGTCGCCACCTTGGGCCCTCTGTTTGCCTTGCCTGGGTTGGGGCGTCCTGCCTTTCCCGCGTGCCTTGCACTGGGGCCTTTCCGTTCTCCCCGCTGTGGGTGTCTCCTCTGGCTTTCGGGTGTTTGTGGTTTTGGCCTTTTATTCGCCCGGGCTTGCTACCTCCTTTTCTGGGTGCCATGCCCTGTTGGGTTCCTGTCACTGCTGTCTGGTCGATTCCCTGTCGGTGGGTGGTCGTCTTTGGCATTTCCTCCTCTGTGGCTGCGGGACGTTTCTGTTGGCGGGGTCCTGTGTGCGGTGGTTCATGGGTGCTGGGTCAGCTTGGTGCCGGTTCCTCCGGTTCGTTGGGGGTTCCTCTGCCGGTGCCCCGTCTCCGGTTCCTGCTGGGTGGCTCTCCTGGACTGGGTGTCCTGTTTGCTTGCCTTTTGTTCCCTCTGCTGGGTTCCTGTCGGTGGGGCCCGGGTTTGAGGCCCGCTCCGTTTACTTGCTGGGGCTGGGGTGTCCGGCGGCTTTGTGCCTGTTCCAGTTCTCCTGGGGGTCTGCTCCTGGCTTCGGCCCGATTTGTTGCTGGGGCTGGGGTGTCCGGCGGCTTTGTGCCTGTCCCGGTTCTCCTGGGAGTCTGCTCCTGGCTTCGGCCGGTTCCCTTCCGTGTGTTGGCCTTTCGGGCGGCTTTTCCGCGGGCTCTGCCTGGTGGTTTTTGGCGTGCCCTGGGTTTTTGGGGGGGGGCGCTTCTCTCCGCTTCCCTGACGCTGCTTCTTTTCTGCGTTTTCTGTGGTTCTCTGTGTGGTACGCACGTTTTCTGGGTTGCGTCCTTCCCCTTCGGCCTCGGGCCTTCAACCTGGGTCTTCCGGCATGTCCGGTTGCTCTCGTGGTTCTCCGTCTTACGGCGGGGGTGTTCCCTCTTCCTTCTCTGGTCAGCCTCTTGCGACTTGCGGCTGGAGTGTCTTTTTGCTCGGTCTGTTCAGGAGGTCCTTTGTGGTTCTTCTGGTGATCGGGTTTTTGGTGGCCTGGGGTGTCTTCGCTGATCCACTCTCTGGGCCTGGGGTTTGTCGGGGTGCCGTCTTCGGGCTGTGCTCTGCCCCGTTCCCTTGTCCGGGTGCCTGGTCTCTCTTCCTTCGTGGGTTTGGGCCTTTTTGTCCCAGGGCTCCTCGGGCGGTCCTGTGGCTGCGGGTGCTGGGGCTCCTGCCTTCTGTGGTGTTTCTGGTTGCCTGGGCTCGTTTTCTTCTTCTCTGCCTGTCCGTCTGGCTCCTGTTGGGTTGGTCTCCGGGGTCTGATGTCCCTGCTGCCCTTGTCGGTCCGTCCCCGGGGGTGCTCTCCTGGTGGCTCGGCCTCTGTTGCCTTCTGAATGGGTGTTCGCTGGCTCTTCCGGCTCCGCTTGTGGTGGCTTCGGTCACCGGCCTGTTCTGGGCTTGGCTGAGGTCGGTTCGGGTTCCGGTTCTGGCTCCTGCTGCTTTCCCGAGGGTCCTCTTGCTGGCGACTGTTGTATCATTGGGGCTTGCCCTGGTGCCCTTTCGGGGGTCTCTGCGGTTCTGTGGATGTTGGCTCCGTGGTCGTTCTGGTGGCTTGGTCCTCTGCCTCGATTGGATGGGTCCTGTTTCTGGTCCTTGTCCTTGGTTGCCTGGGTCCTGTTTCTGTGGGCTGGGTGCTGGATCTGTCGGCTCTCTGCCTTGGTGGGTGACCTGTGTGCTGGCTGTTCTGCTTTGCTGGTTTCTTGCTTCGTCCTGGGTTTTCTCACGACTTCCCCTTCCCGGTTTTTTTCCGCTGCTCTGGCCTTTCCTGTGCGGCCTCCCTGGGTCTGTTCTCGGGGGTTGCTGCTGCTCCTCGTTGGCCTTGGGCTCTTTGTTTTCCTCTCCTGTCTGGGCTGTGTTGCGCTCGGTGGAGGTTCCTTCCGGTGGCTCCGTGCCCTTTGGGGTTTCGGGCTCTTCCCCTGGGTTCTGTGCGGGGTTTGTGCCTGCTGCCTGGTGGTTGTGCGCCTGGATTCGATTGTGTTGGGGGTTCCGGTCTGGTTGGTGGTGGCTTGCGGGCTTCCCGTCGGTCCTCCTCTTGGCTGACCTGTGCTTGGTGTGTGTGGTCCTTTTGGGCCTGGTGTTCTGCTCTGGGTGTTGTTCCCGTGCTGCTGGCCTCCTTTTGGTGGGGCGGTTCCCTCCTGCTGGGGCTCTTCTGGGGTTGTCGGTGGCCCCTCTGCGAGTGCGGTGGGCATCTTTCCGGCTTCTTGGTGCTCCTGTCTTCCTTGCGTGTTGCCTGGGGTCTGTTATCTGGTTGTTTTTCCGGGTCTGCTGTGTTTGTTTCCCCACCTTGTCCGGTCCTTCCCTTCGGGGTCTTTGCTCCTGGGGTTGGTTGTCCTGTCCGGTCTTCCCTCTGGGCCCCTTGCGGGTCTTGGGTTTCGGCTCTTGCCTTTTGGGTTTGCCCCCCCGCGTGGGCCTGGTCGGGTGGCTGTCTGGCCTGCTGCATGCACTGTGGCGGCCTGTGTTCCGGTTCTTGGTCCCCGGTTCGTGTCCTCTTGGCCTTTCCTCCTTGGGGGGTCGGCGTGGTCGGCGAATCTGCTTTGGACTGTCGTCGTCCCTGTGGGGAGCTTGGGGGTCTTGTGGGCCCTGTCAGGGACGTTTCCCTTCTGTCTGGGCTGTTCGGATCTGTTGGTTTTGGGTCTGGTTCCGTCCTTTGTCCCTCCGGTGTCTCGGCGTTTTGGCTCTGTCGCGGGTTGGTTTTGCCTGTGTTCGGTCCTGCTCCTTCCTTGGCTGTGGCTCCTTTGGTCGTTTTGACTGTCCGGCCTCTTTTTTCTGTGATGCCTGCTGGTTGTGGTGTCCTTCCGGGTGGAGGTCTCGGTTTGTTCGTTTTGGTCCGGCTCTGGTGTTTGTCTTCCCCTGCTCCGTGGGGTTGTTGGTTTCGGTCCCCTGTCTTGGTGGCTTTTCCTCTGGTGGGGGTTCGGGCTTCGGAGTCTTGTCCTCTTTGCGAGGCCGGGGATGTTGATCTGCTGGGTTTGGGGCACTGTTTTGTGTTCTTTGTCACTCAGTTGTCCGTCCCTGTTTTCTTCTGCTTGCTATGTCCTCAATTGTACTGAAGGAAGGCGAGGGAGGGACGGGAGGTAATGCTTCCATTTCTAACGATAATGGCATTACTCCTAGTCCTACTCCCTCGCCTTCCTTCAAGGACCCTCCCTCCCTCCCGGTGCGGTTCAACTGAGTGCTAGCTCGGCTTGTTTGTGTACAGGTGGAGGTGGGGGCGGGCAGAGTTTTTATGCTGGGGGTGGGTCTGGGTGGGAGGCGGGGCCTCAATTGTACTGAAGGAAGGCGAGGGAGTAGGACTAGGAGTAATGCCATTATCGTTAGAAATGGAAGCATTCAGTCACTCACTCGTAGAACAGATGTTGCCCACAGGATATCATAGTTCAGGCCTCGTGTATGTGTAGAAAGTTTAAAAACCGGAACTTGGACTCATTTACTCAGCTTCCTGCAATGACAATCCATGGGGAAACGGAGCGAGGGTAGGCATACTGGCAATTTGCCGCCACCCGCCAGTGAGTATTCCAGCTTTGCTGCTTTTCTTGGCACGGCAAGCCTCTGGTGAACCTTCACATTGCTACTGTTTTAACCAAACTCTTCTTTCTTCCGAAGGAGTGGAGCAACAACGTGCTCCTTGTCAACCCCGTCAGGCCGAAGTTGCTGTTCCACGGGTGAGTGACTGAATGGGGTACTCTCGGGAAGGTTTTGCTTTCATGTTAACTTACCGTGTGACATTTTTATGGGGTTAATTACTTTGCCATTAAATCTCATGCGGTGAGCCACCCACCTGCAACCTTCAAAGTGGGCTTTTCAAAATGTAAAAATGTGATTACGCCGCCAACTGCCACGTGTGTTATCTATAAATTTTTGCTCACATTATGCATCGCACCTGTTTCGATCTTGTCCTTTTAGGTGTGTGTGCTCGTCTGGTTGAGGACAGGTCTTATCAAGGGGCGCAGCCGCATTGTGACAATCGATCATGTAAGGTCAGAAATGAACACGTTAAATGCCCCGACAACATAGGAGGATTACTTTGGTACAAACATGGCTCTTTTGCCAACTCTAATGTATGCATGTTATGTCTCAGCTCATTTCTACCCCAGCGCCAAGACGCCTCGGCAGTAGTGCGCTTTACAAATACGTCAGTCAGTCACAAATATTCTTTTACCAACCGATCACCATATCTCAGTTATCTGGTCTCTAGGGGGCCCCCCTCTTGTTTCCCGAACGCACCAATAACGCGGCCATGTTGTGATTTGCCTTGTTGCTTAAACACGGCTGTCTGAAATTTGAATTAAATGTACATAGAACTCTCTCGATCTATGTGATTTACCACTAATGGGTAATTGCCCATTGAGGGCCTGTTACATTTGACCTAATGCCCACTACCCCATAGGTTGGAAAAGATAAAGCACCCTGTACATATGCCTTCAACCTTGGTTCCACCTACATTTAGGGGCTACCCAGTCCATTGTAACTTTTACAATAATGTATTGTGAGTTTTTAATTGAGGCTTTACCCCTCCCCTTCTCTCCTACCTCTCCCAACCCCCACCCCTCCTGTTCTTCTCCCCGCCCCTTCCAGCCCTACAAATCTGTTTCTTAATCTTTTCACAGGTGTCAACTTCACTCAGAAACGGGACTACTAGGGCCCCACAACAGGCTACTTCCAAAAGTCTTGGTACCTGTTCTCCCATTTTGCCAATTTTAATTTTGTGCACCTGAATTCACATTGATCCTGATGAAGTGCCAACCGATTCCTCTGGAACAAATAGGCACAAAACATGTCGACCCCACTATAGAGACGGCCTGTTAAGGAACATTACATTCCCATAGGGCCAGTTTTAGTTAGGCAGGATCTACCTTCACCATTAAAACTGATTGCTATTAGGATCGACCCTGACCTATTTTAAACCACCTTACATGTGCACACCACCCCCCATTGCCCCCACACCCGCAAGCACCCAACGGCTTCTCCAGAAAAGATCTCTGACAAAGAGCCCTGGAAACGGTGAGCCCATCGAGCATTGCAGCGCCGGCCCGGCAAGGAGCAAGGCCCAATGATGAAGCATGACAGCTCTCAGGGTGTGTGAGGACAACAAGACAAACGTTTTGCCTCCCCCCTCCCTTCCCCTTTCACCACCCCCTTAGGAACTGTACTCTACGTATTCAATATGTTCCACTTGGAGCCACGGGTGGAGGACCTGCTTAAAGATTGGCTTCTGGTCCCACCTCTCTTCTTTCTCTAACACATATAGCCACCCACTATTATTGAATTGTGCATGTGGTTGAATGGAATATTGGCAAAGTGACCATAAAGGTTTTTCATTGTATTTTCATTTTTCATTTGTTCTCCAGACGTTGTAAGAGTCCTTTCCTTTGTGGAGTGCGACATAGGTCACCCCACCTAGTGGCATCTTATCACCACAAGGCTGATAAGAATAGAGCCCTACATTAATTTTAGGTCCTGATGAGTGCCACGGACCCTAATGGGCCACACGGCAGAAACATGCCAGCCGCATCTACAATGGTGAGGGGACAGTAATTTCCCCATTGCACCGTTCATTTTGTTTTTAATACCATATAGGCACATTAAAATTAATTTTATAACTATAACGGTTTTAAAATCTCACTCAGTTGTCACGGGCCCCCACTTAGTTTAGAAGTGCATCCCTGTCGTTAGGTGTATGCCCGCCCTCCACCAAACCGAGTTTCTGGAGGGCGGGGATTGGTCAATGATGAAGCATAACACCATTTGGTCTGTGAGACCAGTCCGTCACATTTTGTGAGATGCCAACACTCACAATTCAAGCTTCACCTAGGTCACAACCCTGAGAGTGGCCCCATTTTTTATTGAACATTGTGAGGCAGATTTACAAGCCCCTTGCGACACTTTTATGCCGTCGTTGCGTCACTTTTGAGACGCAGCAGCGGCGTAAACAATGCCGCATGTTGCGACTTATTTACAACGTGACGCATCTAGGCAGATGCGTCACGTTGTAAAGCCCTGCGCCACATGAAACCTGCATCAGATTTCATGTGGGCGTTCTGTCGCGGGGTGGGCGTTCCCTCACAGGAAAGCCCAGTAAAACTGACGCAGTGAAATCTACAAGATTTCACGGAGTCAGTTTTACGACGCTGCTGCGTCAAATCCTTATGCCTGCCTGAAGCAGGCATAAGGAGTGGCGCACCACGTTGAGTATGGGTGGCCCCTTTGCATTGCAGGAGTTGCATAGCGCTTGCGACGCGACTCCAGCAATGCGCCGCCCATACGCCACAAGATGCGTCACGCATCTTCCCTTCCTTGCACCATGGTGCGCCGCATTGTAAATGCGGCGCATCTGTGATGGCGGAAGGAGAGGATTGCATGACGCATCTGTTCTGGCGCATCCCTGCTGATTTGCAGAGATGCGTCAGAACATGTAAATATGCCCCTATATGTTGGAAGCTGGCCTGCTCCCAGTGCCCTGTGCCTCTAGTTCCCTCCCCCAGGGACCCCTGGGGATAGTCTGGTTACACAGCTCAGTTATTGCCAGGTATAACCACTTCACCAGATGCCCTGCGGAGCCCAACTTTACCATTGCCTGGAGCGCCTTGTGAGTGTCCGGCTCTCTCGTGCTGCCTCCCCATAGTGCAGCCAGTGCCCCCTTATGTTGTGATAATTCTAGAATGGCCTCTGTGGTAGGTCGCGGTATTCCAGAAACTCATCTAGGGGAAGTAGTTCAGCACCCTTATAACAGTCTAACAGTCTCGGACAGACAGGGCTCATGCCTACTCCCAGCCCTGTAGCTGCCTCTGTGTGAGGGGAGGACCCATTCCCATCTGCAGTATTCCCGTGAGTGGTAGGTCCGGTGAATATAGCGGCGCTTCTGGAGCACTCTTTATACATCTGTCCCAAAACTCCACTGCCACTGTGAATGGTATGCCCATGTTTTTGATCTTCTGGCGGGGGTTGAGCATCCTGGGGAGCAATGCCCCCGTGAAGTATGGGCCAGCAGCGTCAACATCTTCAACCCTCTTCCATCTAGCCATCTGGTCGCCACTGGAGTTCCGCCACCAAATATTAAGCTTCAAAGTCGGGAGCGCACAGCCCTCCCCCTGTTGAAGGCATTCTTAAGGTTTGCAGGGATACCCTCTTGCGTCCACCGTCCCACACCAGGTCACTCAGCAGAGTGTCCAGGGATTTAAACCAGCTCCTCAGGATCACTACCGGCAGGTTGACGAAGAAATATAGCAGTCTCAGTAGCACCACCATCTTAGATAGTGCTACTCTGGCCATAACTCGTAACTGTAGCAAGCGCCAGAAGGACACATTCATCCGCAAAGCCTTCCAGGCACTTCCCAGGTTCCCCTCCAACAGGTCTGTCTGTCGATGGTACACCTGTATTCCTAGACACATGAATGAGCCCGGGGTCCACTCCAAATCCATCGAGAGGTCCAGCGGCCTGTTCAGGTCAGGTATGAGTGTGAATAGGCAATTTGTTTTTATTGACGCGCACTTCCGACAGTTTCACAAACTCCTCCAGTATGCACAGCACCGCTGGGACCTAGCTGGATCCATTTGGGAGATAGACCAAGATATCATCCTCATAAAGCGAGAATCTATGCTCTGTCACATCAAGCACTACTCCAAGGCTCCTACTCTCCTACCTAAGCCACTCCGCCAATGGCTCAATGGCCAGGGCAAAGAGCAGCAGTGATAAGGGGAACCCCTGCCGAGTTCCTCTGTAAATGGAGTATTGGGCAGACACCTTGTCACCCGTACGCACTCCAGCTCTGGGGCTCTCATATAAAAGGTGGACCCATTTCAATCAGTCGTCTTCCAATCTCATTCTCCCCATTGCTACTAGTAGGAAGCCCCATCGCAGGGAGTCAAGGCCTTTTCCAGGTCAACAGCCATCAATATCGCATCAGTATATTTCCGTAGGTCTTGGTGGAATAGCACATGGTATAATCTCCTCAGATTATTGGATGTTGAACGTGAGGGGATTAACCTGTTTTGGTCAGCATGGACCAATCTCTTCATCTGGGACAGAAGCCGGGCCGCGAACACCTTGCTTAGTATTTGTTCAGTTCTATACAGAGTTTATTGAGAAAACATAAAGTAAACATATACAATAATACAGTAATTACAATATAGTCATATAAGAGAGCAATTAAACATTAGATAAAACCTTATTTAAGCAAAAATATCAAATACACATGACTGGAATGGAATGCCTAAATAAACAGATAAGAAATAATCACATCATTCATGAAATATTGTAGTTTTGTTGAACTATAAACAGATGTATAATAATGTTATAATATATTGAGGAATGTCACATAGGTGGAGCAAATTCTTGCTGGATGGTAGACCTAGTAAGAAATAGTCTAGCAGTTGCTTCAATATATCTTGTGATTGAAGCCGACAAAATTAAGCGCTATGTAGCTAGGGAAATAGGATGCACAAAGGACGTATGCCTGAAAAGACAGCTTGGTTAGATCTTTCCAATTTTTGGTAATTTCCTGGAAGGCAGCAGCTATTAACAAGTCTACAATCTTGACATTAAGAGTATGATTATCCCAAGCAGGTGAGATACTTCCTAAAATATGTTAACAATAGAAAAAGGCAACTGGTACCAAAAATTGAGTTAATTTGAGACCAGATGCTTCTCCAGAGAGTATGAACATATGGGCATGTAAAGAGCAAGTGTTTCAAATCAGCAGACGGGGATGAACAAGTCCAACAGGTATCAGGGACATTTGAGTATCTCTCATGTAAGACAACCGGATGTAATAAGAGTCTATTATAAATAAATAATAATGTCTGGGTGGTGTTAGCTTCTCTGGATGATTTCCTAGTTTTAGACCATATTTTGTTCCAAAAGGAAATTGGCCATTCCATTATTAAAATCCTCTTCCCAGGAAAGTTCTACCCTAGTTTTTTCCCTGCCAACGTGTAAAGTACAAAGGTAGGTATAATTAGTAGATGCTTTAGGACATGAACGTAAAAATGTATGTAACCTATTGACTGAATGGGGCGTGGAGTGATTGAGAGACAAAGCTTAAGTATAAGCTCTCAGCAGGGCTTGTTTTAAGAGTATGTACTTAGGTTGGTAAGAGGGTGGAAAATCAAAAAGACGACTAGCCTGTGAAAAATACATAATGTAATTTTGAATTAACAGTTGATGTACCCAAATTAAACCTTTCAGCCTCCATGTCTTCCAATGAAAAGGGTTGCCCCGGATCGGCAAATAATCATTATGCCAAAGTGTGGTGTTAAGAAAGGACTGTGTAAGGTTGGTCCGCGTGGTTAACAATGAGTCGAGGGATGTCTGGGGTTATCTTTGTTTCAGGTATCTTTATTATTTGTCTTAATGGGTTAAGTAGACTGTTTTAGTCAAGAATCAGGGTTAACAGAAGAATGGATGAAACATAACATGTATAAGCAGATGTTCCCCCGGGGTTGTTTTCTGCGTTGTCCTCAGGTAGGTCTTCTTCGGTTGTGACCGCTCTCATAAAACAATACTGGTGCTACCGCCATCTTACGTAGTGAAGGAAGGGGGGGAGAATGGTACGTGAACGAAAGTGGCCGACGTGCCTTGGTTTGAGCTAATTCTCGCCACCCCACCACCCCCACCAAAAAGCACCCCTTAGTGGTACTTGCCTCGAGGGTTCTCTCTTGGACATCGGTCCCCGCTGAACCTGCTCCCTCCTGTCTCAGCTCCTCCTCCCGAACAGCTAGGCTCTGCACCTCCACCGCCGGGACAGCTGGGCTCCTCTCCTCCACCGACGAGACATTTGGCCTCCGCTCCACCGCCGAGACAGCTGGGCTCCGTTCCACCGCTGAGACTGCTGGGCTCCTCTCCTCCACCGCCGAGACAGCTGGGCTCCTCTCCTTCACCGCCGAGACTGCTAGGCTCCGCTCCTTCAGTTTCTCTGTCTTCTCCGGGCTCCAAGATACCGCTTCCTGCACACGCCGCCCGTCCTCTGCTGGGGGAAGGCTTTTATTGTCCCATCCCTCTGTCCGTGACCGCCTGTCCCGAACAACAGCTACACCGTAAGCTGCTTCCGGGTGGGCGCTGGTGTCTCTTCCTGACATATCCCACTTCCAGTTGTCGTTCCTGACTGACTCTCCGTCCGCATCACAGACTGAAAATCTGTGGGAGGTGATTTCGAGCTACGTTCTAAAAGTTTACAAAAATGTTTGAGAATAGAAGTGGAAAAAGATTGTGGTTTGCGAATAAAATAAATATATTCCTTAAAAGAGAAAGGAGAAAGATATGAACTTTCAAGTCCCACCCACAAGGGACAATCCAATTGAATATCAGAAAGCCATCTCGAGGATTGACGAAGTAGGAGGGATTTATGATAGTTGGGAAAGTCAGGGAAATTAATGCCACCTTCTGACTTTGATTCAGAAAAGGGGGTGGTGATGAACAGAGTGTCTGAATTAAGCAGACCACTCTTACCCAGTCCAAAGATCAGGGCTTGATCCATCACCGTTTTTTAGCTCACTGCACCATCCCAGCTCAGAACCTGGCTACATGCAAATTAGTCTGTTCCTGTCCCAGTGCATGATGGGAACAGGGCAAACCAAACTACCAAGCCAATTCTTATACTGGGAAGGAAACAAGCTTCCGGGGACCGGTTTCTGGCATTTCAGCCGTCGTCGGCCCGGCTTGCTTGAATCCTGATGGTGCAGTGAGCAAGGGACTCATGTCTGAGTATACCCTGCCACACCTATAGTGGCCAAAAACGATTCAGAAAAGGGGGTGGTGATAAACAGAGTGTCTGAATTAAGCAGACCACTCTTACCCAGTCCAAAGATCAGAGCTTGATCCATCGCCGTTTTTTAGCTCACTGCACCATCCCAGCTCAGAACCTGGCTACATGCAAATTAGTCTGTCCCTGGCCCAGTGCATCATGGGAACAGGGCAGACTAGACTACCAAGCCAATTCTTATGCTGGGAAGGAAACAAGCTTCCGGGGACCGGTTTCTGGCATTTCAGCCGTCGTCGGCCCGGCTTGCTTGAATCCTGATGGTGCAATGAGCAAGGGACTCACATCTGAGTATACCCTTCCACGCTTATGGTGGACAAAATATTTAACAACAAGGGGTGGTGATGAACAGAGTGTCTGCATTAAGCAGACCACTCTTACCCAGTCCCAAGATCAGGGCTTGATCCATCACTGTTTTTTAGCTCACTGCACCATCCCAGCTCAGAACCTGGCTACATGCAAATTAGTCTGTCCCTGGCCAAGTGCATCATGGGAACAGGGCAGACCAGACTACCAAGCCAATTCTTATGCTGGGAAGGATACAAGCTTTCGGGGACCGTTTTCTGGCATTTCAGCCGTCGTCGGCCCGGATTGCTTGAATCCTGATGGTGCAATGAGCAAAGGACTCACATCTGAGTATACCCTTCCACACTTATGGTGGACAAAATATTTAACAACAAGGGGTGGTGATGAACAGAGTGTCTGAATTAAGCAGACCACTCTTACCCAGTCCAAAGATCAGGGCTTGATCCATCACCGTTTTTTAGCTCACTGCACCATCCCAGCTCAGAACCTGGCTACATGCAAATTAGTCTGTTCCTGTCCCAGTGCATGATGGGAACAGGGCAAGCCAAACTACCAAGCCAATTCTTATACTGGGAAGGAAACAAGCTTCCGGGGACCGGTTTCTGGCATTTCAGCCGTCGTCGGACCGGCTTGCTTGAATCCTGATGGTGCAGTGAGCAAGGGGCTCATGTCTGAGTATACCCTGCCACACCTATAGTGGCCAAAAACGATTCAGAAAAGGGGGTGGTGATGAACAGAGTGTCTGAATTAAGCAGACCACTCTTACCCAGTCCAAAGATCAGGGCTTGATCCATCACCATTTTTTAGCTCATTGCACCATCCCAGCTCAGAACCTGGCTACATGCAAATTAGTCTGTTCCTGTCCCAGTGCATGATGGGAACAGGGCAAACCAAACTACCAAGCCAATTCTTATACTGGGAAGGAAACAAGCTTCCGGTGACCGGTTTCTGGCATTTCAGCCGTCGTCGGCCCGGCTTGCTTGAATCCTGATGGTGCAGTGAGCAAGGGACTCATGTCTGAGCATACCCTGCCACACCTATAGTGGCCAAAAACGATTCAAAAAAGGGGGTGGTGATGAACAGAGTGTCTGAATTAAGTAGACCACCCTTCAAAGTCCAAAAATCAGGGCTTGATCCATCACCGTTTTTTAGCTCACTGCACCATCCCAGCTCAGAACCTGGCTACATGCAAATTAGTCTGTTCCTGTCCCAGTGCATGGTGGGAACAGGGCAAACCAAACTACCAAGCCAATTCTTATACTGGGAAGGAAACAAGCTTCCCGGGACCGGTTTCTGGCATTTCAGCCGTCGTTGGCCCGGCTTGCTTGAATCCTGATGGTGCAGTGAGCAAGGGACTCATGTCGGAGTATACCCTGCCACACCTATAGTGGCCAAAAACGATTCAGAAAAGGGGGTGGTGATGAACAGTGTCTGAATTAAGCAGACCACTCTTACCCAGTCCAAAGATCAGGGCTTGATCCATCACCATTTTTTAGCTCACTGCACCTTCCCAGCTCTGAACCTGGCTACATGAAAATTAGTCTGCTCCTGTCCCAGTGCATGATGGGAACAGGGCAAACCAAACTACCAAGCCAATTCTTATACTGGGAAGGAAACAAGCTTCCGGGGACCGATTTCTGGCATTTCAGCCGTCGTCGGCCCGGCTTGCTTGAATCCTGATGGTGCAGTGAGCAAGAGACTCATGTCTGAGTATACCCTGCCACACCTATATTGGCCAAAAACGATTCAGAAAAGGGGGTGGTGATGAACAGAGTGTCTGAATTAAGCAGACCACTTTTACCCAGTCCAAAGATCAGGGCTTGATCCATCACCGTTTTTTAGCTCACTGCACCATCCCAGCTCAGAACCTGGCTACATGCAAATTAGTCTGTCCCTGGCCCAGTGCATCATGGGAACAGGGCAGACCAGACTACCAAGCCAATTCTTATGCTGGGAAGGAAACAAGCTTTCGGGGACCGGTTTCTGGCATTTCAGCCGTCGTCGGCCCGGCTTGCTTGAATCCTGATGGAGCAATGAGCAAGGGACTCACATCTGAGTATACCCTTCCACGCTTATGGTGGACAAAATATTTAACAACAAGGGGTGGTGATGAACAGAGTGTCTGAATTAAGCAGACCACTCTTACCCAGTCCAAAGATCAGGGCTTGATCCATCACCGTTTTTTAGCTCACTGCACCATCCCAGCTCAGAACCTGGCTACATGCAAATTAGTCTGTCCCTGGCCCAGTGCATCATGGGAACAGGGCAGACCAGACTACCAAGCCAATTCTTATGCTGGGAAGAAAACAAGCTTTCGGGGACCGGTTTCTGGCATTTCAGCCGTCGTCGGCCCGGCTTGCTTGAATCCTGATGGTGCAATGAGCAAAGGACTCACATCTGAGTATACCCTTCCACGCTTATGGTGGACAAAATATTTAACAACAAGGGGTGGTGATGAACAGAGTGTCTGAATTAAGCAGACCACTCTTACCCAGTCCAAAGATCAGGGCTTGATCCATCACCATTTTTTAGCTCACTGCACCATCCCAGCTCGGAACCTGGCTACATGCAAATTAGTCTGTTCCTGTCCCAGTGCATGATGGGAACAGAGCAAACCAAACTACCAAGCCAATTCTTATACTGGGAAGGAAACAAGCTTCCGGGGACCGGTTTTTGGCATTTCAGCCGTCGTCGGCCCGGCTTGCTTGAATCCTGATGGTGCAGTGAGCAAGGGACTCATGTCTGAGTATACCCTGCCACACCTATAGTGGCCAAAAACGATTCAGAAAAGGGGGTGGTGATGAACAGAGTGTCTGAATTAAGCAGACCACTCTTACCCAGTCCAAAGATCAGGGCTTGATCCATCACCGTTTTTTAGCTCATTGCACCATCCCAGCTCAGAACCTGGCTACATGCAAATTAGTCTGTTCCTGTTCCAGTGCATGATGGGAACAGGACAAACCAAACTACCAAGCCAATTCTTATACTGGGAAGGAAACAAGCTTCCGGGGACCGGTTTCTGGCATTTCAGCCGTCGTCGGCCCGGCTTGCTTGAATCCTGATGGTGCAGTGAGCAAGGGACTCATGTCTGAGCATACCCTGCCACACCTATAGTGGCCAAAAACGATTCAGAAAAGGGGGTGGTGATGAACAGAGTGTCTGAATTAAGCAGACCACTCTTACAAAGTCCAAAGATCAGGGCTTGATCCATCACCGTTTTTTAGCTCACTGCACCATCCCAGCTCAGAACCTGGCTACATGAAAATTAGTCTGTTCCTGTCCCAGTGCATGATGGGAACAGGGCAAACCAAACTACCAAGCCAATTCTTATACTGGGAAGGAAACAAGCTTCCGGGGACCGGTTTCTGGCATTTCAGCCGTCGTCGGCCCGGCTTGCTTGAATCCTGATGTGAGTCCCTTGCTCATTTTACCATCAGGTTTCAAGCAAGCGGGGCCGGCGACGGCTGAAATGCCAGAAACCGGTCCCCGGAAGCTTGTTTCCTTCCCAGCATAAGAATTGGCTTGGTAGTCTGGTCTGCCCTGTTCCCATGATGCACTGGGCCAGGGACACACTAATTTGCATGTAGCCAGGTTCTGAGCTGGGATGGTGCAGTGAGCTAAAAAAAGGTGATGGATCAAGCCCTGATCTTTGGACTGGGTAAGAGTGGTGTGCTTAATTCAGACACTCTGTTCATCACCACCCCTTGTTGTTAAATATTTTGTCCACCATAAGCGTGGAAGGGTATACTCAGATGTGAGTCCCTTGCTCATTGCACCATCAGGATTCAAGCAAGCCGGGCCGACGACGGCTGAAATGCCAGAAACCGGTCCCCGGAAGCTTGTTTCCTTCCCAGCATAGGAATTGGCTTGGTAGTCTGGTCTGCCCTGTTCCCATGATGCACTGGGCCAGGGATAGACTAATTTGCATGTAGCCAGGTTCTGAGCTGGGAGGGTGCAGTGAGCTAAAAAACGGTGATGGATCAAGCCCTGATCTTTGGACTGGGTAAGAGTGGTCTGCTTAATTCAGACACTCTGTTCATCACCACCCCTTGTTGTTAAATATTTTGTCCACCATAAGCATGGAAGGGTATACTCAGATGTGAGTCCCCTGCTCATTGCACCATCAGGATTCAAGCAAGCCGGGCCGACGACGGCTGAAATGCCAGAAACCGGTCCCCGGAAGCTTGTTTCCTTCCCAGCATAAGAATTGGCTTGGTAGTCTGGTCTGCTCTGTTCCCATGATGCACTGGGCCAGGGACAGACTAATATGCATGTAGCCAGGTTTTGAGCAGGAATGGTGCAGTGAGCTAAAAAACGGTGATGGATCAAGCCCTGATCTTTGGACTGGGTAAGAGTGGTCTGCTTAATTCAGACACTCTGTTCATCACCACCCCTTGTTGTTAAATATTTTGTCCACCATAAGCGTGGAAGGGTAAACTCAGATGTGAGTCCCTTGCTCATTGCACCATCAGGATTCAAGCAAGCCGGGCCGACGACGGCTGAAATGCCAGAAACCGTTCCCCGGAAGCTTGTTTCCTTCCCAGTATAAGAATTGGCTTGGTAGTCTGGTCTGCCCTGTTCCCATGATGCACTGGGCCAGGGACAGACTAATTTGCATGTAGCCAGGTTCTGAGCTGGGATGGTGCAGTGAGCTAAAAAACAGTGATGGATCAAGCCCTGATCTTTGGACTGGGTAAGAGTGGTCTGCTTAATTCAGACACTCTGTTCATCACCACCCCTTGTTGTTAAATATTTTGTCCACCATAAGCGTGGAAGGGTATACTCAGATGTGAGTCCCTTGCTCATTGCACCATCAGGATTCAAGCAAGCCGGGCCGACGACGGCTGAAATGCCAGAAGCCGGTCCCCGGAAGCTTGTTTCCTTCCCAGCATAAGAATTGGCTTGGTAGTCTGGTCTGCCCTGTTCCCATGATGCACTGGGCCAGGGACAGACTAATTTGCATGTAGCCAGGTTCTGTGCTGGGAGGGTGCAGTGAGCTAAAAAACGGTGATGGATCAAGCCCTGATCTTTGGACTGGGTAAGAGTGGTCTGCTTAATTCAGACACTCTGTTCATCACCACCCCATGTTGTTAAATATTTTGTCCACCATAAGCGTGGAAGGGTATACTCAGATGTGAGTCCCTTGCTCATTGCACCATCAGGATTCAAGCAAGCCGGGCCGACAACGGCTGAAATGCCAGAAACCGGTCCCCGGAAGCTTGTTTCCTTCCCAGCATAAGAATTGGCTTGGTAGTCTGGTCTGCTCTGTTCCCATGATGCACTGGGCCATGGACAGACTAATATGCATGTAGCCAGGTTTTGAGCTGGAATGGTGCAGTGAGCTAAAAAACGGTGATGGATCAAGCCCTGATCTTTGGACTGGGTAAGAGTGGTCTGCTTAATTCAGACACTCTGTTCATCACCACCCCTTGTTGTTAAATATTGTGTCCACCATAAGCGTGGAAGGGTAAACTCAGATGTGAGTCCCTTGCTCATTGCACCATCAGGATTCAAGCAAGCCGGGCCGACGACGGCTGAAATGCCAGAAACCGGTCCCCGGATGCTTGTTTCCTTCCCAGTATAAGAATTGGCTTGGTAGTCTGGTCTGCCCTGTTCCCATGATGCACTGGGCCAGGGACAGACTAATTTGCATGTAGCCAGGTTCTGAGCTGGGATGGTGCAGTGAGCTAAAAAACAGTGATGGATCAAGCCCTGATCTTTGGACTGGGTAAGAGTGGTCTGCTTAATTCAGACACTCTGTTCATCACCACCCCTTGTTGTTAAATATTTTGTCTACCATAAGCGTGGAAGGGTATACTCAGATGTGAGTCCTTTGCTCATTGCACCATCAGGATTCAAGCAAGCCGGGCCGACGACAGCTGAAATGCCAGAAACCGGTCCCCGGAAGCTTGTTTCCTTCCCAGCATAAGAATTGGCTTGGTAGTCTGGTCTGCCCTGTTCCCATGATGCACTGGGCCAGGGACAGACTAATTTGCATGTAGCCAGGTTCTGAGCTGGGATGGTGCAGTGAGCTAAAAAACGGTGATGGATCAAGCCCTAATCTTTGGACTGGGTAAGAGTGGTCTGCCTAATTCAGACACTCTGTTCATCACCACCCCTTGTTGTTAAATATTTTGTCCACCATAAGCGTGGAAGGGTATACTCAGATGTGAGTCCCTTGCTCATTGCACCATCAGGATTCAAGCAAGCCGGGCCGACGACGGCTGAAATGCCAGAAACCGGTCGCCGGAAGCTTGTTTCCTTCCCAGCATAAGAATTGGCTTGGTAGTCTGGTCTGCCCTGTTCCCATGATGCATTGGGCCAGGGACAGACTAATTTGCATGTAGCCAGGTTCTGTGCTGGGATGGTGCAGTGAGCTAAAAAAACGGTGATGGATCAAGCCCTGATCTTTGGACTGGGTAAGAGTGGTCTGCCTGATTCAGACACTCTGTTCATCACCACCCCTTGTTGTTAAATATTTTGTCCACCATAAGCGTGGAAGGGTATACTCAGATGTGAGTCCCTTGCTCATTGCACCATCAGGATTCAAGCAAGCCGGGCTGACGACGGCTGAAATGCCAGAAACCGGTCCCCGGAAGCTTGTTTCCTTCCCAGCATAAGAATTGGCTTGGTAGTCTGGTCTGCTCTGTTACCATGATGCACTGGGCCAGGGACACACTAATTTGCATGTAGCCAGGTTCGGAGCTGGGATGGTGCAGTGAGCTAAAAAACGGTGATGGATCAAGCCCTGATCTTTGGACTGGGTAAGAGTGGTCTGCTTAATTCAGACACTCTGTTCATCACCACCCCTTGTTGTTAAATATTTTGTCCACCATAAGCGTGGAAGGGTATACTCAGATGTGAGTCCCTTGCTCATTGCACCATCAGGATTCAAGCAAGCCGGGCCGACGACGGCTGAAATGCCAGAAACCGGTCCCCGGAAGCTTGTTTCCTCCCCAGCATAAGAATTGGCTTGGTAGTCTGGTCTGCCCTGTTCCCATGATGCACTGGGCCAGGGACAGACTAATTTGCATGTAGCCAGGTTCTGAGCTGGGATGGTGCAATGAGCTAAAAAACGGTGATGCATCAAGCCCTGATCTTTGGACTGGGTAAGAGTGGTCTGCTTAATTCAGACACTCTGTTCATCACCACCCCTTGTTGTTAAATACCTTCTGACTTTGGTTTTATGAGTCGTAGGAATGACATACAAGGTATTTTGGCACTCCATAATAAAGATGACAATATAGAGTTTATGTTCCTAAAATATTTTAAGGGGATCGAAATTGGAATATTAGAAATTGTATACAATACTGTAGGGGAAAGCATCATTTTAATGGTGTCAAGAAGCCCCCACCATGCCAGACAAAGAGGGTGCCATCTAAAAGTTAATGCAGGAATTCATTGTATGCAAGTTTCTAAACATAAAGAAAGTGTTGTTGGAATGGAAGGAGCAAAAAGTAACCCCAAGTACTTTATATGTTTAGAATTCCAAGTAAAATTTGAAACAGCAAAATCTTCTTTGAAGGTATATTTAGTCAGAGGTAATATTTCGCGTTTATCTCTGTTTAATTTATAACCAGAGACAGAAGCAAATAGCTCCACCTCATTTAAGAAGGCAGGGATAGAGGATTGCGGTTGGATATAAATAATAATATGTCTTCAGTGTAGGCTGCTAATTTAATTTTTTTATCATTAACCTTAAAGCCTTGGATATCAGTTTTTATAACATATTTTGGATAAGAAGGGTTCTAAAGCTAAATTAAAAAGGAGTGGAGATAATGGGCGGCCTTGACATACGCCTCTTCCCTGGTCAAAATAAGAGGATGTATTACCATTAGCAAAAACTGCAGCTCAAGGATTAGAGTATAAGAGCGAAATCAGAGATATGATCCTTGGAACAAACCCAAACTATTTGAACACTTGAAAAAGATATGGCCAGTTAATACAGTCAAATGCCTTCTCCGCATCCCAGGAAACAGCTGCTAAGGAATGAGGTATATGTGAGGACTTAGATAAGATGTCAAAAAAACAGGAGAGTGTTGTCTGAGATGAGACGTCCTTTTATAAAACCAGACTGTTCTGCACCTAACAATTGAGGAACAAAGCATTGCAACCCCATTGCTAATGTTTTGGAAAGGATTTTTTAGTCAACATTAACCAAAGAAATAGTTCTATAATTTTTACAATATTTCAAGTCCTTTCCATCTTTTGGAATTAGACAAATTAATGCTTCTGAAAAGGAACCAGAAGATTTGCCTTTCTGCAGAAAAGAATTAAAGAGGGCATGCAACTTGGGGAGGAGCAATGGAGAGAAGTGTGTAAAAAATTCTACTGTGCACTGAGAAGCTCTTGTTGTGAGATGTCAGAGTCTAAAGGATCATAATCTATTTGGGAACCAAAGGAACAATGAATGCCTGAGAGGAAATGAGAAATATCCAACTTTGAGGAGGTACATTCTGGTGTGTATAGATCTTTGTAAAAAAGAAGGAATTCATCAAATATTTCAGAATCTTAAAATCTTAATGTACCCTGTTTATCAAAAATTGCTTCGATATCAAGTTTGTTGTTTTTAAACTTCAAATAGTTTGCCAAGAGTTTACCAGCCTTGTTTTGGCCACCATCAAATTTTGCACTTGACTTTCAAAAGTAGAGTGAAGCATTGTCAGTCGAATCTTTATTAAATTGAAGCTTGGCCTCAATAAGCTTAGACAAACATTCTTTGGATTTCGAGGAATAATATTAATGCTCCAGTTTCTTTATTTTTTGTCAAGAGATTTCTAGTCATTTCACGTGAAATTCTATGTTTTATATACACAAAACCCATAACAAAATCCCTAGCAGCCGCTTTAAATGCATACCAAATAACAGAAAAAGGTAAAGTATTGGTCTGATTTAAAGAGACATATTAATTAAAAAAAGAAGTAAAGGAGGAATTAAAGTTATGATCTAGAAGGAGAGAGTTATTAAAACGCCATCTCCTGGGTATATTAGATTTCGACAAAATGTACAATTTGATAGAAATAGGGGCATGATCAGATATTAAAATTGTCCCAATATTTGCATCTCTCAAGGATTGAGCTATATTGTGAGAGGCAAAAAAGTGGTCTATTCGAGATTGTGACTAGTGAGAAGGAGAACAAAAAGTATATTCCCTTGTGACAGGATTACAAATCCTCCAAAGATCAATAAGCCTATATTAATGTATGATATCAAGAAAAATGTTGTGGGACCAGTGTGGTTTAAAGGAGACTAATTAATTACGATCTATGAAAGGGTCAACAATTTGATTACAATCTCCGGCGAGGATAAATTTATCATCAATGCAAGATGAAATTTGTTGGGATAGAGAGGACCAAAAAGGAAGGCCACCATTAGTGGGAGCATATACATTCAGCAAATAAAACAGAGCATTTCCAATTTGCAATCTAGTATACAACCATCATCATCAGATGATTGAGAGATTAGTTTAACAGAAATCGATTTATGGCAGAGTGTCACTACACCATTAAGCTTACCATCTCCTGGTGAAAAGAACATTTCATCCACCCAATTTCTTTTTAGTTTTGAGGACTCAGCTGCCGTTAAATGAGACTCTTTTAAAAGAGTAATGTCCACTTCTAACTTGGATAAGTGTGTTAAACACGTCATTTAATGGGGGAGTTCAAACCTCTAACATTCCATGACACAATTTTCAGAGACATATGTCAAGTCAAGTCAAGTCAAATGATTTATATAGCGCGCTACATACCCAGGGGGTCTCAAGGCGCTTGAAGAAGGGTGGGGGATTACTTGTCGAAAATCCAAGTTTTAAGTTGCTTTCTGAATGCTAGGTGGTTCTGAGTGAGGCGAAGGTGAGTGTGAAGTGAGTTCCAGGTTTTGGCTGCTAGGTAGGAGAAGGATCTACTTCCCATGGTGGTTTTGTTGATGCGAGGTACAGTAGCAAGGGCTTGGTTGGAGGATCGTAGCTGGTGGGAGGGGGTGTAGAAGGAAAGTCGTGTGTTGAGGCATTCGGGTCCAAGTTCGTAAAGTGCTTTGTGTGCGAGGGTTAGGAGGCGGAAAGTAATCCTCTTATTAACGGGGAGCCAGTGGAGGTTTTTCAGGTGACCAGAGATGTGGTCTTTACGTGGGATGTCTAGTATGAGTCTGGCTGAAGCGTTCTGGATGCGTTGGAGTTTTTTCTGGAGTTTTGCGGTGGTACCGGCGTATAGGGTGTTTCCGTAGTCCAGGCGGCTCGTGACCAGTGCGTGGGTGACCGTTTTTCTAGTTTCGGTGGGGATCCAGCGAAATGTTTTTTTGAGCATGCGAAGAATATTGAAGCAAGATGATGAAACGGCGTTGACTTGTCTGTTCATAGAGAGTGAGGAGTCCAGGATGATACCTAGGTTCCGTGCGTGGTCCGTCGGGATGGGTGCTTTTCCAAGGGCCTCTGGCCACCAAGAGTCATCCCAGGCAGAGGGGGAGGTACCTAGGATAAGGACTTCTGTTTTGTCTGAGTTCAGTTTTAGACGGCTGTGCTTCATCCACTCGGCTACTTCTTTCATTCCTTCATGTAGGATGTAGGTTGGTTTTGGCAGTGTTAGGGTCTTTGGTGAGTGATAGGATCAGTTGAGTGTCATCAGCGTAGGAGATGATGTTGAGGTTGTGTTGGCGTGCGATGGCCGCGAGGGGGATCATGTATACGTTGAAGAGGGTGGGGCTGAGGGAAGATCCTTGTGGCACGCCGCAGATGACTTCAGTGGCTTCTGACTTGAATGGTGGGAGGCGGACTCTTTGGGTTCTTCCGGTGAGGAACGAGGTGATCCATTCCAGTGCTTTTCCTTGGATTCCGATGTTTCTGAGGCGCTGTAATAGGGTGCTATGACATACTGTGTCGAAGGCTGCGGAGAGGTCGAGGAGGATGAGGGCGACTGTGTCTCCATTGTCCAGTAGAGTTCGAATGTCGTCTGTTGCTGCGATGAGGGCGGTCTCAGTGCTGTGTTTGGCTCGGAAGCCGGACTGTGAGGAGTCGAGGGATTTGTTGGTTTCGAGGAAGGCGGCGAGCTGGTTGTTGACAGCTTTCTCGATGACTTTGGCCGGGAATGGAAGGAGCGAGATGGGGCGGTAGTTTTTGAGTTCGGTGGGGTCAGCTGTGGGTTTTTTTCAGAAGTGCGCTGAGTTCGGCGTGTTTCCAGTTTTCCGGGAAGGTGGCGGAGTTGAGGGAGCAGTTGATAACGTCTCGGAGGTGTGGTGCTATGATGGTGTTATGGCAGAGTTTTTGGCTTTATTTAGCAGTGATATAGATCATTAGTCTTGCTCGCATCTAGTATAGGTATTCTTAGCCTGTGTTGGCCCTTTTAAGCCCTTTTTCCAGACCTAGAAGAGGATAGCTGCTTAATATGCCTTTATTCTTGACTTTAACCTGTCTATTGCCTATTGGCTTTGACATATTAGACATATTGGTATGGTTTATGTAGGTATTCTGACAGAGCTAAGGAGCATTTCACCCCTTTCAGGCCTACAGGCCTAAAGCTAGAGAGACTCCATCTTGATGGAAGCAGAGAGGCTTTTTAGGGCAAAAGCAATGTTTATAGTTATAACTGTTGTTCGCCCTAAGCGGACCGGAGAGAACCGGCCAGAGCTGAATCTAATCAGGAATTGTTCCCGGGCTCAGGTCTCTAGACGAAACAAGCAGACTGGTCACTGTGGGAGCGTCTAGCGCAAGGAGCCTGGTGCATGGGATTGGTGGGAAGAAGCTGCTGGCTGGAACTTTCCATGAGGAAACAGCATTCTATATTTGTGAAGTGCAGAGGCGGAGTCAGGCAGTCGAGGAGAGAGTCAGTCGAGGAGAGAGTCAAGCAGAGGGGAGTCGAGGAGAGAGTCAAGCAGAGGGGAGTCAAGCAGAGGGCAGTCGAGGAGAGAGTCCAGCAGTGGAGTGGAGTTGGCAGAGAGAGAGAGAGGGTTCAATCTGGAGAAGAGCTGAGTTGAATAGTGAGCTGGAACCGAAGGAAGCAGTCAGAAGCAGTTGCTTATCAGGAGGAGGTGTGAATAGCTGGAGTCTGAAGTAATGCCTTTTAGAAGAGATAGAGGAGAGCTCGTGGATTAACCTATGGGAGCAGATGGAATTGGACATTGGCGCAGAGACAGAGTGAATAAGATAGTGGAATGAACGGTGATCAGAGCGGCAGGAACCATTAAGATTGAAGACGGAAGGTGGAGAGACAGTTCGTGTGGGGGAGAGGAGTCCAGAGACAGAGTGATCAGCGCAGAGGTGTACCCAAGAGTGCAGGAGAGAGAGAGAGCCTGAGATGAGCCAAGGCACAGACGAGAGAGGAACCCAGATGACAGCTAGAACAAGACTTCACACTAATCAGGTGATATTGTTTTCATCACATTAGCTACATTTACACTTTATGCCTAATCTTTTCCCTTTTAGCGGAGTGTTCCTGTTATGTGTAATCCTTCTCTTTCAAGTGGTGTGTTCTACCTATAGCCTTTGTTAGATTTGTATAAATGTTTATATTACTATAATAAACGATCCCCAGTTTATAACAAACTGGTGTGTAGCCCCTATTCTTGTTCACTGAAGGTAAACATATCTCCTAGGTGAGTACTAGATATGTGAATGGATGAGTAATCCCAATCAGGTAAGTGGTGATCACATAAATAGGGAGTGAGTGGACCTTTGATGCCAAGAGCAGAGAGTACATTATATAATCTGGAACTATATTCAAAGTTATTATTGTAGTTTCATCCTGAGTAGACAGCTGAGATAATATCCCAATATATATATATATATATGTATAGGTGTTCATAGGAATGTGGTCGTCGTTGATATGCGGCGTTAATGAGAGCGTTGGGGGGGATACCAACGTGGAAACCCACCGGATTGTGGCTTGAATAAGTGAGAACGCCAGGAAGGATACTGGCGCGTAGTTTCGCAGGATCGCGAACAATTTGGAAAAGGGAGCATTGGGTTCTGCAGGCCCGTGTGTAGACGCACCAGATTGTGTGTCAGATCTGCCCTAGGGTAGAACGGTCTGGGTCAGGGTGGCCGCGAGACCAACTGATGTGAATAAGTGTGGTGTAGGGTATGGATATCCCTAGTAATCAGTGAGTATTCTTAGTATCCCTATAGATTTAGTGGTGTTCTTAATAATATGAGCTTGTATATTGCGAGTTCCCCATCCTCAGGTAGGTACCAGGTGCCTGGATATAGGTGGTCCTGGGGACGGAAGGTGAGTACGTTCTGGCTGGGTTGGAGGGGCCCCTGGGGGCTGATCCCACCTACTCAGAAAATCCAGCCATTACAGATGGAGTCTGCTTTGTTGAAGATGTGGTGAGGGTATGGGTCTGTGGGGGATCCTGAGTGGATGGAGTTCATCAGTCGGATGGTGTCCTCAGTGGAGATTGGGTTCCAGTCATTAAGGATGTTCAAGGGGGGTGAAGGTCCTGCAGAGGGTTGGGTGGGTTGGTCTCCGGGGCTGTTGTCGAGGCTGTTGTGGATGTCTGCGATTTTGTTTTGGAAGAACGAAGCTAGGGAGTCGCAGAGGGCTTGAGAAGGGGTGATGTCGTTGGAGCTGGCTGAGGGGTTGGTAAAATCTTTGACGATGTTGAATAATTCCTTGCTGTTGTGTGCGTTGTTATCTAGTCGGTCTTTGAATGCGGCTTTCTTGGCAGACCGGATTAGTTGGTGGTGTATGCGGGTGGCGTTTTTGAAGGTGTCCCTGGTGCTGGTGTTTGGGTCTTTTTTCGAGGCCTTCTCGAGGTAGCGACAGAGTTTCTTAGATTTCTTAAGATCATCGTTGAACCAGGGGGCGTTTTTGCTGCCTAGTTTGATTTGATGTTTTTTCAACGGTGCTAGGATGTCGGCGCTGTTGGATAGCCATTGGGTGAAGTTAATTGCTGCTTGGTCGGGGTTTGAGGAGTGGGCAGGGGGGTTTTGAAGAAGCGATGAGGAGATCTGGTCGATGGTGATTTTGTTCCAGTTTCTTCGCAGAGTAGGTTGAGGATGGTTGTGGGTTGTGGTCTTATTGTAGATAAAGTGAACGCAGCTGTGGTCCGTCCAAAGGAGAGCTGTGGTGTGACTGAAGGAGACATGTTTGCAGGAGGTGAAGATAGGGTCGAGTGTGTGACCTGCAATGTGGGTGGGGGTAGTGACAAGTTGTTTAAGTCCGAGGTTGGAGAGATTGTCCAGAAGGGTGGTGGCGTTGCTGTCATTGTTCTTTTCCAAGTGAAAGTTGAGGTCTCCCAAAAGAATGTAATCCTCGGAGGGGAGGGCGTGTGGGGTGATAAAGTCAGTGATGTCGTCACTGAATTGTGCACGGGGTCCTGGAGGCCGGTAGAGGAGGGTGCCTCTGAGTGTGGTCTTGGGGTCGGTGTGGATCTGGAAGTGAAGGTGTTCGGCGCTAGCGAGGTTGACATCTGAGCTGGTTGAGATGCGGATGGAAATCTTATGGACGATAGCGATGCCTCCTCCTGTTTGGTCGGTGCAGTCCTTACGGATGATCTTGTAGCCTTCCGGGATGGCAATGGTGATGTCTGGGGCTGATGAGGCGTTCATCCATGTTTCTGTTAGGAAGGCGACGTCCGGAGAGATGGTGTCTAGTAGATTCCAGAGGTCGATGGCGTGCCTGTGGACCGAGCGGGTGTTGAGCAGGATGCATTTTAGGTGATTGGTGTCAGATAACTGTTTTGTATTCGTGGATGAGGAGTTGTTTTTGGTGCCGTCGAACTTGCAGGAGTTGCAAGAGAAGGGTCCATGGATGTGTCCAGGAGCGGCTTGGATGCAGTTGGGGAGACGGTCGGGGTTTAGGGCTAAGAGGGTGGTGGCGTCGTATGTAATGCGGGTGGGGAGGGTGGTACGAGGGCCAGGGGGTCTAGCGCTGGGCGCGGGCCAGGCGCGGACAGGCGTAGACGGGCTTACCTTTGGCGCACCTTCGGCGCGGACGTAGCGCGTGGACGCTGCACGTTGGGACATCTGTCATAAATGGATAGTGGAGGGGGCGGAGCGTGGGAGGGGCAGAAGGGAGGCGGTAGCGTGGAGGGGAGGCGGGCCAGTGGGAAGCACAACAGCAAAAATGGTGGTCGGAATGGGAAGCGAGATCGGGTCAACAGGCAAAACGTAAACACAACACAGAGTATGCAGAAGGTAATACCAAAGTGAGAGACAGTGAAATGACGCGCAGCTTGGCAGGGCAGTGAGGGTGGCTCTACGAAACTAGGCGCAGTATTCGAGTAGAAGCGCTATTGATTTAAATAAATTAGGCTGCGGTATTGCATAAGCTGATTGAATAAATTAGGCTACGATACCACATGCAGCAGCGTGCTCGGCAATGCGCTTCAGCTGTGGGCGCTGCACAGATGAGCACGTCCAGGGATCTCGAGTCAGGGAGCGACCGCGTTGGCACAGGTCCAGACGGTCACAGCTGTGCGTAGGAGGAGGAGAGCCCTCTATTCGTGGGTGGGAGGGGCAGAAGGGAGGCGGTAGCGTGGAGGGGAGGCGGGCCAGTAGGAAGCACAACAGCAAAAATGGTGGTCGGAATGGGAAGCGAGATCGGGTCAACAGGCAAAACGTAAACACAACACAGAGTATGCAGAAGGTAATACCAAAGTGAGAGACAGTGAAATGACGCGCAGCTTGGCAGGGCAGTGAGGGTGGCTCTACGAAACTAGGCGCAGTATTCGAGTAGAAGCGCTATTGATTTAAATAAATTAGGCTGCGGTATTGCATAAGCTGATTGAATAAATTAGGCTACGATACCACATGCAGCAGCGTGCTCGGCAATGCGCTTCAGCTGTGGGCGCTGCACAGTTGAGCACGTCCAGGGATCTCGAGTCAGGGAGCGACTGCGTTGGCACAGGTCCAGACGGTCATATGGGCAGTGATGTGGATGAATGAAGAAGATAATCATCCAGGCAAACCATCCAACAACATAGAACAGTTGCAACATTAAGTCATGTGCAAATCTGACATAAATATACGCAAATCCTAACAGAGAACATCTCAATTGCATACGCAATTCAAAGTATAACAAAGACAATATATTTAAGAATGTTCTAGGAAAAAACAAGAATGAAAAAGTGAAAATGGATAAAACAAACAAAACAGTAAGGACAGAAGCTAGAAATATACCTAAGAATCTAAATATTGAAATGAAGAGGTCCTTGGATCCCAGTACTGGATAGTATTGCCCAAATTCGTGCACAAAATAGTTTCAGAGGAGATTTACTCGAGGCTCGGGACCTCTTAAGCCTCAAAAATAATTCCTCCAAACAGTTTTTTGAGTAAGTACTCCTCCATTTATTTTCGGGAAAAACAAAGGAAGAAGAAAAAATTCAAATGCTTTTTTGGAGTAACTTTTTGTGTTTATTTGCAATGCATCTTCTTTAAAAAGAACCCAATTTATTCATCCAGGGCCTCCGATCAGGGCCTCGATTTCATGTCGGCTCCGTTTTCTCCAGACCCACTCCGGCTCGGTCACGGCTCTTTTCTCCAAGTCTGCGGATCCTCCGAGCCCCGGCCCAGGATCTTTCCGGCAGCGGAGACTAGCCTGTCCTTCTGGCCACAGGATGTGGGACAGCAGGGATGCCCCACTCCCATTCCAGCAGGATTAATGCGGGGCCATGATGGAGCTTCGCAGCTATGCGGCCGCCATGATCGCAGTCCAAGCCACGCCCCCGAAATAAGATGATTAATGTAATTTTTAAATAAATAGATGACAACTACAACAATAAGTGGTGCACCCTGCAGATATAATGTTCAATATCTAATTATAGAAAAAAAATACTGGGATGTTATAATTATAAAAAAGAATGTAAAAAACTTGGAAATTCACTGGAAAAAACAAAGGTTACATGAATGTTATAGATAGGAAATAGAATTTAAAAAAGTTTAAAAATTCACTGAAAAATACCAAAGGTTTCAGGGACGTTATAGACATTTCACTCGTACGAAACCAGAAAAATTCAGCAGTCATCAGTGATATCACTGACCATGTCATGAGTGATGTAATATGTGAAGTCATAGGCAGTGCATTGTGGGGCGTGAGTTATAGTTAGCTCAACTAGCTATAACTGCTGAATTTCTCTGGTTTTGTACGAGTGAAATGTCAGCCTAACTATAGCGTCCCTGTGACCTTTGTTTTTTTCAATGAATTTGTAAGGTTTTTTAAATTCTATTTCCTAACTATAACATCCCTTTAACCTTTGATTTTTTTTTCAATTAATATTTATCCATACATATATTTCTTTTCAAAAAACAGACCACCGTTGCCACTTCTACTCGCCCTGGGTGCTCACTCCTGCTGTCGCTACTCATTCATTAACAGAAGCAACCATCTCTTACTCCCAATGGAAAGCACTCACAGGTGTAGTTTCAGCAAAAATGCTTTATTGTGCAGAGCTCCCCTGCACTGACAGACGTATTTCGCCTTGCGGGTTGATGGCTGGCTGCGATAAAGAAGTTGTCAATTAGGCGAGGTACATTGACGACCTCTTTATCGTTTGGAGAGGGAGTTGCTCCTCAGCTGAGGACTACATAACCTCTCTAAATGATAATGAATATCATTCACAGGCCATATAAGTGACAAATCTGTAAACTATTTGGACCTAGAGGTCTTCGTTGTAAATGATGCTCTGTCCACATGCCTCCACAGAAAACCTACCGCTGGAAATACTGTGTTACACGCAGCCAGCCATTATCCCAAAAGTCTCATAAGAAGTATCAAGTTTGGGGAGTTATTGCGTCTTAAATGTAATTGCTCCAACCAAAGTGACTTTGTATCAGCTAAAAACGATAGAGAGGTTTAAAAGAAGAGGGTACAGTAATACCACTCTCCAGCAAGCTGAATAAAGGGTTGAAAAGGTAGACAGAAAGACCCTGTTGGTCACCAAAACTAAGGCTCTAACAGAGAAGGAGCATGCCAGGATGATCACAACCAACAATAACAAATCTAATTAAGTTGTGAACATCTTCAAGAAGAACTGGCATATTTTGCAAACAGATAACATCTTAAAGAAACATCTTCCCAGTCGCCCCTTAATAACATACAAATGCTGCCAGTCTCTAAATGACCATTTAACACATAGTCACTATGAAGACTCTACAACAGCCAAAAACAGAATTGATGTTGTGGGTTTTTATCCTTGCCTTACCTGCAAAGCCTGTAAAAACAGCAATAAAGTCAGTAATTTTAAGGGAAGACCGGGGGATCCTAGGGCCCTCAGACAAATCAAAAAACTTTTGAATTGTAACTCAGACTTCGTTGTATATTGTTTGGAATGCCCATGCTCCAAACGGTATATTGGGAAGACGATACACCCGGCAAAAAAAGCGCATCCTCGAACATATGCACGCCATAACAAATAAAGATGCCAACTATCCGGTTTTGCAACACTTTGAGCAATTGCACCAAAGCAACCGAAATTTCTTGAAATACTACTGTATAGATCAGGTAGCAAAAGATGAGAGAGGAGGGGACAGAGTCAATAAATTCAGGGGCGTAACACAGGCCCCCGCAGACCCCGCAGTGCGGGGGGGCCTCGGCCCCCACGCTCCAGACAGGGGCCCCTCACTCAGCCCAACAAGCCTCGAGTCTGACTCTGACTCCGTGTGCGCACGCCACACGCATCATTTAATTCATGATTGAAGTTCAATCATAACTTAAATGGTGCTCACAGCGCACGCCACGGCCAGCCGCAAAGCATCTTTATTATGCATTGTTCCTCCAATTGGTTGGTAATGGTGGAGTGGTGGTGCACACGCGTATGCCCGGGCCCCGGGCGGGCGGGGCCACGAGGGACTTTGACTTCTTGCTGCGCGCCGAGGGCCAAGATGATGAATTCAACAGTTGAAATGAAATAAAAGCGGACCTGGGAGGCCCCTGGAATTGCTTCCGCTTCACAGGTAAGGCTTTGGCTGTGGATGATGTGTGGCTAAGTAAGTTTCGACCTCTCTAACGCTCAGCAATCAGGGCGCAGCAGCAGCAGCATGGATTGAAAGACGCACAGATCTGTAACTTTCGCCAGCAGGACGCTTGTTGAATCATGAAGACTGGGCGCGTGGGGCTCGTGCTTCGCCACTGACTCCAGCTTGGCTGAGAGGCTCACATTTTGGGGGCCTCCGGAGTGCTATGGAGTTGGGGAGGGTCGTTCCCTGGTTCCACAGCACATTTTCTCTTTTTTTAATGCATTTTGGGTACTCGGTTTCCGCCCATGCTGTGCACTTTTTGTTTTGTTTGTTTTCCTATGAATTCTAATTCTTGGTGTTCAAATTGGTAATGTTTTTTTGTTGAGGAATCCAATAGAGAGCTTGTTATGGATTGGTGGTTAAAGTCTAGTGGGGCGTGGAGTGGGCCCACAGAGCAGCAACAGTGTACCAAGAATGATAGAGATATATTCGGGGAAGTGGATGGGCCTGGAGTGTAGCAAATTGTCGCCGGAGTCATATGGGAGAGAGTGGGACACACATGGGAAGGGAAGGACATTGTGGGTCGGAAGGGGAGGATCCATGTGGAATGTCATATCTAATAAGCATTGGCAAAGCCAATGGGTCTGACGTTGGTTGCAGAGCTATTGACTGTGCCAAAGTATGTTTCTTTTGCTGTAGTTTATTGTGACTTTGTTGTTCCAAGATGGCTAGTGGAGGCTGAGAAAAGAGAGACCTGAAGAAATCATTGAAATACGAAGGGATGTAAATGCAGTGGGTGGACAGTGGTGAATGAGAGACATTGAGGCACTGCAGGGTGTGGAGGCAGCGAGTGGACAGTTGTGTATGAGAGACAATGAAATGCAGGGTGTGGGTGCAGTGGGTGGACAGTGGTGTATGAGAGACAATTGAGTGCTGCAGGGTGTGGACAGCAGTGTATGGGAGACAATGAGATACAGGGTATAGATGCAGTGGCTGGACAGCGGTGTGTGAGAGACAATGAAGTGCAGGGTGTAAATACAGTGGGTGGACGGCGGTGTATGAGACAGTGAGGTGTAGGTACAGTGGGTGGACAGTGGTGGATGAGAGTCAGTGAGGTGCTGCGGGGTGTAGATACAGTGGATGGGCAGCGGTGTACGAGAAAATGAAATACAGGGTGTAAATACAGTGGGTGGACAGTGGTGAGTGGAAGACAATGAAATACTACAGGGCGTAGATGGGCTTGGACTACATAGACCATGATTTGGCATGGGGCAGGGAGTAAACGCGGTGGGCTCTGAAGTCGTGACCTCGGCTGTCCTGCAGGGAGCTGTGCGCCAGTGCCCCATAGCCTATTGCAGACCCTGCATCTCGCATATGGGTCAAGCTGTTTTTGTTCTCTGTGATGTCTTCCTTACTTTTCTAGGTGGGTAGCCATTCCAGGATGGTTGATATGCATTTGACCTGTGGAGGGGTACAGGTGACATGTGGGTGACCTTGTGTACTGTGGGGGGGCTGTGATGGGAGTGGGTAGACTGTTAGAGACAGGCTAGGAAGCCATTCATGTCTTGTTCTCTCTTTTCCATAGTACCTGCGATATGCCTTTGTGTGGAAAGGGCTATCACTGGCTAGAGAGGGGAGCTTGTCGCGGCCGCTAGTGAGATTCTGCAGAGCTGCCCCATTTCAACACCAGCGATGTTCCATGATTGTGTACTTGATAGATGGAATGACATGACATAGTGTTGGCCCTGCCATGGTGGTGGTACATGTCGGCCCAATGTGCTCAGCCATGGTATGGTGGTGCCCCGGCCGGGTGGAACGCGGGCCCTGGCATAATAGTGGTGGTTCCTGTCTGATTGCGTGGTGGTGCACAGCCCTCGTGCTAGCTTCGGCTTGATGGTGGTGGTTCTTGGCTTGGGATTGGCGCATATGACATGCGACTTTGACACATAGATGTTCAGGGCAGAGTCTATCCATGTGTTGCAGTGGTTCATGCCAGTGGTTGAACTTTTTCACAGAGCAGATGACTTCTTGATTTAGGGAATCTGGGTTGTTTTTCAAAATGCAAAGCTAGTGTTTGGTGGCAGGGCGTGTCTGCGTTCATGGGCTGACGGGCTGATGTTTTGGAGACAAATGACTGAATTTGTTTGGAGCTGAGATTTGAGTGGTTGGGGGGCCGACTTGGGAAGGACAGCCCTGGGAACTCCTCTTTCACTTTGGTATACTTGCTGTACTCACTTGCTCCTTCGGCTTGGATCTCTGCTTTTCGTTCCACCACTTTTGGGATCCACCGGCCGCCACTGGTGCACGCGCAGCAGGCCCTTGACCTGAGGGCTCCTGACTGAATCCGGAGTATGGGGGGCCCCCTCCATATTCTTTGCAGGGGGGCGCCCTCAAGTTTCGTTACGCCACTGAATAAATGATGGGTTTTAAAGTCCAAATATATCATTAAATCTCCAGAGAAAGACTCCGACAGGATTAACTAACAACAAGGAGTTATGGGTTAATTTGAAATGAAAGAGTATCTACCATTTATCGTCTAAAATAAACTGTGAAAATGTAATATTGGGGTAGGAATTTATAAAATCCAGCTTGCTGTAAATCCTCCAATAATATCGCTGACATTTGCCCATTCAGGGGCGTTGAGGAACTTTCCTATAGTAGGAAATGTTTTCTTATAAGTATAATCATGTAATGCTGCTAAACAACAAAATAATATGAAATGAAGTCGAGATTGATTAGCACTTACTTAATATATGAATTGTAGTCCCTTTTGTGGAACCAAAGGTTTTAATATTTACCCACTATGCACTTTATACTTCACTTTATGGCAGTATAATACCAGTGTATTTAAAAAAATATAATTTAAGATGGCCGCCACGCTTTTGGACAGTAATTAATTGTTAGTCCATCAACTATGTCATTGTTTAATCATGTGACACACTGATGAAATACGACTGGTTTTGCGCGGGGAAACTGACATCGAAAGAGCTGCAAGGCGAAACACGTCTGTCAGTGCAGGGAGTGTCTGCACAATAAAGCATTTTTGCTGAAATTACACACGTGAGTGCACATAGACAGACAGACAGACAGACAGATAGATAGATAGATAGATAGATAGATAGATAGATAGATAGATAGAAAGATAGATAGATAGATAGATAGATAGATAGATAGATAGATAGATAGATAGATAGATAGATAGATAGATAGATAGATAGATAGATAGATAGATAGATAGATAGATAGATAGATAGATAGATAGATAGATAGATAGATAGATAGATAGATAGATAGATAGATAGATAGAGAGATAACCCAGTGGCAGTTGCCATCTGGCAGTTATAGTTAGGTCTGCATTTCCATAGAAAAAGCCTTTTTTGTGTTCTTAATAACTTTGGCCCCGTTAGACGAATCTCCACAAAACATTACAAAAAGATGCTACTTTTTGACTAGTTTGTGCATTTAAAGTTTCAGGGTGATCTGTAAAGCAGGGGCCAAAAAAGGGCATCCCAAAACACAAAATCCCAAGCATTTTCTGTAGACTTCTTTAAGAAGGGCTACAGAAAACACTGCTGAACGAAATTACACCATATTTGGCAGGAAGCTAGATCCTGGTCCACAGATTGAGATTTTTGTGATTTGTTGTAAATTTGTTCAGTAGCTTTTGAGAAATTAAGGTTAAGAAATAAATGTATATCTGGACAGTTGGGTCAATGAGAGCCTCAAGAGACTCTAACAGTAGCGCCAATATAAATAAAAATAGAGCATTCTGATTGGCCCAGGGAGATTTATTTCCCTTGGGCCATCTTGTTTCCACAGGAGTCAGACTCCAACTAGAGCAACTGCTCTGATTGTCTACCAGCAACATCAGAAAAAATGTTGCTGGCAGCCATTACAGGACCCAGGTACTCCCTAGGCCGCATGGGGTGATCCAGAGGAACCAACTGGTCCAGACAAAAAACACCAGCAAAAACTGCCACGATCCAGAAAGACTCTCGCAGGATTGAAAAATAAAAAAGAACAAAATGGCAGCTGGGAGGCATTCATTAATTTTAGGCCCCGAGGAGCCCAACCCTGGGGCCATAATAAATAAGGGGAAGGGGCTACGTGTCCCACCCTCCATGACATGAGCCTCTAAAGGCCCGGGCCGATTTCCATAATAAAGGGAAGAGGGGCCCCCTCTCCCTAAGCCAAGTCAGGCCAGAAGAGTCCATCCCAGGTGCCAAAAATCATGTATACGGGCAGGGGTGCCATGTGCCCCCCTTTTGATGAGCCATCGGAGGCCCCAGGGTCATCCCACCGCGGGCCGAAATGTCAAAAAATGGGGAGGGGGCTGCACGGCCTGCATTCCCTGAGTCTCGAAAAGCCCCAGGAAGCACACCCATGGCGCTGAAATTACTGGAAATGGGGAGGGGGCCATGTGACCCCCCCTCCCTGAGCCATTAATGTCCCTGAGGACCTCAATCTCCAAGGCCATCTCACATGCTTTGTCCCGGGTAGCCCACCCCAGAACACAGCAGGTTCCCTGCCTGCACCAGAAACACAATGTCTGCTCCCAGCGGGCGGGAGCTTTAAAAATGCTGCTGCCAGCTGGGAGCAGACTCATGATCCATTTTCCTATCCCCACTGATGCGGGCAGGGGAACAGATCAAAATATTGCTGCTGCCCAGAGGGAGCAGCATTAGTAGCTTCACCTTGCGGGTGGGAGCAATGCCGGCTCCTTCTGCATGCAGGGAGCCAGCTGGGGCCTTGGGAGCTTAGGGATAACAATGGATGGGGTCCCTAGGGCCTAACAAGGCTCAGGGAGGAGAACAGCATAACCACATGGCCCTCCTCCCCTTTAATAAAAAAAAGCGCTCAGGGCCTAATAAGGCTCAGGGAGGGGGGTTACTCGACCCCCCTCCCCTTTCATTAAAAAATACTGGCCCTGGGGAATGGGGTACCCAGGGCCTAATAAGGCTCAGGGCCTCCTGTAACAGGTTGGCTACACACACAGGGCGATTGCTGAGAGGTGATCGGAGACCACATCCCTTTTTCCACCACTCTGCAAACACACCTCTTGCCTCCTGAGGCCCCCAGGACTATAGTGGACTTCATCCCCCAAGCAGCAGTGTGCCAGGAGGCGCGTTCGCAGAGTGGTAGAGAAAGAGGGTGTTGGACAGGCCACATGAAGGGCCACTCTCCCCCGGCCCAGCCAGGCCAGAGTCCCGTCACACAAGTACCACGCACCACCATTGCCGTCCTCCGTCCCCTCAGGGACCCCGGCCCTCGAGCATGCCGACCTCGTGGGTCCGATCCACTGCTGGCCCACGCGCCCAACCTGGGGCGCCATCTTGGACACTCCACCACGAGGCCGCCTGGCCCCCGATCGACCTCGACCCTGGGCCTGGCCCGGCCTCAGACATTCCGGCACCACCCTCCACCCAGGAGGTGAGCGGGCTACTTGGCGAGTCAATGGGAGAAAGAGGTGTCGATGGCTCTCCCCCGCCAAGGGCCGCTCGCCCATCGCCTCCCCGGGCGCTGGCTCCACCCCCCTGCTGGGTGTCTGGACTCCCCCATCCCGGACCTCCCGACCTCCAAGTGCGAGGGTCCGGACATCAAAGGACACCAGCCCTATAACTGGGGCAGCTCCAGAGCAGGAAGGCAGTTGTATCTTGGAGTCGAGAGACGTAAAGAGGAACTCATCCTGGACGGACTACTGGCGCTGCCGTAGCTCTGTCCTGTGCACCATCGTCCTGCCTGTTGGCGCTGCCACAGCCGTCGTAACCTTCATCCTTCATCGTCGTCGGGATCTGCTGGCGTGGCCGCGGACCGTTGTAACCGTCATCTTTCACCGGGACCTGCAGGCTCCGCCGCGGACCGTCGTCTTTCCTTCGTCCATCTCGGGACCTGCTTGGCTCCGCCACGGCCCGATCATCTAGAACGCCGAGCTCGAGGATTGAGAGCTATTTTGTACTCATTGGTAACTAAGACTGTCCCGCTACCCCTTTCCTCAACCAAAGACTAGAATCGAGGGGACCCCCGAGTCCAGACCTCCTTGTATCATACCATCGTAACCTAAGAATTGCATATAAAGTCTCGTTAACCTTCAGTCTTGTGTGGTGTCCGTCTGTGGGGGGGAAGTTACTTGTCTGTACAGTCGTTGGAGACGGTTCTCCCCGGAGACCTCTCCCCGTAATCTCGGCCGACCCTTCCGGTCCGTCTAACATTGGTGGCCAGCGGCGCGATCCGAATCACCGCATAACGTACAGAGAGTAGCTCACCCCACAACGAACCACAATGACAACTAAAGAAAGCGGATCAACTGAGAAGTTCCAAATGGAAAAACTAGAGGAGTACAGCCATCGTGAACTAAAGCAGTTCTGCATCGAACTAGGTATCGCTACCACCGGACTAAGCACCAAGGACGATTTTAAGCATGCCCTAGAATCTTGGGCAGAGACCGGGGATGCCGAAGCCCCTGAGCAAAGCACCGCGAAAAAAACCAACACGACCCCTGAAGGGCAAAGAACCGGTCTCTCGCAAGACGAGATCCAAGAAAGAGAAAAAACCCGACTACACGAGCTAGAAATGGCCCGACTCAAGATGGACGTAGAACTCAAGCTGGCCGAACAAAAAATCAACTTAGAGCACCTACGTCTCCGAGAAGAAAGAGAGGAGAAACAGAGACAAAGGGAGCTCGAGGAAAAGAAACTGGCGTACGAGCACGAACGGAACCTAGCCGAGATCAACCTGCGCAAGCAGAATAAAGAGTTAGGGGTGCCCGAGAGACCGCACACCCCAGGGACCACGGAGAAAAAAGTACACATCCCCAAGGATGTTGTCCGAGAATATTTCCGAGAGGACGACATCCAGCAATGGTTTAAGGCCTATGAAATCGCCATGACGGCGCACCGGATCGATAGAAACGATTGGGGAGCCGGTCTATGGGGCAGATTCCTCAATGAGGGCCGCGATACCCTGTTACAGCTTCCAGACCACCAGATGACCTCCTACGACCATATGAAAGCGGCCCTCCTCACCCGCTATGGCCTCACGCCCGAGATGTACCGTCAGAGGTTCCGAGACTGCACACGCATCCCGGGTACAACTTGGGTGGAGTATGTAACGTACTTTAGCCGAGCTTTCGAAGGCTGGATCAGAGGAAACAACGTCACGACCTACGAGCAGCTGTTCAATCTGATGGTATGGGAGCATCTGTCCAACAATTGCTTCATTGAACTACGCCAACACCTCCTCGACAGCAAGTTAACCGATCCCCGGCAGCTCGCAGCCGAAGCTGACCGGTGGGAGATCACCAGAGTGGGCCGGAATGGGTCCTACGAGCAGAACAGGAACAACAATGGTCACCACCGACCCAGAGGAGGAGGAGGGGGCCAAGGACGAGGAAGAGACAACACTCCGGCCACCCCCGCTGCCAGCACCACCCCCCCGGCCAACCGGGGCAGCACCCCGGCGCGACCGGGGTACAGAGCCAATGTCACGTGTCACCGATGCCAACGGGTCGGCCACTATGCAAACGACCCAAGCTGCCCGCAGTATCAGAGTCCAAAACCCCGCCAAGTGGCCGCCGCGGCACTAGGGGAAGAACAGATCTCCGAGGAACAAGAAACAGACGAACAAGAGCATCAAGAGTGGGAGCCAGCCGCCATGACTCTCGCGTGCTTAGGGGGAAGAGACCTGGTCCCGCGGGTCCCCCTACCCGCTAACACCCAGAAGTACAGCCAATGGGTGAGCATCAATGGACGACGGGCCGAAGCCCTTCGGGACACCGGGGCCAGTGTAACAGCCGTCCGCTGTCACCTGGTGACCCCAGAACAATATCTACCGAACATTCTCTGCCCTGTGCGATCAGCCGACAACTCGGAAAGTCTGTGTCGGATGGCCTGCGTCCCCTTTGAGTGGGGAGGGGTCTCCGGCATGTTGAAGGTAACGGTCCGAGATGACGCCCCCGTGGACTGCCTCCTCGGAAATGACCTGGAGAGTTCCCCGTGGGCAGCCGTGGAGCGAAGAGAACACTTGGGGATGTTAGGCGTCCCGGACTGGGCGTGCGTCACCAACCGGTCCATGGCCGCCCGTGCCAACCATCACTCAGAAGAACCAGAATGGCCGGCGCCACCGCCTCCGGTCGCCCCAGCCGAGACCACCGACCATGACACCCCCCTCGAACCTGCTCAACCTTCCGACCTCGCTAACCTTGACCAGTGGGCCCAAGAGGGGGGGCCCACACAAGAACAATTTCGCCAGGAACAGAAGACCTGTCCCTCCCTCGAGGGACTCCGCCAGCAAGCGCTCGCCCAAAGCGCAGGGGATACCTCCGGAACTCATTGGGTCTACTGGGACAATGATCTGTTGTACAGCGAGCAAAGAATCGCCGAGCTGGGGGCCAACCGAGTACTAGTAGTGCCCTCCGCTTTAGAGACTTTCTGCTAAACCTGGCCCACGATGTCCCCCTGGCAGGGCACCTGGGACAAGATAAAACCTACAGTCGCCTAGTGACCCACTTCTTCTGGCCCAAAATGAGAAACGACGTGCACCAGCATTGCCGATCTTGCCCCACGTGCCAAGCCAGTGGGAAGAGCGGCCGCAAACTAAAGGCCCCCTTGCAACCTTTTCCAGTAGTCACGACCCCATTTGAGAGGGTCGGAATAGACATTGTGGGACCGCTGGACCCGCGCACAAAACAAGGCCATCGCTTCATCCTGGTGCTAGTGGACCACGCTACCCGCTACCCTGAGGCTGTTCCTCTCCGGACCGTGACAGCCCCAGTGGTCGGCCGGGCTCTGATGGGGATCTTCTCCCGTGTGGGGTTCCCCCGAGAAGTCGTCAGCGACAGAGGCACGAACTTTATCTCTAAATACATGAAATCCCTCTGGCAACAGTGCGGGGTCACCTACCGATTCACGACCCCCTATCACCCCCAAGGGAACGGACTTGTTGAGCGGTTCAACCGCACGCTAAAAGGGATGATCGGGGGATTGGAAGAGCCCCTCCGTCGCCAGTGGGATGTGCTGCTGCCGTGCCTCCTCTTCGCCTACCGAGAGGTCCCACAGAAATCCCTAGGCTTCAGCCCATTTGAACTGCTATACGGGCACCCAGTGCGGTGGCCGCTCAGCCTGATCAAAGAGGGCTGGGAGATGCCTCCGGCCAAGAACCCTCCAGATGTCTTCCGGTACCTCCTCACCCTCCGCAACCAGTCCCGGCGGTTCAGAGACCTAGCAAAAGCCAACCTAGAGGCCAGTCAAGAGGACATGAAAAAATGGTATGACCAGAACGCCTCATCTATTGAATTCGAACCTGGGCAACAGGTATGGGTAATGTCCCCCACGGAGCCATGCGCTCTCCAAGACAAATGGACGGGGCCCTTCAAGGTAATCGAGCGCAAGGGTCCTGCCACCTATCTCATCGATATGGAATCCTCCCGGAACCCACTCCGGGTCCTCCACACCAACAGACTGAAACCCCACTTTGCACGAACAGAACTCAGCCTCCTGATGGCCACAGACAATGGGGTTGAAGACGACTCCGAGCCTCTCCCTGACCTCCTGCGGACTCAGGAGCAAGACGGCTCCGTGGATGGGGTCCGACTCTCGGAGACCCTCACCAGAGAACAACGCCAAGAGTGCCAAGCCCTCCTGTCACAGTTCGCCAGTCTGTTCTCCCTCACCCCAGGTGTCACTTCCTGGTGTGTGCACGATGTGGACACCGGAGACAGCCCCCCTATCCGCCACCGGGCCTACCGCGTACCTGATCGGGTACGGGCCTGCATCCAGGCGGAAGTGGCCAAGATGCTCACGCTCGGGGTCATCGAGCCCTCCGACAGTCCATGGGCCAGCCCGGTCGTACTGGTCCCCAAAGCAGCCGCCCCCGGAACCACACCAGAACTCCGGTTCTGCGTCGACTACCGGGGCCTGAATGAAGTCACCAGAACAGACGCACATCCCATCCCCCGGGCAGATGAACTGGTCGACCGTATGGGAGCTGCCCGCTACCTCAGCATCTTCGATCTGACAGCAGGTTATTGGCAGATCGGCCTCACACCCCGAGCACAAGAACGTTCTGCCTTCTCCACCCCCGATGGCCATTACCATTTTACGGTCATGCCCTTCGGCATGAAGAATGCCCCAGCGACTTTCCAACGGCTCGTCAATCAGGTCCTGGCGGGGCTCGAAGGGTTCAGCGCCGCCTACCTAGACGACATCGCTGTGTACAGCCACCATTGGACCGAGCACCTCCACCACCTCCGAGCAGTGCTACAAGCCCTTCAGCGAGCTGGTCTCACGATCAAGGCCAGCAAGTGTCAAATTGGGCAAGGGTCTGTAACCTACCTCGGGCACCAGGTGGGAAGCGGCCTAGTGGCCCCCCTACAGCTGAAAATTGCCGCCATCCAGGACTGGCAACCCCCCATCACCCAAACCGAGGTACGAGCCTTCCTGGGCCTCACGGGCTATTACCGACGGTTTGTGAAAGACTATGGTACCATCGTGGGGCCCCTCACAGAACTAACGTCAAAGAATCAGCCCAGGAAAGTCAACTGGACCCCAGAGTGTCAAACTGCCTTCGAACGGTTGAAAGCAGCCATGTGTTCCGCCCCTGTGCTCCAGGCCCCAGACTACAGCCGGGAATTCGTCGTTCAGACGGACGCCTCCGACCAAGGAATTGGGGCGGTCCTGTCTCAAGTGAACACAGAAGGCCTTGATCAACCGGTGGCCTTCATCAGCCGGAGACTCCTACCACGGGAGCAACGCTGGAGCACCATAGAGAGGGAGGCCTTCGCTGTGGTATGGGCCCTCAAGAAGCTCCGGCCCTACCTTTTTGGCACCCACTTTCGGGTGCAGACCGACCACCGACCCCTGCAGTGGCTGATGCACATGCGGGGGGAAAACCCAAAGTTGCTACGTTGGTCCATCTCCCTACAAGGGATGGACTTCACTGTTGAACACCGGCCTGGGCCAGACCACGCCAACGCGGACGGCCTGTCCCGGTTTTTCCGCCTCGACGAGGAGAGTCCCCAAGAAGATGGGTAACTCTCCCCGCCTTCAGCTGGGGGGGACGCATGTTGGACAGGCCACATGAAGGGCCACTCTCCCCCGGCCCAGCCAGGCCCGAGTCCCGTCACACAAGTACCACGCACCACCATTGCCGTCCTCCGTCCCCTCAGGGACCCCGGCCCTCGAGCATGCCGACCTCGTGGGTCCGATCCACTGCTGGCCCACGCGCCCAACCTGGGGCGCCATCTTGGACACTCCACCACGAGGCCGCCTGGCCCCCGATCGACCTCGACCCTGGGCCTGGCCCGGCCTCAGACATTCCGGCACCACCCTCCACCCAGGAGGTGAGCGGGCTACTTGGCGAGTCAATGGGAGAAAGAGGTGTCGATGGCTCTCCCCCGCCAAGGGCCGCTCGCCCATCGCCTCCCCGGGCGCTGGCTCCACCCCCCTGCTGGGTGTCTGGACTCCCCCATCCCGGACCTCCCGACCTCCAAGTGCGAGGGTCCGGACATCAAAGGACACCAGCCCTATAACTGGGGCAGCTCCAGAGCAGGAAGGCAGTTGTATCTTGGAGTCGAGAGACGTAAAGAGGAACTCATCCTGGACGGACTACTGGCGCTGCCGTAGCTCTGTCCTGTGCACCATCGTCCTGCCTGTTGGCGCTGCCACAGCCGTCGTAACCTTCATCCTTCATCGTCGTCGGGATCTGCTGGCGTGGCCGCGGACCGTTGTAACCGTCATCTTTCACCGGGACCTGCAGGCTCCGCCGCGGACCGTCGTCTTTCCTTCGTCCATCTCGGGACCTGCTTGGCTCCGCCACGGCCCGATCATCTAGAACGCCGAGCTCGAGGATTGAGAGCTATTTTGTACTCATTGGTAACTAAGACTGTCCCGCTACCCCTTTCCTCAACCAAAGACTAGAATCGAGGGGACCCCCGAGTCCAGACCTCCTTGTATCATACCATCGTAACCTAAGAATTGCATATAAAGTCTCGTTAACCTTCAGTCTTGTGTGGTGTCCGTCTGTGGGGGGGAAGTTACTTGTCTGTACAGTCGTTGGAGACGGTTCTCCCCGGAGACCTCTCCCCGTAATCTCGGCCGACCCTTCCGGTCCGTCTAACATTGGTGGCCAGCGGCGCGATCCGAATCACCGCATAACGTACAGAGAGTAGCTCACCCCACAACGAACCACAATGACAACTAAAGAAAGCGGATCAACTGAGAAGTTCCAAATGGAAAAACTAGAGGAGTACAGCCATCGTGAACTAAAGCAGTTCTGCATCGAACTAGGTATCGCTACCACCGGACTAAGCACCAAGGACGATTTTAAGCATGCCCTAGAATCTTGGGCAGAGACCGGGGATGCCGAAGCCCCTGAGCAAAGCACCGCGAAAAAAACCAACACGACCCCTGAAGGGCAAAGAACCGGTCTCTCGCAAGACGAGATCCAAGAAAGAGAAAAAACCCGACTACACGAGCTAGAAATGGCCCGACTCAAGATGGACGTAGAACTCAAGCTGGCCGAACAAAAAATCAACTTAGAGCACCTACGTCTCCGAGAAGAAAGAGAGGAGAAACAGAGACAAAGGGAGCTCGAGGAAAAGAAACTGGCGTACGAGCACGAACGGAACCTAGCCGAGATCAACCTGCGCAAGCAGAATAAAGAGTTAGGGGTGCCCGAGAGACCGCACACCCCAGGGACCACGGAGAAAAAAGTACACATCCCCAAGGATGTTGTCCGAGAATATTTCCGAGAGGACGACATCCAGCAATGGTTTAAGGCCTATGAAATCGCCATGACGGCGCACCGGATCGATAGAAACGATTGGGGAGCCGGTCTATGGGGCAGATTCCTCAATGAGGGCCGCGATACCCTGTTACAGCTTCCAGACCACCAGATGACCTCCTACGACCATATGAAAGCGGCCCTCCTCACCCGCTATGGCCTCACGCCCGAGATGTACCGTCAGAGGTTCCGAGACTGCACACGCATCCCGGGTACAACTTGGGTGGACTATGTAACGTACTTTAGCCGAGCTTTCGAAGGCTGGATCAGAGGAAACAACGTCACGACCTACGAGCAGCTGTTCAATCTGATGGTATGGGAGCATCTGTCCAACAATTGCTTCATTGAACTACGCCAACACCTCCTCGACAGCAAGTTAACCGATCCCCGGCAGCTCGCAGCCGAAGCTGACCGGTGGGAGATCACCAGAGTGGGCCGGAATGGGTCCTACGAGCAGAACAGGAACAACAATGGTCACCACCGACCCAGAGGAGGAGGAGGGGGCCAAGGACGAGGAAGAGACAACACTCCGGCCACCCCCGCTGCCAGCACCACCCCCCCGGCCAACCGGGGCAGCACCCCGGCGCGACCGGGGTACAGAGCCAATGTCACGTGTCACCGATGCCAACGGGTCGGCCACTATGCAAACGACCCAAGCTGCCCGCAGTATCAGAGTCCAAAACCCCGCCAAGTGGCCGCCGCGGCACTAGGGGAAGAACAGATCTCCGAGGAACAAGAAACAGACGAACAAGAGCATCAAGAGTGGGAGCCAGCCGCCATGACTCTCGCGTGCTTAGGGGGAAGAGACCTGGTCCCGCGGGTCCCCCTACCCGCTAACACCCAGAAGTACAGCCAATGGGTGAGCATCAATGGACGACGGGCCGAAGCCCTTCGGGACACCGGGGCCAGTGTAACAGCCGTCCGCTGTCACCTGGTGACCCCAGAACAATATCTACCGAACATTCTCTGCCCTGTGCGATCAGCCGACAACTCGGAAAGTCTGTGTCGGATGGCCTGCGTCCCCTTTGAGTGGGGAGGGGTCTCCGGCATGTTGAAGGTAACGGTCCGAGATGACGCCCCTGTGGACTGCCTCCTCGGAAATGACCTGGAGAGTTCCCCGTGGGCAGCCGTGGAGCGAAGAGAACACTTGGGGATGTTAGGCGTCCCGGACTGGGCGTGCGTCACCACCCGGTCCATGGCCGCCCGTGCCAACCATCACTCAGAAGAACCAGAATGGCCGGCGCCACCGCCTCCGGTCGCCCCAGCCGAGACCACCGACCATGACACCCCCCTCGAACCTGCTCAACCTTCCGACCTCGCTAACCTTGACCAGTGGGCCCAAGAGGGGGGGCCCACACAAGAACAATTTCGCCAGGAACAGAAGACCTGTCCCTCCCTCGAGGGACTCCGCCAGCAAGCGCTCGCCCAAAGCGCAGGGGATACCTCCGGAACTCATTGGGTCTACTGGGACAATGATCTGTTGTACAGCGAGCAAAGAATCGCCGAGCTGGGGGCCAACCGAGTACTAGTAGTGCCCTCCGCTTTAGAGACTTTCTGCTAAACCTGGCCCACGATGTCCCCCTGGCAGGGCACCTGGGACAAGATAAAACCTACAGTCGCCTAGTGACCCACTTCTTCTGGCCCAAAATGAGAAACGACGTGCACCAGCATTGCCGATCTTGCCCCACGTGCCAAGCCAGTGGGAAGAGCGGCCGCAAACTAAAGGCCCCCTTGCAACCTTTTCCAGTAGTCACGACCCCATTTGAGAGGGTCGGAATAGACATTGTGGGACCGCTGGACCCGCGCACAAAACAAGGCCATCGCTTCATCCTGGTGCTAGTGGACCACGCTACCCGCTACCCTGAGGCTGTTCCTCTCCGGACCGTGACAGCCCCAGTGGTCGGCCGGGCTCTGATGGGGATCTTCTCCCGTGTGGGGTTCCCCCGAGAAGTCGTCAGCGACAGAGGCACGAACTTTATCTCTAAATACATGAAATCCCTCTGGCAACAGTGCGGGGTCACCTACCGATTCACGACCCCCTATCACCCCCAAGGGAACGGACTTGTTGAGCGGTTCAACCGCACGCTAAAAGGGATGATCGGGGGATTGGAAGAGCCCCTCCGTCGCCAGTGGGATGTGCTGCTGCCGTGCCTCCTCTTCGCCTACCGAGAGGTCCCACAGAAATCCCTAGGCTTCAGCCCATTTGAACTGCTATACGGGCACCCAGTGCGGGGGCCGCTCAGCCTGATCAAAGAGGGCTGGGAGATGCCTCCGGCCAAGAACCCTCCAGATGTCTTCCGGTACCTCCTCACCCTCCGCAACCAGTCCCGGCGGTTCAGAGACCTAGCAAAAGCCAACCTAGAGGCCAGTCAAGAGGACATGAAAAAATGGTATGACCAGAACGCCTCATCTATTGAATTCGAACCTGGGCAACAGGTATGGGTAATGTCCCCCACGGAGCCATGCGCTCTCCAAGACAAATGGACGGGGCCCTTCAAGGTAATCGAGCGCAAGGGTCCTGCCACCTATCTCATCGATATGGAATCCTCCCGGAACCCACTCCGGGTCCTCCACACCAACAGACTGAAACCCCACTTTGCACGAACAGAACTCAGCCTCCTGATGGCCACAGACAATGGGGTTGAAGACGACTCCGAGCCTCTCCCTGACCTCCTGCGGACTCAGGAGCAAGACGGCTCCGTGGATGGGGTCCGACTCTCGGAGACCCTCACCAGAGAACAACGCCAAGAGTGCCAAGCCCTCCTGTCACAGTTCGCCAGTCTGTTCTCCCTCACCCCAGGTGTCACTTCCTGGTGTGTGCACGATGTGGACACCGGAGACAGCCCCCCTATCCGCCACCGGGCCTACCGCGTACCTGATCGGGTACGGGCCTGCATCCAGGCGGAAGTGGCCAAGATGCTCACGCTCGGGGTCATCGAGCCCTCCGACAGTCCATGGGCCAGCCCGGTCGTACTGGTCCCCAAAGCAGCCGCCCCCGGAACCACACCAGAACTCCGGTTCTGCGTCGACTACCGGGGCCTGAATGAAGTCACCAGAACAGACGCACATCCCATCCCCCGGGCAGATGAACTGGTCGACCGTATGGGAGCTGCCCGCTACCTCAGCATCTTCGATCTGACAGCAGGTTATTGGCAGATCGGCCTCACACCCCGAGCACAAGAACGTTCTGCCTTCTCCACCCCCGATGGCCATTACCATTTTACGGTCATGCCCTTCGGCATGAAGAATGCCCCAGCGACTTTCCAACGGCTCGTCAATCAGGTCCTGGCGGGGCTCGAAGGGTTCAGCGCCGCCTACCTAGACGACATCGCTGTGTACAGCCACCATTGGACCGAGCACCTCCACCACCTCCGAGCAGTGCTACAAGCCCTTCAGCGAGCTGGTCTCACGATCAAGGCCAGCAAGTGTCAAATTGGGCAAGGGTCTGTAACCTACCTCGGGCACCAGGTGGGAAGCGGCCTAGTGGCCCCCCTACAGCTGAAAATTGCCGCCATCCAGGACTGGCAACCCCCCATCACCCAAACCGAGGTACGAGCCTTCCTGGGCCTCACGGGCTATTACCGACGGTTTGTGAAAGACTATGGTACCATCGTGGGGCCCCTCACAGAACTAACGTCAAAGAATCAGCCCAGGAAAGTCAACTGGACCCCAGAGTGTCAAACTGCCTTCGAACGGTTGAAAGCAGCCATGTGTTCCGCCCCTGTGCTCCAGGCCCCAGACTACAGCCGGGAATTCGTCGTTCAGACGGACGCCTCCGACCAAGGAATTGGGGCGGTCCTGTCTCAAGTGAACACAGAAGGCCTTGATCAACCGGTGGCCTTCATCAGCCGGAGACTCCTACCACGGGAGCAACGCTGGAGCACCATAGAGAGGGAGGCCTTCGCTGTGGTATGGGCCCTCAAGAAGCTCCGGCCCTACCTTTTTGGCACCCACTTTCGGGTGCAGACCGACCACCGACCCCTGCAGTGGCTGATGCACATGCGGGGGGAAAACCCAAAGTTGCTACGTTGGTCCATCTCCCTACAAGGGATGGACTTCACTGTTGAACACCGGCCTGGGCCAGACCACGCCAACGCGGACGGCCTGTCCCGGTTTTTCCGCCTCGACGAGGAGAGTCCCCAAGAAGATGGGTAACTCTCCCCGCCTTCAGCTGGGGGGGACGCATGTTGGACAGGCCACATGAAGGGCCACTCTCCCCCGGCCCAGCCAGGCCCGAGTCCCGTCACACAAGTACCACGCACCACCATTGCCGTCCTCCGTCCCCTCAGGGACCCCGGCCCTCGAGCATGCCGACCTCGTGGGTCCGATCCACTGCTGGCCCACGCGCCCAACCTGGGGCGCCATCTTGGACACTCCACCACGAGGCCGCCTGGCCCCCGATCGACCTCGACCCTGGGCCTGGCCCGGCCTCAGACATTCCGGCACCACCCTCCACCCAGGAGGTGAGCGGGCTACTTGGCGAGTCAATGGGAGAAAGAGGTGTCGATGGCTCTCCCCCGCCAAGGGCCGCTCGCCCATCGCCTCCCCGGGCGCTGGCTCCACCCCCCTGCTGGGTGTCTGGACTCCCCCATCCCGGACCTCCCGACCTCCAAGTGCGAGGGTCCGGACATCAAAGGACACCAGCCCTATAACTGGGGCAGCTCCAGAGCAGGAAGGCAGTTGTATCTTGGAGTCGAGAGACGTAAAGAGGAACTCATCCTGGACGGACTACTGGCGCTGCCGTAGCTCTGTCCTGTGCACCATCGTCCTGCCTGTTGGCGCTGCCACAGCCGTCGTAACCTTCATCCTTCATCGTCGTCGGGATCTGCTGGCGTGGCCGCGGACCGTTGTAACCGTCATCTTTCACCGGGACCTGCAGGCTCCGCCGCGGACCGTCGTCTTTCCTTCGTCCATCTCGGGACCTGCTTGGCTCCGCCACGGCCCGATCATCTAGAACGCCGAGCTCGAGGATTGAGAGCTATTTTGTACTCATTGGTAACTAAGACTGTCCCGCTACCCCTTTCCTCAACCAAAGACTAGAATCGAGGGGACCCCCGAGTCCAGACCTCCTTGTATCATACCATCGTAACCTAAGAATTGCATATAAAGTCTCGTTAACCTTCAGTCTTGTGTGGTGTCCGTCTGTGGGGGGGAAGTTACTTGTCTGTACAGTCGTTGGAGACGGTTCTCCCCGGAGACCTCTCCCCGTAATCTCGGCCGACCCTTCCGGTCCGTCTAACAGAGGGCATGGCCTCTTACCACCTCTCAGCAATCCCACTGTGTTGGGCTTACTAGAGGTAACAGGTGGGCTAGTTGGTCCCCAGGGACCCTCAAGAGGCAAGGGTACTTCATCCACCAAACATTAGTGCACCAGGAGGTGCACTAGCAGAGTGGTGGAGAAAGGGGCATGGCCTGTGACTACCTCAGCAATCCCACTGTGTGGGGCTTACTGGAGGTAACAGGTTGGCTATTTGGTCCCTTAGGACCCTTAGCAGTGGAGGGGACTTCATCCCCCAATCCAGAGGATGCCAGGAGGCACGTTGGCAGAGTGGTGGAGAAAGGGGGTGTGGCCTGCTATCAGAACTCAGTAATCCTGCTGTGTGGGACTTACTGGAGGTAATAGGAGGGCTAGTTGGCCCCCAAGGACGTCCTTGGGGGCAAACTACCACTCCTGTTACCTTCAGTAGGTCCCACACAGCAGGACTGGGGAGACGTTATCAGAGGCCACGCCCACTTTCTCCATCACTCTGTAAATGTGCCTCCCTGTGCACTACCAGGTGGAGGATAAAATCCCTTTGGCTCCAGATGGACCTTGAGAGCAAAGAATCCCTCCTGGTACCTCCTGGAAGTCCTACGCAGTGGAATTGCTGAGAGCTGGTTGTAGACTCAGCCCGCTTTCTCCACCACTCTGCAAATGTGACTGCTAATTAAAAAACTTAGAAATTCACACAAAAACAAAGGTTACAGGTACTTTATAGTTCGGTAATAGAAATGAAAATCAGTAATGTCACTAGTGATGTTACTGACCATGTCATTAGTGATGTAATATGTGAGGTCATAAGCAGTGCATTGCGGGAGCGCAAGTTATAGTTAACTATAACGACTGAATTTATTTCATTTTGTACAAGTGAAATGTCAGCCTAACTGTAACGTACCTGTAACCTTTGTTTTTTTGTGTGAATATATATATAAACAGAACTCCGTCTTCAGGATACCAAATCGCAAGGCAAAGACGAACACGGACCCAGTAAGTTGCGTGCATGAAATCATTTATTTCCAGTAACACCATGCACCGCCATATATAATAATGCCAAAGTTTGTGGTTACTGTCAGCGTGCTTCCAGAACGCTAGTGGTGCACATAAAAGCACTAGCGCTTGCAAAATGCCACAATGGGACGGGAAAAGATCAGCTTCGGTTTATTGAATCAAGCTGCTCCAGACAGGACGCATTTTGGGTGACAAAGGCTGTGGTACAGCCGAAACGCACCTTGTCTGGAGCAGCCTGATTCAATAAACCGAAGTTGATCTTTTCCCATCCCAGAGTGCCATTTCTTTTGTTGATGTGGAAGGAATGCTGTGGTATGTATAAATATACGTCAATAGTTGTATACATAGAGAGGTAGGGTAGTTAAAAAATATATATATTTTTCCTAGTGAAGCTTAAATAACTACAGATGCACAGCTAGATAAGCTGTTCTACAATACAAATGTTTTCAGATGACTACAGTGTACTATAAATAGCTAAACCAATTGGACACCAAAACATGAGTAAACATTTGTTGGTGAAATAAATTCGAAATATACTCATTGCAGCTTCGTTTTTAACACTAATCACAAAATAAATACGGATAAAAACAGATTAAATCAGCAAAAATAAATATGTATAAATACAGACGACAATGTCAAAATATAAATACCATTTTATTGTGTCAGTTAGAAGTTGGAGTCTGCTCATTTGCTAGTGACTTTTGCCTCTCCTATCGTTACATTTGTAACTTGTTAAATGGACTTTGTTTCCTCAAGCAAGTTTGGGACTCAGTTTGACCTCAATCACCATGCATCTCTGCCACAAATCTGAATTTACCCACAGTTTCTTCTTTGCTTTTGAATAATGTATGCATCACTCTAAATTTCATAGTAGTTTAGTTTCTCTTAAGACTTGATAGTGCTTTGCTAAGAGTGGCATATGACATGAGCCATTGCACATAATGAATTGCCCCACTATTGTATAACAAGGTATCCCATATCTGCCCCATGTGTTTGAACTTTCACTGTTTGTCTTCCTCCTCTACTGTGTGAGTTCTAGGGTATAGTCCTCCTTCTGCCACTCTTCAGCAACTTTCCATGGCACTGGAGTCCTCTTTCACCCTGTAAGCTACCCTCTGTTGTTACCCATTGTCTATGCCACCAAGTTGACTATCTTACACCATGAGTCACTCATGGAATCCACACTTCTTTCTCTTGCAGATTGTACAGAAGCTAATGGGGCCTTGATCACATGTACGGACGAATTGCACACAGGACTGGCAGAGCAGAGTGGGTCCCCTGAGCCAGTCTCCAAACCTAGGAAATACTCTGGATCTATTGAAAACAAGTGTCACAGGGTCGTCATAGACTGGTAGATCTTTCTTCTCAAAGTGTTTCTTCATGCTCCTTGTTCTACAAACAGTCTCGCTGAGTTTCCAGTCTGAAGTGATAAAAGAGTACATTTGTTTATTCAAACAGTGATAGCTCATCCATAAGGGAACATAGGTGGCACAGGGGATCAGGTGGCACAGGGGATCTTTCAAGAGCAGCATATCAGTGGACATTGATAATCCATCAAGACTACAGGTGAGACTACAGCTGATCCGGCAAGAGCCTTGGGTGATATTTCATGGACTACTAGTGATCTATTGAGGGCTATAATTGATCCACCAAGGGTCATAGACTATAGGTCAGGCCAACTGTTGTTCCATCAAAAACCAAAGATCATCTGTAAAGGTCTACTGTTATTCATTGGGGGCTGTAGGTGATCCACCAGAGCTCACAGGACTCTGTCAAGGCAATGAAAATCCCTAAAGAGCCATAGATGTGCCATTGAGGTCTAAACCTGATCATTCAAGTTCTACACGTCATGAACCACCAGTTGCACCTATAATATTCAATCTTGCCTCTAGAAGCTAATGATTTAAGTTACTTCAAGAATACAATATGGCTAAGAGCCTCTTGAAGACCTATGCCCTCTGGTCTTTTGGTGGACCCTTCGGGCTGCACCACATATACCTGGGCAGGGACAGTCATGCCCTACTCTGGATGCTAACCTTTGGTGGTTTTGGCATGGGTTGGATGTGGGAGTTCTGGCGCATTCCTGGTTTTGTGGCCCAAGCCAACAGGAAGTCTGCACACCAGAGCAAACTGCAGAATGGGGTGCCAGAGATGAGTGTGACACGGATTTTTGGCCAGATGGTTGTTGGCATCTACTTTGGAATTGTGGCAGTCATCGTCCTATCCTCATTGGGTAGCTTCTATTTCATTGCTCTGCCCCTGGCTGTGGGGCTTGGTGTTTACTTAGTGGCCAGTCTAGGTGACCAAACCTCTGACCTGTGGAAAACCATGGTGGCTGCATTTCTGACATCACCGATATTCTATGGCCGCATTATCGCCATGCTGCCCATCACCATTGTGGCCTCTGCCACAGCCCAGCAGTGCAGACGCTACAAACGTCCCAGAACTGGCACTGAGGAAAACATGAGCCTCCGCCTCTACCGCCTCGGCCTAGCATACCTGGCGTTCACCACTCCACTGGCATACAGTGCCTTCTATAACACCACAGTCACCATCAACTACATCGCAGAGAGTATTGGGGCCATCCTGGACTGGCTTAGCGTGTTCCCTACACTTAGTGCTCTGCTGGAGGGGGTCCTCCTGCTGCCTTACCATTGCTGGATGCTGATAACTGGGGGCAGGGGCTTCGGAACAGGCTACTTCCGCGAGTGGGAGAACATCTATCAGTTTGTGCACAGTTTTCAGCAGGAGAAGAAAGAGATGGCCTACAAGGTAAGTCCAGCCTCTCTGATATTGCCTTCCACACTTCTACACAGCCCTGTCTTTGCAGATCTCAGCTACTAAATATACCACTGTTTCCCCAATACATTATAGATGAAAAAGAAATGTTTGGGTATAGGTGATATCTGGGCCCCTATTGTCCAACCTGGGTCCATATTGATGTATACATTTCTGATGTGTTCAAATGGGGTTGTACGTTTTCCTAGTGCTGCGAGCAGGATTGCCAATTTACCAAAATACCAGCGATAGCGGAATTGACATTGTGTACCCTTTGACCCCATGCCATTACAGGTTTGACGCCTTATACCTCCCTCGGGCCCTCTAAGGCCTCTCATTTGCTGCAGAAAGGACAGGGGAAGGCAATGAGTGTACACTATAATATGTAAACATGGCTCTAAGAACTCTGGTTACTTTATGTTCTTGGCACTGTCTTGACCCATGAAACTAGAGGCAGTAAAGAAAGTGACAGGATTACCAAATGGAAATCCAGGGTTAGCAGCAGTTTCATTTGGCAGGTTAAAGGATTGCTGCAACAAAAGTAGGCAGTCATTGGCATAATTAAAAACGTGGATTTAAACGTAAGTTAATCAATTTGATTAATTATATGAATTAAAGGAAAGAGGATGTAATAGTAAACCTTCCGTGTCCTGCATATAGTAATAAGGAGCTTGACTCTTCACAGTTCTTGAAGAACACTATATACAAAGATACAACCACAAACAAACATGATGGTTTGCGGTAAGATGGTTTGAAGGGTCATACTGCAATCAGGGGAAATTGGGCTTAAATTGTGCAGATAGAACTCTTTGGCTGTGGCCCACTTTCTATTGGACCAACCATTGAGCATCAACTACGCCCTTTTCGCACTTGACCCTCAGGACAGCAAAGCAGCTCAGGGCTTTCTCGGGGAGGTGGTATGGGCTCAAATTTCTAACTCGGTAACTTCACGCGATATTAAGTAATAAATCAATGTGGAGTCAGTCCTTTTATTTGGAAAAGTACTTTGGCCGACACATACAACTAAATATTACACCTGAAGTAATACATAAGGAACAACGGAATAAAACACTGTACCCCCTTCTGTTTTCTGAAACAAAAGTCCACACAGTTCATATATGGCAATTGAGACAGGGTTATCACTATATGTTTGTCGGTACCTGCAGTCTTTGGCACGGGATTATATAATATTACAAGCCCTTGCCTGCGGTTATCAACACAGGATGTTTGCAGTTGAAAAGCCCTGCTTATTGTCATTGTCACAGGTCCTTCACTATGTTATAAGTCCCATTCGTGCTGACCGTATCACAGATCCTCAAGGGGGAAGGAAAGATAAGGTTCACCATCAGGATTGGTGGTCACAGTGGCAGGCAAGCAAGCTCCATGGTGTCACACTGCAGCTGTGGACTTGTGCGTCTTACGAAAGTCCCCTCAGCATGGTCAAGCCCTGCACCCTGCTGACCAGATCTTGTAGTCTTTTCTCAAGCCCAGGCACAACCCGCCACCGAGAGTGAGAGGCTCACCATCCGCTGATCCTTGCACCACAAAGGTAGTGAGTCAAAAGGGGAGGACACAACAGTGGGGCAGGGCAGGAGTCTGATGGGGGATTACAAATGTTCTCAGGTGCCAACATAATGGAGTCCTTGAGCTTCTGTGGTGAAAAAACAAAAGTGAGAAACTGTTGAAAACAATTGGGGTGTCTCGCACCGCTGAAAACAATTGGGGTGTCTTGTATCATACGGTTCCAAAGACATCCAACAGGAAAAGTCCTACTCATGGTTGGCTTTCCCTATGCCGATTGGACCCTCAAAGCAGGAGCACATGGGCAAAAGCAAAAGGACTCATGAGTCGGGTCGTTAAAGTTGAATATCTCCGCCGCCACTGCATGGATTTTCATGTAGATTATGAGGTTCCATTCAGCAAAGCCTTGTCTAGCAACCACATCAACAAGCTCATGCCAGAAGGAAGGGCTGTCTGGTGTTCAGGGACAAAGGCAGCTCACAACAGATATCCTATCAGAGCCAGTTCTTCCTCTAGGCCACATGCAGGATTCATGGTGGTAATTCTATTTCCTTTCTGCATAAGTCCTTCAAGACAAAGCAGCTAGGATGTGGAGCTTCTCTTCTATGAAGTCTTCTTCTGCAAGGGCATCTCCAGTATTTCCTTTCGCTGCAAACGAGGCTCCAACGTTCAAGGCTGCATCATGCAGTCCTTGAGGTACAACACAAAACCTCTGGTTCAGTTCCCAATCCGGCAGGGGAGCTCGCAATCAGAGACGGTAGACGCTTATCTACACTGGTGTTGGGAGATTGTCCCTGATCAATGAGTTTTCCATTCATCATCCGTCGGGTATATGCCCAAAATGTATCCTCAGGCTGACCAATCAGTTTCTGCTCCCTGTTCAAATTTTGGGGGATCCCCCAATCATGGCATGAGGAGTCATTGTGTTATTTCCAGGAACTCTATTTAAAGCGGTTTGAGTCATTTTCTTATTTTTTTGTATATTGGGCTCAGGCTGATTAAGCACAACCTTTGTTATGTAGATGCTGTAGAAAGAGGGACAGAGGCAGGACTGCCCTGATAGCCTACCTATAGGAGGCTTGGCTTCAAAGGGAAGGATATGCCATCCTCGCCTGTAGCTACTGAAATCTGGCCACAAGGGAAACATCTGAAGAAGTGGGCAGGAGGTTTGATAACTGATCCCAAACCGCAAAGGAGAGGATTTAGCATGACTCTGTTGATGCTTTTTTACCTGATAATCCAAGATAAAGCTCCAACTCAGGATCGGAGACCAGGTTAACTTCAAACTGCATAACGCAATGTGTCCCTACAGATATCAGATTAAAAGCGAATAAATCGCCATAGTTTGTTAAAAAAAAGTCTTGTAACAAGAAGAGTCTTGAGACTTCTTTTAGGTTGAAATCATTAATTTTTTATTAAATATTTAAAGTGCAAAGCAGAAGGCACAAATAACAGTCAATTGCATTGTAAATCATTATCGGGAATTAGCATAAGGCGCAATCAAATGCAGCAAAGAGAAGGACAAGACGCCAAGTCTCAGAGTATAATATTTTTAATACAATGCAAGTGACAGACTGACATAGGTCTAGACTCAAAGCTCACCTCCAGAAGAAAAACCTTTTATAGGAAAATACAGAGAAAAATGTCATTGTCAGTATGAGATGGTCGTGTCATTTCATAATTTGACAAACCAGAATACAAAATGTAATACAGCATCATCAAATTAATATTAAAACAACCCATTTTGATCTAATGTCTTTGAATATGTCAGTAAAAATCTCTTTGCACTAAAAAAATGACAGTCTCATATTATGAATAGGCCCATAGTTACACAAACAGGAAAAGCCTTGAAAGAAGTAAAAGGCTTCCTCCTTAGTTCTTGAGAAAAACATGTCAACAGGTGCATAATATATGCCCGGCAGCAACTGCGACGCAGAGAGGCCCCAAATCTCCAGGGGGGCCCTATTCCGCCAAAAGCCACTAAATATGTCTAGGATACAGGAGACTCGGGGGTCCCTCATTATATCTTGAAGGAGGGGGGGCACCATTTTGTCTTACACCACTGCAGGATGTCAACACAGAGCATTATAGCAGTGCACATTTTGCTATGTATGACGACAGGAGAAATTAAAACACACATCATGGCTGTTTTAGAATTCAAGATGGAGTATAGTCCTAGATCGGGCCTAGTTTAGTCAACCAAAGGAAAATATGATTATGCAAAGTGCAGCTTTTTCGTTGTACTGCAAAATGCTCACTACTATAGCCTCACAATGTTAATGGATCAGAATCATTCTTATCATTGCCCACGAGTTACTAGAATCCAGGTGCAGTACCACCTCTAGAGAAGACTCGGAACTGATTCAAATTCCGCTTGCAGGTCAAACAAGGAATCTGGGCAGGCCCTGCTCTGTCTTCCATTTTGGGTTATAATGTAGACAAAGGAATTCCAACAAGGATGTATGTGGACTATCCTGATCTCTGAGCCATGCTTAATCCATTTGATGGGGAGGCCTTTCATGAAACCGTGAATCTGTGTGGTTGTCGTTTTCATTGAGGCACAAAATCAAAAACCCATCATTGACTTTGCCTTCAGGGGGAACAGAAAGCACAGGACCAGGCTCACCAGAGCCATGCATGCAAAGCGAGCTGCAGAGAGAAATCTGATGCTGGGGAGGGGGGGGCGCTGGGAGGGGGGGAGGACACCATTGTTCCCATCATGGCGCTCATTTTTTAATTTTATTTTTTGTGTAGGTGCTTGGTTTAGACCAGACCGCAAACCCTGAGGACATCCAGCACAGCTACCGGGAGCTTGTGAAGCTGTGGCACCCGGACCACAACCGTCACAGGGTGCAGGAGGCGGAGCAGCGCTTCATTGAGATCCAGGAGGCCTACGAGATGCTCTCACAGATGCGCAAATCTAAGCCATCCTAGGGGCCATCGAGAACCTCTGAGCCGTAGTCCACGGCAGCGAAGCCTTCAACATTCCCAGGGCTGCAAGAGGTTCACCTAAGCAAACCTTCTTCTGGTTAGTGCCCCTGGGCAGCAATGCAGCATGCTGGGAGAACATTTCCTGCATTCCAAGCCAAAAGGAAATGGACGCCCAGAATCTCCCAGCAGTTCTTCAGACAGCAGCAATTGTTGGAGAATTGTGCTCCAAGCCATAATTAGCACTTGCAGAAATATTGAATGTAAGGATACAAAAGCCCACTTAACCTTTTGTGGGGAAAAACAAAGTGGTAAAAAAGAGCCTGTGATTAACGGTAAATAACATCAGCTCAATAGTGTACATTGAAAAACACTTAAGAAGTACTTGACTGTGATGAATGAGAAAATCCTGAACACCTATTAATGTTGTTGTGTGAGGTGCTCGCAAATTCAAAAGCAAAGTGCTGTTTGGGAAGCTGGAGAGTGTATTGGTGAAGTACTGCTTGTATTAATGTATGAACGGGCACACGACAGAGACACATTAAAGAAAAGTGACAACAAATAGACAGGCCAGAAGAGAAGAAAATGGCGACACCCACTTCTGCAACACTGAAGAGTAACCCATCTCTCACCCCCACCGGAGCCCCGGAAATGTTCTGGGAAGGCACTCCAATCCACACGTCCTGTTCCCTAAACACCTCACCCTTTTTAAAGTAATAAAAAGGAATTCGGCCAAGACTATACTTTCTTTTAAAGATATCTTTTGTACAAAAAAGCCACTATTGATTCCATTGCCTCACACAGATGAGTGAGAAGTTAAAGGTATTGTTGAATGTCAATAGTTCACACAACAATTAAGTGTATGACAGTGTTCTAACATCTGCAGTTTAACTGATTTACTAGAATTCAATGGGTTTCTTAAGTTTAGTTCAGAATTTGTGTTTTCTGTCCACAGTTGTATTTACCACAATGAGCAATCCATTGTTGATTTTAGGTCTGGTCAGAGAGCTTCGGTTATCTCTTCAGCCTCTACATTTAAAAAAAGATCATAAATAAAAATACATATATCGAGGGTCTTTGGGTCAACTCTCTTCCGCCATTGGTCTGTTCAGTTGAAATTCACATATTGCTTTCACCCTACACAGTGTACAGCATGGGGTAGTAGAGGGACATCCGAAATCTGGCATAGCCTTTCTTGCGCTGTCGTTCATGGCATTTCTCCTGATCTCATGCGCACATCTGCTTAAAAAGATCACTACAGGGCCAGGTCTGGTGGACCTTTACTTTGCTAATGCTTTTTTCTCTCTATGCTTTACAGTTTGGTTATTGTTTTAGAGTGTTCAAACTAAGGGCCTGATATAGATCTTGGTGGAGGGGAATACTCCGTTATAAACGTAATGGATATCCCATCTACCGTATTACAATTCCATTATATCCTATGGAGATCGTAGTACGGTGGACGAGATGTCAGTCACGTTTGTGATAAAGTATTCCATCCGTCAAGATGTAAATAATCAATAAAAACTATAGTGAGTTCTCTTAGGTAAGAACAATTGCTTAGCAGAACTAATTACTAGTTGGCGGTATTTGCCCTAGACGATACTAGATGTCAAGGAACAGTCTAATCATTACTCTAGACAGAAATTTATAAATGAAAACACAGATCAAAACACACCAGAAACGAGAAATCAGTTAGCTTAAAAAAGTTGTATGTATTATTTATGATGGTTGAGATTATATATGGCTGTATCATACACAAATGGTAAAACAAAAAGAAGAAAGTGACTTTGCAAAAATAGGTGATATAAAGTGCATATGTGCTTAAGGAAGATAGGCATGTGTTTTTCCCCCAACACTGTACCTTGCACCCCCAATTGGCACCTCTCTGGACACATAACATAACATGTGTATTTGTAAAGCGCACATTCACCACTACGGGTATCTTGGCACTGAATAACAGACGTTTGTTGTTAGCCAACTCCATGGTACTCATTTATTTTATCGACCTCAGATGAATGAAAGGCTGAGTGGACCCGCCACGATTTGAACCTATGACCATGAGGTCGAGCACAGGCCCCTGAAGTAGACGCATTAGTCCACTGAGCCACCAGACCCGGCATGTCAGTCCCTTGTAAAAGGTACCATGGGTACCAAGGGCACTGTGGCCAGGGAAGGCCCCTAAGGGGTGCAGCACTTATTGCGTCACCCTCAGAGGCCCTGTACCTTTACACACACACACACACACACACACACTGCCATTGCAGGCTGCTTGTTTGGGTGCAGGATAAAGTGAAGAGTCAACATGGCACACATCCCTGTGTGTCATTTCTGCAACCAACTGCCCTGGCATAGGTCAGCCACCCCTCTAGCTGAGTGCACTATACCAGTGGTGAGAGCACAGGTGCATGAGCCCTGTACCCCTACAGTGTTTAGACCAATTTGTAAACATTGTAAGTGCAGTAATGCCATTAAGAGTATATAGTGCTGGAGTTTGTCATTAGGAACTCCACAGCACCATAATGGCTCTACTGAAAACTGGGAAGTTTGGTGTGGTCACTATGGGCAAGAAAGAGGGACTTGTATATGCAGATGTCCTTTATTACTGAGGCATGCTACCATATTCCCCACATTTGGGGAAGGTCTCCATCAAACAGTAGTCCCACTGAGTCATCAAGGCAAGGTAAACCACAGCGTATTCCTGATTTTTTTTTTTTAAATATATTTTTATTGCAGGAATTAGCCAAAGTTACATGTCGGATCAGCAACACATTTGCAGGAATAAAAGGGTAAATACATCCGATCCCCCGTGAGAAAACATTGTGGGTACACAGCCATTCAGCCCACAACCCAAGGGTCGGGCGGCGCCTTCTTGTAGAGAACACAGGTGGGGATCTGATAGAACTTCGAAGCTGATCCAGATAATCCCACGGGCTTCATCTGCTTTTCTAGATCAACCTAACAGAAAAAACTCCCCCCCAACAGTCCAGTGATTCAACTCCCTCCCCCCACCCAACCCCGCCATCAGTGTGTAGTAGTATGTGTAGGAAGAGCTTATGGGAAAAACCCCAGATGACAGTATTTATATCCGTATCGTGGACAACTATCGGGACTCAGGTTGTGCTGCATCGTCACCCTCGGAATCGCTAGAAGCGCAGTAATCTCTAAGGGCCTGCACTATAGTCTCCCATTCCAGTGCCGATTCTAGCGCTCTCTCGTTATGCTGCCGCCTCGCCAGTTGGTATCGCAGAGTGCTCTCCCCCGCAGCCCACTTCAGAAGTTCGTTGTGCCATTTAGCTCCCGTCGGACCAACTCTTGCCTTCCAATTCCTGGTTATCTCCCGTTTAGCGAGGACAAGCCCTAAATCAATAAATTTACTCGAAATTTTATTTTTAGGGGTATGCGGGAACCAGTGTAAGAGCCCCACCGCCGCGTCGACCGACAAAGTTCTCCCCGTTATCCTATTTAGAGTATCCTCGACCAAAAGCCAATAGGAGGACAGCGCCGGGCAGGACCACAACATATGAAGGAGGTCTGCCTCAGGTGCTCGGCACCTGGGGCAATCTGCTGAGTCCGTGGCGAAGTACTGCTGAATCTTCGCCGGGTCAAATAGGCCCTGTGGAGTATGTAAAAATGAACCAGTTGGAACCGGGCATGGCGTGCTCCCTTCCAGGCTCGGCGCATGAGTTGTGACCAGGTCGTCTCCGGTATCTCCTTCCCTACGTCGGCCTCCCAACGATTCCGCAATGTGGTGAGGGGGGGCAATCCTTCGTTAATCAATCTGTTATACAGGCACGTGACTGCCTTGACCGTCCCCGCGGACATCATAACGTACTGGCCCACCGGAGACGTAGGCGGTTCCTCTAGCCCACTTTTCCAGTACATCTGAATTGCACGAACCAGAGCCGTGTGCAAGAGGAAGTCGCCTCGGGGAACATCGAAACGGTCAAGAATCTCTTGGAAGGGCAGTAACACCCCGTCCTCATAAAGGTCCCCCACCAATTGCAATCCCGCGTCTTCCCACTGTCCTAGGCGTGACCAGTCTCCCCCGTGAGGCAGGGCCGTCAGTATCCCCAGCGGTATTTCTGGTGCATACGGAAGCCTCAGCTGTCCCCGGGCGTGTGCGCGATTCCAGCATAATCTAATGGTCTTTTCTTCGAGTGTCAGGTCCTGCAGGGCCAGACGCTGGCGCAGTGCGATGAAAGAAATAACATGCCTAGGCATTCCCGTACCCCTCCCAATCTCCGGGCCACGAAACTCCCTCGCGACCTCCTGGGTGAAGGTCTGAAATTGAGCTGCAAGATAATATTCCTCAAAATCCGGCACCGCAAGGCCTCCCTCTGACTTTGGTCTCATCAGCGTCTTGAGAGCCACTCTCCGGCGGCCCGAACCCCAGAGGAACCCCACCACCATGGATCGCAATAGCCGAAAGGTGGCCGGCGGGATCCAAATCGGAAGCGCTCGAAAGTAGTATAGCAACCGGGGAAGTGCCACCATTTTCAGTAGTGCAATCCGCACCTGCCACCGAAAGCGGCAGGGTAGCCCAAAATTCCATACTACCCCACAACGCACGAGTACAACGGGCTATGTTGCCATCCAGGAGGTCGGCGGGGTCATGGTATATGTATACCCCCAGGTACTTGAGGCAGCTGGGTTCCCACCTAATCTCTCTGCTGATGTCAGGCCTGGGCGTTCCCCTGCGAACCGGGAACAGACAAGTCTTGGCCCAATTCACCCGAAGGCCCGAGACCTCCCCGAAAGACGTCAGTGCCGCAGCAGCCCCATTCAAAGCGGTATTCGAATCCTCGAGGAAGAGCAGCAGGTCATCAGCATATAGCGAAATATAATGCTGACCAGATAAGGTCTGCAAACCGCCGAAAGAAACTCCGGACCGGATCGACAGCGCCAGTGGCTCCACCGCTAGCGCGAAGAGCAATGGGGACAGTGAACAACCCTGCCTCGTGCCTCGTTCCACTGGATATTGTTGGGAAATCAGCAGGCCTGCTCTCACCCTGGCCGACGCCGAGGCATAAAGCACCGTGGTCCACCTGACAAAGCCCTCTCCTAGACCAAAGCGCAGCAACACTCTGCGCAGGTAATCCCATTCCAAACTATCGAAGGCCTTTTCCAGATCAACCGAAAGGACCATCGGGCACAGGGCCTCCGTGTGCGGTTCCCCCAACAAGCGAAACAATCTGCGAATATTCATGGTTGTGTTACGCTTGGGTATGAATCCTGCCTGGTCCTCGTGCACTAAAGAGCGCATGTGTCCTAGCAGCCTCGATGCCAATATGCTGCTTAGGATTTTATAATCGACCGTTAACATTGATAACGGTCGGTAAGACGCCGGGTCAGTTGACTCTCTACCAGGTTTGAGGAGGGGAACTACTAAGACCTCACACATCGAGCCGGGGAGACGTCCCAAACGCTTCGCCTCTCTGTAGACTATCAACAGTCGGGGCGCCAATAGGTCTACGTAGGTGGAGTAGAATTCGACCGGAAGTCCGTCAAGGCCCGGGGTCTTATTCCTCGCCATTCCCTTAATGGCGCTGCGGATTTTCCCTAGTTCGATATCGGAGCCCAGGGCCTTCGCCACATCGGGCTCCAGCGCTGGCATCTCTAAGTGTTGCAAATACTCATCAATCAGGGCGAGGTCTCTGGTCGGGTTACTGCGATATAGCCGTTCATAGTAGCGCTGGTAACAGGCTAATATCTCCGGTTGGGTGTGCACCTCAAAGCCCTCCGCTGTGGGCATGGACGTCGTCAGAGAGGTCCGGCGTGAGGGATTGGCCAAACACGCTAGCAGCGCGCCCGACTTATCCCCCTCCGTGAGCGACCTAGTGGTGTAGGCCTTATAATCGAAGCAGCGCAGTCTTTCGACTTCCGCCGCCACCGCCTCCCTCGCCGCACGCTCCTGGAGTTCAGGATGGCCGGGGCGGCGAAGTTCCATCTCGCGGAGCTTCCGATCAGCCGTGGTCAAGTCATCAAGGATGACACGTCTCATACCCACCTTCTTAGAAATACAATAGCCCCTGACCACTACCTTAAACGCGTCCCATTCTGACGCTCTCGAACCAGCGGTGCCCCCATTGGTCGCAAAATAATCAGAGATTTTGTCCTCCAGGTCCGCCCTAAAGACTATGTCCTCTAAGATCTCCGGGCGCAATTTCCAGGTGGGCACACTAGGGATCCCGGGAAACCAACGGAAGACCGCTAGGAGGGGGTTGTGGTCCGAGATGGTCCTAGACAAATATTCAGAGTGCACCGCTGCGGATACCAACTCTGCCGATCCCAGAAACCCATCTAGTCGCACGTGCAATTCGTGTATGCCAGAAAAATAGGAATAGTCTCTAGAGTCGGGGTGCTGCACTCGCCAGATGTCCGTGAGCCCCCAGTGCGTCTGCCATTCCTTCCTCCCTTTAGCCACTCGACGGACTGGAGAGTCCGGGGGGGGGGTGAGAGCGGTCGGCCTCCACATCCACTACTGAGTTAAAATCACCACCTAGTAGGAGGGTGCCCGAGAGAAAGTGGGCCAACGAGCCCGACAACCCGGAGAGGAAGGCAAGCTGGTCCACATTAAGCGCATAAACACAACAAATATTCAGGTCCCTACCCCCCAGTGTGCCGGAAATAGCTACATAGCGACCCTCCGGATCCACCACCGATTTTGTAACCTGCAAGGGAACCCCAGCCCTTATCCATATTAGCGCCCCCCTCGCGTAAGCTGAGTATGAAGTGTAGTAGACCTGCCCTCTCCATCTACGTTGCAGCGCCGCCCCTTCCGCCTTGGTGAGATGAGTCTCCTGCAGCAGCGCTATCTGCACCCCTCTACGCACTAGATAAGCGTGAACCTTGTGACGTCTGGACATAGTGTGAAGCCCCCGTACATTCCAAGTGATGCATTTCACATTAGCGATCTCAGCCATTGTCCCACATTGTTTGTCCCGGGCTTTCCCACCAATGCTCAAACAAAAAACAAGCTACAGTCAAGTCACCACTGATGGCGGCCATCTTCCCCAACAAAGACCCAACACCCGTCTGAAACAAACCCCATCCCACCCACCCCAGAACAGGACCCAAATAGCTCCATCTAGTTCCCATCCAAACCGTGTCCCCAGCAACCCCTCGATCCCCGACTAATCCTGCGGTCGCCACCGCAGGGAAGCCTTAAGGGCTAGGTGCGGGCCGGGCGCCAGTCGTGGGCCTTCGAGTCTCGGACTACCGAGACTAATTCGAGCCCTAAGTCAAAAGAAAAAGGCGTCAGCCCGATCGGGGCCCCCCAACCCCCCTAGCGGATCCTGGCATTGATCGCATCCCCTACATCCCCCGCTGCAAACCCCCACCCAAATGGAAGTAGCTCACCCAGTCATCCCTGCCCGTCCAGTATGCCCTCAGCCGAGTCTGGAGTAACCACTGGCAAGCGAACACTATCGGTCTCTGACTCCTCTGTGTCCGTTTGCGCCCCCTCGCCACCGGGTTCCGATTCTTCAACAATGGGGCCGCCTTGTGAACCAGACAGATTAGAAACCATCTCTAGTACTCCCCGCCGCTCTGCCATAGTCTCCACAGTCGAAGGCTTGCCTGGTTTGATGCGGCTGCTTCGGAGTCTCTTGGAACGACGTTGCTGTCCAGGTTCCATAGCCAACTGGAATGATGAGCCGAAACCATCTTTGCCAGCCCTATATAGTTCAAGCCAATTACAGACTTCCTCCGGGGTATCAAAGAACTGGGTCTTATCGTCAATGATAATACGGAGCCTCGCAGGGAAGAGGAGTGAGTACTGGATACCCTCGCTCCGGAGCTCACGTTTGACCGCTAGGAAAGAGGTCCGTTTTCGTTGGGTCTCATACGTATAGTCCGGGAAAATGTTCACCTGGCTATTCTCCACCTGATAAGGGCCATTATGCCTGGCGGCGTTGAGGAGCAGATCTCTGTCCCGAAAATACAATAAACGCGCCACCACCGGGCGTGGGGAGCGACCTTGTTGCGGCGGCCTCGCCGGCACCCTATGTGCTCGTTCCAGGGTGTAGAAGGAGGACAGACCCTCTGGAGCTACCGTGTCCCGGAGTCCAGCTTCTAGATAGGCCACCATGTCGCCATCTTCGATCTTTTCCGGCAGGCCCACCACCCGAATATTGTTCCGTCTGTTACGCCCTTCAGCGTCTTCCGCCCGTTTTTCCAAGGCATCGATCCGGGACAGGGCATCCTTCATTGTCGCTACCAGAGTCTTCTGTGTTGGCTCCAGAACCTTCACTGAGCTCTCTACCTCCTTAACTCTGTCTGAGGGCTTGCCGTGATCCGCCCTGAGGAGGCCCAAGCTCGTCGCAACCTGGGCGATGTCTTGCTGCAGGGCTGATCTCGTATTTGCGATCGCCTCCAGGACCCGGTCGAATTGTTGTTGTAGGTGGGGACCACCAGAGCTCTCCGGGTCCACTCGATCGTCCTTATCCGGCGCCTCTGTGTCCGAGGCGGCCGGGGTGGTCCCTTTGGGCCCCCTTGGTTTCCCCATGGCGGTTGAGTCTCGTGGGGGAAAGTTCGGTAGAGTCACTACCAAATGTGGGCGTCGACTATGGCACTCCTGGTACGTGGCCGTTGTGAAGAGGGCCTTCGATCGTCTTCGCCAAGGCCTACCACTCTTCCGACTCTTTGGGACGTGCCACCGCCGTGTCACCGGAGGCCAACGAGGGGGAGGCGGGGGCGATCGGCGCCAATCCGGGTAGGCCCGTCGGGTCGAGGAAGACCTCGAATGAGAATCACCAGTGCTGTCGGAGACTCTATGGCGCCAGGTCACCGTGCTGCCCATAAAGTGCTCGGGACTCCGGCGAGTTCAGGCACGCAGTGGGTGGCAGCCGGGCGTTTCTCGCGGCATCGTCGTTCCGCTCAGGGCCTCCGGCCATCCATGATCTGCCTGCTCCGAAAAATTCGACTAACAATCTTCCAGGGATGGCCACGGTGTCCAGACTCTTCCAAACCATCATCAACCGGACAATCGTTGCTCGGAAAGAGAGGATGCGGAGAAGATGCATGTAGCTCTGCTAGGCGTCCACGGGTCTGTGGTCTCGGCAAAGCCATCGAGAAGGTCCGGGCGCCATCTTGGGCTCCGCTCCGCGTTCCTCGCAACTTCGCTTTTTTGTCGGAACAACTGATTTTTGAGTGTCTCCGGGTGTCCCAGCAGGTCCCCTCTGACCCGATCTTCGGTTTATGGGGGTCGGGGTGCCCCGCGGTCCCCGATCTGCAGGATAAATGCGGGCTCAGTCCCGGAGCCGAGCTCTCAGGCGACCATCACCATCAGCGTCTAAGCCACGCCCCCACCACAGTGTATTCCTGATGGGGTTTTAATACGATATCCATTAGTCGTTGAAAGGTGGTACGACCACCATGAATTCCAAAGGGCATGACCTTAAAATGGTATAAACCTGAGGGTGTTGAAAAGGCTGTTTTCTCCTTGGCAATGGGACTGAGGGGTATCTGCCAATATCCCTTGGTTAGATAAATGGTGGACATTACCCTCGCCCCCCGTCTTTCTACAAGCTCATCCACCTGTGGCATGGGATAACTGTCAAATGAGGTTTTGGAACCAGCAGTACAGGTGAACACCAGTCGCATTGGGACGGTTCAATGATGTCGGCCTGCAACATGGCTTCTACTTCTTGTTGCACAGCCTGTCACCTGGCGGCAGGGATTCGGTAAAGTCTTAGTTTAATTACCTTTCCCACCTCTGTGTTAATATTGTAGGTGACCATGGAAGTGTGCCCTGGGTTACTGGAACTCAGTCCAGGGTACTGATCTAGTAGGTCGTACAGTTGCTGCCTTTGCAGAGACGATAAATTCCTGTTGATTTGTGGCCTTTTTGGCTTTACCTCAGTAGCGGGTGGCAAAAATATTTCGAGGGGTTTTGTAAGAGTGATCTGGCTAATAGTCGTTAAGGAGGTCTCACCCTGATGGTTAGGGGCTACCCATTTTTTTAACATATTAATATGGTAAATTTGTCCATTTCATCCTCCTTGTGGTACAGCCACTCTATACGTGACAGGGGTTACTTTTTCTCTGACTACATAAGGCCCCTGCCAGGTTGCTGGTAGGTATTTTTCAGAGGTTGGTTGAAGGATCAGTGCTTTATCTCCCACTGTTAGGTCTCCTAACTTGGCGCCTCGTCATAGTACTCCTTTTGTTTCTGTTGAGCCCTCTCCATGTTGTGGTGTACCTCTTCCCAAAGTGTAGATAAAGTTTTTTTTAAAGAGGCGGTGTATCCAAACAGGAGTTTCCCCTTCTCCTCTTCTTTGGGCCACTGTTCAGCAGCCATTTCTAGAAGAGTGCAGGGTTTTCTACCAAACAAAAGTTCAAAAGGACTGAATACGAGACGGGCCAGCATGGCGGAGGTGTTTTAGCTGTGCTGCGTCCAGGCCGATAAATATCCTACTACTAACCTGACTTCCTCCACATTTCTGTGGCCCCGGGGGCGACATCTACTTACTGGTAGCCTGCTGCATCGTTTCCCCGGGGTTTTGAGTTGTCTGGTGGGCTCGGAGGCCGGTGCTGGGGCCTCCCGCGTGGTGCGGCCTGGTGAAGGCAGTGGAGCCAGGGCCTCGAGTTTGGTGATCCTGGTGGTCTTGCTGCTCAGGCGGACCGGGGGCGGACGCTTTGGACGGTTGGCCCCTGTGGCGGCGGGCTCAGCGGCAGGAGGTCGGGGGCATATCGGCTCCCAGGGGAGATCTCCAACGGTAATACCAGAGAGGTAGCGATCCGAGGAAGAAGTTGTGGTAGGTCACGCTGCCCGGGAAAGATCGGGCGGCAGCAGCGGAGACCGGGGCCCGAGGTAGCGGTCGCGGCCGCCTGACACAGGTCCCTGCACTGCGGCTGTATTGGTCTTCCCTCGGTGTCCCAGCAGTCCCAAGGGGAGGCAGCGAGATGCCCGTTGCTGGACGTGACAACTCCTTCGGCTCTGGGCGAGCTGGCGAGTCCTGTGCGTGGAGAGGCCTGGTGCGCAGTGAGGGAGCCAGGGAGTGGATTTTGGAGCTCCCTGTGACCGTAGTGGACTAACATCTCCGTAACCAGATTCGCCCGGTGAGTGTCTGAGGCGGCGGGCCTGGAGACTGGTCTCCAGGCCCGGTACACATGCCCCCCCCCCCCCGGGGATCCTGTGGTGCGACTGAAGCTGAGCGAGCTGGGGCAGGCTCCGCCTTCATCGTGCGCCCAGAGGGCAATCAGGAGTCTGAGGAGGAATTTGGGCCCGGGGTGCCGGCCCAGAACATCGTCATACCATCCTGAGCGGAGGTTGCAGGGGGGCTTTGAACAGTCGGCGGCTTCCCCAGGGGAAAGAGGGCCCCCTCCTTTGGGTCTGTGGCCTCCCCGCAGATCGGCGGCGGGGTCGCGCCGTGCTGGGCGGTCTGCACGGATCCTGTTGGCTGGGCCTGGCGCTGACCGCAGTAGTTGGAGGTGGAGTGGCGGAGCCCGGTGGTTTTGGCGGCATTGGGGATAGCGGCCTCCCTGGTTGGCTGGTGCCCGCAGAGCCAAGAGACTTCAGGACAGCGATCCGGGGCCTGGTGCTGGTCGTGAGGAGGCCCTGCAGGTGGCGTAGGCCTAGAGGGAGCCCTGGAGTGAAGGAGTTCGGCTGCACAGGTGAGAAGCGGAGCCGGGAGGCGGGGCACGTGCAGTGTCCCATAGCCCCGTCTCGGCACAGGCATCATCCTTGCAGTGAGCCGGGCGAGAGGAGGGTGCCGGATGAAGATATCTGCAGTGCTGGCTGACGACAGGTGGATTGCGGGCCCTTGATCGGGGGTACCTTCCTAGGGAGAACGGTTAGCACTGAACGTGAGGGTGCTGGCGAGAACTGGTGGGACAGTGGGCCGGGCTTGAGTTGCGTCGGTGTGGGGTCAGATGCTGGTGGATATAACGAGGGACAAGGGCAATAGTGGAGCCACAAAACATGGGTCCATAGACAAATTCACCGGTCCTGGTGGCGGGGCTGGGGCTGCGGGAGGACAGCAGGAGCCCGGTTCGGACAATGCGGCCTTGATGGGGGCGATCACCCAGTGTCGTGATGTGCACCAAGCCGAGATTGGTGCAGTGGGCTCCGATGTTATCCTACTGCGGCCAGACTTACGGAACGCCGTGACCCGCATTACGGAGGCTGAGTCCTGGATCTCCTGGGTGGAGGATGACGTGGCGGCTGCGAAGCGACAGGTGGCCAGCATGGCTAGTACTCAGAAGGGCCTGGTGCTGTGCGCCGAGGATGCAGAGGGGCGAGCGAGGCGGTACAATCTACGTTTCGTCCGCTTTCCGGAGGGCTGTGAGAAGGAAAACATGAAGAACTTCTTAACCACATGGCTGGAAAGCTGCCTCCCCCTGAGGCTACGTCCCGGGGCTTCGTGATTGAGCGGGCCCACAGAGCACTTATTCAGAACCCCCCGGTTGGGGCCCACCCACGACTGGTGATTGCGAAGCTTCTGAATGACCATGACCGCCATGCCATACTGAAGCAAGCCAGACTCAAGGAACCCTTGCTGTATGAGAACCGGCACATCTTGATTTTCCCAGACTACATACGCCTGGTGCAGCAACAGCGCCAGTGGTGTATGGCCGCTAAATCCCTTCTCAGGGATCTCAAGCTCCCATATGCCTTGCTGTTCCCGGCCCGCCTGCGAGTAGTGATCCAATCACGCACTCATTTCTTTGATACGCCTGAGGAAGTCTTTAAGTGGACGGATGAGACAGTAAAGGTACGGGCTTACACGCCGCCAGGGCTGGACTCAGACTTTTCGGTGAGTGAGGCACAGTCGAAATCCTCCAGGGGATCATGCCGAAGGGGCAACTGGCGGTCCCAATCCCGGCGACGCTCTGTGTCTGGTGAGGCCTCTGTCCGTGGGGCTCCAGCTACTGGACAACAAATAGCGGACCCTTGACTTGTGTTACCTACTGTTATATGATGTTTTGTTGTTCCTCATGGGGGGTCACTTGCTATGTATGCAGTCTCTGGAGGGAGGGAGTTCTGGTATGGGCTGACTCCCCTTCAGTCTGGTACTCGTGGGGGGTTGGCTAGGGCGTTACAGGTTGTAGGGTAGGGATCCATTGGCATGGGGGACTCTGGGCCTCACCTTGGGGGTCGGGAGCCAACATGGCCGCGACAGGTACTTCAACAGTTTTGAGGTATGGGGTGGGGGAGTGGGGGGGTCAGTTTTTTGAGGGGGGTTTGTTCTGGTTGGGCAGGAGTCGCGATACCACGAGGGGTTCCCTTCATTTGTTCTGTGCACGCCCGCATGGCCTGATGTCGGTGCGATGACCTTGGCCGTTTCCTGATAGCGAATCCCACGGAAAAGGTCTCAGGGTCCCATGGAACCCTTCGGATCCTCTGCTGGAATGTGCGGGGACTCTTAGATAAAATCAAGAGGGGAGCAGTGCTGCGCCCGGCGAAGAGAGGTGGGGCTGACATACTTTTGCTACAAGAAACCCACCTACTGGGTACTAAGTCCCTGTGCTTACAGCGCTATGGATTTCAGCAGGTCTTTCATGTAGAGTTTGTGAGGGGTTCTAGGGGAGTAGCTATCCTAGTGCACCACAGAATTCCCTACATTCATTCCAAACAATGGGCTGACACACAGGGGCGATGTTTGTTTATTAGGGGCATGGTCGGGGAGGACCACCTGGTGCTGGGCTGTGTCTACGCTCCGCCCCCCTTACAGTGGTCGCTGATCGAGAAACTGTTCGTGATCCAGGCAGTTGGGGAAGAATGGAACGATGTTCTGGACCATGCCAAAGAGACACATAGGCCGGGGTAGGCCCGAGTGTAGGTCATTCCACAAGGCTGGGAGACATGGTAGTGGGGTTGGATTGGGTGGACACGTGGTGGCGCATACACGGGGACAAACAAGAGTACACATTCCTTTCTGCCGTACACAAATCCTTTTTTAGACTGGATTATATCTTTGTCCCTAGGGAAGTGGCAGGAAGGGTTGAGTCGGCAGCGATCCTCCCCCGCGGCCTTTCGGATCATTCAGCTATCTCCGTGGACCTCCGGATGGGCAAGGGAAGGTAACCATTTTGTTGGCGCCTTTCAGTGCGGCACTTGCAGCAGGAAGATTATGGAAGGCATATGAGTGAGGCAATAGCTGATTACTTGGTCAGGAATGTAGGCTCCGTTGCTAGCGCTGGGACGCTATGGGAAGCATTGAAACCCACGCTACGGGGGGAAGATATTGCTTGGTGTGTGGGGACTCAAAAGCAGCCTAGAGCAGACCTAGTGCGCTCAGAGGCAGAGATCGAGGAACTAGAGCGATAGAGTCGGGTGGCTGATAGGAGCCGGGTGTGGGTCAGCTCCTCCTGGCGCAACAGTCCTACGCGGCCCTCCTACTGGATGAGGCTCGACAGATTGACGGTTAGAGCTTCCCCTGACGGATGAGGAACTGGCCACGGCCCTGGGCGAGCTCAACTCAGGGAAAGTCCCGGGTCCGAATGGATTCCCCAGTGAGTTCTTCAAAAAATACAATTTGCAGCTGGCTTCTCATTATCGGGCGGCATTGGAGGAGGCCAGGGAGCGGAGCAGACTCCCCCTGGACTGGAGACATGCAGAGGTAGTGGTGTTTCACAAGCCGGGTTGCCCGCCGGAACTTCATGCCTCTTATCGCCCGATCTTCCTCTTGAATGTTAAAGCCAAAGTCCTGGCCAAGGCGCTAGCCAACCGACTCCTCCCTCATATTGCAACGCTTGTACACCCGGACCAGGCCAGCTTTCTGCCCCAGAGGGCGACTAGGCACAATATTTGACGGGCGCATGTGGCGGTAGAGGCTATACGAGGCACGGGGACACGGGCCGCGCTTCTTCTCGCTGACATAGACAGGGCCTTTGACTCGCTGAGCTGGGTTTATCTGTTCGCACTGCTGCCGCGGCTCAATCTAGGGTCTCGCTTCTTGTCCTATCTGCGTCTTCTCTACACTGATCTGATGGCTTCGGTTTAGGTGGTGGGAGTATCATCCTCCTTTCCAATTTGGCGTGGTATCTGGCAGGGCTGCCCCCTCTCGCCCTGGCTATGGAGCAGCTGGCAGCGTGGGTACGCATGGATGCGCAGTTGTGCGGCCTTGAGTGGGCGCAGGGGCCGTCCGATAGGATCGCACTGTATGCAGGCAATGTCCTCTTTTTCCTTACAGATCTAGACAGGTCGGGGCCCCATCTCCTACAAATTATGCAGATCGTCGACGAGTCATCGGGGCTCTACATGAATCCTCGCAAGTCCACGTTATGGGTGCTGGGGGAGCGAACACGGGTAGGTGACTGGGCAACCGCATTACAGGTAGCAGTGGGGGGTCTCAAGTATCTTTGTGTCTTTCTGTCGGAGGTCCTGGCTGTATCATCGGAGCAGAACCTGGTGCCGGTATGGGAGCGAGTTTGAGCAGATCTCAAAATCTGGTCACATATGCCGCTTACTATTTATGGACGCTCAGCGATTTTTAAAATGGTGGCACTCCCCCGTTTGTTATATCAGCTGCAAAATCACCTGTATCCTATACCGCCCGATAGTTCCGGCAGGTGAACTCCGCCTTAGGACAATTTTTTGGGGGGGGGGGGGGTGCGGTGCATGTAGCTATATGCACATGCTTCCTCTCCACGTATTGTGGTGGGTTGGCGACCTCGGACATCCTTTCCTACTACCAGGCCTCCCACCTTTTGGTCCTGAATGAGTGGTGGTATGGTGACAAGGGGGATCCGGCATACGCTATGGGACGTTACCTGATGGGCTCCCATACACTTTATACCATTCTATATACGGCGTCGGTACAGAGTGCGTTACCAGCAGCCACACAGCTGGTGTTTCGCATCTGGCGGCAGGCTTTGCGCCGGATGTGGTGGTGGAATACCCTGATGGTAGAACCCCCTTGTGGCACAATGGGCGGCTACCTGGACTGGCGGTGTTGCAGGGCTTTAGGGGATGGGACAACATAGGTATCTCGTCCTTGGGAGATGTGCTGAGGGGTACGACTCTTAAGTCCTTTCAGGAACTTCGGGAAGAATTTGATATGCCTCGCTCCCAGTTCTTTAGATAACTCTAGTTTCGCCATGCATTATCCCCCAGCCTGGAGGGGTTGGAGGCCCTCCCCGAGTTTAGTTCGTTGGAAGCGAGAGTATTCATGGGGATTTAGAGACAAAGAAAATATCCTGCATCTATCAGGCACTGGTCACCCACTGTTCTCCTACACTGCAGAGGCTCCGGGAGCAGTGGGAAGAGGATGTAGGTGAGCTGGAGGAAGAGGACTAGAGGGAAGCTCTGGCCGCCCCCAGGGGCGCGGCCATAGCAATGCGTCTCCATCTTATCAAATTTAAATATTTACATAGAGTATACTTTACCAGGGTTCGGCTGTGGAGGGCGGGGGTGATTGCCTCACCGGTCTGCCTCTGCTGTAACAGGGAGGACGGGACATTTCTGCATACAGTGTGTAGCTGCGAATCCCTGAATCGGTTCTGCAGGGGGGTCCTGGCTGTCCATGTTTTATCATCAAACAATAAAGATGTCTCATTGCAATCTAAAGTAGCTCTGGTCTTGTATGACGACTTCAAAGAACGGATATTAATCCAAACAAGTACTTGTTGATTTCTTTTGGAGTTCACACTCTCCTTTTCTCAAACCTGTTTCCCTTTATGAAGCTCAAGAGGTCCAGGGCTTCGAGTGTGTCTCCAATCACCTACAAAAAGGAGCTTATATAAGCGTTGTTCAAACTTGGGAATCTATGGACCTTTCTGTCTTGCTGGGTCCCGGCCTGCATGTCTGAGGTGTTGGGATGGGTGCTTCCCCGTACGCCACAGTTTGCCCTGCTGCATGTTTCAAGTTTTTTTCAAGTTTATTTTTATTTATGATTACGGAACTCTCATGAGATCCACATAAAAGACATAGCATTACATGCCATAAAATCTTGAATAAGTGATATTACATTACATAGAATAATGAATAAAAATACAGAGTGAACTGGACGTCGAAACAACCACCTAATACAGAGTCAAAAAAACATTAAAAAAATTATACAATTTAAAACAGAACATTTCATTAGGGGGGTTGTTAATGGCTGCAATAAAAGCAGTAGCAGACATAATATTCAATTGGAGACAGATGGGTCTTAGCCACTTTCGCCTGTGCGACATTAGAGCTGGGCAAACAAAGATGACATGGAGCAAGTCCTGATTTTTCATATTGCAGAGATCACATAAGGCTGATGAACCATACCATCTGGATAAGAGAGATTTCAAAGGAAGTAAGTCCTGCCTTAGTAAAAACAACAGACGCCTGACTCCATGAGGAATGTTCCAAAAAACATAAGGTTGCGCCTTCCTCGCCAGAAAGGAATCAATAACTGGAGTGGTGGCTTTTTTTAGAATACGAGTCTCTCTATCCAGTCTAAACCCTAATTCCCAAGATGCGGACTTCAGGAGGGTTTTTAGCTGATATGCAGATAAAGAGAACAAAACAGCTTCATTTAGTTGTAATTGGCTCACAGCACATCTAAAAAAATTCAGAATTAAAGAGTAATCATTAAAATTTCCCAGCAGTTCAGTTTTTAGAAGATGTCTTAATGTGCCAGGCTCACCCTTTGCCAGGTTAAAGACCCAGCGCACACTCCCCGCTAGACCTTGAACCCAGCTGCTACGTAATCCGAATTCCTGTCTAAGAGCAGCTGTAGAACTAGCTGTGTTGACAGATAAAAGGCTACGTAGGATTTTACCTTCAGAGGAGTTCAAGAAACTCCAGCTTTTCATATCGATTAACTCCATTCCGTAAAGTAAAGAGACAGGAATTTTTGCTCGATATACCTCCAGCAGTATCGAGAAATGTCTTCTACCTGTGGCCTTATATAGTGAAACCAAACTCTTTCCCTGGACAATAGCTTTGCGGGTGTTATTAGCTATGTGAGCTTTTTCACTTAAGTTGCTCGTAACAATTTTGCCAAGAAAGGTATAAGATTGCACTACTTCTAACTTTTGGCCCCCCACGGTCCAGTGAAAGTTCGCATATTTAGAATTCTTCCTACCCGTCAAACACATCACTTTACTTTTTGCAAGATTTATCAGCAGATGATGCTTTCCTGCATAATTGTACAAAGCATGCAGGCGATTATTCAACCCTTTAGGCGTTAGGTCAAGAATCAAAATGTCATCAGCATACATAAGACATACGATTGGGGAGCCCCCCAAGTTCGGAACAATACCTGTACTTGCAAAAAGAACCTGGGGTAGATCGGCTATATATAGGGAAAACAGCAAAGGAGCCAATAGGCAGCCTTGCTTTAACCTATTAGCTGTGGAGATAATTCTAGACAGTCCTCTTTCCCCACCCAACAACACTCTGCACCAGGTATCTGAATGCAAGGCTCGGACTAATCTGATAAGAGTTGATGGCATCCCAAAATCGAATAACTTTCCCCACAGCAATGTTCTATCCACTTTGTCGAAAGCTGTGGAGAAATCGATAAAGGCGCCATAAACTCGCCCTCCACGAACCTTAACATATTTCTCCGTTATTACCTGGAGTGCAGTCAGACTATCTAGGGTACCGTGTCTTTGCCTAAAACCGGTTTGTTCATAGGGTAGAATTTCGGCCTTAGACACCCAATCGTTAATTAAAGTAAGAAGACATTTTACAAAGACCTTGCCAATAGCATCTAGTAGAGCGATTTGGCGGTAGTTTTGAGGTAGGTCTCTAGCCCCTTTTTTAAAAAGAGGGACTAGTATGCTCCCTTTCCAAGATGGAGGAACTTTTCCACTAATAAAACAAAATTTAAACACTGGGTAAAGGATTTTACTCCATAATTCACTCTGATGTTTTAGAACAGAAATAGGGACCTCATCCGGACCCATCGCGCCAGAAGAGCGCTTGCCCTTGATAGCTAATTCGATGTCCTTTTCGGACGGGGGATCATAGGGAAGATTGTCCTCGTAAAGAGAATCATTATCCCGTTGCGAGCCATTACTGCTATACAAATGCTTAATATATTGCACCCTGATCTGCTCATCAATAGAAATTGGCGTGGGTCTGGAGCTAGAACCGCAACCTTCGCCAATTAATGACCAGAATGTCCTGGCTTGACCCTTATGAGAGGATTCCCGGAGTTTGATCCATAAAGAATCTTACTTATCTCTTTTCAGTCTAGCCTTCAACCTTCTTCTCCTTCTTTTTGCCAGGACTAATTTATGGTACCTTTCCTGGTTAAATAATAAATATTGATCTCTTATCAATTTATTTATTTCAATATTTAATTGCCGAAGGGGTTTAGGGATTACTGTAGGTTTTGGCAGGAAGGGCTTTCTTTGCTATTGAGGTTACTAATTTAAAAAAATCAGAAAAACCTAGGAGTTCCCTCCCATCCCATTGAGACAAATTCCCCACAGTAGATACAAAGGTACTCAGCAGACTCTTGATCGACCCAAAATTCCAGTAACATTTCCCTGACTTTGCTCCAAAATTCACCAAATCAGTATCAATGTACCAGGAATCCGACAGAGGGGGCTTGAGATCAACTGTGACAGTCAACACCTTGTGGTCGCTTAGTTCCGAATTAACAACCAAAACATCCTTCAGGAAAGGGAAGAAGGAGCTATCTGCTATTACATAATCAATAATTGATTCTCAATTTTTTTGATTTATGTGTAAAAGCTGCAGGGATGTCAGAGGGGAGCCTGCCATTTATTACTAGGCAATCCACCTTCGATGGACCTTCCAAAATTTCCCTCTTTTGTTGGACTTAATATTCGCCGGGAACTGAGCTTGCGGAATATGGAGAGATTCTTCCTTAAGCTTATTCCTGAACAAGTCGAGGCCACAATTAGAAATTTTGCAGTTGAAGTCCCCTGATAACAATTTATGCGGAGGGGATGTAGCGTCCATAAGCTTAAGTATAAAGGAGAAGAGCGACTTTAGGTCAACATTAAAGCAAGTGTCAGGTGGAATGTAAGTGTTTATCAAGACAAGCGATTTAGTTGGGCCATCCTTAACCAAATGTTTCAGAGTTACTGCCTGGAAGAATTTATTTGGCTCTAAAAAATGGGAAAAATTCCAATTAATCTTATTGGAGAGTAAACAAGCTAATCCACCCTTCGCATGGCCTCTCCTAGAGGGGAGTGGACTACCATCTAAAACATAATAATCTTTTTCCATCGTTAGTTCCCCTCCACCCAGGTCTCCTGAAGGCAAATAACATCAGCTTCTAGGGATTGCAAGAATGACAATTTTTCCGGACTATTCTTCAAACCCGCAATGTTCCAAGAAATAATTTTTAAATCAGTATTAAAAATTTAAATGCGGTTTAAGGGTAGAGGTGGATTTGCTTGAAAGAACGCCAGGCAACCAACTCCATTTAGAAATGTCATCCTTCAAAACTGGTTTAGAAGGAGGAGGATTTTTATAGATTACTTGTCGTTCGTTTTTTGATACACATATTTTTAAATCCTCAGTTTTAGCTGAGGACCAGTCAGTAGAAACCGGATTTACTCTGTGGACTGTTGACAAGTTAATGGATAATTTGTTACCCCGTTCCTCAATGAAGAAAGGGGTAACATCTATCCCTCTTATTTGTAATTCCTCTGTCCAGTGAAAGATATGATTTAATACCAGTTTAGAATGAAATGTAACCCTTGCTGTTTTCCCTATAGTGGAGTTCAGAAGTGATACCAAGTCTAAATCGGAAGATTGAATTAGTTTTAGACTTTCGATCACTCGGAAACATTTGAGAAGTACTGATCTATTTAAGATAAGATCGGTATCAAAAAGAGGAATAAAATCCAAGAAGGCGGTATCTACACTTTCTTTCTGCTGAATAGGCAGAATGGGGACATGCTCAATTACAGGTAAATCCTGAAATGGCTTAGCCAGAGGATTAAGGGTTGGGAGTAAAGCATTTACCGGAAAAATTGATTCAACAGTTCGAGAATAGCTCGAGGGTCCTGCAGATTCAATAATAATATTCGCATGGCCCCCTTTGGATGCACCAGTTGTGTCATCAGGTAGGTTAGGTGACAACTCTTCAGGGCAGGATTTTTCTGGCGAGGCCTCTAAATTGCTTTCAAAATTAATTTTCCTCTGTCTTTTTTTATAGAAGCTTCGGATGGGTTTCCTTTTGTTAGCTCTATTCTTTTTTTGCATTGAGGATACTACCTTTTCATCATTATTTGGGGGATCAGCACTTGCCTCTTTTTCTTTTTTTATATGAGGGGTAAATATAGGAAATACAGGAGGCGTTTCCGTGTTTTGCATATCAACCGAGTCAATCAAGGGTTCTATCTCTTCATCAAGGATGGCGATACAATTGCCTCCAGGTGAAACTGCATTGTCGACTATGAGACTCGCCGGGATAGCCGCTATCTTATTTCCAATCCGACCTTCGGAAACGAGATTCAGGTCCATTTTAACTGGGTCTAAAATTTCCATCTCCTTTGTTAACCTCTTGTCTTTACTCGTGTTCACCAATAAGTTGGCAGACTCAAGATGCGACCCGAAATCGGTCCCACCTTTATTATGTAATAGCACCCTAAGAATTTGGGTTACCGTATCAAGGACACAATCTGAGCCTCCAACAAATTTTTCCAGTAAAAGTAGAATGGATGATAACAAGTGTTCTAAAGAAGACAAGGATTTAGAAATTAAATGATCGTTGCCAATAAGAGAACTAGGGAGAATGTTATTCATATTAGTGCCAGGACTAGAGGTGAGGTTTAGCTGAGATAGTGAAAAATCTAATTTGTTAGAGGGAGTGCTGCTGTAGAGATGAAGCCTAGGGGTTAAAGGAACTTCTCGAGCATTTGTATTCACCAGAGCTTTAGCATGAGCAAGTTCTGAATACCTCTTTTGGGACTCTAAATCTTTATCAGGTAATGTAAAATCACATTCCGTGATTACGGGGGTATGAGGTGAGCCAGGAGAGACTTTTGATTCCTCCTTAATTGGATGTGTTGGGTTAAGCACTGCTATTTGCCTCTGTAAATCTATCAAAACAAGAGGCGGACCCCCCACTATTTCAGAGGAGAGTTTCCCAGGATGGGGCATTAAGGGAACCTCGATCTAAATGATATTATCCTTAACAGGGAGAGAAACTGCCTCTGACTCTTTGCCCTTTAATTCATCAGAGTTTAGGGCATCAGACACAACTTTATCCTTTCCCTTTCCCATAAACTGTACAGTTGGCATTGACCTTTCAATTGCAGGGTAGAATTAATTTTATTCCGCAGGGGGTTAGATTTCGTTTTAGAACATGACCTCCCCACTAATACTCGGCCTGAACGAAGTTTTTTTGCCGTCATATTAAAAAACAGAAGAGCACAACAGAAAGAGCAAAACAGTAATATATCACTCTTAACCAGAAATAGGATAAGTTCAATGAACAAAGAAAAAAAATAAGAAGACAAAATACAGTGACGGCTAAGAGTGCTGAAGTGCCTAGGGGATTTAAAATGCAAAAAACTAAGTGTGGCAAATTAATAGAACAAGCCAAAGGGACGGGCCCAGCCTACTTCAGCCTCTGACGGCCGCAGACGGTCCCGCCCTTGTCCCGGCTTCTCCCGGGACGCTCCCGCGTGGCGGGGGACTGGGCCTGAGTATATAGGGAGGAAGAATAGGTAAAGGGGCGGGGCAGGCAGGGAGAGCAGCCCAGGTGGAAGCAATGGGCTCACAGGGACTCCTGGGATATGGAGTCCCTGATACTATGCTCGCAGCCCTGACTCAGCACACCCCGAGAACCTTTCAGGCAGCGCAGCCCCTCTGCAGCTTCAACTCCCGCTGAAGGATAGAGCGCTGCGGGACCCGCGAACGGGTCCGGTGAGATGTTGTAAGTGGAGGGGCAAAGAACAGCAGCAGCAGTTAGTCCCGTGGCTAGGCAGCAACAACAGTTCCTCAGACAAGTGGAGAATATCCAGAACAAGCCACAGGTATCCGCTTTTACTCCGTCGGTAAGGGGGTGGGGCAGGCAGGGAAAGCAGCCCAGGTGGAAGCAATGGGCTCACAGGGACTCCTGGGATATGGAGTCCCTGATACTATGCTCGCAGCCCTAACTCAGCACACCCCGAGGACCTTTCAGGCAGTGCAGCCCCTCTGCAGCTTCAACTCCCGCTGAAGGATTCAGCGCTGCGGGACCCGCGAAGCGGGTCCGGTGAGATGTTGTAAGTGGAGGGGCAAAGAACAGCAGCAGCAGTTAGTCCCGTGGCTAGGCAGCAACAACAGTTCCTCAGACAAGTGGAGAATATCCAGAACAAGCCACAGGTATCCGCTTTTACTCCGTCGGTAAGGGGGTGGGGCAGGCAGGGAAAGCAGCCCAGGTGGAAGCAATGGGCTCACAGGGACTCCTGGGATATAGAGTCCCTGATACTATGCTCGCAGCCCTGACTCAGCACACCCCGAGGACCTTTCAGGCAGCACAGCCCCTCTGCAGCTTCAACTCCCGCTGAAGGATTCAGCGCTGCGGGACCCGCGAAGCGGGTCCGGCGAGGTGTTGTAAGTGGAGGGGCAAAGAACAGCAGCAGCAGTTAGTCCCGTGGCAAGGCAGCAACAACAGATCCTCAGACAAGTGGAGAATATCCAGAACAAGCCACAGGTATCCGCTTTTACTCCGTCGGTAAGGGGGCGGGGCAGGCAGGGAGAGCAGCCCAGGTGGAAGCAATGGGCTCACAGGGACTCCTGGGATATGGAGTCCCTGATACTATGCTCGCAGCCCTAACTCAGCACACCCCGAGGACCTTTCAGGCAGCACAGCCCCTCTGCAGCTTCAACTCCAGCTGAAGGATTCAGCGCTGCGGGACCCGCGAAGCAGGTCCGGCGAGGTGTTGTAAGTGGAGGTGTTGTAAGTGGAGGTGTTGTAAGTGGAGGGGCAAAGAACAGCAGCAGCAGTTAGTCCTGTGGCAAGGCAGCAACAACAGTTCCTCAGACAAGTGCTGCATGTTATGGAGGGGGTGGGGGGCAACCTCTATAAAAGACACCTGATGTTACTTGCCCTTATATTGGCCAAAAGAGACATTGCTAAAGGGTGGAAAGATCCACAAGCCCCGTCGGTGGTCGTCTGGAAGAAGGGGTTAGATTTTTGTATGGGGTTGGAGCAACCGATCTTCGTGGCTAGGGGGTGCCCGCGAAAACATTATAAAATCTGGAAGCGCTGGGCGGATTATAGGGGCCTGTGGCTTGAACCCCCCATGGAGCAGGTTGATTTTCCTGGGGTGGGATGATGGCTGCGGATAGTGTTGGGGAGAGGGGCATGGGGGCCTGGGAGGAGGGTGTGCATATACTGCGAATATGTGTTTTCATGTGTTTTTATCACTGTGTGTGGGTAGAACCTGGTGGGTTTGTGCGACTCGGGAGGGAGGGAGTTGGGGGGAGATTTGGGGGGCAGGGGTAGCGGGGATGGGGGTCAGAGGGGGGGGCTTCAGTTTTATGTGCTTCTCCTTTAGTATGTTTGTACTTTCAAAGAAAAAGTTGATTGCCGTTCAGATGATGTAATGTTTTTTCACCTCCTCCCAGACACAGACCTCTCCTGTAGCCCGATGCTCCTGAAGGACCCTGCTTGAGCTGGTTTCTGCCCGCCAGGCCTTGCTCTGCGGCCGGAGACAGCGCTCTGACTCAGAACAGTTCCTAATTTCCCGACCCAAACATGAGGAGGGGTCCTCCATGCTTCCCCATTCCCAAGCGTTTTAGTTTGGTTCTTCACCCTGTTTATTTGGGTATTGTTAAAATGGGGGGTCGACAGATGCTTCTGTTCCTGAAGTGTTGGGTGGGGGTGGGGATAAGGGGGGTCTCGGAAGGTTTTTTCCCATACGTTGTTATGCTTCTTGTTGTTTTTTGTTTCAGCTACCACGTAATGACAAGCTACCAGTGGAAGGGAAGGGTGTGCCCCTGTAGCAAGGGAACGCACACATCACCGCGGGGCTCCCGAGTGCGTCTGCATACCCAAATCAATACACACGGCCTAGACCAGGCAACACCTACCATGACGGATAACATTTTGCCTAGGGCGTATCTCCATGTGCTCTCGTGGAATGTCAATGGCGTGTTGGACCGGCACAAACGCACAGCAGTCCTAAGGTACGTGCATTGTCTCCACATAGATATCCTCATGCTCCAGGAAACGCACCTCCTAGGTAACTGCTGCCCCTTCTTAGCTCGCTATGGTTATGATAGAGTATGGCACTCCGGCTTCTCCAGGGGCTCACGAGGGGTGGCCATCATCCTGAGGCGCACCCTGCCCTTCGTCCTCTCCCAAGTGATCCATGATCCTCAAGGTTCATCTGTGACAGTTTGTGGATCGCTACCTGGTTCCCCCTCACTCTCATGTGTGTATATGCCCCCCTAAGTGCTCGCTTCCACATTTGCACACACTGCAGCCATGTTGAATAATATGCCTGCTAGCAACATGGTTATTGCTGGTGACTTTAATACAGTTTTGGCCCCAGCCCTCGACACAACGGGTCCTCCATCTGCCGCTCAAACGCCGAGTTCGAAACAGCTGAAGAACTGGTCTGAATCTCTGGGCCTCTGCGATGCATGGCATATATGGCACTCCCGCAGCACCCAATTCACACATACCTCTGCGGCTCACCACACTCAAGCACGCATAGATGCAATCTTTGTCCACGCGCTCGACTGTACTGTGATTCTAGACGTCTGTATTTTGCCCAGAGGTATTTCCGACCACTCTCCAATACTCCTTAGCACAGGGGTTCCCCCTCTTTTGGCCCGCCAAACATGGAGGATGAACGCTTGGTTTCTCCAAGATAAAGAATTAAAAAAGGTGGTGGGAAAACAACTTAAACAATACTTCGCTACTAATGAGGGCTCTGTAGCCTCCCCGGGCACCCTATGGTAGGCGGGAAAGGTGACCATATGGGGTGTCGCTAAAGGGCATCTTACGATCCAGAGGCAATCGTAGTTGCAAAAGATCTCTTCCAAGGAAGCGCAGGCGCTCCGCTTGGAACAGCTATTATCCACATCAGAGGATGCCGCCCAGGCCCGACAGCTCGCCCACATTCGGGATGGCATTAGACAACTATCCCTGGACATGGCTTAGCTCCTCTGGAAGTCCTTGGTGGCAAGAGTTTATCGTTGGGGGGACACGAATGGCACGATCTTGCACAGGCTGGCCACATATCCCAGGGCGAAACGTATTATCCCAGAGGTGGTTGGTGAGGATGGAGCTGTGCAACGTGCCTGCACGGCAATGACAAATTCCTTTGCTGCCTACTACCGGAGGCTGTACACAGCACACACCCCCGAGCTGTCTCTCTCCGCTCTCCTTGACCAGGATAGGGGGCGTCTTCCTAGGCTGGAAATGGCTGCTCAGAAAGACCTAGAGCGCCTCATCTCTCTGAAAGAAATTGAAGAGGCGATAACCCTGGCCTCCCCGGGTAGGATCCCGGACCAAAATGGCCTTCCTCAGGAGTACTACGCGGCATACCAAGAACCCTAGCGCCCCACCTGGACAGCTTATTCATGAAGCTGTGGAGAGAGGTTGCTTTCCGCCGGAAACGGACATCGCCACCATTGTGGTTCTCCTGAAATCCCAGCCTCCCTCCCGCATTTGCGCAGAGTATTGTCCCATCTTCCTCCTCAACACCGAAATTAAGCTGTATGCCACCATTCTGGCTCAATGATTGAAACCCTACTTAACCTTATTGATACACCCGGACTAATGTGGGTTCATGCATCAACATGGGACCCGCCACTGCCTCCGGAGGCAGCAGTTGGCTCTAGCCCACCTACACCAGCTTAACCCATACTTGGCACTCCTGTCCATAGATTTTGAAAAGCATTCAACTCGGTGTACTGGACATACCTACAGGGCGTGCTGGCCGAGATGGGGGTCGAGCCCCACTTCCGTTCTTTGGTTCGTGTCCTGTACACTCACCCGAGAGCACGAGTGCTGGTCAACGGGGTACTGTCAGAGGCCTTCCCCATTCCCAGGGGCACTAGGCAGGGGTGTCCCCTTTCTCCTTTGCTATTCGCCCAGGCGATGGAGCCCTTGGCTTCCCTGGTGTGGGCTGAAGCTCAACTCCGCGGATGGGAATGGCCCAATACTGAAATGGACAAGATAACATTATACACGGACGACGTCCTTGTCTTCCTGGCTGACCCAGCCTCCTCCGGGCCATACTGCCTCCAGATCTTGCATTCTTATGAGCAGGCGTCAGGGCTGCGGCTAAACCCCAGGAAATCAGTGCTGGTCCCCCTGCATCTTTCTAGGGAATGCTTTGATTGGCAGTCCACCATTTCACTTCAAAGGCAATCCTTTAAATACCTGGGGCTTTGGATTACCCTTCTTCCCGAGCTGGGCTGGTCTCTCAACGTGGCCCCGTTGGCCATGAAAGCCAAGAAAGACCTCCATAAATGGGAAAGAGCTGCCTCTGAATCCCCTGGGGAGGGTGGCCCTGTTTAAAATGCTGATCCTCCACAGATTCCTTTACGTTCTACAGAATACCCTGTTCTGTTTTCCCAGGACTTGGTTCCAGGAACTGGACAGTCTAATTACCAAGTTTCTCTGGAGCGGAGGAAGGGCCCACGTAGCTCTGTCTGCTTGCCAGATTCCCTCCTATGATGGGGGTATGGGAATGACGCACCTGTATCTGTATTTCTTGGCGGTGCGTCTCTTGGTAGTCCATGACTGGTTCAATGGGGGCTGGTCTGACCCAGCCTACAGGCTTGAACTGAGCGACCTAGGTCTAACTAACATCCAGGCCATGAGGTATGGGGGGCCCATTCCAACCCGATTTCCTGATGTGACGCGCTCCGTGTTATTGGCCTGGCGGGCCTTGCTGCGTCACACCGGATGGACGTGCAAGCTGACCCAATTTACTCCCCTCTGGCATGGGGCCTGGCTCCGGGAGGTTAGCGGACTACAGGGGTTTAAAACTTGGGACCTTATTGGCATCTCCCAGCTAGGGGACATATGGGCTGGGGCTGTCCTTCCAGGAGCTCCAAACCCACTATTCTTTACATTCATCCTAATTTTATAAATATTTTCAGTTGCGACATGTCTTCCATATGCATATTGCAGATGACATGAGGCTCCACGAATATAGCCGCACTGAGGCTCAGACGATGATGAGAGACTTAGGTAAGGGGGGTCTCCTGCATTTATAGCACCCTAGTTACCAACACCCCTACATCCCTAGATAAGTTTAGGGAGCAATGGGTGGAATGGGTGGGCCCCCTCGACGATGTGGATTGGCGCGATGCCCTCATGGCCCCCAGAATAGTCACCGTCTCCGCCAAACTCAAGCTGATTCAGCTCTACTATCTACATGCTGCGTATCTCACTCCCCTGCGCCTTTATCGAGCGGACTTGTGCCCAGATGCGTCATGTGCGAGATGTTCCCATGCCCGGGCTGACTTCCTCCACATGGTTTGGTTGTGCCCACGCTTGGAGCAATTCTGGGGATCTATTGAAGTGGAGCTAACAGAGGTATTGGGCTGGGTGGTTCCTCACGATCCACGCCACTCATTGCTGGGGATCACAGACGGGCTGGACGGGTACAGAAACGAAAAGTTATTTTTTAATACAGCTATGATGGTGGCCAAGCGGGACATAGCGGCGGCATGGAAAAGCCCTGACTCACCTGACCTGGAAAGGTGGCTAGTGAGGTGGACTGGTGCGCAACCCAAGAGAAAGCCCTTTACAAGGCCAAGGGGTGCATTAAGAAATACCGTAGAGTGTGGGGGAAGTGGTTGGGGAATGTGGAGGGTCCTGATTAACCTGGTTCTATATCCCATCTGTGTAAATGTTATGGGGTTCGTGATTGGGGGTTACATTGCTTTTACGAATAGATTCAACCCACTGATTTCCGTGTAACTGCTGAATTGTTTTATGTGTTTTTAAAAGCAATAAAAATATGATCATCAAAAAAAACACCTCAGGATTACAATAATTCCACTGAGTGCAGACCCATGGTCAACGCCGCCACCTGACTGAACTGGTATGAGAATTATAAATAAATAAATTAATAATAAACCTGACTGGGCTACACTAAGCAAGGTTGGGGGAGCACACCACCACAAGTCAACACCAGCTCTCCCTAAGTAATATAGTAGCTGCTATTTACAGTGTATTTGAATTATTCACATGTTGAGTTTTTGCCACCACTGTTTGCAAAGTCAGTGCTCGGTGCAATTTTGGACATGTGTTTCTGGGTGTCTCTCTGGTTACTTTTGGATATTCCTTTTGAATTCCATATCTCATTCACATTCTCATGCCCTGTATCTTTACCTGTGGCACCCAATGCCACCATGGCATGCTCCCTTTAAGTCTTGTGACATCCGTACCCACTCTACTGTGACATTGTGCTGTTATATCTAGGATCACAGGCAGTGGTACTCTGAGGTGGTCTCGAAGTGCCTCACAGTCACCAAAAAACAGTACATTTACCGTCAAAGAGAAGTTGATTTTGTATCTTTTAAAATCGTAATTGATGACATATTTCATTATAATAATTAATAATAGTTTATTAGTCAATTAAAACCATAACCATGATCAAACATACAAGTCAGCAAGGTTAAAAAAATATGCATATAAAAAAGACTAAAACATTTGTCATACTTCTACTTCCGCCATTGTGCATCTTATTGCTTGTCCTTCATTTTTTTAACTTTCCTCCCTAAATATATAAGAAAAGATGCCAAATCCAGATATTAAATGGATCAAAATGGCTGATCGGGTCTGATTTTTTTCCCTAATGTGTAAAGTGCAAAATTGCCGTAGGGGCAGTTGGAGTTTCCATAAATAGATCCTATAGATAATTAAAGTGCTTATATGCTGAACTGAGGTGGGTATATGCACAGTGCTGGATGGACCATAGTTTAATTGATGATATATTTAGTTTTTTGCATTTTTCTCGGGAAGAACTTTTGAGTACTGCTGCTGTGTTATAGAAGCCACCTGCAAAAAAACACTTGGAACAGTGAAAGACACTGAAATAACTTTAAAACGTGTGTGGCTTAGTCAAAGGGGTGTATTTACAAGTGAAGTGGCGGAGCGTGGCGTTAGCCTTGTTGGCTTAACACTGCGCTCCGCCATTTCTGAAATGCCTGTTTGCACCATATTTACTAGATTACAGTGCAGCCCAGTGTTTCCCCCTGTACTGGTGCTAATTGCAGCTGCTTAGCACCAACGCAGGCACCCTTGCACCATAGTACAAGGGGGCCTGCGTTGAGGGGAAGGATTTTTTATGTGCAGAAAGGTGTCCCTTCCTGCACATAAACAGTCTGAAATGATGATTTGTAACTACTACGTGTGCTGCTTTGTGCAGCACACATAGAAGTTGCAGCTCGTCATTTTTTTTTAAATGATTGTTTATGTGCAGGAAGGGACATCTTTTTGCACACAAACAATCAATGGCATTTTGCTGTTTCTTTGTGTGGTGCACAAAGCAGCACACATAGAAACAGCAAAAACGAGGAGAAATAAAGCAATTCTCCTCGTTTCGCCAGGGTAAGACCAGGTTTTCCCTGGTCTTAATTTTGGCACTGCCCCAAGTTTACGCCGCCCTTATAAATATGTGGCAACGTCAAAATCCATGAGTGTTGCAGTGGAACGCCCACCACAACACCCTAAGTATAGCGTGAAAGGGGGCCTTATTCAAAAGGCGGCTTTAAGCCACATTCGCCTGGTGAATAAGGCAAAGCCCCTATCACCACAGAAACGTCACTAAAGGTGACATTCATGTGGTGATAGGGGATTCTAAATATGCCCAAAATTATTTTGTTTTACCAATAGCCGTAGCCTAGTGCTTTGAATTCCCCATCAAAAAACAATTATCCTTAAAATTCAAGCCAGGGTTGATGAGAAGGATGTTTTATTTTCTGCAAATGAACTTGAGAAAATTTGCTAACATTCTCAATGTCAATGGTGTCCAAAACAAGTCCAAGAGAGCTAGATCTATTCCAGGTTTTCTGGATAACTACTGCCTATGTAAATGATGTCCATTTTGATTAATTATAAGTAAATATATTGTATGTGGATACCCTGGAAATCTGCAATGAATCCGGTCTTCCTGGGCCTATGATGAACACCCCTGCACTTTGTGACGATGGAGAGACTGGAGCTGGTTTGAGCCGCAGAGTGATCTAGACACTCTCAAAGTCAGGATAGGCTGTGAGTGGGTGGAATGTGGGTGTCATCCACTGAAGCCCCAACATAATACTATACTTTAAAGTACAGAAAAGTGCTGGTTTGTGGGGCACCCTTCATTTGACAGCTTCAAATCATGGACACTTCACCCCCTAACCTCTACATACCTTGAAAATATATCAAGAAACAAAGATATTGATCTAAAAGTAGTAAATCTATACTTACCTATGTATATACCTTGATGATATGGTTGTTTTCAATACCCTGCACTCGATATTGCTGCAGGATAATTTTTTGTCACTTGATATTGTGGTAGAATATCCTTCAAAATCTGATTTAGAGAGGGAGAGAGACGCTTACTTGGCTCTAGTCGTCAGAGGGATTTTACACATCCCAGGTTTCTTTGCACCCAACGCTCTGAGAGGCGCTGGAGAAGGAAAGGATTTGGATGTATGTTTACTAAGGTTTGGTTGCCCTTCTCACATAGCTTCAGGATGGCATATAAGAAGATTTTCTGATGCAGGATTGCATAAGGGTGAGACGATGGTATATACTATTTGGATGGTAAGAAGCAAAGACAGAAAGGACTTTTCATTGAAATAGTTTCCAAGATTTGCATGTTTGCATTGCTTTGTGGACATGCAGGGTGAGCCGTGAAGTAAGTGTGTGTGTGTGTGTGTGTGTGGCTGTGTGTGTGTGGCTGTGTGTGTCTGTAACACAAAGAGGGTACAAAGTTCCCCGGGAAGAGTGAAGAAGTGCGTGTATTAGAAGGAGGGGGGAATCCCCTTGTTGGAACTAAAACCCTCACACACCCAGCAAGCTAGGTGTCATGCTTCATCATATGGGTTCTGCTCCTCGTCAGACTGGCGCTGCAATGTCTGACGGGTTCCCGAAACCGGGGCTCTTTATCGGAGATCTTTTGTTCCGGCCATATGGTGCATGCGTGTGAGAGGGCGGGGGGTGTGGTAATGACGTGAAAAAGGTGAAGTTAAAAAAGGTAGGTCAGTCCACAATCTAATTTATTCACGTGGTCGACTCCCTTGATTAAAAGGTGGGAGGGGAGATAAATGCCCTAAAACTATCTGAGCATATTAACTACTACCCTCTAATTAGGTTGACATGTTTCTTGCCGTGATGGCAATTCCTCAGGACCTCAGTAGATAGTACCACACAGTGAAGAGATTGTTTAAACTTGTAATATGGTATACAACCTTTTTTGGTTGGTAATACCGGGGCGCAGGCCGTTTGGTCCTGCTGAAGTATTGCGACCCCAGAGAAATCCCTAAGGTACCTCGCAGTCTGCTCCCGTGGGACCAGCTGTTAAGGTATGGTACCTTCGGCGGCGCACGGTCCTTGCCATTGAACCTACCCCACGAACAGCGTCCGATCAAGGCGCAGAGCAGCTGGTAGACTTGTACACTGGGCCCGTTAAATATTGTCCTTCTCTAGTCCCTCCTTTGTTCAAATGTGTGTGTGTGTTGGGGGTGTGTGTGTGGCTGTGTGTGTGTGGCTGTGTGTGTGGGGGTGTGTGGGTGTGTGTGTGTGTGTGTGTGTGCAACTAGTAGGTTTTTAGTAATGGTCAATGTATTTTGAGGGCTCCTTCAAACTTCACTGTGGGCAAATGATTCTTAGTTTGTTTGGGGGGATCAACAATGGCATCAAATACTGCACAGATGTCTCATAATTCAGCCGCCTCCATCATCACCTCATAACTGCATTCACAAGTCACCAAGAACTGGTATAAGCCTAAGAACCCAACTTTAATCCCAGATACAATAAACACCCAAACTGCCCACTGTCACCACAAAGATTGCCAGCACACACTTTTGCCCCATGCAGACTCCAGGTCATGGCATCTGTTCTAAGGGGACCCTCAGACTAAAGATCAACATCAGCTGCACAAGTCAATATTGCAGTTGAGCTCACTGACATAAAACCTGCCCGTTGATGGTCCTTTGACTCTTTCCGAGGTCACCAGAAGATCTTCAGGAGATAGTAGGCAAAAAGCAGCCCCTTCCGGTGCAAACCATTTGGTACACATTGCTCCATCAAATATATTTGACGGGGCGTGGCTTGACGCTGAGAGAAGATGGTCGCTTGCTGATTAAGCTCCATGTACCGAAATGATAATGACAACAGTGAATTTATTTTCTGCATACCAAAACTAGAAGATAACAAGGTTGAAGTCATTCCTTTCTTTAATTCTGAAACTGAAACTGTTTTTAAGTGCTGCTCCTATGTGAAAGGCCTTTTGCATGAAGCAATCAGCTGTGTTTTCATGTCGGCATGTTGTTTATGATACATTGAGAGCTTGCCAATATTTTTCTTTGAAGCATTACTGCTTTTGACCTACTTTGTTTGCTTTAGACATCCACATTGAAAGCTCTGACACTACTCAGATTAATATGCTGTCTAATTAAAAAGCAAATATGGCCAGACATAAAAGATTGTAATATTCACAAGCTGTGGACTAAATGACATAGCAGGCCATAATTCTCCAGCAGTGGATACAGCATTTCTAGCTACAAATACAATAAAAATTGCAATGAGTTCACACTAAAAAAAACAACCAGGAAAGAAAGGAATGAAATGTAATAGTCAGCTCCTGGAGTTACCTGCTGCCTGTGGCGCTTCACATACTTGTTACATTTCTTTGCTTTTTGGCTGATAATGTGGCAATGTATTTTGGTTTTTGGCTGGCAACATGGCATTTTATTTGTGGGTACGCAAGTAAAATGTGCCAAAATGAAAGATATAGCTTGTAAGCATTATTTTTTTCCTCTTATTTGCCTGTTGTTGCAGCAAGTTTAGAGAATTACAAATGCCAAATGCTCTTTCATTTTCTATTATCCCTTCAGTGATTCTTTGCATGAGGGATTATACTCTTTCATTTTTGCTTACTGACAAATAAGCATGGGCGAATTTTGCAAATTCGCGGTACGCGAATTTTGCGGATTTGCGAACTCGCAATTCGCAAAATTCGCGAATTCGTGCGAATTTGCGAATTTACTGTTTTTGCCAGTTCGTGAGGGTTTTGTACAAGTTCGGAAACGCAAACTTACTTGTGTGGTCTCAACGGTCGCGACCATGTTGTTTCTACGTGTCCAGCCTTTTTGCGACCCTGTGGTTCATCGAGGCCACCCTCCGGTTCATCACTGCCACCCTCTGGTTCACCAATGCCACCCTCTGGATCATCACTGTCCCCCTCTGGTTTATCACAGCACCCTCTGGTTCCTCACTGCCACCCTCTGGTTGATCACTGCCATCCTCTGGTTCATCCCTGCCACCCTCTGGATCATCACTGTCCCCCTCTGGTTTATCACAGCACCCTCTGGTTCATCACTGCCACCCTCTGGTTGATCACTGCCATCCTCTGGTTCATCCCTGCCACCCTCTGGTTCATCACTGCCACCCTCTGGTTTGCCACTGCCACCCTCTGGATCATCACTGTCCCCCTCTGGTTTATCACAGCACCCTCTGGTTCATCACTGCCACCCTCTGGTTGATCACTGCCATCCTCTAGTTCATCCCTGCCACCCTCTGGTTCATCACTGCCACCCTCTCATTTGCCACTGCCACCCTCTGGTTGATCACTGCCACCCTCTGGTTCATCAATGCCACCCTCTGGTTGATCGCTGCCATCCTCTGGTTCATCCCTGCCACCCTTTGGTTCATCACTGCCACCCTCTGGTTTGCCACTGCCACCCTCTGGATCATCACTGTCCCCCTCTGGTTCAAGGCTGCCACCCTCTGGTTCATCACTGCCATCCTCTGGTTCATCCCTGCCACCCTCTGGTTCATCACTGCCACCCTCTGGTTTGCCACTGCCATCCTCTGGTTCATCCCTGCCACCCTCTGCTTCAAGGCTGCCACCCTCTGGTTCATCACTGCCACCCTCTGGATCATCACTGTCCCCCTCTGGTTTATCACAGCACCCTCTGGTTCATCAATGCCACCCTCTGGTTGATCGCTGCCATCCTCTGGTTCATCCCTGCCACCCTTTGGTTCATCACTGCCACCCTCTGGTTTGCCACTGCCACCCTCTGGATCATCACTGTCCCCCTCTGGCTCAAGGCTGCCACCCTCTGGTTCATCACTGCCATCCTCTGGTTCATCACTGCCACCCTCTGGTTTGCCACTGCCACCCTCTGGATCCTCACTGTCCCCCTCTGGTTTATCACAGCACCCTCTGGTTCACCACTACCACCCTCTTGTTCACCACTGTAGATTATGGGGGGAAAGCAAAGCACACCTTCCCAGCCTCAACTGAGATGAATTAATTTGGGGCTGGTTAATGTGTCACTGAATTTGTGCTTCAAGTCTGACACCTGCTTGGGGGGCGCTAGAGGGCGCACTGCGGGATGGCTGGCTGCTAAGTCGGCTCCGCCGGACGGGCGCGTTTCCTCGGACCCCTTGGCCCTAAATCCGCCCCGATTCCCGCACAAATCGGCAGAATGGACGGCTGATAGTCTCAACTCCGCAATGTGGTGAAATCAGCCAGAAGATGTGCCGCACGCCGAAGAAATCAGCAAATATCCTCACGGCGCTGAAAGGCTGACCAAAATGGCGGCGCGCGGCCGTGGCGACCGCAGCTGAAACCGAGCGATGCCGCCCTCGGACGACCACAGGGCAGACCTCTTCCCAACGCGCTAGCTGTGGGGAACAAGAACCGGCGAAAATCAGGTACGATGTGCCTGTCCTGCAAGTAGATCTTTCAGCGGACTATGTGCGTTCCAAGACGGCCAAAATGGCGGCGGCGGTGAAACGCAAAATCGGCGACCCTGCTCCAGACGCTGCCAGCTCCCCGTTTTAATGCACCAGCGTGACACCAGGTACGGGAACGCTACATTGAGCAGCTGCTGAGGCGCAAAAGGGTGAGAGGTGGCTGGGGGCACGCCGGGGAGTGCGCGGAGGTGCGAGACTTCTCATCGCTGCTGCGCGCCGCACCTGAAGGCGCGAACCAGACCCGCCATCACTCACGGGACCGCCCCACACGGACAGGGAGATACAGAGGCACAGCAATCACCCCGCAACGCATGTACTATCACAGGACACTCCTACGCAGCACACTGGGCTAACCTGTACCAGTATGTGGCTGAGTGGACAAACTAATGAGTAGATCCTCAACGCAGGGGGCGGTTGGAGCACAGTTGCGACGCACACGGACAACGACCAAGCCAGCAGCCCCAACGAGCCCGCTAGTCGCTAGCCCAGCTGAATCCCCGGGTACGATGGGGAAGCCTGACAAGCAGCAATCGAAACTGCCCTTTGAGGCAAGAAAGCAAACGGCAAAAACGGGAGCTGCCCAAGAAGCTGACGGAGACCAGGTTCTGGGGGATGGCGCCGGCATGGAGGCAGTACTAAGGGCTATCCAGCAGAGTCTGCACGATATGAATGGCAAAATGGACAGTGTCGTGGCACGGGTGGACTCTCTGTCAAACAAGCTGGAAAACCATGAGGAGAGACTGGTGGAGGCGGAGCAGAGGATCTCCTCGGTGGAAGACCACTCCAGAGACATCGCGAAAACACACAGCGCCATTGAGAAGACCCTGGAAACCCTGAAGGCGAAGGTGGAAGACCAGGAAGCGAGGTCCCGCCGCAACAACGTGCGCATCTCGGGCCTGCCGGAATCCACCAACACGGGCAGGATGGAGACGTACGTGGAGAACATGCTGAAGGATATCTTCGGGGCTGGCAGCTTCTCTGAAGTCTTCCTGATCGAACGCGCACATCGTTCCCTGGCCCCCACTCCGAAACCAGGAGCTACGCCTCGAATAATCATCGCCCGAGTACTCAACTACAGGGACAGGGACACTATACTTCGACTGGCGAGGGAAAAGGGCGCCATTACCCATCAGGGCAACTCGCTGGAGTTTTACCCAGACCACACCATGGCGGTGCAGCAGGCTAGGAAGGAGTTTGCTCCAGTGAAGAAGAAACTTCGTGAGCTGGACATTGGATACGCGATGCTGTACCCAGCAAAACTTAAAATCCTAACGGATGGCAAGCCGGTGGTTCTCACGACGGTGCAAGCCGCGCAGGATTACGTCAAGACCCTCACCAAACGTCGGAAAAATCAGGAGAATGCGGGCAGAATGAGCGACAACGACTGACAGCGCGATGGCTGACATGTGCGTCACATTGGATTGCTTCTTCAAAGCTGGCAGCGGACGATGGACACTACGATTAGAGTGAATCTACACGTGGCGAACCACGAGACTGAGGTCGTCGCTGCTGGCGAACTTTGGAAGGGAGTCGTACATGGCAGTAACGCAGTGAGTACACTGGGGGAGCGTTGATGCAGAACCCGCACACGAGCTCTGGGTTTCAACTGACTAAAGACATGTAGCCGGCAGGCTGTACTACCTGCACCATTACTGTGAAACCCCGAGACACTGACTATGAGGGTGTACGGCACTGCCTACATGTGTTCTAGAAACTCGGAGGGAGACGGGGGGGATAACGCTGGTCATAAAATACTTGCCGTGGGTTGGGGATGGGGTGGGGGGGTAGGGGGTAAATTTTGACGATGTCATTATGTACAAATCGCGCTCGTCCACATCCACTATGTGGATGGAGATGTGTGCTTCGGGCGGCACCCCCAGGAGGGTGTTCCCCACAAAAAGTTCAATCACAGTTTTGAAGTTCGGGGGGGAATGGCTTTGGCAAAGTTTGGGCGCTAAAGTGGGAGGCGGGGGGTTGGGGGAGCTGAATATAGTTCATATGTTTGCACTGTGTCTGAGAAGCATTGCGACCTCTTTTGTTGCCTATACTACGCATGTTAAGGATGCGCTGTTTCATAGGTGGCCACACAGATCACGTGGCGCACAATTTCACCTGACCACGTGTTAATGGCACGCTTTGACACACTCAACTTCATCACATGGAATGTCAGGGGGCTGGGGAACCCAAAAAAGAAAAGGCAAATGTTTGCGTACTTTGACAGACTTAAGGTGGATGTGGCTTTTCTGCAAGAAACACACATGGCACCCACTTCCACATACAGGCTGGGGAACAAATGGGCAGAATCCGCCACTGGCTCATACTACTCGTCGTACTCCCGAGGCGTCAGTATTTTGATCAAGAAAGGAACTCACTTCAAAATCAAAGACACGTACACTGACACAGGGGGGCGTTATGTTATAGTGGTAGGCGAGACGAGACACCAAAAACTAGCTCTCGTGAATGTATATGGCCCGAATGTGGATGATGCAGGGTTTTTTGAAAGGTTATGGCACACTATAGCTGATATACAAGCGGACAATGTCGTCTGGGGGGGGGATTTTAACGTCACACTCAGAGATGGGCTCGACAGAGCAACACACACACTTGAGCAACATACCAAGGCGAGGGAAATGCTGCTGGACGCAATGTCTAATTTGCATGTCAATGACCTGTGGAGGATACTACACCCGGGGGAACAGGTGGCCACGCACATTAACGCTGCAAATAGGAGCTGGTCCAGATTAGACTTTTGGTTAGCCACACAGGACGTCCTTACATGGGTGGAGCAGATAACACATCTCCCGAGAACACTGTCAGATCACGGTCCTGTACTCCTAAGGTTACGGATCCCACACTATGTCCCGCCGCCCTACACCTGGCGATTTAACGCGCAGGCCTTGCGTGATCCACTATATGTAGATACAGTCCAAAAAGCGATCACCGACTACTTTGAACTGAATGCCCCCACCACGGAGGACCCGTGCCTCCTATGGGAAGCTTTTAAAGCGACAATACGGGGCGTGTGCATTAACACATCCGCTGGCATACTGAAAGATATTCGTCACCAACTTAAAAGGAGGGAGGAGATGCTCCGAGACCTGGAACAGCGATACACAAACACTGGGGACACGGCACTACTAAGTGACATTCAAACACTACTGTTGGAATACAACACGTTTGCTGATGACGAACTCAAATACATCTTCAAGAGGTCACGGCTAGGAGGTATGGGGAGGGGGGCAGGCCGGGCAGGGCCCTAGCAGAAAAGATTTGCTCAGGAAGGGCGCCACAACATATAGCGACTATACGTACCAAACACGGCACACGTGCACACGACATGCAGACCATTATGGGTGAATTCAGAGAAACCTATGGGGCGCTGTATGAGGCCAGGGCTCAAGTATCACGGGAGGAGATAATGGAATACATGGCTGACGTGGAGATCGCCTGGCTGGCGGACGGACACAGGGAATATTTAGCAAGGCCCCTCACAACACAAGAAGTCATCGATACTATCAAAAGACTCCCTAATGGCAAAGCACCGGGCCCGGATGGCTTCGTCATAGAATTCTACAAAACATATGACGTCACGCTAGCACCACATTTGGTGAATCTGTACGAGGCCGCACATGAAGCCCAGACACTGCCACCGTCCATGAGAGAGGCGTTGATCATCGCTATACTGAAACCTGGCAAAGACGAAGAACACTGCGACTCATACCGCCCCCTCTCATTGATAAACGTAGACACTAAGATTTTAGCTAGCATTCTAGCGGACCGACTGAAGCCGCTAATGCCGATGTTAATAAGACCAGACCAGGCAGGTTTCATCCCAGACCGGTCGACCACGCACAACACTCGCACCCTTTTTGCTCTGGCACACTACTTGGCCCCGAATATCAAAGCGGTTGCTGTCTTGTTAGACGCGGCAAAGGCATTCGATACGATTGACTGGCCATTCCTGCACGCAGTCCTAATCCGGATGGGGTTCCCCCCACTATTCATCGGCTGGATCACAATGCTGTACTCGGGCCTGTCGGCCCGCATACGGGTAAACAAACATCTATCATTCCCAATAGACATCGGGCGTGGCACCAGACAAGGATGCCCTCTATTGCCAATGCTGTTTGCCCTTATACTGGAACCCTTGGCATGTAAAATAAGACAGCACCACCATTATTCAGCTATTCAGTTACCTACACGGCCCATACACATAGCCTTGTATGCGGATGACATGGTCCTATACGTGAAAAACCCGGAGACAAATCTCAACCCACTACTGCGGGAATACATTAAATTCGGCCAATACTCGGGTCTCCACATTAATTGGAGCAAATCCCTCATACTCCCGCTGACGGACGGCACCCAGCCCACAGCGCTGGACTACCCCCTGGAATGGCAGGAGGAGCCGACGAAATATCTAGGCATCTGGTTCCACAGAGATCCGGAGTTAGTCATCCGCACCAACTACGGGAGAACCGTCTCCTCACTGGAGGATAAGGTCAAGAGATGGATTGGTCTGCCGCTCTCACTGGCAGACAGACTTGCCATTGTGAAGATGGTACTCCTGCCCAAATTCTTATATCTTTTCAATAATATACCTATTAAGCCCCCGGCGGAGGTGTTTCGTAACATTAAATCTCTCATGCTCTCCTTAATCTGGGCGGGGAAGCAGGCTAGATTGGACCTGCAGACTCTGACACTCCCATACGCTAAAGGGGGTTTCAAGGTGCCAGACATTTACCTATACTATCAGTGCGCTCAGGCGCAATTCGCGCATTATTGGTTTCACGAGATTCCTTTTTTAACGCACGTAGCTGTAGAGCATGGAGATGCTGATCCCATCCCACTGACGAGTATATTAACGCACAAACATCCCAGATTACACGATCATGACATCAACCCAGTGAACACCACGATAGAAGCATGGAGGACACTGAGTAAGATGGCACGTTGCACACCAATCTACGCACCAACACTCCCCTTGGCTCACCATCCGGCACTGTCTGTCACACAAGAACAGGTGGGGATGGATCTTCTTAAACGCGCTGGCATAGACACCCTAGGGGATTTGTATAGAGACGGGCAATTTGTAACGCTGAACCAGCTGACATACATCCAGAATCCAACTCTGTTGTTTAGTTTCAACTACTACAGGCTACAGAGGGCGGTGAAGGAACATTTTGTGACTTTCCCAGCAGAACCACAAGCACTCGCACCACTGACACTCGTGCTCAACACCCCCTCTGCGTCACACTTGGTGTCTCGTCTGTACTGTAGCGCGCAATCTAGCAATGGGGGTAACACTGCAAGAGCCAGGGAGAAATGGAACGCAGCACTGGGGGATGACCTCACGGAAGAGGAATGGGAGGCCTCCTGCATGCTAACGGGGATGCTGACACCAAACGGGAATCTTAGACTGATTCATTACAAATATTTGCACCACATGTACCACACGCCTGAACGACTACACAGATATGGTCTGAGGGACAACTCTAACTGCACTAGGTGCGGGCAGGAACACGCGGATTTCATACACTTGGCGTGGCACTGAGATGCGGTGGCACAATACTGGGATCAGGTGATGCGGACACTCAACACTATTTTGGGGGCACAATTGCCGTGTACTGCCAAAGTCTGTCTCCTGGGGTTGGTGCTGCACTTGAGAGCGAGACGACGTAAACTTTGTGTGATTGCACTATTGATGGCGAAAAGAAGAATATCCTTGCATTGGAACAGTAAGCGGAAACCAAAAGTGAAAAACTGGCTAGAGGATTTGACCTATTGTAGAGACACTTTAGTCACGTATGAGGAAGAGTTGCCTATGGGGTCCCGCCCCAGAGACTTTTGGGAACCCTTTCAACAATATCTGGTGTCAGTGGCCCCTGACGACGATGCGTGCTGAGCGCTCAACTGCTACAGGTTGCTTGCTACTCTGGGCTACACTTGGCGGGGCAATGAGGGGGGGAGAATGTTGTGACACAGTGCTTTGAGTTTTACAGGGGGTTATTGCTTTGTTGTTTGTAGCATCCCCCCTAGGTTATGGGGGCTTTGGTTGAAAATACTGAAAATGTAAGGCTGATCAGGCATATACACCATGCAGATGCATTGTCGAAAACCTAGCCTACACTGATACCGAGCACGCGCCGCCGGACCTATGGTTGTCGGCTGATGGGCTGTGTCTGGATAAGTCGCTGATTTACTCTTGCGTACTTTGCACAGCCGGCCTTCTCAGGTTGTAGGCGATATTGACTGTACTATTTCTATGACAATGTGCAATAAATGTCTTACCCAAAAAAAAAAAAAGTCTGACACCTGCTTCCTTAGCTGTAAGACCTTCCTGTTGCAGTTATTTTTTTACAGGAGCATTGTGCCATACTTGTAACTATTCTCTGACCCTGCTTTGAGGGTCAGAGCAGGGTCAGAGAATAGTTGTAAGTAGGCAACTGAACTCTGGAGGGGCCCCCCAGGAAGCACTACAGGGAATGATTACAAATTAGTTTGAACTTTTGCACCTGCTAAGTGCTTTCAGTTTTCCAAAATGTGTTTTTCTTCCATTTCGCAAGATTTGTGGGACGCGAAATTGAACTTGCAATCCGCAAATTTGTGCGAATTTGCTGATTTCTCTTTTTTTTGCATGTTCGGGCGGTTTTTCTTTTTTTTTGCGTGTTCGGGCGTTTTTTTGCTTATTCGCGGGCCGCTTGCAGCGCACCGACCCCGAGGTTGCCCATTAAGTCATGTACGGGAGCGGCCATCTTGTTTGCGTGACGTGTTTCCGTTTCCGGGCGCTCGTTGCAAGTTCGCGTCGTATGTGGCGTGCGATGACGTATTCGTGGGCGTTTTTGCGTGCTCGCGGGGGAAATATCGCGCAAACTTACCCACGCGGACCTCTTTGGGCGCGGCCATCTTGTTTTTCATTCACTGCTATGGTTTTGGGCATGCTACCTTTCTAACCACCATACATCTTTGCAATCCTATGTTTTTCTGAACTTTTTGGGTTTTTTTTTTGCTTATTATCTCTCTCTTCAATTTCCTACATCTATATTTTGTGTTTTTTTTACTTTTTGTTACTTTATTACCTACTTTATTTCTTTTGCTCTCTCTCTTATTTTTTTTCACACCTATTTTTCTTTCCTTCTTCTTGTGCCCAGGACCATGGCTAAGGGAGGCGACAAGGGCAAGGGGAAGGGCCCAGCCCCACATACCCGGCTCCCTTGCGGACGTTGGAGGGGGGAGGAAGTGCAGCCCAGGGAGATCTTTTCTGCGGTGGAGGTGTCCTCCTTGCTGGTTTTTGTCCAGGTCCACCTCCCTAAGACCGTGGCAGCAGGTGGGCGGATTGCTTCCGGTTACGGCCTCCGGGAGCGTCGCCAGCTGTGGGAGAAGGTGTGCCGGCGCATGTATAAGGAGTCTGGGGTCCGGCGCACCTACCACCAAGTGACGCACCGGTGGACTGACATCTTGGACCGGGAGCATGACATGCTCGACCTGCTTGATGTAGAGATCCCTGGGCTTGGTAAGTAGCTATTTAATAACTACTTTTTTTCCTTCTGCTCTGTTATATTGCTAATCTATTTTTTTCCTGAAGTGTACGAATGCTGCTGATTAGATTACATTGCAGGTAAATTAATGTTTAAATAGCTTCTGTCATTGCAGGTGCTCGCCTGGTTATTGGCGTTGCTACTATGCTTACTTGTTTGCAACTTTTTAGTCATTTGAGAGCATTACTACGTAATGCTAGAGACAGTAGACTCAAGTCTAGTCCTTCTTTGTACTCCTGCTGCTGCCACTTTGAAGAGATAGTGGTGGATTGATACGTTGAGTATACTATTTATTACTTGTTCTAGGACATTTGTTAGTGGTCTGCAATCATGATGACGGACTGTGTCTGTCACGCGACGTCTCATGCTGCTGAGTGATGGCAGTCGTAGTAGAACCTTTT